>NC_050451.1:67656237-68983737 GCF_903995425.1 Onychomys torridus | reverse complement strand
AGTGCTTAAATGCTCTTAGCAGAAGAGGAAAAGCTCTGTTCCCACAGAGACTAAGAAATGGGTCTTTAGTGGAAATGAAACATCTCCAGTCAGCTATCTGTGTTTGCGAGTGAGCCCTTGACCCAAAGGAATTTGTTAAATGTCCTTGCGTTTTTTTCAGACACTTCATTTTTAAGAAAGTTTTTTCTCCGGTGACTTCAGAGAGCTGTTTTGTTTGATTCACCACTAGCCATCTCTCTTGCTTCTTTACTTGGGGCTCTGTGTTACATTTTGCCTTCCAAGTAAAGACCACAATAATTATCATCCTTGCTGAGAACCTGCAGAGCAGAACCTGAAGTATTTGTTCCTTCTGGTGAACCTGATTGAGTCTATCTTCCATCAGCTTCTCAATTCCAAAATCAACCCCTAAACTAAAGAATGAAACATGATTCTGCTGGTCCAGCCTCGAATAGTTTATTCTTTCATGTAGATTTGGTTCTGATGGTAGGAACTTTTGGCCAAGGGATGCTTGAACAATTCCTTATTTTAGATGTATCTCCATGTTTCCAAAGCCAGGTACCTTCCTGCAACTTCTTCCCAGATCCTTTAAACAGTAACTCATATCTATACACCAGCATTTACAAAATGTTTCCACCGACAGGAGGCAAAATAGGTATATCTTTTGCTATGAGTCAGGCACTGGGTAAGAAATTTCATAAGCGTTACTTAGCTGACCATCAAAACTCTCTGCAGGGTTTTTTATTCCTAGTTTACATACAGAAAAACAGGAAATAGCTAGTAAATGGAATTTGCCTCATGATCTTTGCACAAATTGTACTAAAATACATCATTACCTTGCCCCAGTGTCTATTCCTAAGGAGATGTGGGATGATCAGATATAATTCTATTGTTTATAATTGCCTTGTTCATAAGTAATTCAGCAATATTGTTTTTAAAGGTACTGAGTCTTTTCAAAGATTCAACTCAGTATTTATGGAAACAGCTCTCTCTCTTTGAGCTCATACTTCTAGATCCTACCGAATGATAAATTACAACAAACAAATGTTATATAACAAGTGCAAGGAATATAAACAGGCTTGGTTTAAAAAAACAAAACTGTCTTCACACACAAAATTTCACAGGATAGGTCCAGGTGTGTGCATGCAGAGGGAAACTTTCAAACTGTAGTAGAAGCATAGCAAAAGTTTAGCCATTTTGATGCTAGTTGGTCTCTATAGTGTGATAATGTTCTTTTCTTGTGAGTATGCAGCCATTATTATGAATAAAGCAACTTTAACAAGAAGAGTGTATGTCTCCAGATTTAATGTATATGAGAGTGATATGGAATATAGTTGCATCATGGAGTCTGCTAACCACAGATGGAAAACATTCAGAATAAAATATTGCATCTGTGTTGAACATGTACCAACTTGCTCTTCTTATTGTTATTCCCTAAACAAATAGCAAGAATTTGCATAGCAGTTACATTGTAATACACATTAATAGTTATGTGGTGATAATTTATTGCTCTTTACAAAGGTCATACACAAAAACTCCACTAACATTTCCTGTGAGAGAAGAGTACTTTTGTCTAAGAGGGGAATGTTGGATCCAATTTCCTGTGCATCATGCATTCCCAGGAGAGTGACCGTATAATGGATGTGTGCTGATAAGGACAGCAAACTGTGGCCCCTGAGGAAAAGCCTCTGTTCTCTCTGTCTCTTTCTCTGTCTCTCTCTGTCTCTGTCTCTGTCTCTGTCTGTCTCTCTCTCTCTCTCTCTCTCTCTCTCTCTCTCTCTCTCTCTCTCTCTCTCTGTGTGTGTGTGTGTGTGTGGTGTGTTAAGAGTATACTTTTGCAAAGTCTTAAATCTGTACTGAAATGAGATCAGAAGCTAAGAAACTAGTGACAAAATAAAAATATTTAGAGTGTCTTGTGACTGAAATCTATTAGTTCATTCATCCATTAATTCTCCAATATTTAGTGATCACCTTCTATGTTTTAGCTTTTTTTTTCAAGACAGGGTTTTTCTGTGTAATACCCCTAGTCATCCTGGAACTAGCTCTGTACACCAGGCTGGCCTCAAACTCACAGAGATCCGCCTGCTTCTGCCTCCCGGGTGCTGGGATAAAAGGAATGGGCCACCACTGCCTGGCACCTTCTATGTTTTAAGTGAGGTGGATATAGTAGCAAACAAAACCATGGATAACCCTCCATCATGATGGAGTTCTCAGACTTTATTGAATTCCTTGGAGAAATGAAAACTAAATTGAAACGATACGGGTGCTATATTGGAGCGCTACATGGTGCTTCAATTTCATGTAAGTCAGGAGGTCCAGGGTAGAAATCCCCACAGAAATGAAATGCTAAGACAGTGGCTTAGAAGACAGCTAGATACCAGCAGAAAGATGAGTACTTAGGGACAGGGAACTAACAAGAACGGAAAGGTAGGAGCAGTGAAGGTAATAGAGTAACACCAAGACAGCAGACCAGACAGTGACTGAAGTAACTAAGAGGAACGCTGATCTTACTAACAGATCACTCACAGGTTGAAAGAGGACATGTCGGTCTTTTTCTTGGTGCTGTCCAGAGAATCCAGACAAAGTTGGAGCATCCAGTGTTTTTGAGGACACATAAGAATTAAACTCAAAAGGTCAGACTGCCATGCCTGAGAGTAGAGAAAGGAAGTAAGCAAGAATTAAGTATGATTAGATAGGTCCAAGTAAGTCACTGAGCTACATGTCACAGATGCTAGGGCAAGCCTTGGCTCTGCTTGACAGCACCTGTCTGACATTTTGCAAATCACTGCTCTTCCTGTGTCAACAGATTCTCATCAAAGTCCTGGGTATAAATTAAGGATTTTTCTCCAATTATTATATAACTTAGGTCATTTGCACAACTAATCTAAACGTTGCCTTTGTTGTTAAGAAAACATAGATATTAATACCTTCCTGGGAGAACTATAGGATCCAATGAGATTATGTTTGTGAAGAGCTAAGTTAGAGAGGATGTAATCAGCCCTCCATTAGCATATTTCATACCAGTTCTCTACCAGTATAGCTCACAAAAGCCAGTGTCCCCTGACAGAGTTTTAACCATCAATATCTATATTTTGTGCACAGAACTCATAGAAAGGTTGGCTTGAAATTTGTAGAGATTTTCCTGCTTTAGTCTTCCAGGGAGGACAGGAGTGAGCCACCTAACCTAGCCCTTTCTCCCAAAACATGAAACTTCACTTTGCCCTGTTAAAATTAGCTCCTAATTCCCACCCCTAGTATCCATCAGGTAATTAATAGCCTAGCAATTGCACATAATGCTGTAGCACCTTTGCCCTTTATACAAGTAACTCAAAGGTTGAGGTTCTATTCATGTCCCAGATTTTGCCATAGAATGAAGCTCCATCCATTCCAGTGAAAGAGGCTACTTATCTTGAAATCTTTATCTCAATTATATTAATAGAGAGGGCCTTTTTAGGTTAGAGAGAAATCTAGTGCCAGGGAAACTCCCAGGAATCCACAAGGATGACTCCAAATAAGACTCCTAGCAATAACGGAGAGACTACCTGAACTGACCTTCTCCTGTAATCAGACTGGTGACTGCTCTAATTGTCATCAGAGAGCCTTCATTCAGTAACTGATAAAAGCACATACAGAGATCCACAGCCAAGCACTGTGCAGAGCTCCAGGAGTCCACTTGAAGAGAGGGAGGAGGGATTATATGAGCCAGGGGGGTCAAAGTCATAAAGGGGAAATCCACAGAGACAGCTGACCTGAGTTAGCTGGAGCTCATGGACTCTGGATGAACAGCTAGGGAGCCTGCATGGGACCAGCCTAGGCCATCTGCATGTGGGTGACAGTTGTGTAGCTGGGTCTGCTTGTGGGGTCCCTAACATTGGGATCAGGACCTGTCCCTGGCACATGAGCTGGTGTTTTGGAACCTCTTCCCCATGCTGGGATGTCTTGCCCTGCCTTGATGCGGGGGAAAGAAACTAGTGCTGCCTCAACTTTATGTGCCATGCTTTGCAGACTTCCAGGGGAGGCCTGCCTCTTTCTGAACAGAGGAGTGGATGGAGGGGTGGGGCAGATGGTAGGTGGGAGAGGGAATGAGAAGAGGGGAGAGAGGGGAAACCATGGTTGGTATGTAAAATAAATGAAAAAAATTAATTAAAAAAATCTTTATCTCAAGACTTGCTCCAAGGAAAACCCAAACCAATATATTACCCAGCTATCATATAGTAATCTTGTAGCAGTTGTTAGTAATGTATAGTGAAACCTTGACTCAAGATTAACTTTTCTAAAAGAATGCTAAAGATAGTTCCATTTTTGAATGGAACTTTAAAGGCTCTTTCAGCTCAAAACTTGAAACAAAAGGACTCATTCTTGTTCTCCTGGCATAAGAGAAGGTTAGCTTAATGGACTAAATAAAAGGTAGCTAGAATTAAAGAAAATGTCATCTAGAAGTCGTAGTGAAAGGGCTTACAGAGCTTCAAAACCAAGAGGACAGTTCTCCCCCGGGAGGCAGGTTGATGCCTAGGCTTAGTAAGAATTGGCCTCTTCTTCTTTCAGCCAATATTTCAGTATAGTCCATCAGAAGCCACTGTGATAAGATGGAAGACAGAATAGTAGACTTGACATGTATGCTAGTGAGTGCTGGATTGATGCACAGCCTAGCTGATCAAGTAGGTAGATGCTGTGAGATTATAAGAACTTTCAAACTTCTTAAAAGCATATGTCCCTAGAAAATCCCAAGGCAAGGTCAAGTCCAGCCTGGAAGGGGGTAAATTGGTAATGCTAGCAGACTCTTGGTAATAAGAATACTGAGAAAAATGCAGTGATTATTGTAGCTGTGAGCCATAAAAGTTGTTATCCAAGGATTTTCATTGCGGAGCTCAAACTACTGGACATACACTAAATATATTTCACAAATATTCTTGATACATTCAAGCCAAGAGAGGAAAACTAACTCCTAGATCTTAAGTTGATCTTCAGAAATAATCATGTTCATCATTTAACCATCTAAACAGGAAGTAGAACTCAAAGAGAAACATCATAAATGCCAATGGTATTGAAAAATATGCACATATACAAAAATACACACATTATACATAAATAATATGAATTGTGGGAAACTGCTAGACCATCACAATTCTTCCAGAAAAAAAAAAGAAGAAATGAAATGTATCTGTAATTAGAACAGGCACCTATGAACTCAAATGCAATTGAAGAAACATGAAAATAGTATTTTCCACTTTATTATATAGAGACACTGAATGGAATATTTCATGGGCATTATTATATTTATCTGTATATCTATGGTCTGATGTTAGCTGTGGTTGTACATTAAGCAATTTAAATGTTTGATGTTTTTAACAAAGAAAATTTGTTATTCCCATGAGTCTAGAGTCAAATTATTCTGGATTAGTTGATCTCATTTGAGTCTTGCTTACTTGTCTGGGAACTTGGCCAAGATCACCTTGGTAACCTAGTTCTGTTCATCTGACCTCCTATCCTCTAATCTGGACTTAAATTTGGGGAGCAAGCAGGCTTCTAAAAATTAGGAGAAAAAGAATTACAGGTTTGGGACAGACATATATTCTTCCAAAATACATGACTAAAGAAAGAAACTGACTGAGATAATAGAAAGGAAGGGGTCCATCTCTTGATAAATAGTCATATTGCTAGTAAGTCATATTGCAAGGAGCATGGATACAGAGAAGAGAGAACAGTGGCCAATCTGTCCATCCTCATCATTGGTGTTTTCGGCTCAGTAATACATTACAGAGAAACAAAATAGTAGGAAACCTTGAGGTGTGCAAGCCTTTGCATGAGGTCAGCGTCATGCAGGGCTAGAATTTTTTAGAATGGGCCTTTCATATAACTCTTAATTTCACTAATGGGATTTCCCTTCTGTTCCACTGTAAGTCTTTACTTAATCTTATGTCAGTACTAAATTCTTCAACAGCTGCTGTCTTCCTGTAGCACCATATTATAGTGCTTCACATTGTACTCTATTTTTTTATTCTTTACTTTTAAGAAGCTATTTTTCTAAGGGAAGCAATTGTCCTCTCTCTTCATTATGACATATGTTCTTCCACTGGCAGAGATGCTGGCAAAGCTCACCTGCAATGAACAAAATCTTGTATTGGCTAATACCTGAGAGCTTGAAAACTGTGAACAAAAACAATAACGACAGGATCTGGACCAGAGGTGAGTAGCTGAGGGTATAGCCAGAGAGGCAACTGCCCATGGGTCCCACATATGGACACAGGCCATCCGGGGAGGACCTGACCAACTTGGCCCCAGTTTCCAGACAATTGGCTGGCCCTGTGGGAGGCTCCCCTTTTCCAAGACTGCAGCCGGACACTGCAGTCTCCACACCCTGCCCCCACACCCATTTGCCCAAGACCTCAGCCACTTCCTGGGACTCAGAGACCAACCCCCAGCTCCTGTCCACCCCAGAACTCCCATCTGGACCAGAGGTGAGTGCCTGGGGATATAGCCAGAGAGGCAACTGCCCCTGGATCCCACTGCTGGACACAGGCCATCCCTGGAGGACCTGCCCAACATGGCCCCACTTTCCACCCAATCAGCAGGCCCTGCAGGAAGGGTCCCCTTTTCCAAGACTGCAGGCAGACCCTGCAGTCTCCAAACCCTGCCCACATACCCATTTGCCGGCCAAGTTGGGAAAAGTCCTCCCAGGAAATAAGATTAAGTGAAGAAATCCTACAATCTCATGGAAACTGAATAATGCTCAACTGAATCACCAATGGGTTAAGAAAGAAATAAAGAAATTAAAGACTTCCTACAGATCAATGAAAATGAATACACCACATACCCAAATTTATGGGATAGTATGAAAGCAGCACTAAGAGGGAAATTCATAGCACTGAATGCCCACATAAAGAAGCTGGAGAAATCTCATGCTAGTGACTTGACAGCACACCTGAAAGCCCTTGAACAGGAAGAAGGAAAGTCACCCAGGGGGAACAGATGCCAGGAAATTATCAAATTGAGAGCTGAAATCAATAAAATAGAAATAAAGAGAACAATACAAAGGATTAATGAAACAAAGAGTTGGTTCTTTGAGAGATCAACAAGATAGACAAGCCCTTATCCAAACTAACCAAAAGACACACAGAGAGAGAGAGAGAGAGAGAGAGAGCATCCAAATTAACAAAATCAGAAATGAAAAGGGGGACATAACAAGAGACAATGAGGAAATCCAGAGAGTCATCACGTCATACTTCAAAAACCTCTACTCCACAAAACTGGAAGATATAAAAGAAATGGATAATTTTCTGGATAGGTACCACATACCTAAGGTAAATCAAGACCAGATAAACCATTTAAATAGTCCAATAACCCATAAGGATATAGAATCAGTCATTAAAAGTCTCCCAACCAAAAAAAGCCCAGGACCAGATGCTTTCACTGCAGAATTCTACCACATCTTCAAAGAAGACTTAATACCAATACTCTTTAAATTGTTCCACACAATAGAAGCAGAAGGTATATTACCAAACTCCTTCTCTGAGGCTATAATTACCCTGATTCCTAAACCAAACAAAGATGCAACAAAGAAAGAGAACTACAGACCAATCTCCCTCATGAACATTGATGCAAAAATACTCAATAAAATACTAGCAAACAGACTCCAAGAACACATCAAAATAATTATCCACCATGATCAAGTAGGCTTCATACCAGGGATGCAAGGGTGGTTCAACATACGAAAGTCCCTCAATGTAATACACCATATAAACAAACTCAAAGAAAAAAAACCACATGATCATCTCACTAGATGCAGAAAAGTCATTTGACAAAATCCAACACCCCTTCATGATAAAGGTCTTGGAGCAATCAGGAATACAGAGAACATACCTAAACATAATAAAGGCAATCTACAGCAAGCCAACAGCCAACATCAAATTAAATGGAGAGAAACTCAAAGCAATACCACTAAAATCAGGAACAAGGCGAGGCTGTCCCCTCTTCCCATACTTATTCAATATAGTACTTGAAGTTCTAGTCAGAGCTATAAGACAACATAAAGAGATTAAGGGGATAAAATTGGAAAGGAAGAAGTCACACTCTCCCTATTTGTAGATGACATGATAATATACATGAGTGACCCCAAAAATTCAACCAAGGAACTGATACAGCTAATGAAAACCTTCAGCAACATAGCAGGATACAAGATCAACTCAAAAAAATCAGTAGCCCTCCTAGATACAATAGACAAACAGGCTGAGAAGGAAATCAGAGATACATCACCCTTTACAATAGCCACAAATGATATAAAATACCTTGGGGTTACTCTTACTAAGCATGTGAAGGAACTATATGACAAGAACTGTAAGTCCCTGAAAAAAGAAATTGAAGAAGATGTCAGAAAATGGAAAGATCTCCCATGTCATGGATAGGCAGGATTAACATAGTAAAAATGGCAATCTTATCAAAAGCAATGGACAGATTCAATGCAATCCCCATCAAATTACCAACACAATTCTTCACAGATCTGGAAAGAATAATACTCAACTTCATATGGAAAAACAAAAAAACCCAGGATAGCCAAAAGAATCCTGTACAATAAAACAACCTCTGGAGGCATCACAATCCTCGCCCTGAAGCTCTACTAGAAGCTACCTTAATAAAAACAACTTGGTACTGGCATAAAAACCAACATGTGGACCAATGGAATTGAATTGAAGACCATGACATTAACCTGCACACCTATGAACATATAATTTTTGACAAAAAAAGCCAAAAATGTACAATGGAAAAAAGAAAGCATCTTCAACAAATGGTTCTGGCATAACTGGATGTCAATGTGTAGAAGGCTGCAAATAGATCCATATCTGTCACTATGCACAAAACTTAAGTCCAAGTGTATGAAAGCCCTCAACATAAATCCAGTTATTCTGAACCTGATAGAAGAGAAAGTAGGAAGTACTCTTGAATGCATTGGCACTGGAGATCACTTTCTAAACATAATACCAGTAGCACAGACACTGAGAGAAACAATCAATCAATGGGACTGTTGAAACTGAGAAGCTTTTGTAGAGCAAAGGACACAGTCAACAAGACAAAGTGACAGCCTACAGAATGGGAAAAGATCTTCACCAACCCCACATCTGACAGAGGGCTGATATCCAGAATATATAAAGAACTCAAGAAATTAGACATCAGAATGCCCAACAGTCCAATTAAGAAATGGGCTATAGAACTAAACAAAGAATTCTCCACAGAGGAAGCTCAAATGGCTGAAAGACATTTAAGGAATTGCAAAACATCACTAATTATCCAGGAAATTCAAATCAAAATAACTCTGAGATACCACCTTACACTTGTCAGAGTGGCTAAAATAAAAAACACAGAAGACAGCTTATGCTGGAGGGGATGTGGAGCAAGGGGAACTCTCCTCCACTGCTGGTGGGAATAATGTAAGCTTGTACAGCCACTTTGGAAATCAATATGGTGCTTCCTTAGAAAATTGGGAATCCATCTCCCCCCAGACCCAACTGTAGCACTCTTGGGCATATACCCAAGGAATGCTCAATCATACCACAAGGGCATTTGCTCAGCTATGTTCATATCAGCATTGTTTGTAATAGCCAGAACCTGGAAACAACCTAGATGCCCTTCAACTGAAGAATGGATAAAGAAAATATGGTACATATACACAATGGAGTACTACTCAGCGGAGAAAAACAATGACATCATGAGGTTTGCAGGCAAATGGATGGATCTAGAAAAAATCATCCTGAGTCAAGTAACCCAGACTCAGTAGTACAAACATTGCTGTGGATATCGCTCTGTGTAAATAAAGTTCTGATTGGCCAGTGGCCAGGCAGGAAGTATAGGCGGGACAAGAGAGAAGAGAATTCTGGGAAGTAGAAGGCTGGGGAGACACTGCCAGCCGCCGCCATGAGAAGCAACATGTAAAGACACTGGTAAGCCACGAGCCATGTGGCAAAGTATAGATTAACAGAAATGGGTTAATTTAAGATAGAAGAAGTAGATAACAAGCAGCCTGCCATGGCCATACAGTTTATAAGCAAGATAAGTTTCTGTGTGCTTTCTTGGTTGGGTCTGAGCAACTATGGGACTGGCGGGTAAGAGAGATTTGTCCTGACTGGGCCAGGCTGGAAAACTCTAACTACAAAACATGGTATGTACTCACTCATAGTAGGATACTAGACGTAAAACAAAGATGACTAGACTGCTACACAACTCCATGGAGGCTACCTAGAAAATGGGACCCTAGGAAAGACACAGGGATCACCCAATGACAGAGAAATGGATGAGATCTACATGAACAACCTGGATGACAGTGGGAGTAATGAAGGGCAAGATTTGAGGGAAAGAAAGCTTAGGGGAGCAGGAGATCCCAGCTAGATTGAGAACAGAAAGGGAGAACAAGGAATAACAGACCATGATAAATGAAGAGCACATGAGAACAGTAATAGGCAGAGTGCTCGTGAGGTCCTGAGAAATCCACAATGATACATCCTCTGTAGACTGCTGGCAATGGTCGAGAGAAAGCCTGATCTGACCTGGTCTGGTGATCAGATGGCCAAACACCCTAACGGTCATGCTGGAACTCTCATCTAATAACTGATGGAAGTGGATGCAGAGATCCTCAGCCAGGCTTCAGGTGGAGCTCCAGGTGTCCAACTCTCGAGAAAGAGGAGGGACTGTAAGAGTGTGAATTGTTGAGACCAAGATTGGAAGAGCACAGGGACAAATATCCAAATGAATGGAAGCACATGAATTATGAACCAAAGGCAGTGGAACCCCCAACTGGATCAGGCCCTCTGGATAAGTGAGACAACTGAATAGCTTGATCTGTTTGGGAGGCTCCCAGGCTCTGGGACCTGGACCTGTCCTTAGTGCATGAGCTGTCTGTTTGGAACCTTGGGCTTACACAGGGACACTTTGTTCAGCCTGGAAGGAGGGGACAAGACCTGAATCTACCAGGTTTAAATGAATCCCCAGGGGAGTCTTGGCCCTGGAGGACATGGGAATGGAGGGGAGGGGATGTGAGGAATTTGGGGGGGGGGGCGAGAGGGGGGAGAACAGGGGAATCCGTGGCTGATGTGTAAAATTAAAACACATAATAATAATAATAATAATAATAATAATAACGATTACGATTACAATAACTATAACGACAGATATGATGAGAGTGAGAGCAGACAGACAAGAGGAGAGGAGGAATTCCCTGGGACAGAGAAACACAGGGAGTAAGTGCTGGGCTGCACAGAGCCAGCTCCCTTTCCACTCTCTTTCCTAGGACGAGTCTCTGGTAGCTTGAGAAGCAAAGCATTTTAAGACCATGAAAAGAGGCAGGCAGTCATTTGTCTGCAGGCTCTTGTGCAATTGAAAGCTAAAGTCCATCAGAGGGTTCCAAACAAGGACGCATTTCTTGATTGGATTTCTGTCTACCACAGAGCGTGGAAATAAATTGTCCCCAATTTTTGGGTGAGGTATACAGATCTGCTGGGCCATTTTCTCTTCAGGCATGTTTCCAATCGCTAACTAATTATTTTCTCCAATTCCTACCTAATAAAACTTTATTTGGGTCAAAATTGAATAGCTGCAGTTATATGGAACTAGACCTGGGAAATATTGTGTGGTTAGAGAACAAATCAGAAGGTATCAGGGGTGCCTTTTCAGATGTGACTAGCATACACAATTAATTTCAACTTAAAATATACTAAAATAGAATATGATTCACTTAAAAAGGTAGGAAATATATAATACAATTACTTCTCCTGCAATCATGTGTATACAAATGAGTATACCCCACCCCCACAGGCTCACAGACTTTCTTGTAATATTTTTAAGTTGATCCAAAATACCACTTTATGTATGATTTATTAAATTTTGATATTTAAAAGCCTTTTATATGAAGTTTATATTCAGAATTTCAGCAAATTTATCAAGCAACTTAACTATGAGAAACAAGCTAAGAACTCCATAAGAGTGAAAGACATATGAAATAGACATACTATTTGAATCAATAAGATAATAGGGAGACATTTATTGGCATGTCCTTTTGTTTGTTCTCAAAAATGTACATTAAGTAACACTGATTATGAGAGCTTCTAAAAAACTTAAGATACACTAAACAAGCAATTAAAACTGCTGAAACACATTTGGATATAGAAATAATTGAATATTATGCAGCAATTAAATTTGTTAACATGTACCTGTATGTACACATATAAAGAGAAACACAGCTGCATGCCATATGGAGCTTTCTCCAAAAATATATTGCTTTTAAAATAAAAACATTCAAAGGGTCAGCTGATGGTTCCATGCACAAAGATATCAGCCACTAACCACAAGGACCTGAGTTCAGGCCCTAAGTCGAGGAAGAAGACAGGAAAGAAGTCTGAGTTCAGGTCTAAAACACAGCAACACAAGAGAAGTGACTCATGCAATGTCTTCTTTTCACACAAGGAACATGTGGGTGTGTGCATGCATACACATGCACACACATACACACACACACACACACACACACACACACACACAAATGAGAGAGAGAGAGAGAGTCAGTAAATGAATGTAATTTTTTTTCAAAAGGTAAAGAAGAGAACAAGGTAATTAACAATATATTTGCCTATAGAAATTTGCATTAAATATTTTTAAATTGAGCATGTATTGGTATTTTCCAGTGGGATGCACCAAATATAATTAGTAAGAATGAAAGTCCAGCATATAAAGGGGACCCTATGGGACAAAAGAGTTAGTTTTCACTTTATTTGTTTTATACCTTTTAAATTATTTACCCTATCCTTGCATTAGCTAGTCAAGAATGAAAAATAATACTGCCCAACATGAGACACAAAACAAAACATATGTCTGTATAGAAGAACATTAATGTAAGAGCTTACTCACAGCCGATATTTCAAGCAAAGACAAACCAGGAGCTGAAAACAGTGGACAGTGTTTCATCGTATTTGCACAAGCTAAATCTAAGTGCATTAAATTACAATGCAAAAAGAATTTTAGAGTTTTTCTCTTTCACTGAGTCATTTATAAGATTTATACCAACAGCTTTTCTCCCAAAGGTGAAAGTAGTTTGGTCAGTGGTATAGTCGAGGATTTTGAGCACTGGCTCTGGGTTTTAGCCTTCTCTTAGTTTTCCTCTCCTGAAAGGGAGACAGTAGAGTGGGTTGGGATTAACCAAACCAAGTAAGGCTTCGGGAACCTACTATTTCCTAACCCCACTAAAAATATAAAAATGAGAGTTTGGCTGTGTGGCTAGAGATGCTGATTCTAAAAGCAGTGAGATATTAGCACAGATCCCAGGGTTAAGTGTGAGGTATCTCCACAGGAGTCATTGGTCAGAGAGGCACCCAGGACACCCAAAACAAGAAGAGCTTTTACCTTTCTGTTTTGTTTCCACCAAGAACTATATGGTAAGACCCCACTACAGCTCTCACCATGGTTGCAAAACACAGAGGAATCAAGGCTGAAATGAGCCTGAATCCTCTTTGCTAGCTAACACTCAAAGTGCTGAAGGAGCAACACAGGCTACTGGTGGAAAAGGCAACAAAGGTCTTCTTACCGAGCAATGAACTCTACAAACTACACCACCACCCTACCAGGCAAAATATATCTGTATGTGCAAGAATGATATGACTATTATGGGGACAACCAACCACTCTCTGCTTTTATCTGAGGCCTGTTCCGAAGAAGGCATTCCATGCCTGATGCTGTAAGCCTGTAACACACACCTCAAGAGGTCATAGGTCTTATGAAGGAAATCGATACTGATATTTAGCTAAATAGACATTGTATCAAGTTACTTTCTAAATACCTATGTTTATGCCCTTAGGCAAAGTCAACTCTCAACACTAGTCAGAAATAATTCTATTTACAGTAAATAATGGTGAATGTAAAAACCCATGATTACTCAAGAGGTTAAGATTAATTAAGAGATGAAGAGTCAACCTGAAACAAGTCATTTATATTACCACCTCTAATCTGAAGGAACATTGCAAAGAGGAGAGAGGAAAAAATGTAAGTGCTGGAAGACTGGGTGAAAAGCAGTAGCAGGACAGGCGATATAATCCCAAATCACCATAGCTACAATTACTTTTACTAGGCCTAGGCAAGATAAGCCCTCCAAACAGTCAGATATGCGTGGAGAAGGTGTTCATGGGACTCTACCCATTTCAGATGAGCTATGAGCTACTACGAATGGGCTGAGGAAAAGAAAATGCCACTGTCTTCGATTGCAAACCCAATGATGTAACCATCCAGCTCCAAGGGACAGTTCCAGCCCCAAGGCCATACAGAAATCCTTGGTCAAATGCAGAGAAATGCAAACAAAACAGATATAGATGAATCTGAGGAAGGGCTTAGGAAGAAGAGGAGGGGTGCACACGGGTGAGAGAGCAATCAGAATTCATCACACACCTATGAACCAGTCAAAGAATAAATTTACTTAATAAAAAGTTTTAATTAAAAATATGTATACTTTGGGAAATTTTGTAGAGACAGATATGCTATGCAGCCAGAGCAGATACTTAATAGCAGCACGCAGGGAGTGTTATACAACTCATGCTTCTACCCAGTAGGGAAGCACTTTTCAGCTTGAACTCAGCAGAGAGGCTGCACTCTTCCTGCCAAAGAAACATCAGCGGGGAAACCAGTCCTGCTGCTAAGGTGCCTGAGGACCATTTCATCCCCAAATGGAATCGGTCATGTATGTTGTGCGACCCAGAAAACATCAATAGAGACTGTGGAGTCAGAGGGAGGGAGAAAGTGAGGAAAGAAGAAGGGGAAGAATGAAGAGGAGGAGGAAAATGAAAGCAAAAGGCCAGGTAGAATTACTTCAGTGGAATAATCCCGGTGTGAAGCTTCCTAGAGCCATCCCTGAGACAGGGATGTGGATGCAAGTGACTTATTAAGGGAAGGCTCCTTAGAGAAATGGAGAGGGAGGAGGGAGTTAGGACAGTGAAAGGCAGCACACCAATTCAGTAGCAATTGTAGGCGAAATTCCACACTCTATCACATCCCATATGGGGCTTTGCAGTGTAAATTCTGCCTTGAAGTTTGTCTGTACTCTGAGACAGGCATCTGGGTCTCAGGATTCCTGTAACAAGAATTTGTGCCGGACGGTGGTGGCGCACGCCTTTAATCCCAGCACTCGGGAGGCAGAGCCAGGCAGATCTTTGTGAGTTTGAGGCCAGCTTGGGCTACCAAGTGAGTTCCAGGAAAGCAGGAAAAGCACAAAGCTACACAGGGAAACCCTGTCTCGAAAAACCAAAAAAAAAAAAAAAGAATTTGTTAGGGCCATGTGACAGGGCATGTCAGTTTCCAGGTATCTATAGCTCCACAAGTGCAGTAACAGCAGCTCTTATCTTGTAAGGACAGTCTTATGCAGGAAGTTGCCATTGTGAGCTAAGAAAACCCAAAATACACAGAAGTCAAGAGAGGAGCTGACCAGTGCAGGGGTCAAGGGAGTCCAGAGAACGCAGTCAAGCACTAGCTAGGTTATTACAGCTGTCCGGAAAGGACTGCAAACTGATGTAAACAATGCTATGTTGTTACGCTTCGATATATATAACCCTGTTTCTTACACTTAGTATGACAAAGCCAATTGTCATTACACATATCACAAGCATCATTAGAAACTACCATCTTAGAATATTCGAAATTAGCCCTTGCTAGAGACATTTAGACTCATTGTTAGAGGCAACTACTTACCATTCTTTTTAGTAACTGCCGTCACCATGTCTAGGTCTCAGGCAGTAAGCAATGGCTGGAAACAGATATTCCTAATCTGGATTTAACCTTGTACCGGCATTATAGAAAATGTCACAGAGATTCCTCAAATAATCAAACCTGGAATTACCATATAATCCAGCAGTCCATAATGGAGTAAAGAAACATCTGCATTACATATTCATCATGTCACTCAGTACTCAAACTAGACATGATGTATAATAAAACTGAGCTAAATAAAACAATATAAATAATAAAACCTGGATAAATAGAGAAAAGTAGAATACTACTCAGACCAAAAAAGAATGAAATCCCATTATTCACCACAAGATGGATAAACCTGAAGGAAATTATGTTAGCTAAAATAAGCCAGGCTTGGAAGAAAATCCATTACATGGTCTCACCTGTCCTTAAAGTCTGAAAAAGGCAATCTCATTGAAATAGAAATGCAAATGGTGGTTACCAGGGCATAAGAGGTGAAAAGGGTCATGGACAGATGTGGGTTGAGAAAGAACATGATTTCACGTAAACAGTGTAAATGCAGTAGACTTCCATTGTGCTAGACAGTAATTATAGCTACTAATAATATATACTTGACAGTCGCTAAGAGATCAGATCTTAAACATTATCACCACAAAGATAAATACATGAGATGGTGGATTTGATAATTAACTTGATTTAATTATTTCACAAAGGTTTCATATATCATAATGTCATGAGGTAAAACAGTACAATGCAAAAGCACATAATCTTTACTTGCCAAATATAACTTAATAAAGCTGAGAGGGAGATGAAAATTGCCTTTAAGCTTATGGTGCTTAGAAAAACTGTAGACCCATAGAGGTGAGCTAGGAGCATGTTCATTTTGAAGGGTCATTCATGCAAATGAGGAAGACAGCATGCTACAGTCTAGTGAAATAAACAGAAACAAATTGGAGGAGCTTACATTCTAAACAAGAAGGTCAAATTCCAAATTGTAAAATCAGTGTGATAAATATAATAATACAAATACAAAATTGCATGCCATGGAGAGGTGGTTCATTTAGGTAAGACTTTTCCAAACAAATTCAACAAACGTTTTCTCATAGTTCTGTGGTCTGCAACCACACTGTCACACTTGAGACAAGGAAGTCATCATACTCTTTACAATGGAAGAAACCTTGAGAAAGGCAATTCTCAAACTATGGACTACTGTTTCATCTGCATCTTGATAACCTGACCCAGCAGAAATTATCCAAGAGCAATGATTCGTGTTTTCCAGTCTTAGGTGAACATAATGTGGAATATACCTAGCATTTCAGCTGGACATGTCACTCACCCAACTGGGGTATTGCCACTCAAAAAGGCAGATCTGCCTCAAGCCCTGCTAAAGAGGTGGACAGAATAATTCTCCCTTCAATGAAATGATGCACTTTTCTCCCCAGAACTCCTGATCTCTGTGGAGTTCCTATGGGGCTACCTGGAGGCTCTTAAGGTCAGCCAGCATGTCTGTATCCTGGCTTAGAAATGTATAACTTCTCGATTCTCTTCTTTCCTGTCTCTGCCTTCTGGGTGCCAGCAAGCATGCTTTTTCTGGTACAGAGACCATTTTTACTCATTTTCTCTGAAGCTATTCATCACCCACCCTATTCCTGCACCCTTTAACCAAACGGCTGCTCACCAGCACCATGCCTATCTCTCTTTCCCTTATTTATCTCCCTTCTCTAGGCAGCTGTCAAAATTGACAACTTGCCTACCCTGGGGTTTTTCTTTTAAACTCTAATAAAATCAGCCTTGAGCTTCTTTTTGGGTCCATTCCAAAATTCTTTCATTAATGAGACTAAGAGGGGGCCCTGATTTCCCTGGAAACATGTGGAGGCTTCACCAGAACTTCTCAAATAATCTGATAACATTAGGATATAGCAAAGTGTGTCTTTTCCTCCTTGATGAGTTGGAATTCCTTGGGCACAGGTAATGTCTATTTACACAGAAATGTGTCGGGAATAAATGCAGTAGGCAGTCCGCAGCTGCATACTGAATGAGCAATCTACAACCACAGTCTGTAAGCTTGCAAGCTTTTTAAGACACGCTTAAAGAAAGCTAGTGGGAACTCATGAACTTTAGACCAACAGCTGTGGAGCCTACGTGGGACTGGACCAGGCCCTCTGCATAAGCCAAACAGTTGTGTAGCTTGGTCTGTTTAAGGGGTCCCTGGTGATGGGAACAGGATTTATCCCTGGTGCATGAGCTGGCTTTTGGAAGCCCATTACCTATGGTGGAACATCTTGCTCAGCCTTGATGCAGGAGGGAGGGCTTAGACCTGCCTCAAGTGAATGTACCAGGCTTTGCTAACTCAACAAGAGAGGCTTTACCTTTTTGGAGGAGAAGATGGCAGGTGGACTGTGGGGGAAGAATGGGAGGAGGGATGAGAAGGGGATCTTCGGTTTGTATGTAAAATGAGTAAAAAAATTCCTTAATAAAGAAAAAAGAGAAGCCTTTAGACAAATACACTGCTTCAAGGTCAGTTTGAGGCCTTCTGCTGCCTTTAACAGTGGTGAAAATACTGGCTAATCCAAAGGTCCTGAAATACCAGCTCCCCAAATAACTCAGTTTGCCAAGTTTGTATTCAAAACTGATGGATAAGCTTACAAATAAAGAGGAAGTCTAGGTATGTGGCTCAAACTTGTAATCTTACATTTGGGGGACCAGGGCAGGAGAACAGAAAGTTTAAACTTACAGGCCAGCCTGTGCTACATAGAGATACTATGATTTGCAGCATGAAGTTACAGAGACTATGTTGTATTTTTGTGTCTGCACAATGTTATTCATTAAGCAGCACTGCTTACTGTGAGAGAGAAAAGCCACGAGGTACACCAAACCCACTATGAGAGTTTACTAGGAGAAGGGAGGGACAGGAGAGGGTGTTCTCAGGCCTGTTTGAGACACATGTGCAGAGAGAGAGGAAGAAGGAGAAGCAGGAGGAAGAAGGGGGAGGAGTCTGTGACCCATTTTTTAATGGACTCCCCCTCCACACATGCGCATGTGGGCTTATGGAGCTAAGCCACTCATGCACATGGATTTTGTGATCACGCTGTATGCAAATTGCATGACCACAAAGCACATGGATTACATAAGTCCCTGGGACAACTAATCATTTTGCCAGCACATGCGCGGTCACGTAGCAACAGACTAGACTAGAATTAGAATAAATATGATATCTTGCTTTTCAAAAGAATTAATAAAAACAATAAGGTAAGTTAAATGCATTCATATTTAAATCAAAATTTAGGAGAATGAAACTTTTGCATATATTTTGAAAATGTATTAATAAACTTAAAGGTTGGACTTACCCTTATATGAAAGAGAGAAAGGATTTTGAAATTGAGATGAGTGAAACTCTGTCAGCAGAAAAAAAGAAAAATAAGATTTTTAACAACTAATGGCCAGACTGATAAAAGTTTGGGGTCTATTCTGTTGTGGGGTGGTTCTTTTTTTTGGTTTTGTTTTTTGTTTTTTTTTTTTATGTTGTGAATGTGTTGCTCTGATTGGTTAATAAATGAAGTGCTGATTGGCCAGTAGCCAGGCAGGAACTATAGGCAGGACAAAGAGAGAAAAAAATTCTGGAAACAAAAAGGCTGGGTGAAGAGACGCTGCCAGCCACCACCATGAAAAACAGATGTTAAGATACCAGTAAGCCACGAGCCACGTGACAACTTATAGATTAATAAAAATAGGTTAATTTAAAATATAAAAACTAGATAACAAAAAGTCTGCCATGGCCATACAATTTATAAATAATCTAAGCTTCTAAATGATTTTATTATAAATGAACTGTGGGACTATGGGGGCTTGGAGAAAAACTCTCCAGCTACACTGTTTGCCATTATTGCAAATGAATTCAAATATTTCACACTTAACAATCTATGTTTTCAAAATAAGAGTGGTGTTTTTTTTTTCTTTTGTTCTACTTTTGGTTTTTGTTTGTCTGGGATTTTTTGTACTGTAATAAAACTTTGTTTTTACTTCTGAAGGACTTAATGGTTCATTTACCATGTGACCACATTGTACCTGGTTGTGTGATTTCTTTCAGAGTCCCACAATTTATTTCCAAGTGGATTTTCCCATAACCTTATTGTCATTCAGCAAAGTGTCTGTCTTCACTGAGGATTGATTTGTACACAGATCCTTCCTACTGTCGGTAAAGAATGCATATAAGCCATAGGAATTGAATGATTAAAGAAAAGAGTCAAGAAAGCTTACTTTAGAAGACTATCAAATTTGGAGGGGATTCACTTCCTTAAAGTTGGTCACTCTAACAGGTAACTCAGTTGCTAATTATTTAAAAAGTTGTGGGAGCTCCATTTGAGTTGAGACTAAGTTGGAATTTCTGACACAAAGATACTTTCTCACCTCCTGGCTGTGTTCCCTGAGTTGCTCCTTTACTTTCTGTTTACTCAGACAGAGAATTTTGTATTAAGAAACTAAACTTTTCCATTAAGTTTTCTTTATTTAGTTCTCCTTTGAGCCTAATAATTAGCCTTCAGCATGGGGCGGATAGACTTCTACTCTTAGGGTAAAGCCCAACCAAAAGGCCTTGGGATGTGTCCTTGGGCTCTCACAATGAAAGCAAATCCCTGAAAGCCTGCACCCCACTCCTAAGCATAAATCCAAACCTCCTGCAACCAGCAGCAGGGGCTGGCTCTAACATGACTCTCTTTGCAGTCAATATCTAAACAGGAAGGAGGGCTGTACCTCCAGAATTTGAATTATTGCAGCAAGAAGCTGAATTCAAGCCATTAATAAAACAAATGGTCTTCTCCCTGTAAAGTTGACCCCAGGTAAGAATTCAATTTCCATCTCTACAGAAAACCACCAGTGTTTAGCTACCTGGAAGGTTTGCTTGGAACAGTGCCAGTTGACTAATGGGTGCTGGATAAATACATCTGGAATTATTACAGTCAGAGCCCTTAGAGTCTTTCAGGATAAGTCAACGAACCAGCACGGCCTCTGACATTGTTCTCTTGGGGACTTTCTTGCTTCTATAGAGTAAGAACTGCTCTGAAAGTACTCTCACGTGTGACTTAGTGCTTTCTTCAGCCTGGGAGTTTACCCACAAAGTTTTTCAATAAGACAGGTTTGGCTCAGGAGATCTCTAATAACTAGACAGGGAGTTTCATCTGACCCAGACAATTAGGTTCTATCTTTTCTGCAGGCCAGAGACACATAGTAAATAGACATGCATTGCTCTTCCTCATGGACACATGGGTTTCTGATTTAATTTTAATGCTGTAGAGAGAACTTTTTCAAAGCAGGCTCTTCACAACCCAGTTATTGTCACTCTGCACAGTGTCATTTTATATACTAAGAAACATCTATGCTCTCCCAAGTAAAAACATGAAATTATGTATCATCTTAACAGTGTTTTTTACTCTGTCTTGGTGACTGAAATTACCTGAGAAATCTAAGTTTCTGAAAAAGTACGGCAAAAATATTTCCAATCTCATCTTCCAAAAATGGAGTGACTAAATTCCTGAATTTTTGTCTGTCATTCACAATTTTTTATACTCTTCTTCCCACCCTGACCTCAAAAGCCCTGCAACACCATTTCAATGTTCAATGATATAGTGAGAACTTCAGTACCAGAGAGGCATGGGCTAGCATTTAGAGACGAGGCTTTATAAACTTTCTCTCTCTCTCTCTCTCTCTCTCTCTCTCTCTCTCTCTCTCTCTCTCTCTCCTCTCCTCTCCTCTCCTCTCCTCTCCTCTCCTTGTCTCATTTCTCCTTTAAGGACCCTAATTATCATCACTATCATTAACATAAGAGAACTTAAATTTATGTGACTGTCCAAGGTAACAGTTTGTTTCCATTAATGTACTAGACACTGAAACAAGAATGATATGAGCTGCTTGAAAGCCCCTTCCAAAGTCTTCTAGTTGCTCCAGAGCAAAGAAAGGCCAGCCCTCAACATCCTGTTATGGAAGATGAGGCGTTGAGCAAATATCCCAGTGTGGCCACCCACCTGCCTCATATTTCTCCCTCAATTCTCTCCAGTCACAGCACACAGAGAGCACTCATTGTCCTCTTTGGCTCTTTATGTACAAGCATCTCTCTTTATGAAGAGTTGTTTCCTATATCCTCCCGCATCCTCCCTGTCACTTAATTTCACTTCCTGGGATGTTTTCTTTGATTCCCCTTGTACTAAGAGGTGCACTATAGGTCCATCCTTAAAGTACCAAGCACTTCTCCTCATTCCTTAGTCCAAAGTTTTATAATATCACCATGTACCAAGCTACAAGCACCCTGAACACAAGCTTTGTTCCAAATTTTTTACAAAATCATACCAAAAGAAGAAATATGTGGGAAATAGATGCAAGGAATGGAAAGGCAAGGTCTACTAACTAGAACATCTTTTTTTTTAAATTTATTTTTCGAGACAGGGTTTCTCTGTGTAGCTTTGCGTCTTTCCTGGAACTCCATTTGGAGACCAAGCTGGCCTCGAACTCACAGAGATCCACCTGCCTCAGCCTCCCAAGTGCTGGGATTAAAGACATGCACCACCACCACCCAGCCAACTAGAACATCTTAAATGATAATATCTAAGAATTTTAAAAACATCATTGCAACTGATTTTGTCCTTATGCTTTTTGATGCTTCATAACCACAGAAGAAATTTTATATATATATTCACCTGTTTCCAATTGCTTTCTTATTAACTAGTTGTCTTTTTCATTAATAGACATCACTGAGGTTCTCTAAGAAAATGTAATAATAAATTATACTTTATATACATTGAAAATATTCTAATAATATACAATATTATTATTTGGATATTGACAAACTGAATTCTAGAACTAAATATGGTATCTGGGTGATTATAATTCCAAAATTCATATTCATTTTCAAAAAAGTTTTATTACATTTGTTTATTTATTTATTTGTGTGTGTGTGTGTGTGTGTGTGTGTGTGTGTGTGTATGTATGTATGTGTGTGTTATATGCTTCTGTGTGCATGGCATGCCACAGTGCTCGTGTAGAGGTAATAGAACAATTTGTAGAAGTTTGTTCTTTCCATCCACAATCAGGGACCCAAGGATCAAAGTCAGGCCATCAGGCTTGGCAAGTGTCCCATCTATTAAGTTATCTCATTGACACCAAAGTTCGTATTCTTTATTTTATTTAATTTCTGTATATGAGTGTTTTGCCTGCATGCATATACATGTGTCATATATGTACTTGGTGCCCACAGAAGGCCAGAGAGGGTATGCAATTCCCTGGAAATGAAATTACAGATTGTTGTGCATTGCCAATGAGTGTTGGGAAAGTGCTCTTAACCACTGAGCTATCTATTTTTCCTGCCCCAAGTCTACATTCTTAATCACAAATTTGTACCATTTTCTCAAAATGTTCCCTAAACAGTCACTTATGCATTGTCCAATGTCTTCAACATAGAGTCTGACAAAGTGAAAATTTACTCTTCAAAAGCTCAGTACATGTTTATGCTCTTGCTTATAATGTTAGATATAATTCATTATTACTGGATTACTGTCTGGATTATTTATCAGTCTGCTGAAAACTTACAGAAATTTATTTAGTGAGTATTATCATAATACATTATTATAAATATTGACATTGTTCATTTAAATTAATAGTTATGCTTTTTAATTCCATGCAGAATATATTTACTGATATTTAATATATCCTTGATGTCAAAGTTTTTATGTTATTAAGATTTAAATTGACTATATATGAAACACATAACAAAAAACAATAAAAAATAAAGAAAGAAAAAATGGAGCCTGTTTTGAGTAAGAAATATAATGTGGCAAGGTGTCTACATTAAAATCATAATGTGTGCATAGTTATCACTTAGTCTTTCACCTGGATCGTACATTTCTTTTGCATATAAATTTGAGGTTTCCTGAATTAGACTTAACTCCCTTGCAGATGGGGCTCATATTCTGTAATGCCTTCACTTTGCAAGTGTCTCGGGAAGACTTGGTAAACTTGTTATTCTATTAGTATGTATTTCCTTGTGGATAAAAAAATAATGGGGTTCTCTCTGGAGGCATTTGCAGACCATAAAGAAGCAATTGGCATTAAATGCAATGGCAAGTTAAAACCTCTGAATGCTTTTCAGTACAGGAAATTGTGCCTGGCAATAATGCATTAGTAAAAGCTAATTGAAGAGTATGGCAGGAGACTAGAAAATTCAGGGAAAGAAAATATTCAGGAACCCGGGTTCAGAAGCATCCATAGTGAACCAGAAGTAGTAGGAGAAGCAAGAGAAATAGAGGAGAGAGAAGCTTTCAGCTAAGAAGTGAAAGGCCTGAGTGACTGATGTGTGACAAGAAGCTGAGGATAATTCATCAAAGGGCTCTAAGGCTCCAGATGTGGTGAATCTTCCAGCACCAAGGTGTCAAAAACTAAGAAATGGTGCTTCAGGTGAGAAAACAGTAATGAAATGTCACAGGGAAAAGAGTTAGAACAGAAAGATGATTTTGGAAAGAACAGACAAGTCCAGATATGGACATGGTGGTGAACCACGTGTGATAATAGATATCCAAATCGCTAGGTTGGATGAAGGAATGATTGTCCTCAGTGCAAATGAAATGCATGTTTTTCTTGGGAAACTATATCAACTGACAGTGCTATGTTGCATGTATATTTATACAAGCATTCAAATTGTACGGCGTTACCATATAAGTACAGTAGCTCATATACCTTAAGATGACTTCAGAGCCTTAAAACACTGAATTTGGCAAATGTTACATGATTTATTTCTCACAAAGCATAGTGTATTTCTGGAGTCTTAAAAGTATCCTAGAAGCTCTAGATGCTACAGTGTGCCAGTTGGAACTGGGTTTCATTCTGTCTCTGTTTTCCCTAAACATTGTTAATATGATTAATGAAACAGACAAGAAGATTGGAAAGATGATGATTTTTTTCTCCCATTTCCTATGGATGTAAATGCAAAAGGCGTTTTAGAAGGCATTTTCTATCTACATCCTACCACCCTAGGGAGTAAATGTACATTTCTGTTTCTAAGCTATGCATCCTCTTTGGCATCAGATTTATTCCCACAGTATTTTCAACTCTAAAACAAGTATGTTTTCTCTGCAAATTGCATAAACAACCTCAACTTCAGTAGCTTCAGTATTGTGCCTTTTGTTATTGTAGAGCAATATGAAAGTGCAGGGATGTTGCCACCTTTTTGGAACCTCAGCCTTCACACATTGTAAAAGGCGTGCTTTCTCAGGTCTATTCAAATGACTCTTCCTGATTCCTTCCATCTTTGATGATAGCTCCAGAAGTTGTTCACATTGGTTCTACATTTCTAAGCATTTTTTTTTATGTCCTAGCCTTGTAACTATTGAATATAACTGAAAATTCAATGGAGAGAATATCATTCTTATATTAAAAGCTACAATTTTATTAACAGTAGTGACTAAAAGAGATCAAAAGGGGGCACAAATGTGAAACTCAAATTATGCATGTTTTTATTTAGAAGACAAACTCTTGCTAAGGTACATAAGTGTTCATTGGGGATGTATATTCTCCTGGGGAAAAAGTTTCAATTTTTTTTATGGCACTATCTGGTAAGGTTTTAGGACAAACAAAAATGAGGGATAAAGTATGTTTGTAATTGAATAAAATCCACAGAATGTTTTTGGAGTTTCTTCAGCACACCCAAACAATAAACTCAGATCTAATGGTGTTTCTAGGACCCAATGGTGACACTCAGGCATAATGGTGGTCCCTGGAAACTACTTCTCCCAATGGAGAGTTACTATTACAATCTGGGCAAAGATGTCCAAAAGTGTAGAAGAGGTTCATGGGGATGCATGTGCTCATGTTCTATGTCACATCTATAGTCAAGAAAATGGTATATAGCACTAGGATAATCACTTCAGAATGAAACAAGATAACTGATTCACATTAACCATCATAAGGCAATTACTGATTAGGATAATCACCTAAAGAGTATTGATCAATAAGAAATAAATGTAAAGTACAAATTGAAACAATTGAGTCTAGCATCCAGAAATCCACCACAGTATCTAAGAATATAAAAACATAAATCAGTAATCCAAAACTGAAATAAAAGGGGTTAGATAGTAGTACTGGAAGTGTGTGTGTGTGTGTGTGTGTGTGTGTGTGTGTGTGTGTGTGTGTGTGTTTACATAAATTTTCCTATTACATCTAAAGTTTCAAAGAGAATTTGCTCTTTGGGCTTTTAAATGTTTCATTATAATTCTCTCACTTTTGATATAATCTTATTCTCCATTTCTCCACATAGTGTCTACTGTTTAGACAGCTACTTTTGTTTAATTCCATCATTAAGTAACAGTCCTTTTTGTTCTGAGGCCATTAAAATGAGTCCAAGTTTGAAATTGGATGAAACTAACGACATTTTAGGTTTCTTGCTATCTGGTTATATAAATAAAACATTTATCTCATCAGCAAAAAGGCCTCAGTCTCCCATCTGATGCTCTGCTGAAAACATATTCACTCAACCTGACTTGGAGGGTAGAGTCACTCTTCTATCAGGCTGTTAATATGTAATTGCTTCTTCATTTTGACTTTCTTTGGCAGTGTTGGGAGATACTCACTCTTTACAACCCATGGGAGAAATATGATTTACAGATCATCTCCCAATTTATCAGTGACTGAACTGAGAAGTAAGAAACCACCAAGTGCAACTCAAGACTGCCCATCAGTCCTTGAAGACCTGTTGATTGCAAACAAACATATACAAAGACAGAGAAGATGGACATCTTGCCCACAGGAAATTTACAAAATAACGTGCAATAAAAATGCTATTAAGCAATCAGTGTTTTAGAGAAAATGTCAAAGAAGCAAAAAAGCGGAGTGGGAGACTTTGGCACTCTGAAGAGACAGAATTTGAAGAACATAATTTTGGCTGGTAGGACTGCATTCCAGATAGATATGTATATATGCTTCAGGCTGAAAAATGATTCAGCATCTTTCTCACTTATCAAAGTCAAGTTCTGCGATGTGTTAGCAATATGCTTATGTATTCTTATTCATTCTGTGTACTTAAGAGATCACAGCTGCTGGTGATACTTGAAATTTGCATATTCATTACCTGTTGTTTTTAGAGCATGCTGACCATACTATAATCTTTAACAATTTTTTTTTAATCTCAATAATTTATTTTTAAATTTAATCAGTGCTCATCTTCAGATCATCAGTTTTATGAATTCAAGACAGAATATATAGATGTTGCTTTAGACTAATGAAAAGATTAAAAATAACCAGCCACTAAAGATTCTTATCAAGAAAGCAAAAAAAATTCTTTTATGCAAAGCTTACCTATTATACAGCTGCACTGGATGTTGTAGGTAAGCCCATTGATTTCTCCACAAAGCCTTCCTTACTTCCTGGGGATGAATACATATACTCTGTCTATATGACTGGGTCTTAAAATGCAACTCTGAAGCTTTTCAAGTTCCAAATCCCACTCTTGCCATATTTGTAACACTAGAAAATTTACCCAAACTCTCAACTATTCCATAAATTGATGAGGATGTTAAGCATCACAGTGTCATACAGATTAAATCAGCTCATACATGAAGAGTACTTGCAACAGCACATTTGAAACACCACAAACTATCAATAACAGCTATGAAAACTCAGTTCAGTATAAAGTGAACATCACATATATGTTTTCTCTTAGAATTTGTATTGCTTTTAGCATTAGATATGCTTAAGGAAACAGAAATCCAACTATGACACAGCAAAAGGGTTAAGTGGATAAAAGAAGGTAATTTCTTGTCAGCTTGTCAAGTGAAGCCATTTCCTGGAGAATAAAACTTTAAATGTGGTTGATTCTGTAAGTCTGAAATTTACAATTGGTCTCTGGCTCATTAATGAAGCACTAAATTAGACAATCAGCATTAATGGGAATTGCACAGGAAAAGCACTGCACATCAAGTTGAGGCTCTGGACAAAATGCATAATCATACACTTCAGCAATTCAGTGCCAAGCACTCTCGGTGTCATCCTTCAGACTAGACAGATGGATAGAGAGATAATCCTTATTTGTGGAGGATGTCTTATTTGTCATTTATTAATTACATCTTACCTCCTTCAAAAATTATGGTTTAAAAAAATAGCACAGCTAAAGTAGATGGCAAAATATTAATATTCAGTACAGAGAATAAACCTATCAAAGAATTAGACTGATATAGCTACTACATTTGAATATAAAATTGAGTTGAAGGCTTGCTGGTCATCCAGGATAAGAATAAGTATTTAATGTTATTGGTAGTTCTCTTTTCGAGCATTTTGAAGTCTATTTCTCAGCTATACCTCTCTAGCTTTTTTTCCATTAAATACACCAGAAACACACTCTAAAGCATCAACACTTATTATCTCACTGCTTTAAAGTTTTGTCTTCTCTGTATTTAATATAAGGAACTGGCCATTTATAGCAGAGGGTTCTTTATCCTGTCTCCAAGGAAACCTGGCTAATCCTCAGTCAAATAAGCCTATTTGTATAGATGGCCTTAACTCCCAGAGTCCCCTACAGAGAGATGGAGAGTAGCGGTTGCACACTTCTCTTCCTTGAAGAACTAACCCTTTGCTTGTGAAATTAGGCATCTGAAACATATCTCACTTTCCTTTCACAGCTTCTATTTCCTGGACAGATGATTGACGTGACACCTCTCAGTTTAGCATCATGGAACAGTTAAATCCGGCTCCATTACCTGTTGAATTTCATTTCTTAATCCTAAACACAATGTGCACACAACTTAGCCCTATCCAGCTTTTATTTAGAGCTCTTGTCATGGTGCTTTGTGTGGAGTCAAGTGGTATTAAACTGTGTGGAGTGCAGCAAATGGAAAGATTAATTTTGCAATGTGACAGAAAGAGGAAGATTTTTTAAACAGGGATTAGGGGCTGGGTCTGCTCAGGGGAAACACTGAAATACATCCATTATTGGTACAGATGCCTCCACCGACTGCCACAATAAAACCCAGCTTTATAGACCTAACTTCTCTATTCACAGGGACAAACACACCAGAAATGGAATACAGACTTCAACACTTCAAATTGAAGCAATCTGGCATTTTTGGAATTTAGATTTTCCTGTTACACTTCTTTAATCAAAAGTTGTTTAAGCAAAACTAAATTTCTACAGTAAAGAAAGGAATACTAATATGTATAACTTATGGAAAATCTAAGCTTACTGAACTTTGCAACCAAGCTACTACCTTCAAAAGTAGTCATTATAACAATTTTGGAAAATATTCATATGTCATTAGTTTAACATTAAAAACACAAAGGAACTGGAGTAACCCTTCAGTGTCAATTTTGTTTGCTTTTTTCCTCTGCTAATTATTTTGAACATTAGACAGTAAACTTTTTAAAGCTGTAATGATGGTGCAAAGACCCATTATTTTGTCTTGAGAAACAGCTGTAGGAAAATATAAAACTTTCTTATGTATGAAGAGTTATCAGAGTCAGAAAGAGTCTGCTCTGCAGAGAGGAAATAGTATGAGGTGTGCAGATAAGAACCAAGGGTAACATGCCTGACAGTTAACACTAATAGACCTTAGGATGTGATACCAAGGGAAGCAAAGGAATCGAGATTTTTCAGTAGCATTAAAAACATGAAGGATTCTCATTCCCTGAACAACAGCATTTATTGGATTTCCATTCTAAGTAGAGAGCTTTACAAGAGAGTCTGTGGAGAATTCAAAAGAAACAGAATTCATTCTCTAACTTTGAAGACCTTTGAGTAGGAAGGTAGAAACCACAACCATAAACCATCAAAAATTCTGAACTACAATGAAGTTGGTCAGCTATTCAAGTCAGACATGAGATAGTCATGGCAGGCAATATTTCTCAATTCTCAATATAATAAAAAAAAATGATGGCAATGTGTTTTAAGCAGTCATTATTAACAACAAATATTTTGTCCTATCAAAAACTTCACAATGGCAAAGTAAAAGGCCAGATTATGTATCTAATAAAGAATTGTTTCAGCCCCCTTTTGTCCATAAAATACAGTATGAAAACAAAGAAACTATTGCTGCTAAAAAAAATGGGGCTAAATGTACAGAATTCCACATTCCATAAGAAAATGATCAGTGTTTTCTACTCCTCTAAATAAAAATATACTGACAATTTCCTCTTAGGAATGTGAAAGTGAGTATCTATCGAGTGTGTCTGACACATTCTCTAGGTAAGGGAGAACTCAACAAACAGAAATGATTCATAATGATCATTGTCATCAACATCAGTATCTTCATCACCAGCTTGGAATAGCATCTTTCTGTCCTTGGACCCGTGTTAGAGTTGACTGTAACAGTGGCAGATCTTGATGTTCCTCATCCCTCATGATCGCCATTGCCTTTTGCTTTTATTGTCTATTTTGATTAATTTCTTTTACTTAGCATATGAAACAATGAGTTTTCTTATGACATTTTCACAGGTGTTTGTCAGCACACTTGGAGCCTGCTTCTCTAGCCAGTTCACATTCTTACCAGTTAACAGTCCTTAAGCTTCATAATCCCTCCAATGTTGACAGCACCCAGTAAAGTCAAAATAAGAGATTCTCTCACTTTACTCTGGGTTCAATAGTCTCCCTTGTCTGAACACAGGCAACCTAATGCCTCAGATTCAAACTCTTGTTCTGATAAATCAAGGCAAAGAAACCACATTAGTGTTCAAATTTTACTTTCATTTGGAATTTCCTCAAAGAAAGGACTATATTTATGTGAAGGATAATTTTCAGGTATTTTGGATTCATTTCTTTTTCATGTGGGTGGTGAATGATTTTTATTAGTGGCATTCATTCAGCCTTGTAATTTGGAATCTTTTGACAGATATACTCACTAATTTATCATTGTGAGTTCCATCTTCAATCAGAAGCAAAAAGTTCATTACTGCATTCAAAATAATCCTTAATGAATGTGTTAATTGGGATCACATTAGCACATTTCATTTGCTTCTGTGTTTATTCCTAAAGAAAAGTAGTAAATTTGCTTTGCTGTGTATGTTAAGTAAAATTCTACTATTAAAAAAAAATGGTTTTCAAGTTCCTTACCTCAGTAGCAAAGGATTAAGAGATGAGAGAAATTTATCATCAAGATATTTTTGAAAGTGTTATTATTCAGAGGAAAGTGATGATGCCTTTTAATAGAAATGGCAGACAACACTGAAGGTGTCTTTTAGCTTATTCTAAAATGAGTTGTTCATGACATAGGCCAACAAGAGTTTCCTCAGCCCCTGAAACCTAAAATCCTATCTAGTGTCAAATACAAAATGAATAGTCACAAATATGGCATATGGACACTTAGATGCTACTGAAGGACAGTTGCAAAAGAAAATTGTCTTTCCTAGAAGAATCATGCATTTAAAAGCGTCTCAGTTATCAACTCCAGCTGATAGTTCATGACGTTCTTGGAGCACACATAACTAAAAGTGCTTTCAGTGTTGAAAATGTTACAGGAGTTTGGGAGATGCTCGGGGGTTATGGACACACTTGTTCTTGCAGAGCTCTGAGCTCCATTCCTAGCGCTCACTTAGTGGCTCCCAAACGTTTATAACTCCACTCCCAGAAGATTGGAAGATTCTGGCCTCTCCAGGCACTAGACACTCACACAGCACATGTATGCAGGCAAAACTGACACACATCAACTAGAAGTAAATTAGATAGTCATTAAGAAATTACTGTGTTATTCTCTTTTCTACAACATTCCTTAGTTTAGACCTTTATGGAATTGATCTTACCTGTCAGTAAGAAACAGAATGTTACTAAAGGATGACTGGCCACACTAGTGGAAGTCCATCAACTAGTGGCTATGGAGCCCCCATGGGACTGAACTAGGCCCTCTGGGTATGAAAGACAGATGGTTGTTTGGCTCAAACTGTTTGGGGGAGCACCCAGGCAAGAGGATTGGGATCCATCCCTGGTACATGGGTGGGCTTTTGGGAATTGGTGCCTGTGGTGTGATGCCCTGCTCAGCCTTGGTGCAATGGGGAGGGGCTTGGACCTGCCTAGGCTCAGTGTGCCAGGATTTGCTGACTCCCAATGGGAGACCTTGATTTGGGGGATGTGGGGATGTGGGGTGGCTTGTGAGAGAGAGCTGGGGGATGGGAAGAGGGAGGAGGTGGGATCTGTGGGTGGTATGTAGAATGAGTAGAAAATTTCTTAATAAAGAAAAATGAAAAAAGGAAAGAGGTAAAACCTATGTCTTCTAAGTCAAGGGAAAGGTTAGATAGCATTTCTTATAAACTATCTTCTGAGAAATCATAACTATTGCAATAAGAAATAAAAATAAAAGTTATTCTGGTCAGATAAAAAAGATTTATCATTCTACCCATTAATCACCTGAGGGGGGGTGATTTTGTTCTTCATAATTCAAGTGATAGATAAAGAGAAAAACCAGCCAAATTCTATTACTCAAAGTTCTTCAGAGAAACAGAACCAACAGGACATGTACATAGAGATAAGTAAGAAGAGTGTGTGCCATGGTAATTAACTCAGTCCATAGAGGAAGCTGTCAAGTATCTGGATAGGTCATTGACAAACTGAGAAAACTACACATGCCATAGTACAACTCAGACAGAGAACTGAGAAAATACTGGTTTGAGGCAGGTGGCCTGAGGAACTAAGATGTCTTTGGTGAACATCAGAGAACACGCATGTTCTGAGGGCTAAGGGCAGGAGGTGTAGAATACTATCTCATTTCTAAGACAGAGAGGGGAAGGTGTATAAATTCCACTCTTCCTCTTTCTGTTCTGTCTAGGTTCTTCAGCCAGTTGTGCTTTAATCACCGTGAGTGAGGGAAATCTGCCTCACTTGGTCTCTCAATTCAAATATAAATCTCTTCTGGAAATATCTTCAATAATACATTCATAAACAAAGTTTTCAACTATCTGGCATCCTGTAATCCACTCATATTTACCCCTGAAAAACTCAAACATACAAACAAGTAAGACTTGGAGCAATTTTAAGCATAAGTGAGATACACAATGGGTTAGGTTTCTACTGCTGTGAAGAGACACCATGATCACTGCAGTTCTTATACAGAAAACATGAAATGGGGGTGGTTCACTTACAGTTTCAGAGGTTCAGTCCTTTATCATGATGACAGCCAGCATGGCAGCCTGCAGGCAGATATGGTGCTAGAGTAGTATCTGAGAGTCCTACGTCTGGCAGGCAGCAGGAAGATCACTGAGACATTGGGCAGTATCCTGAACATAGAAAACCTCAAAGCCCACTCCCACAGTGACACACTTCCTCCAACAACATCTTATTACCCCATGATGGAGAACATTTAGATTATGTATCCCAAACACCACTTTGGTTATGAAACACTTGGGATTTTTAATCTATAGGCTAGTAGATCAAGTTTATGATCTATCACATGCCAACCAAATTAATCACTCCTAATACCCCTTAGATGACTACCTTATTTTTCACAACCATCAGAATGCATCCTACTAACTCCCACCATCATGTCTTTGTTCCTTCATTCTACCCACTGAAAATGTCATTTTCTGACTTGTCTATTAATCAGTATCTGATTCTACTTATAGCTATGTAACAGAAGGACCCCATTTTCATGGTTTCTCACATCCGTCTGTCCATAAAATTCCTAGTGATTGTATCTTTAACACTAACTTGGCACTTGTCTTACAAATTATACAAGTTTATGGAATATATTACAAAACAGTATCACTAACAGCTCTTGAACCCGAGTTAAATATTAACTGTTCTTTCTGAATTGCATTCTACCTAGCTGGGAAGCAGTATGGAGTATCAGACCCTTGTTTTGCATTTTCTTTAACTCTTTTTTACAGCATTTAGATACTTGGTATTTATTGCCTCAATTCAATATTTCTGCAAAACCAACTAAATAGAAAACAATAGCTACCCATTTATAACCATTATTATAGATTCTCTGCTAATACTTTCCTCTAGAATTTAACTTAATAAGGGCAATTCTATTTTCTTCTATCTTCAATCCCTCCAAATATAAGAGCATCCCTGCGGTCTTCAATTTTAAGGTATGTAGAACCTCATTCTGTGGCTTCTTAGGGACCATTCTAAAGCAAGTGGGCTGGGAGACTATCTGTCATTCACAATACAATTATTATGTGGGCAGCTATCTTTATAGCTGGGTAAACTTAGATAAATGAAGTGTGTCAATTTAGTAATTACTAAATGTTGTATGTGAAGCAATTAAAGCATGGCTGCTTTTAGTCCCTGTTTATAAGATTTTTTAATAAATTATGATTCAAAATAATAAAGGCTGACTTGCACATGATGGAAATATAGAAGAAATGTGAAGACACCCCAGAAATCATCCTACTTTCCAGAAGGTTGGGCTTTATCTTTTAGTAACCAAAATATAACAATGAGATGAATTTTATAGAGACATCTTCTTCCTTTGTGATTAAAAATGAACAATGCATCATGTTTTTAATATCCCCAAGAGTGTAACTGAGGCAGAGATAGTATACTCATTCATAGATTAAAGTATGATTCTGCAACTGAGCAGGAACTCAGCACTCACATATTACATATTAAAACATATCTGCTTGACACACCTAATATTAAGCCATTTCTCAAAACCAGAAAAGTTTTTAAAAATTCCTTTACAAAGAACAAAATAATACAAAGTTGAATTCCCTCACAATGAACAAAATATAGTCTGCACATGCTTCTTGGTGATAAGGCTATTTCAGACAATAGTAATTTTCAGACGGTATCCTAAAGTGAGTTGATCAATACTCCCCTTTCCTTGTAAATATGTTGGAATAAGATCAAGCCATGCATTCATTTTGTTAAGGTCTATGAATTCTCATCAGTTCTGGGAACTACCAATTTCACCTATATTGATATTTGGCTTCAACTTAAAATGAAAAATCAATATTTTAGAGAAAGCATGCATTGCTCTTCAAATATCCCTTAATAGATAAGCCACAAAAAAATCCTTTGCCCTCTCCCTCTTCCTCTCTCCCCTCCCTTCTCTACCTATCCATAACAAAGTGATAAGTAGCATCTGTTACTACTTCAAAGCCATTTGCTGAATGCCGAATTGTACCAAAAAAAAAAAAAAAAATCTGTTCATTATGTTCACCATTAAATGATTCCTTGTTAATTCTGTGTCCACTGGGTAATGCCCATCTAAAATGAAGGTATGTGAAACAGAGCAACAGAAATTGCAAATGTTCGACCAGTCCCTAATTTGAAGCTAAGCACAAGGCTTAGCCCACAATAAAGAAACATTTCTCAGCCTATTTTTAAGATGCATTTATTGTTTTTCAGTTTCCTACAAGTATATTACAGTCTGGTCACACTCATTCCTCGCTGATACATCTTTGACTCCCACTCATTCCCCTTTACCAAATTCACATCTCACTTTTGTGTCTTTTTGTTTTGTTTCTGTCTTGTGACCCACTGGGTTTAAACAGGACTCTGGGAGTGTGCTTTTCTGTGAAGTAACTACTGGAAGTGACTTCCTCCTCAGAAACACTTCTTTGATAAAAGCTCCCCTGGGCAAGGCTGGGTCCAATGAAGTCCTTCCTCATCTGTAGCGGGATGTTTATAGGCCAGTCTTGTGCAACACAACCACAATTCCTGCACATTCATGAATGCCACAGCCACGTCAGGCCCACGAGACAGAATTTCAAGTGCTCCTCCTCAACCATGGATGGGGAGGTCTTATATTTGTCTACTAGGTTTTGATGTGGGTTTATTTTCATTGTTGTTCTTGTTATATTGTTTCATTCAGGCAGGTTCCCACTGTGTAGTTTTGGACAGCTTGAAACTTGTTCTGTAACCCAGGCTGGCCTTGAATTCACAGAGCTCTACCTGACTCTGCTTCCTGAGTCTTAGGACTAAATGCATGTTCTACCAGTTCTACCACATTCTGTCTGGGTGTCCTGTTTTTAAGTGGATTTAAACAGAAGGTAAAGTTTACAAGAGCTGGACTTTTCTTAGGGAAGCACATCCTTTTCCATGTCATTTCTTCATGATACATCCTGACACGAGATCTTGGTGTCTGGTCTGAATTCGTGAGACAAAGAACCTCCAAAGTTGTGTTGAGTTCATTTGGTGTTGGCCATCTACAGCTTGGCATGGGGCCTACATTTAATAATGGTTTGTTTCCCCAGTGAGAATCTCTTGGAGAAAACTAAGTTTCATTTGCCATCATGTATTGGCAACTGGAAACAACTTCTGGGTTAGAGACAGGGCATGTGTCCACTTTTCCTTTCAGCTTTAGGACCCCATCTGGTGCAGACCCATGCATGCTCCCTCAGTCTCTGTGAGTTCATATGTGCACCAGCCCTCTTCTATATCAAGAAACCATTGATTACTTGGTGTCCTCCATCCCCTCCAGCTCTTAAACTCTTGCTGCCTTTTCTTCCACAGTTTCCTGAGTCCTGTCAGGAGATCTTTGATGGAGACATCTCTCTCTCTCTCTTTATATATATATATATGTGTGTGTGTGTGTGTGTGTGTGTGTGTGTGTGTGTGTATACATATATATATATATATATATATATATATATATATATATATATATATATATATATTTGTGTTTTAATTTTACACATCAGCCATGGGTTCCCCTGCCCTCCCCCCTCCCGCTCCCATCCCCCCTGTACCCTCCCCTCCATTCCCATCTCCTCCAGGGGCAAGACTCCCTTGGGAATTCATTGAAACTTGGTAGATTCAGTACAGGCATGTCCAGTCCCCTCCTTCAAGGCTGAGCAAAGTGTCCCTGTGTAAGCCCAAGGTTCCAAACAGCCAGCTCATGCACTAAGGACAGGTCCCGGTCCCACTGCCTGGGTGCCTCCCAAACAGTTCAAGCTATTCCATTATCTCACTTATCCAGAGGGCCTGATCCAGTTGGGGGCTCCACAGCCATTGGTTCATAATTGATGTGCTTCCATTCCTTTGGCTATTTGTCCCTGAGCTTTTTGAAATCTTGGTCTCAACAAAACACACTATTACAATCCCTCCTCTTTCTCGACAGTGGGACACCTGGAGCTCCACCTGGGGCCTGACCCAGGATCTCTGCATCCACTTCCATCAGTTATTGGATGAGAGTTCCAGCACGACCATTAGGGTGTTTGGCCATCTGATCACCAGACTAGGTCAGATCAGGCTTTCTCTCGACCATTGCCAATAGTCTACAGAGGATGTATCATTGTGGATTTCTGGGGACCTCTCCAGCACTCTGCCTATTCTTGTTCTCATGTGGTCTTCATTTATCATGGTCTGTTATTTCTTGTTCTCCCTTTCTGTTCTCGATCTAGCTGGGATCTCCTGCTCCCCTAAGCTTTCTTTCCCTCAAATCTTGCCCTTCATTACTCCCACTGTCATCCAGGTTGTTCATGTAGATCTCATCCATTTCTCTGTCATTGGGTGATCCCTGTGTCTCTCCTAGGGTCCCATTTTCTAGGTAGCCTCCCTGGAGTTGTGTAGCAGTCTAGTCATCTTTGTTTTACATCTAGTATCCTCCTATGAGTGAGTACATACCATGTTTGTACTACTGAGTCTGGGTTACCTCACTCAGGATGATTTTTTCTAGATCCATCCATTTGCCTGCAAACCTCATGATGTCATTGTTTTTTCTCTGCTGAGTAGTACTCCATTGTGTATATGTACCATATTTTCTTTATCCAGTCTTCAGTTGAAGGGCATCTAGGTTGTTTCCAGGTTCTGGCTATTACAAACAAAGATGATATGAACATAGCTGAGCAAATGCCCTTGTGGTATAATTAAGCATCCCTTGAGTATATGCCCAAGAGTGCTACAGCTGGGTCTTGCGGGAGATGGATTCCCAATTTTCTAAGGAAGCGCCATATTGATTTCCAAAGTGGCTGTAGAAGCTTGCATTCCCAACAGCAGTGGAGGAGAGTTCCCCTTGCTCTACATCCTCTCCAGGATAAGCTGACTTCTGTGTTTTTGATATTAGCCATTCTGACAGGTGTAAGGTGGTATCTCAGAGTCATTTTGATTTGCATTTCCTGGATAATTAGGGATGTTGAGCAATTCCTTAAATGTCTTTCAGCCATTTGAGCTTCCTCTGTGGAGAATTCTCTGTTTAGTTCTATAGCCCATTTCTTAATTGGACTGTTAGGCATTCTGATGTCTAATTTCTTGAGTTCTTTATATATTCTCGATATCAGCCCTCTGTCAGATGTGGGGTTGGTGAAGATCTTTTCCCATTCTGTAGGCTGTCGCTTTGTCTTGTTGACTGTGTCCTTTGCTCTACAAAAGCTTCTCAGTTTCAACAGGTCCCAGTGATTCATTGTTTCTCTCAGTGTCTGTGCTACTGGTATTATATTTAGAAAGTGATCTCCAGTGCCAATGCATTCAAGAGTATTTCCTACTTTTCCTTCTATCAGGTTCAGAATAACTGGATTTATGTTGAGGTCTTTGATCCACTTGGACTTAAGTTTTGTTCATGGTGACAGATATGGATCTATTTGCAGCCTTCTACACATAGACATCCAGTTATGCCAGCACCATTTGTTGAAGATGCTTTCTTTTTTCCATTGTAAATTTTTGGGGTCTTTGTCAAAAATTATATGTTCATAGGTGTTTGGGTTAATGTCAGGGTCTTCAATTTGATTCCATTGGTCCACATGTCAGTTTTTATGCCAGTACCAAGCTGTTTTCTGACACCTTCTTCAATTTCTTTTTTCAGGGACTTAAAGTTCTTGTCATATATGTCCTTCACACACTTAGTTAGATTAACCCTAAGGTATTTTATATCATTTGTGGCTATTGTAAAGGGTGATGTATCTCTGATTTCCTTCTCAGTCTGTTTGTCTATTGTATATAGGAGGGCTACTGATTTTTTGAGTTGATCTTGCATCCTGCAATGTTGCTGAAGGTTTTATTAGCTATATCAGTTCCTTGGTTGAATTTTTGGGGTCACTCATGTATACTATCATGTCATCTGCAAATAGGGAAAGCTTGACTTCTTCCTTTCCAATTTCTTTCCCCATAATCTCCTTATGCTTATGTTGTCTTATCGCTCTAGCTAGAACTTCAAGTACTATATTGAATAAGTATGGGGAGAGGGGACAGCCTTGCCTTGTTCCTGATTTTAGTGGTATTGCTTTGAGTTTCTCTCCATTTAATTTGATGTTGGCTGTTGGCTTGCTGTAGATTGCCTTTATTATGTTTAGGTATGTTCCCTGTATTCCTGTTCGCTCCAAGACCTTTATCATGAAGGGGTGTTGGATTTTGTCAAATGCCTTTTCTGCATCTAGTGAGATGATCATGTGGTTTTTTCTTTGAGTTTGTTTATATGTTGTATTACATTGAGGGACTTTCATATGTTGAACCACCCTTGCATCCCTGGGATGAAGCCTGCTTGATCGTGGTGGATAATTGTTTTGATGTGTTCTTGGTGTCTGTTTGCTAGTATTTTATTGAGTATTTTTTCATCAATGTTCATGAGGGAGATTGGTCTGTAGTTCTCTTTCTTTGTTGCATCTTTGTTTGGTTTAGGAATCAGGGTATTGGAGCGTCATAGAAGGAGTTTGGTAATATACCTTCTGCTTCTATTGTGTGGAACAATTTAAAGTGTATTGGTATTAAGTCTTCTTTGAAGATCTGGTAGAATTCTGCAGTGAAACCATCTGGTCCTGGGCTTTTTTTGGTTGGGAGACTTTTAATGACTGATTCTATTTCCTTAGGGGTAATTGGACTATTTAAATGGTTTATCTGGTCTTGATTTAACTTAGGTATGTGGTACCTATCCAGAAAATTATCCATTTCTTTTATATCTTCCAGTTTTGTGGAGTAGAGGTTTTTGAAGTATGACCTGATGATTCTCTGGATTTCCTCATTGTCTCTTGTTATGTCCCCCTTTTCATTTCTGATTTTGTTAATTTGGATGCTCTCTCTCTCTGTGTCCTTTGGTTAGTTTGGATAAGGGATTGTCTATCTTGTTGATCTCTCAAAGAACCAACTCTTTGTTTCATTAATCCTTTGTATTCTCTTCATTTCTATTTTATTGATTTCAGCTCTCAATTTGATAATTTCCTGGCATCTGTTCCTCCTGGGAGACTTTGCTTCTTCCTGTTCAAGGCCTTTCAGGTGTGCTGTCAAGTCACTAGCGTGAGATTTCTCCAGCCTCTTTATGTGGGCATTCAGTGCTATGAATTTCCCTTTTAGCACTGCTTTCATAGTGTCCCATAAGTTTGGGTGTGTGGTGTATTCATTTTCATTGATCTCTAGGAAGTCTTTAATTTCTTTCTTTATTTCTTCCTTAACCCATTGGTGATTCAGTTGAGCATTATTCAGTTTCCATGAGATTGTAGGATTTCTGTAGTTTTTTCTGTTGTTGACATCTAACTTTAAACCATGGTGGTCTGATAGAACCCAGGAGATTATTCCAATTGTTTTGTATCTGTTGAGATTTGCTTTGTGGCCAAGTATGCGGTTGATTTTAGAGACGGTTCCATGGGGTGCTGAGAAGAAGGTATATTCTTTTTTGTTTGGGTGGAATGTTCTGTAGATATCAATTAAATACAGTTGAGCCATATCATCAGTTAAGATCATTATGTCTCTGTTAAGTTTCAATTTGGCCGATCTGTCCAGAGGTGAAAGTGGGGTGTTGAAGTCTCCCACTATTAATGTGTGGGGTTTTATATGTGATTTAAGCTTTAGTAATGTTTCTTTTACATATGTGGGTGCCCTTGTGTTTGGGGCATAAATGTTCAGAATTGAGACTTCATCTTGGTGGATCTTTCCTGCGATGAGTATGTAATGTCCTTCATCACCTCTTTTGATTGATTTTAGTTTGAAGTCTATTTTGCTAGATATCAGGATGGCTTCACCAGCTTGCTTCTTAAGACCATTTGATTGGAAAGTCTTTCCCAGCCTTTCATTCTGAAGAGGTGTCTGTCTTTGAATTTGAGGTGTGTTTCTTGTATGCAGCAGAATGATCAATCCTGTTTTCATATCCATTCTGTTAGTCTGTTTCTTTTTGTAGGTGAATTAAGTCCATTGATATTAAGGGATATTAATGACCAGTGATTGTTTGTTCCTGATATTATTTTTATTTTTTGGTGGTAGTGTGTGTGTGTACTTCTCTTCTTTGGGGTTTACTGCTGTGGTGTTATCTATTGCCTGTGTTTTCATGGGTGTATCTGCCTTCCTTAGGTTGGAATTTTCCTTCTAGTGCTTTCTGTAGGCCTGGGTTTGTGGATAAGTATTGTTTAAATCTGGTTTTGTCTTGGAAGGTCTTGTTCACTCCATCTATGGTGATTGAACGTTTTGCTGGGTATATTAGTTTAGGCTGGCATCCATGGTCTCTTAGTGTCTGCATTATATCTTTCCAGGTCCTTCTGGCTTTCAAAGTCTCCATTGAGAAATTGGGTGTTATTCTGATGGGTTTGCCTTGGACTGTTTCCTTTGCAGCCCTTAATATTGTTTCTTTATTCTGTATGTTTAGTTGTTTAATTATTATGTGGCGATGGGACTTTCTTGGGGATCTAGTATTGGTGAAATTATTAAGGCCACTCCACGTAGTTTAAAGGGAGGTTTATTTTGTGGGGTAGCTTACAAATGAAGGGGTAGGTTGCAGGGTCTGGCAAAGGCATAGCACAGTCCGGTGGTGTTCTCTGGAGAACTCTGCTCAGTCTACCTCCAGCGTCCAGGGTCCCGGAACCAAGAGAGAGACCTCCTCTCGATCCTCAGTCTTCTGCTTCCTCCTCTGCCCTGCCTTGTGGACGTGACCATTATGGAAGCCTCAATGGGGGTTGGAACTTCCAGGCCAATGCTGGGATGGCTATCCACTACAGTCTAGTCTGTTTGGTGTTCTATAGGCTTCTTGTATCTTCATAGCATTTCCTTCTTTAAGTTGGGAAAGTTTTCTTCTATGATCTTGTTAAATATATTTTCTCTGCCTTTGAGTTAGTATTCTCCTTCCTCTATCCCTATTATTCGTAGGTTTGGTCTTTTCATGGTGTCCCAAATTTCTTGGACATTTTGGGTCATGACTTTGTTGGTTTTAGTGTTTTCTTTGACTGATGAATCTATTTCTTCTACCGTATCTTCAACACCAGAGATCCTCTCTTCCATCTCTTGCATTCTGTTGGTTATACTTGCCTCTGAAGTTCCTGTTTGTTTACTCAGATTTTCTATTTCCAGCATTCCTTCTGCTAGTGTCTTCTTCTTCATTTTTTCTATTTCCCTCTTCAGGTCTTGGACTGTTTCCCTTGCTTTTTCGTGATTTTCTTTTAGGGACTTATTGTTTTCTTCTGCTTTAATTGTCCTTTCCTCTAGTTTTTTTTATAGCGTTCTTCCCATTTTTTTGTTTGTCTGTTACTCTACTTTATTTTTTATTTCTTCTATGTAAGTCTCTAGCCTTTTCATGATGTTACTTATAAGGTTGTTTTCTTCTTCTTCTTGTGATGTTCAGTCTAGCTGTTGAAGAAGGGCTAGGTTCTGGTGATGCTGTATTGCTCTTTACTTTGTTGTATGTACTTCTGCCGTGGTGTCTGCCCATCTCCTTGTGGGTTCATTCTTGGTCTTATCAGTGTACTTGGTCCAGACAGAGCTGACAGATTTAGGGAGCCTCTCTCTGTTCCAGATGGAAGCTCTGGGCCAGATGGGAGGTCTGGTCCAGATGAGAGTGCTGGCCAGATAGGTGCTGGGGGGCTGGACTCTGAGTCTCAGGAAGTCCCTGAGGTCTCCTTATCTTGTCCAGGTGGGAGCTCCTCTTGTCCAGATGGGAGTTCTGGGACAGGATGGAAGCTCTTGTCCAGATGGGAGTTCCGAGGCAGGATGGAAGCTGGGGACTGGTTTCTAAGTCTCAGGAAGTGGCTGGGGTCTCGGGCAGATGGGTGTGGGGGCAGGGCATGGAGGTTGTAGCATTGCCCATAGGGTCTTGGAGAGGGGGAACCTTCCCAGTGGGGATGGGGGTCCTGCCCTATGGCTGGAACCTGGGGCCCTGTTGGGCAAGTCTTCCCTGGAGTGGCTGGTGCCCAGGTGCGGGCCTCTCTGGGTGTGACCCCAGGCACTCATCTCTGGTCCAGATGGGAGTTCTGGGGCGGATAGGAGCTGGGGGCTGGTCTCTGAGTCACTGGAAGTGGCTGGGGTCTCCGGCAAATGGGTGTGGGGGCAGGGTGTTCAGTCTGCAGGGTCTGCCTGTAGTCTTGGAAAAGGGGATCCTTCCTGCAGAGCCTGCTGCTTGGCCCAAAACTGGGGCCAAGTTGGGCAGGTCCTCCCAGGATGGCTGGTGTCCAGGGGTGGGACCCAGGGGCAGTTGCCTCACTGACTATAACCCCAGGCACTCACCTCTGGTCCAGATGGGAGTTCCCAGGCAGATGGGAGCTGGTGGCTGGTCTCTGAGTGGAGACATCTCTTTTAAAGCAAGTGTTCCAAAGTCTCTCACCTTCTGCCCATTATCTGGCTGTGGATCTCTGTATTTGTTCTCCTTTACTGCAGGAGGAAGCTTCTCTGATGATGGCTGTGCAAGGCACTGATCTACTTCCCTGGCCAGCATGTATGGAGGGCTCCCAGGGAGTCAACAAAACTATTTTTAAAATTAAATTCAAAATAATGGTTAGTTCAGAGAAGTATGAAAATAAAATAAAACAGATGTGGTTAGTTTAGGTTTAGATTACTGTTAGATTCTTAACTTGTGTTTAGTGTGGCATTTTTGAATAGTCATTGAATTATTAAAATTAACAAATTACTCCTGTGTGACAATATTTCGTATCTCTAATAAAACAAACATTAGGTCAATTTGGAGCAACTGTAACCAAACATGGAGAGGAAGAAAAAAATATACTCCTTAGCATTTTATTTCTTTTGCCAATGGGAAGCAAATGCAAAGAGCATTCACCAGTCTGGAAGCAAGCCATCTGAGTTTGTGTTCTGAATATATAACTTCTTAGCTGTGTAACCATGGATAAATTCCTAAAGGTTATATACCCATTTCCTCAACTGTAAATGGTAATAGAAAGGGTACATCGATTTTAGAAATATTTTGTGGTTATGCAAGTGCATGAACCTAGTACGGAATGCTAATTAAACAAGTTGATAACTCCAAGAGATAAGTAAGAATTGGCTGATTATAATATGGAACTAGAGAATAGAAGCTTATACATTATACTGAAAAGTGTATGTTTCACCTGAGGATATTCTAGTTTTAACAGTCATTCCAGCTCCACTGTTACGAAGGGATTTAATACCTTCAACAGGAAAGCCAACTGATATAGTATTGCAATCGTTTAAAGATTATTGAAGCTAATACAAGGTGTTAATAGTGAGAAGAAACTGGGGACAGAAATGATCAGATGGTAAAGAAACAATCATAGTAAAATTTTACACTGAATGTAGCACTTGAAATGACTACCAGGCATTAGGATTGCAGAATGAGTGGATGTTGGCACAGAAATAGCAGATGTTTCTCAGTCCAGCACAATTGACAAGTTGGCCCAAATAACCCCTGTAAATACAGGAAGAATGTGTTTATTGGAAAAGATAGTGAGCTCAGTGTTGGGTGTCTTGGATATATTGGCTAGGAGATGCCTACTAGATATACAGCAGGAGCTTTCTAAATAAAGAAGTGAATGTTAAAAAGTGTGAGATTTGGGGTTCTGGCAAGATGGCTCAGCTGTTTGGAGCACTGATTGCTCTTCCAGAGAACCTGGGTTCAATTCCCAGCACCCACTTGGTGGTTCACAACTGTCTGTAATACAGATTTAGGAGACCTGACGCCCTTAAAAAGGCTTACACACAGACAAAACACCAATACACATAAAAATAAATAAATAATATTTTAGAGTGTGTGATTCAGAGGAAAAAATCAGAAAGTCCAGCAGAGGGTTAGATTAGTATCTATGTAGTCCAAACCGTATAAGGTGATGTATTCTCCTAAATAGACTTCTATCACAGATTCCTCATGAGAAAGCCCCAACTTCATGCCCCATGTTCACCTCAAGCCAACATACTCAGCATTGCACCTACTCTATTTCCTTATAAAAGTGTTCACTCTGGGATATGGAATGAAAAAAGCAAAATCATTGAGGGTATAAGCCTGGACAATGTCCTGATTCAGGGATGAACAGAAAACAAGCAAGGAAATACCTGTTTTTCCTATCTGGTTACACTCTCTAGGACATCCTCTACCATGCTCCATTTGCCCTGGTGACAGTAGGTACTAGTGTGTTGTTTCATTTACAGAATAATGGCAATGCCACTACAACTCTCACCATTTAGAATGGTGCTTGGATTGGGGGACTTTCCATCTTAAGGGACAAAAGTATTACTTTCAATGAAATTAAACATAAAGCTGACCACAGATTCAAGTGGAATGATAAGGTTGAATAAAGGAATATATAGAAAAGGAAGCATGTTTTTCTGCAAGAACACAGAAAAGGTGGTGCTGTTCCTTGACTATGAAATATTCCCCACAAGGTCCATGTGCTTGAACATTTGGTCCCCAACTAAAAATGCAGGTATGGAAGGCTGTGTTACCTTTAGAAGCTGGAGGAAGGGACCACTAGGGCTGGGTGTCAGGGTGATTGCCTGCTCTTGCCCTCCTGTGTATTCTCTGCTTCCTTACTGTGGATGAGATCAAACCAGCTGTCTCACAAGCCCCAACTGTCTTCCCCACCATGACAGGATGTATGCCTTCTTAGACTGTTGGCCCAAATTGACACTTCTTCCTTTAAGTTGCTTCTTGTCAGATATTTCTTCACAGGAAAAATGGGGGAGGTAATTAACATAGGAAGTGAAAATGAGCCTCTCATACCTTTTTAATTACTTCTTTTTATGTAAATCTATATAAAGAGTTTAATTTACAAGGCATTCATAACCATTCTGCCAATAAAATCATACCAATATTTTCACTGTAAATCCACAGGTTTAAGAGTGGAAAGGAGCGTGCGCCTTCTAGTCTAAAAGATTTTTTTGTTTTGTTTTGCTTTGTTATTGCTTGGTTAAAGTAGTACTCCATCTGAATGCAGACATCTTTCCGTGAATCAAACTGAACCTCAAGGGCTAAAAATGCAAAGCTTTGTTTACATGGGGAACCCAACTAGGTTGATTCCACTTAGAAAATAACACTTAAATATAATTTCTGTCATGTTTAAGTTAAATTTTCTGTCGCTAAATACCTATAACAACATCAAGAAATTTCCTTGAATTGAGATGAAATAATCCTCTCAGAGGAAAAGGAAGCTGGTAAAACACAAGAGGAAGGTAGTGAAATCTAAAATCCAAGCTGGAAATGATCAGGGGATGACAGACTACAGCCCGGGAATCAGACTCCTGCTATTCTAAAGCCTGTTAAGCTCACACTGTGAGGTATATGCAGTCAGAGCCAGGCACCCACTGGTGTCCTGTGGTCCTTTCTCCAGCTCAGTACCCACCTCTCCAGCAGGTAGTACTCATGGCCACTGGAGTATTGAGGTCTTCTCTGTTAACACAGTGATGGAATCTGGGTGATAGTGTCACCTCACTACAAGCCCTGCCCTTTGAACCAGTCATTATTTCTCCAGAGTTATTTACAATGAACTCCTACTGCTTGGGACTTCACACTCTCTACAATCCTGGTGGGAAACAAAGAGAGTTTTTCTGCCCTCATTGAAGAACCCCTGATTTTGCCTAGGCGTCAAATGTTTACTACTTCACACTGAAGTTTGCTGATCTTGGTATGGAGCATATCTTGAAAACTGTTTAGGAGGAGGAGCCAAGAATAAAAATTTCTTCTGAAAAACTATCTATTTATTGAACTATGGAAAATTCATCCTTCTGGATGAACCAAATTACTCAAAAAAAAAAAAAAAAAAATGAATCACACTTAAATTAAGTCAGGGTCTCATGCAATGAAAGACCCACATTTGAGGTTTGATAAATCCTATGTAATGAAGGATACTTGGGGACATTCCAGACTTCTGACAACTGCAGGTCCTTGATATGTTGCCAAATGTTCCCTGAGAAGAGGCTGTAAATCACTGGCAGTGAGGACCACTGGGGTAATTAAAAGGTAATGAAAGGCTCTTAGATGTGTCCCCTTCTATTCTATCAGTATTTTAACATTGCAAAAATTACTTCATCACTTCTAGGAAATTATTTTGGCAGTATCTGTTCCTCAAACAGTATGAGAATATTAATCACAGAAACAATAGTCATAAGATCCTGTTACAGCTTGCATTTTAAGTGCCCCAAAGATTATATAGGTTAAAGGCTGGGACACCAGCCTGTGGCACATTTGGGAGATGATTGAACTGTAGGAGATAGTACATAGCGGAGGGAATGGCAGTAGGGAAAGTTTGGGTCATGGGAGGAGTGCCCTTTAAGGTGATATTAGGACATCGGTTCCTTTTACTCTTTCTCTTCAATCCAACAAACCAGCCTAATCATGGTGCCCTTATCCCACAAAGCTGAAAATAGAGTCAATTGAGTATGGACAGAAACTTCTGAAACCCTAATTCCAAATGAACCTTTCATTCATTTAAGTTTATTTTCTCTAGTACTTTGACATAGCAACACAAATATTTCTAATACACCTTCCTGGTGGCATTATAAGGGATGCGACATGAAGGCAGGAGTGGAGGAAAGGAGCTAAATGCAGGAAGAGTGTGAGGGGAAAAAATTAAAAGTATTTGAATACTATATACTGATATACTGGAAACAGGAAAGACAGAAGAACTACAGTTGAACTATTACCTCATACCACTAGAGACTCTAAAGGTTTACCAAAGACACAAAGGCCATAGCACAGATTACACCAAGATCACAGGCAGCAAGACTATCATGAGGATGAGACAGCACCATCATAGGGGAGCATCCAAGGTAGTCATTATTAAATCCCACAGAGTCTGTGGCTTTTGTTTCTCAGCTACTGTGAAGTTTTTGAACCACCTTTAAAAGTTGAGAGGGCAAGAGAATATGGTGGCATAGATATTTGCTCATATTGAATATCTGTTGTCAGAAGGAAATAAAATACATCATAAAAACAAAATAGAAGATATGATGATACACTTGTGTTTTCAAGAAGGCAACTTCAATCTCCAGACAAAAACATAAGCTTCTTCAACCCTCAAAAAAAAAAAAAAAAAAAAAGAGTCTGCATCAAGCTGAGATAGGATATGCAAAGAAGGTTGCAGTACAGGGGCAACTAGACCAGGAAACACTGAGCACAGCGAGGGCATCTTATGTTCCACTCCCTCTCTTCTCTAGCATGCTGAAAATCTGTATTAAGTTTCTTTTCTGCTAGGTGCAAGTTCATTTGGGTATTCAAAGGCTTCCTACTCAATAAGACCTTGTGAGACAATCCTTGGTGGATTCCGGTGGCTTCTGTCACTGCAACATCTTTAGCATGCGACTGGAGTTGCACTCGTTTACATATGTCTCTGAGTGTAAGTATTTTTCTGTGTGTTTCCAGTAGTGTTTGTCCATTCTTATTAGAGTGCTTGTTTCCCTGTAATTCCCCACTGTGATTGGGACAGTTGTCTGCAGCTCTGCAGGTACCCAGTAAATGCTGCCACCTGCCTGACCGTCAGACAAGGATTCTCATCCCCAGCATATTAATGGCAAAGCTTCCTTTGAGATGACACAGCCGTTGTGTTATGTCTATGCTGGAGATTCTTGGAGTCTCTGTTGGTCTCTGGCTCATTATCTCTCTTTCTAAAGGATTTATCAAGCATACACACAAGAATTCTAGCCATGTCTTTCCCCTAGGAATCAGAACGTGGGCTGGAATAGCAAAATGAGATTCAACTTAGAAAAGTGCACAGAATTTTTCCTTAGAGAGATGAAGAATAAGGAAAAAATTCAACAAAATGGAGAGGAGTAAATTTAAAAGCAAAGGAGTGGGAGACAAACAGTAGCACAACAGCTGCTTTTGTAATGGTTTGCCCTTGATCACGCTGAATCAATTTGTACTTGTCCAAACGAGAGTCCTTAACACTCTGATCTCCTGAGAAGCGAAGGTCCAAGAATGTATGTTTGTGTGTGTATGTGTGTGTGTGTGTGTGTCTATGTGTGTCTATGTGTGTGTGTGTGTATATGTCTGTGTGTATATGTGGGTCTCTCTCTCTCTCTCTCTCTCTTTTTCTCTGTCTCTCTTTCTTTCTCTGTCTCTCTGTCTCTATCTCTGTCTCTCTCTCCTTCTGTATGTATGTCTGCATCTCTGTCTCTCTCTTCATCTCTCTCTCTCTCTCTCTCTCTCTCTCTCTCTCTCTCTCTCTCTCTCTGTGTGTGTGTGTGTGTGTGTGTGTGTGTGTGTGTATTACCTCTACATACACAAATAACAAACACCAACTATCCTTCCCAATAAGTAACCTGTAATGTTCTTCAGAGTGCCAGTGTCTTAGGCGATGTACTAACAAGATCTTTGATGAAGTAGTGTTGAAGGCACTCTTCCTCAGAGGTCCATCCCACGTACTGTCATTACTTTGCTATGATACCCATGTCTCCCTCTGAGTTTGGCCCCAAACTATCCCTCTTATCACTCCTAGTTTGAGTAACTCTCAAGCCAAGCACCTACTCTGCATTGAAAGATTTGGTTAGAAAAGAAAGGTTATCTGCAGTCTGGTGTCCAAATGCCACTGTCCTCTACTCCTTTAACCTTACCAGGGAGGAAAAGAGCACCAGAGGGCAACCTCTCTCTCCCTTCAAAGCAGAACACTATCATTAACAAACACAGCTAGGAACAGAGGGCATGAAACACACTCCTTTGTTCCCCCATGACTTCCCAGAATGTATTCTAGAGGGTTCCATGAGGAAGCCTGAGGCCAGCAGTAGGGCCATGCCCAGCACTGACACAGGATGGTCAGTGGGGATCTGGAGGAGGCTTGACAGCCTAATAGCTGCATCATGTCAAAGAGAAGCTTAAAAAGGAAGGTGGAGAGAAGCACACCAGGGTCACTGTACTTTTCAGTAAAAACAATGACTTCAACAAACCAGCCTGACCTCTCAGGCCAGGCCACTCGCCGGGCTTCCTTTTCACTCTTTATTCTGTTTGGATCCCTGTGAGTGACAGCTGAGGGATGAAAAAGAAGCAGACAAGTCATGACATCTGTCTTTTTCTTCCTTCTCTAATATAAGCTTCAAATCCTGAGGAAAGGCCAGAAGTTACACTATGACTTTCCCTACTGTCTGCAGTTAATGAGGCCTCCAGTGACATTTCCCCACTAGACAGTGATGCAGGTAACGATATTGGTTCATAGAAAGGGTCACACCTGGAGCATCCCTGATGATTATTTCCATCAGCTGATCCCTACCACAGGAAGACCCCGGCCTTGGCAGGAACACTAATCATGCCAGTGTGGCTGGGATGAAAGGTGTTGGGTTATTGCAGTGGTGACCATGCCAGTTTGTCAGGAGTTCTTGGAGCGACTGCCTGTACAGTCAGGTGTCAGGTCCTGGGAGCCTCTGCATGCTTTTGTGGTGCTCTGGCCACTTGCAGAGAAGAAAGTTTTTTAAAGACTTGTTTCAGGCATTTGCTAACACTCAGCCATGCGACAAGTAGTCTTCATGTAGAATCTAAAACATGCAAAACAAAACAACTTTGTTACTAAGGTGTATTTTTTTTTTTATTCCCCAAGGCTACTACCAGCTAAGAGCTGTAAGGAAACTAAAATCAGAAAAATGCTTCCTAAGACAGCAGTAGTTATGACTGCTTCCCGCCTGATTTGTTTTGGTAGACAATGGGAGCCTTTCATCCTTCTCACCATCCTGCCCTTGGTAGGTGTTATCTCTACAAGCTAACAGATGCAGCTCTGTCCCTGCACACACACACACACACACACACACACACACACACACACACACACCCATTTGTGTTAACCACAATATGTCTCTGTCATGCACAAGTTTTCCACACTACCTTTTCTCCCCATAGTTCAGTATATCATTACATTCTGAGCAATTGCAATCTCCCTGACGATGATTGATCCCCCACTTATTTCATCCTGCATGCAAAGTATTTGATTTCAAGTGTGGTTCATTCTGCTCAGTGAACTCATTATAAAGTCAAGCTGAACATCTCACAGATGTGAAGCACCTTGTCTTTGAGGTTCAGCAATCTAATTTGGAATCTCATTATAGACCTTCTACTGGCAGTAGGCACAGGGGCAGTTACCTGGATGGTATGCTCCTGCCCATCTTCTATCCCATAAAGAAACTGTCATTTCAATACAGACACACCAGAATATTTCCCATTTTGGAAAATAGCTTTATTTATCTCTCCAGAAAAGCCTGTTGGCACTGATGAGAGAGGAATGCTTTGTGGGCTATTTTATTAAGCATCTCAGGAGGTCAGGTGCTGAAAGAGACAGCTCACAGCTGTTTGCCTCCCATCTATTTAGTAGTCTTCTCTGTGGATCATGTGCTATATTTTCTAAAGTTCACAGCATAGTTGTCATTTTGCTAAGAATCTATATACCAAGAATCTTTCCACTCTAATGCAGTCCAACTCAGGGGAGGCTGATTTCTGGTGTCTCTGTAGTGGATGAAGAAGAAAAGGAGGGGGTGAAATTGAAAGTTAGCTTCATTTGCAGAGAGATGCATTGATTCTGAAAGATTGATGCATTCATTTTTTCCACCTATTTGGTGCCTTCAAAATCAATGAGCATCCAAGGCTCAGTTTTGGCTGTTAATGAAGTTTTTATTTCTCCACTTTCTATTTTAAAACTTTGGTAAGAAAGAATATTTGCTTTTCCAATTGCAATTGCTTCTATTCCCCTACAGAGCAGGCTGACCCTTGAAGAGAGCTAGAACTTGTTTCTTTGTTATATAAGAATAAATAGATTTCTAGAATTGCATTAAAGGAACAGTGAACTGTTAATGTATGCATATATATGTGTGTGAACATATATACATATAATACATGAACACACACATATGAATGAATGACAAGATAGTATGCCTACGGTTTACATACAAAGATTTGCATGTGCATTCTTGTGCATGGTGGTGGTAGTAGTGGTGATGGTGGAGGTAGTGATGGTCGGTGTGTGTGTGTGTGTGTGTGTGCGTGTGTGTGTGCGCGCATGTTAGCTCTCACACATGTGCACTGCATCTAGAAGACACCATCGTCAATCAGTGTCCACTTGTTTTTTCAGACAGGGTCTCTAAGTGAACCTGGAGTTCAACAAGCTGACCAGCAAGCCCCCGGAAACCTGTTTTCTCTGCATCTTCCATGTTGGGATTATCTGCACACCCCTGGGTCTGGCTTTTCGTGTGGGTACTAGGAATCCCAGTTCATGTACTCAGCTTGCTCAGCAGCCACTTTACTTACTTAGATATCATTCCATCTCCAAGATGTTTTTCGTACACCTTTAAAATTCAACAAAATTCTATTTTTTTCTAGAATCACAGCCCACCTCCAGACTTCTAAATTAGATGCAGAAAGGAGGTCAGTAAGTCAAAATCAGTTGACTAAATTCCATTACCTGTTTGAGAATTTGCAGCTTTGTAGAACACATATTTCGATTCACATATGTTCATTGCTGCTTTGGAGTTACCAAAGTAGAGGAAAACAGTTTACAGACACCATACAGCCCTCCAATCTAAAGTCTTTACTTTCTGGGCTTTTGTAAGAACAGTTGAGTGACCTCTACAAGGAAAATAGATCTTACATTTCCATTTAATTCATGTTTAACAAAGCAGGTGTTTTGAACACAATTTTCAATAGAATGACGGCAATGAGGATTATAATGAGCACAGAATTAAGAATCTGACCCTTCTGAACTTTTAAGAAGTTTTTCTGAATCTTAAACCTCTACTGTTTCTACCCAAGAGAGGTCTTTGAATGGAATGGTTAATTAATAGAAAAAAATAAGTTATGGTTTATTCATATTTTCAATGATTTTTTTAACTCTGAAAGCTCTCTCTTCACTGGCTTTGATTTTTCACTATGGACTGGGGAATTAATTATTTTATATTTTTTATTGCACTACATTTGAGTCAGTCAGATGCATTACTTTGGAAATGTGGAATTAGGAATTGGAGACAGTGAAGTTTTATAGCATGATCATCCTATTATATTGTTGTACTGACTATATGTCTCCCCATGGACCTTCTCTTCTGATACTGTCCCTTTTTGTTGTGACATTTGGGGAAGTGGTAGTAGCTTCAGTGTTGGCCGCCTATAGGGCGTGGCTCACACTGCAGTCTACTGTGTAGTTGGAAGTATGCTGACCATTGGTGACTATTTCCCTCTGGATTCTATGTTCAGACCTTGAATTATATACTTTTATTAAAAATGATACTGCTTATACCTGCCACCCAGCACTAAGGGACAGAGGGGCAAAGGATCTAGCCAAACTTAGTGTCAGCCTGATCTACATACTAAGTTCCAGGTCAGCTACTGTTACTATTTCAAAATAGAAAAGAAAGATGATACAGTAATGGAATGAAATGGATTTGGGATTGGTACAGACGGAGATGCAGAAAGGCAGATACACAAGAAAATATCATGGGGTCATGAATTACAAAACTAACCACTGTATTTTGAATCAGGAATGCTCCAAGGCCAATGGGTAGACTTGGTTTCTAGGGTGACAGTATTATGAGATGGTTGAATTGTTAAGATGTGGAACTTAATAGAAAGTTATTTTATTTTTTTAAATAGTGTGTGTGTGTGTGTGTGTGTGTGTGTGTGTGTGTGTGTGTGTGTATGTGTGTTTCCCAGCACCCAGAGAGTACAGAAAAGAGCATCAGATTCCTTGGAACTGGAGTTATTGGTAGTTGTAGGTGCTGGGAACTTGGATCCTCTAAAAGAATAAGTAGTACATGCTTTTAACCATTGAGTCATCTCTTCAGCTTCCTCAAATTCTTTCCTTCTTTATTTTTCTTTTTTAATTATTTATTTTATATTAATATGATAATATAATCACATTATTTCCCCCTTCCCTTTCCTTCCTCCAAACCCTCCCATAAACACCTTCTTGATTCTTTCTAATTCATGGTCTCTTTTTTCATTAAATTTTACACACACACACACACACACACACACACACACACACACTTGTATGAATATTATTAAAGTTGACCATTTGGTATTGGATAACCAACTGGTGTGCTCTTATGTAAGGAAGACTATTTCTCCCACAAACTTCACCAATGTGACTGCCCAAACATGAGCTGAACAAGGATAGCAATAGAAATAAATGCTAACATGGAGGTGTAAAATCTCAGAAATCTCAACCCTCCACAAAGAATGACAGGCTACTAAGGAATGCTGGGGGGGGTACAGAAATGGTCTTCTTCCCTTTCTTTTTGTTATTTATTATTTATGTTTTAATTTTACACATCAGCCATGGGTTCCCCTGTCTTCCTCCCTCCTGCCCCCCCCAACTTCCCCACAGCCCCTCCCCTCCATTCCCATCTCCTCCAGGGCCAAGACTCCCCTGGGGATTCAATTCAACCTGGTGGATTCAGTACAGGCAGGTCCAGTCCCAGAGGTCCCAGAAGTCCCAGAGGTCCCCAGAAATCCACAATGATACATCCTCTGTAGACTGCTGGCAATGGTCGAGAGAAAGCCTGATGTGACCTGGTCTGGTGATCAGATGGCCAAACACCCTAACGGTCATGCTGGAACTCTCATCCAATAACTGATGAAAGTGGATGCAGAGATCCTCAGCCAGGCCCCAGGTGGAGCTCCAGGTGTCCAACTGTCGAGAAAGAAGAGGGACTGTAAAGAGCGTGAATTGTTGAGACCAAGATTGGAAGAGCACAGGGACAAATATCCAAATGAATGGAAGCACATGAATTATGAACCAAAGGCAGTGGAGCACCCAACTGGATCAGGCCCTCTGGATAAGTGAGACAGTTGAATAGCTTGAACTGCTTGGGAGGCACCCAGGCAGTGGGACCTGTACCTGTCCTTAGTGCATGAGCTGGCTGTTTGGAACCTTGGGCTTATGTAGGGACACTTTGCTCAGCCTGGAAGGAGAGGACTGGACTGCCTGTACTGAATCCACTAAATTTAAATGAATCCCCAGGGGAGTCTTGGCCCTGGAGGAGATGGGAATCGAGGGGAGGGGCTGGGGGGGAGGTGAGGATGGGGGCAGGAGGGGGGAGGACAGGGGAACCCATGGCTGATGTGTAAAAATAAAACACAAATATAATAAATAAATAAAAAGTGTCAGGGACATTTTGCTCAGCCCTTTCTTTTTAATGGAGCTTCTCCATATCTCAAACCAAGAATTCTTAATATTCCCTGATATGGCATTTACAATGATAGGACATACTTACATGGAGCCTGTGTTGTTTATATGTGAGGCAATGATACAGTATGTTTAAAATGAAGAGAATGAATTTATCAAAATTTGTTACATGTAAAAAAAAAAATCTCCTTCTAAAATTTAGTTAGAAATAGCTACTGTTTGGATGTCTTAAGGAAGATTTATCTAGGAAGATAATGTTAGAGTACTAGACCAGAGGTTTTCAAATTGGGATATAGACTAGATGAGATTTGCAAAATGCATGGTTTGGAAAAGTACACATATCCAACCTACTTTCTGCTTAAATGAAAGAAGCTATAACTCACAGCCCCTTGTCCATTGGTAATATATAAAGAACCCAAAAAATGTATCAAGGATGAAAAACTTTAATGGAAATATTTTAAATGAGATTGACTCTTGTCTGTCAGTGATTTGAAATGAACCAAACTTGAGTTAGCAAGATGATAAACTCTTTCTAAAAAATTGAAACAAATGTGTGAGCTTAATGGCAGAAGAAAGGGTGATGTTGAGAAACTATTATGTGCAAAAAAGTTGTTTACACACATTATTCTATTTAACCTATCGAATAACCCTTAAAGAAGCTATAGTGATAATTACTCAATGAAAATAATTAGTCAAGTGACTCTGGTTACACATCTAGAGAGAAAGCTATAACCCAAGTTCTATCAGCCATTTTCTACTCTAGGGTGAATGGCCATGCTGAGACAATAGACCTCAAAACAAGAAAGCAAAAGATATTTCTATATTTTGTATATTAGCCCTCTCTCAGATATGTACTTGGTAAAAATATTTTCCCATTCTGTAGTCTACCATTTGGTTTGAATGACAGTATTCTTTGCTTTGCATAAACTCAAATACACAAATAACACAATAAAAAAAAATGAGGTACAGCTCTAAACAGAGACTTCTCAAAAAAGGAAAGTCAAGTGGCTGAGAAACACTTAAAGAAATGTTAAACAACCTTAGCCATCATGGAAATGCAAATCAAAACTATGTTAAGATTTCATATTATGCCCATCAGAATGGCTAAGATCAATAAAACAAGTGACAGCTCATGCTGGTGACGATGTACAGTAAGGGAAACACTAATCCATTACTGATGGAAATGTAAACTTGTATAGCCACTGAGGAAATCCGTGTGGTTCCTCAGAAAGATAGGAATTAATCTACCTCAAGATCCAGCTATACCACTCTTGGGCATATACTCAAAAAGACATTTCATCCTACCACAAAGAAACTTGTTCAACCATGTTTGTTGCTATTGTATTCATAATATCTAAAAATTGAAAACAGCATAGATGCCCCTCAACAGACTGATGGATAAAGAAAATATGATATATTTACACAATGGAGTATAACAGCTGTTAAAAATGAAATGGCATCATGGAATTAACAGATAAATGGATGAAAGGAGTCTACAAGCGGCACTTTACTCTGCTGTGTGGTAGATTTAACCTTTGCTAGTTACAAACAACAACAACAAAAGATTTCTGGGCTATGCGCTGCTTTGATAGAACTGCTTCTGATAGTTGATGGTACACATGGCTCCAGACCCAGAGTTGGTGGTAAACTGTACCACCGCCATGTTGGGAAGCTGAGGTGGGCGGAGCCAGCAGCCACAGCAGCATTTCAGTCTTACAAAGATGGATATTACACATAGAATCTGGTTTATGTTGTTTTGGGGATTTTTAACTGCAGAAAAAGATTTGATCATAAAAGCTGTTGAGTTAAACAAATATGTAAATTTTAAAGGTACCTTGACTTCAAAATTTGGATATAAGGATATGTTGCTTTGGAAAGTTTCCACAGAAAGCCAGAGGCTATGGATTTGATCCAGATTAAGATACATCAGGTTTGATCAGCCAAGACCACCTGAAAGGTCTCCAATGACACCATGGCCCAGATGATCCAACATCCAGAATGGTTTCAAGGTAACTGGCTCAGAGTTCACCCTAATGGACTACTCCATAATCCTAAAATTTTCTTTGTGTCCCCATAAGATACAGCGCCCCCCTCCAGCAGGAAGTAGTAAGAAAAACTATGCCCACATTCCCAAAATTATCAAGCTGGCTTTGGAGATGGAATTGGCTCACTCCTTCTCTAAACCCAGACATATTGCTAAAAGAAAAGGTTAAGGGATTCTTGTGTCCCAAATCAGAAGAGCCCTCTGGTGTGGGACAGAAAAAAAACCAATATTTTTATTTAAATCGGGTTGATTATAAATGTGATCTCTTTCTAAAGAAGAAAAGAGGATAGGATATAGATATAATAGGATAAAAGGGTAGATTAAGGAACTTACTTCTAAAGAGCAACAATTTGTTTAAAATGTTTTACATTGGTATAGACTTTAGTCTATTGATACAAACTTAAAGTTAATTTTGTTATACTGTGTGCATATTTCTACTCATGTTTAAGGTATTATGTTTGTATAGCTCATTTTAAATTGTAATGGATAATTAAAAATAGATTAATAATTAGTCATCTATGATAATCATACTCGTAGCCATGTTACTTAAGTCTTCTACATATACATAGAGATATTTCAGATAGATAGGTAATCTTCAGCTACTTCAAAGACCTACAGAATATGGCATTTATAATACTTTTAAAATTTAGACTTTCTGGACAGTGAGACATGTCTGCTCCTGGCAGCACCATTTTACTTCAGAGAGGAGGATGGGCATTGAAGACACTTCATATGGAATTTATCTTCACCTTGACAAAAATAGCCATTTGGACAAGAAACTGTTCTTGCCTGCACTGCTTGATTGACTGGACATGCAGGATCCATAGAAAGGTGACCACTGAACTTTGCTTGACAAAATGGTCCTTCAGGTTCCTGCTTCACAGAGGAAACTGCCAGACATTCTACAGGACACTGAGAGAAGTGACCGAGAGACTCTAGCCCTGTGGGCTGAAGACAAATGCCCCAACTTTACACAGGAACATTAGGTGACTGTCCAGGCTGCCAGCTGTCTCTGTCTACCCTGCAAGACTCCTGAAAGTTGCTTGCATCCTTCTCCTGGTTCTCAGGTAATATTATATCCTTCTGAGGTCTTTGATGTGGTTGAAGACTAGACAGTTATAATTTCCTCAGTTATGATACAAGATAAGTTAGATATAAAACCTTAGACTCACAAATATAAGATAGATAGGATATCTTCTTTAATATTGTAACTATAATTCTTGCTTGATAATTGTTTTGTTATATGTAATTGTACTATGTAAAAGTTAAAACCTTCCTTAAAAAAAAGAAAAGGGGAAGTGCTGTGGATATCGCTCTGTGTAAATAAAGTTCTGATTGGCCAGTGGCCAGGCAGGAAGTATAGGCAGGACAAGAGAGAAGAGAATTCTGGGAAGTGGAAGGCTGGAGAGAGACACTGCCAGCCACCACCATGAGAAGCAACATGTAAAGACACTGGTAAGCCACAAGCCATGTGGCAAAGTATAGATAAGCAGAAATGGGTTAATTTAAGATAGAAAAAGTAGATAACAAGAAGCCTGCCACAGCCATACAGTTTGTAAACAATGTAAGTTTCTGTGTGCTTACTTGGTTGGGTCTGAGCAACTGTGGGACTGGCGGGTAAGAGAGATTTGTCCTGACTGGGCCAGGCAGGAAAATTCTAACTACAGATGAACCTGGAAAAAATCATTCTGAGTGAGGCATTCCAGACTCAAAAAGACTAATACCCTACATATTCATCTATATGTGGATTATTGCTATTAAGTCAATGATAACTGTGTTACAATACATAGAACCACAGTAGTTAGGTATATAAAAAGGGACTAAAGGGAACAGATAGCTCTTTTTTAGAAAGGGAAAGAGAATAGATAGTTATGAATGGATGAGGGTACAGGAGTGGGGGGATAAAGTGGGAAAGGGGAGGGAAGACGGGAATAAGAAAGGGAATATGGGGAGATATAGCTAAAATTAAGGATTATTTGAGGAGTAGTATAGAAACCTAATACAGTAGAAACTTCCTAAAATAAATACATATATGAAGGTGACCTAAATTCAATCACCAAATAATGGGGGACACAGAGCTCCAACTGGTCATCTCTTGTCATCAAATAAAGTTTCCAGTACTGGGAATGGGTTATCTTGTGGTTGGAGACCTTCTCAACAGCCCCTGCCAAGCCCTGTTAGTCCAACAACCCACTTGTAAAATAAACACACAGACATTTATATTATTTAAACTGCTTGGCCATTAGCTCAGGCCTACCATTGTCTAGCTCTAACTCTTATGTCTAGCCCATTTCTATAAATCTATACTTTGCCACGTGGCCCATGGCTTACCAGTACCTTACATCTTTCTTGTCATGGCAGCAGCTGACAGTGTCTCCCTGCCCCAGCCTTCACTTTCCAGAATTCTCCTCCTCTGTGTTCCCCCTACCCTATCATTCCTGCCTGGCTACTGGCCAATCAGCACTTTATTTATTTCAACCAATCAGATCAATACATTTGACATACAGAACATCCCACACCATTATGTAGACTTGAATTGTTGGCCAAAGGGGTCCCATTGGAATCCCCAAACAAACCAGGCTTTTGCCAAGACAATGGGTTGTTCTCCACAAACTGACATCAAGGTTCTGTTCCTGAAGACAACACATACACAAATCATTGAATATAGAAAGGCCAAACTTGTGCCTACATAGAGCTTTCGCCTCTCTGTGCTACTTAGTGTCTTTACTACAGGAAGGTACTGTGCATACTACCAAAAGAAAAGGTAAACACTAAGCCAGTCACAAATTCTTAGATTTACAGTGGTGTCCTGCCTTCAAGATATGCTAGGGCAATGGTGGCACAAATCTTGTGGGAATAACCAACAAATATTTGATTTGACTTAAGACTCCCTCCACAAAATGGAACTCATATTCAACACTGCTTGTATGACTAAGAACCAGAGACAAGATAGCCCAGGGACCTAGGGTAAAACCAAATATTACCATTCTAAAAATGGGGGAGCATTGTAGCAATCAAATAACCCCTAATGACATTATGCTATACTCATAGATCAGTGCCTTGCTCAGCCATCATCAGAGAAGCTTCTTCCCACAGCAGAGAGGAACAAATACAGAGACCTACAGCCAAACATTATGTGAAGTATGAGAGACCTTGAAACATACAGCCCTAAATGGATATCTCCATTAAATCCCTTGCCTTAGGGCCCGGAGAACCCTTACAGAAGAGGAGACAGAAAGAGTGTAAAAGCCAGAGGGGCTGGGGGACTCCAAGAAAACAAGGCCCTCTCAATTCACATGATCAAAGCTTATATGAACTCACAAAGATTAAAGCATAATGCACAGGACCTGCACCATGTCCTTGTGTATCTATTCTGGCTTGCAGTTTATTGTGTTTATGAGATTCTTGAGTGTGTGAATGAGTGCGTCTCTATTTCTTGTGCCTTCTCTTGGGCCCTTTTCCTTCTGTTTACTTCTTTTGTCAAATTCCGATGTGGGTTTTTTTCTTTTATCTGGTAACATTTTATTTTACTATTATCACTTAGAAAAATGTCTGTTTTCTAACGATGTAGCATGAACTGTTAGAAGGTGCTATTAATAAAATCAAACCTGGAGCCAGGTATGGGGTGAACCCTGAAAGATCAGAGAAGCAGAACAAGCCACAGCTAACCTCACCTTGCCAACTCCTCAGCTGATCCTGTTTCCTCAGACTGGAAGCCTCTGTGTCCTTGTCCAAATCGATCACAACTGAACTGCTGCTAAAAGCTTACAAGTTTAACCGGGCTCTAGTCCTAGTTTCCAAGCCTTATATAGCATTCTGCTTTCTGCCATCACTTCCTGGGATTAAAGGCATGCATGCCTGGCTGTTTACAGTGTGGCTTTGAACTCACAGAGATCTGGATGGATCTCTGCCTCTGGAATTCTAGGATTAAAGGCGTGTGTGCCACCATTTTCTGGCCTTTGTATCTAGTGGCTGTTCTGTTCTCTAACCCCAGATAAGTTTATTAGGGTGCACAATATTTTGGGGAACATGATATCACCACAGAGAGACAGAAAGACAGATGGGAAAGGAGGAGGAGAGGATCTGGAAGGAGGAGAAGGAGGGAAAACCATAATCAGGATATACTATATGAGAAAAAAATCTGTTCATAATAAAAGAGGGAAAAACAAAGCAAAGCATCAAACCCAAAAGCTGACAAAGACCCACAATGTATTGATTTAATAGCTAAGGTCATAATAAGTTAAGAGGCTTTCCCAAGATCACACAACTAATTAGTAGTTCCTAGGATGATAATCTCCTCAATGGTACCCACACATATTTCTCAGGCTGCAGGGGAGAGACAAGAGGCAAACTGGGGCATTAGTGGGAAAAGGTGGGTTTCCACTATTGGCTTTACCTCTAATGGTTTTCTATCGCTACTTTCTAGAAACCTTGCTATTTTTCCTATTTCCTATGTTAACAATATAGCTAACTTCTGACTTTTGCATGTTATTCCTTTTGTGGCTTCTGGAAGAGAATCAAACTGTATAAATGTCCATAACAAATTGTCATACACTTACTGGCTTATAAAAACAGTGATTAGGACTGAGAATATTGCTAAGTAACTGCACCCTTGCCTAATATGTGCAAAACCCTAGGTTTCCCCTCCCTCCACAAATCACAGTAAACTAATTAAGACAAAAGTTTTGCCTTTGAAACTTGTATGGGTCAGAGGAACAAAACCAAAGTTAAGACCTATTTAGTACAAAAGCTCTGAGGAAGTCCCCATGCCAAATGTCCCCATATTCTGGCTTTTGAGAGCAGTTTTTGGTGTCCCTGAGGCATGTACCTTCCTAACCCCAGGCTCCATCTTTATGTGACATCTGTGTTCTCTGTCTTTGTTTTTATATTGTTTATAAGAATATTCAGCTTATGATTCAGAATCAAGCTTAAATTTAGAATGAGCTCATCCAGAGATCCTTGCTTATATTTGCAAACAATCATTTAGAGTCACATTCATGGGTGCAAGGTTAGGACAGGATATGCTTTTGAGCTTAATACCTCATATGGAAGTGGTTAATGACTGTAAGAGAAACAGCCCTGCAGACCCCATTCCAACTGTGAGCAAAAGGAGAATGGGACTTGTGTCTCTGAGAAGTCTGGGCATGAATCTTGCCACTGGGATTTTCCAGGAATTCAATACTTCAGGCTTGCCATGAAACAATGAGAGATGCTCTTAAAGGCAGACTGAGCTCTGAACCCTGGAGGCTTGGAGCTTTGGTAGATGGCTGGATGTCCTTAAGCCTTAGTTTCTCCATCTGTAAAATGAGACAACCAATTTTGATGATTACAAGTGCTTTGGAACTTAGACAATAGTAATGCCTATTGTTAGCTTTGAATCTGAGTTGATATTTCTATCTCTCTCTTTTTTTATAAACAACTTCAAAGATGGCAAAGAATACAGATGTCACATAAAGGTAGAGACAGATACTGGAGTTAGGAAGACCCATGCTCAGGGACAGCAAATCCTGTTCACAAAAATCAGAAAATGGAGACACATGGCATAGGATTGCCTCAGAGAGTTTACAGTAAGTAGGTCTCAACTTTAGCTTTGTACTTCTGACCCATAGATGTTTTAATTAACTTGTGGTACTTCACGGAAGGAAGAAAAACCTAGGGTTTTACACAAACTAGGCAAGACTGTAACTACTGAAGATAATGATTTTTTTATTCCTTTATTCTTCTGGGGACAACTTTACTCCCATTGTGCTTCTTAACACTATTTTCCCTCTGTAGCATACCCTTACCACAGTCTAAGTAGCTTTCTGTACTTTAAATTTATGTGAAATGGCTTTGAACAGGTGTAGACATGAAAGCAGAGACTTTAGCAACAGTTGATTTGCAAAATCAAATATCTCAAAAGATATCTATCTAAATATTTCACTGTGTTCCCGACTTGCAATATGGCTTATCCCAATACCAGATAAATAAGAACAAAAAACAGAAAAGTTAAATGTCTTTGGCACATAATATGTAAACTTGTCCTTCTGAAGGCATTTTCATGATCATTTAAAGGAAAATGAATAATATAATTCAAGGATATAAATAGATGGTCATATTGAACTGCATTGAGAGCAGATGTTTCAAGTTATGTAAAAATTTTACCCCATCTGGTCAACAGTAAAAATGTCTCAACAACAACCCACAGATGAAATGTTGCCAATAAAACAAGGGTAGCGAGGATTGGGTAGAACTCAGCTTTACTGGATTACTTCATAAAATGCTTACAGGCTATTAATATGCATCTAATAATTTACTGCTTGCAGTGATTGTCATGACAAAAATTATTTTCAAACGTTGCAACATTCCAGTAGGCTAACTGCATAATAAAATTCACTGTGCATCACACTTGTAAAACTTTACTCTCTTCCAGACAACCTTGGACCTAGAAATCTACCCTGGAGTGAATAGATGTTCAGTTTGCTTGGAACATTTATCCCATATCTAGTGTGATTAGGACATGCACTAATCAGACAGAACAGAGTTGAGACAAGCGAGAGAGAGATGCCCACCCTTGCAGATTCCTTCCTGTTTCTGACAAGTACTTGAATCTCTCATGAACATTTATTTGGCTTATGTCAGCTTGCCTTGTAGCTGGTTTTTAGTGTGTGAACTCTCTCCAAACATTGCAGCCACACAAAAGTACTGATAGAACTTGCTTTATTATTCCAAGCTGAATTATTACCAGAGAATTTTTTTCCAAAAGCAATCGAATTGAATCTCTTCAAATATAAAGTATCTCGCTTATTTGGATCTAAAAGCTGTTATTCCTGCCACCTTTCTTCTTCTGTCTTTTGAACAGCTGTGTGGAGAGCCTGTGCCGTTTTGGTTCTTTATTGTGTTGGAAGAAAGGGCAGCAAAGGCCTCTTGCGCTACAAAAATATCTAAAAAGTTAAATTAGTTACTCATAGGCTCCTGCTTAAAACAATAAAAGACATTTTTGTATTTATGAGCGGTAACCCAGGATGAATCAAGGAACATAGTAAAAGGAGGAGATTTTAATTACAAGGATAAGTTATCTTACTATTGTGTTGTAAAATGTATTTTGTGAATTCAATTAAAGGGGTACACACTCAAATAATAAAAAAAAAACCCACCCCATCCCCCAATGGTCTGTTTACACTAGAAGATTGCTTAGCAAAACCTTTTCATAAATTAGAAGAGATGAGACTATCAAAACTAACTGGCCAAGACAATGGATATGAAAATTTCAAATCATGTATTTGTTAACAGTTTTGTAGTTTTACCCAATGAGTCCTAGAAGGCTTTGTAAATGTTTTACATAAAGAAAGTATGTTACCATTAGATACAACTACAGTCCATAAGCTTTGGTCTTCTGAAGAGATCATTTAATTCAGCAAATATGTGTGTTGCCCTTGAAAAAATGTAAATCATACCTTATCTCATTTCTGCCATCCAATTGCTCCCCACTGTGTTTAAGACTTCTTTTCCCGAAGGACCTGACACCTGTCTACAAGTTCAGTTCTGATTCCCTCCTTTCTCCTTATATACTTCACACATGGTAAACATTGTCTTACCTGAGGAATATGTTGGTCTTACTCTACAGAATGCTCCATTGAGCCAGGCCCATTATCACTTCTCATCCTCTCATCCACCACTGCAAGAAAACTTGTTGCCATACCCTATCTTAAGAAAGATCCTCCTCCCCAGAGACTCTGCTGTCAACAAGCCCAATTCTTTGCTTTGCAGTGTCAAAGTTCATAATTATTTTATTTCTATGTTCCCTGTTTAGCATTATAACACACTAGGACATACATTACAGTGGAACAAATATCATTCAGCCTCTTCTCTCTATTTTCCTGACATCCACTAGAATGTGCTCAATAAATGTTTCAATCTTCCACTGTTGCCCGGGACTTGCATTCTGAAAAGGAAGAGGTATGGAAACAGAACCTGCGTGCAGGGAAGAGTGGAAGATGCAAAACAAAATGCTCTGAGAACAGGGTAGTAATGATGCAAAACAACAACAAAACTCACAGATTTCTCCTCAAAGGGGAAGAGTCTGTTATAGATTCAAATATGGACCAAGAACACAGATAGATTCACGTTCCTACAAACACCATATTCCAGTGCAGAAACACCCTCATGAAGTTTTTATGTGAACACAAGCAGAGCCATAAATGAAAGGACTTTTTTAAATACTGTGTACACATCAGGTAGGTGGGTTAGGGCACAGCAAGGGAATCTCTGCTATAGGACTCACATGTCCTCTCATGATATTTGTAGCCTGTGGATTAGTGGAAAATGGGTGGAAAATGACAGGCCACAAAGAGAGATGGCTACTAAGGAGACAAAAGATAATCCAAGATAATTTTGGTTCCCAACCTGTAACACTTGAGCTTTCCACAATCAGCCAGTCAACCACCTTTAATGTTTAACATAGTTGTAGCTATTTTCTGGGAATTTCAGTTCATAGTAGCAGTAATATTCATAGTATGGTGGAAAAGATGAAAATGTGAATTGGGTCATAAAACATGATAGGAATACCCAGAGCTAAGAGTTGAAATGAGGCAAGTGCATGCAAATCTGCGGTAATGGAGCATTTAGAGAGCTATGGCATGGGCTATGCCACATGTGAGGACCAAGGCTGTGAAAATGAGTTAGAGGATGGGTACAGAGAACAAAAATGCTTTCTGAGATGTTAAGACCACCCTTTAAGGATACCCAGACAGTAATCACCTCAGGCCTAAAAGAGACATGAAGTCCACCTGGGTGTGCATGCACTAGGATACCCAGAGCATGAGGGAGCTAAGGGAAGTAAGTCCTTACTGGCACAGGGAGCTTCTGTTCCTTGAGGAAACTCTTTTCTCCTCTGTTCATCTGTGCTTGCTTCAGCATCTCTGGCTCTTGATTGAATATGTCCTTTAGAGATAATGCTTCTATCAGCTGGGCCTCAAAAATGAAATCTAACACTTCCCTCTCTTTAAGAGCTTTTCATTACAAGAAGCTGCCTTCTCCCTCTCCAATTCTCCAAGGCTCTGGCAAATGATAAAGAAAGAGAAGTGAGGACTTAGGCATCTGAGGTTGTGTTTGTAAGTAATGTTTCTAAGCCCGAGTCGGGTTTTATCAACAGAAATCGGGCAATTTTTCACAGAGTGAAGATAAGGGCTTATGCCTGTGGCCAGCAAAGCAGCTGCAGTGGCCTCTCCCTTCCAGGCTTCAGCACCGAGCGCAGCTGTACTAAGCTGAGGCTGGACAAAAGGTGACAGGATGGCAGACTGTTTGACCAAGATAAGAATGGAGGTGAAATGAGTCTTTATGCCCCAGGCACAATGTTCAAGGTAGTAGGAAGCTCATCTGTTAGTGTCTTAGAAAACCAGCTTCAAGGTGATGTAATGGAAAGAGATTTCATGTCATCAAACATAAGAAAAATCCAGAGTGAGGAGGCCTGTTATCCTTCCCATTTCCTGACTGAGATCTGTCACCACTTTGACTCTATAATGATTTGTAATTTGCAACATGAAGAGTTTAGATCACCTGTCTCTGCCCAATACCCACAATGATCATGCCTGTGATCATGTGACGATATTTCTGAGTAGATGAGGTGAATATTAGATGAAGGAAAGACACAATTTGATCAAACTGCAATGCCAAGACTGATCTAATATCAATACCACTGTCTCAATCCACTTGTTTTAAACTCAGAGAGAGAGAGAGAGAGAGAGAGAGAGAGAGAGAGAGAGAGAGAGACTGAATTATTGTATTTGACCAACCTAGAATTCTAGAGGAATAAGGTACAGAGAAACCTCTTTAAAGACTATTTAATGACCTCAAGTTCAAGGACTTGCTTCTCTTTGAACTTTAAGCTAAGGAGGCATGGACTTAAAGTATGAATAGTGGGAGAGAGAAAAAAATTGAAATAACAGAATAGTATTAGTCTTTTAAGAGTCTAAGTTATATCAATAAGCCTGGCATATTTAGGAAAGTGAGATAACACATTCAAGCTTTCCAAATCACTAGTATGAGTATATTACCCCTACTCAAAACCTTCCAGTGGCTGACCATAAATCCATACATCTCCCCAGGGCTAAGAATTCCTTGTAAATAAGACCTTCTACTCATCATATACCACTCTCCCCTTCTCTTATGAAGCCCACACACCTGAGGATGTTTAATGCATAGAAATCACATCTAGGGCCAACAAGATGTCTCAGTGGCCAAAGAAGCTTTCCACTAAGCCTGATAAACTGAGTTTAATCCTCAGAACCCACATGGTAGAAGGAGAAGACTGACTTCAGCAAGCCTTCTGACCTATACATATACCATGGCACACATGATTGTGCACACCACAGATAGAAAGATGGTTGGTCATAGATAGATGATAGATAGGTAGATAGATAGATGATAGAAATGTAAAATATTTTTTAGAGAAAAAATACCATACCCAGTCTTTCTCACCTCCAGCTCTGCTGTTCTTTTGGTTTGGAAGGCTCTCCCTTCCCACACTATATTTTTACAACTAGCTCCTTTCATATCAAGTTTCAACAAAAATGACACTTCCTCAAAAAACATTTTGTATTACCAAAATTTGGCCAAGTGCTGTGTCTGCTCTTTGATTATTACATTTGCTTGTTTTATTGTCCCCTCCTCATCCTGGCTTCCTCTATAAGCCTGAAATACAACTGTGCTATGCATTTATTTCTGCGTGGCATTACTCTGGGTATGCGAGTGTGTGTTGGGGAGAAAAAGAGAGAGACTCTTAACTCAGAATACTCCATGAAGACAGTGCCCTTTTCTATCTTGTTCACCATTGTATCCTTAGCAACTGACACAATGCCAGGAAAATGTTGACTTTTTTAATGTCGAGGAATACATTTTCAGGAATTGGAAGACCCACTATTACTTCCACCCAAATCCTGCCTCTGAGGGAGCATTTTAAAAATGATTTTTGTAAGCATCCTCTGACCCGTGTGTTCTCAGACTACTCTTGGAGCAATGAGTCGCTGCCATCTCTAGAAGGGGTCAAATGAGTGGCTGTGTGGCTGGTTGAGCTATTTAAGTACAATCCATTTGTAAGTCATTTTGATGAGTGTAAAATGTACGCTTAAAAAGAGCGTACAATTAGCAACTTTGAGGACTAATGGGGTGTGATCAGAGTATCAGTGCCCTTCCCTGAGGCAGTAAAGATTTGGGCCCCTATGAAGTAAAGAGTCCCAAGTTGCTAGTACCAGTCCTCCCATCTCAGCCCAATCATATCCACCCCCCCACACAGATATAAATATATAGAGATAGATAGATAGATAGATAGATAGATAGATAGATAGATAGGGTATAGATTAATAGTTATACAGATAGAGTCATACACAAACACACAGATACACAGGTACATAAACACACACAATCATTCATATATACACAGCCGTACTCACACACACACACACACACACACACACACACACACACACCATTTAGATACAGAGAACCACTGCCTGGGAGCAACCCCTGATGGCCTTACTCTCAGCCTGCTGGTTTCACAAAGCTACAGACCATTCTTTCAACTTATGAAGAACTTTGTTGTTTATTTGGATAATAAAGAGCAACCCTAAATATCTACCACATCAAGTACTCAGTGCCAGATGCATGCTGCCAGCTGTCAAAAGAAAAGGAAAAGAGAAACACAAACCTCTCTATTATTAACAGAACCCTTTCCCCACCTCACACATTCACATCTTATTTTCTCTACACTGATAAGTTTGGTCGGGGTTCTTTTCCACTTCTTGACAGTTGTTTATCTTGTTTAAGGAATTTCTGAAACATGTACTGTATGGAGATGATGCACAGGGTCCCTAGGAACTTAGCTGGAGAGGGAATGGCTCTTTCTGTCAGTTTTCATCAGAAGCCTCAGCTCCTCTTTGGGCTCTGCGAGCTTCGCTTTGAGGAGAGCAGGAAGGGTCAGTGGGAATTCAGCACTCATCAAGTCACCCCTAATCGTAAGGAAGACACACTTTAGATTTGGAACAGCTAACAAGTGTTTTGGCACTTCTCTCAGTGGCTTGGGAGGCAGGTTGTGTTTGTTGACGATGTAATAACCGCACAAAGGTACTTCAGGTGTCCAATTGAAACTTTACAGAATTGATGGGTTTTCAAGTATACTCAGTGCTCTCAAAAAAGTTTAACACAGCTAAAAACTAAAATAAAGTGCTAGTGTAATTACAGTCTTGAAATGGCATCCAACAGGGTTTCCAGCAATGTCAGTAGCATCAATGGAGAGGCAGACTGATGGTCTAATTAGGGGACAGACATATACCTTAAACGTTCAAAGACAATATAGGGGAAAGCTCATAAGTAAGTAAATACAGGTCTTTTCCATCCTGTAATGTTGCAGTGGTATTCAGTTGAGAGTATGAAAAAAAAATCCAAGTTCATTAGCAGAGTCTACACAGCCTTGTGTGTAATTCAGCACTCATCCGAGTCTTCTTACCTTCTTCCTCATTCCTCACTTCCTCTGTTCCAAGTTCTTATTCTGCCCCAGGCACTCAAACCACCTGTCCTATCTTAGCGGAAATTTATCACCCTATGTGATTTTTCAAAAATCTGAATCTGCATGCACACACACACATACATGCAAGCCCACATGTGCTCCAGCGTATGTATTCATGTATGTAAGTTAGAAGACAACTTTGTGAAGTTGGTCCTGATTGTTATCCATTGAGCCATCTCACCTCTCTGATAAAATTCACCTGAGCTCACAGGAAGCATCTCTTTCTCATCACCCTTAATTACCTCAAGATGTTTATTATAACCTGACATGACCCCCTTTACTTCTTTCTTTGCTTATTATTTGTCTCTCTACTGGAGAAAATAATGGCCACAATGACAGGGACTTTGCAAAATTTAGTTTCTGCTGTTCAATCATGTCTCAGGATCTGTGGAATTTGGTTCCAAGATTGATGTGTGCAACACAATCTATAGATCTGCAAGTTCTTTATATAAAAGGCCACTGTATTTGCCTTTAGCCTGTGTGATTTCATCATCCAATATACTTTAAATAGCCCAAAGATTTCTTATAACATGTACACAACACAATTTAAAATGGCATATAAATAGATGTTACATTGCAGTACCTATTGAATGACAAGAAAAAATCTGTACACAGTCAATATAGATGTTTCCATTTTGAATGATGTTTGAGTTTACAGGAAATTGCGCCTATGGATACAAAGAGCTGGAGGCATGCAGAACCTGTATCTATCACACTGTGGCTTTAATAGTTGTGTGTCAAATGGGTGAATTAATAATAAATAAAATATTAATAGCAGTAGAAAACTCTTTAAGACCCTTAGTGTTAAGAAATGGATTCCACAGTGAGGTAAGGAAATCATATGATGGATGGGACTAGCCATATTAGGGACTAACACAGTTCAGGGGAGAAAGAAACAACACAATAATGGAAAATAAACCAGGAAAGCACCACTAGGTGGGGAGCTTTAAGAAAGGGTGGTTGGGGGACAAAAACTAGGGGGAAGGAATTTGCTGAGAAAATTCTAAAGTGGGAAGCAATGCATATTGGGAGCAGCATGTATCAACTACATGTTAAGACAAGTTTCTAGTAAGAAAGTAAGTGCCAAAGACTGTAAAGGCTGAAAGAGAGGGAGAGGAACAGGAAAGGAAAGGAGATGAAGAGAAGGGACAAAGGATGGGAGAAGACACAGGAAAGGGGAGAGAGAGAGAAGAAAGAAACAGATAGAAGGGATGGGGGAAGAAGAAAGAAGAGAAGAGAGGAGAATGAAGGAATAGAGAGAGCAGAGAAGTGAGGAGCAAGGAGGAGAAAGAGACAGACACAGAGGGGCGAGGAGGAGAGAGGGAAACAGAGGAAGTAGCGTTGTTGAAAGCTCCAAGTGCAGATGATAAAACTGCAGATGATCCAGAAAAATGTCTGCCATGCTTCTGAGAAGGCACTGGCTGTGGGAAGAAGGTGGTGTTGGAAGACATGTGCTCACAGAAGGACTGCACAGAGCCTACCAACTGCTGCTAGCCTTCTGTTTGAGGGCACAATATTTGCTCAGTATAGTTTTACAAGTATTCTTTAAATTTCAAACATACACTTGAAGTACTTCAGTGTGTACACACTGCCTTTCAGAAGAAAGTGTAGTTTTTAAAGGCAGTGAAGTGTTGGCGTTGAACTTCCTGGGCTTATATGCAGGCTTTGCCACTAACAAGCTCCTCTGCTCTGCAGCTATGGTGGTTTGAAAATATTCCTCCCCTGACTTTAGCATTTGAATACTCGGTTCCCTGTTAGTAGCACTGTTTGGAGAGTTCTAGGAGATATGAGCTTTCTGCATGAAGTATGTCACTGAGAGCAGACTTTGAGGTTTCCAAGCTTCACACTCTTTCCTGTTCACTTCTCTGAGCTGTGCTTTCAGTTCATTATGAGAGCCCTCCACCTCCAGACCCTGCTGCCATGCTTTTGTTCTGATATCATGGACTCTAACTCTCTGGAACCATAAGCCCAAATACATTCTTTCTCTTGTAACCTGCCTTGGTGATGGTGCACCATGTTCTGCATAACCATAGGAATTGTTGTGACTAGAAAGAGCATCAAAGGAATAAAAAAAAAAAAAACAAAAAAACAAAAAAACTAGGATGTAGTGGACTGGGCTCTCTGATGGAGAAGCTGCAGTATCCCAGGAGCTTGGTGTGTTTCTTATATACAGTTGAATAGGGAGTCAGGTTATTGTAAAAAGGTGAACAGGAGTCAGGGTTATTGCATACAGATAAACAAGAAGGTAGGTTTAGCTCATCTCCATAGGGAGAAATATTCAAGAAGTAGACATCTGTGGGGAGAAATGTATGGCAAACATTTTCTGAACACATTGTCAACATCTGTTCTAAGGCTTTTCCATTCCTCTGAGCCTCTCACGGGAACGAGGCTTTGCCAATTACCCATGGGTCTGGAGTTTTGGTTCTTGACATGTCCAGCTCATGTCTACGATACACTCAGGATTTCACACACTCAGGGCTTCCTGCACTCCTCACATTGGTAGCTTATCACAGCGATAAAAAAAGTAATCGATACAGGAGTTTTCCCCTTAGTGGCTAACAGTCCACTTCTCACCTTGGAAATATAGAGAGAATATGGGCTTTCCTGAAAAATAAATGAAATAATATAGGTAAGCCATTTAGTAAAGTGCCTGGTGGATAATAGACATCCATTACTGAGATCTGATCCTACTAATTCATCCAGATTTTATATTCCAAATTGCTTTGCTTGAATCATATCTTGAGTATATTGTCCACACAAAAAGGGAAGGAAATGACACACTACTGCTTAAAATGCACCCATAGTACTGATATTTAAGTAGATGTGATGCCATCACAGTGATCAACCCACTGGGCATGCTCTGCTTCCCAAGAGTACAGCATAGATGTTCCAGTGCCTTTGGGCTCAGAGGCACAGAAGTGCACATAGTGCAACACCTTCCAAAGAGGAATCACTTCTGAGATACTGAGCTTAACCTCAGTCTAACTTGGAGAAGCTGAGTTGATTTGACAGTTATATGATTATTAAGAATTTGTTTCCATAGCTATTCCATGTAAAAATCACAACATGATAGCTATATTCCAACATGGCTGCTCTATAAATAAGATGTTTTATGTGTGTAAAGGATCTGGTATGTACCAGGTCTTGTTGTAGGACCTGTAGAGATATTAACTCTTTAGATATTTAGAGGTATTAAAAGAGAGAGGTGAACAAAGTCAAGTGCAAAGTCCCTATCAACAAATGCATCAGAATCACCTCATACACTAGTTTCTAATGGTAGCTGTAGCAAAGTATCACAAAGACAGCTTTAAAATGCATATTACACCCTAGTTTTAAAGCCCTAAAGTTAAAGATCATGGTTGTTTCCCAGGCTGGTTTCCAGTGAGAGCCATTTGGAAGGATTTTTATCCGTGAGTTTCCCCAGGCTTCTGAGGACTGCTGAACATCCCTCAGTTTGAAAGAGTAGCCCCTTCATCTTTGCCTTCATGTATGTGTTTTCCTTGGGGCATGTTCATATCTACCTTTCCTATTTTCATAAGGACAGCAGCTATATTAGATTAGGGACCCACCCAACCTCACCCAAACCTGAGCAACTGCTTCTGCAAGAGCCTATTTCCAAAATCTTGCTGTTCTTCTCCAAAATAGTAATATAAATTAAGGTTCAAGAACTGCCCCAACCTCTTCATCTCCTGTCAGATAAGAGAACAGTAACCATTCCCAACAGCACCAAACATTTCTGGATTTAACAATCTTCCCTCTACCAATCTCAAAGGGAAAACAGGTTTTGGGGTTTTTTAAACATATATTTTAGAATTAATAATCTGTAATACATTCTCTTGCTGACTAGGGGAGAATAAAATACAAAAGCAAATGTGTATTTGTTCACTTGGATGAAAATATCTAATGTTAAGAGAATTCTCAACAGAGGAAGCTCAAATGGCTGAAAGACATTTAAGGAATTGCTCAACATCCCTAATTATCCAGGAAATGCAAATCAAAACGACTCTGAGATACCACCTTACACCTGTCAGAATGGCTAAAATCAAAAACACAGAAGACAGCTTATGCTGGAGAGGATGTGGAGCAAGGGGAAATCTCCTCCACTGCTGGTGGGAATGCAAGCTTGTACAGCCACTTTGGAAATCAATATGGTGCTTCCTTAGAATATTGGGAATCCATCTCCCCCAAGACCCAGCTATAGCACTCTTGGGCATATACCCAAGGAATGCTCAATCATACCACAAGGGCATTTGCTCAGCTATGTTCATATCAGCATTGCTTGTAATAACCAGAACCTGGAAACAACCTAGATGCCCTTCAACTGAAGAATGGATAAAGAAAATATGGTACATATACACAATGGAGTACTACTCAGCAAAGAAAAACAATGACATCATGAGGTTTGCAGGCAAATGGATGGATCTAGAAAAAAATCATCCTGAGTGAGGTAACCCAGACTCAGAAGGAAAAACATGGTATGTACTCACTCATAGGAGGATACTAGATGTAAAACAAAGATGACTAGACTGCTACACAACTCCAGGGAGGCTACCTAGAAAATGGGACCCTAGGAAAGACACAGAGATCACCCAATGACAGAAAAATTGATGAGATCTACATGAACAAACTAGACGAGAGTGGGGGTAATGAAGGGGCCAGTTGTGAAGGAAGAAAAGTTTAGGAGAGCAAGAGATCCCAGCTGGATCAAGAACAGAAAGGGAGAACGAGGAATAATAGACCATGATAAATGAAGACCACATGAGAACAGGAAGAAGCAAAATGTAAGAGAGACCCCAGAAATCCACAATGATACCTCCACTGTAGACTACTGGCAATGGTCGAGAGAAAGCCTGATCTGACCTAGTCTGGTGATTAGATGGCCAAACACCCTAACTGTAGTGTTAGAACTCTCATCCAATAACTGATGGAAGTGGATGCAGAGATCCTCAGCCAGGCCCCAGATGGAGCTCCAGGAATCCAATTGGCGAGAAAGAGAAGAGATAGTATGAGCAAGAATTGTTGAGACCAAGATTGGAAAAAGCACAGGGACAAATAGCCAAACAAATGGAAACACATGAATTATGAACCAAGAGCTGTGGAGCCCTCAACTGGATCAGGCCTTCTACATAATTGAGACAATTGAATAGCTTGAACTGTTTGGGAGGCATCCAGGCTCTGGGACCTGAACCTGTCCTTAGTGCATGAGCTGGTTGTTTGGAACCTAGGGCTTATGTGGGGACACTTTGCTCAGCCTGGAAGGAGGGGTCTGGACTTTCATGGACTGAATCCACCAGTTTGAGCTGAATCCCCAGGGGAGTCTTTTCCCTGGAGGAGATGGGAATGGGGGGTAGGGGTTGGGGGGAAGTTGGGGACAGGGGCAGGAGGGGGGAGGACAGAGGAACCCATGGTTGATATGTAAAATTAAAACACAAATATCCGTATAAAAAATAAAATTTGAAATTAAAAAAAAGAAGAAGAAGAAACTGGCTTCCACAGAAAATACTGGCTTTCCCATTAGCCAGCTACTGCATGGAAGGAGTAGTCTGTGTGACTTTCTCAGCTGGAATATTTGGAAAACAAATACATTGTTTCAAAAACTCACAACAGCGGCCATAATGTTTGTGAAAATGTTGTTGACTTACCAGATGACCTGGGAATTCCTGGGCCCGAAGTACTTCCATCTCTTCAAAGCCGCTCTGTCCTGTTGTAGAATGGTGTTTGGGATTTGGGATTGGCTAAATCTTGTGGTTTACTACAACATTTCTCATTCCCTCGTTCATTCTATAAAGCACAGGAAGGTGCAAAAAGATACTATTGAACTGCTCTGTAATCCCAAGATGTACTCTTGTCCCAGATACACAAAGTATCTGTTACTCTCAATTTCTTCAAAATAATTCATTCTGTTCAACTCCAGCTATAAGCATCCATCTGTATGTGAAATTACATATCACGACCTTCATTGTACTTGTCTCCAGCTGGAAAAGAAGCAATAAAGTTGACCTTTGAGTGCTCTGTTCACTCATCATGCCTGAGGAGTTTGTTTGAAATGGGAATAACCTCTGTTTTCAGTCTGGGTCTTCTCTTTTGAAATTAGATTAATGGAGTCGTGAATAAACTGAAGAGTGCGCTAACTTTGGAATGCAAATCGAGTAGAGGCCTGCTCTCCCAGATGCTATCCTCTAGTCTGCTTTTCTTCCTGCTTTCATGAAAATCAGAACTCTGAGCAGAGTGAAAACTTGACTGTAACTGGGAAGCCTTTGCATTACCTCATGGATTCCCACTGCCAGATCATTCACAAACTTGTCAAACTGCTCTTCAAGATTCACTTCCTATCCCTTACTCTGCCCAGAGGATATGATGGCACACAGATTTAGTTCCTCAGACGTTTTTAAAGGACTTCGGTGGTGGCTCACGCCTGTAATCCCAGCACTCGGGAGGCAGAGGCAGGTGAATCTCTGTGAGTTCAAGGCCAGCCTGGTCTACAGAGCTAGTCCAGGAGAGGCTCCAAGCTACAGAGAAACCCTGTCTGGAAAAAACAAAAAAAAAAAAAAAAAAAAAAGGACTTCATGTGTATTTGAGGCTCCTATTTAAAAGCCACCCAATTCCAAGTTATTTGCTCCCTAAAGTGTCAGAGCAAAGGTGTGGCCAGGCTATTGCTTTGTCAAGCATCTTTACATGATCTGGGTTATGTCATCATCTTCTGAGATATCTGCTCCAACGGTCCCTTGGTTTCATAATTCTTGCTCTTTCTTAGACATGCATAAAAGCCAATGAGCTCTTTATTGTGATGTCTTCTGAGACCTACAGTCTTCCCTTCACATATGGAGCTTTTCTATAACAGAATCTCTACCTGGAAAGTGAGTTTAATCACCTTTTCCTTCAGGTCTAACCAGCCACTCTTAGTTCACAACCACTGATGATCACTCTTCCAGCCAACAAAGCCTAGGCCTCTATCTCCTGGGCCCTATGAGTTTTATGTTCTCATCTCCCCCTTAATTTCTTTTCCTTTCCTTCCATGTCATTTAAAAGAACCACATTTGAGGAACCTAAACTGACATTTGGGTTTGTTTGTTTGTTTTATCCATCCTTCCCCCGAAGTGAAAATCACAAAGCTCATCTTCTGTTTGAATGCAGGGGTGAAAGTGAGGAAGGAAACACAGAGAAAAGAAATTTAAAACTCCTTATTCATACCTGAAAAGTTGAGGCCACCACCTAACTAATCAGAACAGACAAGTCAAGAGAAGAGAATACACCCTTAGATGGAAGATCTTGGATGGAGGATTGGTAACTTTTTCAGCAATTTTATTGTGTCCAATGGAATGGACTCCAACTACCTTTTCTAAAAACATACCCAGATAACACTCCAGGTTCATAGCTGTCACTGTACCATTCTAAAAAAGAGTTTTCAAGAGTTAATCTATGATTAAATGAATGAACAAATGCAAATTAGTGTGAGGACAAACATCAAACACTGAGTCATTGTCCTTTGATGCTAACCAATCACCTGCAGAAATGTCACGGCTGTGTGATGTATGTCCAGCCCTGCCCTAAGCATATTGGGTCATAATCTCTACTAGTAAACACCACACTACCATGTGATTTTTAAGCTCCTTAGTTGCTCACACTCTGGAAGTTCATCGCTCGACTCACCTTTCCTATTTAAGTTAAGATTTCTACCATGTCCATGGTATTCAGCAAAAGAGAAGTAGCTTAATATTGTTCTCCCTGATCTTTATTAACCATCCTTTTACCACACCCCACAGAATCTCCACTTCAGAACTATTACAGACTCTCCACAAAATGTTCTGCTCCAGCTTGGTTCAGTGTTGAAGAGAACGTATTCTGATGGCATGAAATTTTATCCACAATGGTTTTCCTCTCCAGCTGAACAGTGCTTAACCTTTGTCCTTATTTCCACAAAGGATGACTCCATAGCCTTCAAAGCCTACTTTATTGACTTGCTTGGTAAGCATTAAACAACACATTTGTGAGCTAACATTCCATCCTAGAGTGACATTTAAAAGCTCTCAAGTTTAATTACTGTGGATAACCATTGATCACTCCTTGGATGCCCCTGGGACGTGGACGTTGAGGTAGGCCATCCATCTCCCATTTCATGGTGATATTGTGTCTGGCTTCCTTCCCCTCTTCATCACTCGCTGATGGGGCTGATGGAGATCGGCTGCAGTACTTTCAAAGTGCCTCCCATTCTCTCACCTGCTCTGCTTGACTACTGAACTGAACCATGTTGTGACAGTCTGCCTGCTCTTCCCTGTTCAGATTAATGAATACAGCTTTAGCTGTTAATTCAAAACTAGTCAAGCTTATATCCAACAATTAGAGACCAATTTTCATATTCAGCTTGAATGTATCAGAGGAAGGATGTGGGGAGAGGAATGCAATTTGGTGTGATTCTGTGAAGTCTAAGGGGAGCACAAAGAAGGAAGAGTCAGGGAGCCTGAAGATAGCACCTGAAACTCTCATTGGGTCTTGCTGCAATGTAATGTTTCAAGCCTCAACATCTTTCCAAGCTACAAGAATGTGGCTCTGGGGAGTTGAGCTTTCCACCTTAGAGCTAGACTGCAATCCATCAAAAATAACAAGCACATGGCAGGCCCCTGTGCTCTTCTGCCTTCTAGGAGGCTCAGCAGCTAAGCCAGCATTTGAAGAGGCTCCAGAGTCAGAACCCAATGTTCCTCCTTCTCCTTTCTTCCATCCACAATAAGAAATGAAATGTTTACTTGTACACAGAATTACAGAAGTGACCTCATGTGCCCCCGATCAAGATCATCCAGGGCGATGGAAATTTTGTGCTTCATTCTCAGCCCTGTCATGCCCTCCCTGACTCTGAAGTGAAAGCTACAAATGCCTTGTCTCAAATGGAAAAGCTATACAAGGACCTCCAGATGCCAAGTACTGTCAAGATGAACTCCTATCAGAATTTATATTTACAGACAGGAGAAAGAAGCTGGTCAGGAATTTCTTCCCCTGGCTACTGGTAACATAGGCAAATCAGTGGAGGACATGCCCATCTCAGGTAGGCAATATTCATGCCCCAAAATTAAAATTTCCTCTGTATCATTTTGACTGGTCTTATTTTTAAACCAAGGAGCCCATGGATAGAGAACAGCACACGATGGGTAGCAAAAATGTTGGCAGTATGTAATGAAGATTGACCTTGATTATTTTTTCTCTTGCCCCAGTACTTATGAATTGTCTTTAGCTCAGCTGAGCAAAGAAAGGAATGGAAGTATCCTCCAAGTTTACAGATGGGGGACTTAAGGAGAGATGGTGGTGCTTCTTGGTTGAACATCCCCACACAGGAGATTAAGAAAAAATAAAGTGGCTGAGAGATATAGCATGTGGAGTGGCCATTTCTCTTCTTCTCTATTCTCAGATTCCCGGAGTGTGTGTAATATGTTACTTCTCGCATTGCTTCGGTGAAATGGCTGACAGAAAGCAACTTAGAGGGGAAGGATTTATTTCTGTTTACAGACTGAAAGAGTACAGTACATCACAGCAGGAGAGGCCTGGTGGCAGGCTGTGTGCTCAGCTAGATAAGCCAAAAGGCAGAGGTGAATATGGCACTCCTCGGGCTTTGCCCTTCCAGGTACCTTTCATTCAGTTTGGACTTGGGGCCAAGGGGATGGTGTCACTCATGTTTAGGTGGGACTTTTCGTCTTCAGTTAAACCTCTCGGAAAGTCCCTATAGGTATCCAGACATGTACCTCTTAGGTGAATATAAATCCAGTTAAGTTGACAATGAAGATTAACTGTCACCATCTCTGGTGTTTACAAAAGATGTCTATTGTTGGTCTAATGTGCAGGATTGATACTAGAAATGAATGAAGTAAATGTAAATCATGCAGTATAGTTTGCAGTACACAGAATTTAATAATGATACAGTAGAAAATATATCAATACCGGTTCCTGTGTTCCTGGAAGTTTATATCTGACTGGGGACATATATTTTTAAAACATGAATAAATAAATGGATATTTACTGAGTAAATGCTATGTGACAAAAAGTGGAAGTAGAGTTTACATTCATAAAAAATAATCAAGAATGATAACTGGCCCAATATTGTGGGCCTATAATCCTTGCTACTCAGGAGGGTTGTGCAGAAAGATCACAAGTTCAAAGCCAGCCTGAGCTAAAATGTGAGCTCAAGGCTACCCTAGGTAACAAAATGACCCCCTTCCTGTCTTAAAAAAAAGTAAAAGTAAAAAGAGAGTTTGGGATGTAGTTCAGCAATGGAACACCTGGCTAGCTAGAACGTCACCAGAGTTCATTCCCAGTGCTGGGAGAGTAGAAGAAAAAGAAAAGAATCAGAAGCAAAAGTCTACCATGGTTCACGAAGTCCAGGAAAGCCACTCTGGGGAGATGATGTTCAACCTGAAATCAGAGAAGGATCCAGAAGGCTTTCCATGCACAGTGCATACAAATCACATGCCCTATGAGATGGAAAGAGAGATGACTGTGGATGTGCAAGGGTAAGACCACGGTAAGCTGGGACCGGATCATTCTTATTATACTCCAAATTCATGCTATTCAAATCTGGTCCAGACATACCCTAGAAGCTTGCTATGCAAGCAGAACCTCCAATTTCATCCTAGACAACCACACGAGGGCTCACCCTTTGACAAGATTACTGGCAACCCTTTGCATTTCTGAGATTAAGAGGCCACTGGAAAGTATAAACACAGTGGTGTGCCCCTCTTTATGCTTTTAAAGGGTTCTTCTAGGTATCATAATAATGGACTTGATTGATGTTATGACTTGTGAAGCTTCTGACTAGCTTACTGTTCCTTCTTCCAAGTTAATCCTGCTGGTATCTGGCCATTTCCCCCCTGAAGCCCCAGCCCATGTTCCCAGCATTGCTCTCCTGAGTACATGTTGCCTGTGTCACAATCTGCTTGCCTTTTACTTGCAAATGTCACCTCTTCCATGTTCTCTAGGGCAGAGGGTTGCCCAATACCTCAGGGAGTTGCCACCAGGAAGCCGCATGATCTTCCCTCCCAATGTCTTCCTCTGTGCTAGAGAGAACTCCTGCATTTAATGTTGAACCATATACCTTCAGCTGCCTCTTCCATACATGGCCTCTGCCAGGGAAGTGGCTTCATGTTACAGATATCTGTTCCCACTGCACATTCCTTCTGTGCCCCAAGAACTCAAGGACCAAGTTTTTAAAAAAAGATCAGCAGTTCAAGTTATGATAATATTCCAAAGATGAGAATGGAGTTCATATGTAAATGCCAGCCATCTTTGCATGAAAAATAAAACTTTTTAATCGATTGTTGGGGGAGCTGTTAATGAGCTAACCACTTTTAATTCAACATTTGACAGTAATTGCAACGGAATTACATTTAACAAGACAGGAACCTCTATGGGTTTTTAACAGGCAAATGAGGTAACAGCACAGCCCCTGTTAAGGAACAGAGATAATCGAAGGAGCCTCCACGCCTATGGCTGAATCTGAGTGACAAGAATATCAACAGGAACCCCCAGAGACTGATGATATGGTTGTATGGAATAGGATATAAAACAAGATTTTTATTCCAAATGTGGTGCCTGGTGGAGGACAGAGGTTGCTGGGGATGGCTGGAGATCTTGCTCAGCTAAAGCTGTCAAGGAGGCTGGGAGGCACGGCAGGGAAAAGACATTTCTTAATGGGTCTTAATAGAAGTTAAGAGGCAACTTTTGCAGCGATGTCACAAGTAGCTGCAATCCATCTCCATTATGTGGCAAGAGGGAGGAATGCCTTCCGTCATTCTGGGGAGCTCTGCAGAGGAAAAGCAGTTCATGCTGTTGCTCAGCATCCTCTCCGAACGGCACCGTGGAATTTAGTCCTTGTATTAGCAGGCTTCAATCAGACCTACAAAATGAGGGCAGAATTAGAAAGGAGATATTTGTATGTGAGATGGAGGAGGGTCAGTGGGAGCATGGTAAGGATTTAATCAGGTCATACTGTATTTAATCCCTGGGCTCCTCTGGGGATCTGAGGGAGGCCACTGGGAGTCCCACAGAGGCACGGCTCCAAAATTGTCTTCATTATGCATGTTCTTGAAACCCTCTGAAGAAGCTCACCTTTCTCACCTCAAATGGCTATGTCATCACCTTTATTTTCTGCTCTAACTCCTGCTTTAATGGATTTTTCTGAGCTTCCAACTTTGAAACCCACATAGAAAGAACAACCTCAGCAGAGCACTGCTGGTGTTATGCAGATCAAATGTCATCAGTCCTGGGGGACAATTTCACTACAGAAAGATGGTCAAATTTGGGTGGTTGAAAAGCCAAATAGATTCTGTGTATCAGTGGTCTCTAAAACTGGGCTCCAGGAAAAGAGATTCTTATTTTCTCATAGCAAAATTTCATCTCTGCTACAAAACAAACAGAGGAAGCCAAAATGCCATTTTTAGTACAACGGGGAAGGAGGGGGAGGAAGCAAAATAGCTACCAAAACATTCTCATAGTTATATAAGGAAAAGGAACCTTTGGATACAAAGTTCATATCTGACAGGTAATGTGACAATGAAATGGGGAAAACATGAATTAAAATGCAATGAAAAGTTCATACTCTCATGCATCAAGAAACAAGAGAATGCCCTTAAATTGATCAGCTCTCTGGCTGGAGCAATGGCTTCAAATAATGGATGGACGCATCATTCATTTTCTTGCAGATGTAAGTTGAACCATGGTGGTGAGGTTAATTTGAGTCCCTTCTCAAAAGAATATAAAGAAAATGTCCTATACATATATAGCAGAAACTGTTTTGAGCCACAAGAATGATGAAGTTGTGTCATTTGCAGGAACATGGGTGCAACTAGAGGAAATCATACTAAGATAAAGTCTCAGACAACTACAGTATGTTTCTCTCATCAGCAGCTCCTAGATTTCATATAGTTACCTAAAACCATGTGTGTCTATATGGCGTAAATTAGAAGTGGAAATGTCTAGAAGACAAAAGGTGAATGAAGGAAAGAAAAATGGAGGCAATATGCCCAACGTGCAATATAAACCTGTAAGAAAACTCTTCAAATAATAATAAAGTTAAGGTTAAAAACATCAGTGTAGCCTCTAATCTTATTTTAAAATAAGTACATAAACCCATTCATTTTATACTAAGCCTTTATATAGAGTAGGAAGTTAAAAGTATAGTTCAAAACCATGGACTAAAATGCTAAAATGATGATAGACAGCTAAGGTTTCTGTCCATATCATGTGAAGAAAATCTGCCCTAGTACTAAATAGTTCAGCTGAAAGATAGTGTCAGAATGAGGGACACTGAAGGAGATCATTAGCAGGTCACCAGTCACAAAACACCTGGTCAGTCCTTAAGATCTGATCAATGAAACATAGTAGACAGACCACTGAGCATGGCATAGCATGATAAAAGTTTTTTTTAAATCTGCTGGACCAGAATCAGATTATGATGAAAAATGTAATTCCCCAAGCTGAGTGCTCTGGAAACACACAAGGGAAATTTAGGAAGTTATTTCCTCTGATCCACACTATAACCCCTAGATCAGAATCACGGGGCAGAACTATGCTGTCTCCTGCAGCTCTAGTCTCTGCTAATTCTTTCAAGTTGAGTCAGCATATTGAATAAGGGTTAAGTATGAGACCCCTAATTTAATGCCAAAGAGCTCAGAGGCCTCCATGTTAATAAGCATCAGTGTAATGAGCAAGAAAAAAATCTAGTAAGCCCCAGTGGTCTCTGACTTGGTGATTAAGAATCGATGATAAGTAATTCAAGGGTTGGAAGACAGGGAACATCTTCACCACTCTTCCATCAGGCTCTTACATAGAAACCTGACATGTAGAAGGTCATCTGTGAACAGCCAATGAATGAGGGAGTTGGAGAGTCTCCACCTAGCAATCTCTTGTTCTCATAAAACACAAGATAAAAAGATACCAGCATATCCAGAGATCAGAGTGGGAAGTCCTTCATCTCCAAAATGTATGTATCAGAACATCCACATTCAGGAAGCTGGTCAACCCTGATCTTTGAATCTTACAAGATCATTCAACTTTGTATCTCTCCTTTTGCTTATGACAATAACAAGTTCTCGGGAAGTGTACGGCACATGGTGTTCACTGAACTAATCAATGCAACTGCTTTTGCAGTCATGATTATGTCCTTAGTTCCAAGGACAAATTTTATAGTGGGTTTCTTCTATCTTTTAAAATGTAAATTAAAAAGTAAATAGGCACTAAAACAGACCTATGGACTACAAGTCAAGTGAATGCCCCATTAATTCACATAGTTCACAGATAAAACTGTTTCAATATTTTGAATGATTTAACTTTAATTTTTTCAATTCTTCATTAAAAACATAGAAATGAAGGGAAACAAAACTGTACAGAGTTTCTACTTAATAACCAGCATGTGTTGCCCATTTATGTAAAATTCCAGCCAAAAGGAGAACCAGAATCAGATCTTGGAATTCCTAGAAGTCTGTTAACCCACATCTGTGGCACCTCTCTCCATGGACAGAGCTCCGACCAATGCATTGTAAGCTTAAATGTGGTGGCTGACACCCATATTATCACCTCCAAGGTGAAGCTTCCTGTCTGCTTTCTTGTCTTTTCTCTTCCCACTGAATGGCATCTACTTGGCAATGACCCAGTTGTAAATAAGTACATATAGTCAGTCTTCTAAAAGACTCAAGGAACTTGGGTCCCTAGATGCCTGTCTAAGCAATGTCTTCTCTATCATCCTGAGCTGATTGCTTTGGACTCTTGCCTGTGAAAGAACAAATCTGCCAGAACTGAAACCCAATACTTGCCCATATTGTTTCAGTGATTTCTGCATACATATACTTCTGATGCCAAGGTCCTAAGATTCCATTTATGTCCAATAGGCAAAACATCTAATGTTTCATCTGTAAACAGTATTCCCCAAAGATAGTTGTATGGGCTAAAGCAAGTATTGTTTTCTGTTAGCCTGTTCAGCTGACAACCACCCATAGAGATTATTCTCAGACAGTTTGTGGGCGTGGGGGTGGTATTTCGAAAATGGGAGTGACTAAGAAGTTAAAAATATTATTATGATATGCAGTATTTCTTGACCTGGACATATCATTTGAAGGTGCATTTGGTGTTGATATTGTAAACACATTCTCAGTGACAAGGAACAATATTCAAGAGACTCTTTTTAGGTAGGTGAGCAGCATTAATTAGCAAACTCCAAACTCAATGTGCACGCAGATTCCAAAGTTCAAGCAGTGGCAATTTGCCCACCTAAACCTTATACAGCTTTTATTGTTTTGTCAGATCTGCTTACTTAAATGTATAAATTAAGTACCATGCATAGCACCTACTTAAAAATATGGCAGGATTCATTGGGAGAATTGAAAATTAAAATGTCAAGGGGAAAAAAAAAAACTTTGCCTTCTCACCCTCAGGGTTATATCATGAGATAAAAGCCTGATTTGAAGATGTGTTGGTTGTCAGACCAAGTGTGGCCACCTCTTCTGGCCCTTCCTGACTCCAGCAAATCATACACACACACACACACACACACACACACACACGCACGCACGCACGCACGCACGCACGCACGCACACTCTGGGGAAGAGCATATCTCCCATGTCAGCATTTTCCAGTCGTCCCAACTTCTTGTATAGGATTGAGGAACTTTTAAACAATTGTCCTTCTTGTTTCATGATACATAAAAAATTAAGATAAATCTATCATTTTCTCTGAAGACTTAACAATCCATCCTAAGATGAATTAAACTAGTCCTTTGTAATACTGCCAGTCTACCAAATAGACCAATCATGCAAAGTTCCACTTGTCATCTGCCTGTCCCCACTTAATTTTATTATTGGAGTAAGTGACACCAGCCTATCATCAGCCACCAAAGAGAAAAGAGAACTTTATTTCCCCTATCCCTTGCTAGTCAAGAAAATAATCAAAATAGAACTTATGTCCAATTTTTTCATAGGATGTTTTCCTATGCAAGAAAAAAGGAACATGTCTCATCATTTCCTAGTTCATCTTCCCTTATGAAAGCCTAGCTCTGATTGTGAAAATTCAAGGTACATCTTGACTAAATAATTCCCACCCCTCCCCAGTTCCAGGGAACATAAAGGAGAGGGTTGCAGCATCTTATTCTATTGTTGCCATGGCTCTCTGCACCAGCCCAGCCATCTGAAAGATAGCCGAATCTCTGGGTCTCATGTCGAGTGTTTACTTTTTATCATTTCAACCTGTTTCTCTCTGATAGCAGTCCTGTCAAATTTATGAATAAGTCTGGAAATCTTCGAGATAAGCTGAAATCACTCTTATTTGTTGGCTTCTGACTCAAATTCCCTCCACCTCGTTGGAGAGGAAGCTTCCGATTTTAAACTCTAGCTTCTGGATACATCTTTGCCCCAACTCTGGCTGTAAATCACACTTGGTTTCACAGATTTGATAAAGCCTGTGAGCTTATAGCATCCCTTTCCGAACTAGCTAAGAGTTACTCTCTGGGAGATGAAGCCAGTCAGTAGCCCTGCTAGCCACATAAATATGATCCTATTAGGTGGAAATCAGTGGGCCTGTCTCGAACTGGGGGTTGGCCCAAACAGCTCCATGAATTGGCATGATCGAAGTGATAAAAGAACTTTCCCACAATGGCAAGAGGGAAAGTCAAACGACAGAGGGGTCTGTTTTAATTTTGTTCTTTGCCCTCCAATCAGATTCCACAGCAACAGGCTTCCTCCCATTTTTATAAGCATGAACACACGCTGATCCACCAATAGAGCCGCCCATCTCTCTCACACCTCAGGTCCCACATCACACCACAAGCTGCTGTTGTGGAAAATCCAAAGCACACTTATAAAGGCTTTGTCAGGTGTGGGAGAGCAGCTGAAATGATAAAGATGAGATAGTAAGTTGACCCAACTCCTGCCTTTCTCATTCAAAAACACCGCCTTTGGTGGTGCTGGCGGAGAACAGTGCAAATGGTAGAGAAATATGCGGTACTGCTGCCATGAATTTGCATGAAGAAAAGGGCATATTTGATCAAGCTGCCCAGACATTGCCATCACAAGACCTGCATTGCTCTGTTAGCTCTCATTAGACTCCATGAAAGACCATCTGCTAACAAGGAAATGCATGGGTTGAATGTTCACCCCTCATTTAACTCACCTGTTGTAGACACACAGCGTATTAGACAAACATTTGCATTGGATATTATTGACACTACGGTTGTGCATGTGCAGTGTGGGATGGGAACTGGTAAAGCACAGAAAAACCATTCAAACATGGAAAAGCCAAAGGGAGGGTGGGAAGTTTTGTTTTGTTTTGCTGATGTGGTCGGGCATTAGTGTACTTTATTGCCACAGGAGAATGTATTCCACTCTACTCATGAGTTAATGATAGTGATAAACTTGGTTTTTCAACCTAGTTATTATATTTAGTAAAATGTTTTTTTTTTTTTTTCCTAAACCAGGGAAACCCAAAAGGAACTTTAACGAATCCGAAACAATCTGTGGGAATAGGATTTCCCAACACTACACAGGTAATGGTTGAGGGACGTGAAACATTTTTATACAAAGGGGTTAAGGGCAAATCTTCTTTGACTTGTTGGGATCCAAAGCAAGAATTATTTCTCAGAATGCCTAAGCTATGGGTCCCTTTGTTCAGATATTTGAGGAAAACTGAGTATGTGATTAAGACAGATTTTTCTCTGAGGCTTTGAAAGGGTTTCCCTGACAAGGAGAACTCACTTTCAAGTTTCTTTCTCAACATGGTCTTGACAAATTAATGGATGAAACTAAGATTAAAATATCTTAAATTAGACACTAAATTCTGTGAATTGTTTTCAGAGTGTAATTAGAATAAAAACCAAAAATTGGGAACCTGCCAGTTCCCAGAGCTTTTCAGGTCTCTACAAAGGGGGAGCTCACTGTCTCTTCATTGTTTTATTAGGGACAAGTTCACTGGAGAAGCATTGCCCACCTTGGATTGAGTAGTGGGTGACATTTCACTATGTGTGGCTTCCTGTAAAGAGAACAATCATCTGGTTGCCATAAGGAGACACTGTAAAAAAAGGCGTTAGTGGACGGAAGGCAGCTCATTTCATCCTCAGAAAGCTGATGGATGTGACTGAGTCACTTGACAGTCAGCTGTGTGCCAAGTTGCTTGACACTAAAAAGGCCATTCTAAACCTGTCATTTAAGATGCATCTGCTCTGGCAGAACCTTGAGTGGGGTGTCAGCTTCATAAAAAGACCCCTCTGGTAGATAATGTGAACATGTTGTAAATGAAATAACTATGTCATTCCAAAGAAAAAATACCAGTGGGAACACACTGAATTCCTGTCTCCTTGCTACAACCTCAGCAGAGACAGAATGTGAAGTTGGGAATAAATGTGATATGAAGGACTGTTGTGGAGAAAATTTTAGTATTGTCTCAGAATCACACCAAGGGAAGCACACTGAGGAAGCTCCAGTGGAGCCTTCCATATCAGTGTCTGAAATAGGTAAGCATGCATCCTAAGCCCTATTGCACACATTTGCTTTGGTCCTTTGTTGAAGATGTGGTAACACTTCTTCAAATGCTTTCCATTAAATAAGTGACCTCTCTCTCTCTCTCTCTCTCTCTCTCTCTCTCTCTCTCTCTCTCTCTCACACACACACACACACACACACACACACACACACACACACACACGTGAAATAACTCCAAATCTACCAAGCCATGAGATATGTCCCCTTATCTCATATGTAGAGAGCTTCTGAAATGGTCAGTTGGAGACACCATTTTCAGGTCTTGTGGATTTAAGTTTATAGTACTCTAAGCAAAGAAATGTTTCTCCACATTTATCACTATTCTGACATTTCATAGTATGCGACAGCTTTCAGTTTTTATGCTTATCAGCTCTCTTAATCTTCATGAACTATCTATTTTAAAGAAGAGAATGAAGCTCAAAAACTGTGAGAGCTCTGCATGAACCATGTCACTGGAACCCAGGTGAAGTGGACTCTTCACATGCTGCTCAGCCCCACTTCAACACCATTCCTGAGCAGGGGGAATGCACTTTTATGAATTCCCCTGGTAGAAAGCTCTGGTTCTCCAACTTTGTGAAGCATAATGCAGCCAGCAGATACTTTACATATGGAATGCACCATAAGTAACCATATACTTTTATAGTTTATGAGAATCCCTACTATGCATTTCCTCTCCTTTTTACCATCCTCCCCTGGTCAAGTATGATCACTGTTTTAATAAATTCATCATATATATATCAAAGAAGCAGTAGGGGCCTCTTTTCCTCTCTCCACTCTCTGGCAAGGAAGATGCATGCCCACAACACAGAATTAGTCAAGCTGTAACTTCTCCTCTGCTCTGTAATGCTTTAAAATGCAAGATAAAAAGAGGCTTTCTTAGTGCTCAGAGTGATGGTAAAGAGATCAAGTACCTAGCACATAAGCGTCTAGCAAAGACAGTTCCAAGTACAGTCACCCACTACCTAGATCTTCTGTTTGCCATCAGGTTTTGTCTTCAAGACTTCCTCCTCTTCTCTAAGCTACCAAACAAAAAATTCTTTCTACTAAGTTAATCAGTGTTCATTTCTATGTGTTCAAACAAAAGCCATACCAAAATTTGTGAGCTTTAATAGCTGTGGTTTTTCCAATGCTCTCAGCCTCTTGCAATAATTGAGTTTGACATTTGAGAAAGTTCTGAAAACCTAATGTACCCTTCCCTGAAAATCAGGGGGGAAATTGCATCTTATATTCAAAGCACTGACCTGGAGTGGACACATTAATTTTCTGATCTTGACCATTATATAGCAGAGTTAATATAAGGTTAAATTACAGGACTAGTTGTAATTTTGTCCAGGAGAGCTCCAGAAGGCAGGCAGTGCTTCCTCTCTAGAACCCATAATACTACATATATAGAGCATCATTAGGTAAGCAATCACCCAATGTCTAAAGACTATAATTTGATTAGTATTATATATTAAATATGTCCTCAAATATGGTTCTCACACCTTTTTTATAAACTATCATCCAGTTTCACTAATTAGAATTATTTGATCAGTGTTATATATTAAAAATGTCCTCAAATATGGTTCTTATATCATTTTTTATAAACTATTATCCAATTTCTCTGATTAGAATTATACTGAACTAGAAATCAAAGATTTGGTATTTTTTTTATTTCTTACCAATTATAGTATGTAGATAATTTTTTTTACCTTAAAAAATGTACTTGCACTTTCATAAATTTTATGAAAAACCATGTCTCCTATTTTGAATCTGGGTAATTATTTTCTGTTCCTTCATACATTGAAACTGCCTTTATTTATTCTGCAGCCAGTTTATATGCCCATAGATAAGAAATAGATATTTGAAACTTAATGATTGATTGATAACAGAGTGATTCCTGACATTTATAACTGCCAATATTATTAAAGCAATATCTGACATGAAATGACAAGAGAAAAAAAGGAATTTGAAAAGAGGACAGAATAATTGTAGGTAGGATATAAAAATCTTACAAGAGGACTTTGTGGAATATAAATTAGTGCACACAGTGAGTGTACACTAGGATGTTCAAGAACCTCGCTTTCTGCATGAAAAGTCCCCCTTCATTCTTGACCGTTTGACTTTACCTCATTTAAAAAAAAAATTGACCTCATATAAACAGAAGTTGCTGACAACTGTCACTTTTTGGATTAGATCCATTCATATCTAATTAAACCCAATATTCAGAAAACAACAACACAAAGCCTTTGGGGACTCAGTAAAAATAAAAATCAGAAGAGCCGCTAGCGGGAAATTGGTGATGGTGCGCGCACATTTTAAAAACACTCCTTTCAGCTGCCAGTTGCCTTGTCTAATCGGGGCACCTCTGTTCTGAAGGAGCAAATATCAAAGTCAAGATGGAATGTAAATGCAGCATTCTAATATATGGCATGTAGAATGAAGATATGGCAAAGGTTGACAGTGATGGTGATTAAACCGTTTGGGATTTGGTCTTAGAGATATGAGGACAGAATCCATAATCACCAGCCCTTCGCTCATCGTTACACACAACCTGTTAATAATATACACTAGGTCCATAATTGCCTACTAAAAGATAGGTGGGGAGTTCATTAGCCACGCTAATTACAGGAACAATTTATGCTACATCATCAGCAGGAATGTTTAAAACACCCCTTGAAAGCAAAACAATGTAAAACCGACCTTCATAGATACAGAACACCTGTTCTCTGGGCCGAGCTAGAAGAGAAAAAGAAGAAAAAAAAAAAGAGTCAACAGAAGCAGAAAAAGTATTTTCTTTAGCGTTCCCAACTGAATGGCAGATGCACATGTCTATTATATGAAGAAAATGGTGTCTTAGAGCTGATGACCTCATCTGGAAAGGGGTCATTTGCAGCTGCTGGCTACTCAAGACGGCACTCACAACTTGTCACCCAGACGTCTAATTTCTTAGTGTTCTGAAGGACTATATCCCCTTCTTCCTCCTCTCTAAAGTGAGTCAGCCAGGGAAGAGCAATAATCCAAAAGTTTTGTGACATATATTATAAATGTCATGTCCATTTATGCATAATTCTACCAGATGTTCATAAGTCAAGGAACAAAAGATGATGGCTGACTAATGGCTAGATAGAAAAGTTTAATTGTAAAATTAACAGAAAGAAATCACTGCAAATTTTATTTTAAGACACCATTTAGTAAGTACATATAAGCACTAGGAGCTAATTTTTACTGAAGGGTTTCTTTGAACTTTAGTTTTAGGGCTATTATTATTTCATAATTATGAAATAATTCCTTGTGATTAGGCAGTGTCAACTAAGGATTTTTTCCCTTGCAAAAGTCAACCATATCTAAATGCATATAATTACTTTTCCCCTGCAGGAATAGAATTTTTAAAGGGGGTGCTTATTCAGGTAGTGTTTTAAGATCTCTTTAAAAAGGAAATGCTTCTTTGGAAATTTTCTACACATTTGGCTACAGAAATCTCCTCAGTTCAAACTGTACTAATTAGGGGCATGCACACGGAGGTTGCAAATGTAAGGTGAAAAGAGAGGAGCATTAATGACCCTGGCTGTGATATCATTTGTGAGATCGTTCCACTCACCAGACACCATTGAAGTTCAGCTTTCAGCCCTTTCTTTGAAGCCTGGATGAAACAATACCATGGACACATGTCTTTTGTGTTACACTTTACACTTTTTTTTTTTTTTTTTTTTTTTTTTTTTTTTGCTACATTGTAATGGACTACCAACAGAAGATAGTATCCAACCAATGCTGGTGATGGATACAGTTTCTAACACCGCAACTTCTGTGACTTTAGTTGCTTGAGACAGGACTACATGATAAGGGGGCAGGGGCGAGAGATACTGCATAGAAATGATAAACAGTGGAAAGAAAATTCATTTCTAGTTATTTTTCTTTTTTGTTTTCTCTGATCCGTAGTTGCCTGCAGATCTAACCAGTAGATAGGCTCATCTTTGGTAGCATCTGCAAAGCAATCCGTGTGGTTTCAAAGACAGCTGGCCATTAGGGAACTGCTTGGTGGCATTAACTTGCTGATACTCTGATACTCTTGTTACTACACATACAAAGAATTGCCTAGTCTTAGGAAAATAAAATTGTTTGTCATTGGCAATATCCTGCCTCCTTAGCTGGCACCACCTCTCTCTATTTCAACATGCACCTGATGCCCAGGCACCTCCAACAGCCTTTTCCACCTGCTTCTGCTTATCTCAATAAATGTCCATTGACAAAGAGCAGATGCCGCCAACCCCATCAGAGGGGAGATGATTAAGAATGCCACTGCCTAGGCACAGGCCTTTCTCTTTAAAGTTTTATCTAAGTGAGTTTAATGTTCAAAAATATTTAAAGAGCCCTGGAACTTTGCTACAAGATCATGGCCCTTGTAATAATAGCCTTAACATCACCTGGGTGTCAGAAATGCAGAATATTGGGTACCTGCCAGGCCTGTTGAATCTGAACCTGCCATTTTGTGATAAGTACATGCAGGTTTAGAGCAAAGGATCTTACTTAACCATCTTCACACAGACTTCAGAGAAACATGTGATCAGAATATTGGATGATTGTGTTCTTGCATATTTTCTCCCTGAGGAAGCAACCAGTAAGCAGTTTCCAAAATATATTTATTTGTGACCCAAATATAGTGGGGGGGGGGGAGCTAGCACTAGAAATTGGACCAAATCTCACAAATTTAAACACTTGTTGGAATCAAACATGAAATAAGTGAGTGAAGGGTTTGAGGTAAATTTATAGAAGTAGTCTGCATAAAAACAATGCATTTCTGATTTTTAAAAAATCCATTAGCCTCTCCTTTTCTACCAGTGCTTTTCCTTCTTTTGACAGAAGTATAAGCTTGGAATAATAGCTGTCTACTGCAAGGGAGGAGATGTGCCTGTGTGGTGGGTGCAGGGTAACTGACAAAGCCTTGGAAGGCCATTGGACGATGAGAGGCTGGATGTAGTGGCTGTCTTTCTCCAGCCAACTGCTTATATGGAGGAATACAAACCTGGTGTTTTCAAAATCTTTGGACTTTAGCAGATTGTTCAAACTCACATGTTTTATATAAAATTAGTATTTAAATATAGCATCAATTTTTTTTATGCTGAAACTGACCACATCAAATTCTTATATAGTTAACATTTGCTACAGCAAACCCATCCCTTGGCTCTTCCAGAGGAATATCTTTCTGAAGGTCATTTGGGCTAGAATCAGAACTCCAGAAAATGTAACCCTGCTTTTCATTTTAAGAATGAGAAGGCAGAAAGGTGAGGTGTCTTGATAATGTTCACAATGAATTCGTCTTAGTTAATGTGAGTGTAACAGTGAGAGTCTGTGTGGCAAAGACAAAAGTAACCTAGGCTTTGGAGGCAAGCAGGGGTTCAGTACAAGGAAGTTGGTGATGAAAAGGATGAAAGGGCAGGGTGTGCACAGCTGCTCAGAATCCTCACACTTGTTACTAGGTTTGAGTCAGGAAATTGTTGGAACATACAGAAACTGCTTGCAGGCCAGAATAACAGTGCCTAGCCAATAAGTGAAGAAATTCAGAGCAGTGCCAGAGGCGTTTTCTACATCCTGTCTGCTGGCTCTCTCCTACATGTGGAGAACAGGATGTCTCCTGCTTTCCTCTCCTTTTCTTGAAGTCTTGCACCTGTGCCTTTTATATAAAATCTAGCCTAGAACCCTATGGATACGTGATCTGAGAAAATACAGTTCACAGGTTTTCAATCTCTGCAATGCCAAGCAGAGGACAGCAGAGGAGCAGGAACATTACTAAGTGGACAACTGGCCAGCCACAGATAACGAATACAATACTTATCCTATGCTGTGCCTGACTTGGCCTCATTTACTGCACACTAGCTGTAACATGGCCTTTCTTGAGATAGTTTCTAACTCATATTCATTGAACTAACAAATCTATGGTAAGGAACAAACTTTATTCTGCTGAGCATATGGTTCAAGAAGAAAAGAAAATATTGATCAATGAGAGACTCACCTGGATGATAAATAAGGACGAATTGACAATATTAAGACAGCAATTGACATTTATCTATGTGCAGAATTTGAGTATGTAACACCTTAATTTTAACTTTTATACTACTCTGCATCTACTGACAGCATGAACTTTATGTTACAGAAATAAATAAGATAAAAATATTAATGTCATAACATATAAATAAGAGTACAGGTGGTTGGACTCATGGTAGATACAAAGCAAGATCAATGCATTCAAAACATTGAACCAGAATTTAAGTTTCTTAATGAGCTGTCTCTTCTTTTCAATAATTCATCTCTGCATAAGTATAGCAAGTTTATCCTTCTCACATTCCTTCACAAGCTAGAGTGAGGGGCTGGAGAGATGGCTCAGAGGTTAAGAGCACTGACTGTTCTTCCAGAGGTCCTGAGTTCAATTCCCAGCAACCACTTGGTGTCTCACAGCCATCTGTAATGAGATCTGGTGCCCTCTTCTGTAGACATAATAAATAAATACATCTTTAAAAAAAAGAAAACCAAGATGGAGTGATAGTACAGAGAGATGAGAGCTACTGGAGACAATTGGTGGATCTATTACCAACTCCTTTAAAAGGTATCCAACATGGCTGCACTGGTGAAAGGCAGAGAGGACAGTAGAGGTAAGTCTTCTTTGAGGGATACCACACGACACACCACACAGATGTCTGAGCTCCAAGTCAAAGGGCCAGTCTCTATTTTGACCCTTATTTACTTCTTACCTTAGAACTTTAGTTCCTCTTATGTAACCAAGACGACTTTACCACAGCTTGGTTATGACATTATAAAAACATGCCCATTTAGTGAAAATTAAGAGTTGAGACAACTATGAGAACCCAGTGGGCATAAGCCAATCGTAAAATAACAGCAGTCAGTGCAATCAACAGAGTTGTGTTTCCTCTTGTACCAAGTGAGATCCATACACAGTTGGGAGTTGGAGCAACACAAGGGCTGCTCCAGAAAGACAACACGCCACCAAACAACCGCTTTTGTTCTGTTCAACTGAATTAGAGCCCAGCGATGAAGAGGGACAAAAAGCATTTCCATCTATGCAGGTACAGTGTCATGGGGCTCTAAAAAGTAGCAGTTAACATTTGGGGAGTTTGTCATGTTCCAAGTATTCATTATTCATAGATTATCAATGCATGTATTAATCCATTTAAATTTCACAGCAACCAAGGAATCTGTTGTGACATCATTTTATAAGTAAATAGACAGAGAGACACCTTCAAAGGGTCAAGTACATTGGCAAAGTTACACAGCACAAGGGATCCAGGTTTTGAACTAATCTGTCCTAATTACTTAATAGCTGAGCCCACAGAGTTGCACTACTTTAGCCATTAGAATTTTCAACAGGGTTTTAAAAAATGTGAATCTTAGTTTTCCATATTACTGTCAGTTCCACCTTTCCAGATACCTGAACAGCTTTACTTTTTTCTTTTTCCTTTTATTAATAATAGATTTTTCTCCTCACAGAATATATCCTGATTATGGTTTCCCTTCCCTCACCCTTCCCAGTTCCTTCCTACCTCCCTCCCATCCAGATCCCACGCCCTTTCTGTCTCTCATTAGAAAACAAGTAGGTTTCTAAAGGACAATAATAAAATAAAATAGTAAGATAAAATAAAGCTAACATACCAGAATTGGACAAAAGAAACAGAAGAAAAAGAGCACAAGAGAAAGCACAAAAAATACAGATCCACTCATTCACACACCCAGGAATCCCATTAAAGCATTAAGCTGGAAGCTATAATTTATACACAAAAGACTTGTAGGATAAAAAGAGAGAAGATATATATATGTATGTATATTCTAAAAAAATTTTTAAAGGAAAACCTTGGTATAATATTATGATGCAATGAATCTCCAAAGATGCTATTAAATTTGTTTTCTGTTGGTCATCTACTGATGAACATGTAGCCTACCCTAAAGAATAATTTGTTTCCACAGTGAGACTCCCATAGAGGAAACTAAATTTTCACTTTCAAGCAGTTATCCATTGGAGGTTGCTTCCGGCATAGGGATGGAGACATGTGTCTACTTCTCCTTTCAGGTCACTAAATAAAGCTTTCAGTGCTGTGATTGGGTTACATCTAGTTGTGTTGTGGGCTAAAGGGGCCTCATGATACTCCCTAAACAACCTAGGCTATTCCCAAGACTATAGCAAACCCCTATTGCTGAAGACAACACCTACACAACTCTTTGAACACGAGAAAGTCAAACTGGTGCCTACATAAAGCCTTCACCACTAAGTTCTAGCCTCTTTTGTATAGGAATGTATTCTGCATGCTACCAAAGAGGAAAGGTAAACAAGCCAGCCAAAAAACCTTTGGACTACAGTGGTGTCCAGCCTGCAAGATATGCTAAGACAATGGTGGCACAAAGCTTGTGGGAGTAACCAACCACTATCTTATTGACTTAAAGCTCACTCCACATAATGGAACCCATATGAACACTAATTGGATGACCAAAACCAAAGACTAGATTCCCAGTGACCTAAGGTAAAACCAAATACTACTGTTCCCAATAAACAAACAAAAGAAAAACAACAACAAAACATAGCAATCAAATGTCTCCTAATTGTATTCTGCTATACTCATAGATCAGTGCCTTGCTCAGCCATCTTCAGAGAAACTTCCTCCTGCCAAAGATGGGAACAAACACAAAGACTCACAGGCAGATTTTATACAGAGAATGAAAGACCTTGGAACACCCATCCCAGAGTGGTATGTGTCCATCAAATCCATTCCCTTGGGTGTTAGGGACCAAGATTTCAGGAACCAAACAGGAACCATGGAAAGTACTAGCTAGGCCAGAGAACAAGTCATAAGCCCACTGCCCTTCCCCAGAGCAGTAACACCTGTTTGCTAACCGGAGGCTCCCAAAGATAAGAACATTCCACAGTCAGGTGCCATGGCAACCGAATGTAAAGAGCATTCCATGGTCAGGTAGCCTAGCAACAGAACAAATGGCCCCTGACCAGTGATCTTAGCCGACATCTTGCAGTTGCACAACCTGCACATCTCCCATGTCTTGCACCCCTTCCACGTCCCTTCCATTTCCCTCCTTCCAGGCCCCTCCCCTCCTATGCTATATAAGCCCTGAAGAGGAAAATAAAAATTGCAGCTTGATCAGAATCTTGTCTTGCTGTGGTCTCTTGTGTCCCCTGTCTCTTTCATTCACTCCCACAGGTGGGTCACCCCCGTTGAAACCCCGCTGGCCGGGGCACTTGGGAAATAGGGAACCCAGTGGAAGAGGAGACAGAAAGAATGTAAGAACCAGATGGGATAGAGGACATCAAGAAAGTAAGGCCTGCTAAATCAAAATGACTGACACATATGAACTCACAGAGGCAGGAAAAGCATGCATGGGACCTGCATGGGTCTAGAACTAAATGATTTTTCTTAATGAGACTTCCACAGATACTATTAGCAAGATGCTATTTTCAACAGAAAAAAAACATTGCTTAAATTTCATATAGCACCATGTCAAACTAAACCTCTATTATCTCCTATTCCAATTCAGAAGTTTAAACCCCTCAATCAGTGACAAGTATCTTACAAAGAATTAAATATTCAGACTCATCCAGACATAGAATGAAATGCATTGAGAATATGTCCTAGGGATTTCATTAAGCCCCCACTCTATAGATGCAAATGGCCCTTTGTTTTCAGAAACAAATAATCGGTTGTCCTACAACTCCCAACAGTAGAACATAATGAATAATTTGGGAGCACAAGTCTCATAGCCAGTACAGAAGGCAAAGGAAATCACAGAAAGAAACAAAAGCAAAAGATAGTCTTGGAAACACCATTGAAACCCCAATTCTAGGTGATCGTAACTTATGGACACACTACTTTCAAAGTAGGTAGATAAAACACTACTAGTCGTCCCTCTCCTGTCTACACTACAGCTACCCTACTATTCAGAACAGCACAAACCTGACAATGTTTTAACATGGAAGGATTTCATCAGAGTGATTTGACTCCATGCTCACTCAAAATTAATTTTTAAAATGGTGAGAGCACACACACACACACACACACACACACACACACACACACACACACATCCACACACAAACAGTGATATGCTTGCTCAGTGATAATGCTTGCTCAGAGCATTAGTGACTGTCTCAATCATCTCTGGTCACTCACAGAAGTCCACTGCTCTGTTATACAAGGACAGGAATCATTTCAATCAAGGGTACAGCGCAAGGGAAAGACGTAGAATTTTCATCCCAATGCCATGTGTTTTCAAGCAAACAAAGGGGCAACAGATGCCTGCACACCCTTTCCTCAGAACCAACTTCATGGTCAGAGAAGAAAAGGAAAATAACTTGTGTTCCCAAGGACCTACTTCCAAAACTACATGAACAAACTCTGGTGTATTCTTCTCCCTTGCTTTCAAACCCCTCTGCTAAAATCATTAATTCCCTCACATGTCTTTCAAGTACCATGAATGTATAAGGGAGTTAATTGAAATAAAAGTGAGGTGCTCAGTTTATCACAAAACAAATATCAAATTCTACATGCCACATCCATGCACTGGTACGAACCTGAAAGCATATGTCTGTCAAGGACAGACTCTCTCTGTGAAACCTTCAGTCAGCCCACTGTCTATCATCATGCCAATAAGGTAAGATAATTTTGCCCCATGAATTTTAGAGAAAGAACATGATTTCTTCTATGGTTTCAAATAAGTGCCCCAAATATCTATTTTAGTTTGCTTTTGTAGATCCCAAATATTGGTGATTGAGTTGGGCGGGGGGGGGGGGGGGATTGTCTAAGGAAGGTTTATGACAATATTCTGCTTCTGAAAAGGGGTGAGCGCGCTGCCATGAGTCATTATTTTGGAAACTTAAGAAAGTGTTTTTCTTCCATTTTAGATTTCAACTCTAAGAAAGGGGAAAATAGTTTATTGCTAATTGTCAGTTAATATTCATCACAGGCTGACCCTACAAACAGAATAATTAAATCCCACTGTCCTTTTTGACTCCAATTTGTTACCGAGTTTCTTCCTGAAATCAAAGCCAATTTTGGAAAGCAATTTCCTGAGTTTGGGGGAAGGAGACTTGTATTCTGAACTTTTCTCTTACCCACAAAGGAATGTCTTAAATGGATTATTACCAACGGATCCATTTATTTCTACATTGTGGCCATTCATTGACACACAATCTCACGCTTGGTTGCCTCTTAACATTATGTGAATTATCTGTATTGCTCCCAAGAAATGAAAAATTAATTCCATAAAAGAACTTCTGGCAAATAATGAAAGAAATATTTCTTTCCCATTTCCTGGCCTCAAAACAGGTCCTTATTTATACCTGGAGAGGGTTTGGGAGGAGTGGGGGTTGGAGATAAAGCCCAGGCACACACAAGCAAACTACCTCATACTCTAAATTCAGGAATAGCTTCCTGTTATATCTTTTCTGCTTTCCAAGCAAGGCTTCTCCAATCCTGTAAAAAGCCTCCTCAGTATTACAGGATAGTTAGTACTTTTGTGGGAAGCCTTCCCCTAGTGAAGAATAGTTCCTACCATTCCAGGAGACAGTTCCCAGACCATTACCTTGGTTTCATTGAGAACTTCAATGGACCAAGTTGCGTCACCCCCTTACACTGCCCTCTTCCTAGTGTACAAAAGCTATTTACCATTTAAATAATGCTTTATTAACCTTTCTCTTCTCTCTGATTCACTCTTTCCATCATAATTTTAGTCTTGGTGTCCGCTCTTGAAGGAGCCTAGTTCAGATACCATTACAGGAACTCTTACGCAATTCTGTCTATACAGCCTTGTAAAGATTAGCTCAGACATGGTTATATAAATTCCAGGCCCAACTTTGCTATATGCATAAATCAGTGTCCTCTCAGTCATCACCAGAGAAGCTTCCTCCTGCAGTGTGTGTGAAAACCAATAATTGGACAAAATGCAGAGAGTGAGAGATCTTGGAATACACAGTCCTAAATGGGATGTCTTCATCAAACCCTTTCCCCTGGGGCTCAGTGAACCATACAGAAGAGGAGGCAGAAAGATTTTAAGAGAGGGGAGGAAGGACCCCAAGAAAACAGTGTTTTCTAGACATAAAAGGACTGATACACATATGAAATTACAGAAACTGCCAGCATACACAGGGCCTGCACATGTCCAAGCCAGACAGGTTCCCACTGCTCAGAGGAGGAAGTGGACACAAGCTCCCACTGCTAAGCAAAAACCTAGCTCCAAATGACAATAGTTTACAAAGGAAATAATTGGTTTTTTCACACTTACAGGTAGGCCCAATGCACAGCAATAGATAGCCAAGACAAAAAGAAGTCAACAGTGTTTTTGAAGATTTTTTTTTTTTTGTCTCATATTGCTTTGTTTGAGCATTATTATCTTACTGGAATTTTGCTTGTATATTAGAGTTTCTGCTTTTATGTATTTATGGTGTGTTCTCTGTGTGTGTGTCTGTGTGTGTGTGTGTGTGTGTGTGTGTGTGTGTGTGTGGTGTGTGTGTGGTGTGTGTGTGTATGTATGTGTGTTTCTAGTGCTTTTTTCTTTTTTTCTTTTGTTCTGGTTTGTTTGCCTTTTTTTCCTCTTTGTTTTCTAAAGAGAGAGAGGGGGGGGGGGTCCTGCTGTTGGGTGGGTGGGGAAGTAGGGAGGATCTGGGAGGAAATGAGAGTGAATACCATAATCAGAATATATTGTGTGGAGAAATTATTTTCAATGAAGAAAAGAGAAGAACTGAGTCTAAATGGTTTGGTTCAACCTAAGAGCCGGGAGCACATTCATGGGTTTGAGAGACTGACACCATCCTTACTAAAGTCTGCTCTTAATTCTTGGCAAATCCTAACACATTGTGTTACTATAACCAAAGCAGAATAGAGGGAAGTCTAATCTACCTTTGTGCTTTCCTTTTACAGGAAGCACCACAACACCTCAGGTGAACTCAGTTCACTCTCACCAGACTTTGTGGGCAAGAACTGCATTTCTATTTGCCCACCAAGTATCAGGTCCTAATTCTGGTGGTTAGGCAAGAGCCAGCATTCCTCAGGAACTTGTGAAACAGATTTCTCTCTCCCAAAGGAGCCATTTCCATAACACTGGCAGAAGGGACAAATGGCAATCTATGGTGCCTATTAGCATGACAAAGCACATGCTGGCTTGCAGACTGCCTCAGTATTACTAGAAACTGATGCACATTTCATGGTTCATTGCACCCTGGGTCTTCTCACCCTGTCCCTTTCCCTAAACTTCTCCAGTTCATGGGCTTCCTACACCCAGCTCCTCATTTCTCCTTATAACCCTGCTATTTAGGCTATGCTCTCTCTTCTTCATCTTTCTCTCTTGGCCTCTCTTTTTACCCTCTCTAGGTCCCGTGTTTCTTTTCATCTCTTGCTCTCCCCCCTTCTCTCTCTTCTCATGGCCAAGCCCAGTCTGCCGGCCATGCTTACTCTATTATTTTCTCTGTGTTTTCTGGACTCTTCCCTATGCCTGTAGTGGTTCTTTCCCTCACATCTACAATAAAAACCTTCCTCTTAATCAGTACTTGGAGCAGTCATGTGGTCAGTTTACACATGAAGGAGGAGGGAGCTAGCTATAACTTTCATTATGGCCTAAAGAAATACTCTGTACAATGTCAACTTTAAGGTGAAAATTGAAGATGTCAATCCTGATTTTCCAAATAGATTAAACTTTAATTCAATAATTTTCTGGCGAAACAATGTAAGGCATTTTGATAATAAAACTGTCTCAATTATAAATCCCCCTTAACATCAAGGCTCACTTCTTCATTTCCTGCCTGATAGTTTTGACATAGGCAAAAGGTTTTCAAAGAAAAATGTCATTCTGAATACAGTGATTCATTTGAACATCATTCTAAGAATTGGTTCTTTCAAAATTGGGTCTTTCAAGGAAATATATGTTTTCAAAATAATTGTCTTTGGATCACTAAACCCAGCTGGGAATGTAGCATCCTCCTTAGCCGCAAGCTGGAAAGATTTTAATGTTGTGAACAAAACTGGTGGCCGTGATAAAGTTAATGGGGTCCTACTTAAGAAATAACTGGGCATTTCTCTTGTTTTATGAGGCAATAATTTTACTCCCTAGTGAATAAAGACTAGAGAAAAGTTGGACTACTGCCCAAGACATAATCTACACTACATCAAGTAGTGCATCACATTCTCAGCTGCGTTCTGGAGGTCAGAGGGCTACTTATGGGAAGGTTTTCTAATACTATTTTTCTGGGGGGTAGGGCTACATTAAATAAATACCAGAACCAGGGTGAGACAGTATCTTTTGAATCTGGCAGTACTGATGCACTCATGAACTCACAGCATGTGTGGTTGCCTGTGCACAAGATCATCTCAATCAATCCCCTACATGGAACATGAGCCCCCACCTCTAACTAAGGAAAAAGTCTACTCTCTATAAGGGTATGATTCCTGGTAAGTCAACTGAACGTCCATGAATGGCCTCAAACCAAGAGGCTATGATCTGCACCAATTGGAGTAGACAGGCTGCCAAGGTGGAAGGGATGGATTTTGAAGGAGTTAGGGGAGCAATGAGAATAATAAAATATACTCAATGAATTCTCAGAATTAATAAAACATTAAAAAGTAAATTAAAAAAATAAATCCTTATAAAACAAACAAGCAAACAGCATCATCAACAACAATACCAGATACCAGCTAACAATGCAAAGATGTATGGTACTGTATTCCAGAGACAACTACAGCTAAACTTTCCAGCTTCCAAATTTAACACCTTCATTGTTATCGCACTGTCTCACATGTGAAAAACACAGTCTCCAACTCATGAAATCTTAAAAGAGACTGTGGATTCTTAGTTTGAAGTGGGAGAAAAATCATCCTTTAAAAAATAGGGGAGGAGGCTGGAGAGATAACTCAGCTGTTAAGAGCATGTATTGCTAGAGACTCACAACCATTTGTAACTCTGGGTCCAAGAAATCTGATACTTTCTTCTGACCTCTGGTGACAATCAGATGGATTATAGCAGAGAGAGAGAGAGAGAGAGAGAGAGAGAGAGAGAGAGAGAGAGAGAGAACATAAATAAAAATAAAATATCAAAATCAAAACAAGAAGAGCAGGACCTGAGACATAGTTCAGTTGAGAGAGTACTACTCATGTAGCATGTAGGAAGCTCTGGGTACAACCCCCAGTACTGAGTAATAAAACCCCAGCAATCAGGAGGTAGAGGCAGAAGAATCAGAAATTCAAGGTTATCTTCAACTACATAATAAGTTATAGGCTAGCCTAGGCTACATGAAACCCTGTCTCAAACAGAAAAAGGAGAAAGGGAGGAGTGTTATTTATGTGTTTTGTATTATTTAAAAAGAAATAATTTCAAAGGTGCTAAATCAACTGTATTAGCAGATACATTGCATACTCAAACTCCTACCAGAACTTTTCTAGAACAATCAGCTGTGGGATGAGTTTCTGCTTATTTGGCTTAAAACATTTGACCTGGCCACATAAAACTAACAGGGCTTACAAAATGTACATCAAAGTAATGCAAACTAATAAAGCCGGTAGCCACACCAGTTCCTTTGAAGAGTGGATTTTCATATTCTGCATTGCCCAGGTAGACCTTGGAGATCTCTTTAAATCCCCAGTTGAGTTTTAGAATTTTAGTTATTGACTATGACTTAAGGAGACAGATGGCAAGCCTCTTCTCTTTGTTAGGATTTCTATTGCTGTAAAGAGATAGCAGGGCTATGGCGACTCTTAGAAAGCAAAACATTTAGTTCAGGATGGCTCACAGTTTCAGAGGTTTAGTCCATTATCATCATGACTGTTTTGAGATTTCATCTTCCAATAGAATTTTCCAACTCTCTTCACTTTAGTATTGGGCAAACTCTTGAAATAAGAGCAAAAATCAGTCACATTCTTCACCAAAATATCACAAGAATGATCTCTAGGCAACATACTAAAATTCTTCTCAACTGATACCTCTTAAACCAAGACTCTATGGTTCAAATAACCTTCAGCACCACTGTCTTCTATTCTCCTACTAGGATGGCCCATTAAGCCCCACTTAAAGCATCCAACTGCTTTTCTAATCCATGGTCTCAAAGTCCATATTCCTCCAAACAAAAACATGGTCAGGCCTGTCACAACAATACCCCATACCTAATACCAACCTCTGTCTTAGTTAGGTTTTCTATTGCTATAAAGAGACACTAGGGCCACAGAGACACTTATAAAGAAAAACATTTAACCCAGTCTGGTTTACAGTTTCAGAGATTTAGTCCATTATCATTGCAGGGCATGGTGGCATTGCTGTGAAATGTTGTTCTGTATGCTATGAATGTGTGTTGCTCTGATTGGTTGATAAATAAAATACTGATTGGCCAGTAGCTAGGCAGGAAGTATAGACTGGATAAGCAGACAAGGATAATTCTGGGAAGGCTAAGTCAGGAGTCACCAGCCAGACACAAAGGAAGCAAGATGAAAAGGCAGAACTGAGAAAAGGTACCAAGCCATGTGGCTAAACATAGATAAGAATTAGGGATTAATTTAAGTGTAAGATCTAGTCAGTAATAATCCTGAGCTAATGACCAAGAAATTATAATTAATATTAAGCCTATGTGTGATTATTTTATAAAAGGCTGCAGGACTGTGGATGTCCCGATGGTGGGTCAGGCAGGACACAGGAAAACTTCCATCTACATGGAATGCAAGCAGACATAGTGCTGGAGAAGGAGCTAAGAGTTCTACATCTTGATCTAAAGACAAGAGAATTAAATGGACCCACTGGCCATGGCTTGAACTTCAACAAGATCATACCTCCCAATAGTGCCACTCCCTATGGAGTGGGGTGTTTTCTTTCAAACCACCACAACTTTGAAATAGGAGACAATCATATCACTAGAGGAAGTCTACCTTGTGTATTCAAAGCCCATCAGACTCTAAATAAAGGAATCAACTTATTTAAACCTGGCTATATCTAAGATTAAAATAAGTGCTAACATTTTTTGGTATGTGTGAGTTTTGCCCACAAGGATATTCTGCAGGTAATCATGAGTGTCTAATTATAGAGCTGAGCTTTGAATCTGCTGATTGACATGGATTTAAAATCTTATCAGAGCTTTAACTCATTTGCCCTGTTTAATAGGTTGGGGGTTGATATTATTATCCTCCTACATGTCTAAATACTTAATGCAGCTGAAAGGTTAAGCAACTTTACCACCAACACAGAAGACACTCTTAGGCTTCATTCAATTGCTTTCTCCTTTTGCTCCTGAGATTCTTCAATGACTTTCTCAATCCTGATGCAAAGAGAAACTACTCTGCTTTATGCAGTAAGGATCAGAATACTTTCTGGGACCCACGGAAGATGCAACCAGAGTTTAGTGACAGTCCAAGTCTTGTTCCAACCACCCTCACTCCTGGGTTTGTGGCAGGGAAGCACACTGAGGAAACCCATCTCTATTTCTCTCTTCATCGGCCCACCACTGTTCTCAATACTAGCAAGTCAGACAAAGTCTGGTTCCTACCTTTCCAAATCACCTGTTTGAAACTGTACCATGTCATGATCCAAAATCTCCCTGTGCTCTATAAGCAAGCTCAGAGCATTCATGAGACTGGCATGCTGGGAGTGAAGAAGGAGGAGGCTCCAGATAAAACACTGTCCTCCTCTACAAGTAAGACAGGAAGGGTATATAAGGAAGGAATGGAGACTAATTTAATGAACTGGCTTGTCAGGGCTTTGGTTGTCAGTTGTGATCCAATATTTGTCTGAGAGTTGCTGTAGAAGTGTCTTGAGGATGTGATTAAACTATGTCATCAGCTGGCTTCTGAAAGAGGTCTGTGACCCTTGATAAGGTCTTTGTCTAACCAGGTGAAGGCCTTGAAAGCAAAACACAGAGTTTATTAGATGAAAAGAAAACTTCCAAAGGGACCAGAACATAAAAAAATCTGGCTTGAGTTTCCATATGGAAGCCTTCCCTGCAGATTCCAGACTCAGAACCACAGCACTGACTGGGATTTATCAATGTACCTAGCCTGTCAGCTTGACTGAAAATTTCAAACATACCCTTTGTAATTATTTGGTCAAGTTCTTAAAATGAATCTCGAATATGTCACACATGCATGTAAAAATTACTATGCATTCAGTTTCTCCAGAGAACTCTAACCAGAAAAGGCTGCTGACATCATTGTATCATGTGTCAGGAACAAGCTGTCCTAAACAAGCCACACAGATTCATTCATTAGAAGAGGTAAACTTACCTTAACCAAGCATGGAAAAGAGTCTAATACATGTATTTGCACTTGTCACTTGCAACAAACTACCCCAAATACCTGAGTCATCTCCCAACTCCCACTCTAAAAGCTGCATGACAATGCAACCAATCAGAAATGCTGTTTCTGCCCTCAGGGAAGAGTCTACAGCAGCAGGCAAATGAATGAACAGGAGCCCAAGAGATTTTTGAGGTCTGCTATAAAAATGAAAAAGAAAACTCTCCAATGGTCTTCTATAAAACACAATATTCAAGAATAAAACATAAAAAGTAAACACTCTGTACTGCTAAATATTTAAAAAGATAAAAAACGGCTGCACGGATTCCATTTTAAGATATGTAATTTCACACTTGCGGTATAGAGGAGAAGCACAAGAATAATGCAAAATGTTACATAAAAGAGGAAGCACTTTGTAATTTATGTGTTCTCAGAGGTCAATGCCCATAGCTTCCCAAGAAAGAATGGATGCCAGTGCCTAGACAGAGGGAGAACTACGGAGGTGGAGCAGTTTGTAGGCCATTAAATGTTTGCCTGAAGCATAAGCTGCATTCCTTTATCCCAAGGAGAATAGAGCCTGGCTAAAGGATGCAGATGAAAGATTTAAAAGTCAACCCCCTAATTGAGATATCCTTTGGTGTGTTTTCACAAAAAAAGTTCAGATGCATTTTTTTTCCTTCTGATCATCCTGTCCTAAGTTATTATGCCCCAGGCAGTGTTAACATAGCAGATTCTTCCCAAATAGGAGGATGCACCTGTCAGCAAACACTGTGATATCAAAACCACAGCAAAACAACTCATAGTAATGTGGACAATTATACAAATGTACACTGTACCGGTTACCTTTTGTCAACATGCCACAAGCTAGTGTCATCTGAGAAAAGGAAACCTCAAATGAGGGACTGCCCTCCTTTGGCAAGTCTGTGGGATATATTGTTGATTAGTAATGGATGTGGAGAGTTCAGTGCCACCCCTGGGCAGGTGGTCCTGGGATGTGGAAAAAGGCAGGCTGAGCAAGCCATGGAGGACAAGCCAGTAAGCAGCATTCTTCTCTGGCCTCAGCTTCAGTTTGTGACTCGACCTCGCTTGAGAGCTGCAGTAAACCCTTTCCTCCTCTAATCTGCTTTTGACCAGTGTTTTATCACAGCAGCAGAAAATAAACAAGGACACCGCGTTTCACTGCAGGGTAGTTCATGCATGCTATTTAATTTCTTTTTAAAAGCTTTCTGCAACTCAGTAAAACGTAAATTTCAATTACAAAATAGGGAAAGCACATTAAAACACAGAAAGAAAATACAATGAAAGGAAAGGAAAATGTTCAGTTTTGCTAATAAGTAGAATAGTGTTTATTAAAAGAAGACTTCATTTATATGTTGCTTGTAGTGAATATACCCAGCGTAGGCAAGCATGGAAGGAAGCAGGTATATTCACCCATCACTGAGGAGCCTTCTTCTGAAAGGCAGACTGGCAACTGGGATGAGGCACCACTGTGTGCATGCCCTTTGATGCAGAAACCCCTTTTCTTCAACATGACTCTCAAGAATAATAAATGGGTACAAACACTTTGTATGAAGATCCTAGTTTTTATAAACTCAAAAGCATGAATATAACTTAAATGCACTACACAGTAACTAGGTCCAATTATTCTGATTCATTCAAAAAAAAAAAAAAGAATTGTTGTGCAGAGCAAGACAAACATGTCCTATCAAAAACATTTATCACTGAAGAAGATGTTAAAATATCCTCAAATGGTGAAACAGTTGGTAATTTTTTTTTTTTCTGATAAAAGCCTCCTTGCATAGTAGACTTATGATCTCTTGGACCTCTACTTCATTCTCTTTGAAATAAGAGAGTTGAATTACATGAAATCTCATTCCATTCTCCAAATCCCAGGTTTACAATTCCACTCTCCAATTTGGGGGTTTTGCTTGAGACCTGGAAAGCTGTTTCTGCATTTAATAGTCTGCTACCTTCAGCTCTCAATCAGATGAGTTCCAACCATGGATGTTCCTAACTCTAATCATGGCAGTCAGCATGAACACAGGTGAATGGGTAGCACCATCCTCTGAGCTACATCAAGAAGGCAAAGTTAAGTTTCTCTTCAAAATATTTGGTCCCACTTCACAGACAGTGCTCATATTCCCACTTCAGTTTAGCTGTGAGTCAATCAGACCAACAAGAAAATAACTTTCAAAGTGCCAGCTAAAGGATAGGGTTCCCAGAAACACTGAGCCAAGAAGAGACAGACAACAGATAGATCAGGAGACATGATAGAGTGTTGGCAGGGGAGAAAGAAGGGGTGTGGGAAGGGAAAAAAATTAAAACTTGACTTTTGCCTGTGGAAGCTGGTGGGTTCACAGCCTACTGACAATGTCCATAGGCTGCAAATCTACAGAAAGAGCAAATGATGCAGTTCTGAGGCAAAATGCTTCCTCTTCCAGTAAACCTGAGTTTTTAAATTCCCTAGGGATTTTAAGGTGCTTCCATGAGCTCTGCCCATGTTATCTATGGGATCTCTTTTGCTGAAGGGAATCTGATTGTAACTGCTATCCAGATCTACTAAGTCTTTTATCCAAATTAGAGTTTGAGTCAATGGTTCTCAACCTTCCTGAGGTTGCTAGCCTTTATTAGTTATTCATGTTGTGGTGTTTCCCAACCATAAAATTATTTTCATTGCTACTTCATAACTGTAAATTTGCTGCTGTTATGAATCATAATGTAAATACCTGTATTTTCTAATGGTCTTAGGCAACCCCTGTGAAAGGGCATTTCACCTTCAAAGAGTGGCACTGATTGAGACACAGGTTGAGAATTGATGGATTGCATACTCTAGACCAATTAAATGTGATAGGCAAGTGAACACATGTGGGTGCTTTATCAGGTCCCTATACAAAAATAATAATTTTGCTCTGACTTGAAGATAAAGGAGGAAGTAGACTACATAATGACAGAAAGTGGAGTAAATTTGAAAACTAGATATATCACAAAGAAGGCAAACCTAGTCATAATGGCACAGTGGAGTATATGGACTTCAGAGTTCATGGAGAAGAGGAACAGGGTTGTGCTGGCTAGTCTTATGCCAACCTGACATGAGCTAGAGTTCTGAAAGGAGGGAACATTAATTAAGAAAATGCTTCCATAACATCGGGCTATAAGGCATTTTCTTAATTAGTGATTAAAGGGGGAGACCTGGCTCATTGTGGTTGGGGCCAACCATGGGCTGGTGGTCTTGGGTTCTATAAGAAAGCAGGCTGAGCAAGCCATGTGGAGCAAGCCAGTAAACAGCACTCCTCCATGGCTTCTACATCAACTCATGTCTCTGGGTTCCTGCCCTGGTTGAGTTCCTGTCCTGACTTCCTTCAGTGATGAACAGTGCTGTGGAAGTGTTAGCTGAATAAATCCTTGCCTCTCCAAGTTTCTTTGGTCATGGCATTTCATTTCAGTGATAATAACCCTAACTAGGACAAGAGTTATACTAGAGAAACCTTGAGGAAGCAAAGAGACTTATGAGAATGGACCAAGAGAATGGAAAACTGGAGAGGCATTACACAGGAAGACAGAAATGGGAAAAGTGGCAAAGATCCTGCTGGAACTACCTTTTCAAAAAATGTGTATTATATTTCGAAAACTGATTTTGTCTAGGGGTACTACAGTGAGCGTGTGGAGGTGAGAGGTCAGAGGACAGCTTGCTGGAGTTGGCACTCTCCCTTCTCTGTATGGGTACTGGGGGTGAACTCACATGTTAGAGTTTGAGGGAAATGCATTTTCCTGCTGAACCACCAGCTGGAAATTATTTTGATGACTTGAATAATAGCCATCGGGCCCTAGACCCTGCTCCTGATGCCCCTGTAGGTGGCAGATAACCTGTGCTAAGATAATGTAGTACACACTGGACCCATTCACAGGAAGAAGGTTTCTTCCAATAATTCTATCAAGTTAATAGAAAGAGAATTATATTTATAGTCACCATTTAATTTCCACATGGATAAATAGTCATTTGAGTTTTGTATGCTAGGAACTGATTGGGAATGTCTTCTCTTCTATAAATTCAATATTAACTTATTTTAGCACATCCTTGGCCTTCCAGAAAAATATATTCTCTTGCTTTCTACCTAATGCTAATAGAATTCCTCCATTTCAGTAATCCCTCCATTTCAATAATCCCTCCATTTCAATAATCCCTCCATTTCAATAATCAGTGGATGAGTTTAAGGCCTCAGAATTCCTTTCTCCCACCTGGCCCCACCTGTCCTAACCTGCACATAAGCAGAGCAAAGTGATGATCACTGATCAGTTCTATCTTCTGCAGTGAACACCTTAACTCACTTTCTAACCCATTCTGCTCTCTGTTCCAGGAAACCCTTTCAAAACCACAGTGCGCTCATCTCACTGCCCTAATTGAAAACTTTGCACGTCCTTCATTTTCTGTGGAATAAGATTCACACTCCTAGGGGAATTCAAAGCACTCTCTCTCTAAACCTACTTTCCATCTTTCTGTCACATACACACTCTATTTTGAATTAGTTCTCAGATTTTCCACCTACACACCTTTGCAAAAGCTGGTTCCGATCAAACGGCTCCCCAGCTTTAGCCCTGTTATCCCCATCCATTCCTTGTACAAGTCAATCGTGTCTTTTTTTTTTTTTTTCAGCTTAAAAAAAATATTTATACATCAGCCCTGGGTTCCCCTGTCCTCCCCACTCCCGCCCCCACGCCCACCTTCCCTCCAGCCCCTCCCCTCCATTCCCATCTCCTCTAGGGCCAAGACTCCCCTGGGGATTCATTTAAACCTGGTAGATTCAGTACAGGCAGGTCTAGTCCCCTCCTTCCAAGCAGAACAAAGTGTCCCTGTGTAACTCCAAGGTTTCAAACAGCCAGCTCATGCACTAAGGACAGATCCTGGTCCCACAGACTGGGTGCCTCCCAAGCAGATGAAGCTATACAATTGTCTCACTTATCCAGAGGGCCTTATCCAGCTGAGAGTTCCACAGCCTTTGGTTCATAATTCATGTGCTTCCATTCGTTTGGCTATTTGTCCCTGTGCTTTTTGCAATCTTGGATTCAACAATTCACGCTCTTGTAGGCCTTCCTCTTTCTTGACAGTTGGACACCTGGAGCTCCACCTGAAGCCTGGCTGAGAATATCTGTATCCACTTCCATCAGTTATTGGACGAGAGTTCCAGCACGACAGTTAGGGTGTTTAGCCATCTGATCACCAGACTAGGTCAGATCAGGCTTTCTCTCTACCATTGCCAGCAGTCTACAGAGGATGTATCATTGTGGATTTTTGGGGACCTCTCCAGCACACTGCCTATTCCTGTTCTCATGTGGTCTTCATTTATCATGCTCTGTTATTCCTTGTTCTCCCTTTCTGTTCTTGATCCAGCTGGGATCTCCTGCTCCCCTAAGCTTCCTTTCCCTCAAATCTTGCCCTTCATTACTCCCACTGTCATCCAGGTTGTTCATGTAGATCTCATCCATTTCTCTGTCATTGGGTGATCCTTGGGTCTTTCCTAGGGTCCCATTTTCTAGGTAGTCTCCCTGGAGTTGTGTAGCAGTCTAGTCATCTTTGTTTTACATCTAGTATCCTCCTATGAGTGAGTACATACCATGTTTTTCCTTCTGAGTCTGGGTTACCTCACTCAGGATGATTTTTTTCTAGATCCATCCATTTGCCTGCAAACCTCATAATGTCATTGTTTTTCTCTGCTGAGTAGTACTCCATTGTGTATATGTACCATATTTTCTTTATCCATTCTTCAGTTGAAGGGCATCTAGGTTGTTTCCCAGGTTCTGGCTATTACAAACAAAGATGATATGAACATAGCTGAGCAAATGCCCTTGTGGTATGATTGAGCATTCCTTGGGTATATGCCCAAGAGTGCTATAGCTGGGTCTTGGGGAAGATGGATTCCCAATTTTCTAAGGAAGCGCCATATTGATTTCCAAAGCAGCTATACAAGCTTGCATTCCCAACAGCAGTGGAGGAGATTTCCCCTTGCTCTACATCCTCTCCAGCATAAGCTGTCTTCTGTGCTTTTGATCTTAGCCATTCTGACAGGTGTAAGGTGGTATCTCAGAGTCGTTTTGATTTGCATTTCCCAGATAATTAGGGATGTTGAACAATTCCTTAAATGTCTTTCAGCCATTTGAGCTTCCTCTGTGGAGAATTCTTTGTTTAGTTCTATAGCCCATTTCTTAATTGGACTGTTGGGCATTTTGATGTCTAATTTCTTGAGTTCTTTATGTATTCTGGATATAATCCCTTTGTCAGATGTGGGGTTGGTAAAGACCTTTTCCCATTCTGTAGTCTGTCACTTTGTCTTCTTGACCATGTCCTTTGCTCTACAAAAGCTTCTCAGTTTCAGCAGGTCCCAGTGATTGACTGTTTCTCTCAGTGTCTGTCCTACTGGTGTTATATTTAGAAAGTGGTCTCTGGTGCCAATGCATTCAAGAGTACTTCCTACTTTCTCTACTATCAGGTTCAGAGTAGCTGGATTTATGTTGAAGTCTTTGATCCACTTGGATTTAAGTTTTGTGCATGGTGACAGATATGGATCTATTTGCAGTCTTCTACACATTGACATCCAGTTAAGCCAGCACCATTTGTTGAAAATGCTTTCTTTTTTCCATTGTATATTTTTGGCTTCTTTGTCAAAAAATTATATGTTCATAGGTCTGTGGGTTAATGTCAGGGTCTTCAATTCGATTCCATTGGTCCACATGTTGGTTTTTATGCCAGTACCAAGCTCTTTTTATTACAGTAGCTCTATAGTAGAGCTTGAGGTCGGGGATTGTGATGCTTCCAGAGGTTGTTTTATTGTACAGGATTCTTTTGGCTATCCTGAGTTTTTTGTTTTTCCATATGAAGTTGAGTATTATTCTTTCCAGATCTGTGAAGAATTGTGTTGGTAATTTGATGGGAATTGCATTGAATGTGTAGATTGCTTTTGGTAAGATCGCCATTTTTACTATGTTAATCCTGCCTATCCATGACCATGGGAGGTCGTTCCATTTTCTGACATCTTCAATTTCTTTTTTCAGGGACTTAAAGTTCTTGTCATATAGGTCCTTCACATGCTTAGTTAGCATAACCCCAAGGTATTTTATATCATTTGTGGCTATTGTAAAGGGTGATGTATCTCTGATTTCCTTCTCAGCCTGTTTGTCTATTGTATATAGGAGGGCTACTGATTTTTTTGAGTTGATCTTGTATCCTGCAATGTTGCTGAAGGTTTTTATTAGCTGTATCAGTTCCTTGGTTGAATTTTTGGGGTCACTCATGTATACTAACATGTCATCTGCAAATAGGGAGAGCTTGACTTCTTCCTTTCCAATTTGTATCCCCTTAATCTCTTTATGTTGTCTTATAGCTCTGGCTAGAACTTCAAGTACTATGTTGAATAAGTATGGAGAGAGGGGACAGCCTTGCCTTGTTCCTGATTTTAGTGGTATTGCTTTGAGTTTCTCTCATTTAATTTGATGTTGGCTGTTGGCTTGCTGTAGATTGCCTTTATTATGTTTAGGTATGTTCCCTGTATTCCTGATCACTCCAAGACCTTTATCATGAAGGGGTGTTGGATTTTGTCAAATGCCTTTTCTGCATCTAGTGAGATGATCATGTGGTTTTTTTCTTTGAGTTTGTTTATATGGTGTATTACATTGGCAGACTTTCATATGTTGAACCACCTTTGCATCCCTGGGATGAAGCCTACTTGATCATGGTGGATAATTGTTTTGATGTGTTCTTGGAGTCTGTTTGCTAGAATTTTATTGAGTATTTTTGCATCAATGTTCATGAGGGAGATCGGTCTGTAGTTCTCTTTCTTTGTTGCATCTTTGTTTGGTTTAGGAATCAGGGTAATTGTAGCGTCATAGAAGGAGTTTGGTAATATACCTTCTGCTTCTATTGTGTGGAACAATTTAAAGAGTATTGGTACTAAGTCTTCTTTGAAGATCTGGTAGAATTCTGTAGTGAAACTATCAGGTCCAGGGCTTTTTTTGGTTGGGAGACTTTTAATGACTGATTCTATTTCCTTAGGAGTTATTGGACTATTTAAATGGTTTATCTGGTCTTGATTTAACTTAAGTATGTGGTACCTCTCCAGAAAATTATCCATTTCTTTTAGATTTTGCAGTTTTGTGGAGTAGAGGTTTTTGAAGTATGTCCTGATGATTCTCTGGATTTCCTCATTGTCTGTTGTTATGTCCCCCTTTTCATTTCTGATTTTGTTAATTTGGATGCTCTCTTTGTGTCTTTTGGTTAGTTTGGATACAGGCTTGTCTATCTTGTTGATCTTCTCAAAGAACCAACTCTTTGTTTCATTAATCCTTTGTATTGTTCTCTTTATTTCTATTTTATTGATTTCAGCTCTCAATTTGATAATTTCCTGGCATCTGTTCCTCCTGGGTGACTTTCCTTCTTCCTGTTCAAGGGCTTTCAGGTGTGCTGTCAAGTCACTAGCATGAGATTTCTCCAGCTTCTTTATGTGGACATTCAGTGCTAATAATTTCCGTCTTAGCACTGCTTTCATAGTGTCCCATAAGTTTGGGTATGTGGTGTATTCATTTTCATTGATCTCTAGGAAGTCTTTAATTTCTTTTGTTATTTCTTCCTTAACCCATTGGTGATTCAGTTGAGCATTATTCAGTTTCCATGAGATTGTAGGATTTCTGTAGTTTTTTCTGTGGTTGAAATCTAACTTTAAACCATGGTGGTCTGATAAAACCCAGGAGATTATTCCAATTGTTTTGTATCTGTTGAGATTTGCTTTGTGGCCAAGTATGTGGTCAATTTTAGAGAAGGTTCCATGGGGTGCCGAGAAGAAGGTATATTCTTTTTTGTTTGGGTGGAATGTTCTGTAGATATCGATTAAGTCCATTTGAGCCATAACATCAGTTAAGTCCATTATGTCTCTGTTAAGTTTTAATTTGGCCGATCTGTCCAGAGGTGAAAGTGGGGTGTTGAAGTCTCCCACTATTAATGTGTGGGGTTTTATATGTGATTTAAGCTTTAGTAATGTTTCTTTTACATATGTGGGTGCCCTTGTGTTTGGGGAATAAATGTTCAGAATTGAGACTTCATCTTGGTGGATCTTTCCTGTGATGAGTATGTAATGTCCTTCATCATCTCTTTTGATTGATTTTAGTTTGAAGTCTATTTTGCTGGATATTAGGATGGCTACACCAGCTTGCTTCTTAAGACCATTTGATTGGAAAGTCTTTTCCCAGCCTTTACTCTTAGGAGGTGTCTGTCTTTGAATTTGAGGTGTGTTTCTTGTATGCAGCAGGAAGATGGGTCCTGTTTCCGTAACCATTCTGTTAGTCTGTGTCTTTTTATACGTGAATTAAGTTCATTGATATTAAGGGATATTAATGACCAGTGATTGTTCGTTCCTGTTGTTATTTTTATTTTTTGGTGGTAGTGTGTGTGTACTTCTCTTCTTTGGGGTTTACTGCTGTGGTGTTATCTATTGCCTGTGTTTTCATGGGTGTATCTGCCTTCCTTAGGTTGGAATTTTCCTTCTAGTGCTTTCTGTAGGGCTGGGTTCATGGATAAGTATTATTTAAATCTGGTTTTGTCTTGGAAGGCCTTGTTCACTCCATCTATGATGATTGAAAGTTTTACTGGGTATATTAGTCTAGGCTGGCATCCATGGTCTCTTAGTGTCTGCATTATATCTGTCCAGGTCCTTCTGGCTTTCAAAGTCTCCATTGAGAAATCGGGTGTTATTCTGATGGGTTTACCTTTATAAGTCACTTGGCCTTTTGCCTTTGCTGCCCTTAATATTCTTTCTTTATTCTGTACATTTAGTTGTTTAATTATCATGTGACAAGGGGACCTTTTGGGGGGGTCTAGTCTGTTTGGTGTTCTATAGGCTTCTTGTATCTTCATAGGTATTTCCTTCTTTAAGTTGGGAAAGTTTTCTTCTATGATTTTGTTAAATATATTTTCTGTGCCTTTGAGTTGGTATTCTTCTCCTTCCTCTATCCCTATTATTTGTAGGTTTGGTCTTTTCATGGTGTCCCAAATTTCTTGGACATTTTGGGTCATGACTTTGTTGGTTTTAGTGGTTTGTTTACTGATGAATCTATTTCTTCTACCGTATCTTCAACACCAGAGATCCTCTCTTCCATCTCTTGCATTCTGTTGGTTATACTTGCCTCTGAAGTTCCTGTTTGTTTACTCAGATTTTCTATTTCCAGCATTCCTTCTGCTAGTGTCTTCTTCATTTTTTCTATTTCCCTCTTCAGATCTTGGATTGTCTCCCTTGCTTTTTCATGATTTTCATTCAAGGATTTCTTGTTTTCTTCTGCTTTAATTGTCCTTTCCTCTAGTTTTTTATAGCGTTCTTCCCATTTTTTGTTTGTCTGTTCCTCTACTTTATTTTTGATTTCTTCTATATAAGGCTTTAGCCTCTTCATGATGTTACTTATAAGGTTGTTTTCTTCTTCTTCTTCCATTCTGTGATGTTCAGGTATAGCTGTTTTAGAAGGGCTAGCTTCTGGTGATGCTCTATTGCTCTTTATTTTGTTGTATGTACTTCTGCCTTGTCGTCTGCCCATCTCCTCTTGTGTTCGTTCTTGGTCTTATCAGTGTACTTGGTCCAGAGAGAGCTGACAGATTTAGGGAGCCTCTCTCTGGTCCAGATGGAAGCTCTGGGCCAGATGGGAGCTCTAGTCCAGATGAGAGTGCTGGCTGGATAGGAGCTGGGGGGCTGGACTCTGAGTCTTGGGAAGTCCCTGGGGTCTCCTTATTTTGTCCAGATGGGAGCTCCTCTTGTCCAGATGGGAGTTCCTCTGGTCTCTCTGGTCCAGATGGGAGTTCCAGGGTGGACGGGAGCTGGGGGTTGGTCTCTGAGTCTCAGGAAGTGGCTGGGGTCTCGGGCAAATGGGTGTGGGGGTAGGGTGTGGAGACTGCAGTGTCTGCCTGCAGTCTTGGAATAGGGGAGCCTTCCCTCAGGGCCCGCTGGTTGGCAGGAAACTGGGGCCAAGTTGGTCAGGTCCTCCCAAGGTTGCCTGTGTCCAGTGGTGGGACCCAGGCCCAGTTGCCTCTCTGACTATAACCCAGGCACTCAACTCTGGTCCAGATGGGAGTTCCGGGGCTGTCAATCTTGTCTTAATGTGAATGGCGGAAATTCAGCTACCTCTATCCTTAACAAAGCAGAAAAATGATTCTCTCATACAAAGGCAAATCCAGATGTCCAAAACAGCATAGTCTCTTATAATTAAAACAAATACTAATAAATTCTACATCCTCAGAGTATCTGGTTAGGAACTAGTCTCCACTTTCTTGCGTTTATTTCTTTAGGCAAGATGATTTTCTGGTACATTCTCTGTGTGTGGTAATTTGTTAGTAAAATTACTAGGTAAAGAAAAAGAGGAGGGAGATCAGTGTGCAGGTCTAAGCAAAGGAGCACAATTAAGTGCTGCCTTTTCTTTGTGTATTTTAAATAATTCTTTTGTATTCTTTTGCAGGGCTAGAAACCATTTGCCACTCTAATTTTGCTCCCAGAAACCTGCTTTGTCTAAAAGCCCATGGCCTGAATGTGGCACACCAGACCTCTGCATCAGCTCTGATTTTCCTTTGCTTTATAAGCTCATACATGAAAGTGTATGCTTATTTTGGGAAGCCATGTATACTTTAAGAAGAATGTGTGTAGTTAAATTGAAGTTTAGAAGAATTAGTTTGGGCTAGGTTCTTGGAAGCGTGCCTTAACAGGACAATTGTTCTCACCAATTTCTGTCATTTTTTTTTTAACTCACTCTTTGGCAGTTGCTCATGTTTGGAGAACCTGATGCTATCACCTGATAACCTTGCCATGTGGCTAAAGACATTTATGACAACAGTAATCATACTGTGCACACCATAAAGCATAAGCTCAGGAATACTTTACTGTCATCTTGGGAATAGACTCAGTGTTTAATCGCTGAAGTCAGTGATTAAATGTCTTCTTTGAGGTGTGAGGTGTATTGTATAGATGTAGATACAGATATAATATGGTTTGCCTTAAGTAATTACTAGAACACTAATAAACAAAAATTATAATCAGAAGGTCACAGGTTTGTATAAATTAGGTATATAATAAACATAGGTATATCATGTGAATTCTATATTAATGAAGATTTTTTAATGGAGCTTGTGTGTATCTCAGTGGTGGAACACTTACCTAGCACATGAAAAGCTCTAGATAAATTTCCAGGGCCACAAGAAAATATATATATATATATGATGCTAAGTCCAATCATTTCCTCGCTTTCTTACCTTGAGTTCTTGGATTGGAGCCCAAGTTCCACTCAGCAGTTTACCCTAATATCAGCTTTTGCTCAGCATCAGTGACCCTCAGCTGCTTATCTCTCTGTTGCTGGATTATGTCCTGCCAACCATATATAGCCACTTACCTGCCGGTCAGTGCAAGATAATCAAAGGGAAAGATTTGTGTTGCCTTCTCCTAAAGTCATGCAATATTGAATTTGGCAAGTCTCTTAAAGGTTTGCTAATCCTACTCCTTATTTTGTGGCTGATAAAATTAGGCTTTGGAGAGGTAAGGAATTCACCTGTCAGCACTCAGTTAGTCAGAAGTGTAGCAGAGAATAGGCTAGTCCTGACTGGGAAAAAAGTTATATACAGCTCAAGCTGAAATTATTAATAACTGTTGTAGAGAAAATTGGAAACAGTGTAGAAAAAGTGACATCATGACAGCACACTGATTATAAGAAGCCAAGCCACAGCCCTCTGTAGTTGCCAGTCAACTGCTAGATCCTCTCTAGTCCTTCTCTCTGGCTCATGGGAAGATTATGCATCTTGCTTTCTTCTTGATTGGCCAAGGCCAACTAACTGGTTCTCCCATTGACTTGAGAGCCAGTGTGATACATAGCTCATCCCTTGTTCTAATGACTGAGAGCTGTGAACCATACTTGGTTTTCCTAGTGAATTCCCATTAAGCAAAAGGTGACATTTTAGCCCATCAGACACACAGAAAGTCTAAGGAGACACACATTGGATCTTTAGGATAAGAAGGTGTGTCTTTGCTCCTTTAATTAGAAACAATATTGAAATGTTGATAAATACTGTTAACTGCATTATAATTTAGCTCATTCTGACTAATAGAGGCACCATCCTGATACATGGTATCTGCAAAGAAAGGAAGTAAGAGCAGCAAGACTAGGGAGTTAGAGTCGAAGCAGTATCCTCCTTCTGAATTATATTTCCATCACTTACTATCTGTGGCCTTAAGAAAGTTACTTAACCTTTCCAGGCCTTGGTTTCCTATAAATTAGGGATGATATTACCATTTGAAAGACACATTACAAAGATTAAATGAACTACATAGAGCAAGCATACCACAATGCCCTGAAGCTGCTGAGAGCACTCAGTTAACATTTTTTAATATTACCCTTTGAAATTAGTTCAGATTCCTACACCATTGCTCTCTATTGCACTGACCTTATCACATTCCCTGTTATTTACAACAGATGGAGATAAAATAACATCATACTACAAGACCCTTAACCTGATACCATCATGCTCTCCTGCCCAGCACAAACTGTTATTCAGCTCATAAACTGAATTTTTCAATTTTCATCTTTCTGCTGTTACTTAAATTTTAAAACTGGAAGAACAGGAAATCTCTGTATCAGCAAGTATGAAGCATTATTACACTGTCTTATGGCAGGATACTAGGGTAACCTAGATTTCGTAGAAAACCCTTCTCAATGAATTATTGTATTTTCTATACAAGAATACAATGTGGATAGGATTTTGCCAGACATTAATTTTTTCTCCGTGCAATGAGTTTCAAGATGACATTTCTCTGCTGATTTGAATTCTATCTTGCTACAATTCATCCTCCTACCTCACTGCCCTCTTCTGTGCCCTTTGTATCAAACTCTCTGGATTTCCTTTCCTTCCCTGAAGTAGTTCTGCCTTCCACTTTTATATTGTATGTGCCCCATTATCTTTCCTTTTATCCTTGCTTTAAGATCTCTTCCTCCAATTCCATGACCCTCTAGTTTCAAGATTTAGACATATGCACACATGTAAAAACACACACATAACTTTAAATGTATGGTCTTAGTTACTTTTTTATTGCTGCTAAGAGATACCATGAGCCAAGTAACTTGTAGATAAAGAGTTTATGGGGTCTTACAGTTCCAGGAGATTAAACTGTCATGGCAGGGGCATGGCAGAAGGCAGGCAATCATGGTACTACAGCACTAACTAAGAGCTCACCTCTGATACAGAAGCAGAAAGAAGAGAGGGAAACACACAGAGAGAGATAAATGGAAATGACTTGAGCTTTTGAAACTTCAAAGTCTATCCACAGTGACGCACTTCCTCCAACAAGGCCACACACTTTCTTACTTTTCCCAAGGAGCTCCACCAACTGCGGACTAAGCATTCAAATATATGAGTCTATGGTGACCATTCTCATTCAACCACCACACTAGATTAGGCATATAAATGAAAAGTGTGTCTGTATTTGTTCTTCAGAGATGGCTTATTTTATTTAACATGATGACTTTCAGTTCTACTCTTTTAGTTTGGGGGCCTTAAATGCACTTTATTTTCAGATGACCTAAATGACATTTACTTCTTGAATAACAATACGTCCATTCCAAATAAGTCAGAGCTGAAATAAAAGAAGAGTTCAAGATGAAACTAGTCTCATTTATCTTAAGTCCTGGTGTTGTAGGGATGACAACCAGTAGCCAGTTATTGTGACAGGTGATAGATCTGAAGTTTATACCCCATTTGTAACATTTTTCCATTTCTAAACTATCCTTAAAGAAAATCCATGGGACTGGAGAGATGGCTCAGAGGTTAAGAGCACAGTCTGTTCTTTCAAAGGTCTTGAATTCAATTCCCAGCAACCATGTGGTGGCTCACAACCTTCTATAAATGAGATCTGGTGCCCTCTTCTAGCATGCAGGCATACATGCAGACAAAACATTGTATACTTAATTAATAAATAAAATCTTTTAAAGAGAAAAGAAAAAAGAAAATCTTGCCTGGGGTGGTGGTTCAAGCCTTTAATCCCAGCACCCTGGAAGCAGAGGTAGGTGGATCTCTGAGTTTGAGGCCAGCCTGGTTTATAGAGTGAGTTCCAGGACACAGAGATACACAGAGAAAGCTGTCTCAAAAAAACCAAAACCCAAATAAATAAATAAATAAATTTAAATAAATAAATAATCCTAACCTGAGTCACGTCATCCTCAGAAAAGCAACCCTGCCACACATAACCATGTTTCACCAAGACAAAACTGGCAGTTATTGAAAGTATCAAAGAAGCCAGGTGGTGGTGGCACATATCTTTAATCCCACCACTCAGGAGGCAGAGCCAAGTGAATCTCTGTGAGTTTGAGGTCAGCCTGGTCTACAGAGCAAGATCCAGAACAGGCACAAAAACTACATGGAGAAACACTGTCAAGAAAAACCAAAAACCAGAAAAAAAAAGAAAAAGAAAAAAGCAAAGATATGCTTGATTTACTCTGCATAAAGGGCTTCCTGTCTTTACTTTTCAAATTTGTCTTTGGGTGACTTCATGTAAACTTTGATCTATTTCTTGTGAGCCTCTTCTGTGAAGAGTTTCCTGTAAGTGATAGTTCATGACACTATCAGAAGTGGTTATAGAAACTTCACCCTCTGGCCTTCAATACAAGTGTTTCCACAAATAAGTGAGTCATGAAGTCATCAATGTTTTACACTCTACTTTGTTGACCACCTTGCCCTCTACCTCGAAACATAGTAGGTACATGAAATCCTGGATCTTATAGATAGCAGCTCATCGTGACTGATGAGATCTTGGCAGATGATCATCATGGGCCATGGTGCTAGCCTGAGAACTAGGGCTAGTGCAGTGCTGCTGTGGATGACTGATTGATAAATAAAGCTAGTTGGCCAGTAGCCAGGCAGGAAGTATAGGCGGGACAAGGAGGAGAAGAATTCTGGGAGGTGGAAGGCTGAGGCAGAGAGACTCTGCCAGACACTGCCATGACAAGTAAGATATAAAGTACCAGCAAGCCACGAGCCACATGGCAACTTATAGATTAATAGAAATGGGTTAATTTAAGATATAAGAAAAGTTAGCAAGAAGCCTGCCATGGCCATACAGTTTATAAGTAATAGAAGTCTCTGTGTGTTTTCTTGATTGGGTCTGAGTGGCTGCAGGACTGGCGGGTGAGAGAGATTTGTCCTGACTTTGGGCCAGGCAGGACCAGAAAAACTCTAGCTACACAGTGCAACTCAAGAAGCACTAGGGTGGGAGGTGAGGGAGGGGAAGAAAAATCAGCTCTACCTATTTTCTTGCTAATACTGTGATTTAATTTTCTATATGGCTGAGTCAAATTCCACTCATCTGATGATGGACATCTGGGCTGGTTACAATTCTAAAACATAAAAAGAGCATCAGAGTTAATATGGATGTATTGCTATCTAGTACCCTTTCACATCCTTTATAGATTTCTAATGCTCTTCCACTTCCATTTCCTTTACTTTTGGAATAGAGTCTATCTTTTTCTTACTCGGCCACTGTGTCACATGGAGGCAGTCTCTAGGCTACTATCTCAGTCACTCTTCTATGGCTGTGAAGAGACACCATAACCAAGGCAACGTATAAAAGAAAGCTTCTAACTGGGGGCTTGCTGAAAGTTTCAAAAGTTGAGTCCATAAAGGGAACAAGGAAGCAGGCAGGCAACCATGTTGATAGAACAGAAGCTGAGAGCTTACATCAGATCCATAAGTTGGAGGCATGGAGAGTGAGAGAGAACAACAGAGTGAGAGAGCAAGAGTGAGCCCAAAGAGTGAAAGCAAGGCCAAGAGAGCAAGACTGGGCCTGGCTGGCTTTTGAAACCTCAAAGCCAATCCAAAGTGACGCACCTCCTCCAACAAGGCCATACCTTCTTCATTCTCAAAACTGTTGTACCTACTAGGCACCAAGCATTCATACACCAGCATCTATGGGGGTATTTTCATTCAAACCACCAGACTCACCATCTCACCCAGAAGACTTCTGGGAATTTAATTTCAGCCAACATAAACTGATGATGAGATACCAAAGGAGACTGACTTTTCTTGATGTAAAAAGAGTAACTAACAGAGAAGATGAGTATTGCCACTCAGAAAATAGAGTAGGCCCAAGTGTTCAACTTAGTGATTAAAAAGATGGTATCATTGACATTCTTGAAATGCTGACAATCTTGAAATGTTAGAGATTTGAATCACCTTGCAAGTGATCGCCAAAACTGTTTCAGGCCCCTCACATCTTTGGGCTCTAGACTGCATTGACTTCTCTTGCTTTTATTGGCATGACACCTTCCTATAAACAGAATATAGCTACCCAATACAACAGGAGTGTAGAAATTTCCTACAGGAACTACTGAGCCCTGTCCCATGATGTTTCCTATAGACAGATAGCACTGAATATTCTCCTTCATGCTCATACTTTGCTTGGTCCATTCTGTTTTGTTTTGTTTTGTTTTTCGAGACAGGGTTTCTCTGTGTAGCTTTGCGCCTTTCCTGGATCTTGCTTGGTAGACCAGGCTGGCCTCAAACTCACAAATATCCTCCTGCCTCTGCCTCCCGAGTGCTGGGATTACAGGCATGTGCCACTACCGCCCGGAGCTTTTTGTTTTTGTTTGCTTAGTCCATTCTGAAAGGTTTCAGAGCTGTACCAAATGTGTGTTTACATGAATACGTTAAGTTATATATTCATGCATTTGCTGTTCCCCACCTGAATTGTGTTTGATTGGTTTATCACTGACTCTGTCAAATTTTATTTATCTAGAGGTAAGAGTAATGTTTAATAGGATTTAAAGTAAGCTACAAGTTGCAATGACTAAGTGACTAGTTAATAGGAAGTCACAAGAAAAATGTTCTTCAACAAACGTAATTTCCCTGTTGTGGTTTGAATAGGAATGGCCCCATAGACTCATGTGTTTGAATGCTTGGTCCATAGAAAGTGGCACTATCGGGAGGTGTGGCCTTATTGGAGTAGGTAGGGCTTTGTAAGAGGAAGTATGCTGTGGGATAACCCTTCTGTATGCTGTGTATATGTATTACTGTCATTAGTTAATAATGAAGCTGCATGGCCTATAGCAAGGCAGGATAAAATTGGGTGGGACAATCAAACTGGAATAAAGAAGGGTAGAGTCAGGAGAGACTTGAGCCAGCTGTTCAAGAAGCAAGATGCCAGAGAACCAGTAAAGCCATGGGACATGTGGCAATACATAGATTAATAGAAATGGGTTAATTTAAAAATAGAAGCTAGTTAATAGTAAGACTGAGCTATTGACCAAGCATTTTGTAATTAATGTAAGCTTTTATGTGTTTATATGGGACTGGGCAGTTGGGACAGAAAGACTCTGCCACTATTTACATATGGCTCTTGAATGTGGGGCTGGAATTTCTACCTAAATTTTTAAAACCTAACAAAGCTTAAAAATCAATTTCAGAACACAAAAATCCAGAGCCAAGAACAACTTTATAGTTCGTGTCTCTCATGCAGGCCCTGGTACAGAGATGTGTCCCCTGGCCGCAGTACACAAACTTGAACTACAGCATGGCAGATTCTGGCAGTCTCACACAGGCCACAATACAGAGAGGCATCTCCCAGCTGAGCTGCACACTATATGGAGGGTTTGAGGTTTTTACTTAAACAGACAGAGAAGGTTACAGATGCACAGTAAGAACAGAGTCAGATGAAAAAACCTCTAAATGAGTTACAGTGTATTTAGGAATAAACATAGGCTTGGGAAAGAAAAGAAAAATGGTAGAGACAATCACAAATTTAAAAAATAATTTATAAACAATAAGTTAAGTCCTTATAAAAGAACTAGAGTAATTAAAAAACTATAATAATCCACATAAAATGGGAACTATACAGAGTCTATATTCTATATTTTATTGTGTTTTATCATTATATTTTGACTGTTAATGAGTAAATAATAACTACTAAGAGACCTTGGATTATGAAAACTACTATATTAAACCAACCTATATATTTTAAAACTATCTTGACTTCAAAATTTAAGTCATGTTAATTTATGTTAATTTGGGGGAGAGGTTCTGTTTTTATTTCCACGGGAAATGAGAGGCTATGGATTTACAATGGGTTAAGGAAAATCAGGTTTGAACAGGGAAGAACCCCTGAAATCCTCTCTACAGACATAAAGAAATAAACCTAAAAACCACTACAGGACAAAACAAGGGGACCAGACACCAGTGAAAACAGCCCAGGTGATCCAGCATCCAAAACAGCTTCAAGGTTGCTAAAATGATCCAGCCTCACAGAATAGTCCAGCCAAGACTCAGTAATTACCCTGATTTTCTCAGGATCCCTCAAAGATTACCAGCTCCATCAATCAGCAGCATATAGTCTAGAAAACTATGCCCACATTCCCAAAATGTTGCTTATAAATATTTGTTTGCATTTAAAGGGGGTTGGTTACACATTGTTATTGGTCATAGTCAATCTCTTCCTAAAAGGGAGATATGACAGAAATGATGGGGGAAAAGGGTAGATTATTCAATCTAATTTAATCTAAAAAACAACTGTTAATCTCAAAATATTTTATATTGGTATGGATTTTGGCTTATTGATACAAATTTAATTTTGTTATATGTATATTTCTACTCTTGTTTAAGATATTATGTTTATGCAACTCATTTAAAAATGTAATGTATAATTTAAAAGTACAGATTAATAGTAATCTATAATAAGCAAACTTGCAGACATGTTAGGTTTTCTAGGTATACAGAGATATATTTCAGATAGACATGTAATCTCAAACACTTCAAAGATCTATAGAATATGACATTCAAAATGTTTTAATAACAAACTTTTTATGACAGTGAGACACATCTGCTCCTGGCAGCACCAATGTACTCCAGAGAAGATGATGAGCCATAAAAAAAAAACAAACAAACAAACAAACAAAAAAAAAAAAACCTTTATGTGGAGATGCTCACCGTTTTTCAAGACAAGGTAGGACAGTATTTCAAAATTCCCTGCTTCACAGGAAAGTCTGTCAGATATTCTAGGACTATAGGCCAAAATGGATATCCCAATGTTAAAAAAAAAAAAAAAAAAAAAAAAAAAAAAAAAAAAAAAACTTTACGTGACTGTCTAGGCAGCCTGATGTCCCTGGCATTAGGTAGTATTTCATCCTTCTGGAGTCTTTGATAGAGTTGAAGAATAGATAGTCATAGTTATAATTTCTCTTAGTTATGAAGAATGGGTAAATTAGGTTAAAAAAAAAAAACCTTTGGACTCACCAAGCCTATCTTAAAATAATTAAAAGTTTTCTCTGATTTTGTCAAATACAAATAGACTGGATATTGTAACTGTAATTCTTTCTTGGTAACTGTTTTGTTGTACATATTTTTACTATATTAAAGTTAAAACCTTCCCTTTTGACTAGACAGAAAGAGGGAAATGCTGTGGGAAAATTCTTCTGTATGCTGTGAAAATGTTCTACTATAATTGGTTAATAATAAAGCTGTTTGGCCTGTGGCAAATCAGGATAAAGTTAGGCAGGACAATCAAACTGATGACTGGGATAAAGAAGGGTGGAATCAGGAGAGACTCAAGCCAACTACCCAAGAAGCAAGATGCCACAGGACCCATAAAGCCATGTGGCAATACATAGATTGATAGAAATTGGTTAATTTAAAAATAAGAGCTAGTTGTTAAAAATAAGACTGAGCTATTGACCCAGCATTTTGTAATTAATATAAGCTTTAACGTATTTATTTGGGACTGGACTGTTGGGACAGAAAAACTCCACCTCCATTTACAGAAGTGTGTCACTAGATGATGGGCTTTGAGGACTCAGAAGCTAAAGCCCAGGCTCAGTGGCTCAGATCATGATGTAGGATTCTCAGTTCCTTTTCCAGAAACGTGACTGCCTGCATGCTGACATGCTTCCCAACATTGTGATATTGGACTAAACCTCTGAACTGTAAGCCAATCCCAAATAAATATTTTCCTTTGCAAGAATTGCCATGGTCATGGTGTCTCTTCACAGCAACAGAAAACCTAACTAAGCATTCTCCAAAATGAAATGTTTGATTTTTACGGTTAATCCTGAGAATAAAAGAGAAAATGAGACCATGTGAACAAGAAATGAATATTTCATTTCCTCAGTCTGACCAAATTGTCTGGGAACTATATGACTTGTCTACAAAGCAGTGTAACATCTAGTACCCTCAGAAAGAGTTTAACTTCTTCATTATTATTAATGAGATGTGATCTTGCTATGTTTCTAAGGCTGTTCTCAAATTCATGAACTCAAGGGGTCCTCCCACCTCAGGCTAAGTAGCTGGAATTATAGACACATGCCAGCACACATGGCTCACATCTTCTTAAATTAAAATCTTCTTGCAATGCCTTAACCTTTCTGGAATATGAGCCTACACAAATTTCTCCCCAAACCATTGAGAATTGGAGAAATAATCATTACATCTTTCCCAAACTATGATAATGCTATGAGTGCCCAGACGAAGTGTGACAGAGTTCATCCAGGATCTCAGGATTACTTAATGTACTTCAAATTGTAGCTCTGGTACTTTTCCTTCTGTAGTCACAAGAAGAAAAAGCAATGCAACATTCTCTTGCTTCCCTTTATTGTACCTGTTTTTTTTACAAGTGTCCGTAGACATGCACACTTTTCTTCTAGGTAACTCACTTAGCTCAGTTTATTTCTATCAGTGATTCCTGATCATCTATATTCTTCCAGCATAATACCTTTATTCAATGCCTATAATGCTTGCAACACTCACAGATACAGGAATAACACACCAGTGCTCAATTAAAATATTGTTCCAGAAAATCTCTCATCTGAAGCAGTTGAGAGAAGGTGTGATTTAGAAAAGTTTGAAGAATACTGAGTTAAAGATTTATTTGCCTCTGACTCTGTTAAAGATTTATTTGCCTGCTCCTGGGACCCTTTTTCTCCTCTAGGATGCCTAGTTCAGCCTTAATATGAGAGTTTGTACCTAGTCTTACTGTACCTTGTTATGCTGTGTGTTCAGTTAATATCCCTAGGAGGCCTGCTCTTTTCTGAAGGAAATGGAGGAGGAGTGGATCTGCTAGAGAGGAGAGGCAGGGAGGGAACTGGGAGGAAGGAGGGAGGGAAACTGTGATCAGGCTGTAATGTGTGAGAAGAATAAATTAAGAAAAGATTTACTTAACTATCTTAATTGCAGTTCTTTTTAAAGCCCTTAAGTTGTAATGTTCACTGTGAAACACATAAAGGGGAGTTAACATATGATTTCATACATTCTATAACATGATTCTCTTTCTTTAGTCAACTATCATAGAATCATTGCACATGGAAAATGAAATACAGCAGATGATTCAGGATTTCTGAGTGATACTCACTAAAATAGCTTCATGATCTGCATAATAAGATGCTTGGTACAATTATTATACACATTTATACTATTCTCTCTCTACATATCTCTCTCTCTCTCTCTCTCTCTCTCTCTCTCTCTCTCTCTCTCTCATGTGTGTGTCTGTGTGTCTGTGTGTCTGTGTGTGTGTGTACACAAAGAAGTGTCTGGTACATGTCCACACAGAGAAGGCTGGTGCTATATATGTCATGAGTGCATGCTTGAGCCAGAGGAAACCGAGTTTCTGACCTTATCCTATTCTACCTTTTCCCTTTGAGGTAGAGTCTTTCACTGAACCTGAAGTTTAAGCTAGCAGCCAGCAAGCACCAGAACTTCCCCTGTCTCTGTCCCACAGTGCTGAGGCTACAGACACATGTGCAGACACGTCTGAATTTTTACATGGATGCTCCAGATTTGAACTCAGCTCCTTATGCCTGCACAAAAAGCACCCTTACCCACTGAGACATCCTTATTTACAGCAGCCTTTAAGAAAAAAAAAACTTTCTGGGAATATCATATATGAGTACTGTACTTATATATTTTAACCCTCCCCCTCCAACTCCTACCCATGTCCCCCAACTTCCTCCAACTTTATGGCTTCTTTAATCACTATTGCTACATATATGCTTATGTATAAATACAACCTGATAAGCCCATTTAGTATTTCTCATAAGTATGTGTGTTTAGGGCTTGAACAACCTATCAGGGCACTCATTGCTGGAGAAGACCTATTCTCCCTCCCCTAACAGCCATCAATTGCCTGTAGCTCTTCATCTAGACACAGGATTTGTGATATTTCCCCCATTTATATGGAAGTGATAACTGGTATTTACAGCATTTTTAATACCAAAAGAAAGTCATCATCACTGCAAAAAAAATTTTAAATACCACAAAAATAAAAACTTAATGGAAACAAACACATAAAAAAAATTGCAGGCTAAATGAAACCAAAGCTAAAAAAAAAAAAAAAAAAACCAAAACACAAAAAACCACATTCTAAAAATTCCATTCTAAGTAGACACTAAGGTGACTCAATGTTGTCTCTGAAATCACAAGAGAAAACCAATTATTTATGGATCTATAACATCTACAAGACCAAAATGTAGCATACGCTTTGAGAAAACACAACATTTTCCATCCCCCAGTTTTGAGAATTTTCATGTCTTTACAGAGGGCACCATGAGTGATGGAGAATACGTAGTGTTTTCCAATCCCAGTTGTGCATTAAAAGCTACCAAGGGTGTGTAAAATGTGTAGACCCAGCCCCAAACACAAAGCCACTTAAGTGATATTTTGACAGTGGTCTCTAGGTGATTCATCAAACACTCTAAAGCATCAGAAATCAGTAACTCTTATTCTTTCTTATCTACTTGTTGAGTGCCTCTACCTAAAGACTGAATATGACTACAAGACAGAACTGGGAGGAAGCACCTGGACATGTGTTTGGGCCAACTGGACTGGCCAGCTCATCCCTTTCCCATATCTCAGCCTGTTTCTGCCAGAAATTCTTTCAAATGGCCCCGGCTGAATGATATCTTAATTTATGGGAGCCCTCCTGATATGCAGGAGCTGTATACATTCACTGTAATCTCTTTTCCTCTCACCAAACTCTTTTAACTTCCCACCTATGAATTTATAATAAACTTTTCTCATAAAGTATAAAAAAAAGTCCATGTTAACATTGTATGATCAGTTCCCTTAACTGCACAGTTGACCTTCACAAGGAAACATACTTGGCCAGTTACTTGGTATAGATAGATAGATAGATAGATAGATAGACAGACAGACAGACAGACAGATAGATAGATAGTCAGTCATATATTCAATTGCCTCAATATTAAACAAGAGAAAAGTTTCTTTCAAATAAAAAATATTCAAACCCTCTACTCTAAAAGCGTGTGATTTCCTTATCCAATAGAAGTATTCAATAAAGTCAGTGAATACTTGGAAAACACTCTGCTACAGCAAAGCACAACACAGAAATGAACACTTTCATTTGTAAGCATACTCTCTTCTCTGTAACTCAAAACCATCAACATTAATTGGTGACAGAATTCACTACTTCTGAAAGCTATATAAACAAACACAGATGTCAAACAGGAAATAAATTGATAGGGTACACAAAATTATCTCAGTTGCCTCACAAGGTGACACTGAATACATTCAACAGAAGTTGGAAAGGAAATTTAATTTACAAATCTCACAAGAGTCTTAGTTTCATGGTGTAACACTCAGTTCTTATGCTATGAATTTCCCTGCAACAAGAAAATATCAACAGAGAGTAATCGTTACAAAATGTTCACACCCTAGCGCAAAATAATAAACAGATCAGGATTACCTAATCAATGTTGGAAGAAATGTCAAAATAAGAGCACAAATTTGCATTCTTTCCCAGGCTGCTTACAATTGCTTCGTTTTAGAAAAAAAGAGAAATTGAAGTTTTCTAGAGATCTGTTTAAAACATGGGAGTAAGATCATGATAGCCTCAAAGAACAGCAGGAGGTCTCACAGCCCAGAGGCAATGAGCTCATCCTCACAAAATGCTAAGATCCACATGGTTATTGCTTTATGAAGTTATCTAGAATCCAGAAAGGGAAAGCAAAAGGGCAATGGTGATGAGAAGAGAAAAATAAAGTACAACTCAATAAAAGGAAGACCTCTGCAGCAATTAGACACAAGATTGAGTTCCTGACCCCAGGCAAGCTCAGGAAGTAGGCAATGGACCATTGGATGATAATTCTGAATAGTTGAAGCTCTCAAAATTTAATGTGACCCAAAATCACATAGAAAACTTGAGAAGCCAGTTTGCCAGGTCATAGGTGCAGAGTTTCTGATTCCTAAGACTAGTGTGATGACCTAGAATTTATATTTCTTACAAACTGCCCCATGATCATGATCCCCACAGTTAGATTCTGGGTTAGAGAGTATGGTACAAACTCCACGTGGCTATGATATCTGACAAAGCTCCAAAGCTGAAACTAATGCTGCACTGACCATTTGCCAAATAACCTAAATCACAATTCCAGCGTTTTATATGATGTCTCATATATAACTAGAATTATAAGTATTAGCAACTCTTTATTTTCAAATAAAATAAAATGAATTTGTAAAACAATTACACTCATGGGTCTAGTAAGTCTTTGGGGACTCAGAGTATGAAGCCTCTGTAATTAGATTCATGCCTCAAATGGAGAGCTTTGTCTCCAAACTTATAGATTGAGAATGAGCCTCTAAAACTGAAGACTGAGTCCAAGGAGGGTTATAAAAAATCAGGGAGTATGTCTATATTATCATTGCTGAAGCAACATATCTTGGCTCATGGTTTCAGAAGGGGCCAGCTCATGGTCTATTGGCTTCAGAGTGGAGAGAGAACATCAGAAAATCTTAGTGATGGGGGCATCGCTTAAAGAGAGCTTTCTCACCTCATGCTAGACAGGAAACAGAGAGCAAAGCGGGAAAGGCGCAGGAACAATATGCCCACAAAGACCTCAGTGATGCCACTTCCTGGAGTTTTTAGACCCTACCCAAATAGCACCACTCACCAGTATATAGCCCTTTGAGAAACATTTTATGAGCAAATTAAAACAATATCAAATAATGAAAAATATAAAAAAATGTCTGATATATTTTTTTTAGCTAAGTACTTTTTAATATCTATTTTCCAATAAAAGTTTAAGAGTTTGACCACCCAAAGTTCTAAAATTCTATTATAACAACTTTTACTGTTTTTCTATATCTGCAGTCTTACCTTTAAAGGTTATTTGCAGCCATGTCTAAAATATCGACTTACAACAATTGGGAAAACAGCCATTATAAAGCTCTAGTTGGACCTGCCTCAACTGAATCTACCAGGCTGAGCTGAATCCCCAGGGGAGTCCTTGGAGGAGGTGGGAATGGAGGGTGGATTGGGGAGAGGGCAGAGGGGGAGGGAGGACAAGGAAATCTGTGGCTGCTATGTAAAATTAAATTAATTATAAATTTTTTTAAAAACCTAGAAGATGTAGATTATGGCCTGGAAATCAGGTTGACCCAAAGCAGATGGAATGGGCCATCACCAAGGTAACAGCCACCAACAGCAGATTATGATTAAGTAGAACTACATCCAAGCTGCTGTGCTGATTGACATGAATTCTCTTATAAAACTTGCAAGAAAAGCAAATGTTCCCCAGTGGAGCAGGTGTCAAAGGGAAGACATGCTGTTCTGGCCATCATTTTTCATTCATATTTGAAAATGCTCAAAGTGACTGATATTTAACAGAAATATTTTCACCATATTCTTTTCTGGTCAGCCAAAAATTTCTGTCATATGAAAAAAAACCCACAAAAAACAAACAACAACAACAACAAACACTAAGTTCCTTAGAGGGAACTTGAATGAAATTCATCCTTTAAATTGTTCCAGTGGATTAAAAAAAAATCTAACTTTTTTCAAGATAGAGCAAAATATGGTTTAGTTGTGGTTTGTTGTTGTAGTTACAGATATTTGTTTGTTTGTTCATTTGTTTGTTTTTTGATTAAAAAAAATCAATGTTCAGTAATTTCAGCTCTGGAACTCGTTTTCTGGCTAAAGTTTCTGTGTAGAACAGTGTGGGCTCTGTTCTTCATTCAAAAGCAAACACACTGTTCTCTATCTAAACATGGGATGCTAGGTTTCATACCATAGACCTACATCACCAAGGCTGGTGAGTTTTTTATATAATCCACTTTTTACAAATAGGAAAATAAAGGGCATATTTTCCCAAGGAAAAGATTAGGATACAAATAAAGTCTTGCAACTTTGTACTGTTAGAACCATCCTAGGAATTCATAGTCACTTAATTACATCATATTAAATGTTGGCATCCCAAAGGATAAATGTATGGATAAAACACACCAGCCAGCTTCCACTATCTTCCCTCTGAGATACTGATAAAATCACCATCTTTCTGCTCCTGAAGAGGGGAAATAGAGGAGAGGGGGTCTTTAGAACTACACTTGCCAAAAATAAGAAAGTATAGTACATCACTTAACACGTCCAGGTCTTATATCCCCTTTTGGATGAAGGAAGATTAGAGAGAAAGATCTATTATACTTCCTGGTAATTTTATGACAGAGGATTTGATGAGATAAATGTCATGCATGGGTTTGTACAACAAGGCTGCAGCAATTTCCAAGTTTCTTTCTATTTCCCTCTGTCTTCTCCTCTGCTACCTTTGCCATTTCCTCCTGGATGTGGTTAGTGTAAATCAGCATTTCTTAACTTCTTCGGCACTACCAACTTTGATCCAGAAAATTTTTTGTTGAGGGAACTATGGTGGCGTTATGAAACAGTTAGTAGCATCTTCTTCGTCTCCCCGTAAGCTGCTGCTGTTGCATCCTGCATGCTGCTGTGACAACCAAAGGCATCTCCAAACACTGCCAAGTAGCCCTTAGGGAGAGTGAGAGTGAATCAGCTGGATGAAAATGACTTCTCCAATTACAGAAGATGGAAAAGAAGCATGGAGTCAATGTCAGCTTGCAGCTCTGACCACTCATCTGAGAAGGAAATAAGTGAGAAACATCAAATCTATCTGTCTTTAAGTCTTAGTGTTACAGGATGTAAAGTGGAATCATCCAAAAAAGCAGGTGACCTCCTCTCTCAGGTACTCTGTACTTGAGAAAGACAAAGACAATGACAAAGAGGAAATCACATCTCAGAAATACTTTCATCTTCAAGCAGACTTCAGGATGATAACCTCATTAAAAAGTCATTCTCTCCCTTCTTCGCTCCCTCCCTTCTTGTATTCTCTCCCACTCCCTTTCTTTCCCTTGTCAACCTTCCAGTGCCATGTATCCTTTTGACTCAACAGATTACTTTAGTCTCCAATAAATGCATGGAATGAAAACAATACTAAAAGGCACAGCTTTGCTGAGAGCATTTCCAAGGCATAGTATTGAAGAGAGAGTATCTTGAATAAATAGATTGTTGTTTTAAACTGAATTCATGATACTATTAAGTTTTCAACATCATAGTCTAGAGAGGAGCATTTCAAAGACAAACTATCTTGATATTTTCATTTCAAAGACAGGTAATAAGTGGAATACAACAATTTCCAGGGAACTCCAGACAGGCGTAATCTACTTTATGCAACCAGTCACCATTCTGAGGCCCCTGAAAGAGCTTTGCTTTACAGTCCTCGTGAGATGCTGCAGGATTTGTGGTGATGGCGCTGCCTACACAGTAAAGATGGATGGCCTGGTTAATAAAGTCCGAGGGAGCGGATAAGAGGAGAGGACAAGGTGAAGGGAAGAGCTCAAATGAAAAGATAAAACAAGTAAGGGGAAACACAGGCAGGTGGGGGTGACCGGGTGAAGCAAGTGCCATGATGCTTCCTTTCCACGTACTGTGACTGCACTCTATGTCTCAGAAAATGTGACTGTGAAAATATGAAATATTTTCTTCTCCTTAAGATATAGTGCTCCTCCCTCTCATAACTTATTTTATAGGGAACAAATGTCCTCATGATATACAACACTGATCTACCCTGACTGCCGCTGATGAGAGGCAGGTCTTTGGGGGCTGGCAACAAGAAAGTGTCCCTGTACCATGGGGACCCAGTGTGATAGGAAGGGAGAAGTGGTCCCAACTCTCTGGAGGGGATAAGAGAATTGAAGATTAAACAGAGCTGCTTGGGCTCTGGAACTGGTGGTTAATTTAATCAGACACTCCTGTGGTTCATGGTCTTAATGAGAAAAAAGCAAAGTCCCTTGATAGTAGATCATACTTTAAAAAAAAAATGTTCAAGAAATATAGGCCTGAAAATGAAGAGGAAGATACACTTCATAGGAGAGAGAAATGTGTAGAAAGGTTGCAGTAGTATTTCAAGAACTTTTAAAAGCTTCAGAGTCTATATGATGTTTATGCAGCTTCTTATAGTATTGAAAAATACTATAAGATTCAGTAGGTCATTTGCATATACATACATATGTGTGTGTGTGCGTGTGTAGTTAATAATGCAACAATAATAATCAAATAGAGAAAAAGAGTCTATCAACTTCAGAGGAAGTGGGGGTATAAGAGGCATAGGAGGAAGGAAATGGATGGAGTGAAGTGATATAATTATATTTCAATCAACATATGTGTAAAATGGATTTTAAAATATATCCATGCAGTGCTCTGGTTTGAAAGACAGTGGAACATGCCCTTGTGAATCCCTAAATCTGGGTGACCAGCAAGGTTAGCAGTCCTCCTACATTGTCCTTCTTGGCGGAAGAAGTTATCTGTGTATCCACTTAAGCCAGCGCTTCTCAGTGTTTTATAAAAGGAACAATAATGTGCAAGGGTGGAGCCACAAATGCTGAGACACTGGACTTGGGTATGGAGATGTAGAAAAGTAAGCTCCAGTAGTCCTGGCCACCCTGACTGGGCAACAACTTCCCTCTGCAATGCTTTTCACAGTCCTCTTCCTCTTCCCTGCAGGCTTGGGCCTCTGCCTTGTCAATCAAGACTCCCAACGTTTGACCCATCACCTCCTGTCATGTATATGAGGAATACCAGTTGCAATAAAGAACTGTCTGCAGAGCAAAGAGTAAAGGCCTCAGTCACAGCTGTGCCCCCAGACCCTGTGCAGAGCAGATCTTTTGTGACCTAATTTTCACTGGGGACTCCCTGCCCTCTGTCCACAAGTCAGTTTTTACAGAGTCCCAAACAGAAAAATGGCATTAACAACCAGGTTTTCCAATGATACCACAATGCAAAGACAACTGATTTAATGTTCAGTACAAACAAGGATCCCAAGCTGAGTGCCTTAAGTCAGGCCCTTGGCTCAGCTTCATATCTATTTCATTCCTAAGAAAGCAATGGAATACCGATTCATTTTGCCCCCATGTCTGCCAGACAGGCTGTATCAGCAGGATTGTCTTGTCAAAGCTGTCTGCAGAGATAGAGGCCACACCAAATGAAGATTTTTCTTTCAACCAACCAGTCACTCTGTGCTAAGATGCCTTCTATGTCTTCAAGCTGTGGAGTACAATATGTAACTGTCCTTTTGATAATGAGAGTTTCTCAGGTGTCCTGTGACAAATTTACCATTAACTTGCTATTTCAGAAATGAAGATATGAGATGCCAAGAGAGAGTATAAAAGGAGAAATGCTGACAAGTAGCCACAGGTGTTGACCATCAACCAGAGTTTTTGTTTTGTTTTGTTTTGTTTATAAAACTGGGTAACTGACCTAAACACTCAAAGAAACATGGGTCTTCAGACTCACAAATAACTTAGCAACAATGCAGCCTGACTCCAAACCCTTGCACTTCTAAAATACATAAAATAACAGAAGGTGTTAGGTATTTACACAAGATGACCTGAGTTATGTTACCTTTATTTTCTCACTGTGAGACCCTTAAAAGGTCTGACATTTTACCCTACATGCAAGCTGGCATAAGTTAGCATTATTATGAATGCACAGAGAAGATATAAAATTCCTGCATGAGTGGCAAAGATCTTTGTTACAGCAGTAACAGCAGCCACAGTACTAGCATTCAGTGGCCATGGCATTACCATTTTCTTGTCAGGGCCCCCACACCATCATTACAGGTGGGACTTGGAGAGGACAAAGGTAACATACTTAGACAACTGGCTGAGTAGTAAGATAGGACCCCCAAGCTTGGGGAATCTGGTTCTTTAAGAATGGAAACTTATTGAAACTGTTCTTTTCTCTAGAATATCAAGAGAGTCAGTCTTGATTGACACAGCCCCAAACCACCTCTTCTTGCAGGTCATGCAGGAGCTTATAGAGAATGTCTTATGGCAGTACCCTCTCCTCTTTATGTTTTCTTTGCTTCTCGATTTTTTTTAATAAACAGACAAACTTATTTGTCACTTTGAGAAATCTTTCTCAACTGAGGGTGAGTCCAATTCAATAATTCATTTCATATGGCAATTAGTTAAACCTATTGTGAGCAGGACTCCAAGGCAGTAGGATGAGGCCACCCTGCAAGGCTGACCTTAGTCATACTTTTTCACATTTGTTGCAGACCCGAGTTGCTGAACAAACCCCGTAAACCATCAGGGTCTAACTTAAAGAATAGTATTTTTGCTTTAGGTTTTAGAAGGACTCTCCATTTAATGTGCAACATTGCTACAAGTACTGAATAATATATTTGTATTATATTATTACCTTGGCCCATAAGGACAAGCATGGGCAATTTTGTCATCTAGTAATTCAGTACAAGTGGACCAGAAACTGGGTCTCCACACATCCCTGAGGAAAAACACCCTGTATTATTCATGATTCTCCAGAGAAATAATATAGATAAATATTTTAGGAGAGGTACTGGCTTGGTTTGATCGCAGAGAAGTTGCTAAGGCTTATGACCTACCACCTCTAAGCTTCAAGCCCATGAGAGTGCTGTAGTTTGGATGTCCAGGAGTTAAAAGAGCCAAGGATGCAGACCCCAGATCTACTTGGGAAGTCTTAAACAAGAGATACAGATTCCAGTCCCATTCTGAAGAGTTTGAGAATCAAGAGCACCCAGGTTAGGAGAAAGATGTCCGAGGTCAGTCAGAAAGAGAACGGGCAAAGCCTCCCTTCCTCCACCTACTCAAACTTCAGTAAGGGCCCTACCCACAAGAGCTAGCTGTGTCTCTTCCCTGGTTCAAATTCTGCTATCTTCTGTAAACACCCTCACAGACACTCCCAGAAATAAAGTTCAGCCATTTGATGTTGCACGAATCCTAAAGGGTGAAAGCTAAAAGATCAGAGGAGCAGAGCAAGCCACAGCCACCACCTCTTATCCTAACCATCTCCTCAGCCTGAAAGTGCCTGAAAGAATCAAGTTCCTGTCTCCTCCTACCTTATACTCCTTTCTCTGCCCAGCCATATCACTTCTGTTTCAACTTTCCTAGTGCTGCGATTAAAGGAGTGTGACTACAAGTATGGAAATTAAAGGTGTCTGCCACCACTGTCTGGCTCTGTTTCTCTTTTAGACTGGATTAATATCAAGGAGCCCAGTGTGGCCTTGAACTCACAGAAATCCAGATGGATCTCAGCCTCTGCCTCCTGAGTGCTAGGACTATAGGTGTATGACTAACTCTGTCATCTGATCTTCAGGTAAGTTTTATTTGATATACAATATATCACTACATTTCACCTTTTTTCTCTAAAATAATAAAAGAAGATTATAACTAATACATATATATGTTTTTTCAAGACAGGGTTTCTCTATGTAGTTTTGGTGTTGGTCTTGGATCTTGCTCTGTAGACCAGGCTGGCCTAGAACTCACAGAGATCCACCTGGCTCTGCCTCCCAAATGCTGTGATTAAAGGCATGCACCACCACTGCCTGGCTATAACTAATATAAGAAAAACTATATGCAATAAGTATAATAACTATATACAATATATACAGTCAAGAATTATATTAAAATGTCCAGTCCATAAACATTTGACAAATTCAGAGAAAGCATTCCATTATTTATCATACTTTGGTGAATCCAAAGTGTTATATCTAATTCACTTTCTATCCTAACTTGTATTACCAACCGAAAACTATCTTTTGATGTCTTTCAAATTTACACACTTTACACCTCTTTAGTGAGTTTCTTTTCTGAATCTGTTAACAAGGAAAACTATAACTATAACTATCTAGTCTTCAACTCCCTCAGAGACCCAAGAAGGAAATAATATTACCTAAGTAAACAGGAAGTGCAGGCAAGCAACTTACAAAAAAATGTGAGAAATGGTAGAAACAGCTGGCTGCCTGGACAGTCACCCAAGTTTCCTCTGCAATGTTGGGGCATCCATCTTTGGCTTATATGCCTAGCATATCTGACAGACTTTTCTGTGAAGCAGAATATTCTGAAGGGCCTTCCTACCCTGTCTTGGCAAGGTTCAGCAGTCCTTTCTTTTGTGTCCTGATTGTCCATTTCAGATGGCATACTGTAAACAGTCAAGGCAAGGGCACTTTCTTGCCCAGTGGCTAACTTTAACCACAAAGAAAGTGAACTCCATATGGAGTTTCTTCAGTGCCCAGCATCTTCTCTGATGTAGATTGGTGCTGCCAGCAGTAGACATGTCTCATTGTCATATAAAAGAGAATCTATGTTATTAAAGCATCTTAAATGTCATATTCTGCAGATCTCTGAAATGTTTGAAGATGAAGTGTCTATCTAAAATATAGCTGTTTGATCTTGAAAAAATACCTAACCTGATGATTGTAATAGGTGACTAACTACTAACTTGCATTTCTTTACATCTTAATTAGTTTCTCATAATAACTTTCAAGGACTAGCAATCTGCATTACATTGTTAAATGAGATGCATAGGTACCAATAACTTGTATGTACAGTATGTTCTAACAAAATTAACCTCAAATTTGTATCAACACACACAATTTGTAAACAATATTAAAAAAAATCTAATCCAATGTAAAATATTTAAAACTAGTAGTTGCTTTAAAAAAGTAGATTCACTAATTTACCTTTTTTATCTTATCATATCCATATTCTCCCTTTTTTTTCAGAGTGGATTCAATAATCTACCTTTTATCTTAATCTATATGTTGGAATCTGTGAGCCAGTCAAGTCAACACATACTACTAACTCCCATGCATCTGTTAATAGAAGCACCTGCTCGCTCAGTGAAGAAGAAATGAACTTGTCTGTGCCATCACATATCTGCTGACTGTCCAGGGTAGCTTACCCTAAATGATGACACAACTCCACTTTAATACATGCCATTTCAAACAGCATACATGTTTAATACATGCCTCAGTTATGAATGAAGAATGGAAAGAGCTTAAATAAGATGTGATTGACTCAGACAATGAAACAGAAGAGAGAAAGTAAGCTCCTTAGATTAGCATGCATGGCAATGCTTGAGCCTCAGCAACTGTGCTGATGGCAGAAGCAGTCTAGAGATGCCAATGCACAAGCTCTGATGCTACTTCTGCAGAATCAGCAACCATGAATTCTAACACTTGTGGGGCCTAATTTCCACACAGAAGTAAAAACTAAGTATTCATGGAAGTGATACAGAACAACTAGCCTCAGCATGGAGCTTCTTTTGGTGATGGGGGAAGGGAGTGATGCAATGCAGAAGCAATATCAAGATTAGTAATTACTCTGTCTCTCTCTTTGAAAAGAGAAGTGGGAAGATCTGCAGCAAATAGGTATGTTTTCATGTTATCTGTTGAATTGGGAATGTACTTGATAATCATTATTATTTTCTATGCTTTTCCCATGTTTGAAATAGTTCATATTTTAAAATAATTTTTAGAGCAAAATAGGGATACTTACCTATTCCCGGGAGTCTGTCACTATGAACTCCTCAAGTTTATGTAATCCACTTGCATGTGAAAAATCTTTGGGGAGAAAGAAGCATAATTTTACTAAAAGCAGAATGTCACAGGTTTGTGATTTCTAGGGAAAAAACATACAGTAGCTGCCTCAGATCCATAGTCAACAGGGAATCACCTAATTTCATTCATCTTCGGCAGATGTATGAAAACAACTGCAAAGTCTAATACACTGGGACTATGTTGTAGGGCCATGGCATAGGAGGTCTTTGGGCATAGGAAATAATTAATGGACCAAGCTCACCGATAACTAATTTTCTCATCTCTATTAGAACTTACTGTCTAGGCGGTGGTGGCACACGCCTTTAATCCCAGCACTTGGGAGGCAGAGGCAGGCAGATCTCTGTGAGTTCGAGGCCAGCCTGGGGTACAGAGTGAGTTCCAGGAAAGGCTCCAAAGCTACACAGAGAAAACCTGTCTCAAAAAAAAAAAAGAACTTGTTGGGAAATATCTTCATTTAATAGCTAACTAATTTGGATATAACTATATAAATTAAAAACATTTCTTACATTTTTCACCATCTCCGACCTTAGCTGAAATAGTAATTTAAATAATTTAAATAGATAGATGTAGTTTGTACCTGGTTAAACCTAGTGGACGTTTTGTCAGCACAAGCCAATTCCCATCAGCTCTTTTGTGGTGCATTCTCTGGTCAATCAAGTAGAAAGTTCCCTGTCTTTGGCCTACTAAAGTTTATATGAAAACTGTTTCTCCCTGTGTGACTAGCACACATTAGCTGTCCTTTTTTTTTTATCAATCGCATGTGCCCATTTAAAATACGCATGCAGCCTATGTCACATTTAGCATTATCTCCTCACAGTTAGATATAGAAAAATATTTTTTGTTTATTAACTATTTCTGTAATGCACAGTTCAAGTTTGATTTTAAAATAAAGTGATGTTGGGCAAGAATCTTTGACTAGGTGTGTCTCAGGCACTGAGTGAGAACCTGTTATTGTTGTTTTGCTGAATGGGCAGAGTGCCTAACTACCCATTGATCAGTGCAACTCTTAGTCCTCATCAGAGAACCTTCTTTTTGCGGTGGACAGTGGTTAGTACTGAAGACTCATGATTGCTCAAAGGACAATGAATAATAGTTGAGTGTCCAGGCCTAACAGGGACATCTATCACACACCTCCTCCTAATGCTCAACGGCCATCGTGGAAGAAGGGGCAGAAAGACTGTGAGAGCCAGTGTTTAGGGAGGAAACTCAAAACACTGTCCTCTATCCATGACAAGACTCCTGCATTCACAAACTGTAGTTGGGTACATAAGGACCGCATAAGATCAAGCCTGTCAAGATTCCAGGGCGGATCAGGAAGTGGCTCAGGCAGCTCAACTTATAACTGAGGATCTGTAGTTGAGGGCTGCTGGAGGAGGGAGAGTCAGTTTTCTTCAAGGGTGTAGCTCTGGGTAGATTGCCCATACTCCAGTGGATTGCTGTATACTTGTAAGCACGTAAGCTGCACTAATTGGACTCAATAAGCTCTAAAAACATGAGGATAAAAAGGTGAGAGGGACATGTTAGGGGGAAATGTTGGAGATATGTGATAAAAATATGTTGTACATGAAACAAATTCTCAAAAAAGGTGAAAAATGTATTTTTAAGTGTTCTCTTTGTATTGAAAATTATCCTTTAGTCCAATACCAATCTGTGGCACATGAGGAATGCTTTCTGATAAATGAACCAAATGAATCAATAAATAAATCCAAATGCCATATAAAGTTTAAGTGTAAAGAAAATAATTCTGGTTTAAATATTGAGAATGGAGTAGAAATTGACCATTCTTACACTTAATCCTCTTTTTTTTTTAATCTTTGTGTGTATGTAAGAGAGAGAGAGGGAGGGAGGATGAGATGTATGTTTGTTTGTATGTATCTATGTATGTGAACACAGGCTACAATGTATGTAACAGTAGATTGCCAGAGGGCAATTTCAGTTGGTAATTGCCTTCTACCTTATTTGAGACAGTGCCTCTGATTGCTTCCTACAACATATGCCTGGCTAGTTAACCTGTGAGCATTCAGAGAGTCTCCTGTCTTCTGTCTCCAATTACAAAAAAAGCAACACTTGGTTACAGATGTGGGTACTATCACATCCAGACTTACATGAGTTCTGAGGATCTGAACTCAAGTCCTGGCTCTTGTACAGAAAATACTTTACTTGGGCTGAAGAGATGGCTCAGTGGTTAAGAACACTGACTGCTCTTCCAGAGGTCCTGAGTTCAATTGCCAGCAACCACATGGCGGCTCACAACCATCTGTAATGAGATCTGGTGCCCTCTTCTGGCCTGCAGGGACACATGCAGGCAGATTATTGTGTACATAATAAATAAATAAATCTTAAAAAAAAAAAAAGAAAGAAAGAAAAGAAAATACTTTACTTACAAAAACATCACCTTAACCCACATTTAATCTTCTTTTCCTTTTCCTTCCATTGCTTCCACAATGGCAGTAGATTGGTCATTTGCTAACTAGCATCCAGCACAACCATTCCTGGCAGAAGAATCTGAAAATCCTTTCCCAAGAGAGAAAATGAAGATCACTCAGGTTGCATTCCATCCTGTGCCTGAAAAATAAAAAGACATATAATCAGGACACTCCTTGGTATCCAGCATAGACTTCCCATGAATGGCATGCTGTGTACTATCTCAAAAATTATATCACAGTATGTATGAGCATTTCTCAAGCAGTTGTGACATCCCCTATGATATAGTTATTGTTACCCAATGACAAGACAATAAAATGTTGATAAAGGATTTGAAGCACTCATACCTCTGAACTAATAGTATTGCATCTTTGGGGGCATCCAAATGTTGTCAGAGTCAGAATCTCTGGTAGGTCACCATCATGCACCCTCAGGTCAAGTTAACCCACATTAATTAAGAGCATGAATTATGTGAACAATGGGCCCGAGAACAAAAACAACTACAGTGACAAGGACTTGTACTTCCTTCTCTTCCCCTCTAGAAACCATGTGAAATGTTGCCAACTGTGTTGATTTAAGTTGGACAATGTCACTTTCCCTTGAGAGGCCATCAGTGGTTGCCTTCCCCCTGAGGACAGTGTTCACATTCCCCAGCAGGATGTGAACCAGTCCTCACATTTGGATGCTGATCTGGGTTTGAGGCCCTTTTGTCCATTTATCCCTAATATTAGCATGTCCATCTATTTGCCAACCCAGGAAGAGGACAGGTTCTTCATGTGCTGGGTGATACTTCTTACATAGTGCCTTCTCCAGCCAAATTTCTGTCCATCTCCTAAAACCCCCATTCTCAGATTTCTTCTTCTTTGAGGCCTTCCCTGATTCCTTCAGACTAATTAAACATTCTATGGAACCTCCAGAATTTCTTGCACTTTGATTCTTAACCCTATAAACCATGTGTCTGTGATAACTTGAGGCTATTTGAGTGTATGTCTTCCCACACTATTTACTTCCTGAGGTCAGCATCATATCCTAGATTAGCACTCAGTAGGCCAGTGGACACTTGCCCTGTGATTAAATGAACACATGAAAGTGTGGAGTTGTTGACTTCATGTTTTCAACTTCTGGTTTCTTAAGAGAGAGACCAATTAGCTATAAAATCATTACAGCTAAAGGGCATAGAAAGAGAGCAACCTACAGATTAGATGCTAAACAAAGAAGAAAAATAAGGACCAGGCTTTTATGCTGAGAAAGAGCTCTCATTTAGGGGCTGTTAGAGCTGAATTCAAGTGTGGTTTTACTCCACCACTTGACTCAACTGGGTCTATCTCTTTATCTGTACAATGAAGCAGAATTTTTTCTGTCAGTGCTATTGTAAGAACTAACTGGCATTCCAGTGAAGGGTGGGGATGGGAGAGTACACTATTGTGGGATTCCTTGCCCTTGTTCTCCCTGTGGTTGTACAATCTGGTCAACTAGATCTCCATTACCTCAAGGAAGGCATGAGAAAAGAGAGGAGTCACAGGAGTTCATTCTGGAATTCTGAGCTTCAGGCGCCTCAACTGCTGTAAGGAGTGGGGTGAAGTCACATGTGTCTGCCATCGAGCAGTGAAGATGTGGAATGACTGAAAGAAAACTGCCCTTTGCCACCCCTAAGGCATTTATTTTTGATTAAATAATAATATACAGGTTGGACCATGAGAGGAGAGAGAAAGAGAGATAGAGCACAGATTCAGTGGGGAATAGGTGAGAGTAGAGGCTGCTACAAGGACATATGGCCCGTGAAGCTCTAGGAATAATACAGAGAACCACTAGATAGAATTACAGGGTTGGAGAGACCCCTAAAGACCAGTTAGGCATTCATTTCTCAAGAGGGCAAGGGCAAGAACCCTATGAAAAAACAGGTGAGGTCTGAGTCCAGGACAGAAAAGGCCTTGTAGGGTCTCTCTACAACTCCATCATTCAGTTTCCAAAATGGGCTAGGAGCATCACATGGGCTTGCAGGGGCTTGAAAGCACAGGAGGCCTCCCACAGCTTTCAGGTGATAACCCAGGATGGGAGACACGTCTCATTTTTGTCTGTCTTAGAGAAATGGAAATGATGAAGAGAAAGTCAAATCCTAAGTGCCCCGCAACGTACTAGGAACTCTATGGGTGAGTGACAGGACTGCTTCCTCCTCTGAAGATTCAGCCACGGGTTTGTGTGTGTGTGTGTGTGTGTGTGTGTGTGTGTGTGTGTGTGTGCCAAAAGTCCAGTAGAGTTAGCAATGGGTCTTCACTGAATACACATCATTTCATGTCCTCCCAATGCTGTTAGATTAATGTATCAGAATTTGGCTGTTTAGTAACTTTATACTCACCAACTAACCTTTCCTATAAAGACAGATAGTAAATATTTCAGGTTTTGCAGGCCACAGACTCTGTTGCAAGTCCTCCATTCCATCCTCATGACAGCAGCCACGAGTGAGTCCCATTTCCAAGAAAAGTCTATTTACCTAAATAGCTAAGAGCCTGGATTTGTACTATGATCTGTAATTGGCTCATCCCTGGACTAAAATAAGGGGGTGGGGGGCATGTCTAATATTAAAAGAATTAGGAGACACCACAGGCCAGAGCTAAGATGGTAAGCACAGAAAAAACAGCAACTCTCCGGCTGGAAAGACATAGGTTAGGGAGCGAGGGAGAAGCAGGAAGGACAAGGGAAGGGGCTGGAAAACAATGGTGAGGCTGGAAGAACAAGGGATCTCCGATAACATGATACCCTGGAAATGATTGAGAAGCTGTGAACGCCTTCATTGTCTCACAAAGGGTCGTCATGCCTCCCTGCATAGAGAATTTAAAGGCAGGCAGGTCATGCAAAAAACTGTTGCTCCTGCTAACTGGAGCTCCAGCTGTGCTAACACTATCCCATGACCTTTACAAGCTCTCTTGACCAGGTCAGAAGTCAAAGCCAAAACTCTCCATGCCCAGCAAGTCATCAGTTAATCCTGAACCACTCTTCTGATGTCCCTCTCCAGGGTTGTAGGTGCATACCTACACCTCCCCATGGCCGACACCAAACACCTAGAAAGAGTACCTACACTCCAGGAAGTGCAAGGAATTGTTCAAATGACCCAACTTCTAGGAAGCCCTTAGAACCTAGTCTCCCTACTCACCCCATGTACTATGCATAAGCCACTTCCAACATCCCAACTCAATACTACCCTTGTCTGCAGGAACATCCTCTGGGGCTGCCTGGCCAACAACAATCATGTCAGCTTCTCGTCTCTCCAGGTGCCATTGTGCTGGGTCCCACCATTAAAGCCATCCTTTAACCTCACAGAATAAACAAATCTTGCCTTAACATTTTGTTGGGTATAGTTGTAGAAGGAAGAAACTCCTCCCAAGTGGTTTTCCTGCAGTTCCAATTTGTTCCCACATGGGTACCAAATGCTGCGAGCACATCACAGCGCTTGTTCAAACACTTCCGATTTTCCAAAGCAAAAAAAAAAAAAAAAAAAAAGGAGAGAAAACTGAGGAAAGAGGTTTGCCACTAGCTCTCACAGGATGTCTGTTTGCCAAGTCGCTGAGCTGATGTTCCTATCGGGGGTTATTGTGCGTCTCCTAATCAGCACACCACATCAAGCAGACTGTCCTTACTGGAAACCAGAGGACACATTGTTAGTCAGTGCTGAGTGCCCATGACTGTCACATGGAAGTCAGGAAAGAGGATTCTGAAGCCCCCAGCTGTGAGAGGTGTCCCTACAGGATGTCCATTCCCCAGATGCTGGTGATTGCTGTCTGTAAACCTTGCTTCTTGCCATCTGCTCTGCATTGGTCACCCTTCACTACATTATCAAGACTGTAAACTAGACTGACATTAAGCATGCAATTCCAGATTTTACTTCTCTCAATAGATTCCCTTACAAACATCAGTTTGGGTGTTAAGTAGCTCCCCGCCTCCCTCCCCACTCTGTGGCTGCCGCCACTCCTGTTTCGTAAGCGTTTTCTGACCTCCCCTTCACACTCTGTCCTGCCCACCAGCTCAACAACCTAGCTTATCCTATTTCCTTGACTTCATTTTCTAAGCCCTTTCTCAACAGCAGCCATGTTGTGGGCCTTGGTGGGGTGGGGATCTTAATTTCGTAGTTACTGTCTCCCAGCTTCCCAGTATCTTCCAGATGTTTGATCTCATCATCTCATCATTAAAATGGCTCTCCAAATATCATTGTCTGGGGCCTCCTGAAGTCTTTGTCTTGGGAATAAGTAGAAAGGCTATGAACTTTAGGACTAAGGCCCAACTCTTTATTAGCTTGACCAAGTCTTTGCCCTCCACTCCAGTCTGAATGTTAGTGCTACCCTGCCAATTTCTGTTGGAATTAAAACCCCATCACTCTAGTGGGGAGGTTTAGTGGCTCATGGAGCCATGGGGGCTCTGGATTCTTGAATGAGATCAATGTCCCTAACTTCCTTTCTGTCTTACAGGAACAAAATGAGAGGAGGCCAGCTCTGAAGCAGAGGGGCCCTCAGCAGACTCCAAATGTGCCAGCAGCTCCAGAATTGAACTTGCTCCAGAATTATGAATAATAGTTATCTGTTGTTTAAGAACTAGCTGTCCTAGGCCAGGACAGATGGCTCAGAGATTAAGAGCACTGACTGCTCTTATCAAGGATGAGGATTCAGTTCCCAGAACTTGCATATCAGCCCACAACCCTCTATAACGCCAGTTCCAAAGGCATCAAATTGTCTGGCCTCTGTGGGTGCCAGGTATGCACATGGTACACAGACATACAGGCAGGCAAAACAAATGAAATAAAAAAATAATAATTAAAAAATTAAGGAGAAAAAGTAATTATCCAGCCTTGAGTATTTTGCTGTAGCATAAAGAGCAAACCAGGACACTCTCTAAACCTCAGTCTCCTCATTTATAAAAGGACTAAGAAGAGGTGCCTCCCACAGGGATGAACAGTATGACTTTGTGTACTATAAAGAGCCTATTATTATATTATATTAATGGCAAATGAATGGCCAGCAACTGTCATTAATTGCTCTGATCAGCACTCATAATCTAACCCATGTTCTAATTGAGTCTGAATTATTGGTTTATTATCATTTACCAGTAGAGCTCTCAATATTGTTTACTATTAATTAATTTATTTTTTAATTATTAATTATTAATAATTATTTGTTATATAAAGATTATAATATATAATGTTTTATTTTATGTATTCCATTATATTATTCCATTACTTCTTTCCTTTAATCATGGTTCTCTGATTTAAGAATATAAGAATTATGGAGTAGCTTATATATACATAAAGTCATATCTATTTCATAAGTGATGACTGAATTATAGTAATTATAAAAATAATTTTGACTATATATGATCTTTTGATTAGCAGGTAACAATCTTTTATAATGTAAATACATTATATATTTCATTGTATATACACAAAATTTTACGTGTATATTATACATTATTAATCAGTCTACTAATTCAATATAAAATGAACATTTTTCATACTATTAATGTTTATCTACAAGACTCTCTTTAATAGCTACATAATAGTCCATCTTATGAATGTGTCACAATTTAAGTCATATTTAATCTTCAAATTTCCAATGTTGTTTAAAAGCAGTGACTTGTCTTTTGTTAAATAGAACACGATATTTTTAAGCCTGCACTAAACTGAGAAATCGGGATTAATTCTGAAAGGTTGTCTTAGCTCCTGAGTCCCCTTCGCCAGTCTATGACAAGGACTCAGAATGAAGATTCCAATCTCCAGAAAATTATGCTTGAAATTTTGTTTTCCAGAAAGTGGTACCTTCTCTTCCCCACTTAGTATTTCTATGTCTGTACCTGTGACCCTGTCTGTTTTCTGAGGCCAATTAGAAGAACAGCTTGCAGTATAAGACGGGCATCAGTTCTAATGTAGTTCAGATGAAGAACATCAGAATACTGCTGAATGAACAGCTGCTAAGAACGAACACCGTCACACAGCCTCAAAATGTACCTCTGCACATGACATAACACATAACACTCTGAGGATGTTATGTGGATTCTTCATAATGGAGACATGCCAATCACTGCCTGACTCAGATGCTCCAATGGCAAACCTGATGTCATACCATCAAAGAAGTCCATGGAAGGAGTGTACCAGCATGGCAGAACAGGAAGCCTCCACCCTTTCTTCCCCTGGTAGGAACACCAATTCCACAAGACACAGACCAATCCTTTTTGTAAGACTTCCAGAGATCAGGAGGCTCCTGAGCATCACACAAAGACAAGAAACTAACCATACTGAAACCAATAGGAAACTGTATGTCCCTAAGTACTGACTGTATTTCCCTGAACTCAGCTTGAAGATGCCCATATCCTATTTACCCCCGGTGTGGGAAGAGAAGATGTAAACACTCTAGGTTCAGATATTTGTTGTGGCTAGTAAATGACCTGGTATCTGACTTATCTGAAATTCATGGCTGATTAGGAAAGAACACCCACTTAGAGACTACCGTGAACAAAATCAGTAATTCAGACCAGCATCACTCACATGATCCATCCTCAGTTTAGTATGAACTATGGTGTCTGCTGACTGGGGAGAGAACACTGGAGGTCAGGCTCCTCCTAGTATGCAAATAGTTGTAGCGTGCATCAAGCATCCCAATAGGGGAGCTGACTGAGAGAATTAAAATCAAAAACAAAAAAAAGTAGGAACAAATTACTTCAACATAGATACATGACCTTCAACCTTTCCCTTTAAAGGAAAAGGCCAGGCAAAGGTGCTCTCATTCACCACCCCATGCATCAGAGTGAGGTATGGCACATGCTGGCTGGAGCAATCAGACAGGAAAAGGGAATTTACAAAAAAATAAAGTATTCATTCCCAATTCTGGGTAATTGTCCAAAAGAATTGAAACAGGAACAGAATTCCTTCTGTGTGTCACAGATTGCTTGTAATAGTCAAGAGGTAGAAACAGCCTAAGTGTCTTGTAGCATGAAACTTATTAACAAAAACAAACTGTTGACCTTGTGTACATCTTAGTTCACAAATGCTTCTAGTTTCTGGTCTTCACGCCTTATATAATCTTTCTCTTTCTGCCAGTCCAGTAACATTTGATAAACTCAGGCAAAAAAAAATTTCATTGATTATCCTATTTAAAACAAGTAGTTTCTTTTTAAATGTAGATCCCATAACTGACCTTTTCATCTCATGGTATCCATATTCTCTCTTTTTTCTTTTCATAATGGCTTCAATAATCTCCCTTTTGTCATTTTCCTCTTTCTCTTTTGAAAGTAGATTCAATGATCTACCCATTTATCCTATTATTCTTTTATCTTTTTTCTCAGAGTAGATTCAGTGATCTTCCTTATATCTATATTCTCCTTTTTCTTTTTTAAACAAAAACTCTATTTTTGGGTTAATTGTCACGTCCTGTATCATTTGTCCATTCTCTGCATAATGGGAAAGTGCAGAGCTTGTCACAAGTCCATGTTCAAGTAGTCTGTCAGACTGGATCATCTCAGCTAGCCATCTCAAAATTGTCCTAAGCAGTTTGTAGTCCAAAGTCAATCTTTTCGTGGCGCTAATGGCTTTACCATAGTCCATGTGGCATCATCGTTGTGGGATCCTGTCATCTTTTTGAATATTTCAAAGTCACTGTTAGGTATGGTCATGGTTCTCTGAAGACTTTTGTTATTGTTGTTGTGATTTGGAGCAATCAGTCTATAAATATCTGTCTCTTGGAATCATGAATGTTCTTCCCTAGAAAAGAAAATCTTCACAGCAATTTCTCCCCACCATTTGTCTACTTTTCGAAACTGACCTTTGCCAATGCCTTCTTGTAACACTATGGTCCTGGCAATTCTTCTCTGAACAAGCAGTAGTAAACACTTCATCCCAGGTAGCAGCATCACAGCAGTCACCAACACCATGAGAAAGAAATAGCAACTCAGAGCAGCAGCTGCTGCCTCCATAGTTCCACTGTTTGTGGCTGGGTCCCAGGCTGAAACTTCTTAGCATGTCTCCTAGGCTGGCCTCAAACTCAGGATCCTCCTGCCTCTGCCTCTGTCAGCAAATTCTACCAGTGTGTTCCACCACAACCGGCCGAGTGTAGCTCGGGTCTGAGCTAGGGCCCACAAGACCACAAGCAAGCAGCTTTTTCATGAATTCATACCACGAACATTGGGTGCCAGATGTAGCATGAATCTTAACAGGTCTTATTAATAAGAACAAACCAGAGGCCAGTTATTTGGGTGAATGCTGGAAGATCAGAGAAGCAGAACAAGCCACAGTTTCCTCACCTCACCAGTTCCTCAGCTGGTCTTGTTTCCTCAGACTGGAAGCCTGTGTGTCCTCAACCCAATGGCTCTCAGCTGAACTGCTGCTCCAAAGCCTAAATGCTTAACCAGCCAAATGCTTCTAGTTTCTGGTCTTCTCTTTCGGCCCGCACTCCCTGGGATTAAAGGTGTGAGTCACCATGTCTGGCTGTTTCCAATGTGGCTTTGAACTCACAGAGATCCACCTGGCTCTGCCTCCCAGTGCTGGGATTAAAGGCGTGTGCTACCACTGTCTATCCTCATGTTTAATATTGTGGCTGTCCTGCTCTCTGACCCCAGATAAGTTTATTTCAGGGAACACAGAATATTTCGGGGAACACAATACCACCATAATGTCTACAAGGATAAAATATGGAATCACATACAAGGTCTGCTAGTCCTAAACAAGAAGGGAATCCTATTATCTTCCATGACATGGTTGACGCTGAAGGACACTGAGCTGGGTAGAATAAGCATTCCATGTGTCTTACAGATCTTATGATGTCTAGCTCACAGGGAAAAAAAAGGAAGAATGCTTAAAGCTTTGAATAAGAGAAAAGATAAAAAATCATCCATCCCATAATACTGGAAATTCTAGAAATTTGCTGGATACTGCTATACATATCAATAATACTAATTGTAAACTTGAAGTTTAAGAGAAATATATATTTTGTTGTTGTTGTTTTTGTTGTTTATCATAGTAAAAGAGAAAGGGAAAAGGCTGCTGTCTCATTGAACACTCTTCGTCTAACATTAAAGCAAAGAGTCTATGGCCTCCATTAGACAACATTTGACTTTCCGCTTACACATCTGCAGCACGACTGGGGTGTTCTGCTGACCTCAGCAAGACTGGTTGCAAGCTGTGCTTATTTCAGGATGGGTCTATACATCACTCAGTTTTCCAAGATGCAGGACTGTCTTCCTGGTGTCAACAGCACCTGGCATATGTGCTGACATCCCAGTCACCAAAAGAAGGGGTGTGGATGCCCAAGTCCAGGCAGGGAACTCACTCCTCTAAAGAAGACTGGAGGAGAAAAGGGGAGAACAGTATTAAAAATATACAAATATATATGTATATGTATATATAAGTATGTATGTGTCTTTATATGAAATATATATATATACATATATATATATATATGAACCCCTACTGTAATATTACTGCAAAATTCAGATCAATTTTAACTTTGGTCACAAGGAATTTGTTAGAAAAACACAAACAAAATAAGAAAAATGGTTAACTGGCCCAGATTCTAAGAATAAAGCCTCAGACATAAGAAAAAAAAAAAAAAAAAAAGAAAGTACATCTACTGATGACTTTTGAGCCACTAGAGAAAATGAAATATTCAATTTAGAGTTTCAAAAATAGATACTTTATATTGATTATGTAACTGTGATTAATAATAATCATTAATAAGAAACATCTTCATTATCAGAAAAATCAGTGCTGACTCTTCATGAGAGAAATATCTTAATGCCTGCAATTTATGTTCAACTAGTTCACTGAAAAAACTTCCTGTTTGCATATAAACAAGGGTAAATAAATAAATCTTAAAATTGATTAATTTTGAAAGATTAATACAGGCAAAAGATGTGGAAAGCTGCTGTAATAGTCATTCTCCTCTGTTGCATTTTTTAAATTTTTTTTAATGTTAAAAGCAAACAAAGAAGTGACTAAAAAATTACCTAGATATGCCAAGATAATTTTCAATAACAGAGGAAAAAATCTAGGGGAATTACAGCAAATTAAAGAAAATGGGGCTGTGACCCTTAGCTCCTCCTGAGGATTGCTTCTTGGACTCTGCAGTGTGCCTGCACTGATTCTGTGGTGCATGGCATACTTGAGTGCATGAAGGCTTGACCTCTGGAGAACCTGCCGATTTGATGACATCACTGACAACGATGGAGAAAACTAAAGACCACAGAAACATTTGCGACCAGAAGCTAAGAACCTCAGTAAAGGATGAAGAGAATTTCTAAACCAAAGAAGGCAGCACTTAGAAGCAGGGTACACTCCTGCCTCTAGTTATTCCGTTTCCATATGTGCTCCAAAGAGTCCCCTTACATGGCCTTGAGCCATCCCAAACTACCATTCCTGGAAATACAAATCTGCTCTGATATACTGCTGCATTTACTTCTCTTAACAAATGCGTCTCGAGTCAACATGGAGTTCTTCACGATTCTCAGGATGCACAGCTCGCACTCCTTGTAAATAAGTTTGATAAGGCTCATTAAGAATTTTTTCCTTTCAGCCATCAGATTCTCACTCTACTTCTAATCCCAGAAGAATTCCTCCTGTGGTCCCAGGTCCCTGCTCAGGGAGGAGCAGGTGCAACACAGGAACAAATTTGAACTTGGCTGCTATTATTCATATCCCGGGAGTGACAGCTTCCTAATCTGCATACAATGAATTCGGCAAGTGTTTTCTGAGCCGTGTTCTCTGCTGGGAACTGCAGTCGTTCTTGATGAGGAGGCTGCTCGTTAATAGAAGTAGAGATTAAAGATTTTTGTGTCATTTAATTCCAATTCTATAAAACAGAGAAAGCGTGTCTTCTCAGTAAGGACACTTTTGTAGCAGAGACTAAATTTCACCTCAAATAGTTCCTTTATCTTGTATTAGTTAAGTTCTAGTAGTAACATTATTTAAATGACTTTTGGCATGAACTTAATGTGATTTTGGCTTTCAAAGACATTACAGCTGTTTAACCAAGCGCCGAGAAACATCCATGTGGCCAGAGATGGTTTCATTACATCTACAAGGTGCAGTTGGGAATGTTTGATCTGCATCACTTCCTTGTTCACCCATCACTGTATTACATGTCTCTTCTGCCATGTGTCTATTGGTTTCAAGTCGACAGTGATGGTGATTCTTGAAACCAATGATGCTATAGCACTTTTCACAAGAGCCAAGTTGGGCTTTCTCACGTGTGTGGGTCTTAGACTTTACAAGTACAGATAATGGTATGTGTCCAGATGATAGAAGCAAAACTCTCTGGGGGCAAATGGGAGCAGTGAGATGGGGAGGGTGCAAAGCAGGGAGGTGGGGACTGCAGGTCAGATGTGCTCAGAGCAGGTTACATAGTTACATGAAAATGGCCTTATGTAATCTTCTACAACAGTTTTTTTTTTTTTTTTTAACTTTCAAACATAGATCAGGATTTCTTTATCAAATGTGATAAGAATTAACACCCATTTCTCTCTCCATAGTCACATTCTCTCTTTCTAACCTACAGAATCATATTTTGTTTCATGTTAAGAGCAAAATCTGGATAGCAAACAGAAAAGTTTCAGGGTCTTAAATACTCCATGTGGGGCATGAAAACAAAACCAGGCAAAGTGTATCTGATATCGGGGATACTTAATTAGGCAATATTTGATTCATCTGAGAAATCTAAGGTCCTTATGAAATATCCAAGTTCTGCTTCACACCTTAGGAAAGCCGTTTGTATCTATTAGACTTTTGGACAAAGGCAAGCCTTACTTCTCAAAACCAGGCACAGATACTCCAAATCTTGAACTCACCAGAAAACAGTCTTGGCTCAACTGTACTCTTCTCAAAAGCTATCCAGTGCTCCATTGAGAAGAAATGTCTATAAAGCAACCTGAAGGAAACTGCCTTTAAACAGCATTGCTTCTAAGTGATGCAGGAGAAAGATCACAGGGCTTCTGCAAGGGCAGCAAGAGTTAAGAATCAAGTATAGATCGCATGCCGAGTTAAGGACACCACTTTCTTCCACACATAATTTGTCAGACGTTGTCTTCCATTTTAAGCAAGTGTGCAGGAAATCTACAGAAATCTAAATCAGCCACTATCTACAATCAGACCTTCTGCCTACCTCAGATTTTTGTTTTGTTTTCCTTTATTCCTTTACAATTGTTCCTTAAAGGCAGACACACGGTCTTAAACATCTATGCATAAAGGGCTTTGTTTGGACCACTCAGATGTCTAAAGCAAACCTCTTGTTCTATATCGTCCGTGTCCCAGGGTGGTGATAAAAACACCATGGCCAAAAGCAAGTTGGGGTAAAGAGGGGTTTACTTCATCTTACAGCTCATGTATCACACTCCATCACTTAGGGAAGTGGGGCAGGAACTCAAGGCAGGAACCTGGGGGTAGGAACTGCAGCAGAGGCCATGGAGAAGTGCTTCTCACTGGCTTACTCCTCATAGCTTCCTCAGCCTGCTTTTTGTATACAACCCAGGACTACATGCCCAGGGTTACATGACATACTGCAGTAGTCTGAGTCCTCATATCAATCATTCATTAAGAAAACACCATACAGACTTGCCTACAGGCAGTCTGGTGGAGGTATTTTCTCTAGTGAAATTCCTTTTTCCAAAATGACTCTAGTTTGTGTCAAATTGACAAAAAATTAGCAAGTGCCATCTGTTGCCATCTATTTCTAACATACTATCTTCAGAATAAATCCTTCTTGGTTTCTCCTCATTCAGTCCATCCAGTTAGTCAAAAAAATTATTATTATTATTATTATTATTATTATTATTATTATTATTATTATTTCTTCAGGTCTTACACTTTAAGAACATTATTGTTTCATGGAACTGAACTGCCTTGTATTATAATACCACTAGTAATTCCTAATGTACATAACAAGAGAGGAACTCTATATACACATACATCTCTGTGTGTTCAAGACCTGTGTAGATCCCAACTATAGAGACATTGAAAAAGACCCCACACACACAACAGGGCTCCCTCCCCAATCCCCATTAGGCACAAAGCACACCCAAACACCTCTTTTCAGAGAGATACCTTATTAAGCAAGGGAAAAAGTTAAAGTGCTTTCTGACTCACGCAGAAAAGCAGCCTCATAGGTATAATTTTTAAGAGGAGGAAAAGGGGAAGTCTGTGTTAGAATCGACCAAGATGTGGTGGTGTATTTTGATTGGGCTTGTTAATTAGGTGAACAAAAGGGGGCTTTTGATTTCTGGATTTCAATACTTTGATAGATGGACCTTGGTAGCCAGCCTCAGGAGGAGGAAGTGGCCAAATAAGGGAACAGACCTTGGTGGCTAGCTTTAGGTATATAATCTAAGGGGTTTTTAGTAAGGCAGAGGGAATGGGGGAGAAGGGCAAGGTCTGCCAGAGCCATGTTTGCTAGGCCTAGACTATAGATACCACAAAGTTAAAGAATTTTAAAATTGAGATTTTTACAAAAACAAAACAGAAAGGCACAACAGTGAGAGAAAGGTCTTTTGGGAGCAGGGCAGTTTGATGGGAGGCAGTGGGAAGGTGGTGGATTGATAGGGGCATTTTAGAATATATCTCATACATGCATAAAGTTAGATGGGAATAAAATAATTTTTAAAAATTTAAGTTTCAAATTTGCATTTATAGATAATACTGTATTTTAAAAATCCCACGTATAAGAAACCATGTTCAACACATCAAACGTTATAATTCATAAAACAGAAAGCTGTACTTTGAGTCTCCGAGTTTCCTGATTAGAACCTGTTGATGTTAAACTGCTGGTTGCTTTGAGACTCCTATAATGTGCATGTGTGAAGAGGTGGGGGGGAAGAGTGTTTCCAAAACAAAAGAAGCCTTCAGAAAAATAACACGCAGAAAGTTCAGAGACAGCCTCCCAGACTTGTACACAGACAATGGGCTGCTGATTTAGAAAATAGAAGTGCGAGAGTCGACAATGACAGATTAAAACTCATTAAAACTAAATCAGCTCATTGTCTACCCTCAGCTAAATGGAAAAGGGCGCTTTTGTAAATACGTGTATGCTCTTTCCCCCTGTTATATGCTGTCATCCCTTAAGATACTTCTCAGGTATCTTAGTGTCTATTCCTAGTCCTCCAGTGTCAGAGTCTACAGCATCAAAAAAAAAAAAAAAAAAAAAAAAAAAAAAAAATGCCGAGGAATCCAGCCATCCAGGACACAGGAGAAACTTTGCAGAAGAAACTTTCTTTGACCATCAGCCACTGGGCTGAAACCAAAAGCAGACAATACTGTCATTGTGGTCTCTTTGGGGGTTATCTGTGGAATTCTAATTAACCAATGCTCATTTTCTTTTCAGATATCAGAAGCAAAAACACAATCTGACTTAAGTTCCCTAGGAATTTGGAAGGAAATTCTGAATTTATCGGTGGCATGCATTAGCAGAAACTCCCTGAAGATTCTTCTGTTGAAGCATCCATTTAAAACACGTCTTAAAGTCTTGAAATTGAAATGTCACTCATCAACAGTGGGACCCCTTAGAATATACAGACTTAAAAAAAAAAAACTGTTTCATTTTGGTGTCTTGGAGTTCAAGAAAATAAATTCTAAATGATAAATTCTTGAGGCAAAAATGTCCCCTTTGTAAGTCTCTCAGCCAATGGCTCTCTCCTCTTGAACTCTAAATATGTGAGGGGAGAGGGCGGAGGGTCATTCATTGTTCCAACCCAAGATTTGCTAAAGCAGCAGTGAATAGGAGAGTCAATAAAATTTAAAAATTTCTCTAGAAACTCGTTTCTAGACATGGGAAGCAACAGAAAAAAATGAACAGCAAACCTCAGTGGAGAAGTATGACAAGTAAAGGCTCACCTCTGCCCCTGCCACTCAGCCATTAATAACCCAAGGCATGCAAGAAGAAGATACACAGATGCATTTGATGGGCCTCCCTTGGTCTTTAATAAGGCATATGCTGACATACTTTTTTCCCTTTTATTGAAAATAGATTATTTCCTCTACATTGTATCCTGATCGTAGTTTCCCCTCTCTCTACTTCTCCGAGTTCCTTCCCACTAGAAGGATGATATGAAGCAAAAACTATCATATCAAATTTGGACATGGCAACCAACAGGAGAAAGAGTCCCAAGAGAAAGCACAAGAGTCAAGACCCACTCATTCTGACAATCATGAGTCCCATAAAAATACTAAGCTAAAAGCTGTAATGTATACAGAGAGGGCCTGGTACAGACCCATGTAGGCCTTGTGCTTTCAGTCTCTGCAAGCTCATATGTGCCTTGCTTAGTTGATTCAGAGGCCTTGTTCTCCATTCCCTCTTGCTCTCATAGTCTCCACTGGATTCCTTGAGCTCTGAGAGGAGGGATTTGATGAAGACCCCTCATGGAGACTCTCGCTGCATAATATCTGGCTGTGGGTCTCTGTATCTGTTCCCATCTACTGCTGGAAGAAGCTTTTCTGATGATGATTGGGTAAAGTACTAATCTATGAATATAGCAGAATATCATCAGGAGTCATTTTATTGACACTTTATTCATTCGTTTGTTTGTTTGTTTGTTTGTTCATCCTTTCATTTATTTTTGACCAGTAGTATTTGGTTTTTACCCTAGATCTCTGGGATATCTAGTCTCTGGTTCTTGGTTACCCCAGCAGTGTCGGGTATGGGTTCCTTCTTGTGGCGTGGACTTTAGATCAAGGCAGACATCAGGTGGCTGCTTCCATGAGTTCCATGCCAGCATTGTCCCAGCATAGTTTGCAGGCAGGACATATTGTAGATCAAAGGGTTTGTGACTGGGTTGGTGTCCACATTTCTCTTTCAGTAGCCTGCAGAGTGCCTTCCCGCACCAAGGAGACTATAACATGGGGTGAAGGCTCCATGTAGGCACAGTTTGACTTCTCCGTGTTCAACAAGTTGTGTGGTGTCGTCCTCAGCAATGGGGCCCTGGTGTCAGCCTGGACCAATACATCCTTCAGAAATCCACATTATATGGAGAATCTGAATTCAGTGTTTGTTGTTAACTGTTTGTCAGTACCAGTCTCTAAAGCCTACAAAGTCTGCTTAAAATTTTGAAGCCAATACAGATGTGCACACATACGCTGAGAATCGCAAAATATAAAACATAACATATCCTATATGATGTGTTAGTTCCGGGCACCTGCTCATTTGGAAAACATCTGTGCATGGCTGAAACCCAACATGGCTGAAACACAGAAGGCCCATAGACACCCAGACAGGCTGGTGTCTGCTTCTGCCTGTGAATTATTCTGAGTCGATATCTTGATGTTAATATGCTTTCTCAGGCTTTGGGAATTATTCCACTAGGCTTCATCAAGCCTGTTTTCACTCGGGACACAATTACCATAGGTAATTACTTGTAGGCAAATGTCTGCCCTTCCATTGGGTAGTCACAGCATTGTCATGTTCCAAAACACACTTGATATGTCATCGCTGAAGTAATTAGCATGCTCAGGTTTTTTTGGTTGTTGCTCTTATTGGTGGTGGTGGGTTGTTTTTTTTTGTTTTTTGTTTTGTTTTTTTTAATGTATAAAAGTTTCACATTTTCAGCAGAGAGTTTTTGTGCTTATAAATCTCTCCACCATAACAACCTGTGAATTACAATCAAAGGTAATTGGAGTACAGTTTTCCATAGGAACATGTTGAGATATGGAGCTATCTCTCTACAGCATCATAGTGAGCCAGGTATAAGGACTTCCACATTCTCTCCCCATTTACTAAGTCCATGCCCACACTGTAATGGAGAATTTCGATTATGTACACTGACCTAGTCACAACGGAACGGTATGCAAAGAGAACAAAAACAGGTAACATTCTATGTCACTCAAAGTAATTCAAAACACAGTGAGAACCCAAAGATCTTCTTATCTGCCCTGGCAAAAGCAAAGGAATAAACAGTTCATGAAATTTAAAGTTACAATAATACAAATATATACTAGATTACGAAGCTTAAAATACATTCCTTATTAGAAGTTTTAAGAAGTTTTGAAAGGCTCTGAACTGGTCTGGTATCTCTTCATACTTCTATGGTCAAACCATAGGAAAACTGGTGGAGAAGTCCACAGAACAGAGCTGAAAGAAGTCTATGCTTCTGGGCTTTGCTCAGTGAGAAGGAAACTTAAAGGCTGGCTCTCTGTAGGACTCTGAATGAGGTTTGGTAGTTGCAGCAAGTCCCAAAAGATATTATTCTCAATGGCTGCCTTGTGATTACTTTTTATGGTGAATTTAAATTAGTAGAATTAAGAAAAGTCATAGTTTAAATGATAACCCTGGGACCCACTTCAGGGCCCAGCTCTATGGATCCATGAGCCATATGACTGACTCCTCTTTTCCATCCCTCCTGGATACAACTGATGACTCTCGGTTGTTCCCTACATTCCACAGTCTCATAAACATGGGCCTCCTCCATCATCTGATTGAGAACCTTCAAAATCAGGGATGATATATTTCCAGAATCAGTCACACTGCTCACCACTCTGCAGACACTAAAATGTGTTTGTGAAGCTAAGGAAGTCATGCATGAATAGCTGAATATTCATCTTCCACGAGTTTTCCTGAAGCAATCAAAATTTGTTCTTGTGACAAACAGCTGCCATTCTAGGATTCTACAAGGCTATAAGAATGGGAAAGAAATGATGTTAATGTTAACTTCATCTATTTTAATTTTTTTTTAAGTAGCCAGGATACTTACCAAAGATTTCTAACCAAGCTGCTGGGCCTGAATGCACAGATCTGTAATGGCTGCTACCTAAGGTAGAGGCAGAAGGACCAAAATTTCTAAGCCAATCCAGGCTATATATCAAGACCATGTCATAATGGGATTAAAATAATAATAATAAAGAGTAGGTCAGTGTCTACTGACCTTCACTAGAAGAGAAGCACCCTAGAAAGAATTATTCCAAAGCTGGATGTATATTTGCGCTGGATGACCAAAAGGATTCAGGACTGATAAAAGAAGCAGAGACCAAGCAATGACTGACATGCCTCACATTCATCATGTCTAAACACCCAATCAATGGGACTAGACTATTTCTCTGTCCTGAGTAATGAAAGTATATTTTACTAAAGAAACACTTTCATGGTTCCAGCCACAAAACAGCTAACTTCAAGCATCAAGAGAACCATACCTATCATATTCAGCTGCAGTTTCCTTACAGACATTAGCAGATAGGACGACATGAGTTCCCAAGTCGGGGAGACAATGGTAGAATCCATGTCTACTGCAAGACTTCTCAGGACAGAGGTGAGACAGAGAAAGAGCAATGAAATAAAGGCTGTCGTTCCTAAAAGAGGTACTTCATAATTACGACTTCACAGAAATTTTACTTTTAATGAAGTTAACAGCTATGATAATTATAGTGAACTTGTCAAAACTCCTCCATGTTTGTTATTTTGTGACAGGCAGCCATTCTGCCATTTCTTCCTGAAGCCTTGGAGTTGAAATAGGGTAAAGTGCTCATCTTAAAGGCTGACTAAAATGTGCATTTCAAAGACTGGTTTTTGTTTTGCTTCATCTTTCTGAGGCCCGTATTTGTACCTAAGTTGTCTGTGAAGTAGAAAACCATGTCCTCTAGAGGATATTGTTTGCAAACCAAAGAGAGAATTCAAAATTATGGGTCAAAGTCATTTGCTTGCAGTTATAATGAAAATTCATGGTTAGATTTCAGGACACTGCTTGATCATTAAAGCACTGTTTGTGGCATTTTACCTGAAAATTTAGACATTTAATCTCTCTTCTCCAAGAAGTTCTTAAAAATAAAAGAAAATTAAAAACAAAAGGCAAGTTGGCAAGATTCAGTAGAGTGGAACCCATGTCCCCAGGGTTGTTGAAACACTTCCTAATGGAAAGGACACATCAGTGAAAGCTGCTGCATCTTACTACAGGACTCAGCTATAGAGAGGAGAGCTTTGCCAGAACAGGTAAACACTGCCCACTGTATGGAATACACCCTGCTCTAGATGTTGTCGGAATTATGAAATCTAACAATAACTACAGTGCTTACTCAGGAATGCATTTAGTCCTAAAAGAAGTCTCCATTTATGAGCTCAGATTAAAATGTATGTGTTTGTCTATGTGTGTGTGTGTGTGTGTGTGTGTGTGTGTGTGTGTGTGTAAAGCAGCAGTCACTAAACTGTAGCAGCTCCAAGAAAATTATGAACAAATAGAAAAATGAGCACAGCCACTAAGGGCAAAAGAAAATGAGCAAGTCAGAAAGAGAGGCGTGAGAACTTTCTAAACATGGCTGTAATCAAACGGAAAGAAGGAAAGAGAAGAAGAGGACAGGACACAGTAGCACTGAAAGACTCAAAGACAAAAAGAGCCCAGACAGCAGGATGCAGGAAACACTAGTGCCCAAACTAGGAACATCTAAAACCTTTGTTATCAAAAAGTTAGTAAAAGCCCACACCTACAAAAGATGTGCCCTGACAAAAGTGACAAATAACAACAACAAAATGAAGGAAAGGAGGCAAAATAAATAACTTAGAAACAGTGAAAAATAACTTGCATGCAATGAGCCATTGTATAGACTGATGGGCAATGGTTTACACATCACAAACTGCAGGGTCTCTAGCTCTTGCAACCAAGATAGATGCAACTACAACAAAGTGAAAGCAAATTAGCATCACTATGTCTGATCTAATGTACTTAGAAAAGTTGGAGTAGTATGATGGTATTTTATTTGTGCTGAAATGTGATTTTATTTATATGTTAATAAAGTTGCCTGGGGGTTAGAGCTAATAGCAAGCCATATTAGAAGCCTGTGGTGGTGGCGCATGCCTTTAATCTGATCACATGATAGGCAGAGTCTGTGTGTTCATGGACATAGCCAGCATGGAGACATATGCCTTTAATCTCAATAACAACCATAGAAGACCTTGAGGTCTATATAGACAGGCAGTGACAAGGAGGTCATGTGGTTGGGTTTTCAACCAATGAGAAGGCAGAACAGAAAGTCAATAAAAAGACAGACACACAAGAAGTAGGTCTCTTTCTCAGGGAAGTACAGCAGTGGCAGCAAAGGGTAAGAAGGTGCTTTTAGTCTCAGCTCTTAGCTACTGCTGTGACCTCTTGGGCTTTTAACTCTGCATTTGGCTCTGTGTTTCTTATTTAATAAGACTGTTACATCTACAGAGTAGCCTGGATATGATCCATGGGCTGGAGTTTGCCAGTCCCTAGTAAACAAAACCCAACATACATGAAGCAGATACAAAATGTAAGAACTTTTCATGGGAACACACACACATACACACACACACACACACACACACACACACACACACACAAAAAAAAAAAAAAAAAAAAAAAAAAAAAAAAACTGAATTTGGGGATGAAAGCAGAATACTGATCACCACTGAATGATCTGAATGATCTGAATTCAGTCTATAGATCTTTGAAAGATGAAGAAAGTCAAATAGAGAGAAATGTAGCTAATGTGGACATCTTGGCAATTATAAGCCTTGGAACCATAATTTACTCTCAAGGTCCTTCACTTTGATGTGAAACACTGTACTCATCGGGTAAGTAAAAATTATATTCTGCTACTATTTCCTAGGATTAAGACATAGGCTCAACTCCATTTCAACCCTAACCCTGAGCCTCACTAGTGATCTAAAGAGTTCCCCTTTCCCAGGAGGGACCTCTTTTCAAATAAAACCTGGATTTCTGGCTTCAAACAACAACAGTTCAAGAGTAAACCAGTATGAAGCAGAGATGTAGATTTATTAAACCAATAAACACAGATCTTAAGCACAGGTGTCAATAGAAAGATAAAATGAGATGTATTCAAGGGTGGATGTAGGCTTCCCCAGGGAAAGTCATACTTAGCAGTCTTTATAATGGGTATATATATTATTGGGATGGTTCTCGAGTTATATGGCTAAAGATTGCGAAGGAAGACCCCTTCTAACATTGTTCAAGGAGAATAGCTTCCAGAAAGTTTAAAAGCAGAAAAAAGTCCATTCCATAAAGAAAGTTGCCAGATAGATGTATGTGGGGGTATAGTTTAGACTTGGGAATGAGAGGGGAGTGCTAAAAACTCAAGGTTATATGTAATTATGAGCCGAATTAAGTATAATCTATTATCTTGTTTGCTATGCATATCTGGCTATTCTGGAACGCACTATGTAGACCAGGCTGGACTTGAACTCACAGCTTCCTGTCTCTGCCTCCCAAATGCTAGGATTAAAGATGTGAGCCATGATACCTGATACTCTTTGTTGTGACAAGATGTCTTTAGGAAACATACATTGATTCTGTGAGCAATTTTGGCTCTATCGATGATCCTGACAGACAAACTAGACTGAGACAATGGGCTTTTTCTCCCTCTATATTTTCATTCCTATCCTGGCTTGCTACTGCAATAAAATGATGTTATGACCTAAATACATTCATATACATAAAGTGCTTGGAATTAGGCCTAGGCATATTAATTGGCTACCACCATGATCACTAGCAGGACATTGCCATGTTAGGTATTCAAATTTCAAAGACAAAAAAAGAAATACAAGTAATTCAGCTATCTTGATAGATAATCATCCACATGGAGAAGCTTTGTGCTCTTCTACTAGACTACCTCATTCTCAAAGCCAACAGAACTCTGTCTACAACACAGTAAGGGACATCTGTGTAACCAAGAACAATCCACGTGCCCAGCCAAGTGTTACAAGTATAGAGACAACATGCTGGCCTTCTCAAGTATGAAATGACATAGAGGAAAAGAAACTTCTAATCCCCTTATTAAGGAAATAAATAAAAAATTTTAAATGCATGACAATAAGATCCAACCGACTAAGTGTTAAATTAAAAAATAAACTCAGTAATGAAAAAGCCATGGTAAAGGAATAGCACTGTGCAATGCATTCATTTAAACAGATGACTTATAATGATCAACAGAGGGAATTATGTCCGCAGAATCAGATGCAATGCTACAGTGCTGACAAAGAGAACAATTCAGACCCCAAACCAGGGCACACAGCGAAGATAAGAAAGGGAAAAGAAGTGTGCTCATCTTACATAGCAGGTTCCCTTTCCACTTATTCAGGTTGAAGTGTGTAATTAAATACTGTCTGACTACCATCTTTTCAATTTTTTTTATTTTTATGTATATGTATGTGTGCAGGTGTGTGTACATGTGAACGATTGTGCTCACCTATGCAGGTGTCTGCAGAGGCCAGAAGAGTGTGTTGGATCCCTTGCAGCTGTAGTTAGGTGCAGTTGTAAACCACTCAACACAGGTGCTGGGATATAACTCAAGTCTTCTACAAGAACAGCAAGTGCTGCTAACCACTGAGCCATCTCTCCAGCAACATGACTACAAACCTGCAAGAAGTCTTTATCCCATTAATGGGTTGATATGTAATTACTTTTACTTGTTGGACAATCATTGGCAATCCCTTAAATTTCATTTCAGCTTCTTTTCCTCCTAAAATTTAAATTAAAATTCAGAGTTTTTTTCAGGCTTAGTTTGAATGCATTGTTTCCATATTTTTAACTTATCTGTCCCACCATCTGCCCATTAGCTCTGTATCATTCCAAAGAAGATCTACAGAATGATGAGCCTTCCATAATTTTCAGGGGATCAAATTTAGGGTGATTCTTTTGATTCCTCTTTTGCACTTAACTGTGTCTCTTGACAGACAATGTATGAGATTCCTGGATGCCCAGAAAGACTTATACTCTTACCTTCACTTGTGGTTCTATCTTGTTTCCTAACCTCTTTCTTAGGTAAGCGTAAGGAGTTGAGGAAGTTGGTCTTCATCAATGTCCCTTCATTCACTCAATTTGGTGTGACCCTTCACACATTTCTTTCTCCTTCCTTCCTGCTGACCAGAACCAACTTAGAAAACTTATGTTGTAGATTGCTGATGTGTTGGGTCACATGTATCAAAGAACATGTAAAGTAGAGCCACCTCATGGCTGGCCATACAGAAGGAAGGGGTGGCTGGCCGTTGGGCAGTCTGAATTTAGTTCACCATTGAGACTTACCTTAATTAGGGTTTCTATTACTGTGATCAAACACCATGACCAAGGCAACTTATAAAAGGAAGCATTTAATTGGACTCATGGTTTCTGAGGTTAGAGTCTGCAGTGGCAGGTCAACGGCATGATGGCAGGAACAGCTGAGAGCTCACATCCTGATCCAGAAGCAGAACACAGAGAAAGAGCACATTGGAAATAATGTATCTTCGAAAACTCACAGCCCACCCTCAGTGAAAACTTTTTCCAGCAAAGCCACATCTCCTAATCCTTCCCAAATAGTTTGACCAACAGGGGTAAGTATTCAAACACAGGGGTCTATAAGGGCCCCTCTCATTCATCATACTCATTTTGTTTGATTAGCTTTTCAAAAGGAAGTTGGTCTCTGGTCTCACTACCCTTGTTCTCCAATTAAGTAATGTCTTTTGGTTCAGGGGACATCAGCTGGACCTAGTCCAAGCTACCTTCTCTAAACTCAGTTTTATAGACTTTCTGAAAATCAGTTTTGACCCAGAGCCCTTTGTATGCAGATTAATTTAGCTCTTCATTTAAATCCAGGAAACATGGCCACTACACCACCCATTTGGTTTTTTGACATATAAGAAGACATTATACCTCAGTATCAGCAAATACAGCTCTGAAAGCCAGAGTCTTAGAGTAGATCATTGGATATTAGTTCTAGAAGCTAAAAATTTATAGAAAAGAAAAAAGAAAATCAAAAAGTTAAAAAAGCCCCCAACAAGCCATTTGGCCCAGGCTCTTCTGAGTTAAGGTATCAAATATTTTTCTTAAACTTTTTAATTAAACTGCAAGATGACAAGTTTTCAAATTTTACTTATCACCACTGAGATAAATGGTTTTCAAATAATCACTGAGGAGAGGGACGTGGGAGGTTAAAATAAACCCTCTCATTTAGTTCCCGTCACACATCTGCTCCTGAAAAATCTGTTTGGAACTCCAATTTTTTTTTTAATTTTCTGAAAGAACAAATTGGAATATCAAAAGGATGAGAGTTCTATGTCTGGCTCACACCCTAGCAAGAAATAAAAAATTTTCCACAATGTGTTTACAAGTTAGTAGACAGTCATAAACACTAATCTTTCAGTCCAGAGATATCTAATGCCTATTAACTTCACTTAAGTGTCTGCAAGACAGAAGGTTTTTACAAACCATGCCAATCAAAGATAGCTAAAACAATGCTGCTTAATTCTTTTCTAAGTTTTATATCAATTAGCTATTATTCCTAGTGTGCAGAGAACCCCCTCAAAGATAACCATCTCACACCCCTAATTCTTGACTATCTTATTAATTCTGACATTTTTTCCTTTGGCATGTCAAGGTAGCAATAGAAACACTATCAGATTCATCAAGCAGCAAATGATGCTTCCAACTTGAAATCTAATTAATTTTTCATGTTCATTATCTTTTAAGGGTGTATCTTACAAAGGGGCATTATCGGCTCTCCTTTTCTTAATAACTGCTGTAGTCACTTTTATCCTTTTTTCTTTTTGTCTAATAGGTTAGGATAGACCTTCAAATCATACACTCACAGTTTTTACCAATGACTTTTGAAAGGATAAGTATTAAATATGTCATTTGAGATGTATAATGTGTTACAAAAATCAGATCCATTAGAAACAGAAGCTCATTAAGAGATAAGTATCAAGAATTTACAGAAGTACATAGTTACTTTAAGAAGTACTGAGTGGGTCACATGAAATGTACTAATGTGTATTGCCCTTATTTTGAGAAATCAGGAGAAAAATTATTTTAATTAAAATGTAAAAAATTATATATCCCATAATTTTCTCATTTCCCTCTCAATTACATGGAATAAATTACCCTAAATGAATATTTGTATGCTGGAAGGAAAGGGTGAGTGCTTGTATGAGTACGGGGTAGGCATGTCTGTCCATTTGTGTTTTGGGAAGGGAAAGAGAAATGCTGATTAGTAAAGTCTATTTCATAGACCTGACGGACTTGCTGTGCAAAGAAAATAAATTAACAAATCAATACTTTACATGGAAGACATTACCAGTTTTAATACTGGCATTTTAACAATAGAGGTGTGAGAGTTGTCATTTGTCTTTAGAAAACAATTCCTCCTACTGTACATAAAAAAAAACCATGCAGAAAAATGCTTGAGACCATGAAGAATCCCTCTATCCATTCGCAGTTAGTCTAGCCCCTGGTGGTTCAGAAAGACACTGGTTACTAATACTCAAGGAAAGGCATCAGTTGTCAATTAAAGAAAATAAGGGGCCAGTGAGATGATTCAGAAATAAAAGCAGTTATAGTACAAGCCCACTGACCTCAGGTCAACACCCAGAATCCACATAAAGGTGAAAAGAGAGAACTGACATCATAAAGGTGTCCTCTGACCTCTACAAGTGCATCATCCACTCATGTACACACACACACACACACACACACACACACACACACTGATAATCAATTAAAAAGTAGAGAAAAAAGAGCATCCATATTCAAAGCAAAGGAAAAAAGTTTTGATCATCAGTTGAAATGAATGGAATGCAAAGGATTAGACTAGTAAGGCTCTTCAAACACTGCCTGGGTTTAGTCAGAAACAAAAGGAGGGCCCAGGGAATGGGCACCAGAAGGCAACTTCTCTTCAAGCACTGACTCACAACAAAGCATTTCTTTTCTCTTCAGAACCATTGCTACATTTTGTCACAGAGACCTCTGAATTCAGCTCATTCCAGCTTGCCTAACAAGCAAAAGCAAAGAGAAACTCCAGCGCAGGGCTCTGAGGCCTTATTAAAAATATGACTGCAATATGTGTTGCAGTTGCCATCCCTTTTAAGTGGGACAGTGAAATGTTAACCCCCTGTTTCCTCCTGAAGAATACTTGCCTGGAGCTCTCTATAAACTGGGGACATACTCTCTCACACTTGGGAATCTACAGAACATATTAGCAAATTGAAACCATAGCTTTTGCCTAATGAGGGGCAGTTTTCTCTGAAAACCTAGCTAGTTCATTAACTATGATCGAAACCATATACTTCATTAGGCACATATCTGTTCAACTGGACTATCCAGCCCAAAAAGACAGAAATATGTATAGTATGGATAGAACAATTCTGAAAATTCATGTAAATATACACCTTTAACTTAAAAATAAAGTTACTACTTAAAGAAGCAAAGAAAAACCCACACAAACAGATAACACCACACACACACACACACACACACACACACACACACAAAAAAAAAAATACATGGCAAGAGAGAAATAGAAAACTTCATGTTTTTACCTAAATCAGTCCAGGGCTGGTCACTGGAGGGGAACATGGTTTTCAGGTGTGTTTTCATGTGAAACCCTGCTGGATAATTCACACTCCCATTCCTCCAGAGTTAGACCAAAAATAAAACAGGCTCTCACCAAGCATGATTACTTTTTAAAGCTGACTGAGATCATAATTTTAATGCTTTCTGAAATTATAGGGTTTTTCATGCCTTCATCCTGTCTCTAACTACTTACATCTCAATTTTTTCCCTATCCAAAAAAAAAAAAAAAAGTAAGCAAGATTTGATAAAGAGGCTAAAAGGTGAGCTGTTTAATAGAGATGAATAAGCTAACATTCCCCTGGTCATGACTTCCTGTGCTACACAATTTGAGAAGAGAGTAAAATGAGTCTAGTCTTCAAGGACTGAATCTTCAATTATATTCTGAATAAACCCAATCATGACGCCACCATCTTCTCCATTTAGTCACCAATTATATATGCAGAGTTTAAATGATCTCCTTTCTTTAGGAACATGAATCCTTTCTCCCTGTAAGAATTACTATTTCCTGTTGGTGTTTTGTTTTTATTTCAAAGGGGGAGCACGTTTCTGTGTCTTACGAAAGTGGTTCTGCTTGTGTGATCATTATCATCATTAAGCATTTATGAAGCACTTTAAACTTATTTACTAGAACTCATGATGTCCCTAGAAGATAGGCTGGCATAATGGACTTCTTATAAATGAGAAGATGGAGGTTAAGTAACTGAGCCAAGGTCACATAGATAATTTGGATAAAAGACTTGAAGTCCCTGACTTCCCGTTCAGGATCTAAATGAAAACTTTTAAGTGTTATGAAGAGTTACCTGACTCAAAACTTTATTCTGAATCTATGACTGGCGGCAAGTAACGTCACAGGTGTGTCTCATGTTTCCCCTGTGGCTGCTGGCATGGTTTTGGTGTCTGCTGAAATTGCTGGATGCCTAGAAAGGAGCACAATGTATGAAGAAGACATGCCACTGTCTTTGAGGTACTCTCTGCCTTTCCTTCTCGGTTAGACAAATATAGCTCCGGATTCAGGCAATGAGTCCTCATGCAAGATGGTGTGATAGGAATAAAATACATTATCAGCCCTGGATAGCTCTATCAGATGGAACAAGATGGTGGAAAGTCCCTGGTAGAATTCTACTTCTAAGACTCTCAGTGGAGGTTCCCAGTATGAACATGTCCTTGTTTCCTATCAGTAACAAAAACAGAAACCAAGACAACTGTGTCCATCAGTAGTGGTTGCCACAATCACTTGCTCAGTTTTCTGCTAAATATTCATTTCTTAAGCCTTGCTTGGCTGGATTTTAACTTGATATTATTAGCAAGTCATGGAATTTAGCCCCTGGTTTTTATTTAGATTAAAAACTTAAAGAAAATGTAATCCTCTAACTTACTTTGAAATGACAAGGGCAATAATTCAAACACAGCCTCTCGTTAATTGTGTTGGCTAGTCTGTGGTGCAGGTTTCTTGTGTTCTCAGGAAGGGGAGTTTGGAAGTTCCTGCTCTGATATCAGTGCCACACATTTTCCAGCATCTGTGCCTTCTGTTTGTTTGTTTGTTTCTGAATCAGTCCCCACTACATGTATCTCCTTCATTCCCTCTTTGTTTTGCCTAATCCTATCTTTGAAGGTTTGATTCAGATCCCAATTGTTCATGAATGCCCTCCAACCATTGAACTCAAGGCTCAGTCACTTATTGAACAGACAGTACAGCTTTATCTTGCTGAGATTTTTACCACCTGTTGTATGAACATTTACTAATTATGAATAGTTGATAAAACTTTCACTCATGTCAGTCTCTCAGCCTACAGAGTTTGACACTCTTCTCTTTTATGTCTATACAGAGTAATAGATATAGGTATATATTTTAGAATAGCAGCTAACACTTATCAAGAACTCAAAATGTATCAGCTAAATAATTTACACATTATCTAAATTATTACAACAAACCTATGAAGTTAACGCTGTAAGTATTCTCATTTAATGTGTGAAAAAAATCAAGTTCAGAGAAGTTAAGGCACTCACAGAAAAACAAACAGGGGATAAATTGTGCAGCTGAGATATGGATAGAGACAAACACTCTTAGACACTGATTTAATCATTCTGCAGTGGAAGAAAGAAAGGGGCGGCAAAAAAGGAAAGAGAAGAAATAGAGCAGGAGGAGAGAAAAGCAACTGAGCAGGCAGCATGCAAGGGTGAATTTACCAAAAGAGTAACAAAATATAGGGTTCCCCATTTTTCTTTTTTTCTTTTTTTTTTTTTTTTTTTGCTTTCTAGTGGCATTAAGAGGCCCACACAATCAACTAAGCAGGGCTCTTGGGGGTTCACAGATACTCAAGCAACAATCAGGAAGCATGTAAGGGTCTGACCTAGCTCCTCTGCATCTATGTTATGGTTGTGTAGCTTGGAGTTCTTGTGGGACTCCTCACAGTGGGAGTAGGGGTGTCTCTGACTCTTTGCCTGTTCCTGGGACCCATTTCCTTCTCCTGGGTTGCCTTGTCCAGTCTTGATATGAGGGTATGTGCCTAGTGTTAATGCATCTTGTTACACTATGTTTGGTTGATGTCCCTAGGAGGCCTAGTCTTTTCTGAAGGGAAATGGAGGCGTGGACTTGAGGGAGATAGCAGGTCAGAGGGGGGATTAGGAAGAGTGAAGGAAAGAGAAACAGCAGTCTGGATGCAATAGATGAGAAAATGCTTTTTTAAAATGAGGACACACTAAGATAACTATTGGTTAAAATGATCTATGATAGATTCCAAACTGATTTGAAGACAAGAAGGATTATAGTTCAAAGAAATGACAATTTTAACAGATATTATTTAATATATTTATATCTTAAGTATTACGTACATAATATATTTGATATATTAATATATAGTAAAATACATGTATTTACCATCACATACACCATAAAGATATATAAATGGTATGTCTAAAAAGTAGGTACTCAGGAATACTGTTTTTGTAATTTTAGAAGTTTTTAAAGGCTATTTTAGCTATGGTTACTTAAGATGTCTGTCTGTATTTTCTGTCTGTGTCTCCTGTTCTCATGTTGACCCCAAGTACAAGGACCATGAGAAATTTTGGACCAGCCTAAGGTGAAGTGAAGTTTCAGATGTAGGCTCTTTGGAGGTGAGATAATTAGTTTATGTAATGACCAATCATTTACATGTATAGCTGTCAGTTTTAGTCTCCTAACATAGAAACAGCTTCTAGAAAATTTCCTCGTACATGTTGTACCTGTTCAACAACTGTTTTTAATAATGTACCATACATGTTTATCAAAGGTAACATTGTCTTACAAATGTGCCCTACGGTGCCTAGCACATAAAGAACTTTGTTAGTAGAAGAAACAAATATTTAAATATAGACTAGTTTCAGGAAAATTCTTCAATGCATCAAACACATAAAATTATATGGAAGGAATGTGCTTGATTTCTGGTTAAAATACAAGTTCTTTCTTTGCAATGGTAGTCTATCTTATGCAGAAAAGGCCATTATAAGTTACCTTGTATTTATTTGTTTTCCTTTGGATGGGAATTGTGCAAAATAGAATTTATCAGCAAGTGTGTGTTTGTACAGAACAAGCCTATAATAGTGCTATAAACAATAAAGGTGTCTTTGAGGGGATCCACATGTTTTATGCATTCTAATGTGCCTTTTCCCCAGCACTGTCAAGAAAAAAAAATGTGTAATAGAAATAAAAATTTCTAAATTCTCAATGGAAAGATATGAATATCCATCAATTGTGCAGGTGGAAAAGGTGAATTGTATTTTTTTCTCTTTCAATACGTACAGAGAATTACAAAGCAAACTTCCTTTTAGGGGGCAGATATGGAGCAAACCAACAATGTGAATTAAAATATAATCAAAGAATCACTGGAGAACTATGGTGTCATTTCTCTAAGTGGTCATTTGTCAGCTTTTTAAAATTGTAAATTGCCATTTGGATGATTTCCTATCCTTTGTCTTAAAACATTTTTTTTTTTTTTGCTGTTAAATGCAAGTATCTTTTATTTCAGATGTTTTTCTTTTCTTTATTAAGAAATGTTTTTCATTCATTGTACACAACAATCAATGTCCTCCTCTTCCCTCCTCCTGCCTCCCTACTTTCCCTCCCCCAACCCACTCCCCACTCCCCCTCACAAGAAACTAAGACCTCCCATGTGGAGACACATCCAGTAGAGGCAAGTCCAAGCCCCTCCCCCATCTTAAGCTTCTTAACGGAATCCAAATATTGCTTATGATCTAGGATCCTTCATGGAAAGAGTCTATCCCTATAGGAGGGAAGAACTCACTGGTGGAACTCACTGGTATCCAAAATCTTCACTGGAGAGGCAGGTGAGTAACAGAGTATTTAGTGGTATGCTGTCTGAAGATATTAGATATTTGTCGACAATTTTTAGGACAGAGTTTAGCAGACCTACCCTTAAAGGTAAAATGCAAAATAAGCATCAAAATTGATAAACCAATTGATGAAGGGCTGCAGAGCTGGCAAAACAGATGTAATGGGGTCCAACAAAACAAAGTTGCTGGATGCCTAGAAAAGAGAACTATGCATAAGTACAAGGAACACAAAAGATAAATCACAATAATAGGATGAGCAAGAACTGCTTGGAAAAAGTACAGAGAAAGAGATGTAAGAACACACTTGGTGTAGCACAGATCTGTTGCTGTGGGTTGTCTTTCTGTGTTGCTCTAATTGGTTGATAAATAAAGCTATTTGGCCAAAGGTGAAGCAGAATAAGGTTAGGTGCTACATTCCAACTGGAGAGGGAAGAAGGGAGAGTGGGTCAGACACCACAAACCACCGCCAGAAGCAAGATGTGAAAGTACTGGTGAGCCACAAAGCCACATGGCAATGTATAGATTAACAGAAAAGGACTGAGTAAATTTTTAAGAGCTAGCTAGCAAGAAGCCTGAACCAACAGGCCATAGAATTTACAATTAATATTAAGCCTCTGTGTGATTATTTTATAAGCAGCTGTGGGACCACAGGGCTGAGCAGAGAAACCAGGAATCATGGGACCAGGTGGAACCAAAGAAACTTACAGCTACAATCTGTGGCCTATTACTTCTGTTCAAACTCCTCCTTTTCAGAGATTCATGGAATCAGTTCAAAGAAAGCAGTATCAAGGGGCCAAGTGCACAGCTGGGCTGGGTTCATTGTCATGTTGGCTGATTGAAGATAGAGCTAAAGGGATGTGGGAATGAAATGAACTAATATGAGGAAATGAGAAGAACACTGGCAATTTAGAAGAAGAGAGCATGAACAAACACGTCGTCTCCACTGTGCGCAAGGGAGAAGCACCCACAGACAGACAGAAACTCTTCCAGCTCTACCACTTGTCTGCTCTCTGATTCTCTCAACCCAGAATGCTCTGATTTTGCTTTCACAACATTCATGAGGCAGGATTCCTAACTACACAAGAGCTTAGAGGCTACCAGTGTTTTCTAATAGAAGTCACAGCAAAAGGAACAAAGAAATCTTAGGTGGACACTTCGGTTTCATTTTACTGCATTATTCTTGGCAAGATATAAACATGCCATTGTTCTGACCAAATATTAAGCTAAGTACTTTACACGTGTGATGTGCATAGCAACACTCAGAGACAGATGTTATTTTCCTCTTCCAAATTGAAATGAGTCAAATCTAGAAAAAAAAATTATATGTGCTTAGGGGGGTGTGGTGGTTTGAAACAAAATGGCCCCCCATAGGAGGTGGCACTATTAGGAGGTGTGGCTTCATTGGGGTTGGTGTGGCCTTGTTGGAAGAACTGTGTCACTGCAGCTCACAGATCAAGATGTAGAGCTCTCAGCTCCTCCAGTACCATGTCTGCCTGCATGCCACCATGTCCTACCATGATGATAATGGACTGAACCTCTGAACTGTAAGCCAGCCCCAATTACATGCATGTTTCCCTTTATAAGAGTTGCTGTGGTCCTGGTGTCTCTTCACAGCAATAGAAACCCTAAGACAGTGGGTATGTAGCTCAGAGACAGATAATTTGCCTGGCATATACAAGGTGCAGTGTCGAGTTTAATTTCAAACACATCAAAACAAGGAAGTACTCAGGTCACAGAAACATTGATTGGTGGAATTTAAAGTAGTTGCTCGAAATACAGTTTTTCTTTAACCAATATCAAAATATCAGATTATTATACCATATCCCATCAATATGTACAATTAAATCAATATAAAAATTGAACACTTACATCACGGGGTTGGGGATGTTTCTCAGTGGTAGAGCATTTGCCTGGCAATGTGCAAGTATTTGCGTTTAGTCCTGAGTGTCCTGACACTTACACATGTACACATAGAACTCTAACTAAACTGGAAGAAAACAACTTCTATTTGTAGTTTTCTCACTTCAAGTCATCAATGAGGTGGCATTTCAACTCTTCATGCCTCTGCCTTATACTCACACATGTATGTCTGTGTCTATAGAGAAGACAGTCCACCAGCTCACTTCAGCAAGCAGAAACTGCTTCAACAGTTTATTTTGAACCCTGCTACTTTTATGTTTCTTGTCAAAAAGAAACAGCCAGATCTTGGTACATATATGATCCTGCTCCAGTAAAATCTATAGATAATTGTCCATGTTTTTTATCCCCATTCAGAGAGTAATGAATGTGGATTTCTTCAACAAACATCCAATGACTTTCAACATTCTTTTGGAACCTGTATCAAGTCGCCCATTATAAACAATATCTCTGTGGAGATAGCTATGCTGCTGTTGAAATATCAGTATCTTGCCAGTTTAGTGCACTTATGCACATATAAAAAATTGCTACAACACTAATTTCTATTAGGAACTAATGGCCCTTGAAATTTTTTGTTGTAGCTTAAAACTGTCTTTAAGTTAGAAGACTATAGATTTCTCCCCACTTAAAATATCAACAGTTGAAATCATGTTGCTTTTACCATCCAGCATGTAAATTATCTATTGAAACTGTGTTTGAGTTAGAGGCCTCTAGAGTCCTCTTTATAATCCTAACTTTAAAAACTCAATTTTATTTTTATATCTTTAACTTATAACATAGTGATTACTGTATCCATATGCAAAGACAAGTAGTAACTTACAACTGAAAAATAAATTTGGAAAATCTGGACATTTTGTTGTTGTTGTTTTCTCGAGGTCTTACTATGTACCAGGGTGGCCTGAACTCACTACATAGACCAACCTGGATGCAAATTTGTAGTTATCCTCTTGACTCTGTCTAAGGTCAAGCACTTGTAAACCCTTAAAGCAAACAGTTCTCTGAGATTCTTATGCACTGTAACCTAGACTCTGAGGCCATTTAAATATGAACAAATATTAAATTCTAACACAGGACTAACAAGAAGCTATCAAAGGCATTAGTGTTATTTCAAACATTAACACTGTGGGCTGCTGCTGACTAAGAGTATGATATATCTAGAGTCCAGGTCTGGGATGAAAACAGAGAAAGTGTCCTGCAAGGACAGTGTTCTCTGAACCTCTTTAGCTTTTAATTTGTAAGAAATTAACAACCATCTTTTGGGATCCTTGGATTTTTGAGTCATATAACAACAAATATTGACCCTAAGAAACTGAACCTCTGTGACTGAGATAGAAGGTAAATCATCCTGCCACTGACAGCCAAGTGCGGGTCTATGGTCTTATCACAGCCAGGGTCTGTGTTGATTGATGTCTGTGGCTAGTACTACTACCATTAATGGCCATATGTATGTCTATGGTCTGTGCTGCAGCCTGAAGCCATGTTGATATCCTTGAGCCATTTGGCTGCTAGGGGCCATACTGAGTGGCCTGTGATGCCACCTGGGGTCATGCTGATGTCTGGACTTGTGCTGCCACCAAGGGCAGTGTTGTGGTCTGTTGTCCTATAGTAGGTGGGGTCTGTGTTGATGTCCATAGCCCATGTGGCTGCCCATGGTCTGTGCTGGTGCCTGAAGCCGTGTTGATGTCTGTGTTCCCTGCTGCCTCTGAGGGTCTAGTCTGGGTCCATGACCCTACTGTAGTCATGGGCCCTGTTCTTGGCTTGTGCTCTTGTCAGAAACCATTTGGAAGCCCATGATCTGTATTGCTGCTGACTGTGAAGAGCAAATAAGCTGCCCTTGCAATGATACTGATGACAGTGGATGCACAGTTGAGAAAGAGGGACATAGAAGACTTCTGTGACAACCCTTACTCCCACCCCAATTCCCCCCACCCCGCTTTAAAAAAAAAAAAAAGGTAGCAGCCTAAACAGGAAGCCATCAAAGAAAACTCTTAAAAAATGTGATAGGATGCTGAAATATCACTCCCAATCGATGGCTTCCAGCAGCAGTTCAAGAGGGGAAGGACTTTGTTCTATTTAAGGGAAGGACACTGAGAGTTTGACAATGCTCCAGTGAGTATATAGATAACACAAATTGGACTTATTTTTGTTTTAGGTTTTGGTGGGGAATGAGGCCACAGGGTGGGGAGTCAGACATGGAAGGGAAGGGAAGTGAATGTGATCAGGGTGTATGATGTGAAATCCCCAAAGAATCAATAAAAACATTATGTTGGAAAAAAGTAAATAAAATTTAAAGATACATAGTAGAAAAAAAAATGAATGCTATCTAGCCTCAGTAAATTTCAGATGTTGTCTGTCAAATGAGGAACATGTCTGCTTACATTATCAGCTGAAAACTAACACACTACTTACAAAGAATAATGAATGACCCTATAAAATACCTTGTCAAGAATAACCCTGTGCACTTGAAACCCAGCACATCTGAAATGTGGATTTCTTTCCTAGTCTCCATTCCTACTGCTCAAGCCAAAATCATAAAAACCATGGTCAAATCCCCCTTCTTCCCTGCATTCATATTTTTTTTTTGGAATTATAAGTCTCATCAAAACGCTCTCCCTAATGTTCTGCTATTTCTGAATTCCCCCATGATAGAAAGGCCTAGTTACACCTTCCTGGAAGTTTTGTTGGGTGGCAGTGGTGTAAAACGGTGACATTTTTAAAGATAGAAACTAATGGAAAGTCACCGACGCTTGGACCTATGAAGGCATTACGTATTGGTCTTCCCAAGAGTCAGTACTCAAGAAATGAGACTGGTATGAAGCCAGGATGACCCATTGCTCAACCCATTCTTCAGCCAGCCCTATCACTTCGTTCTTACTATGTTCTGCATAGCCAGGACTTCTCACTTCCAACACTGTGAGCCAAATTAAAGTCTTCTTATAAATACCCACCAGTGAACTAATACAGTTCATCATCATTTCCTGAGGATGAGTAAGAAGGGCTGACGACTCTTTCTACTTCCTGATTTTTGTATCCCCTTCAAATCCATTGTCTCCATCACTGGTAGAATATTTGTTCTATTTTTCTTTCATTGCTGTGACCAAACACAGCTTGGAGTAGAAAAGACTTATTTCAGTTTATACTTCTGGACTACAGTCGATCACTGAAAAAAGTCAGGACAGGAACTCAAGGCAGGAACCTAGAGGCAGGAACTGAAGCAGAGACCACAGAGAAAAGCTGCTTACTGCTTGCTCTCTGGGTGGGTCACTCTCTGGCTCACGCTAGGCTTGCTTTCTCATATAGCCCAGGCCCACCTATGTAGGGATGGTGTCTCCAACCATGGGTTAGGTGCTCTCATATCAATTATCAATCAAGGTAGCTTTTCGCAGATGTGGACACAGGCCAATCTGATTGAGGCAATTTCTTCCATTAATATTCCCTCTTCCTGAGTGATTCAAAGCTGTGTCAACTTAATAATAAATACTATCCCAGGCAATTTCTAGGTTGAAAAAAATGTGATCTTGTTGCTCACTCCCCAATGGCCATCTTCTGACGCTGGTACCAATTCCAAGCTCCTCAAGCACAAAAATGTCCCCCAAGCTTCCTTACTATGCTTTTTGCTTGTAAAAAGTTTCATGTCACACTCAACATACATATTAGTGATACTCCCACTCCAGAACACCCCTATCTTGCTTTTATTTACCTAATTCAATGTTATTTTGTGTAGATTTAAAGCAGTCTACTACAGTAGCTTATTAGAAATGTCATTTCACATACCATTTCCCACACACAAATCAGAATTTCAGGAGCCCAGGAACATGTATTTAAAATGTTGCTAACTGATTCTGATACATGCTGCAGTTTGGGAAACATTTACATAGATGATTCTTACTGATTATTTGAAATCAAACTTCAGCCATGTCTCCTACAGGGCTGAGGCCCACAGCACTTCATGAAACCCCATAGCATCCCATGCATTGTGCTCTGTACACCAAAGGCCACTAACTATGTGGTCAGTTATTTCCTTTCATGAGTTGTTTCAGAGGAGAGGTTATCTCTGGGCTGCCTTTGATTCCCTCTCACACCACAAATACTATAGACGGTCCATGTGGCGGGCTCACCGTGTGTCATTTCTTCACTTAGTTCTTTACACGTGTGAGATCATTTAATAACCACAATAGCCCCCAGAAGATATATTCTGCTATTATACACTCCATTTTGCATATGAAAGTGTAATAAATATTACATAAATGGTCCCACATAACCCAGTCAATAAATGTCATAGCTAGGATTCAAGGTTGGGCAAGGCCTGCAGCAGGGCCCTCCACGCACATCCTCATCCAGTATAAATAAAGCACTGCGTCTGCAGAACCGCAAATGAATGGAGACTTGAATTGTCTGGCACATGAGTGCTCAGTAAATGGAGCAACCATTCTCATTATCAACACCGTCAGACTCCCACAAACCAAATTACTTGCCTAAAATCTCTGCAATGATTCCTGCTCACAACCCGCCTAGTCTTTGGCCCAGTCTCCTTTCAGTTCTCATAGCAAAATCTGGCAGGATTTCGTGATGCCTAAAGACACCCTCTCCCTCACCCCCAGAAAACTGTTACATCAACTTCATCTCACCATTTAGTGGATCAGGAACCTCACATAGCCTAGGACCAGCCACTTCTAGTCATCCCCTCTTGTAAAACTTTGCCAGGGTATCTATTGCCTTTGCTGCAGCCTTCATGACCACATAAGAAAGTGATAAACACTTCCAATTTCATTTAAAACCACCTAAGACAATCATCTGTAGAGTACTGACAGCCTTCCCACTCCATCTGACTGTACATGTACCATGCTGGGTAAGATAAGTGAATATTTTCACATGCTTGATGGTGTATTTTTGTTTGTTTGTTTTTTGTTTTTTGTTTTTTGTTTTTTTACTTTAGTGATATTGTTGGATTTATTGAATTGCGTGTCTCTCTTAAAAAAAATCTACATGTCAAAGTAAAGTTCATAATTCCTTCAGAAAGTCACCATTTTAGAGGAAATTATGTTAAAAATTAGGTCCTTAAAGTGAAAACTAACTCATTTTGACCTACTTTTTATAACAAAAAGACAGTCGTACAGACAGAGAAAACAATATAAAGAAGTCATGTACAGGAACTTGCTGGTGGCTTAAAACAAAATGTCTCCCCCATCACCCTCAGAAGTAACCAACCTTATCAACACTTGACCCTCAGATTTCCAAAAGCTAGGACTGTGAGACAAGTTTCTGTTATTCAAGACACTCAGTCTGTGGTACACTGGATATCCTTTATTTGCAGTTTCTCTTTCTGTGGTTTCCATTGCTAGCATTAACCATGAATTCAAACTGTTAAAAGGAAATTTTCAGAAATAAATAACTTATAAGTTTTAAAATGCAGACTGTTTTGAGCAGTGTGGTATAGTCTTGCACATTCCACTTCATTCCACCAAGAACATGGCTCATCCCTTTGCCCAGTGTATCTATAATTTATATACTACCCACCCATTCGAAAAGTTTTGTGCTCACTTTGTTAACCCTTATTTTACTTAATGATCATTTCCAAAGCACAAGGGTAGTCATGCAAAAGAGGCATCAGGAAATGAAGCTTGAAAAGACAGATTGACTGTTTGTATGTGGCAATGATTCAGGATATATAGAAAGAAAAAAAAAAAAAAACCTTAGGGCATGCAGGGTTTAGAACTGTCTGCAGGCCTGGAACATATCACTAGTTTACCACTGAATGTTGTCATAGAAGCATAAGTGAACTAATACCATTGTTACAGATGGTTGGGGTCAAGGCCAGATGCTGTCAGGTCCTTGACCTCTTATTTGAGAATGAAATAAAAGCCCACAGATAGTAAAGTAGCAAGAAAACCACTTCTAAAGCAAAGCAATAAAACAGGTCAGCTTGCATTGCAAGAGCGCAGCGTGTCACAGGAATGGAGGTATACAGGTGCCCTGATTATTTGGGGCTTTCTTTTATAGGGTTCAAGAAAAGGAGTTTGGTTTCTGAATGACATAGCATGAATGGCTCTCTAGTTTGATTAATAGATGTGGATTATGTAAGCCTTTGCTAATTGCAAACATCTCTCCCCATAACACATCTAATTTAAATTATGAGCATGCTCAGTTATTTATAAGACAGTAAGTAGGGATACCTAAAAGTTTACATGGGGACAGAGTTTTACCTAGTTGTGCTTGCACCCAAAACTCATTCAGAGAAGGTTGCCCCCTTCCCCAACCCCTAAGCCAGATATAACTGGAGCAGAACCTGTCTAAGTTTAGTGGTTGTTAAGGGAAGGAGAGGCTCCTTCCACTGAGTAGGGTGTGAGTGTAATTTGTCTTAAGGTTTCTATTGCTGTGAAGAGACAATATCACCACAGCAACTCTTATAAAGGAAAACATTTTCCTATGGCTTACAATTCAGCAATCCAGTTCATTATCATAACGGGTGGGACATGGCAGTGTGCAGGCAGACATGGTACTAAAGAGGAAGCTGACTCACGGGCAACAGGAAATGAACTCAGACACTGGGTGGTATCATGAACATATGAAATCTCAAAACCTGCCTCCACAGTGATAAACTTCCTCCAACAAGACCACACCTACTCCATAAAGCCATATCTCCTAATAGTGCCACTTCCTTTGAGCACCATTTTCTTTCAAAAAACCATGTAATTCAAGGAAGAAATGTCCCAGGTTGCCAACAGGTTGCTATTGTTCAGAGAGGAGTTTGTGTACATGAATCTCCTAGTTGCCAAGTACAGTGTTAGAAGAGGGGTGTATACATAGCCCAAACCAAACGGAGTTCTAGTTGCTAAGCAATTCCCTATGGTTATCCACCTCACAGTCAGTCAGATTTCTTTGCTGTGGCCCTCTCACCATTTCTGCAGCCAAGGAAGGACCTTCAGAAGGAAAAAAAGAATTGGGATAGAGAAGCTTTGTCAAGCTGAAAGGGAACATAAACAGACATGAGGAAAAATAGAGTTGGGAGAAAGGTGAGGAAAAATGAGAAAAAAAATAAGAAATAAAGAAATAAAGGCATAGAGAAGAATCAGGAATGGTAGATAGAAATACCAGTGAGTGTTTGTCCTCACTTCTCTGGAAGCTTGTACTCTCCTTACAGAAACATGGAGTTGGTCAAGAAGCCAGATTGAGCCACCTACTGGGAGGGCAGTAGAAGTGGTCCTCACTGGGGAGATTGTCTAGGTGGGTGGAGAGAGAGGCTATCCCTGCATGTCTATAATCCATGCCAGCAAAAGCATGTGTTCTTCAGTAGGAAATACGTGAGCACTGGGGGAAGTTGTGGATTAAACAAGGCCTGGTGAAGACAGATGCCACCAAGTAGAACCAGTCAGATGTAATCACATCCTTGACTAAAACAGTAGCTGCCCAAAGAACACCCAAACACAAAGCAAGAGCTGCCACCGGATGTGAGCCCACTACTACGCAGCTTGTTCAGTGATCAGGTGGGAGAGGACAGCCCAGAAGACAGCAGCATACCCCATGCACCCCCATTTGGATGCTCAAGTGACTCATTGCACTCACGTGACATCTTTTGAGGGGCAGAAGGAGAAGCTATGCTCTATGACGGGAGAAACTGGCGTTTGAATTACAAGTGCAGTCACTCCGACACACTGTAAAACATATTTACATGACAAGATTTGAAAAATTTGAAGCTCGGGTTCGTGGCAAATGGAAATATCTGCAGCCCTGAATGGGAAGATTCCCAGATAAAACATTGGCTTTCAATGCAATCATCAGTGTGGTGTTATCTGCAGTGTGGAAGAGAGCCACAGGAGGACCTCCAGGGGCTTAACAGATGACAAAAATGTGAAAGGCTGGCTACCCACAATACCACTATTGTCTGGGTACCTAAGGCAAAATTTCCTACTACAGAAAGCAATATTCTTTTCCAGCCTGGACTTTTGCTGTGTAGTGCTGCATTTAAAGTACTGGTTCCTTCTTAGAAAGCTTTCATGAATAGACTGGAAAGAGAAATATATGGGGTGTTGAGGGGGTGGGTAGGGAGGGCTAAGTCATAGATGGGATAATTTCTGCTTTCAGAACCAATGAAGCTTGAGGTTTACAACAGTGTGTTAACTCCCTGTGCAGCCAGCCTGTGTCTCCTAATCTATATTCCAGTAGCGCTTTTGAGCATTATGTAGCTTGAAAACTTGAAGTGAATTCTCTGAGTGGTTAATAAGCTATCTGCACAGGTATTAATGAACAATGACCTTGCACTGAAGCAGTACTCCCTCGGTGCATGCCTCTTTACAGCCTCTCTGATATCATGGCGTTGGACTCCCCGCTTTCCTGGAAGATGACTGTGCACCAGTGTTTCAACTGTGTAAAACCAGACGGGATGTGCACCCTCCCATCCTTTGGCCGTCACACCAAAAGGGTGTAACCAAAGCTCTGAAGCACTTTCATCATTGCTCAGTGTGAACAGCCTTGCATATTTCAATAGGCAGTGATTTTTTTTTTCTTAGACAAAGGCTATGTGGAGAGAAAGTGGATTGCTGAAACCAGGTATATCAAGGATAGGTGACAGGATGTGGAAGCAACTCCCTCAGGTCATCAGGTCTATATAAGCCCAGCAGAAGAGCCTGCACACCTGCTCCCAATGTGAAGCCAAAGCTGAAGTCATTTTCTGAATAAAGTCATTTTCATTGTGGGGGAAAAATCGCTAAAGAAAAATACTTACTTCAACTAGAATGCTACTCTTTTTAGTTCACAAAACAAGACTCTGTATGCAGTTTATCTTTGGGTACTTCTATCTTAATTAATCTTGCTCAGATATGTATGCATAAAACTATAATAGACTTTGTGATTTCCCCTAGCTTTATGGCATGATAAAGAATAGGTCATAGATTGAACAGCTGAAATTTCATTGAAAAAGAAGAGCTTTCAATTATTATTTTGTATTCCAAGACTACCTTTAGATTCACCCAAAATAAGTTTATTTATTCAGCCAACATTTATTGAGTATCTAACACAGTCAGAAAACGTACTAAGTCCTGGAGTTACACCAGGGATTGATGTAGAGTAACTACTTATTTCTCCATCCTTCCAGAGCCATGATCAAACAGTAGAGAAAGACAATTACATAACTATTATTGGTCAGGTGTGAAGTGTGGTGGGCATAGAAAGTATAGGGATCTATAGGCACAAATGGTAAGAGGAGTTAAGGTAAAGGAAGCCTCAACGGAGCAACATCAGAAGTCTGAGTTTCCTGGGCACAGAGAAAAGCACCAGTGAAGGTGAGAGGTAAGATGAAACTTGATATACTGGAGGGTCCAGAAGGACTCAGCCTGGCTCCACATGGAGGATGAGTGGGAAATCACCCCAGGAGAGGCTGGTGCAGCAAGGCCAGCTTGAGAGTAGTTTCACTGCAGTTAACTGTAACAGTTCATCCTTTTGTGGTCTCTGCCTAAATCCTTGTATCATTCTTTACCCCCAAGTGGCCTGTGTCCATTCCTTGACCTCCACCTTATCTGGATAAGAGCTTTACCTCTTTCTTTACTGAAGTGATTCAATAGAATCACTGTTAAATAACTTAAAATATTTTATGTGTTCATTAAATGCTTCTTCCTTGCTCCTCATCCCAGAAAAAGAAGAATGGTTGATATGAGAAAGCTGCTAGGAAGTAAGTGGATATGATTATGAAAGACAGCTTCAACAATTAAAACTAATATCAATAGTCCTTCCATAGAACTGGTCTCAGTCTCTCTCTCTCTCTCTCTCTCTCTCTCTCTCTCTCTCTCTCTCTCTCTCTCTCTCTGTGTGTGTGTGTGTGTGTGTGTGTGTGTGTGTGTGTGTGTGTGTGTGTCCCATCCTCCAGGGCTTTGTGGTCTGAGGTGGGGAGGGGTGTAGAGGAAGATCATAGGAAGTGAGTGAGGGGATGGTGAAGCTGAATTTGGAGAAGGCAGAGCTGAGGATTTGTTTCTTCTCAACCCATCTTCCATCTTACTAACTCTAAAGCTGCATTTGACAGTGGAGTGAGAAGACAGGAAAATAACACAGAGGGAGAAGTAGGTTTTCTGTGGGTAACGTAACAAAGCAGAAAAGGACAAGGGTCATTACAGGACAGAAGGCACAGGTGACCTTGCTCTGGGCTTGAGAGTGAGGACAATTGGAAGCCCCAAAGTGTCTCCTACCCAGAACAGCCTAGGAGGGAGTAAGCAGGGGCCCAGGGACCAACCTGAACAATTACCGAAGGAACAGCAGAAGAGAACCAGGTTGATTGGTTGTTGCTTTCAAGAGCTGTGAGGCATTGACAGAAGAAAATTAGACAAGTCACAAGATCACCTGAAGCAAGGAAACAAAGCAGACACCATCAAACTGAAGGGATACTTTGCTAGAAGTTGCACTGATATGAATCTTTCATAATAACTGGCTGATAATCTCATTCAAATTTACTTAAGCAAATAAAGAGGCATCAATGGGAGACTGTTTCCCAGTCTTTCAGTCCCCTTATCCAAGTGGCTTTATTCTCAAGTGTTACATGGTATCAAGATGGTCCTGAGCAGCTCCAAGAATATAATTTTGTTGTTTCAAATCCCACTGAAAACAACATACCACTTTCCTCACCAGATGATAATAAGTGACATATTTTTCACTTGGTGACAAACATTGGTCTAAGAACTATCTCTGTGTTAGCTCCTTCAGTTTTTGCAAAAATTTGGCATTAAGCCAAGACATGGAAACGTGAGGCAACTTGCCCAAGTTACTCACCTTACTTGGTAATGTAGCATTCAGATCCAGCTTCCCAGAAGCCTGATATCTACAGATGCAGTAAGTCAATTGTGTATCTTTACATTAGCCATCTTGAATGTGACCCTCTAGTAATATACCAATCACATGCTATACACTACTGAGATCAAGTTCATAGCCACCTGTGTGTTCACACCAGAGAGTGTAGTGTCCCACAGGGAAAGCAATGTTCAACTAGCAGAAAAAAAGTAAGTAGCTAAGTGAGATACCTACTGCAGAACAGAAACAATATAGGGCATGCCCATGCCTCCAATGTCACTCCACAAAAGCACTATGTGTGTTATGGCCCAGAAACATTAAGTGAGCAGTAAGTAACTCACAGCTTCCTTCTTCTCACAGAGCTTATATTCTAGCAGTGCAAGTGACACACAACACACAAACATAGGTGCTAAAAGCTAAAGCCAAGAAATGTTCAGGGATAAGAATGACAGAGGGAAGAGATAGGAGTGTTGTGAAATAGACACATAATGATTACCGAAGCCTCTTGGAGTAGGGAGCATGTGAGCAGAGATCTGAATGAAATGAGGAAAAGGGTGAGTGATACAGATTTTTAGAGGAAGGAAGATCAGCAATGAGAAGAGCAAATAACATTAGAATGTGCTCAACAACTCCCTGAAATTCCAAGGAGCAAGGAGGCAGGGGAAGAGTGAAGAGAAGGATGTCAGGAGAGCATCTTCAGCCTGCTCCTCCAGGTTACCTCTGCTACCATTAAACTCTTCACTGCAATGGATCACTGGAAACCTGATCTTTCTTCTTTTCAATTTCTCTTTGAGGCATTCCCAATAGCATCTCAAACTCTACATGTTGAAGATAAAATCTTCCTCTTTGACTCAAACTTACTCCTGATGTCCTCACTTTGGCTGATGGATGCATGGTCTTCTTCTTGACCTTGAATGATTGGCAGTTTCTTTTTCTTGATTACTCACCAAGATGTACTCAAGTGACCTTTACCTGCAATGCGTCTCACACTTGTTCCATTTTCAAAGACACTTATCACTTCCAATAGGGACAGTCACAACTTCTACCAAACTCCTTTCTCAGATGGACATTCCATGGCTTAGAGGCCAATCCTTCAAACAGAAACTCTCAGTGGCTTCTGGTAAACCTCAGCAATACTCTACTGCCTTTCTGAGGAAATGTAGTTTATTTATGTGAAACTAGTTAGTGTCCAAGGTATTTCTTTGTTAGAAAGATCCCAGATAATATTTATCAACTTACTTCCTATATATTTTTTATCAACTGAGCCAAATCTGGGCTGGTTAATCTGGGCTTCTCCACCTTGCTGTTTGGTTTATCATTCTCTTCAGTTAAGACATGCAATCTCCAAACTATTACTTATAAAGATCTTCTCAGCTCTCAAAAAAACCTTTAGATGATTATCTTCATGTTAACCCAACTTTATTCCCTCAGCTGAGTTTAGAGTTGAGTTGTAGAGTTTAAGGGCTCTTAGTTTTAGGCCAAGCTGAATTAACCCCTTTGTCACTACAACATTGTGAGTGGCTTGTTAATTGGGGGGCTATGTGTAACCCTTAGGATTAGGCTCTTCGTTTGTGGTAGGACAATCCATAGGCAGCTGAAGGGTCCAGCAAGCAGTTCTGACCTGTACTCCAGAGACTCCAGAGTGAAATCCATCCTCTGGCCCAGCCACGCCTCTCCTTTAGTGCAAAGGCCTCTTAGGATCTCTTTCTATATACTCCCTCTGCATAATTTGCTGTCTGGCTACAGAGAGTCTCAGCTTTCACTTTCTGTCTCTACCTAATCAGTCATAACACAGACCTTCTGGCCCTATTAGAAGCAAGTCAGCAAAGTGCAGTTAACTACAACTGACTGGATTGTTCACACCTCTAATCCCATCACTCAGGAGCCTGAGGCAGGATTGCCATGAGTTCAAGGCCACATTATGTTCTAGAGCGTGACTCAAAAGGAAATAAAACCTGTTTGGAAGTGTTTGGTTGTTGTTGAGACATTCTCTTTACTCCTTTTGATTGGCACCAATTGTTTTGCCCATGACCTCTACTTCCCACTCACTCTGTTGATAAGAGAGGGTTTCCTTGCATTAAGTAACAAGAAGTGGCCAAATGTGCTGTAACCAATACTGAGTGTTGGCAGCAGTTTACTAGTCATATCTACATGCAGCCAAGGTTAGATGTATAATGCACACCAGACATAGCCACATAGGAGCAGTACTGCAATTGAGGGCCATGGAGAAAGAGCTTTGCATTAGCCAGAGGGTACAGTGACCCCTGGCTATTCGGGATGGTGTGACTGACTTGTTGGAATAATTTTACAGACTAGAAGCAAACAGAACCTACAGAACTGAGAACATAATGGAGGGCAGCAGGTCAGCTGAAGCAGGGACTAGCTGTGTGGGAGCTGTCACTAACGGTGAGGGAGGATGTCTGGAAACAACAGAACAACTCATGGTTAGGCCTTTGACATATGAATAGGTCTTATTGCAAAGCTCTTCCCCATCTCTATTCTGAACATCATCTCCTTCTAATTCCCTCCACTTTTGCTAATTAAATACCATTATCATATCCATTCTACTCTGATCACCTCCTGTGCATTTTCCCCATTTCCATCTTCTGTCCATACTCCATCACTACCACAGCACGTATTTTACCCAACATCTTCAATAAACATTTGCATATCTCTATCAAATTGCATAAGTACACAATTGCCCTCCATACTCACAAATGCTGCATCCACAGATTCAGCTAGCTATAGAGAAAAAACTGTATCTGCACTGAATATGTACAACCCATTTTTCTTATCCTTTAAACAATACGGTATAAGATTTACATAGTAGTAGGTGTTATAAGTATTTGGTTAGGTATTATAAGTACACCACATTTACATTGTATTGGATACTGTAAGTACCATAAAGACAACTAAATGTATACGAGATGATGTGTGTTATGCAATTACTATGCCATTTCTAGTCTCCGATTTTGGTATGAAAGAGGGTCCTAGAAACAATCCACAACAAACACCAGGAGATGGCTAAGTCCCTATCACATTTAAAACACAACAAAATTCCTTGCAGTGGCCATGGGATCCTACAAGATGTGCTCTCCAATCCTATCCCTTTCCAAATTTATTTCCTAAACTAACTCCTCTTCCCATGGTTCACTCTGCAGACAGCCACAGTGGCCTTCTCCCTTCCCCTATAGGTCAAGCTTAATCTAATACAAGGTCCCTCACCCCTACTGTTCCCCTGACCTGAAATCACAACCCCACCCCCCAAACACAGTATTTGCAAAATTACTGCTTCTCATGTTTCAGATCTCAGCTTAACTGTCACTGCCTGTCCTTGACCACTTTATCTTTCACAATTGAATATATCCCTACCTGATGATATAGTATACTGGTTTTTATTTGTGTAGTTTGTGGACCTTGCCAGAATATATATTACAAGGTGGCAGGACATTTTTTCTGTGTATTTCTATTGTATTCTTGGTATCTAGTACTGTTTAATATACAATAGGCAACCAATGAAAAATGTGCCATGACAAATGAACAAACTAATGGAAAGGACTAGTGTAAAAAATATATATATATAATTGCTTGAACCATATCCAAGTTTTAGCAAGAAAATATTATTCATTCTCATTAGTATTATGAGCATCATAGGCCTTCATTTCCCTACGTGTGAGACTGAATGGGGATCACATTCTGAGTGAAGTCATTTGCAATGAGGTTGTTTAGCTTAGACAAAGGCCTGCCTCTTAATGCCCTGGGCTCACACTGATTCTTATTTTACCTCGGTAGAACAACAAGCAAACAGTAGGTACTTAAAAACTAAGAAGAGCACTTTCTGTACGCCTGGGACATAGTCTGCAGACCTTACACTCAGTAGCCCGATCAACCCTCACTCCAGTTTGTTCAACAACACCAATGAGTGTAATCAGTATTCTGATTTCGTAGATAAAGAAAGCAAGCACAGAGAGGGTGAGAAGTTTCCCAAACTAAGATTGGCTGGTGATTTACTTACCTGCCAGCATGCTAGCAGAGAAATCAAACAAAATTTACTGGAGAGACTCTATGGTGTGACTGAGCCCCTCAGCAGTCTACAAGCAGACTGGCAGCAGGCTGCAAGACTCGGGCAGGTATTTAGTCTGCAAGAGGAGTGCCGTCTTCCTCCAGGAGATCTCACTTTTGCTCCTTCCCCCTTTCAGATGGGTGATGAGCCCTCCAGATTAGTGACTATAATTTGCTTAAAGTCAACTGACTGTGTGTGCTGCTGACACTAAACACCATCACAAAACCAATACTAGCATTCCGTTGAAGAATTTCACCTAGACAATTTGACCCATCACAGTGAGTGACCAACAAAGGTTTGGATCAAACTTCTGACCCCAAGTATATAATCTTAAGCACTGAGAAGCTCTGCCAATATTTGCAGGCTAGATAAAAATCAAAGACCAACTCCACTGTGAAAGCAGAGGGCTGCTTTTCCTCTGGAGACTATCGCCTGCCTTTCCTCTCAAACACCTCAATGTGGAACCTGTTGCTAGACTTCTCTGAGCAGAGCTGTTTAAAATATGTTTGAAGAGAGATTTTATGTGTAAAGCTCCCTTGCTTTCTAGTCAGAGTTCTTCTGTCTACATGTTTGGGGTTTGTAGCAAGGAAAATCCACAAATGGAATCTCAGCACATCTGAATTCAAATGTCCTGGTTGCTGGACAGCTTCCAAGATGACACAGGCTTGCTGTCCTGGCAAGAGTGACTAAAAGCAATTGACACGTTACAGAGGGTTGAGAGTGTCTTTTCTTTTCTGCTATAAAGAACACTATAACTGATACCAAGGCAGAAAGTCAGGTGGAAAGTCTCCCCAAAGTCCAACTTACTGGAAGGCTAATGTTAGCACCTCAGTTAGCCAGCTTTCCACCTCTCCCTTCCTCTGCTGGCCTCCAGGCCATCTTGCTTCCTGGATTCTTCAGCCTATGACTGTTCCCAGACATTTCAGAAATACAGTGAGCACTAATTGAAACTTTGAGGACATACTTTTTTTTTTCTCTTGCTCAACTTTTTACCTGTCCTCACATTCATTTCCTTGTGAGCCAATTAATTATGAGCAGTTTCTATACAATGAGTGCTTGAGTAGAAACGTCCACAGCTAAAGCATATGTAAGAGTTATTGGACCTGAAAGGTCACAATGTGCCGTGCCTTTGCTGTTTCAAGATGTTGCTTACCATTTGCAACACTCGTGAGTGCTATAGCCCACTACCAAAATTGTGTCATTCCATTTCCTTTAACAAAAAGTATAAGTGAATTCAGTAAATACTTACTTCATGAAAAAAAGTCTTCCCAGGTTAAAAAAGAAAGGAAGGAAGGAAGGAAGGAAGGAAGGAAGGAAGAAAGAAGGAAAGAAAGAAGGAAGGAAGAAAGAAAGAAGGAAAGAAAGAAAGAGAGAGAGAGAGAGAGAGAAAGATTGTAACCTTGAAAACCCAGCAAAAGCAAGTGCACAAATCTGGTGTCTGTGTTATAAGAGGAGCTAAGGGTGTGGCTATCCCTGAAGGTTCAGCATTTTGACTCCACTTAGACAGTCAGAGCTCCTGTGCTGGCCTTGAACGTCAGGCTGTGGATCCACTGAGTGTTGAACCAAACAAAATGCTAATATCCTGCCTTATGTGGGGAAAGCCAAACAAGAAACAAATGATAATAAGGAAAAACGAGTCAGGTGAATGGTGATTATAAGGGGATTGTTTTATATAGACTGTGACTGTGAGGGCAATTCGTGGTTGACAAGTCAAGTAAATCTGGGATTAACTGAAACCTAATCAGCTGAGTACACCTGTGAGGGATTTTTTTTCTTAGTTAGATCATTTGAAGTGGGAAGACCCACTAGCCATCTGGATCTTCTGAGGTGGGAAGAGCCACCTCTAATCTGGGCCACACCTTCTGTTGGCAGCCAATAGATAAAGGCCCTGGAAGAAGGAGGTGCTCACTCTTTCCCCGTTTATTTGCTCTTGCTCTCTCACTAGGAATCCATACCTTCTCTGTCATTAGAGTTTACTTCTTCCAGATCCCAGCATGTACTAAAGAACAGGTAGGACACCTAGCCTTAGGGACTGAACAACTACTGGATTCTTAGATCTTCTGAACATAAGCACATATTATTGGAATAGCTGGACTACAGCATATAAGCTGTTCTAATAAATCCCCTTTCTATAAATAGATAGATAGATAGATAGATAGATAGATAGATAGATGGATGGATGGATGGATGGATTCTATCATACCAGTTCTGTTGCTCTAGAGAACCCTGACTAATCCAGTGACTGAGAAATTCCTCTCTAAACAGATGACATATTTTATTTAAAGATTTCTTTTACCCTTAGGTTGGGGATTTAGCTCAGTGGTAGAGTGCTTGCCTAGCAAGCATAAGGCCCTGGGTTCGATCCTCAGCTTCAAAAAAAAAAAAAAGATTTCTTTTACCTTTAATGTTTTGTATGTCCTTTTTTCTAGTTTCATGAGGTCCCATTTATTATTTTTTTGACAAAATAAAATATAGTAAGATTAAACAAATGAGTTGTATGTGTGTCTGTGGGAGTGCATGAGTATAGGTTCCCTAGGTGCCCAGAGGTGTCAGGTTTCCCTGGAACTGGACTTAGAGGTAGTTGTGAGCCAGCTGATGTGGCAGCAGGCTTCACTGAGCCATCTTTCTAGCCCCCACAGGTGACTTTTAAGTAGTTTTTCAGAGATTTTACTCATCCTTGTCAGCCTCAGTTCTCCCATCTGATCATCCTCTGCCTCTGCAGCCCATCTCTGAGAGGCCGGCTTACACTTTCATGTCTTCCTTTTGTATGTGGTCCACTGAGCTGAGTTACTTCACTTCTTGTCCAGCTATGTGGGGAGGGGGGGCTAGTGATTATCTGCTAGAGCAACAGCAGCTTCTCAGAGGCTACACCTATGAAGAAAGGGACATGAGTGCCCTAGCAATCATTAATTACCAACAGTTCCTCAGGGAGGAAGTGGGGCCTCCTAAGTCCCTTCTCTATCCATGATGACATAGTGAGGCCCAATCTTATGAAAGTTTTGTGCAGCTGCAGTGAATTCACAAATGCAACAATGGGAACATGTCCAGAAGATGTCTTTATGCTACACATTTCCCCATCCTCTGGTTCTTACATTCTTTCTATGCCCCCTTCTGGACTGTTCCCTAAGAGCGTGGTCATAGCTGCTCCATTTGGAGCCAAACACTCCAAAGGATAACATTCTCAGCTTAGTTCTGGATTTCAACAAGCAGAGATTTGGAGCTGCTTAAGTTCCACCCAAGCAACAGCTACATAAAATTCCTGAGTATGTGTTCCAATTTTTCCAGGCTGGTAAAAGAAAGTCTGTGAAGGAAAGGTCCAAAACTCAGATTATGATGCCAAGTTGAAAGAACCAGAAGGTTTCAGAGACCATATACCTTAGAGCCATTGGAAGCCACCGTGGAGTGGTTGTTAACAGAAGGTTGGTACAATGTAATTTATAATTTTGAAATATCAGGCTGGATGTGAGAAGATAGTATCCCATGTACTTCATGGTGAACATTAGGAGATAGGGAGGTTTTTGTAGTCACCCAGGCTGAGTGGTGATTCAGCTGAAGCTCTTCATTGGAGATATAGTGAGAAGGTTTTGGAATGTTATGAATATATTAATATTTGATAATATATAAAAATTCAGTAGTAGCTGAAAGCACATTTCAGACAAAACCCAAAGATAGACAAAGATCTGGATACAAGTAAGGAGCAGAATGTCAGTTTCTAGGTGTTTATCCAGGCAGGGGTATGCTGGGCTGATAAAGTAAGGTAATATGTTGGCATATAATATTGAAGACCTTCAATGCTATGGCCAGTTGGAAGGAATGGATCTTAGAGATAAGATAAGTCAGAAACTAAGAAAAAAATAAATAAACTGGAAGATTCTAATGGACAAACTTATTTCTGTCTTAGTAAACTCAAAAAATGAAAGAAACCCAAATTAGCAGATTAATGAGCCACAGAGACCAAATACAGAGAGTATCCATAAGCCATCCCAAACTACCAAAGTCCTGTTAGAACTCTTGAAGGTGGCTTTTCAGTATTCATTTCCTGTGAATGACTGTGATGGGTTGGAAGGTCCTTAAGGTGGGCAGAGGAAAGAGTTCCTTTCTGGCAATCTTACTGTGATCCAGAATCTTAGTTTATATCTGCAAAAACAAAGATGGCTGCCAAGAATAAGCAATTTTAACTCAGTAATATTACTAAAATACTTAGTGTGCCTAAAATATTTAAGTTTAAATAAACCCAAGAAGTTATCTTTTCTGCCCAACACCCACTGTTGTAACTTTTTTTTTTTCCACCTAAGCAATGATTTTCAAAGAGAAACAGGACTTTCTCACTATAAGACTGTAGCTGAGTGACAAGTCATTCAGAACACTACCTTCCAGGGTCATTACCACAGCTACCCATTTCCAGAGCCCCACTAGTGATGTGTGACCTCCAACACCAAGAAACATCCCCACAGAAACAGAAGCTGAGAACCTCAGGGGCACTGGCTCTTAAAGTGTTTGCTTTTGGTCTATTTAAGTCACCAATACACAATTTCATATCAGGTGGCAGAGTCTAAGGAAAAGAAAAAGAATCAGACAGGTTTTGAAACCAAATTATTGCTTCTCTGACAGATACCACTGTGCCGCTTACAAGCATTTTCCCTATTAAGTTTTAGCTAGTGCAAGGGCTATAGTAAATAACCTTTCATCTGCGGACAATTTTCAGGGAGCCAATAAGGAGCAAAATGCAAAGTAATCCTGGGGAAGTTTAAAGGGAGATGTTATCACCTGAATTTAAAGTAATAGAATGGAGGGGAAGTAGAAAACCACATACAATCACTTCCTGGGGAGCCCTTCTTTCTAATATATCATTTATATGCAAATGTTAGTGATTGTAAAAATAATTATGCTAGTGTTGATTGGAGTAATTATATATATATAATATATATTATATATATACACATATATACATGTATAAAGCAGAAAAAATAAGCCTTGAAGGTAGCTAACACTGTCAGAGATATTTAGATGGTCTGTGATATGAAATACTTGATGCAAAATTCAGTTTTCACTGTTTTATATTCAAGGGTTTCTGTCTCTTTTCAGGGCAAAAGGAAAGAGATAATCCTATTGGTGTTTAATGGTAGACTTGTTGTAAGGTCATTTTTGTTAAAGCTGAATAAACTTTTAATGCAATGATAGTCACATCTCCAGGAAAAGTTAGGAAGCCTCATGAAAGTGCACATGGAACAGAAAGGAGACCAAGGGAATGATGGAGTCTGTACTGGTTTGAAACCAGCCATGCATAGTTAATCGGTGAGAAAACCCTGGATTACAACCAAACTGTAGCAGAAGAATACAAATGAACACAGAGCACAAGAGTGACTCTTGCTGGGGGAGGAAAACTTTGAATTATCAAGCAGTCTTCTGAAAATTGAAAAATAGGCACTCAATTTTTGGCAGCACACATCCTTGATTAGGCAAATCTGTGTCAGTCAACCAGAATATACAATAGAATAATTTAGGTTCATTCTCTCTCAATCTACAAACATAATCATTTTTTGCATGGAAACTTGGCAATGTCACGCCTCATTTCTCAGCAGACTTAAGAACAGTGTGTAGTCTCGAGGTGTTTTGGATCACCTTGCTAAGTGAATCCCAGTCCATCTCTGCTCCCCTTACAGATAGTTATCACATACAATTAAAGCTCAGCTGTACTTGTCAAAACATGATAACAAATCTCATGCTCTGCTGCAGTACTTGTAGATTTCTTTTTAATCAGCCTTTGTCACCTGCTCTCAAAGTTCACCACTTAAACCCTGCGTAAGGCAATTCCAATATTTATTAGTGAGGTAGTCATAGTTATTGCTCTAATTATAACTTTAAGACTTTATTCTAACAAATAATTAGTACTTAAATAGGCACTTAACTAACAGCTTTATAGGATGCTTAATGAAGCAATAATTTATCAGGGATAAGAAATAAAATTTCAGAAAAGTGACAGCTCTTTCTGTCCTTTGTGTTTCTGTATTAGACCCTTTCAGCCTAATTTGGAATTTAAGATTTGAAGGGAAGATTTGCATCTATAGATGTGAGTCTATATATCACATGCCTAAAAACAGACTGAATTCATTGCTTTTTCCTCATGTACTAAGCACCACTTCTTTGGCTTTGCTATTTGCAGCAGACACAGTTTATGTGATAGACTCAAGCCAGCTCCATTCCATCCCTGCTGCTGTCTTTGGGGTCACTCCATATTCCTGGCATCTCCAATTCCCTTGGTATTCACAAAACTGAGGCTGCACCTTCACCACTGGCCTCTCTCTTTCTTTCTCTCTCTCTCTTTCTATCTCTCACTTTCTCTGTCTCTGTCTGTCTCTCTGTCTTTCTCTCTCTCTCTCTCTCTCTCTCTCTCTCTCTCTCTCTCTCTCTCTCCCTCCCTCCCTCCCTCCATATCTCTCTCTCTCTCTCACGGACTCCAGTTCTGTCACACAATGTCAAGCCTCAGCTTTTCTCCATGACCCCTTTCAATCTTGAGCTCTCATGCTGTCAACAGCATTACTGCAAGGAAGACTCTTACACATCACCAATTTCAGATGCCAGCTGGAGATGCAGCCTTACCAAAACTGACCATGGCTTCTGTGTGCCTACCCTAAGGCACAGAAGATTTGCCTCAGTGATGCTCTTCTCTTTTTAACCACAGCTTGATTTTTCAGCCCCAGCTGTGAATCATCCCATTGTCCTAGTAAATCAAAGGCTTCAATTCTACAGATTCTTAATTCAAAATATCACCAAAGTCATTGTTATCCTCTAGAAATCTGCCTTGGTTTCTCTGGCTTGCCCAGACACCTCTCCTTCAAACCACAGGCCCACCTGCCTATGCATAACACCTCTCACAGTGGACTGGTTTCTTCTATACCATAAGCAATTGAAAAAATGTCTCACAGACATGATTTCAGATCAACCTGATCTATGTAGTTCCTCAAATGAGGTTCCCTTTTTCCAGGTCCTAGAAGCCAGACTCTGGGTTGTATCAAGTTGGTAACTAAAACTAATTATGAAACAAATTTCAGTGGTATAGCACAATAGTATCTATTCTTCAGTCATGCTAATGCCTAACTTAAAGCAACTGGGAGGTTACCCAATGCACTCAGATATCTCAATGCATTCTTCTGATGCTAAACCAGGGAAGCCACACACATCACTTCTATTTGGCATTCAGAATTCATCAACAAAAGCAATGAACATGGCAAACCTGTTTTCCAGTAGAGAGTTGATCAGCATTATCCCCACATGCCTAAAGAGTGGAGAACTCACATATGCATGGATAGAGAATGCCAATAACTCTGAACTCTCAATATACAATAAAATGGACAAAAGTCCACTGAAAGGCAGGGCCTTTTACAATCCCAAGAAGATATTCAAATTTTTTAATTTGCATTTTTAATTAATTTATTTTTTTAAAGTTTTTTTTTTAATAAATAATGTTTTCTTTATTATTATGTGTTTTAAATTTTATACATCAGCCATGGGTTCCCCTGTCCTCCCCCCTCCTGCTCCCACTCCCACGTTCCCCCCAGCCCCTCCCCTCCATTCCCATGTCCTCCAGGATCAAGGCACCCCTGGGGATTCATTTAAACCTGGTAGATTCAGTACAGGCAGGTCCTGTCACCTCCTTCCAGACTGAGCAAAGTGTCCCTGTGTAAGCCCAAGGTTTCAAACAGCCAGCTCATGCACTAAGGACAGATCCTGGTCCCACAGACTGGATGCCTCCCAAACAGATCAAGCTATTCAATGGTCTCACTTATCCAGAGGGCCTGATCCAGCTGGGAGCTCCACAGTCTTTGGTTCATAATTCATGTGCTTCCATTCGTTTGGCTATTTGTCCCTGTGCTTTTTGCAACCTTGGATTCAACAATTCACGCCCTTGCAGACTCTCCTCTTTCTCGACAGTTGGACACCTTTTATATACCATTCCCAGTTTCCCCTCCCTCCCCATCTCCTGCCCCCCTCCCAATACTACCCCTTATCCACTCCTCAGAGAGGGTAAGGCCTCCCTTGGGGAGTCAACACAATCTGGCATACTAAGTTGATGCAGGAGCAAGCCCCTCCCCACTGTGTCAAGGCTGAACAAGGTATCCCACCCTAGGGAATATATTCCAAATAGCCATTTCATGTACCCAGGATAAGTCCTTGTTGCCCCAACCAAGGAAGGGAATATAGTTAAGATCTCCTGGGTAAACTGGGAGGGAGTGTAGAAGGTGTCACCAAAATATTGTGTTCCCCGAAATATTGTGCACACTAATAAACTTATCTGGAGTCAGAGAACGTAACAGGCACAATATTAAACATAGAGAATAGGCAGTGGTAGCACATGCCTTTAATCCTAGCATTCCAGAGGCAGAAATCTATCTGGGATCTCTGTGAGTGCAAGGCCACATTGGAAACAGCCAGGCATGGTGACTCATACCTTTAATCCTAGAAAGTGAGCCTTTAAACCCAGAGAGTGATAACACAAAGCAAAAAGATATATAAGGCGTGAAGACTAGAAACTAGAAGCATTTGGCTGGTTAAGCTTTCAGGCTTCAGTGCTGTGGATATTGCTCTGTGTAAATAAAGTTCTGATTGGCCAGTGGCCAGGCAGGAAGTATAGGCGGGACAAGAGAGAAGAGAATTCTGGGAAGTAGAAGGCTGGGGAGAGACACCGCCGGCTGCCGCCATGAGAAGCAACATGTAAAGACACTGGTAAGCCACACGCCATGTGGCAAAGTATAGACTAACAGAAATGGGTTAATTTAAGATAGAAAAGGTAGATAACAAGCAGCCTGCCACGGCCACACAGTTTGTAAGCAATGTAAGTTTCTGTGTGCTTTCTTGGTTGGGTCTGAGCGTCTGTGGGATAGGCGGGTAAGAGAGATTTGTCCTGACTGGGCCAGGCAGAAAAACTCTAACTACACTTCGGAGCAGCAGTTCAGCTGAGATTCATTCAGATGAGAACTCAGAGGCTTCCAGTCTGAGGAAACAGGATCAGTTGAGGAACTGGTGAGGTGAGGTAGCTGTGGCTTGTTAAGCTTCTCTGATCTTCCAGCATTCACTCCAATACCTGGCCTCAGGTTTGATTTTATTAGTAAGACCTTCTAACAATTCTGCTACATCTGGCCCCCAACATTCGTGGTACGAATTCACAAAAAAAACAGTAGGAATGGAGATGGCCAAGTGGAGGAAGGGATGGAGAGGGAGAGCAGTGAAAGAAATTCAAATTTAATGACATTATCTCTTATTTCATAGTCTACCTCTCCACAGAGAAGACCTAGTTCCACTACTGAGGCCAGAACTTTATAAAATGATCAGAATTCCATAGAGAAAAGCTGAAGTCATCAGTTACAAAGTAAATAAATGAACCACAGAAGAAACTCTTGCTCCTGAAGAAAGTCACAAATATCCATCTTCCCCTTTGGCTTTCTCACTGACACAATTATCAATGCACCACGATAGTTAAGTGAGAGAAGTGGGTTCTCATTCTGCTAAGATGGTGTAGAGGAGGGTGTCCCCCAGAGATCTCACCCTGCTGAATACTGAGGGAGATCTTCTTACACAGAAATGATATGTTTGGGGCCATGGCACAAAAATGTGCCCGGCCACGTTCTTAGGTAGAAACATTTGTCTCTGGTATTTTGTCATAGTTAATCTGAAATGGTTATTTCATCTAGAATAACACAACTAACAAATTTCATGCAAACATTTTGAATATAAATGCAGTCTTATCAAAGACAAGAAGAAATATTTTATTGCTTATAATGTGCATAATAGACACTTTCAGCTTTCCTAAGCCTAACCACATTATCAAGCTGCACTGAAGGAATAAAGTCACAAAGAAAACACTATTTGTTAGTGTGTTATGTTTATTACAGACTAACTTACAAAATTTTATTATTGACCCTCATTGAATCTCTCTCCATTCTTCTTTTGTTTGTATGTTTATTTTGTTTTGTTTTTCGAGACAAGGTTTCTCTGTGTAGCTTTGGAGCCTGTCCTGGAACTCACTCTGTAGCCCAGGCTGGCCTCGAACTCATAGAAATCCGCCTGGCTCTCCCTCCCAATTGCTGGGATTAAAGGTGTGTGCCGCCACCACCCAACATCTCTTTCCAGTCTTTAAAGTCAACTCTTCTCTAGAATGTTGGATTCCACCTAAAGTCTCCTGAGTCCTGGCTCCTGATGAATATTACCCACCCTTAACATTTACAATCCTCAAAAGTAATGTAGAACATATTTTTATTATAAGTTTTTCCCACATCAGAGATTTGGTTAAATATTAATAACTATTTGTATTCATTAAGAATTTGACTAAAGACTGACTGGGTAATTTGATAATGAATAATGTAGGGGGACAAGTCTTAAGTGAATGTGTATTGTCATAGACCTCAATGCCTCAGCCATGGGCATAGCAAAGTCTTCCTTTGGTGGATCAGGCTCAGAGGGATGACAAAGCCTTCCTCTGGCCCATGTACAAATGTTGATAATGTCTACAAAAATAATGTCCACCATTGTTTTCTTCCCCTGAATGTTTTATAGCCTGAAGATTGTTCCCCTGAAGAGACAGCTCCTGCCAACACGAGTTACACCCACCTCTGCATTTATCTGTCTGTAATAACCCTTCCTCTTCTCTCAGCTGTATGCAATAACTCCACCCCCGTTCAACTACATAAACACTTTGAACTTTCAGGATGTCATGTCTTCTCCATCAGAGAATTCAGACCACTCAGTTCCAGATTTTCCTCATGCATTTCTATCAGTTCTTCAATGTCTGTCTCTTCTTCATTCCCTCCCTACCCCAGTTAGGTCAATCTTTGAAGCAATGCAGAGCAAGGCAGAATCCACAGAAAATTGAGAGTGGTTCCTGTCAAGTCTCTTAAGGATGGTATTAGTTTTGCATTCTTTGTCTTCATTCAAGACTCTTCAATAACTCTGTGAAAATGACCATCTGGTTTTCCCCTCATTTGTAGTGTTTTGTGTCTTTTGTCTCTTCTACACTGGACTTTGCAAAATCCATCAACTACTTTCCCAATGAAAATGCCTTTCTAAATTCTGGTTGTATAATCAATAAATGTCTCCAACTAGGAGGTCATTTATTGTAAGTACTCATTGACTTACTATGACTGATTTAAGGTAATGTGGAGATAATAGAAGTTGTCAATGTGCTTGATTCCTTATGTACATCTAGTATTTACATTCAGAATCAATAGATGGATAGGTAGATCAAGAGTGTAGTTGAATAGGTCAACCAACTTTAAACTGGATGCCATCCTTCTGCTTTGTTGTCTTCTAAAGTTATAAATGCATATTTTATCTGATAATAAAAATAGGGTGTTTTTACTTTGTAAAAAGTTCTTAGTAGATATCACAAATGAGGTAGTACTTACAAGTAACTATTAAGATATGCACTTCAAAATATTAACACTGAAAAGTAGGAAAGAAAACATCATAGGATGTTCACAAGAAATGAAATGTACACTGCATTTGTACATATTATTTATTATACTGTTTAAATGGAATGAGTAGACTCATCCTTTCTTGCACATTAGAAAAATCTCAAAGCCAAACTTTTGACTCAAAATGTCAAAATATGGTTTATATGTTGTGGAACATTTGTTTAAGATGTGTTATGTTCACTTATGCTATGGAATATTTGTTTAATGATGTTAAGATGTATTGCATTCTTTTGGGTTGCATTTGTTGAACTCTGTAAAGCTATGTTAATTTGCTTACCTAAAACACTTGCTTGGTCTGATAAATTACTGAATAGCCAATAGCTAGGAAACAGAGAGAAATAGATGGGGCTGGCAGAGAGAATAAGTAGGAGTAGAAATCTAGGGAGGGAAAGAAGAGCAATGAGTGAGGAAAGGAGGAGAGGAAGATGCCAGGGGCCAGCCACACAGCCACACATGCAGCCATAGAGTAAGAAGGAAATAAAGATATATAGAATATAGGAAGATAAAAAAGCCCAGAGGCGGGGTTGGGGATGATCCTCAGCTTCAAAAAAAAAAACATGGAGGCAAAACATAATTAAAGAGAAACAGGGTCATTTAAGTCAGAAAAGCTAGCTAGAAATAAGCCAAGCCAAGGCCAGGCATTCATAAGTAAGAATAAGTCTCCATGTATTTATTTGGGAGCTGGGTGACAGGCCCCCACAGAGTAAAATAACCAAATACAATTATATTTCCTAAGTTTATATTTCTAAATAGAAACCCTGCTATATATTTTAAGTCATCTGTCTTTATGCTAGCCTCAATATGCAAAGGCACATATCCTGGTATAGTGTATCAGCCATGGAGGAGGCCAAGTAAAGAGTGTTGGGATCAGTCACTTGACTATATGGTTCATGTATTTCAGGGACAAAAACATGCTAATCTAGCATATCTAGAAGATAATTCCCCAGAAAGACTATATATCCTTATATATAAATATTCTTTAGAAGTGGGACTTGAATTTACTATTTAGAAAAACTTGAAAGCAGAATCTATGGGTGCACTTTAGGTGTGAATTCTCTCAAGTCAATCTTCTTTTCTTTCTTGTATCAAGTTATGCTCAAGATATTCTATATAAGCTGTGTGCATATGTTGAGTGTGAACTGCTATAGCATATGGTTGCTTGATTTACACCCTAGATGACAAGAAGAAAAGTCAAATGAGTATCTTGTGTCTTCAGCATCTATATTCACTTTTCTGAATGTTCAATGAACAATGGGCAAGACCAAGATGCTGTGCCTGCAGATAGAATGTGAATAGTAAGCATTCTAAATACTTACCTCAATGTACCTGCCAATCAAAGAGCAGCTCCTCTATCGCATAGGACAACGCTTAATTCTAAATTTGAGCAATACAGAGTGTTCTGTGTGCTAGGTAGGCACCCAAATGACAAAGCCTTCATTGCTTTTAGCCAGGCTTGCTCATCTCTGCTAGTGTTCTCTTGTTTGTCTTCCTCTGAACTGTATAAAAGCATACAAAAGATCTGGCATTGATGACAACTAGACCAGGTCTCTGAAGAAAAGAAAACTTGAAAGCAAATCTGGAATTGACTATGTTCATTTGGAACATGGGCAATATTGTATCGATAGTTACAGAAGCAAGAAAGAAAGATGACCTGCAAGCCTGTAGTCTCTCGAAAAGTATGGGCCCTCCCCCAGAGACAGGCAAAAGTGCCAGCAGAAGACTTGGTCCTAGATTTTGGCTTTAGGGTCTGGGCTACAAAGGATACGGACAAACTAGAAAAGTAGGTCTAACCTCAGTCACCTATTATACCTGTTGGATTTTTGTCTTGCTAGAAAACCCCCAACCTCTTCATTCTCTATCCTACTAATTGAATCAAGTCAGTTCTTTGTAGTTTTATCAATTATTTGATTGGGTAGCATATCAAAGATAAGGAAATGGAATAATAAACATAATAGTAAACATCTCTAAGTGTTGCTGGGTACCATTCAGTGAATTTACAAGGAGTGCTGAGTGCCCTCATTCAATGAAGATGGCAGTGATGGCACCAGGAAGAGGCATCACTAGCATTCTGATTTCTGCAGGTCAGGCCACAGGATCATTTCTCTGCTTAGAGCTGACATGTACAGGCTCATATTCTAGTCATTGTCACTGCTTGGCTGTAAAACCAGAACTATGTAATTCCTCATATCACAAGAAAAAATATCAAGTTTAAGGAACACTTTTTTTTAATTCCTACTTTTCAAGGATTATCTCATGTCATTGTCACAATAACAGAGAAAGAGGCATTGTTCTCTCACTTTGGACTTTAAGAGCTACAGACTGATCAGAAGTGAGAATGTGGCAATAAATTTTCAGGATGCGGGGGGAAGAATTCACAGTACCACTGAGGCATGGAAAAACTTCATCAGTCAGGGAAGCAGAGAAAGTTGTCTTAGCTGTCCCTGAAAGGGCTAGCAAGGTTCAAACCAAAATAGACGTTATGGTTTACAAAGAAGAATATCATTTGATTAAGACACAACTAGGAGATGAGGGAAGTATACCTCTAGGAGTGTTGTGAGGACATTTCAGGAGAAGACTGGATTATAAAGAGTCTAGTCTAATGGTTGGTTTAATTACCTGATGGACTCAAGCTGTGAGGAATGGTTAATGGAAAGTTAAGCGGCAGGGTCTAGCTGGGAGAAATAGATCATTAGAGGCAGGCAGATCTTTGGGAATGTCTTGCCCTAGACTCTTCCCATATTTCTTTCTATGGTTCTTATCTCCAATGATGTAAAAGAATCTGTTCTCACAACCATGTTGGGCTAAACACTGTGTAACAGGAACCAAAATAATTCTTTTTGTACATTGTTTATGTCAGGTATTATGGTCTTGGTGTTAAAAAGTAACACAGATTCAGACATTCATTATACTTATGACAAGAGAAAGCTACAGTAAGCATCTAAGGAATAGAATTCACCAATTTTACATTCTTCAAGATCATGTGATCTGGGGTAAGAAAACTGACCAGAAAGAGGAAGAATAGATGTGTAAGCACAGGTCAAGAGGACTCTGAAATAAAGTAAGGAGGTTATTGACAGTGACTGGGACCTAAGGAGAGGGGAAGAGGACATTCAAATTCAAAATCTTGTTCAGAGAGGCAGAGCCTGACAGCACCTGACTGGACTAAGAGGTGAGTCTTTATCCTCATACCTGAACACCCCAGCCCCTAGGTTTTGGGCCCAGAGGCACAACCCTGCACCCCTACACCACCACCCATTGCAGTTCTGGTTTCAGGCCAGTTGGCAGACAGACCTCCAACACACAGGACAGACTACCACCATTCCCCATCAGACCCTGTAACCCAAGCTCCACCTCCCCAAAATCCCAACTACCCTTCAAGATTGAAACTGTTCCCTGAGACAGAGCCTGCCAGCATCCAACTGGACTAAGAGGCCAGTTAGCAGCAGACCTCCTGCAGACAGGTCAGACTACCACCATCTACCACATTGTAAGACTGCAGCTACTCCCTGAGACAGAGCCCACTAGCACCAGTTGGACTAAGAGCTGCTTCCTAAGACAAAAAGTCCATCAGCATCAACTAGACCAAGAGCTCCCACTGGATCAAGAGTATCAATCAGACCAAGAGAGGCTCCCTCAGACACAGGCGGCACTTGCTTGGAGAAAGAGATGGGTAGACGCCAGTGCAAAAATAAAGTCAACAGCATAAAAACCAATATGGCTCCATCAGAACCTACATCAGCAAGACCTGAACATCCCAGCATAGAAGAAACAGAAGATATCTACCATAAAAATGACTTTAAGAAGATATTCGAGATCTCAAGAGAGGAAAAAAAAATTCCCTTAAAGAAATCGAGGAAAAGTCAAACAAAAAAAAAAAAATAGGAAGAAATCAGTAAATCCCTTGAAAGCCAAGAGAAAGCAATTAAACAAGAGAGGGGAACAGTTCAAGATTTCAAAACTGAAATGGAGTCAATAAAGAAATTGAGGTAATGCTAGAAGTGGAAAATCTGAGTAAACAAACAGGAACTATAGATGCAAGTATAACGAACAGAATGCAAAAGATGGAAGAGCAGATCTCTGGCATTGAAGATACAGTAGAAAAAATAGATTCATCAGTTAAAGAAAACACTAAAGCCAAAAAGTCATGACTCAAAATGTCCAGGAAATTTGGGACACCATGAAAAGACCAAACCTACAAATAATAGGGAAAGAAGAAAGAGAAAAATACCAACTCAAAGGCACAGAAAATATATTCAACAAAATCATAGAAGAAAACTTTCCCAACCTAAAGAAGGAAATGCCTATAACAATACAAGAAGGATACAGAACACCAAATAGACTGGATCCAAAAAAAAAAGTCCCCTCACAACATAATAATTAAACCACTAAACATACAGAATAAAGAAAAAATATTAAGAGCTGCAAAGGAAAAGGCCAAGTACCATATAAAGGCAGACCCATAAGAATAACACCTGACTTCTCAATGGAGACTCTAAAAGCCAGAAGGTCCTGGACAGATGTTATGCAGATACTAAGAGACCATGGATGCCAACCCAGACTATTAGACCCAGAAAAACTCTCAGTCAACATAGATGGAGTAAACAAAATATTCCATGATAAAACCAGATTTAAACAATATCTCTCCATAAATCTAGCCCTACCGAAAGCACTTGAAGAAAAAAATCCAACCTAAGGAAGTTAGATACACCCATGAAAACACAGGCAATGCATAGTCCCATTCCAACAAATACCAAAGAAGGGAAACATACAACACTACTACCAAAAAATAACAGTAATTAACAATAACTGGTCATTAATATCCATCAATATCAATGGTCTCAATTCACCTATAAAAAGACACAGGCTAACAGAATGGTAACAAAAACAAGATCCATCCATTTGCTGCATACAAGAAACACCTCAACTTCAAAGACAGACACCATCTCAGAATAAAAGGCTGGGAAAAGATTTTCCAATCAAATGGATTTAAGAAGCAAGCTGGTGTAGCTATCCTAATATCTAATTAAAATAGACTTTAAACTAAAATCAATTGAAAGAGATAGGGAAAGACACTATATATTTATCACAGAGAAAATCTGACAAGATGAAGTCTCAATTCTGAATATGTATGCCCCAAACACAAGGGCACCAACATTCGTAAAAGAAACATTACTAAAGCTTAAATTGCACATCACTATACACTAGTAGTGGGAGACTTCAACATCCCACTCTCATCAATGGACAGGTCTGCTAGACAGAAACTTAACAGAGAAATAAGAGAACTAATAGACATTATGACTCAAATAGACTTAATAGATATCTACAGAATATTCCACCCTAACAAAAAAGAATATACCTTCTTTTCAGCACCCCATGGAACCTTCTCCAAAATCTACCATATGCTTGGTCACAAAGCAAATCTCAACAGATTTAAAAAGAAAAAAAAACTGAAATAACCTCCTGTGTCTTATCAGACCACCATGGCTTAAAGTTAGATTTCAACAACAATAAAAATTACAGAAAGTCTACAATCTCATAAAAACTGAATGATACCCAATTGAATCGCTAATGGGTCAAGGAAGGAGTAAAGAAAGAAATTAAAGATTTCTGATAATTCAATGAAAATGAATGTACAACATACACAAACTTATGGGACACCATGAAAGCAGTGCTAAGAGGAAATTCATAGCTCTAAATGCCCTCATAAAGAAGTTGGAGAAATCTCACACTAGTGACCTAACAGCACAACTGAAAGCTCTAGAACAAGAAGAAGCAAACTCACCCAGAAGAAACAGATGCCAGGAAATAATCAAACTGAGGGCTGAAATCAAATAATAGAAACAAAAAAACAATACAAAGAATCAATGAAACAAAGAGTTGGTTCTTTGAGAAAATCAACAAGACAGATAAGCCCTTATCCAAATTAACCAAAAAGCAGAGAAAAAACATCCAAATTAACAAAATCAGAAATGAAAAGGGGGACACAACACCAGACAATAAGGAAATCATCAAGTCATACTTCAAAAACCTGTACACCACAAAATTGGAAAATCTGAAAGAAATGGATGATTTTCTGGATAGGTACCCCATACCAAAGTTAAATCGAGACCAGATAAACTATTCCAATAGACCAATAATCCCTAAGGAAATAGAAACGGTCATTAAAAGTATCCCAACCAAAAAAAGCCCAGGACCAGATGGTTTCAGTGCAGAATTCTACCAGATTTTTGAAGAAGAGCTGATACCAATACTCTTCAAATTGTTCCACACCATAGAAACAGAAAGAACATTACCAAATTCCTTTTATGAGGATACAGTTACCCTGGTACCCAAACCACACAAAGATGCAACAAAGAAAGAGAATAACAGACCAATCTCCCTTATGCACATTGATGCAAAAATACTCAATAAAATACTGGCTAACCAAATCCAGGGACACATCAAAAAAAAAAAAAAAAAAAAAATCATCCACCAAGACCAAATCATCTACCAAGACCAAGTAGGCTTCATCCCAGGGATGCAAGGACAGTTCAACATACGAAATCTGTCAATGTAATACACCATGTAAACAAACTGAAAGAAAAAAAAAAATCTCATTGGATGCTGAAAAAGCCTTTGACAAAATCCAATACCCCATTATGATAAAGGTTCTAGAGAGATCAGGAACACAAGGAACATACCTAAACATTATAAAGGCAATTTACAGCAAGCCAACAGCCAACATCAAATTAAATGGAGAGAAACTCAAAGCGATCCCACTAAAATCAGGAACAAGACAAGGCTTTCCGCTCTCCCCATACTTATTCAATATAGTACTTGAAGTTCTAGTTAGAGCAATAAGACAATAAAAGGAGATCAAGAGGATAAAAATTGGAAAGGAAGAAGTCAAACTTTCATTATTTGCAGACAATATAATATTATACATAAGTGACCAAAAAAATTCTACCAGGGAACTCCTGCAGCTGATAAAGTCCTTCAGTAAGGTAGCAGGATATAAGATTAACTCAAAAAAAAAAAAATCAGTAGCCCTCCTATATACAAATGAAAAGGGAGCTGAGAAAGAAATCAGAGAAACATGACCCACATAGCCACAAATAATATAAAATACCTTGGGGTAACTAACTAAGCAAGTGAAAGACCTGTATGATAAGAACTTTAAGTCTCTGAAGAAAGAAATTGAAGAAGATATCAAAAAATGGAAAGATCTCCCATGCTCATGGATAGGTAGAATCAACATAGTAAAAATGGCAATCTTACCAAAAGCAATATACAGATTCAATGCAATCCCCATTCAAAATCCCAACACAATTCTTCACAGACTTGGAAAGAACAACACTTAACTTTATATGGAAAAACAAAAAGCCTAGGATAGCTAAAAGAATCCTGTATAATAAAGCAACCTCTGGAGCCATCATGATCCCTGACCTCAAGCTTTAATATAGAGCTATAGTAGTAAAAAACAGCTTGGTACTGGCATAAAACCAACATGTGGACCAATGGAATTGAAGACCCTGACATTAATCCACACACCTATGAATGTATGACTTTCAACAAAGAAGCCAAAACTGTACCATGGAAAAAAGAAAGCATTTTCAACAAATGGTACTGGCATAACTGGATGTCAACATGTAGAAGACTGCAAATAGATCCATATGTGTCACCATGCACAAAACTCAAGTCCAAGTGGATCAAAGACCTCAATATAAATCCAGTTACACTGAATTTGGTAGAAGAGAAAGTAGGAAGTAGTCTGGAACGAACTGGCACAGGAGATTACTTCCTAAATATAACACCAGTAGCACAGACACTGAGAGTGACAATTAATAAATGGGACCTCCTGAAACTGAGAAGCTTTTGTAGAACAAAGGACATAGTCAATAAGACCAAAAAACAGCCTACAGAATGGGAAAAGATCTTTGTCATCCCCACATCTGAAAGAAGGTTAATCTCCAAAATATATAAAGAACTTAAAAAGCTAGACATCAAAATACTGAACAATCCAATTTTAAAAATGGGCTATAGAGCTTACCAGAGAATTCTCAACAGAAGAATCTCAAATGGCTGAGAGGCATTTAAGGAATTGCTCAACATCCTTAGTCACCAGAGAAATGCAAATCAAAACAACTCTGAGATACCACATCTTACACCTGTCAGAATGGCTAAGATCAAAAACACTGAAGACAGCTTGTGTTGGAGAGGATGTGGAGCAAGGAGAACTCTCCTCCACTGCTGGTGGGAATGCAAATTTACATAGCCATTCTGGAAATCAGTATGGCAGTTTCTTCTCAGAAAATTGGGAATAAGTTTTCCTCAAGACCCAGTTATACCACTCTTGGGCATATACCCAAGGAATGCTCAATCTTACCACAAGGACACATGCTCAACTATGTACATATCAGCATTATTTGTAATAGCAAGAACATGGAAACAACCTAGATGTCCCTCAACTGAATAATTGTGGTAGTATTGTGTTCCTCAAAATATTGTGTACCCTAATAAATTTACCTGGGGTTAGAGAACAGACAGCCACTAGATACAGAGGTTAGAAAATGATGGCACTCACAACTTTAATCCTAGCATTCCAAAGACAGAAATCACTCTGGATTTCTGTGAGTTCAAGTCCACATTGGAAATCACCAGGCATGGTGACACACACCTTTAATCCCAAGAAGTGAGCCTTTAATCACAGAGAGTGATGGCAGAAAAAGAAAGATATATAAGGCATGAAGACTAGAAACTAGAAGCATTTGGCTGGTTAAGCATTCAGGCTTTTGAGCAGCAGTTCAGCTGAGAGCCATTGGGATGAGGACACAGAAGCTTCCAGTCTAAGGAAACAGGATCAGCTGAGGAACTGGAGAGCCCCTCGCTCAGACATGGTGAACGGTTGGTGGTATTGCAGGCATTATCGCTATGAAGAATGGATAAAGAAAATATGGCACATATACATAATGGAATACTACTCAACAGTAAAAAACAATGACATTATGAAATTAGCAGGCAAATGGATGGAACTAGAAAATATCATCTTGAGTGAGGTAACCCAGGCTTAGAAGGACAAATATAGTATGTACTCACTCATAAGTGGATACTAAATGTGAGGGAAGGGATGGCCAGACTGCAACCCACAACTCCCGAGAGGCTATGTAACAGGGAAAGACCCTACGAGGGACACATGGATGACTCTGCAAAGGAGAAGTGGATGAGATCCACATGAGTGGACTAATGTGGTGGGGAGTGGCAGAGGGCAAGGAGTGGGGGATGAGAACATAGGGAATGCAGGGGGGATCAAGCTAGAACAGGGACAGAGTGGGAGGGTAGGAGAAGGATACCATGATAGATGAAAACATCATGAGAATAGGAAAAGGCAGGGTGCTGGGCAGGCTCTCAGGAATCCACAAGGTTGACCCCCACCTTCGTCTACTGGCAGTGGTTCAGAGGGTGCCTGGACCAGTCTACTTTGGTGACCAGCCTAGCAAATAACCTAGCTGTCATCATAGAGCCTTTATCTAGTGACTAATGGAGGCAGATACAGAGATCCACAGTCAGGCACTGGCTGAGCTTCTGGAATCCAATTGATGAGAGAGAAGAGAGATACTGCTTGTGAGGGACATCGAGGTCATTATGGGAAGAAGTGCAGAGATGACCGGCCACACTAGTGGAAGCCCATGAACTGTGGACTGGTGGCTGTAGAGCCCCCATGGGACTGGACTAGACCCTGTGGATACGGAAGATGGTTGTTTGGCTCCAACTGTTTGGGGAGCACCCAGGCAGGAAGATCAGGATCGGTCCCAGGTCTATGGGCAGGCTTCTGGAATCCAGTGCCTGTGGTGTGACACCTTGCACAGCCTTGGTGCAATGGGAAGGGGCTTGGACCTGCCTAGGCTCAGTGTGCTGGGCTCTGCTGACTACCCATGGGAGACCTCAATTTGAGGGATGTGGGGGATGTGGAGTGGCTTGGGAAAGAGGGTGTGGGTGGGAGGAGGGCAGAGGAGAAATCTGTGGATAGTATGTGGAGTGAGTAGAAAATTTCTTAATAAAGAAAAATGAAAAAAATCTTGTTCAGATAGTAACACATGTAACGTGAATAAAACCCCAGGAAACTCCAGCTTGCTTCCTTCAGAGGCTCCCAGGACCCTTAAGATGGATGCTAGAATGGCTTCCACAACCTGGGACCCTTTGGTCTCCTCAAACCAGCCTCAGGCTCCTCCTTCTCACACGCCTGGTCTGCCTAAAGCACTCTGCTGGCAACTCACACTTTGTCTTCAGTGTTTAACCCTCCTTAGAGCAGACTTTCTGCATTACCCAGTGGAAGTCAGCACCATACTATTATCCATTGGGCACCCAATCTTTTCCCTTTTCCAGATCTCAGCAATTTATCACTGTTGTTGTTGTTGTTGTTCCTATTTTCTGCTTTCTACATTTTTTCTTTGCCATGAGGAATGAAAGATCCCAGGAGAGCAGGAAGTCTGTCAGTCTTCCCTCTATGGCCCAGTGTCTGCTTTAGCATGCACAGATCTACACAAACACACAGAGGCTTCTTAGAACATCTCGGGTCTCATGCAAGGTCCAACTGCCAAGGACCGGGTTGGGTGGCAAAGACTATTTTAGAGCCAGAAGCGATGTGCCTTATCATTATGTCTCCTTTCTTCTTCACATTCCTCTTGAGGCTATTTGTAAGAAGGAACAGATTTAAGAGACATTGTCCTACAAACTGCCAAATCACGTGCACAGTTACTGGGTTTTTTTTCTTATGTTATTTTGCCACCCCCATATAACAAGAATTTCTTTACTTTTTCAGCATAACAATAAAGCACAATATTTAATCCTATGAGAAAAATAGCAAAGGCCAAATTGAGCTACATTTTTATTAGTGAGAAGATTTTCAAATGATTAAAGAATAGACTGTCTTCATATATGTACATGCATGTATACACAGCTTTAGTATTAGCTTTCACATTCTGGAGCAATTTGTTTTTTGCAATCTCACTTCCAATGATTTTTTTTTTTTTATCATTCTCTACAGAAGTCAAGGTTTAGAAAACTGTATAATCCTTATATTCTAAATCAGCAAATTGAAGCAGAGAAAGATTACCTTTTCCAAGAAAGAGTAGTTTTATGGCTGAGTCCATTTCAAATTCAGACTGTATCCCAGGCTTCAACACTCTACTAATGAACTGTGTACTATTTTCATTTCTGTTTGCTTATGTGAGTATTCACCAAGCCAACATCACCAGAGAAGATCAGTACCCAAGCTATAAAGGCTTTTCAAATTGCTAACACTAGACGTAGTTCAGACTTTAAGTACCAGGAAGCAACTGGGAACAGCTGCTTTTGAATCAGACATAAATCTAAGCAATGCTGCAGTATAGCAAATTGGGGAGAAAAAAAAAAGTCCTTGTCTCATTAAATAGCTAACAGGAGAGTATATCTGATAGTAAAATCTTGGCAGAACATAAAATACCTGTTTACTGCCAAATTCTAGTCACACAACATTAAGGTTACCTATTTAAACACACAGTACTGGCTGCTGATCATATATAATTCTATCAAAGTGTTTCCCTTATGCGTCCAAATTGCCTTTGAGTGGGGGAAAACACTATTGCCAAGATAATGGGACCCAACCTCAAAAAGATTTGTAGATAAAAATTAATCCCTCTAATTGTGCCCTGAAGGAAAAAAAGAGGTGACTAATGGAGAGTACTGAGGACGGACGGGGACAGCCATCCTGCAAGGCTGTAGCAGCCAAAGCTTTGGAATACGCTTCCAAGACTCTTCACACAATGCAGAGATGAAACCCTGTCTGAGCATTAGAAACAGACACTATACAAGATGGGGTGTTTATTTTTTCCTTTATTCTTTCAAGTAGTGCTCCCCTAATTATTGTATTTGAGTGTTTCAAGTTTGTTATAGAGTGACCATCTAAAACTAAAAGAATTTTTTTCTTTTACATATCAAATGGTAATCTCAAAAAGGAGGGGGATAATCTCATGGGATATTTTTAATAAAGGAGCACACACATTTTCCATATAAATGTTGCTCAGAGACTGCCATGAGAATAACCCATTAAGTAAAATATTCCAAAATCGAATCTAATAAAGCTGGATAGAAAAATCCATTCTTCTGCTTTGGAATAGAATGTATAATAAAACTAGGGAAATGTTCGAATGGCATTAAACTCTCCAAGCCTGGTGTAAGCCGGAGCCTTCTCAGCAAAGCAGAGAAAAAGAAATAGGAGAATAAAAGGCTGATGGCTTTCTAACATGGCCACAATTAATAGATCTACCATCAAATAAAAGAAAAAGAAAATCAATTTGGTTAGAAAGATGCCAGCATAGAGCACTTATTCATGGCTAATTACTTTTTAACAGATGATGACAATGGGTTAGTTTTCACAGATATTGATGAAGGAAAACCTTTGGGGAAATCATTTGCAAAGGTTAGCAAGGATATGAATTATTCTCTGGTACACTGGAAGGCAAAGAAGAGGGGAGAATAAGAAAGATACTCGTGCAGCCTAGTGAAGGTCATCAACACAACTAAGCTGGCATGCCCATCATCAGGATCTCACAGTGAATTATTTCTCAGGAAAAATTTTTTTGTATGTGTGAAATCTTTAAGCCACCAGACAAATGACTTTAAATAATTTTATTCAGTAGTGCATTGTGAAAAGTGTTAATAGATGTGCTTCTTCTACCTGTGAGTGCAAACTTCTCTTAAAGAGTGACCCAGCTGTTGAGAGCACATTTTGCTCTTCCAGAGGACTCATGTTTCAATCCTAATACCCACATAAGGTGTCATACAACCATCTGTAACTCAAGCTCTAAGATGATTCAACACTACTGTACTCATTGGGCACCTGTACTCATACATCACACACACACACACACACACACAAAATAATAAAAAGTCAAAATAATTTTCTTAACACAGTAAACTTTAGCAGCATTTAAATGTGTGTTCTTGGCCTTAGACTTAGAAAAATTAGTTTGTGATGCCTGTTCAGCAAGTCCACTCACAAAACAAAAAGCCTTATTGTTTTCCATAAGCTACCCTGACTATGGGTTAATTATGGATAGTATTCCTGACTTATGACAAAGTATCGCATAGAATTGTAAGAAAATAAAGAATAGTATGGTTGGTTCATTCACTTTCATCATAAAATAAAAACTCTCTGTAAATAACAAGAAGATACACACATCAAAGAAAATGCTTTCCGTGGTGGTATAAGGGTCATTTATCATATACCAAATTGCTCAGCAACCTATATAAAAACACTCTGTTCATAATACATATATGTATTTATATGTACATATATGTGTGTATTCCTAAACATATAAATCCTCTGTCTTATAATGTTACCAGAATCTATATGATCTCAAGGCTAACTGATTATTTTTAATTGTGAAACATATATTTCTGAAGAGTAATATCTCTAACTGCTCCTTACATATTTCTTGTAGACATATATGTATCATTGCCTCATAGATAGCACATAAAATCCATACTGAACTCATCAAGTGTGGGCTAGAAGCAGCACCCAAACTAAGCTTGCCATCCGCTCATGCTGCATAGTACCACAGTTGGCATTCTCTTACTACCCCAGGTGGCTGAGTCTTTAATAATTGTGCAATTTATAAGCTTCCTGAAACAAAGCCAACTCATGAACATTCTTGTGTCCTTAAAATGATATCATCATACTTTCTTTATAGCAGGTGATCAAATGACACATTTTGATTCATGAACAGATTGGTTTTAAATGGATTTAAAAGTATCTGAAGGGTTTGTAGCTGTGTGGGTGTCTCTGGTCACATGCTAAGTCCCTTCCAGTGCCATGAACACTATTCAGTAGGGGTGAAGGCTCTAGATGGGCACCAGCTGGACTTGTCCATATTCAATAAGTTATATAAGTATTGTTGTCAGCAATAGGGACTTATCGATTTGTGGAGAGCAACCAATAGCCTTGGCAATAGCCTAAGTAGTTTGGAAGTTTCAATGGGAAACCTTTGTCCAACAACTCAATGAAATGCAACCTATTCCTGTCGCTGGAAGTTTCATTTAGTGTCTGGAGATGTCTCATTGGGGCTTTGTGTTCTCCATTTTTTGGGAATTCCATTTATATTTCTTTCCTACATGTGTGTATTCTAAGGAGCTTCTACTGTAGTAGGTTTCTATATTACATCTCAGATTCTACATGAGCACATGAGGCTATAACCAGATGGCAATCAAGCAGCAACTAGGCGAAGCTCTTTTCACCACAAAGTATATGTCAGAAAACAACCGCATGCTATCACTGGACAACTGGATGAATCTTAGTTAACTCGGTATCCCTAAAGAAAGAAAATTGTCTTTATTAGTGTATTCATGTAATTATTTTTTTTAATTTAGAAATTCAAGAGTCAAGAAAATGACATCTACAACCTAATACTATTCTTATTAGCAGTATTCATAATGTTCATAAGTTCAATGATGGAGCACTTACCTAACATGTTGAAGGTCAAAGGTACCATCAGCAACACACACACACACACACACACACACACACACACACACACACACACACACACATTGCTTCTCAGGCAAGACTTGAAAACAACAGCTGGCTAAGAAGTCTCTCTGTGAACATACCTGGGAAAGCATTCGAGACTTCCTTTTGAAATACCCACAGGAAAACAAGATGAGATTGATAGAAGAAGTCCAGATTCTAACTTCCATGTTCCACCTGGAGCATGATAGGAGAATTAGGTCCACTAGTACTAGACTTCAGAAAGTCTTTTGGCAAACATGCATTAGCCACTTCTTTCTGTGCACTTGGGATGTTTTAGGCAGCATGTTGCTTTATAAAAGGAAGTTTGAATTCAACAAAAGAAATAAAACCTTCTTTTATCATCTTAGCAGAGCTAAGATAATACACAAACCCTTGTCTTCCTGGGTGGCTTTGCCATGTTCTGTTTGTTAGCCCTTATGACAAATACTTCCAACAACTTTTATGAAAATTTATTATCATCATCTAAAAGCTAATGGGTTTTCAAACATTTGAAGTGTTCAGAAGAACTGATCAGGCTCTCTTCTGAGTAATGGAATGTTTTCCCTGATTGTTCTTCCTAGATAGTATCCTGTGATGAGTGCATTGCATCATGTGTGTTTTAACTCGACTTGACTACCATCCGTGATCATCTAGAGGGCTGTTTAAAATATAGTAAAACTTGAGCTAAAATCCCATGAAAACTGAGATAAGAGGAAATTGCCTATCTTAGAATCCTCTTTAGAGAATGTTTTTTAGAGAATTTGAAAAGGGACATTGATGGATTCCTGCAGACGAAAGTTTAAGAAGTAATAATATCTGAGCTGGGCAGAAAGAAAAAGAAAGATGCTGAAGTGTTCTCAGTGTATTCTGCTGATACTTTAACTTCTACGCTTCAGTAATTGGATTGGGATTTCATTACAAGAAGTTTGTACCCAGTCACATCAACTGAATCCTTGTCAGAAAGTGGTGGAGACTAAGTGTACCTGTTATGACCATTACCGTTGTGTCTCCAGGGAAACAATTCACAAAAGTCATCAAAGCTGAGCAAGAAGAGGAGGAAAAGCATAAGGCACTTGCAGCAAGCATAACACTCCAGAACACTTGAAGAAGCTTCAACACAAATAAACAAATAATTCATATAATTCTTCTTAAACAATTGTGAAAAACACTTTCTGTCTTTGAAGATTTTAAAGTTTTAATACCAACAACAGCCCATTTCCCTCGAAGACAGTATTTAAATTCCTTACTTCTTCAAAGTGTAGAAGGTCGATAAGACTGTGAGAATCCACACAGTTCAAAGCTTAGCTCAAGTTAAAATGAGCTGTAGACTCAGGTGCTTCCTCCTATTTTAACTTCTTTAAAAATAATTATTATTTGTGTCAATTTCACGTTTCTATTTTGGTCTCTCAAAATGTGTCATAAGACATAGTTGTACAAGATACTTTATAGAAATAGGTTCTATATGATGCCAACAGCCCTATATTCAGTCTCTGTGTATGAGTAAGGTGTTTTTCTTTTCATGCAGGGCTGTCTTCAAACTCTATGTGCTCTCATGGTGGTATGATTAGTATAAGGGAAAGGAGTCTAGGGTGGTTGTATCTAGTTTTCTTTCATTCAGTTTTATTTTATTTTATTTTATTTTCTAGCCATCTAGTCCTTGGTCTGGCTCAGTGTGAAAGAGAAAGGTCCCTGCTTTGCCATTTCTGTGGAAAGAGAGAGTTCCTTAAATGTATGCTGTGATTATGAAGAGGATGTTAGGAGAATCACAGCAGTGGAAGCCTACCTTCTGTAGAACTGAACATTTTCAGTATCTGCCATCTTGCCCTTGGGGCTCAGTGGAGCTGGCAATTTTCAGTCTTGTCACAGTTAGCCAACCACACCTGGTTTGGATTTGCTAATGTGACTTTCCACATGAGATGAGTAAACCAAGATCAGCCACCACTAGCTGAGCTCTAGGACCCCAGAGTTAAGTAAGGTCAGGAACAATTTTCAACCCCTAGCTGACAGGTAGCCCTGAGAATTCATGATAATTCTCTACCTTGCCCCTTATCTCCATATTCACAGCTGAAGCTCTGACCTCCTGTGTGAGGCAAGGAAGGCAGAGGTTCTCTTTGTTAACAGAAAATGAAGATAACTCTGCCTAGAGAAAATAAGAAAATAGAAAGAGACAAATGGGTCTCCAGAACTCTGAGCCTGAAGTTCATTCCTACTCTGACATCTATACATTTTAGATTATATACTCAGCCTTTTTCTTTTTCTTACCCCACTACCTCTCAAAAAAAAAAAAAAAATCTAGACTTTTTGACTCCAACAACTAAGGAAGACTCAAGTTCTATAAAAGCAGAGAAACCTTGGTACCAAGAGATCCCCAAAACAAAATAAGCTATTGCCATTGTCCTTGATTTCCTCCCACAACTTGAAGGAAAGGCACTATTCTGAAGACACCACATTTTGGACACAGGACTTGGAGGAACTGAGTTAAAACTGACTTGGACACTACTTCCCTGAGAACTCTCATAATATAGGGAGGTACTATGCAAGCTTCCTATAGGGTCCTGGAACTCCCAAGTTGGGTAACTGCGCCCTGCTTGCAGATCTTGGCCTTGGTGTCCTCCCTATGCTGATTCCCTGCTGGTCTCCACCCTCCTGAATGCTCACAGGAGGTTCTTTGTTTGTGTGTCCTGCATTTGGTGTAAACAGCTTAGATGCAAGAATATAGAACTTTCAGTAGGGAACTCCTGCCCTCCAGGGGTTCTTCTATTGTGCTGTAAACCTGTATTTAAGGTTTCCTCCCTTCTTCAATAAAGGGCATTAGGCATCCCCTGGCATCAATGACTCTCTGTCTTTTGTCTCTTTTTGATCCACAGCCCCTCCCTTGGACATGGTGAATTGATGGTGCCTGGGTTACCTCAACACTTCCAAGGAAGAGAAGCCAGTAGTCCTACCTGCAGAGCCTATGAACCACAGTGATGATTACAGGGGTAAATGTCCACAATGGTGAAATGGTGATATTTTTATCTGGAGAATACCCAATAACTGGCAAATTGGACCAAGGCCTGCTCAAAAAAAAAAAAAAAAAGGCAAGGGACAGTTTCTAAACAAATATATTGTACTCATAAAGAAGTATACCTCTCACCTCTCATATACAAAACTTCCTTTTGCTGCAGATTAAGAATATTATAGAGATCGACAACTGGTCAAAATGTAGAAGATAAGTAATTGTGTGGGAACCCAACTGATCCATCTACAATTCAATCCCTTTATCTAAGGCTCACAGAAAAATTACAGAAGAAAAGGAAGAAGGACTAAAAGAGCCAGAGGCTCAGAATGACTGCTGGTAAGTACTTTCCCTAGAAATGACAGGAAAAATGTACCCATGAACTCTCAAAAGTGAGGTTGCCTGAACGAAACCAGCATAAAGATACCACCAGTTGATAGACAAAGAGATTCCACAGGGTCCTAACCCTAAATGACAGGCTATAGATGGTCAACAGCTACTGAGAAAGGGAGAATCAATTTCATCCAGGCATGAGTTTCCAATTGAGTTTCCAATTGTTCAATCCATTGTTACATCTACACATAGCAATAACAATGAAAACATTGTGAGTTTGGGAGGGAGGACATGAGAAGAAGATGAGGAGGAAAAGGAGGCAGAAGGGATGTAGATGCAATGAACGCTCACATATGAAGTCCTCAAAAAACCTACAAAAGAAAAGCAAAACAAGAATTCACACATACAATAATAAATGGCAAACATAAAATGAGGTACTTTGAAAGAGAAGGATTCTTAACTATAAAGAAACACAACCCTTTAGTGGGTAGGTTATGGCTGGTCCTAAAGACCTGTGTACTAGGCCCTGATTTCTATTGTTACTGGTTATAGATCTGGGCTGTCACTACCAACAAGGCTGGTATTCCGGCCCTTACTCTCACTCATCTCTTTTCCATTTTCATGTAATTGAGCTTCAGAAAATTACCTCTTTCACTAATAAGGCGGCTGGTTAGTTGAGAGATTTCACTGATGCTTATGAGTCTTTGGTGTAATATTTCATTAAACATTTGCACATTCTGGAGGATGACTAAAAGAGAAAATGAAACAGTTATATCAGACGTAATAATAAAAATACAATAAAAATAAAACCCTTCACACAAATCTTCAGAGTCTTTTTCCCAAGGTTTTCTTTTCTTTTACATGCATTCCTTAATCACAACTGTGTACTAAAAATAAACCTTATTTTCATACCCTCACCACTGCTCTTTAAAATGAACCTAGGTTTGCAAGATAGACAAAATATAGGCTACAAATTACTCCTAATGGTTAAAATTCAATTGCATTGATGAAATTATAGGAAGAGGCTCATTTTCTGGTGCTGTCTTTGGGTTTTTAGAAACCCTGGTTGCTGGCTTACTCACTAATTTGGTAATTTGCAATGGGTTCCCCAGTCATTAGTGCAAATTAGCAAGGTTTAGCTATAATGTGAATATTAATATCTTCATTTGGAACCATTCCACATGCCCTCTTCTGGTTTCTAAGGACAAGTTGCTGTTTTAAACCTCAGAGAAAAGCTATGTGAAATACATGGATATGGTGTTTATGAAAAGGCATTTGATAACAATGCATCATTTCTCATTTTCTATGAATCAAATGTCAGTGGCTTTGATAATATTGTATTTCAAAAGCCCCAAACACTGACAGACAACCTGAAGTACATATTGTGCTATATTAAAAGAATATTGGTCCTTGGCTAGAAAGGATTTCTACCCCAGTCTAAGCAATAAGCACTTGATCACAGATCTCTCCCACATCTAAACTCCTGATGGCAGAGTCTGTGTCTCTCATTTGAAGGTCCTAAGACCTCTGCTCAACAACCTACTCAGTCACTGGGGCTATGTGCCTTCAACCGATGACATCTAGGGCACATTGGAGAAGTGTTACCTTCTGTCCATGACCCTTTGACAAACCTTTTTATGTCTACCAAGTTGTCACTGTGCCATTGCTTGCTTTCACAATTCTCCCTGACAACCACTTTTCCTGCCTGCTTTTACCCGGTGCATACCAGAAATCTCCACTGTACCTCTTTTTTTCCTAATAGCAGCAACATTAGTATTTTTTCCTGCAAATACACCAGAACTACCAATTTACTACATCTCTATGGATAATCTTCTTATGTCTTGGACCTGGTCTGTGCTGCACCTTGACTCAGAAACTTTAGAAGGTGTCTTTCTACTTCTTTCCAAACTGTGTGGCATTATTTAAATTTAACACTTGTCATCAATCAGCTTGGAGGCAAGAACGATCACATGAAATAGTATCCTCATGAAAAAAGAAGATAAATTTGCCAGCTGAGACTTCCAAACAAGACAGTGAGAGGGCATGAAAACCCAAAGCTTCTTTTTTTTTCTAGACTATTTTAGTTCACACTTGTGGTTCTACTATTCTTAAAAGAATCTCAAGCTTGGGATTTGAAGCCATGCTCTGACACACATAGCTTGAAAAAAGGGGGGATATTAAGAATGCCTCACAGGACTGCTGAAGTACTGGAGAGTAATGTAAACTAGCACAGAACCTTGAGCCCAGATGATTATATTGTTCTTACCATAGCAGAAATAATTGCTTAAAAGTCTCAGTGTCAGGGTCTATACCTGTCCTTACAAGGGCTCTGGCATTCGCCACCAGTGAAGCAGCCATTGACGAGTATTTGTACATGATATGCATGAGGGACAAACATAAGGGTTACAAGAATAGGTGGTGTTCTGGTAGTTTTGTTAATTTGACATACCTGAGAAGACAGAACCTCAATTGAAGTTCTGCCTACATCAGATTGACCTATGGACATGTCTGCCTGCTGGCCTTTTCTTGATTGCTAATTAATGTAGGAGGGCCCAGGTCTCTATGGGCAATGCCACCCCCAATACAGGTAGGCCTAAGCTGTCTGTGAGAGGTAGCTGAGCTAGCCACAGAAAGAAAGCCAGTCAGCAGTGTTTCCCTGTGGCATTTGCTTCAATTCCTGCTTTGAGTGTTCCTGCCTTGGCTTCATTTGATGATATACTATAATCTCTGTGGTGGTTTGAAAGAAAATGGCCCCCAAAGGGAGTGGTGCTATTAGGAGGCGTGGCCTTGTTGGAGGAAGTGCGTCACTGTGGAGGCGGGCTTTGAGATCCCATATATGCTCAAGCTATACCCAGCGAGACAATTCCCAATCCTGTTGCCTTTGGATCAAAATGTAAGGACTCTCAGCTCCAGCACCATGTCTGCCTGCATACTGCCTTGCTCCCCACCATTATGGTAATAGGCGAAACCTCTGAACTGTAAGCAAGACCCCACAATTAAACCTTTTTCTTTATAACGGTTGCCATGGTCATGGTGTCTCTTCACAGCAATAGCAACCCTAAATAAGACAATTTCTAAGCCAAAAAAGTCTTTCTTCCCCAAGTTGCTTTTCATCATAGTGTTTACTTATAGCAACAGAAACCAAACTAGAACTGGTGGGGAGCAAGTGGCAGTCTTCCCAAAGTTCAAACACAGGCGCTGATTTCAAGATCACCTTTGGAGCTAGCAGACATGTTCTAGGGTAGGTAGGACAGGTAGAACATATATGCAACCACACAGAGCAGAGAGCAAAGATAAGAATCTTGTCAGCCTGTTTGAAATATTTTGAACTGTCACATAAACACCCTTCTAATACTACCCCTTTGGAAAAGGCCTACCTTTGAAGTCTTATCTAACTTGATAGGCCACAGTTTCTGAGCAACAGTTCTTTTTCCTGAAAACGAAAGGCAGACATCTGCTTCCCAAAGTAAGGCTCCCTGCGGCGTAGAGGCAACAGATGTCTGCACTTGACCTGTGCAGCAAAATGACCCCGTGGGGGCAGCAGGGCTCTGTCAAGTGTCCCTCAGAATCACCTCTGTGGACCCTCTCCAGCTGCAGTTAATCTGTCAGCACCATTTACGGGGCACTTGGCCAATGAAGAGCTGTCCTCGGGACTACAGGCAATTGTAATAATCCATATGGGACTCTTTCCAGGAGAGGACTGGACATTATCTCCTCCACACAATGTGTAAGGGATGCTCGTTCTCACTGTTAAAGGCCCTCCTCCCAGTGGGATCTCTTACTCTTACATCACAACATCCCTGCAGCCGCACTCAGAAGATCCTGTAAATTTTGATACTTTTAGCAAACCATGACTCCTCTTCAGAGTCCTCATACCTGTTCCAAGAATCCAGGGAACTTATTCCCTTTGCGCACAAAAGCTTTTCATGCTGGTCAATGTGCACCCACTTCAAACCTTCATTTCCAGTGCAGGGTATAAGTCTACAGAAGAAAAAAAAAATGTAAAGAGAGAGAAAAGTGAGGGTATGTACCCTGTGAAAAGGGAAAATCAAAACAAACCACATGAAGCTAAACCGTCTATTTATTTGAATCAAATACTATAGTTTATAAGCATAATGTTTAACAGTAAACTGTCATCTAAGCAACAGACTCATTATAAAAATGCTAAGGGTATATAAATCTCCTTGACTGCTTACCATTAACTTCATGGGGTGTTATAGAAATGCCTAGATATAATTTATATTTCACTAATAAGGTCCATTTTAATGTGTAGCTGTCAAATCTATTACTCACCTTTCCCCAGTTTTACAGTTTTTCTGGACAGCACTGAAATTGAATGTTAAAAGTACGGCTGCAAGCAGTATCTTCTGCTTGAGTATCTCATCCCTGCATATTGCAGTGTGCCTCCTCTTCAATCAGAACTCAACAACCAGATTGTTTTCCAAAAAGGTACACTGAGAGAAAAAGACATAGAGAAAATTTCTTTTTAAAAGGCAAGCTGCAACTTGTTTTCTCACCTTCAAAATCTAAATCTATATATATATATATTGATACTAGGAGTGAATTTTGAGTGATTTTGGTTTCACAAGAATTTTTATTTCTTTTCTCTTATGTGTGACAAAGCCTGTCAATAAGTGTCTACTACATAGCAGGCAGAAGAGCAGACATCTCCACTTACATGTTTCATTTATCTCTGGGTCAGCTCAAGGGACTCCAAGAAGTTTAATGAAGTTGACGCTCACCTATTGACAATCTCCAAAATGTCAAGGAAAAGATAGAATTGTGTAGACAAAATTCTAAACAGTCATTAAATAAGAAACACAGAGCCAAATACAGAGTTAAAAACCAAAGAGATCAGAGCAAGAGCCACAACTCCCTTTAGCTTACCACTCGCTGCCATCCTTCCCCTGAGAGAGAGCTTCTCCCTGTGTGACTTGTCTTTTATTGCTTTCCTGTTCTGCTTTCTCATTGGCTCTAAACCCAGACACATGACTTCCTCGTCACTGCCTGTCTATACAGCCAACCTCCAGGTCTCTATGGTTGGATCTGGGATTAAAGACTTGGGTTACCACGCTTGGCTGTGTCCTTGACCACACAGAGACTCTGCCTGCCATGTGATCGGATTAAGGGTATGTGCCTCCACTGCCAGACTTCTGCTAAATGGCTCACTTTTACCTCTGATCTCCAGGCAACTTTATTTATTAACATACAAATAAAATACCACATTTCAGCACAAATAAAATATCACCATAGAATTGTTTAGTCCCTCAGATGATGTCTAAATGAAGGAATATATTCAAGGTAGGAAAGTCTTGGTACACATACCAAAATAAATATAGTCTTCAACCATCAGCACACTTTAAAGCCTGTACTCTTGACATCCAAAGTACTGAAAGGGATTATGCAAACTTTAACAGAAAACATTTTCCTGTTTGGGGCATGCAGAGGGGCATCTTACCAATGTACCATTTCACACATACCCTTGATGGAAGTCTCCAAAGCACTGAGGAACAGAAAGCAGTGGCTTCCAAATGCTCCAAGCTGATGTACTGGACAAGGATGTAAAGTGAAAGTCATGGTGATTGTTGAGATTTGCCGAAACATTAACCCAATGAGGAATAAGTTCACATTCTTCACCTAACAACTGTGATCAGAGGAGCCCAGATATGATAACCTGAAATGAAGCCTACCAGGCAGTGTGTTCCCCTCCTGGACATTTGGCTTTGTCTGTGGTGTCTCCCCTTGATGTCCGTAGCACCTGAGTACTTTGAGGCAGCATGAGCTACTCCTCAAACAAAGGATGATGCACTGTAAGAATGAAACCAGTGAAATGCCATGTCCTTACAAAGCAGAGCCATCCTTAAAAGTAAGTGTCCTGACCTTCTGCTTGTCATACAATTAACTATACCAGTCACAGGAGCAGTGATTGAGAAATACGTTCTACTAAATTCTGGCACCATGAGTGGAGGTTCTCAGTTATCCAGATAAGTCATTCACATCAAATTTGAAACAGTCAGTTATGAAGAAAGTCATCATGGATGCTGCTGATGTTTAAGGTTAGTATCTTGTCGCCACTTCTCTTGAATTCCACTGTAACTTTCCAGAATCGACTACCCTTGGCCAACAAGCTCTCTTGAACTGGAAATCTAAGCATTCCTAGTAGAGCTCAGTCTTACTACTTTTTCTACTATTATATGGGTCCTTTATTTCCCCCCTCAGGATCTGCCCACATGCTTCTTTTCTATCGTAGCCACCCAATGCTTAGCTTCTCACTACTATGACCATACTATAAATCTTTATCTTCTCTGTTGCCTTTAGAATCCCTGCAGCCTTTCTTTCAGTCAGATGAAAGTTAGCAACAGTACATCTAGTCAGCTTCAAGCATCACTAGTTCTTTAATCTGGAGGGGGGAAGCAACTTAACCTTGCTGAGTCTCTATCCTCATTAGTAAATTGAACTTGTGAATCTGACGCTGCGTACCCCAGCAGGTGTGCTCAACAGTTCACAACCAGCTAAGCAGTAATCTCAGAGCTTCCTCAGTCAAGCTTGTTATGCTCCTTATGGCACTCTGAGCTTTTATACTGGCTTAGAGGAAGAAGCATCCAGGCTATTGAAGATATATAATTGCAACTCTCCAACTGGCACTTGTTATGATTCTTACCATGATAAACATCTCTTATAAACTTTAACGAATTCTGTTATTCAGCACACAAGGTCTTCAAATCTGACTAGCCCATCTGCTGATGCCACTTAGCTCGTAGCATCCCTTCATCAAACCCTTCTTCCATGTATATTTCCAGTAATATTAAATAATCGTGTTTTTTCAGCTTCCAGAACTTGATACAATTTTTCTCCTTCTGAAGCACATTTTTCCTATTTTCCCCTCTTTATTGTTTCATATTCCTAATAGTTTTCTAAATAGCAATTTCAAGCTCTACCTATGAAATAAGCTTCTCTTCTCCCTCCCATGGCAAACTGTAATTCTCATATGCCAACATATACTTGAAACACTTGTGGATTTTGATTGGTGTGTGTTTATTTGAATATCTGGCATCCCCCTAGATAGTAAACTCCTTAAGGGACTATGGTCTTGATCCTGTCTCCAAGTTATGCCCAGCACATAATAGCTACTCGGTGGATATTGCAGCAATCAATGGATGTTACCACTCTCTTTTACAAAACCTTCCCAGAAACTTCAAAAAAGCAGCAACTCTTTTTCAATTTTGAAGCTACATAAATATGGCACTGATCTCATACATTTTTCCAGCACTGTGTCTATAACGAGATCCGAATAACAATTTGCTCAAATCATCCCAGGCCAAAAGCAACTTCATCTAGAAACTTATCAAAATTGACCACATCTGTGAAGTCACCTAACCCCTCAGAATCATAGAGGATCAAACTGTGCATCTATCTAATTCACATTCATTGGAGTCACTGACTCCACTGAGTAGGGAGTAGAGGTAAAAGATGAAGACAGCAATTCAGTGGCCCTAGGGATCAATGAGCATTACATGAGGAAAAACTCTACTGTTTAATGTCTGGCCACATTCCTAATTTCAGCCAGATATTGCACTAAAGTGAGAAAGCACACACCATAAATCCATCTCCATGGGTGGAAAAAAATTCAATGCATATATATCATGGATGGAGGAGTGATGGTATGACTCCCTAAGTGGACGTGTGTGTGTGTGTGTGTGTGTGTGTGTGTGTGTGTGTGTGTGTGTGTGTGTGTATGTGTAGTAAACTAAATGTTTCTAGACAGTTTAGTCTATGCAACAGTGTAGTGCACTAAATACACATGCAACAGGAGTGTACATAAAAGAAAGTAACTGTCTTCCTAATGTAAGCACACATCCCCATTATCCTGAACCAATGATAGTGCACAGCACCACTACAACTGCCAAGATAACATAGCCTCATAAAGCACTCTCAAATCTCCAGACATGCTAAGCAAAGAAAAGCAATTTTTATTTTTTGCTGATAAATGGTTTAATCAAACCTAACAGATGAGGCAATATATTTTGAGAACATTGTGCTGTTCAGATCATGAGGTCAGTAATTTTCTCTGGTGCAAACACATTACGGTGTAACTGAGTGTTTGTTGTGGGAGTAAGCCAGTGAGGAGGGATGACATAGATTTTCAGCAATAGATTGTGTAGTGTTTTCTATCAAGAAATTATTTATATTCTAAAGTGCTATAAGAGGAGAAGGGCATCAAATGGACAGGTTTCCTGTGATTTTACAGAAAGAAAATAAAATGGTATTGTAATGTTATACTTCACAATAAACCAAAACAACAACAAAAGCAAAAAAAAAAAAAGATTGAAGTAATGAGGGAGTGGAAGTTGATTTTTGATTTATTTTTCAAAATCTAACTCATCCCATATATCATATGAACTGAACTTTGGTGAATGTCACAAAAAAAAAAAAAATGGTCACACAGTCCAAGTACTGTCATATAATTTGTGTAAGCTAATTCTGCACAGAAAACTATGCATAACAAAGGTATAGTTTTTCATGGTCAGCCTGCTCTGTGTCCTGACCAGGTTCCTCAGGCATCTTCAGCTATGTATCATTTGCTTAAAGATTTGCTTCATGTTTATGCACAGGTCTGCTTAAATTCTGGAAATCATACTTTCTAAAATAACTTACCATGGAACAACCTAAACATTGTTACAGAGTTTTTCATATTTGCATAGAAAATTACCTTCTAATTTTTCATCATACTGGAAGTTGATGTGGTCTCAGGGAGCTTCTGTCCATGCTGCCTTTGTGGCTCATTCCAATGTACCTCATTGGAGGTGTTGGAGGTTCTATGACCAAACAGAGTAGAAATACCAAGAACAAAAGGCCCAGTTGTTCTGATTACCCAGGACTGTGGGACTTCCCAGCACGTGAGACTTTCAGGGCTAAAACCAGGCTGTCCTGTGGAGCAGAGTTTAAGTGTTTTAAGTCAGGACATTTCCAGGTAAAGCAGGGTACCTTGAGTTTTAAAATGTTAAATAAGCTTCTTCAGAAACAAGGATTTAGCCCATGAGAGACAACATTCTTACTAATAAAAACGCATCAAGGAATTGAACAATCATTGCACATATATAGAACAATTCCGTTATGGGAGAAATTTAAGTCAGCCCTTTATTGAGCCATTGTCTCATTTTGTCATTGATTTATCTTAAGTATTAGATCTTTTGTGCTTTGTGATAAGAGACATATCAGAGAATGTTATTAAGAAAGCCAGGCTTACTGTACTGGAGAGATGGCTCAGAAGTTAAGAGATCACTGTTCTTTAGAAGACTAGAGTTTGGATCTCAGTAGCCATGTTGGACAGCTCACAAACATCTATAACTCCAGCTCCAGGCATCTGAAATCCTCTTCTGGTCTCTCAAGGTACCTATAAACAAATGGGCACACAGACCATAAAAAACTAAAATAAAACATTTTTATTTAAGTGACCAAAACCAAAGCCAGACATGGTAGCACACACCTTTAATCCTAGCACTTGAGGGGCAGAGGCAAACAGAACTCAGGGAGTGTGAAGCCAGCCTGGTCTACATAATGAGTTCCAGGACAGCCAGGGATACCTAGTGATACCCTATCTCAAAAAAAAAAAAAAAAAAAAAAAAAAAAAACTAAGAGAGAGACAGACAGACAGACAGACACTTAGAACTTGCCATGAAACAAATAATGGAGAATCTGTATTTTCGTGTGCAAAGGACAAAGGAAGACAAAGAATGGCCTGCCTGTTGCCCATCCATATTTTGGAAGCAGAGAGAAAGGGATGAGATTGAGCTAAACTGGAACAGAATATTCCTACCTAGAAACAGGAGCCATAAGGGCTAGGAGGGTCAGAAAATCCTCAGGAGATGATGCTAGACAGACAAGCGTGATGGACTTGGTACCGCATGCTAATGAGTTAAGATTTTATCCTCTCTGTAGCTGTTGGCCATCAAAGGGTTCTAAGCAAGACAAAGGCATATACAATTGCTTCTTAAGGAGCTACTTTGGCTTCAATACGAAGGCCAAATTTGGAAGAGGAGAGCATAAGACTGGAATCTACCAGGATTGGACCAGTTGCTGTAGAGTAGGTAGGAGGCGATGGTGGCATGTAATACAGTGATGCCAGAGAGGATGAAAAAAGGTACACAGATTTAAAGAGCATAGAAATAGTTTGGATATAGTTTGAGGTAAATAAGAAATCTAGGAAGCAATGAAAATTATATGTGGCACATATGCACGCATATGTGCAAGTGTGATGAGTTTGTATTTCTCATTCTGAAAGAGCTATGTAGCATACATACAAAATTCAATTTTTGCCTGATTCAATGAGATTCTATAGCCATCCTCAGCTATTCCTCTTCAAAATACCTGGATAATATCAGGTGTACATGCATGGGCCAACACTACATCTTATATAGCTATGTTCCCAGGCAAAATAATATGACTTCATTCATTTATCTATCAGTGAACATTTATCATTAAATTCTCCATGCCAGTGGCTGGTCTAGACACTGGTAACAAAAAAGACGAATGAGTCAGAAAGAGACCTTGACCTAGAGGAGTCTACAGCATAGAGGAAGAGAAAAACAATACATACAGAGAGAATCACAGCCTAATGTGATCAAGGAAATTACTCTCAAGGAGGAGCAATACAGGGAGCACTTATATGCATGGAATGAGGAGACACTGGTTCTCAAGGGCTTCCAGAGCAGATTTTCTACAGTCCTCTCCCAGGGTGGTTATGTACTTTCATCTCATCTTACTCCCCCTTTCTAGTGAGGTCTCTACAGCCAAACCTGTTTCTTATTTATCACAGAGCCTTGCACAGTAGGTTCTCAGTGAGACAGATGGCTGAATGGATGGATAGATGGTAGGTGAAATGAGTAGGATATAAATGGATATTGACCTGACCTCAAAGGATTGAGGAAGAATGGCCATCAATTCATGGAAATCACCAGGTAAATAGTGCTTTATGGTGAAAAGGATTTATTGAGAAGGCACTGGATTAAATGGACCATTGGTTCAATTTTGTTTTGTGGAGTTTGACCCTTATCAGTTGATTCTTGTTGTTTAGTATTTATTGAGCCAGATTTTCTCTGCACTTAAGCTACTCCCCGGGAGAAGGTTAGGCACTTCTGGAAAGTGCATTAACTCTTTCAAGCCACCAGGGTGCTATTCAGGGAATTACTTTTCAGTAATTAAAGATGCTGCAACACAAAACCACAACGTGCTGGGAAATGGAGAGCTAATCTCTCTGCCTGCCTTCCCGGGCTGCCTATTTCTGATTACTGAAGAGATAGGGTGCAAATTTGGGTGGGTTACACAATGACAGTCAGCCCTGGTTTCATGTAAGAACCTACAGTATTCTCTTCCTAAAGCCCACGAATTTCTCACATTAGAGAACAAAGATTAGTAGGATCAAGTGACTAAACCACTTAAGGGCTTTAATCCTCATTCCTGCACAAATTCATTCTGTGCTTTTGTACTTATCTCTTTCAAATTCTTCACTTTCTCCGCCCCTCTCAGTGCATTTGCAGGATGATAAGAGCTGTTATGAGCAGCAGACAACCAATACCTCTAATCCTTTCGTGTGTATGTATGTATGTGTGCATGCATGTATGTATTTTTAAAGAGCTGAGTTGGAATGACTGCCTGTCTTTTCCTGGTGTCAATGAACAAGCATGACATGAGTGCATTAAGCAGAACCATTCTGTCTCCCCTCTTCTCCTTGTTCCTCAAAAGCCAGCAATATTCATTTTCCATTTTCAAAAATCTTTTGCAGCTGCTTTGCATCTTTAATTACCCTGGGCACTGGGCTTGTTTTATATGACTTATAACAAGCAGTTTTGCCCTTGGTTCATTTAAGTAAAATCATCCCTGGTTTGAGCCAAGACATATTCAATATACAATTACCTGGTGGGTCAAGGCTCTGCCGTTTTGTCATTTTTACTGGCATTTTCTCCATTATTGCTAAGTACTGAGCAGTAGAAGCTGTCAGAGCCACATGGCTGGTCTGAAACTTAATTTTCCTAAATTGCACAATTCCTCAGAAACAGCTAACCCCCCCAGGCACAGTCCCCTTGACAAGGGGCAAACAGGGTTAAATTTCAAACTGAGTTATACGGAGAGCAATGGGAGGAAGGAAGCAATTAAGCAGAACTTGAGTTTGCTAGGGAATGAGACTTTAAGAGACAATGCAGAATTCTGTGTCAAAGTCGCCACTTGAAAGCTTTAGAGTAGCAAGTAGCTTTAAATCATGTAGTGATGTAGCAAAGAGAATCAGTCAGGGCAAGGACAAGCGAGCTGAACATCATGTTAAAGACAGGGTTCTATACCTTTTTATGTGCATTATTTCATTAACTCTGATAATAATCCCTTTAAATGGATATTTTATTCCCTTTTTTATATATAGACAAGAAAAACGAGGTAGCAGGTTTAGCAGACTGTCTGAGGATAACACAGCTAGCAAGTGGGGCAGTCTCATGCAAGCCTACCTCTTCTGAATCTGTGCATAATGATCTTTGCACTCACCCATGCTGGAAGTAGTTTAAAAGCAGTTTTCTTGGAGCAAAGGACGAGTAGTCTAACATTATAGTCTCTGTGATTCAAAGAGCTGAGAAGTGAGAGAGGAATACAAAATGCCCAGAATTAACCTCGGCTGCCTCTACCCCATTATCCACAGAGCTACTCATCTGCTTCCTGCAGTGGCTCCAGGTGATCTCAAAGAAGCATCCCCCTTGGTCTCTTCCTATTCTAGGTAACATCTTAACTCCCCACACTTCCTTCTCATAAAGAGAAGCCCTTTGAAGTCCAATAAGCTTCCTAGGCTCTACTGGAGAATTTGAGAAAACACAAACCAGCTTAGAATCTTGCTGTGCTTTAGCCTCAAAGACAAACCTTTGCTTGCAGAACAAGCTGACTGACCTGCTCTAAGCCGGGGTGCCATAGTGAGGGATCCAGACCTGCGAGAACATCAGGGTGTGAGTGCAAATACTAATTATTTACAGACAACCTCACTTTTTTTTCTGACTTCTCGCCTCTTTCTCTCCCCCTCCCGGTCCATCTCTCACATACATAAACAACTGTATTGTGGAGGACTGAGAGTACTTCAGGCCTGTTTATCACCTTGACATTATCTCTGCTTTCAGTGTGGGGAACTGGAACTGCAGACCGTGGATTCTTGTAGCCACTTGTAACCCACTGGAATGTACAGACTGACTAAACATCACGTTATTCCTCTTCAGGTGCCATCCCTTACTTGGCACTGAGAAAAGCACAGGTGCATACAGTTCTGCACCATGTCCAGGGACCACGAGTCTTTGGGCAGCATTTTTCTCTCACCATCTACTCCCTCCCTTAGGGATTGTTCTACCTCGAGAAACACTGTGATCAAAAGCAACATGGAGAGAAAAGGTTTCATTTCATCTTACATTTCACAGCCCATCATCATCGAGGGAAGCCAAAGCAGGAGCTTGAAGTAGAAACCATGGAGGACATTGCCTACTAACTTATTCTCTCTGGCCAGTGCCCAGCAAGCTTTTTTATACAACTCAGGACCAGGGTGGCACAGCCCACCATGGGCTGAACCTTCCTACTGTGGCTGACAATAAAAAAAAAAATTGCTCCCACAGATATGCCCATTGGCCACTGTGATTAAGGCCCCAACTGAGACTCTCTCTGACATCCAATTGGTCACTCTCTGCTGTCAAATCCGTAGCCAGGGCTGACAAGGAGAGCGCCACAGACCGACTTCATCTTACAAGAGCTCTGAGTCAACCATTCTTCCAATGTGCTCACTGTGGAATTCACCACACCAAAGCCCAGGTGTGGCCTCTGTCTCAGCTTCTCAGAAGAAGCCTTTAAATTCTTTAGTTCCACAGTGATAGAAGTGTCCATGTTTCATGATGGGCACTCAGACCACACATGAAAGTCTGAGCTAAAGAGATGGTGGAGGAGGGGACCGACCACATGGGGATACTTATGACACAAACTAGCTTTACCAGAAAAAGCAAAGCTGTGTGATTAGAGAATTGGAAGTTTGGGCCATGTGAAGAGTAGCTGACCTCTGAGGAGAGGAAGAGGGCTGCAGATGCCAGCAGAAATTCGACCAATCATGCGTATCAAATAAAGCTTTAATGAAACCACTATATACTGAAACTGGGATACACTCCCTGGCTTGCAGCACTCTTTATTGTCGCATATCTATTTACGACAGGCTCAGATTCTACTCTGTGTGTCTCTTTCTTTGTCTGTCTCTGATCTGGATCCTTGTGCTATAATAAAGCCATAATTGTAAATATAACACTACCATAAGTTCTCAGACTTGATCTATAAAACCGTCAAACCTGAAAGACTCCCTGAGCCCAAATTTATGATCATTTGATTTGAAATGAGGTCTAATGTGAAGGCAGCCTGTGCTGTGGGGTGTCTTTCTGTATGCAGTGAATAGATGTTGCTCTGACTGGTTGATAAATAAAGTTGCATGGGCCTATGGCAGGGCAGGATGGAGCCAGGTGGGAAAATCCAACAGAGGTAGTGAAAGGAGAAAGGAGAGGAAGGGGAGACAACAGCCGGTGTCCAAGGAGCAACAAGATGCTAGCAGACTAGTAATGCCACAGCCAAATGGCAACTTACAGATTAGTAAAAATGGGTTAAGTTATAAGAGCTAGCTAGCAAGAAGCTTGACCATAGGCCATCCAGTTTGTAATTAATAAAAGCCTCTGTATATTTACTTGGGTCTGAGTGGCTGCAGGACTGGGCGGGACACAGGAAATCTTCTGACTGCAAGCCTGGGCAGTAGGGAGGACACTGCCCTGAAACTTGAGAGTTTCTGAATATAATTTAAATCTACTTCTCTGTGTTTTTTCTACTCTCCCCAGATAAAATCTCACATACATCCTCCTCCCTTTTCAATTCAGCTTCATCACAACAATTTAGTACCTGAGAAATATCATTTCCACACTTGTTCTAAAAGCCAAAGAACATTTTATTTATGATGATTACTGTCTCTGATAAAAGAAAATCAATTGTTTATTACCTGGTGCCTACATGGAGTCTTTACCCCCATGTTCTAGTCTCTTTGGTGTGAGAAGGTGCTCTGCAGGCTCCTGAAAGAGAAATCTGAACTCTAAACCAGCCACAGAAACCTTAGACCTACTATCTATCCTGCCTACAAGATAGACTGGAGCAAGAGTAACACAGAACTTGGGGAAGTGGCCAACCAGTGTTTACTTTAATTTGAAGCACATACCACAAGAGGAAGCCCATGCCCTACACTGCTTTAGATGGCCAAGAACAGGAGACTGGATAGCCCAGACACCTAGGGTAGGACCGAACACAACTGACAGATAAATGAATCTGATGAAATGGTTCTTAATGATATTCTTCGATACTCATAGATCAGTATCTTGTCCAGTCACCATCAGAAAAGCTTCCTCTGGTAGCAGATGGGAGTGGTTACAGAAATCCACAGCCAGACATTATATGGAGCGAGAATCTAAATCAGAGATCTCCATTGGATTCCTTTCCCTAGAAGCCCTGGGAACTCCGATGAAGAGGAAGAGGAAAGATTTCCAGAGTCAGAGGGAAGGGACACCAGGAGAATGGGGCAAACTGAATCAATTAAGCAGGGCTCATGTGGGCACACGGAAACTAAATTGGCAGCAGGGGGCCTCCATGGATCTGCAGCAGGTTCTCTGCATATATGTTATGGTTGTTAGCTTGGTGTTTTTGTGGGACTCCTAACAGTGGGAGAGGGTGTGTCTCTGACTCTTTGGCCTGCTCTTGAGACTCTTTTTCTCCTATTGGGTTGGCTTGTCCAGCCTCGATGTGAGGGCTTTTGCCTTGTCTTATTGTATCTTGTTTGTTGCGTTTGGTTGTTGTCTCTTGGAGGCCTGCTCAGCTCTGAAGGGAAATGGAGGGAGAGTGGATCAGGGAAATAGAGGAGATTAGGGGAAGATACCAGAGGTGGAGGAAGGTCCTGATATATTGTATGAGAGATGATTCTACTTTCAACAGAAAGGAAGGAATGATGAGAGGGAGAGAGAGAGGGAAGAAAGGATGGATGGATAGATGGAGGGATGGAGGAAATGTTTTAAATGACTCAATAATGATGGACAGCTTTCTTTGGCCAAAACACATCAGGCAGCTTCTGCTAACCTAAGAAATCCCTGAGGGGAAGAGAAACAAGGCTAGAGCTTTACAGGCTGAGATGAGAGGAGATAATACCATATAGTGCTGATGAGGTAGCAACTTTCCTTTTTCCCCCATCACCCTTTTAATTTGTTCCATCTTGAGTACACACCATAGGCAACTTTCATTTCAAACGGCTCCAAAACTCCAAATTAGAATTCACTCAACCATTGGGGCAGTTCCATCCCTCAGACACTGCTCTTAAAAGATGTTTTTGCACACTTTGTGGTTTAGAGGCTTGTTAGGCTTTGGGGATCAGAAATGCAAGTCTAGAGAGAACAGTCGAAGTCAAAGGAAACTGGAGACCTACTGTGGGATGGTCTTTCTGCATGCTGTGAATATGTGTTGCTATGATTGGTTAATAAAGAAGCTGTTCTGGCCTATGGCAAGTCAGGTTATAGCCAGGTGGGAAATCCAAGAGAGAGACAGGAAGAAGAGAGAGGCAGAGATGGGAGAGATGCCAGCCTGCCGCTCAAGGAGCAACATGCCAGCAGACCGGTAATGCCACAGCCATGAGGCAAAACATAGATTAATAGAAATGGGTTAATTTAAAATGATAGGGCTACAGTTTGTAATTAATATAAGCCTCTGAGTGATTATTTTATAAGTGGCTGCAGGACTGTGGAGCTGGGTAGGACTGGAGAAACTTCTGGCTACAGAGACCTTTTACATGTCTGCTCCAGTCTTTTTAAATTTCATGCACCAGGTGTCTACACCCAGACACTCAGAAGGTGAAGTGCTCCAGGCCCTTTGCACCTCCCTCCTCCTGCTACAAGTGTAGACTCATCGGTTTGCAGCACAGGGTCAGGGCAGCCCTCCATGAGACTGAGAGGGCATTCCCAGTAGATCTGTGTACAACATAAAAAGACGTGTGGGTGGTCTTCTGGGATCTCAGCTGTGACATGCAGTGCCTTCTAACATTTTACTTGAAGCCTTAAATCTGAATCTTGTTAGCTTCCAGGCTTTCTGAGCTTAGGGGACAGTGATTCTGCTTTGTTTTTCTTTTCTTTTCTTCTTTGATCTTATTTTTTTTTCCCTGTTTGGGGGTAGGAGGGGCTATCCCAATATCAAGAATACTACCCACTTACTCACTGCAACACTGCACCTCTGCTACTCCCCAGGGCTCCCAAAGCAGCTCCTTCCTACCTCTTCCTCTCTCAGGAAAATCAGAGCAGGTATGCTTACTGAGTTGTCAGGGAATCACAGAGCGCCAAGCACCCTTGAATATCCCTAAATACGTGTGCTGTCTGTTTTCCACTCTTTTTGTAGGAAACAATCAATTCTTTGTGTGTCAGATTCATCTTTCATTATAAGAAAATGGAAGAACTGGGGGAGAAAAATTTAAGACTTTATAAAACAAAAGAGAAATGGGTTAACCAAAGCTTGCTATTCTAAAATGTCACATGGAATCTCTAATGTATGTGCTGCCACTGTGCCTCTCCTCCTGTGGTAGTAAAGTCCTTGGAGCAAAGGTCAAAAGACCTGAAGTCCAGCTTCAGCCCTCCCCTAATTAGCTGTGTGACCTCTGTCAAGTCTCATGACCTCTGTGGCCCTGGGCTTCTCTTCTCTGAAATGTACAAATGACCTTTGAGGCCCTTCGAAGCTCAGAGTTTTCCTGATAAAGAACATGCAGAGGAAGATGTAAGTCCCCAGGGAGGAGGACCAAGGACCAGAAGTCCAACATGAAAGGATGAGCAGGAGAAAGGAGGCCCTTGATGTGTACCTGCCAGAAGAGAGAATCAAATCCACTTTTGTTCAGAAGGGACTGCCGTGTCTGGAGTGACCCTGAACATTTTGGCACACACACACACAAAAAAAAATACATTAACTATCTGAGAACTGCTATTATTCTAAGTGATAAAATAAGCACTGGACTAGAGTGCTGATTAAATTCAGACCAACCTGACTGGTTAGACTGCCCTTGACAAGAGCTCTGTTAAGCAGTGCTTGAGTAGGCATGACCAGCCCAGAGAGAAAAGAACTGTTTTCTTGCTTAACAGAGAAATAGAGCAGGATAAATCTAGAGAGGTCATTGCAATAGTGGGAGGGAAGTTAATTTGAGATGATTGTATTAAAATTAATTAGCCTTCTTCATTTACATTCTAAAATATATCTGGCAGATATAAAAACTACATGAACTATATAACTTGATATGCCAGATGCAGCTATCACTCGGGGAATAAAAACCCCCAATTGGGTGGAAGTTATTTTGTATTATTATTATTATTATTATTATTATTATTATTATTATTATTTTGTAGTGTCCTAGTTAAAATAAAGGTCCAAGTTGAATGGTAAGGAAAGCCTTTCTAGACTGAACTGATATTTTTGTTCCCTCTAAAAATAAATAAATAAATAAAATTTTAAAAAGCACCAAGAATATAAGATTGTTTTTATTCTTCTGTCAACTATTACATCCTGACCACCATTTCCCCTTCCTCCTCTCTTCCATTTCCCTTCAGAAAAGAGCAGGCCTCCCAGGGATATCAACTGAACATGGTATAACAACTTAAAATAAGACTAGGCATAAACTCTCATATCAAGGCTGGATAAGGCAACCCAGTAGGAGGAGAAGGGTCCCAAAAGCAGGCAAAGGAGTCAGAGACAGTCCCTGTTCCTGCTGTTAGGAGTCCCACAAGACCATGCAGAGGACCTAGGTCAGACCCATGCAGGCTCCCTGGTTGTCGGTTCAGTCTCTGTGAGCTCCTGTGAGCCCTGCTTGGCTGATTCTGTGGGCTGTGTTCTTGTGTGTGGGGGGAGTGGGGGGTGTAATTCGGGGGCCAAGTAGAAACCTAGTACAATAGAAAGATCCTGGATTCTACAAGGGTGACTCTAGCAAAGACTCCTGGTAATGGAAGATACAGAGCCTGAACAGGCCATCTTCTGTAATGAGACAAGGTTTCCCGTGGAGGGACTGGGACACCAACCCAGCCACAAAGCCTTTGACCTACAATTGACTGTGTCTGGAAGATGTGCTGGGGTAGAGCTGGCACAAGAGCTGGCTTGTGGGAGTGGCCAACCCATGTGGGCCAACTTGAGACCTGTACCACTAGAAGGAGCCCAGCCTGACCCTGCCTGAAGGGCCAGGAACCAGAGGCTGGATAGCCCAGAGACCTAGGATAGAACCAAGCATGACTAGCCAAAAAAAGAAAATAGTGGGCTGGAGAGATGGCTCAGAGGTTAAGAACACCGACTGTTCTTCAGAGGTCCTGAGTACAATTCCCAGCAACCACATGGTGGCTCACAACCATCTGTAATGAGATCTGGTGCCCTCTTCTGGCCTGCAGGGACACATGCAGGCAGAATACTGTATACATAATAAATAAATACATCTTTTAAAAATAAAGAAGAAGAAAATAGTAAATGAAATGATTCCTAATGATATTCTGCTATTATACCCGAAGACCAGAGGCTAGCATAAGAGTCATCAGAGAGGCTGCATCCAGGAACTGATAGGAGCAGATGAAGAGACCCAGAGCCAAACATTAGGTAGAGCTCAGGGAATCCTGAAGAGAGGGAGGAAGAATATAATATCTTAGGGTATAAGTAACAAAGCAGAAGAAATGAAAACTTTCTGACAAAGATGCCCAAAACTTCTAAACAGAAAAGGATGATTGAGATCCACACAACTTCTGCCCTTCCAAATGGGAAGTCGGCAGTAGGAGCCTCCAGCCCAGAACGGGCACATCTCTCACAGAGTTTCCAGCCAAGTTTCTCTTTACATTTTACTCTTATCATATAGAGTCACTTCTAAGCAGCACCCTTACGGCAACAAATATTCTCTGTTTAAGATTTAGTCATATTCTTGTCTTTGATTCCCAGATGGGGTAACAGTTACTTGACAACTAAAAACGCCTTTCTATCAGGTGAAGATGGATAGAAGCAGAGGTGGCAGAAATTCCTGACCCCTCCAAGACACAAGCGTGTGAAGTAGAAGAGCAATGTTGAAGGGGCACAAAGAAGAAAGGAATTCAGTAAACTCAGGAGCTGAGGAGGATATTTGTAGAAGGAAAGAAGGTGCATGCATGCATGTGTGTGCATGTGTATGTGTATCTATGTGTGTGTGTGTGTGTGTGTGTCTGTCTGTCTGTCTGTCTGTGTGTGTCTGTCTGTCTGTCTGTCTGTCTGCCATCTGTGTGTGTGTCTCTGTGTGTGTCTGTCTATGTCTGCCCGTCTGTGTGTGTGTGTGTGTGTGTGTGTGTGTGTGTGTGCATGTCTGTGTGTTTTGAGACAGGGTGGCTGTCTTCAAACCCATGATACTCTTTCCTTTGCCCACCCTGTGATGGACTATAGCATGCACCACTACTCTTTGCTTTGCTACAGCTTTGAAAAAGATTTTTTGCTTAGATGTTCCTACTGCTACAATAGGAGCACAGATGTGATGGAAGAAACCAAGCACTCTCTGCTAGACTTGAGGCCCACTCCACAAGAAGGAATCCATACTGAGTACTGTAAACTCAGTCAAAAATCTCTGGCTGGGAAAGATATGGGCCCTAAGGGAGTATTTATTACTGTTCGTTAGTTAAATTGCCACAGGGTCAAAATGGCTTCTGAATAATGTTTCTACTCAGAAACAATTGTTAGTCTTAATCAGAGAGCTTCTCTTTTCAAAAAATGGCGGAGAATGAAGAATCTTGCCTGTTTAAGGTGCTGAGAATAGGAGACAGTTGAGGGCTCAGCTAAACAAAACATGTGTACCACCCCCTATACGGCTCAGAGAATAACAGAGAAGCGGGCACCGGCTCATATGAAAGAAGACAGGGAGGGTGGCTGTGCAACGCCATCTTTGGGCATGACAAAACCATTGCAATCAAGAATTCATGACAGCTACGATTGCCTGCACTGGGCCTTCACAAAGCTTTGTCTGCTAAGAGTCGGCCATTGCTGTGGAATGTTTGTGTGACCAGGCAAAGATGTGTTGCATTTGCCTTAATTATATACAATTAATCTGAGCTCACAGAGAGGCGGGGTTAGCAACAGATTGACAGGAAGTAGCAGGGAGGAGCTTAGTGTAGGTATTTTTTAATTGGGGGGTGGGGGATGGAAGGGAGTGGCTTCCGACAAGCCCGCAAAGAGAAAATTAGCCAGTTGCTGTTGTAACTCTCTGAGCTCACAGGTTTACACCTTACCCTTTGAATCTCAACTTTTATTAGAACAATAGAAATTTAGTAAGAAATACCTCTAGTGGTAGCACAGAGCCATTGTCTGGGGGAGCAGAATTCCCCCCAGGCTACGGCCTTAGTGGCCACCGTGAAAAAGGTAAAAACAAGTCATGGATGTGGAAGGAACTCCGGTCCCACTTCTCCCCATTCTGGAGGGCTAGGGGTCATTGTATTCAGTTGTTCACCCACTGGTGAGCCCACTAGGCTCCCATGTATAATTCCGAACTCATGGTCAATAGATGGCTCTGGTTAAACTCAATGGTTCACAAAACAAAACAAAAAGACATGAACATCTGAAAAGGGACCTGTATGGAGGAGGAGAAATTGATAGAGTAAGGGAAGATAAAGGGGATTGGGCTGTGAAGGCAATCAGAATGCACTATATACATGCATGAAATTATTAAAGAATATATATTATAATAATATTAATAATAAAAGACTTGTCTGTGTGTACTACACAAAACCTTTGTGACCTCTTGGAAAGGATGAAGTTGAAAAAGTAGGAAAATCTGCCTTTCTGAGACAAGGTCCACGGTCGAAAGACCACAAGGGCACAGGACACGGACACACTCCAGCAGAAGGCTAAGTGCATATGCATTCCTCTTGCCGGTTAATATCTCACATGACAACAAAACACAGAAAGGACCTCCCTTTGGCACACATGTCTCCCCCTGCCTCTCAGCAGTGCAACTTGCTGGGTATCAAAGGTCTTGCCACTAACAGAGGCACAGCAGACCTAAAAGGACGAAAAGAAGAAACAAGAATAAAACATGATGTTTCTGCAGGCCAGATAGCACAGCTTTCCCTAGATGCCACATGACTGCTGAGAGGCACTGGAGAAGTGTACAAAATCAGGTTGACACTTGCTATTTCGGATTGCAATAGAAAGCCTATTATATTAGTTGTTAACATTCTGAATAATACTTAAAAACAGTAATCTATATATAATTTATCTCCTAATATAGCACCATTATTTCTGGAAAGCTTGCAGCAAAACCGAAATGGCCTTATTCCAACCACCAAAATCAATTCTTTAGTACAAATTTGATATAGGCAGCCTGTGTACCATTTGAAAAAGCTCACCGACCTGTGAAGCCTGGCATTTGCACCATAAAATTTATACCTTATTTGATGAAGTTATTGAACATTGTACTTACCCTGTGGAAGGTTTGAAAGCAATTGTGTGTAACTCCCACTTTTTGTCTTTAGGAAGAAGTTTTGGATACCAAGCAAGTCAAATCACTTATGCCCTGAAATTGGGGGAAGACTCAGACAGTCTAGACTTCACTTAATGAAAACTATAAGTTAAGTTTCAGTGTGAGGCTGGAGGCTCATTGCCAAGTTGAAATGATAGAGATTATTTTTAAAGGGCCCCAGAAGTGAGAAAAAATTATAATGTCACATGTAAACATGAGTCTATTTTCTTCACTAGATTGCTAATTAAAAGTTTATTTTTATATACTCTGATCTTAAAATTCAGGGGGAAATAAACGATACACAAAATTGCTCTGCTGTATTAATAAAGAGATGGAGCATCCACCCTTCTTAATAATTGCTTCGACTGCTACCCAGACACAAATGAATCTCTCAGTTTTCTGATGCTGCCTTGCAACCAATTGTGCACATTTGCTTACAAGAGTAAAACAAAAGCAAGCCAAAAACTACTTGATCTTCTTTATTCATTAAACAGAGGACTTTGTTGTTGCCTTTCACCAGTGGCTGGAAGAACCAGTAAAACACTGTTATTAAACCACCTGAGACATGGATGAGAACTACAGAAGAAAGAGAATCACTTTTTTTGTGATTATTCTGATATCTTTTTTTAGGGGGGAAGGTCAAGCTCCTAGTTCAGAAAGTTGATCAAAGTGATAAAGAGGACATTTAATAATTTGGATAAATGTTGAGGTTTCAATTCAACAGGCCACCATAGAATTTTAACAGTACTCAGAAAGATCCACATCAGTTCTGAAATCATGGTTTTATTTCTGCCAATCTTCACCTTGAAGAGCCTATTCCTTTAAGTGTAGATTGGTTGCCAACAGGAGTCTCAGTCACTGCTGCTCAATTCACAAACCTGTGTGTGAGGATATATGTATACAGTGGAACAGCAGAGTGTGATCTCTGTGAGCGGGCAATTAAGGAGACTATCTAGGACTGAGACTGTAAAGTCAGAGCACACAGTCCTTTACCACCTTCCATTACCATACAATCATCAGCTTGCAGACACCATAAAAAGGCAGACTAGCTCTCAGGCCAGCAACTCTGGCCCATGAGCTATTGGAAGCTGTTAGCCAGCTGCAAGCATGAATTTGACAAAAGGCATCATGTGGTCACAGCCTAGTGCTATAATGCATAAACACAAGAGTAACTCTTTTCCACAGCCTAATAATTTGGCTTCCTGTGTAGTTTGCCCACAAGGTAACATACAATAATCAAGTCCATTTGCAAACATAGTCTACCTGACATTGTATCTATCAACATAAATTATAAAAAACTGACCATTAGTTACTTACTCTACACCACATCCCTGTCAGCACTGTATTATCTCTTCCACTCCCACCACAGGATGGAGATACCCAAGTTATTTAGTCAAGGTTTACACTAGTAGCAGAGACTCCAGAGCTTGGCCCTGGGAAATCAGCATTTAGCCTGTACACTCTTCACTGATAAGCCCTTACCAGTCTGATTTTCATCACTGGGTCTGTTGGGGTTGGTATAGAACATATGGTCATTTATGAAGCACTTATAAGATCAAGGTTTCAACAGTTACAGCCTATACGGGGACTGTGCAGATAGACTGGTGTATAAAGCACTTGCTTTGCAAGCAAAGGAGGTCGATTACCAGAAATAAAAATCTGGGCATTGATAGGGGAATATCTTTCTGTAAGCTGCAAATATGTGTTACTCTGATTGGTTGATAAATAAAGCCATTTGGCCTATGGCAAGGCAGCTTAGAGGTAGGTGGGAAATTCAAAGGGAGAGACAGGAAGAAGGCTGAGAGAGACACTAGTGAGCTGTCTAAGGAGCAACATGTAATAGGACGCAGGTAACGCCCCGGAACATGTGGCAATACATAGATTAATAGTTATAAGCAAATTTAAGATATAAGAGATAGTTAGCAAAATCTTGAGCCATGGCCATGTAGTTATAATTAATATAAGCCTCTGTGTGTTTACTTGAGGGACATGAGTGGGAGAGATTTGTCCCGACAGCCCACAGGCCAGGACACAGGAAAACTTCCAGCTACAGGGTATGATGGTACACACCCATATTCTCAGGGCTGAAAAGATAGAGACAAAAAGACTCCTGGTTAGAAGTCTAGCACACTTAGCAAGTTCCCGGGCCAGGAGGGCTCCTGTCTCAAAACAAGGTAGATTGTACCTGAGGAGGAATTACACCCAATATTGACCTGTGACATCCCCATGTGCACACATAAGCATGCATGTGCATGCGCGCGCGCGCACACACGCACACACACACACACACACACACATACACACACATACACACACACACACACACACACACACACACACACACACACACAGGTACGTGAAAACCCAGAACCCTAAAATTTTCCCAGGGAATGACACCCTATGGGGCAATGTACTGCCCATGGCCCTTAGGAAGTGTCTCTGCACAGTGCCACATTAGTGCAACTTTACTTCTAAATTCAGGGCCTGAGAAAACTAACTGCATTCTGTCAGTTTCCTTGTAGTTTCAGTTTAAGAATGTTCAAATATTTTTGTCATTCAAGGAAGAAAGTGCAGCCTGAGTATCACTAGGAGCCCAAGAATTTGGATTTCCTGTGTGCATTTAATTCAGGAAATCAGCGGTCAGGCCTCCTATGTGTGCAAACCAAACCTCCAGAGTCTGCTTTGAAGTCTTTCAAATAGCACTCAACTGTGGACAGCTGAAAACAGTCCTGAACATGATGGGAATTCACAACAAGATCAATGGCTCCAACACAGTGTCCTGTTTTGTTTTGTTTTTAAAATATGGAAAGAATAGTAACAACAGCAACACACACACACACACACACACACACACACATACACACACACACATACACAATCCTCCTCCCCTCTCACTTTAATTTCCTGTTCCTTCTCCTGACCTCAAGTGCTCCCCTCCATCTCTTGGCATATCTTGACGGTGCACTAGTATATGCCTCTACTTTTTACATCGCAGTTACTTAACATACATACACAGCTAAAGCATACATTTCTGAACATACAATAGGGCACGATGTATGTGTGGAGTAGCTACCTCTCTGGTCTTTGAAGGAAGTTGATGCTTGGTTGAGTGGTATTATTTTTTGTGTGAGACATGTTTTGTTGGTGAAACTGGAGGTTGAACCAGGGTGTCCTACATGGTAGGCACATACTCTATCACCACACCCTGTCTTTTGAATAGATTTTTAAATACAGAAATACATTACTGTTCTTTTAAAAAGTATGTTTTACAGAATTTGTTCCACACAGTTCAGTGTTTCCTGAAATATATTTGATAAAGCATCAGCTGTATAAGATATTAATAAACCTATTGTAAAAGAAAAAATAATAATAAAAAACCTTTTAAAACATAAAATGACCTCTTTCTTTTAACAGTAAGTAAAGAACTGGGAGATACTAATTCTGGTAGTGGATACTACCTAAATCCTAGTTAAAAGTGTGTCTTCACTGTGTGGCTTCTCAGAATCCTTAGTTTATTACATATCATGTATTATGATTGTCTAGATAACAATCATACCCATCAGTATTTCTCAATGATAAAGGATTCTTCTGGGTTTTTCTCCCCAACTCACAAAAAAAAAAAAAAAATATATCATTCTAATAAAGTGTAATATCGTTGATTTACTGGAAAAAGGAAAATATAAAAACATCAGATGCATATTAAATATAAAATTTCATTTTTACTATTAGGTTTAACAAATATAAAATTGTGACAAATTCTTTCCCTAAAGTCTCTGATTTTATCTTTTTCACATATCACATTAAGGGCAGGAAACAGTTTGTAGACTGGTACCGCTTAGCGGGACAGACAAAATGGCACTGAATACAGCATTTAAAAATCATACTGATTATAATCTCTGATTGCCATCAATATGATAGGTCTAGTTGGTAAGGGGGTAACTTTCCCAAAGGCTCATGTGCTGGGGACTCAGTCCAAGCTGTTAGTGCCACTCTGGGCAATTCTAGAATAATTAAGAGGTCGGAGAAGACTGGAAGAAGCAAGTCACTAGAGAAGGGTCCTTGGGCAAACATTCTGTTTCTTTGTTTCCTGTCTGTCCTGGGGTGAACAGCCTCCTATTCTGTCCCGTGTACAGAATAGACTCCCACCACCATGACGTTCGGCCTCCTATTCTGTCCTGTGTACAGAATAGACTCCCACCACCATGACATTCGGCCTCCTATTCTGTCCCATGCACAGAATAGACTCCCACCACCATGACATTCAGCCTCCTATTCTGTCCCATGTACAGAATAGACTCCCACCACCATGACATTCGGCCTCCTATTCTGTCCTGTGTACAGAATAGACTCCCACCACCATGACATTCGGCCTCCTATTCTGTCCTGTGTACAGAATAGACTCCCACCACCATGACATTCAGCCTCCTATTCTGTCCCATGTACAGAATAGACTCCCACCACCATGACGTTCAGCCTCACCTCAGGCCCAAAGTCATAGAGCTAACCACTCACACCAGCCAAAACAACTCCTTCCTCCATTAGGATGTTTCGGTCAGGCACCTTGTCACTGTAGTGCAAAAGTAACTCAGATGCTCATGTTGGAGAAAACTGGGTTGGAAAGTGTCACTTTGTTTTCAAAATGTTTTGCTACATTTTTCCAAGTTTAACTGCGTTCAGAGGAAGATATTCAGAATTAATTACTGAAGAACAAAGCCGAGTCCTTCTTTCAGGACTAAGGGGTGAGGAGAGCTCAGAGTGCTTTCACCTGGGACTGATGATTGGACCTATCAAGAGAGGATGCTATGGGTTAGGAAGTTAAGAACAGTGGCTGCATGGTCCTTGTTTTCTGTGAACGTCTGTCTGCAAAGCACAGAAAAAAAGTAAGAGTTGGTTAAAAGAAGGAAAATGTGCTACACCTGCTTGTCTTAGGCTTTATTTAAACAAATTCTCATGGTTAATAGATAGGTGATCCCACCCTAGATGTAACATCTAGTAAAAGTCCACAGGGGTCATATAAATCCCAGCTAGACTGGTTACAGATATATATATGTATGTATGTATGTATGTAGATAGATAGATAGATAGATAGATATAGATATAGATAGATAGATAGATAGATAGATAGATAGATAGATAGAGATAGATATAGACATACATACATACATACATACATACATATATATTGGTGGCAGGAGTTAATGAATCCTATATTATAGTTAACTATTACATACATAATAATGTGTCAGATTCTCTCCTAGCAGCAGTGGAAATGTTGACTAAACTGTGCTTCCCCTGTAATCAGATTAGTGACTACCTTAATTGTCATCATTGAACCTACATCTAGTAACTGATGAAAGCAGATGCAGTGATACACAGCCAAGCACTGGGCTGAGCTCCTGGAGATCAGTTGACTTGAGGGAGGAGGGATCATACGAGCAAGGAGTGTCAAGATTATGATGGGAAAACCACAGAGACAACTGACCCAAGCTAGTGGGAGCTCAAGGACTCTGGAATGACAGCAGGGAACCTGCATGGGACCAAACTAGGCCCTGTGAATGTGGGTGACAGTTGTGTGTCTTCCCCTGTTTTAGGGGCCCCTGGCAGTGGGATCAGGACTTATCCCAGGTACATGAACTGGCTTTATGGAGCCCATTCCTTATGGTGGGATGCCTTGCCCAGCCTTGATGCAGGGGGGAGGGGCTAGGCCCTGCCTCAACTTGGTAAGCCAGACTTTGTTGACTACCTAAGGGAAGCCTTAACCCCTCTGAGGAGTGGATGAGAGGGTGAGATGGGGGGGAGGGAGGGAGGGGAAAAGGACAGGAAAAGGGAAGGGAGGGGGATCTGAGGTTGATATGTAAAATGAAAAAAATTAAAATAAATAAATAAATAAAACTAATGTTTGAAGACAATATTATTTTTAAAAAAGTGTCAGATTCTATGATGTTTAAATTCTAATCCCATTTCCTAATATAAAGGCAAATAAAGATTTCTTAAGAGTTGGTGGTGTTTTGCCTAGTTTTGTTCCTCCTAAGAAACATTAAATTACAAAACCATAAATTATAGTTTTAAGAGCTGTATCCTCAGTTAGGAAAAAAAAGAGTAATTATAAATTCTTCTCAAAATGGAATAATTCTAGAAAACAAAGGGAAATAAATTCCATTGACTTTGTATTTCACACTATTGTTCAAAAACCCAAATCAAATCCCTTGGATATAATTGTGCATGTTAAAATGGAACCTTCTTAAAGGGACGTTCATCAGAATTGAAATGCAGAGGAAACATGCTTTTGTTTGACCTTCACTCCTCACAGTGGTTTATGATTCAATGTTACACAATACATTGACTGGGTTGGTCAGCTCTGGTTAGCATCCATTAAAAGCAAAAGAAACATTACTTGTTTCCGTTTATCCATATGAATGAATCTAAGCCAAATACAGCACTGTCAATAGCTAGGGTCTGTAATAATATTAATAAGTTATTATTTGTTCTTTCACCACAATCTGCTTAAGTAGGCTAAAATTCAGAGTCAGTAGTAGACTGGAGGGGAGGGGGCACTCTATTCCTGAGACTATCTCCACTTATCCAGGGAACTTATAAGTAAAATGTTGTTGATTTCGGCTGACCTTTTCTCTCCTGTACTCTTCTTACTTTGGCTAATGTCCCATTTTAACACCTGAAAAGGTCATTGTCTTACTGTAGTCAGATGTATGAGAATTGATAATGATGATGGAAGTTTTTGTCTTCCCCATATAATCATAGTAGGCCACAGATTGTTTGACATTACCATGTAAGCGGAGTCAATGCTGTAGAAAGGTTTTACAAGTGTCATCTCAAGAGTAGCAAAATATCCACTTTGTCCTCCAAATTTCTCTACCAGCAAAAGCTACATTGCCTGACAATTTCAGGTTTGGAATTATTATTTGAATCAAGGTTCAATGTCCTCACAACACATGCATCTTCATCGATTTCATGGTTTTGATGGAAGTTTTAAATGCACAAGGCTGAATGGGTGGAGAATAGACAGGAATGGGAATGCAGAGGAATTGAGATTTGTGTTGAGGGAGTGTAGTGGGTAGCCATCCCAGCACTGGCCTGGAAGTTCCAACCCCCATTACAACTTAATATATATACATACATAATACCTTAGATAGAATATATTAAGTACTAGACTCAGGTTCTTTAGGATAGGACACCTTTTGGAATGATCTTTGTAACATGCCACCTACCCACGCTCTAGACTTCCCTGGATTTTAGTATGTGTTTTTTGCTTGATATTGTTTGCATTGATTGTAATTCCAACTTATCTAGATCATTATCCCTCATTACTCCTGGACAATATTTGATAACCATTTCTTTCTATATAGTCTTGTATTAGGTTAGAACCTTCTTATTTAGACAAAAGGGGGAGATGTAGTGGGTAGCCATCCCAGCCTTGGCCTGGAAGTCCCAACCCCCATTGAGGCTTCAGTAATGGTCACGCCCACAAGGCGGAGCTGAGGGAGGAAGCTAAAGACCGAGGATCAAGAGGAGAGCTCTCTCTTGGTTCTGGGACCCTGGACGCTGGAGGTAGACCAAGCAGAATTCTCCAAAGAACACAGCCCGACTGCGCCATACCTTTGCCATACCCTACAACCTATCCCTTCATTTGTAAGTTACCCCACAAAATAAACCTCCCTTTTAACTACGTGGAGTGGCCTTAATAATTTCACCAATAAGGGAGCACTATTTGGAAAGAGCAAGAGAGTACTGAACAGTTAGAAAGGCTGAATGGAAAATAAGCCCAGAGGGGCTCCAGAGGCACATTAAGGGCATGCAGCAGCCAAAGACATTACTAAGGACTTAGAGTTTGGCAGGAAATACATGTAAGGAAATAGACCACCAGAATTAGGTGATAGGTGCTTTATTTGCAACAGCACAATAAATCATAATTAAGACAGATCTTTACAGATAAAACCTGACATAGAGCTAAACTGTTAAAACACTAAGTCCAGACTACCTTGTAAATAGCTACTGCTCTGACATCCTGAGAACTACACCATATTTACCTGACACCCTTTCCCTCTCTGGATGGAAGAGTTTGTGGTGGCCAAGAAGCTAAAGGAAAGAGATTACACATCCCCAGGATGTCACCGCTACAAGTTTAAGATCCTATGCCTGATCTTCATGCTTCACTATTAAATGTTTTTGAATCTTCCTTGAATACAGCAATTTATGGGAAAAGTATATAATTTGAGGAGTCAAGAAGTTTCTATCAGAGCCTATCCCCATACCCTAGGAACTTTGTTTCTTAGTATTGACCCAGGGTCCCCCTAGTTCTTCCTGGTGGCCCCTTTCATCATTTCCTTCTAGCCCATCCCCAGTCCTTTGTGACTCCATTTACCCATAGAACCTCTTTCCACTAGGGACCCAAAGCTGCCACACTAGGTTGAGACTCAGGTAGGGATATTCACCCTTCCTCCTGTCCTCCTTTCAGGTCTCTCTGAACTATCTTTAGTCCTGATGCAAGTGTGAACAGGAGCTGCTCCTCCCAGCCCACCTCAGTCCCCTAGGGATTAGCCCTGATAGTGCAGTCTTGGGGTCCCCCAAGTTCTTCCCCTCTACTCTGCTCAGTCTTTCATTCTAGCCTATCTCTAATCCTTTATGAACTTCTGCCAACATGCAGAACAGCTCTCTTCCAGGGACCCCACACTCAACACACTGGATTAGGATTCAAGGGTCCCACAGCCACCTCATTTGTCTAGGACCAAGATTAGGGAAAAACATCAAAGGGAACAACAAAAGGCCAGATCTACACCAAGAAGCACTTCAAACATCATAACTACACATGCTTATGTCCCAGCACAAAAACTGAAATAGAACAGCCCAGGTAATGTGCCTCCTCCAGAAGCCAGCAACCCTGTTGACCCTAAGATATGCAATTTAGTCTAAGTACAAGACAAGGACTTCAAAATATCAATTGTGCATATGTTCAAAGACCTGAAAATGATATGAATAAATGCTCTGATGGATGAAAATGAGAATACACACAGTTGGTGAAATAATAAAAACAATTCAAGATATGAAAGTAGAATTTAAGAAAGAAATAGAATCACTAAAGAAAACCCAAATTTAAATAAAACTAGAAATGAAAAAGTTCAGATATTAAACAAAAAAACATCAGAGGTAATTTTCAACAATAGATTAAAAGACATGAAAGAGAATTTTAGGTCTTGAAGACAAGGTAGACAAAATGGATAGCTCAATCAAAGAAAATTATAAATAAAAAACTAAGCATAAAACATCCAGGAAATCTGGAACACTATGAAAAGGATAAACCAACTAAAATATGTAGAATGAGAAAAACCCAGGTCAAAGGCACAGAAAATATTGTTAACAAAATCATGGAAGAAAATCTCCCTAATCCAAAGAAAGAAATGTCTATCAAGGTAAAAAAAAAAAAAAAAAAAAAAAAAAAAAAAAAAAAAAAGGCATACAGAAAATCAAATAGAAATGACCAGCCAGAAAAGAAACTCTCCATGACCCATAATAACCAAAACACTAAATGAACAAAGAAAGAATATTAAATTCTGCAAGAGAAAAAATACATATAAAGGTAGGTCCATTAGAATGATATCTAACTTTCCAATAGAGACACTAAAAGCTAAAAGGGCCTAGACAAGTCTACATGATCTCAATGACCACAGATTCCAATTTGAATTACCATATCCAGAAAAACTATTAATCACAATCAATGGAGAAAGATAAACATTTCACAATAAAAATAAATTTAAGCAATTTCTATCAACTGATATAACTCTACAGAAGGCAATAGAACAGTGATTCTCAACCTATAGGTTATGATTCCCACAAGGATCGCACATCAGATATCTAACATATTGGATATTTATATTACAATTCATAAAAGTAGCAAAATTACAGTTATGAAGTAGCAATGAAATAATTTTATGGTTGGGCGTCACCACAACATGAAGAACTTATTAAAGGGTCACAGTATTAGGAAGGTTGAGAACCACTGCAACAAACTGAAGGAAAACTGTAAAAAAGGATAAGTATACTTGTGGTGGGTATTGTGTTCCCTGAAATATTGTGTGTTCCCCGAAATAAACATATCTGGGGTCAGAGAACAGACAGCCACTAGAACAAAGCCAAAAATGGTGGCTAGAAAATGGGTCAGAGCAAGCCATAACAGAAGTTGGGCGGTGGTGGTGTACACCTTTAATCCCAGCACTTGGGAGGCAGAGCTAGCCAGATCTCTGAGTTCAAGGACACTTTAGAAACAGCTAAGCATGGTGACCCACGCCTTTAATCCCAGAAACCCAGCCTTTAATCTCAGGGAGTAATGCAGAAAGTAGAAAGATATATAAGACATGAAAACCAGGCACCAGAGTGAGTAAAGAATGTAGTTAGTTAAGCATTTGGTTGGGTAAGCATTCAGGCTTTGGAGCAACACAGTTCAGCTGAGATTCATGTGGAGGAGGACTCAGAAGCTTCCAGCCTGAGGAAACAGGATCACCTGAGGAACTAGCAAGGTGAGAAAGCTGTGGCTTGTTCTGCTTCTCTGATCTTCCAGCATTCACCCCAATAACTGTCCTCGGGTTTGATTTTATTAATAAGAACCTTTAAGATTCATGCTACATATACTCAAGAGAACACTAAACATAAACAGTTCCAGAGCAGTTAGTCTGAAGGGTGAGGGCTGGGAGTGGAAGAATCCACACACCACAAAAGCAAAATAACAGGCATTAATAAATATTGTTTATTGATAACCCTCGATAATAATGGTCTCAATTACCCAACAAAAAGATATAGACTAATAAATTGTATTAGAAAACAGGATCTGTCTTTCTACTGAAACCAAGAAACATACCTCATCACAAAGGATAGACACCACCTGAGTGCACAAGAATGAAAAAGGGCAAAGCAAATGGACCCAAAAATCAAACATGTGTCCTTATTTTGGCATCCAACAAAACAGATTTATTCTAGCCCAACCTAATCAGAAGAGATAGACACTAAATACTCATTTAAAAAAATCCATCAAGAGGATATTATAATTCTAAATGCTTATGCACACAATACAAGAATTTTCAACTTCATAAAAGAATTATGACTTCAGCTAAAATCACATATTGACCACATATGAAATTGAACTATATTGAACATAGTGATAATGGGTGACTTCAGTACCCTACTCTTGCAATGGAAAGGTCATCAAAACAAAAGCTAACCACAGAACTGTTGGAGTTAATCGTATCATAAATCAAATGGATCTAACAAACAGCTACAGGACATTCCATCCAAATGCTAAAGAACATACTTTCTTCTCAGCAGCACACAGACCTTTCTCAAAACTTGGCCACATATTGGGGCATAAAGCAAGCCTCAGAATTTTTCTTTTTTTAAATGAAATGACATCTTGCATCCTATCTGACTATCATGGATACCAACAACAACAGAAATGGTAAAATGTGTACAATCTCATGGAAACTGAACAGCTCACTACTAAGCGAAAATTGGGGCCTGGCGGTGGTGGCACACGCCTTTAATCCCAGCACTCGGGAGGCAGAGGCAGACGGATCTCTGTGAGTTTGAGGCCAGCCTGGTCTACAGAAAGGCGCAAAGCTACATAGAGAAACCCTGTCTTGAAAAACAAAAAAAATAAAAATAAAAAATAAAAATAAAAAAGTGAAAATTGAGTCAAGATAGAAATCAAGAAGAAGATTAAAAACTTTTTGAGAATTGAATGCTAAAAGAAAACGCAGTTCTAAGAAGCAGCCTCATAGCACTAAGTGCCAACATGAAAAGAAAAAGAAACAGAAATCTCATATAATCACATAATGATTAAATTGAGGGCCCTAGAAAAATAAAACCCAAAAAGAGTATCCGGAAATAAATCATCAAACTCAGGGCTAAAGTCAATGAAACAGAAACAAATCACACACACACACACACACACACACACACACACACACACACAAATTACAAAAAGCCAATGAAATAAAGACTCGGTTCTTTGAAAAAAAAAATCAACAAAATTGATAAACCTTTAACCAAATTAATGAAAGACAAAGAAGATCCAAGTTAATATAATTGGAGATGAAAAGGCCAACATTACACCAAACACCCAGGAAATTCAAAGAATCATAATGACATACTTTAAAATCTGTCTCCCACTAAATGGAAAAACTTTTTTGTTTAAAAAAAGCATTAATTTCTTTATATATACTATCCATTGGAAGCTAAATGAAGATGAAATACACAGTTTAAATAGATGCCATATCCCCTAGTGAAATAAATGAAGTAATGAAAAAGCCACCCTCCCCCAAAAGCATAGGGTCATATGGATTCAGCATAAAATTCTACCAGACCTTCAGGGATGAACTCATTCCAATACTTCTCGAATTTATTCTACAAAACAGAAATTGAAGGGACATTTTCCTAATTATGTTTATGGAGTCATTATCTTGATAGCTAAATCACACAAAGACACAATGGAGAAAGGAAATTGCAGACCAAGGTCCCTTATGAACATAGATGCACAAATTCTCAATAAATGCTTGCAAACCAAACACAAGAGCACATAAAAAACATTATCCACTATGACCAAGTAAGCTTATCCCAGAGATCCAGGAAAAGTTCAACATACATAAATTGATAAATGTATCTATATATCTGGCAATAAACAAGATCATCTCATTAGATTTAAAAAAAAAAAGCCTTCGAAAAATAGTTTTCCTTTCTAACAAATTCTGAAAAGAAACTCAGAAAAGATGTGTAAAGTATATAAGGTGGGAAAGACACAAAAAGACAGTTTTGGGTTGGTAATGAAAGTTAGCCTAGAAAGTGAATTATGTACAACACTTTGGACTCACCAAGATAGGATAGATAATGGAGTATTTTCTCTGAATTTGTCAAGTGCTAATAGACTAGACAATGTTATTATAATTTTGGTAAATATATATATATTTGTATACAGTTATTGTACCTACTGTATATAGTTTTTCTATGTTAATTAAAATCTTCACTTTTTACTTAGACAAAAAGGGGAAAGTGTTGTGTGATATTTTGTTTGTGTTCTGAAAAATAAAGCTTGCTTGAAGTCGGAGAGTGGAGCTAGCCACTAGTTACCCATAGAGATCTAGCGGTCTGAACAGAGAGGAGACAGGAAGTGATAAGGCAGGGCAGAGAGAATTTTGGCCCTTTTGGATTGAGAAACAAAAGAGGTAGGAAGCAACTGTGGCTGCTCCTCTGCTTCTCTGATTTCTCAGGTTTTTACCCCAATATCTGACTCCTGGTTTTTATTCATAATATTAATAGATTTATGTTTCACAACATCCTTTCATGACAGAAGTCTTAGATCAAGGATACAAGGGACATACCTCAACATAATAAAGTCAATTTACAGCAAACCCATAGCCAATATCATCCTAAATAGAGGAAAATCCCAACGCATTTCACCTAAAATCAGAAGCAAGATAAGGATGTCCATTTTCTTCATATATATTTCATATATAGTATTTGAATTCTTAGCTAGAGCAATAAGACAACTTAAGGAGATCAAGGGGATTCAAATAGGAAAGGAAGAAGTCAAGGTATTTTTATTTGCAGATTATATGATCATATGAGTAAAATACCCTAAGGACTTTATCAGGAAATTTCTACAGCTAATAAACACCTTTAGGAAAGCATCAGGATACAAAATTAACACACACACATACAAAGTAGTAGCTTTTCAGTATACATATGACAACCATAATGAGAAAGAAATTAAGGAAACAATACCTTTCACAATAGTCTCAAAAATACATCTTGGCTTTAATAAGGCAACTGAAAGACTTATATGATAAAGACTTGTAGATGTAACTGTCTTGTTAAATAAGAAACACAGAGCCAGTTGCAGAGTTAAAAACCAAGAGGTCAGAGCAATAGCTGAGAGCCTTACACTTCATTGCTTCTGCTGTCTTTCCTCTCCGCAAGAGACCTACTTTTGTGTGTCCTGTCTTTTTTATAGACTTTCTGTTCTGTTTTCTCATTGGTTATAAACCCAGCCACATGACCTCCTTGTCACTGCCTGTCTGTACAGACCTCCAGGTCTTCTATGGTTGGTATTGACATTAAAGGCGTGTGTCTGCCATGCTGGCTGTGTCCTTGAACACACAGAGATCTACCTAGCTCTGCCTCCCAGCTTCTGCTCTTGCTTGCTCTGACCTCAAGGCAACTTTACTAACATACAAATAAAATCACATTTCAATACAAGTAAAATATCACTATAAAGACTTGAAGGCATTGAATAAAGAAATTGGAGAAGACACCAGAAGATGGAAGTATCTCCCACGCTTATGGATTTGTAAGACTGATGAAAAAGGCTAGCCTGCCAAAAACAAACTTCAGATTCAACACAATTCTCATCAAATTCCTAACACAATTCTATACAGAAATTGAAAAAAAAAAATCGTCAATCTCATATGAAAACAAAACAAAAAACAAAAAACAAAACAAAAAACTCTCAGGATAGCTAAAACAATCCTGAATAAAAGAAGTGCTGGAGGTATCATCATCCCAGATTTCAAATTGTATTACAGAGCTTAGTAATAAAGACAGCATGTATTGGCCTAAAAATAGACATGTTTGTCAATGGATTAGAATAAAAGACCCAGGCATAATGTCACACACCTACAGACACCTGATTTTTTTCAAAGAAGCAAAAAATAAACACTAGAGAAAGGACACTATCTTCAAATAAATGTTGGTAAAAGTAGACAGCTTCATGTAGAAGACTGAAAACAGATCCATATCTATCACTCTGCAAAAAATTCAACTCCAGATGTGTCAAAGACCAGATACCTTGAAGCTGACAGAAGAGAAAATAGGGAATAGGCTTGAACTCATTGTCATAGCAAAGGACTTTCTGAACAAGGCACCAATAACACAAGCATTAAGATAAACAATACATGGGTCTTCAAAAAGCTAAAAGGCTTCTGTACAGAAAAGGACACCATAATTCAGGCAAAGTGTCAGCCTATAGAATGGGAAAAGTAGTTTCATCAATTATTCATTTAATAAAGGGTTGATATCTAGGATATATAAAGAACTAAAAAGAAAACCTTGAACATCAGGAAAACAAATGACTAAGTATTAAAATGTGATATAGAACTAAACAGAAGATTCTCAAAAGTTGAAACAAAAATGGTTACAAAATACTTTTAAAATGTTCAATACCCTTGACTGTCAGGTAAAAGAAAGTTAAAACTACTTTGAAATTTCATTTTACCCCACTCGAAGTAAGACCAATGTCAACATAATATACATGCTGGTGAGGACTTGGGGAAGAAGCAGACATACAGTCATTGCTGATGTGAGAGCAAATCAGTACAGCCGTAGAAATCAGTATCAAAAAGCGGAAAATTGATCTACCACAAGATGCATCTATCACTCTTGGGCATATACCCAAAGGACTCTACATCTTATTACAGAGATACTTGCTCATCTACGTTCATTGATGTTCTAGTCATTCATAATAGCCAGAAACTGGAAACTGTCTAAATGTCCATCAACTGATGAATGGGCAATTAAAATGTGGTACATTTACACAATGGAATACTATTTGGTTGTTATGAAAAATGAAATTTGCAGGTAAATGAATGTCTTAGTTTGGGTTTTTATTGCTGTGAAGAGACACCATGACAACAGCAACTCTTATAAAGGAAAGCATTTAATTGGGACAGCTTGCTTACAGTTTCCGAGGTTCAGTCCACTATCATCATGAAGGGGAGCATGGTGGCATATAGGCAGACATGGTGCTGGAGCTGAGAGTGCCTCATCTTGCAGGCAACAGGAAGTAGACTGACAGTCATACTGAGGGAATTTTGAGCAAAAGAGACCTCAAAGCCCGCCCCCACAGTAACATATTTCCTCCAACAAGGTCACATTTCCTATTAGTGCCACTCCCTTTGGGAGTCATTTTCTTTCAAATCACCATAATGCAGGAAGATAGAAACAACTATCCTGAGTGATATAACCCAGACACAAAAAGATAAACATTCTATGTTTCTTCTTACATGTGAATGTAGGGCTTTTGAGCTTTAAATATGTGTTTAGCAACATAAATAACCACAGAATTTAGGTAGCTTGAAATGTACTAAGGGGGAGAAAAGACTAGGGAAGAGAAAAATAGAATATAGCGTTATAAAGGGAAAATAGAATAGGAAGATTCAACGGGGAAGTGCATTGGAGGATAGAGTAAAGGAGGAATTATGGGGAGGCACAACTAATATTAAGGGCCTCTGAAAAGCCATGGAAACCTGCTAGTGCAGAAAATTCCATATATATATATATGAAAAGAATTTAAATGGGGTCACCATATAATAGGGGAGAGAATGCTCTAACTAGACACCTTCTGTCACCAAGTAAAACCTCCATGGCCAAGAATACGTTACATCTTGTTGAGTCATTGGCTAAGTGGGTCCCATAGAACCCCTCTCCAAAACAACACAGGCTTTTGCCAAGCTATTGGTTACTCTCTATAACTTGATGGTAAGGCACTTATTTATGCCACTGAACAAGGAGAAATCAACTATAATTCTTGGTGTTAGAAGGTACTTTGCACACTACCAAAGGAGAATCTTCTATCTAAGTAAGAATCTTTGACCTACAATAGTGACCTGTGGTAGTAGCACAAATGTTATGGGAGTAACCAGCTACTATTTGACTGGATTTAAAGGCCATTCCATGAGATGGAACCATATCTGACACTGCTAAAGTGGCCAAAATGTGATACTAGATATGTCTTGGGCTTTAAGGGAAAATGTTTTACTATTATTCTGTTAAAGGAACATAGTAATAAAATGAATCTTAATGATGTTACTATAGCCATAGAGCCAGACATCACTAAACCCTCATCAGAGAAGTTTCTTCTTACAGTGGATAGTAATTAACACTGAGACCCAGAAATGGACAGTGTAAAGAGACTTTTTGTAGCACTCAGCTCTAAATGAGACATCTTTGACAAACCTTTCATCTCAAGGCTCAAGGATCTATGCTGAAGAGGAGGATTTAAGATTAAAAAAGACAAAGGTAGTAGATATCTCCAAGGAAACAACATCTTTCTGACATAACAGGGCTGACACCCATATGAAATAACAAGGACTGTGACAGTAGGCAAAGCCCTGCAGAGGTTCAAACAAGACAATATCTCATCACTGACAAGGTGAAATGAACATAAAATCCATCCATAACCAAGAATTGAATTGCAATGGATACCTGCTAGGAAAGGGAAAGTCAATTTTTTTGCCAATGTAATGTCACTGAGTATATCAACCACACTCCATGGCAGTTCCCATGTCCAGGAGTAGCTGGTCAATGCAAAACAGACTCCATGATTTGTGCATGTACTTTTGTTTTAGGTGGTGGTGGTGGTGGTGGTGGTGGTGGTGGTGATTTTTTTCTTTTTCTTTTCTTTGTTTTCTTTTGTCTTATCAATTTTTTTCATTTTAGTTTATCTGTTTTTATTTTCATTCTTTGTTGTTTTTCCTGTTTTGTTTTTTGAGATAGTGAGGAAAAAAAGGAAGAGAAAATACATTAAGTTGGGTGAGTAGGGAAGTGGGGAGAATCTGAGAGGAGATAGACGAAGGGAAAGAATATTATCACAATAAATTTTATGAAAAATTATTTAAATAAAAAATTTTAAAAATAAGTGGCTATCTAGGAAGATATTCCTGAAAAAATAACAATAGAGTTGAACAAATGTATAGAAAAGAACATACATGAAAGACTGAAGAAAAACTAAAGCACTTTAGAAGTAGCAGAAACGCAGCACAGTGGCTAGGAATAAAAACACAGGTCAGATCCCAAGGGCCTCCTAGGACATACTACAAGTTGAAGCTTTTGAAGATTGAAAGGCTCCTACCACTATGATCATGGTGGTTTCTGCCCCAGCTAACCATAGAGTATTAAGTCCTTACTCAGAACTGAGTAAGTCCCAAGTAAGCTCAACTCTCCTGGCTTCCCTTTGACAGTACTTAGTGAACATTGATTGTCAGCTTACCTCCAGCATGCCCACACTGATCTCATTAATTTATTTATATTAAGTCATTTAACACTCACACCAAACTTGTAAATTAGATAATTACCTAATAATTGGAAAATATGTAATAAATAATTATCCGCACTTCATAGATGAGGAAGGCAAGAGTCAGAGAGAGGTTAAGAGATTTGGTTAGCATGCCAGTAATGTGCAGAGCTAGCGCCTTAATTTTACCACGTACAGAAATTAATACAATTCCAAATTAAGCATAGCAATTCAGAAGTTGTAGTATTTTTCTCATAGCTAGAGCTAGATTTCCACACAGTGTATCTATCCAGATTAATAATGAGTGAACAGAAACCCAAGGGTCAATTATAGGAATTTGAGTCTAAAAACATATCGTGTTGGGTCAGTAAGTCTCAGTGCTGGTCATGAGCCTCACACATCATAAATACATCATATACAGAAAATAGAGGGAAGCTCGATAGCTAGCCAATGATTGGCATTATAAAGTACATATCAGGGACTTGGAGAGTAGGTGTAGAAGAAAAGAGTGAAATATTTATAGATCTCAACTTCTCATTTACCAGTGAACACCAAGTATGAGTGATTCAACCATCCTTAGTGGGTACCACATCGGGGAAGATACAAAAATGTAAGAATACTTACTGCCTCTAAAAATGGGAGAGTTGCTTTCCATTCTTCAGGATTTTATATCTTCTGACAGAAAGTCAAGGTAATGCCCAAATAACTATGAAATAAGGCAGAATAAAACAAATAATCTGAACATGTACAAATGAAGCCCAGGGACCTTCAAAGGTCAAATTCAGGAAAACTCAGAGGCCAAATAAAGACTTTTGAGGAGATCTTGAGGAATAAGCCAGGGACAGGGCTGCTCCAAGGAGGTAAAGAGAACACGTAGTTAAACTGAGGTGGCAGAAAATACCATTTTATAATTGGTGTGTCTGAAATTATGGGGTTTATATTCAATGGAAATGATATGTGACAAAGAAAAACCAATGAGTTAAAGTGAGATGTGACCTGGAGACAGTGAATGTACACTGCGGAAAGGCTGACTTGCTAGACAAAATCATTAAGACTCCTTTCATATATGACAAGGAATTGGGGGAGGCGAGAAGGGGGTGTTGGTTTTTAGTCAGAACTGTGACTGTCAAAGTGGAGTTTTGAGGAACTTAATCACAAAGACAGAGCTGAAGAGAAAATAAGCAAAGTAACTACACAGGAAGGTCCTGCATTAGTCCATGGAAAAGATCTATGCTAGTAGGCATAAATATTAAAATGTATATGAGTGAAAAGGCAAAGGAAGTAACCACAGGGCACGAGAGGACTGAAGTGAGGTTCATATGATGAGTGAAGTCAATAGCCAACATCTCCTCAGCCAAAGAGTAGACAACTCTACCAGTGACCTGGGAAGCCAGTAACAGGGGCTGATGTTAGTTGAACAGCTTATCCCTGCATAGAAAGCATGGATCAGAACTGGGTGATGGGGAAAGAATCTACTTTTAGCTATCTGCACAGTTGCTGGTGACTACCTAGGCCCTGGAGCAAATTCTCACTTCTGACATATCTACTTGTCTTAGTTAGGGTTTCTATTGTTATGATGACACACCATTGCCAAAAAGGAAGTTGGGGAAGAAAGGATTTATTTGGCTTACACTTCCACAGCACTGTACATCATCAAAGAAAGTCAAGACAGAAACTCAAACAGGGCAGGAACCTGGGGGTAGGAGCTGATGAAGAGGCCATGGAGGAGTACTGCTGACTGGCTTTCTCTCCATGGCTTGCTCAGCCTGCTTTCCTACAGAATGCAAGACCACCAGCTCAGGGATGGTACCACACACAATGAGCTGGAACCCCACCCCCACATCAATCACTAATTAAGAAAATACCCTACAGGCTTGCCTACAGCCCAACCTTATGTAACCATTTTCTAAATTGAGGTTTCCTCCTCTCAGATGACTTTAGCTTGTGTCAAGTTGACAGAAAACTATCATAATACTTAAACATGTCTAATAACCCATGAAGATCAACATCTGAGGATGTATTCTAGATAGACTATATATTGTAAATGATTCTATAGATAATTAAAAGCCTATAACTGGAATAGTGAATTTGAGCTGTAAAAAACACTATGGAAGAATTGCTACTACAAGCCTGATAGCTGAAGCTACATAAAATCTGGTAACACTGAGACACAGGTGACAGTATATACAACACTGGAATCATATGTAGGCATGCATGTGTAAGAGTGAGTATGTGTGTATGTGTGTGTGTGTGTGTGTGTGTGTGTGTGTGTGTGTGTGTGTGTGTGTATAGGTGATATTGGATGCCAGTTACCTTCTACAATTTTTGTAAGAGCTACACTTGCATTTCATAGGAATCCTTGGAACCTTTACTTAAGGAGCTGTTTTCTAGCACTGGGCACACAGACTCCTGCCTCTTTCTGGTCACTCCTGCAACCAGTACCAGAAGCCTTTAGCAGAAAAATGAGAGAATCAAATAACAGCTAAGCTGCCAGAATATAAGAAGCAGCTTACATTTTTAAGGCAATGTATCCTACTAATTGCTTCTTATTATTAATTATATTAATTGAATAGTTTATCCCTGCAGAAAATCGTAAATAAGAATTGGGGGAGGGGCAGAATCTACTCTTGGCTGTCTGTGTTATTGTGGGTGCCTACCCAGCCCAGGGGAGGGGCTCTAACCTCATCAGACAGACTCACCTCACAGGAGACAGGAGAGGCAAAAGCGGCTCACAGTCTGGCATGAAAAATCTAGTCCCATACTACAAGCTTTCCTTTCAGCATAATGCTCGGAATTTCTTCAGAGTGCTTTGGTGAAAGGACCATCTAAGCACAAGAGAAGAAGAACCAGATTGCTCTAGAGATGTGCTTTGAAGCAAAGTGGCAGCCATAGGAGCATTCACCATATTATTTCACTGACTTTTTAGAAACTCAGGTTTCCATAACAAAATGGTTCATTTTTCATTGAAAATACATTCCCTCCAGTGGTCCTGAGCTATGGCGGTGCTCTGTTCTGAAGGAAGAAGGAAAAATCCTGTGGGAAATCCAGCATTCCCAAGAGTTACTGCTTCCTGAGACAGTCCCAAATCTGTCTACCCTCAAAGGGAACTTCTGCAGACAAAGGGAGTACACATCTTTACCTCCTACATTCTCAAAAAATGATCCCAATGAAATAACAAGAAGGCTGCACAAAGGAACACAATCCCAATGCATAACATAACAACACTCATAATATATACATTTGCATACACACAAGTTCATGCATATACATATACAATACACAAACATATATACACACATGTATACACAGAAACATGCATGCACATATACATATATATACACAAATACATATGCAGACACATATACACCCATGCACATACATATACATGCATATGCACACATACATATACTGACACATACATCATTTACACAACTGTACATATATACACATTCATATACATAAATACACCCACACACATACCTATACATATACATACACACATGCATATACAGATACATACACATATATATACACCCACACATGCATACATATATATGAACATATATATGCACATATGTATACATATGCAGATGTTAAAATCACAGAGAACTCAAAACACTGATTCTTAGAATAAAAACTACAGTGGAAGACATACATGGAAGGTACTAGTAAGGAATCTCCCAACACAGAGGTAAAATGACAGAGATTAAAACCTCAATCTGGCAGGGCGGTAGTGGCACACGCCTTTAATACCAGCACTCAGGAGGCAGAGCCAGGCAGATCTCTGTGAGTTCAAGGCTACCAAGTAAGTTCCAGGAAAAGGTGCAAAGCTACACAGAGAAACCCTGTCTTGAGAAAAAAAAAAAATCTGAGACACCAAGTTCCCAAAGGAAAATCTAGGAAAGATGGAAGACAGAAAATAATTTTTAGAAAACAAAAGTTAAACATTTTCCAATGCTAAAATAAAAGATCTCATTGAAGCAATCCACTGCAATTGTTTTTAAGAAAAAAAAAAAAACAAAACTATGAAGTTGTAAAGCCATAACTGCATAATGTAAAAACAACACTTTATCTGACAGAATTTGGCAGAAAAAATATAAATCTTGGGTCATATCATAAAGAGTCAAGAGACATTGCTTATAGTTGATATATCAAGTCATAGATGATGAGGCTGTTATTTGAAGCCATGCAGAGAAACTATAGATCTAAAAATAAGCAAGTTACAGGACTAAAGAGAGAGAAAGACACAGAGCAGTGTTGAGCATATTATAGTCCATATCTTCCATGATGGGTGTAATAAACTCCAGTCTGAAATCAATAATTCAGAGACTTGAAGTAAAAAAAAAAAAAAAAAAACGTAGCATTCAGAGTTATAGGAAGCCATCAAACTAGAAATAACGGCAGGAATTTTCCAAAGGGCCAGCTGATGCTCTCCTCAGGCCTCGACTTAGTCATGCTCTTCACAGAGCTGCCCTACCCTTTGGCCCAGGAACCAACACACTACAGTTAGTATCTCTGTCCAGAGGTGTGAAGAAATCATGAGACATGTCTGCCCTAGGAAACAGAACTTGGTCTATGGGTGAGAGCACTGAGAATGGATGGAATAAAATCTCTGTGATTTTTACATGCAGACTTTATTTAAAGACTTTTAATAAAGTGTAAAATAAACTTTATTCAGGTATGTTCCTGAAGTATAATACACACTTTTAATTTACAGTGGAAAGCTCTTACCACTGGATCAAAAACATCTGAGTTTATGAGTCTTTCCAATTAAGTGAACACATCATAGAATATAGCTTTCTTAAAGCACAGTCAAAATGATATGTGCCAATATTGCTATGATTAAAGGAAATACCAGGCCCCAGGATTTGAACTAAGTCACAATAGGTAAGGCTCTCACAGTGGGGGGACTAGAATGGCCAATGGCTATGAACTGATATCATAAAGAGTTCAGTTAGATATTTGCTAAAGCATTCTGGTCAGTTCATTAATAATTTGCATGACTAAATGCATAAAATAAATTGTACTTAGAAAATAAAATGTGTATTTTACCTAATGGCAAACATCATCATAAATAGCACAAATCTATAAAGCATGCTGTGGTAGCCTATTAGTGAGCAGAGAAAAATATACGTATGCAAATAGAAACAGGTAATAGATTAAAATATACTGAGCTCTTATTAATAAGATGAAAAATGCATGTATATGCAAATAAACATAAACTCTAATGAAATTATATCCCACATGCAAGAGATAACAATTAACAGCCTGTAAAAAATGAATGCCGAATTGCTAAGATATATTTGAAATAAGACTGCTAGCCTTGAACAATAAATGCTTTAGAGGCGCAATCTAAAATGTTAGTGGGAAGAAGAAAACATAGTAATATTAATGTCAACACACTTGATTTTCCAACACTACAGCTATTGATTATTTCCTCCGGCACATGAGCTAGAAACAACCATTTGTCTGATATAATTTTATTTCAGTTATTATTCCCAGCAGCTACTTTTTCAAATAGCAAGTGAAAAAGCAACCAGATTTGAAAAGTTATGGAAAGCTTTCTTCCAGTAGGGGGGAAAAAAACAGCCTCAAAATAGGAATGCATAAGGGAAGCTCCATTTGGTCAAGCAAGGCCACTGATTTCAGAAAATCATATTTCAGAATTGGGTCGGTATCTGAGCATCTCTGAGTTCATCTCAGATGTTAGCCCCAAGTCCACAAAAGCAATCGTGAGAGGTGACATGCTGAGAATTATGACGAACTCCTGAAAAGGTACTCCATTTGTCTGGAACCACTAGTTTTTACTGACATCTGAGACATCTTTGGGGAGATAAATGCTTTATGTAAGATACTAGCTTTAGGATGAGGCTCATAGGAAAGACAGATCAGGACATGCCATCATTCTGTCTTCAGGACATCAGAGTCTCTCTGATCCCAAAGCCCTTAACTACCCATCTTATGCCTTCTCTTCTTCCTAACTGTAGTACCTCCAGTGGCCAACTACCTACTGTATAAACTAGCAAGATCATTCTTCTCAGTGACCGCCCTTCAATTTAAATGAGAAACTGAGAACAACTTACCAACTACACAGTTTTGAGAACATACTATTTTAGAGCTTTCTGAGGATTCATTTTCTTGTGCCTATTAAAGAGAATGTCAGTCTCACTAATGCCAGCTCACTGCCAGGCAGCCCACAATGCTTATTTGCTACTGATTTTAATAACAGAGTCACACCATAATGAAACCCTTTAACATATGGTAATTTAATTGCGGAAACCCTGTTTTAACAAAAGCCTTCCATAAGTAGCTTTAAAGATTAAGTTATGGGAGGCAACTCTTCTGCCATCTCCCAGTGGATGTGTATTACATTGCTTTACATCCCTGCCATTCTGCACTGGCACAAAGGCATGCTCGGATCTCCTTAATTCAGCTCTAAAATTAAAATTTAGGTTTATAAACCCATGCATCATTCTGCACAGTTGAGGGAGTCAGCTTTCAACCAACTCTAGAACTTAATAATCTAGCTGTGTTGAGAATCACAGAAAAGGGAATAAGGGCATCTTCAAACAGATATAATGATAGGCATAATAATTATGCAGGCACAATAGCCAAAATGTATTAAGCTTCAAATATTTGTTAGGAACTATTACCAAGTAATCAACTTTATCCTTCAGAGTCTCTGGAGTCAGAGTCATCAATGTCCCAGACAGGGAAAGAACACGGGTACCATCTTTATTTTCTAGACTGCCTTAACAAAGTGCCCTAAGCTTGCGGAGTTGACAACAAAAATTTCCTATTTCAATTGTGGACCCTAGAAATCTAAGATCAAGATCCTGATGGGGCTGCTTCCTTCTCAGAGGGGAGAGTGAATCTGTTTAATGCTTTTCTCCAGCTTCTAGGTCTTTGCTAGTAATCTTTGATGCTCCTTGGATTGTAAATGCATCACCTGGATCCCTACCTCTATTTTTTACCTGGCATTCTGGTGTGCATGTCTGTGTCCAAGTTTCTAATTTTTGTAGGGACATTAGTCGTGATGGGTTAGAGTCTACCTTAATAATCTGTACTTAATTACACCCACAGCAACCCCATTTCCAAATAAGGCCAAAATTGTAAGCCTGGGTTACAAGTTAATATACCATTTTCAGCAGATACAGTTTAATCACAAGAATAGTTTTGATGACAATATCCTTACCAGGCCCCTGATTCTCTTTAATTTGCTTTCTATAGGACCACCCTTTATGCTGTAAGACCTAAAAGATAACTGTTTCCTACCTTACTCTAGGCCAGTGGTTCTCAGCCTTCCAAATGCTGTGATCCTTTAATATAGTTCCTCATCTTGTGGCAACCCCAAATCATAAAATTATTTTCGTTGCTACTTCGTAACTGTAATTTTGCTAGTGTTGTGCGTTATATTGTAAATATATATGTTTTCTGATGATCTTAGGCGACCCCTGTGAAAGGGTCTTTCTAAGCCCAAAGGGGTCATAACCCACAAGTTGAGAACCACTCACTGCTCTAGACCTATGAATACCAGGAGAACAGAGTGTCTATGGCTCTGAGTGATTCAGCCTAACACCTGGAAACTCTGCTTTGCTTGTGGCAGCCAGAGTGACAATCTTCTTTGAAACTCAGGTAGAGATTTATAAAATCTTATAGAAAATTCTGGGATTCTTAGAGCTAGAAAACACCAATTTTGTTACATATTATCCCTCTGTGGAATGGGATGGAGTCTGGCATTCTACATCATCCATGGGCTTACATATGAATACAGAATATCTGAGGGGCTTATTCAGCGAAAATCTAGCTATAGGTACAGTGCATCTGAGGAGCTCCTTAAGACGCAACATTAACTACAAAGCATAATGCAGAGGTTGATCTATAGACACAAGATCAACTACTAGACTCAACTGTGGGCCGCACTGGGAGGGCAGGTAAATGGAGTGAGGCAAATAAGAATAAGTATAGAAGGAAAAGACCAAAAAGGAATGAGAACTCAATGCATTTATCACTATCCCCCACGTGGTAGTCATCCAGTAATTGTATGCTTCTTGAGAACAGTGGAAACCCCATTCTTCCTTCATTTGCAGAGACCTAAAATGAAATCTGAGCTTCTGAACAGATGAATGTTTGGCTAACAACTTCCAAGGCAAGCAGACTCTCAAGTAGACTGCAAGTTATTAGCTACATTAGCCACCTCCATACCTCACAGCAATATTCATAGCCCCTCCCTCCCCTTTGGTGAGATAAGAAAGCTATAAGCTTGCTGATGTTTCCCGTGCTTCCCAGCAGCCTGGAGTGACATGGCCCGAGTCTTTATCAGTAACCACCACCACCCCCAAAAAGAAAATTATCAGAGTTTAAGAAGACTCTTTCAGAAGTAATGAAATTGGTTCTTCCGAAGTTAGTGTGCCTAAATGGTTTGCTCAAGATCATCCAAAGTACTGTGATCCTGGGAAAGGCTCAGAGTCATTGATTTCCAGGCCACTTCTGGAAACATTAGTCCAGGTCCTCCATCACCCCTGTCAGGATTCAGTGTGCCTGCCTTCAGCTTTGTGATATGCTTCCCTATTGTGTACCATGAGCTCAGTTTCACTTGCTAATTTTTAAGAACAGATTGTTTAAATGGTTGATACCTTATGATTATAATTGGGCAGAGCACTGTTACCTTATTAATTAGGTGAGCACAGAGTAATTTATTACTGCGGGAGCACTGGGTGTTTCCTTTACTTATAATTGTTCTGAGAATACCCAGGGAATCAAAATTGGAGGGGCTGGAGATTTACCAGCTCTGCCTGGGTGGAGAGAATGTAATAACCCCTTCTTGCTTACTCAAACCAATCTTCTAGGTAGAGCAGGGGACTGGAAAAGGGCAGAAGCTGACGCAGCAGCATCCAGCTCTACCTGAATACTAACCCCCACCCCAGAACCCCTGCCTCAGCCCCAGCAGACTCAAGGACTCAAGGAAGATCTAATGCTAGATGTAATTGCCTTGCAGCTCTAATTGACTTCAGAGGGGTCCTGAGAGGTGGAGGGAAAACAAGGTTCCTTGCAACTTAACAGTTTATCACACCAGGGAAAGAAGACTAAACGGATGCAGAGCCAAAAAACCAAGCAAGTTTTATATAAGCTTCAGTAATTTTTAGTTGAAGAGGGGGCTGCTGGTAACAAAAGCTCTACCCAAAGGATTCCAGTGGGACAATCGGTTCCTCCCTTCCCTCCCCTCCCATCAGTCAACAAAGACTCAAGATGAGTATAGATCAGAAAGCTGGGTGGAGAGAGAGGCCCGGGGTCCTGGGAGTTTATGGAAAAGCAAGACAAAATGGGCAAGGAAGGAGGCCAGGAGACATTTTGGTGGCTAGCTTACATACAATATGGGTGGAGAGGGGGAGTCTTTTGTTTTTGCTTGTTTAACTGGACTAAGTTCAAACTTGGTTCCCATGCTGCAACTTTGTCAACGTCTCTGCTTTCAGGATTTACTGAGTTGGGGGATACCTGCTGTTAATTCCAGGAAATGAATTCAGAACACACCAATACATATTTGACCTAAAACATTTTCCTAGTTTCTCTATGTGATTGTCTCTAGGAGGCTGTTGAAAATATGCCCTTAAGGTTCTCAGTATGTGAAACAGCCTTATTTGCATAGTAAAACAATAACTCCCTAAGCATTTTTAAGGGTCTGCATAGTCTAAAACTTCTACTGAGCTATTTCATTTACAGATATTCAAAAGGTCCACACTGGGGAAAGTTTAAAGGTTGGGAGTTTATAATCAAGTAGATAAAACCAAATTCACATCTTAGATCTATACCTTGATGCCTATACACATTTGAGCAAATAGTAATTAAGAACTTAAGTACTCTCTCTTACAATTTGAAAGGAATTACAAGAACTAAAAATGATGTGGCAGAGTGGTTTAATGAATTGTAAGTGTTAACTAGGGTCTTAGGCTTGGCTCCTACGTCAGAGGTCAAAGATGAGTGGACAATGTATACTCATTAAAGGACAGCTTGAAATATAGTGAGGGTGTTCATGTGCCTAAAATCTGACTTTGTCTGCAAATACCACGGCTTTCTCTCATTTCTCCAACACAAACTGGAAATGTTGAATGAGCCCAGTAATAAAAATAAAGCAATAAATCTGCAGTAGAGGGAGTGGTGGTTAAAGTTCCTAGCTAGTGGTGGCAGTTTTTCTAATAGTGGTCTAAGGAGCATGGGAGGCCTCTGCCAGCCTTGGCATGATCATAGGGCTCCTAGGTTATAGCAGTAACATTTTCTAATATTTCTAATGCTGGTCTTACCCTAATTACTCTCCCAACATTCCTTGTACTGTGTGTTATAAATACCACATCCATCAATTCCATGCCATAGAATTTCATCATCCTCTACTACAAAGCCCTACAGCAGAGCGGAGTTGTGTTCTTGGCAAACGCCCAGGCAGACTCACTTCTGATGACTGGGGACAATTTCAGGGATGCTACTGGCTAAATAACCATACATCATCCACAGACCAAGTTCTTGATTCTCTCTCCTCCATGAATTCCTTAATCTTCAGACATTCCAACCTGTAGCAACTATCTTCCCCCAAATTCTCAGAAATCATAATTTTAATATATTATTTTACTAGGTGAAAAAGAAAAGGTATCTACCTAACTCTGGTCCTGTCTTAGTTCACTCTTCCTTTTTAATGTCTTAGTGCTATTGTGATGGTTCTTTGTTTCTCTGAATTCCTTTTAAAGGAGCTTTGAATGTCATAATTTAAGATCAAAGAAGAAAGTTAGAAGGACCAACCTGGTCCTGAACCTATGCTCTGGGTAATGGAAACTAAACACCCTAAATTCCCCAATTTGAAAGAGTAGGAAGGGAGATGGAGAATCATGGAAAATAAGAACAATAGAGGCTGTGGATCTTTTTCCACAAAGAGTTCCTTCCCTACTTTGTCTTAATACATATGTCAGAAATGATTTGGGAGAATTATCCAAAGGGAGCCTCGTCTCAATTTATGTACAGTGTTTTCTAATGTTTGCCAGTGACTGCTTTCCAAAGCCATTACAAAATTCATGTTGTTTGGGTGTATTTGATAGTTTCTAAATTAGTTATAGCTCATAAGACTCCGAGACTTCTTAAATCTTTTATCTATTGCTTAATTACGTTGCCATCTCCTCCTCCAGAGCTGCTCAGTCCTGTGATGCATGGATGTGCTCTGGGTGATACAGTTAGAGAATACTGAGAGGCTTCAGAGATTAAGAAGCCAGTGGGAAACAATGAGATTTCAGATGAGATTGGAAATTAGATGGAAAGCTAGTGAGAGAAAGTTGATGAAAGAGAGCCAGGGGCCAATGAAGGGGGTCTCACAAAGAGGAGTTTGGGGAAGACAGAAGAGAAATTTGAGTAAGTGCAAAAGCAATAAATGGAAAAATCCTAAGTTCTCCAGTCTTGTCTTCTAAATTGCCTTCCAACTTTGTGATTTTTTTTTCAAAGCAAGTTAATATGCAAACCCTTCTGTCCTCTTATTTAGTGAAAACATTTCTATTGAATACCTGCCATGTGCCAGTCAGTTCTGAGTGTTAGGAATACAGCAGTGACTAAAATAGATGATATTTTGTTCTCGTGGTACTTAGAATTCTAGAGTAAAAGCAAACAATGATAAATAAATGTGAAGAAAAATAATGACAGGCACTGTGAGGAGAAACAAGGCAAAGTGTGGGGCTACAATGTGATAAACGGTGCTAATTTCAATAAGATACCCTGGTAGTCCTTCCTGGGAAACTGACGGCTAAGTGAGGACCCCAAAGAAGAAAACTTTAAGGGAGTCTCCCAAGGAGAAGGATGATGAAGCTCAGAGACTCTGAAGTGAAGTCATATAACAGGAAGTACTGATGAGAATCAAGCAAGGGGAACACAGGAGATCAAAGGTCACCAGAAGCAGGCACCTGAGCCCTGCAAGTTGTAGGTAAAAGGGTGAGTCCAGTCACAAATGGTACAGAGAACATCCAATGTGCTAAGTTTTTTTTTTTTTTTTCAGCTTAAGAAAGAACTTTAACTTGAATTCAGAATTTCTTTACTCCAACTCAAGAGAATCAGAAAGAGATGGTGGTTGAGAATGCCACCAAATGAATTTGAACCAAAATGTAATTTAGGAATATGTAACATGAATCTTAAAAGGTCTTGTAATAAATAACCCAAAGCCAGATGTCAGGGTGAAAGCTGACAGATCAGAGAAGCAAAAGAGCAGCCACTAGTTCTTACCTCTACAAAATCGTCAGCCTAAAGAGAGCAACCTGTTTCCTCACTCCTTATGTACCTATCTCTGCCCAGCCATGTCACCTTCTGGGATTAAAGGCATGTGTGCTTCCCAGTACTGGGACTAAAGGTGTGTGCCACCACTGCCTGGCTCTGTTACTAGTGTGGCTTTGAACTCACAGAGATCCACACATATCTCTGCCTCCCGAGTGATAGGATTAGGGTGTGTGCCACCACTGTCTGGCCTCTATGTCTAATCTAGTGGCTGCCTCTGCCCTCCAATCCCCAGGCAAGTTTATGAGGGTATACAACATATCACTACAGGAATATACTGTAACTCAGAAGGAAAAATGAATATTTATATCTGCTTCATTGTCACAATTATCCAGATTCTCCTACTAATAAATTCTTCCTTTAAATGATCCCCAAATTTACATACAGTCCTCTAAAAATTCTATGGACCCTCAAAATCTCCCCTCTCCATACTGCTCAGTCTTCTACGGGTCTGGCCAGGCTACGCATTCTTGTATAAAAGCAAAACCTCACTGGGTAATTGTTATACACAACACAGAAGCTATTAAGAACTGGAGCCAAGACTGTTGTAGTGGAGAAGATTGAATTCAGCTACCCTAAAACAAAAAGCAGAAGGATTTTTAAGCACTGGAATAAACTCTCAGGGAGTGGTCCATGGAAGCCCCTACCAAGCAGGTCATCCTGCAAATTGGGTCAATAATGTTGGCTAATTGCTAATCAAAGTTAGGCTCGGGCTGGAGAGATGGCTCAGCCATTAAAGACTAGGCTCACAACCAAAAATATAAGAAAGTTAGGCTCCTACCTTGGCCTAGAGAGTCAAAGAGTGGGGCCCTGTCTTTTCTAATTACATTTCAAAGAAATGGCTCTAACACTGAGTTTCTCAAACGATTTACATTCCAATGGGGAAGAGAAAGAATTTAAAGTTGCCTTCAGGGGTTTACATCCTTGGAGAAGACTGCAGATCAGTTGAGCTGAAGGGAAATTTAAGGTTGCCTTGGTCCTCAAGAGCAGGTAAAGCTTCATCGCCCACAAACAGTCTCACTCAACAAGGACCCTCTCAAGTGAGCGCATAAAGACTCAGTGACACAGGACTCACTGAGAGGGCCACCAAGGCTCCTGTGAAGTGTGCCTCCCACGCCCTAGCCCATCAAAGCTCTTCCCTTTTTGTTGTCGATGCTGAAATCTGTGTGCATCAGGACTCCCTTCAACTGTCTCAGAGAAGCCTGTCATGTCAGTTCAGTCCATTCCACAAGTGCATTGCAGATCAATAACTGAACTAAGAGATGTTAAAGAAATTCTTGATTTTTTTCCTGCGCTGTAACAGCCCCACAGTTCATCTCCCCTCCCCCTCTTCGCTCATGGTTGTACTTTACCTTCTTAGTCTTTCACATCCTAGTTCCCTTACTTGCCCTATTGCATTGATTTTCATCTTAGAATAGTTTCTAACTCATAGAAAAGTTGTGATGATTGTGCCAAAAGCACCCTGACTCAGCCCTTCCCAATACAGCACATATGAACACCTTAGAGTACGATGGCACATTTGCCAACTAAGGAGGACCTGATGTTGGTATACTATTTTTATCACTTTAGAGTTCTCTTTTATCTTGAGTCATTTTTCTGCTGTAGGATTTCATGTGACTTAGTCCTTTCAGGCTGCTATAACAAAAATCCCATAGAATAGAGATTTAAATAGCACTAATGTGTTTCTCACCATTTTTAGAAGCTCAAGGTCAGCTCATGGTTGCTGGTTTGTAATTCACTGTAAAGTCAGCATGGTGAGGAGTAAATGGATCACCCATCTTGTCTTAAGGACACAGATGAAGACTCTATGCTCTTGATTAATCATTTTCCCAAGTTCCTACCTCCTGATAATACCATCCTGAATACTATATTAAAAAAAAAAAGTTCCTTTGCTTTCATTATGGATTTGTAGATCTAAGATATTAAAATGGTAGAGGAAAGAGACCGTGGAATGAGAAACTATAATATGTGTTTTGGAAACAAATACTCTCTAGTTTCTGGAATTGCTAGTCTAGGGCTGCTATGATAACTCTTGAGAGGTTGAAGCTAATAACTATGGTGATCTTCCACTGCTAGCTCCATGGTTTGAAACATCATTGTGTAGAAAACCAAAAGTCATTGATGATTAGGCAGAAGAATATCATAAAATAGTCTCTAACAGTACTGATCTCTTTGTGATGTGCCAAATAGGATGTGCCAAAAAGGTCTGGAGGCAAGAAGACAACTGCAGGGGTTGTAATAGTCTGTATATAACTAGTATGGGTTAATCCTGACTGCTGGCTATAGAGGTAGAAAAAATAGGTACAAATGTAACCTTGACAGGTAAGCCTGCTAAGGAATGTCAAATGGTCAGAGTATTAAAAAAAGTGAGAATGATGACTCCTGTACTCAGGAGAATAAGGAAGAATTACCACAAGTCCAAGGCCAGAGTGGGCTATGTAGGAGTTCCAGACCAGCCTGAATTACCTAACAGGACCCTATCTTGAAATGAAAATGGAAAAGGTACTGATGAAGAATTAAAGAGCAAAAGAGGCAGTATTAAATATTAATTCAACATTTCATTCCTCAAACACAGAGTAAAAGTCATTTCCTATTGTGAAGTTAAGATGAATAATTGAATCTTCGAAACAGTAGATATGTACTCAGAACTGTTAAGTTTGATGGGTAGGTACAACAAGTTTGGCTTGTCAATAATAAAACCTTCTGTGTCTCACCAGTGGCAAGGTTGCAAAGTTCTATATAATTTAAGTTCCCCATCTTTACTTTGGATTGCTTGTCCTGTCTAAATCTCCCTGGAAATTTTCACATCAAACAATCCACTGAAGGGCCAACCATTCATTTCTGTTATGGTGAAAATTGAAGAGATGTTCTTTACCACACGAGATCACTCAGGGAATAACTTGTGGATGGCCACAGTGAACATCAGATTTCCGCACTGTCATAAAGCATCCCTGTCAACAGCAAAAAGACAACAAATTCTTGTATCGCTTTGGTGTCTTTCCTATGAAGCTGCAACACTGTTAACATTTTCTGAAATGGATTTTAAACAATATGACTTCTCAATGTTAATGTATCCTTATTGTTTGGGGTAGGGGTGGCCTTGAGAGATAATCAACTCTTCTTTCCTCAGTAGTCATAACCTTTCTATCCATAAACCAGAAGGTAACCCTCCAGTCATAATTTCAAGGATTTTGTAGATAGGACTTACAAAAAAAGATGGCTACAAATGTAAGGAAGAATAGGACCTCTGAGGTTAATAAACAAGAACCACAGGCCTAATATAGGATTTAGTTGCTTATTGTATAATATAAACAGGTGATGCTAGCTAGCTACCTCTTCCCTGAGGGGCAAATCTGAGCACTCACTAGGATCTTTAAAATAGTGTTATGTCTAAAACCATAGTAGCCTGGAGCAAATTCATATTGAGTATCTTGCCTGTGTTTCCCTTCCCATCAATGTTGATTTCCTAGACATGTGTATACAGAGAGAAACACTCTCATTTATAATTATCTTGCTCCTTCTGCTTAATTTAGTTAGATGCATCAAGTTATGTGACATCACACTTTTATCAAAATGAAAAGAAATGTCATATCTCAAGCTGTGGGTTCTAACATCACTGAATCATCAATCAGATGGCAACATGGGAAGGCTTAATTTACAAATAAGTTTTATTTATATCAAAAAAGAAGAGAGAGACAGAGACAGAGAGAGGAACAATGGAAAAACCAGGGAAAGTAAAAGCTATTTGAAAGGACTTTGAATAGGCACAAAGTTGAACATTACTTGAAGATTGTGCATATTCATACAGGGTTTTGCCCAAGACCATTTAAAAATTCAAATTTGAAAGCTACAAACTAATAAAGTACTAAAACCAGAACAGATTTTGGGGTCATACAATCATAATCTATGATTTATAGGTGAGAAAGGAAAGGCCTTGGAATGCTTAATAACTGTCCCAGGGCCCCATGGTGAACAGAGCCAGGGTAGAGTCCAGGGCTCCTTCTGGCCCACTCACACATATTTGCGAATTCCTGCTTTACCTGTACATGCAAGTTCCCCCATGGCCTAGAGAGCCTGGGTCACCTTAGTGACTTGGCACAAGGCCTAATAAAACCCAGACTAAATAAAGGGCAAATTGTTTTTGTGGCATTTTTAATGTAAAGATGTTTTCACACCTGCTTTCTCCCCATGTTCTGTAATAAATTTCCATAGCTTTAAATTTGCATATCTGTATAATAGCACTTTGTAGAAAATGCATTATATCTACAAGTGACATGGGTGATTGTCTCAAAAGGATAGTTTGGCTAACTCGACCTACATTTCCCAGAATTAAATTGTTCCTTTCTTGACCTGGATTTTGATGAACTTGTTCTAATGTTCAAACTAATCTCTTCCAAGGATTATAATGATGTTATCTGTAAAACTATGCAAATCATCAGGTACTAGGGGAGACTCTCTCACAATAGGACCTCACTGCCTGGTATTTTTTGGGGGGAAAGAAAGGGATCCAAAAAGTTGGATGATTCTATGTACTCTGATATATTCCTTTTCCCTCTATGCAGATGAAACAAGATAATGATGGATAGATACCCTATCATTGTCTCCCTGATATATGATAATGCCAACACTTCTGGTACTGAAGACAAAAACCACCAATGAGTCTTCCATTTCTGCCTTCCCTGTACTTTTGCACTGAATGAGTAGCACTCAGACCCACAGTCTAATTATCTAATTTTTATAGTCTCCTTCACTCATCCATAGAATAAGCACACTTCATGGTGGGATAATCCAGGAAGACCTCCCCAATCCCAAACCTATTTTCTCCATACAGATTCTAAAAGTCAACCTCCACAGACATAGAAGCCCCAAATGTTCATAAGCATCTAAGTACTATGTGGTTTTTCTAAGCACTTGGATACCAGGGTACTTTCATTAGAGGTATATGCTGTGTATAGGCCCAACTTCTCAGATCTCTGCCACTTCCAACTTGTCTTCTCTACTCACAGTTTTGAAAAGTCCCAAGGTCCAGGCTTTTAACCAAAACTCCCAGTTTTTTCTCAGCTTAATGCTTATCCCATTTTTTCCCTCTAGAGTCTAGCTATCCCTACTCAGTCTATCCTTCTCAAACCAGCTTTTAGACATAATTCATTTTTCTCCCTTAACCTATCAACCTACATTTCATTTGCATCATTAGTAAAACTTAACTAACTTATACTTCAATCTGTCATTTACTGTTTCAGTTCCTTGTCTGTATAACTAATAAGATTCATATTCCTTGTCAGTTGGAATTGTAACTCTTGGAGTAGAAATTCTTAAGTACTGGATCATAAAAATTACCAGAAAGCTACAGAAGCAACAAAGGAAGAGTTGAAAGCTGTGCACAAAACTGTATGTATCTGGAGAACAGACCCTTGTTAGGAGCTTATATGCTTCCTACAGGTGCTAAAATGTCAAAATCTTAGAACTTGTTGATTTCTCTTTATAAGTAAGTGAGTGGTGTACAATTCTATCTCCCACCTACCCCCAGAAAAACAAAAACATGTGAAGTCCAAAATTTTGGGAGCCATCATCTTTAAAGACAGAATAGACGTCTATTCCAGTTCAGTGGTCAGAAAACATCTACAGTAAATTTTCAAAAACGAATGAGGTTTAGGAAAGTTTCAGTAGTCATTATTGCTGCTCAACAGATGTTGCCTGTTTCCTGCTGAGCACATGATCTGATTCTATTTTCTGCTACTTCCAATACTGCATGTGCTTGTGTATCTTTAATAAGATGGTGTGGGTATACGACTTCTTCTCTCCTCTTCTACGGGTACTGGCCATGCTTTGAAGGATGTTCTTTGTAAGAATGACAGTGCAAGCAAACCAGCCAATCTCTGCAGTGTCAGTAAGAGGCAAATCTCATTGGTCAAAGCCACTCAGATTCTGAGAAGTACAAGTGCTCTTTGAATGAGTTAGGAAAAGCTATCCATACAAATATATTATTGTTATTTTCCTTTAAAGTGAAGCTAGGAAACAGACTCAAAAGAAAATAAAAAACAAAGGATCTATCTTAAGTAAGAGGCTTCATTTCGTATATTTTTACAAGTGGAAGATCTGACTGACTATTGGCAGATCAATTAACACGACAAGAGGGGTGAACACTCAGGATAGAGAGGAAGAAATAACACCATAAATATCAAGGATGTTTGATCTACTCAACAAGAGATGTTATCTAGAAACCACTCTAGAGTCTGAGAAAACGAAATAAAAAGGGAAAAAACTTCATTCACTCAAATGGCTAAACTTTGAGTGAAACATAACACAGACTCAATGGTACAGAGATCTGAATTGCACTAGGTTCCCATCTAAACAAAGAAATCCTCAATCTATCCCTTTATGGCATCAAAACATACACTTTTAACTTTACAGAATGAAAACATGTTGATGCTATAAAAGGTCCCTTTATACCCCAAGCTTCAAAGTAGAGCTAGAAATAGTCATTGTGGAAGAGGGAAGGGCAGAGAAGACAAAAGAGAAACTGTCCTTGTCCCTTTCCTTCTGCAAGCGCCACCTTGCCAGTGGGTGTGTGGTCACAGACACTGACTGCCTCTATCATACATTTCGTGACAGCAGCTTGCAAAGGGTGGATGCTTGTCTTTTATAGCCAAGCTGTTTCAATGATAGCTCTAAATAAATGCCTGCCTCAGATGTACCCTTAAAGGAAAGTTTGTAGATGTAGAAGGACACTGGCTAGGACCCTGGCATTGGCGACTGCTCTGTTTTTAAGTATTCATGTAGATACAATGCAAATTTTGTTGAAACTTTAACAATGACTTACTTGTTATGAACTACTCAAATATTCTGATGTACTTTTCACCAGCATGAGCTTAGCAAAATTATGAGATGAGTGGATTGCTAAAGCCCAACAACATAGTTAATGAAATTGTCATCGGGATGAACAGTGAGTGTCAGCTCTATCTCCATGCTCCGTGGTTAGCATTCTCAAAAAGCAAATGCAAAGGGACTCTGTTCTATTTGATGTGCTGAGCAGTGGTCTGCCCAGCCTGAGCACACACATCAATCCAGACTCCCAGGGAGACAAATGGAAATTCAAGCAAGTACTCAATCATCACGAGAAAGCACAGCCTGAGAATATGAGTGGCAGCAGAGGCTGGGGTTCCAGACACAGCTCTGTGGCTGAGCAGCTGTGTGACTTTGAAAAGGTTATACAGTTTTTCTGGGTCGGCTTCCTTTTCAGAAAAATAAGGCAATTAAACTTGATAATTCCTAAAGGCCCCTTCCTTTTATAACACTCTGTGCATGCTCCTGAGTAAGGCTGTAAGGGAGAAACATTCAAACGACTACTGCTCTGGGTTTAACTGAAAGCCCTCTCCTAAAGGAGCTCAGCAACATTCACACAAGCCAAAGGCTTATTTCCTACATGAGATGGTTGAGGTTTGGAAAGAATAGTAGTTGGAATCAAGAGCTAGAGTGAATATCCAAAAGTCATTTGGCTTTGCTTAGTCTCATGGCTTCAGACAAGACTACTGGTCTAAAAGAATTACTCAGCATTGTCACAGTGATGACCCCAAGGCATATATTTCTATCCAGTGGCACTCACCCCCACCTGTTTTCCAATTTCTACTGATTCCAGGACCATTATAATACATTACCATAATCCTGATGTTTCTTCAAGCTTCAAGAGTCCTTGTAACCTTAGCCATCTCTGTTCTGTCCTCCTGGTGGCCCTAACAATTTTGAGCCAGGTTTTAAACTCTCCTTTAAATAATAGTAGCTTTATGTAGATTGATCCCTGAGGAAATTCTTTCTAGCTTTCTGATAGCCAATAGGTTTCTCTCAAGTGATATGCCAGCATGATTATGGACTGATGTAAGTCAAGAGGCCGACCTTATGGTCTAACCTGATATGTGCCAAGGAAGTAGACCTCTAGATGTAAAGCTTCTCATCAATGGGTCATACACCTGACTGTTCCTCAAAGTGGAGTTTATCCCCTTAGCCTTCCCCTACACTAATTTCTCGAGGCTTACTCTTCACCTTTCCAGAAAACCTTGTCCAAAGCTTCGAAAGTAGCTTTTCTCTCCCACCTTCTATGTAAGACACTTGAACCCTAAATCCAGACTATGTCTTATACCTCAAAAGATTATATAATTTTTATGTACCTGAGGTAACATCTCAGAGTCCCTGGGTTGAGTAAACCATTGCATGTTGCCAAAGCCTTCAGTTAAAAACACAAACAAACAGAAAATTATCTAAGCAATTTAGGCAACACAAAGAACCAGGTGTGTGGAAGAGATTTTAAACATCTTTCTCATTTTGGCAAACAAAAAACCACTTTAAAGCTGAAGTAGCCTGTGTTATCTTCACAACTAGGTCACTGAAGAGGATGCTAAGAAAATACGTATTTCTAGAACCTTTTAGAAATGGTGATAGTTTAATTTTTATACCCATCTTAGGGGCTAGTCATCATTGCCATAACATTATAGATTAATGGATGAAGACTGAGAAATGCAAATATCTTTCAAATCACCTAGTAGCAGAATACTTGAGCAGTGGATCTTGCTGGCTTGTAAAATTACTAACTTCTTAAGCCTGAGGCATAAGCAGCCTGAATCAGAGCTACCATGTTTACCTCTTAAAACCTAAGTTGACGAGCCTCATCCAGCACTGCAGAAACAGCATTTCCTGGAGGGGTTCCTATTTGACAGTCTCTGCAGGAGACTCATATACACTAACATTTACTTACCAGCTTCCTGCAGCACTCTGGCACTCTCCAAAACCAGAGGCTGTTCCTCGTAAATCTTCTATATATTCCTGGAAGCATCAAACACAGAAGTGGGCACCTGGAAGGTGACTAATTAAACCTATGTAGCAACAAAATCGTTCAGCTATAACCTTTTTCCTCAACTGAGCAACAGTGTCTATGCAAAGGTTAAGGAAGCAAGAGCTACCCCAGCACAAACACAGGGCTGTAGAACCAAGTACAAACTGGGACACCTGCAAGAAAAAGACTCAAAGAAATTCCCCCTGGGCTTTCTCTCTTTGATTCCTTCCACCTGCTTGGGGTGTGGGAACATTTTACTTGCTAAGCCTGAGCCTAGGCTTGAAGATCTCTCAGAAAATTCTAACAAAAATCCTGAAATGCTACACAGGTGTACAAAGATAATATTTAGAGAAAATACAAGTAAAACCAACACAGATCCATCTCTAGGATTCGTATCTCGTGACCCATTGGCCCTGAGACTTCACAATACACAATGACCACAAAGAACTTACTGAGCTCAAATCTCTTCCCTTGAGAGTAACTACATCTCTGCCCTGAAGGCTGCATGGGTATCACACAAAGGAGTCCACCTTCCTCCCTGTTCCTAGTTTCTATATAAAGTGTTAAAACTAAGATGTTTGCAAAATAAATACTCCTTTATGTAGAAGACGGGAAGGTCAGAGTGCAGTTTAATTAAGGCAGGAAAAGAGAGAACCCAAAGAAAAGGGTGCAAAAGCCCATCTCTGGCCTGTCCTCAGCAACCAAGGAGCCTACAAGAAGGATGCACTGACTCTCCCTAGCAAGTGTTCTTGACGTGCACGTGTCAGCATGGCCTTAGAAATATATTCAATTAAAATTCACCCTGATTATTTATTGATTTTGCATTTTCCAGCCCTGCCACCATCCAGGCAATTTTCTAACCATTCTCAAAATACCTTTTCAGCGTCTGAGGAAAAGGCTGATACAAACCAAGAATTCCCAAACAAGAGCTGAAATACAAAGCTAATTATTTCAGGCATGCCTCTGCTTCTACAGCTGGTCTTTATGGGTTCAAGAGACATCGTGGGCTTGTTACAGAGGCCAGATTTCAATTTGGGTAATTAGACTTTGCCCTACCCTTGAGAGTTAACCTGACATAGTTTTCTTACTTTTCTTCCCAGGTCTCTCTATATTTTAAAAAATTGCTTAGTTCCTCTACACTCTACTAACCCCTTTCAAGAAGCCAGCTCTCACTGCATATTCCTGGATATCTCTCATCAACAAGATAAGAAACAACTGCTTGGAATCCTTCAGGACCACTGCTAATGTACCCTGCCCCCCAAAAAAAAACCTTTTCAGTTTGCTCCCCAGTAGAGTTCATTGTGGCATTTTTTATGTACCCTTGCATATCCATCTCTTATTATTAGCACAGTGATTTTTGTTGTCCCCTATATAGCTGCTTGTGGGCATGTCTCTTGTCGCAGTGGAATGCAATCCCCTTAAGATCGCAAATACATCTCACTTCTCTCAATAGCCCCAACCTATAGGAGAACTAGGACTTTAAAAAAAAGAAAAGGGTTGGGGATTTAGCTCAGTGGTAGAGCGTTTGCCCTGCAAGCGCAAGGCTGTGGGTTCGATCCTCTGCTCCAAAACAAAAAAAAAAGACAAAAGAAAAACAAAACTAACAAAATGTATTATGTATGAAGCAATGCAAATACACTAACTACCTTAAATCCTAAAAGTAACAACCATCCTAATGCTACAGCTGAATGAAAAAAAAATGGATACTAAGAAAGATGCATCAGGTTATTTGAGGTTGCCATTCTGAAAAGTCTAGCGCAAAGATGGCTTGCCAGGACGCTGAGACTCCAATACTCATTTCATAGCACAATGCCACTTCCCCAACCTTAGCCAGAGCCTGGCCTACCATGAAGTCAAGGTCCATGAATCAGGAAGTAAAAGCTTCTGTATCAACTCTCTTGCCATTGTCTACACTAAGGACCATTTGTGGCTTGAGAGTCCTTTCTTGCAGGCTCCACCCAATGGCTATCACAGCTTTAACAGAGCCCTATTTATTTCCACACAGACAGCAACAAAACACTCCTCATTCGCTTTTTCTGTACTGTAATACGGAAATAAAAGTAGCAGACCAATTTCCTGCACTTGGGCCTCATACAGATTGATTCTTTCATCTACTTTTAGACTTTCCAAAGCAAAAGTCAGAATCTAAGTCAGAATAAACAACAGAGAATTCATTATGTGAGAAATAATGGATACGCTCTCAACCAGCATAATATCCGCCCAGTCATGAATATGAATGAGCCTTCCAAACATAGCTTGTACCAATGTTCTAGAGAAAGAGAGCTGTCTCTCCAAACTGGTAACTCTAAAACTGGCCTCTGTTTTCTGTCCCTCCCAGATTAACATGCCCCTTTATTTTTAAGAATCTAGCAAGTGAGGAGTAATGGCCTAACTACAATCATATTTATAAACATAAAGGTCTGGAGTATTGTTCAATAGGAGAGCACTTGCCTAGCATGCACAAGGCCCTAGATTTTATTACCAACACTGCCAAAAATTATAAAATGTAATTTTATTTTGCCTATAATTATAGCAAGAAAGAAAAAAAAAAAAAAACATATGCCAGAAACAGAAAGGTAAGGGCCAGCAGTTCACCATAGGATGTAGCAAGACTAATCCCCACAGCTGCTGTTACTTCCTGGAGTTGACTAGAAGTTACTCCAAAACTTTTGTTCCAACTTATCTAAAGACTAGAGACATGATTAAAAGTCTTTACTTCTCTTGAATTCAAATCCCTTACTATCTCAGGCTTCTGTTGTATAGTATCTATATGGACCATATTTTCAAGTATTATTTTCCTTTTTATCTTAAAATATGCTCCCAAAGTAAAAAGTCAAGGGCCTCTATGTCTGAGTAATGACTATAAGCAACAGAATAGACTCTCTTGGTCTCTTGGTCTGCATGCTGCATCCTCTGAGATTCTCCTCTAACTGTGCATATGGAAGACAAGGAAAAATCTGATCATTTCAATCCATGCTGGGGAGAATAAAAAATATGAGACAAGGTAAACATAGTGGACTTGACTATCCCATGGCTCTCTTGGGATATTACTTGCATTGATTTTTTTTTTTTTAATTATCTGTATTTTAGTGTTTGTTTCTGGAAAACACTAGATCTACATAAATTTGGAAGCATTAAAATCAATAACCCAAACTAAGTGTTCTGAAAGCCCCTTTCGTTATTCTCTTTTTATTGTTTCTATGAAGTATGGAGTTTTGAATCATTTATTGGGTTTTGTCAGCCATGGAAGAGAAACCGCTGGAGCAGTGAAGTAGAGGGAAAAGTCATAGAACAATCCCTGATCGCCTGAGATGAGTGGTCAGGAGATAAAGGAAGCAATCACATGCCAGATTATGAATCAGAAAAAGAGACTGGCAGATCCCAGGGTGGAAGGAATACGTGGGGGTCCTTTTTCCTTCTTAGTCTATTGGCCACCAGGTTGAGTGAGAAAGAGGCAGAAAGCTTTGCTTGAGGCCCATGAGCACGAACAGAGACAGATTTTGGGGAATTAGCTCAACTTTATTTCAGAGTATAGGGAATACATAGGATTGAGGAGGCTGGAGACAAACCCTAATTTTCATTAAGTGGCACAATACTATCACAAAGCTTAGTATGTGGCAGTAGAGTCCTATAGCAGAGCTCCTAGCAGACATCTTAACAGGGATCTGTGCTGAGGGTCAAGCTAAAGATGAATCAGGCATCTGGTTTAGAGAGAGCTTTTAAATAAGGTCAGTCCTCCAGGCTCAGGGACATTCTCCAGATAAGGGCAGGGAAAGAACAGGAAGCTTTGGTAGAGGGAGTGAGCTCCATGCTGCCCTGCTAGTGAGATAAGCTGTCAGACCATGGGGAGGCAGCAACCCTACCAACCAGCAGTGTATTCCAACAGGAATCTTTGCATCTGGAAAGAGTGTTGCTCCCTTCTGCCTTTGATTTTAGTAGCTGGATGTGAATTTCTGGGAAGGGGACTTGGCAACTCCATGGCATAAAGAGTATCTTTCATCACACAGTAAACGTTTAGAAGAGTGAAAGGCCTCACTTGAACACTTATAGTTACATGTAAAATGACAAATTAAATTTATGCCCACCTTCCAAATTGGCATTGGTGATTAGCATATTAATATGACTCAGATGTTGTTAGAAATATATGGCAGATATCATATATCTGACCAAAGCAAGGACTATGTTCCAATTTAATTGTACGATAAATTACACGTTTATGTGTCTATTCATAACAACCCTCAGATGAGTTGACTAATTTTGACAAATTAGTTCAAATTAGGAGTCAATTTACATCACACAGAAACTTATGAGTCGATACATCAAATGATAACCAATAGAAGCTTCCACAAACTTCATTTTCTGGAATTTATGAAGACTCTCAGAGCCTTCTTTCTCTCACTGTCTTTAATCACACTGCAGAACACACAATAAGTCTTTTAATTTCAGACTAGTGTGTATGTAACCCTGATGCTTAAAAGCCAAGTCAATAAAAATCTAAATTCTTCCACCTGACTTTTGATTGATGTATTGGCTAGTTGACAATTATATGCAGAGTAGTTCTCTCGATTCAGAGAATCACAAATACCCTGGGATTCTTCACAATGTGGGTTATGACATGTATATTTGGGGGCTATGAGAGTTGATCCTCTCTCCCCAGTTAGTCAAGGAAGCTTCATGACTCTGAGAATTTTGCAAGATGAGAAGTGACGGCGTGGACCTGTTTGGAAGAAAAGTTCAGATATAGCTGGAGGAGACCTTTAGAAAGCCACCATGAGAGTCTGGCCTGTGCTATTCTCTTTCGAGGGTAGTCCTTAGACTATAACATCCAGACTGGTCACCCGACATCATACTGAAATTCAGGATTTGATTCAACCAGCAAAGGAAAGGGGCAAATCCCAACCAAACAACAAGCCACAGATGACATCAAGATAGATAAACTAGTTTGGGCCATAGTTTATTTGCTTTGACAATTACAGCCTTGGAAAGATGTGTTCATGGCAGGGAGGACTGAACTCTTAAACATACACATAGACACGCTCTTCATCCTAACTCTGTGGCTCAAAAGCTAGGTCTCATCATTTAAAGAGCTATTTTCCTCAACTTTAAAATAGTATAATGTGATCTAACTTACAAGGAGGTGACAACATTTAATGAGTTGAAGGACCTGGTGCTCTTTCAATAGAATGTGCAAAGTATGATAGGATATAGGTGAGACTCCTCCCTGAGACCTCAGCCACACCTTGGTCACTGGAAATATTCTCCAAGACTCAAGGTTCAACTAGGCTCTGTGAAGGAAGGTCCAAATGACCGTGATCCCCCTCAGCACAAAGGCATTGAAAATCCTGAAATGCACTGATCAAGGGAACCCAAAGTCTGTCTTTGGGGCATAAAAGCCACTTCTGTGAACACATCCATCTATTATACTCTGATTAACAGTTTGGAATCAGAAGCAACAACAACCAATAACATGAAAAGTAGTTCAATAATGAAGCACTTGTGTGTTTACATTTTTCTATTGATATTCTTTAGAAAGGTTACTTTGTTGTCCATTTGTTCTGTGTTGTTGTTCATACTAATACCTTCCACTTAGGTGGTCTTTTAAGTTGTTGGAGAGCTTTCGTTCTATTATCTCAATAGAGCCTCAAAAGATCCCTAGGGGTGAGATTGTCAGTCCTTGCTCAGAATCTGAAACTCTCTGTGATTTGTCCACAGTAGGCTACATGGGAGCAGCTCTGCTGCTGCTCTAAACAACATGCAACTCATTTGACTCCAACAAATACTTTAAAAGCCTTCTTCTTCTTCTTCATGAACAAGCCCTGCAGAAGAAGGAAAAGAACACGCTACAGAATTTATAACACACAGAAACGTCTGCTTACATCTGTTTCACTCCTTTAGTTTTACAGATCAAATCGCTAAAGTCAACGAAACCTAATGACTTGCCCAAGCCTCCCGACTAACTCTCCCCTGAAGAGAAAAATGCCCATTGGAATATTCTGTTCATCTTGAGTAGCAATCTTTACGGTGCATGCTCCCAGATGCCCAAAGTTATCCTGTTGGCTCCACGTTCTTTCTGACTTGATATAATTATCATTAATTAATCCAGGACTACAAGCATCTTACATTCTACCAATATGTGAAATTTGGGGATTATGATTAGTAGGAAAAAATCCTCTAGCTGCCTTTGCTCTCTGTAAGTCCAATATTTTTGTGTGATGACTCTGTGTGAACATATAAAGGGGGATAAATGGGTAATGTGCTAAGACCAACAAGGGCTGGCTTTGAAACCTTTCAAATGTGAACTGGTGGGGAGAGTCATATCCACCATCTTCCAAATAATGAATGAGGCGAGGCCTGGCCACTCTCAGGTCTGCTGCTGTCACTTCTTTCATCACAGCTTAACCGAATGAATTGCAAATAAAAAGGGGGGAAAGAAAACATTAAATATGAAAGGCCAACTCACTAGCCTATATTTTCAGTTCAAGTGACAGCTTTTAAATTACAAAGGCAAAAAACTTTTGTTAAATCAGGATTTAAATATGCCATTTATCAAACTAGTACATTTTTATGATGCTTAAACTACTGTTTTAATCGCGAACGGTAGAAATACTAAGTGGTGGTATTCTTCATTTCTTCCGCACCCCTGTTTACTTGGAGAGGCCGTTTTGTTAGGATAGAATCTAGACTACTCTCAGCAAAACTCTTAGAAATATACATTTTCATTCATGTCACAATACTGTTAGATCACTTTCCAGCTCCAGAGCTCTTATCATGTCACAGGAAAAGGGAAAATTATTCCAGGAGCAATTATAGAATTTCATGGCTGAAGGGATCCCAGAGGACTAAAGGGTGCTGTCTCTAGACTGAGGCTCAAAAGGCACACTGACTTTCGGTGTGCCTCCTATACCTCAGAGCCTAGCCTAGATTTTAACTGTCTTCAGGCCAATGAATGATTTTGTATCACGTTAAAATTCCTCCACTTCAAACAAACAAACAAACAAAAATCCACAAAAAACCAATTGCTTAGATTTGTGTAAGTGCATACCTTCCAAACAGCCAATACCTCCTGGTTTTATGTCCCCCAGATCTGTTCTCCTCTATGGAGCAGAGGTAATAGCTTGACTTACAGAATGATCTTGAGGATTTGTGGAATCTTCGCAGATATAACCAGCAGCCTAACACCTTTCTTTCTTATTCTCAAGAAAAGAATTTTATCACATATTGTTTTTGAGATATGTGGTGTGTAGGAATGAATGCAGAGAAAATACAATCATGGACCACACAATGATATTGCGGTCTATATGACAGTGGTGCCATAAGATTCTAATGACAATAGAAAAGCCCATTGATGCCACAGCTGCTGGAAGTTCACAGCACAAAGTATTGCTAACATGTTTGCCGTGATACAAATAACTATACTGCCTATTATTCACACAAAAGTATGGCACATATGATTATATACAGCTCAAAATGCTTGGTAATGATGACAAAGAACCATGTTATTGGTTTGTGTGTTTACTGCACTGGTATTTATCATTATCTTAAAGTACTCCAAGTTATTCAAGCAAAGGTCTGCTGTAAAGCAGTTTATCATGTTACACAGGCAGTACCTTCATACATTTAGCATTTACCCAGATCTTGACTGCACCAAGATATCACCTGGGGCTGTGTAAGTCCAGGCTACACCATTAACACAACTATGAAATCAATGGGCAACAATTCTTTCTCAGCACATATTCCATATTCAAAGAATGTATGACTTTTAATTTTGTCTGAAAAGAGGAAGACAGAGTGGAACCTCCCCTGTAGAAACAACTCTGTCCCTTCTCCATGATTATCTTTCAAAACAACTGCATAAATCTTCTTTAAGCAAAAAAGGAGAAGAAACTCTGATTTCAAAGGCACTTTCTTTACAGCTGTAGAATCTTCCGCTGCATATAAATAGCTGTGGCTGATAGGAAGTGAGATGAAACAGCTATCAAGCAGGAAAAATAGCATCCAGTTGGATTCTGGGGCCAGGTTCTACTCAGATCTTCTTTGGACCTCTAACCGGCCCACCCTCCTACCAGCTTACCTTTCAAATGGAAGTCCCTATAATTTTTGCATTTGTGTGGAGTTTGCTTAAACCCATTGACAAAACCTAACACCATGTCCATTTCTACTTGTGCTCTAGGGACCACATGTTGGTTAAGTGGGTGGCCATGCCAACAAAAGACGGTGCTGGATGTTGTGGTGGCAGAAGAATCACAGGAATGGTTACCTTTCTAGAGCTTTATCGGGGAGGAAGAGGGAGAGGAAGGAGGAGGGGGAGATTACGGAAGGAGAGAGTGCAGAAAGAGAGGGCACAGAGAGGGTTCACCCGCCACAGGCTGGTGATGTAATTAAGGACATACTCCTTACACCACATCCTACGTATCTAACCATACTCATCCTGGAGTGGCAGCAAAAAGTGCCACATAATGTTTCCACATCCCTCTGCCCAAAATTCAAATGTTTACTTTCCCAAAAATGGACTAACACTGACAATTCATTATTAATAAAATAAAAACACATTCATATTTGCTAATTATTTTTACTCATTTACAATTAAAAAAAAACGGAGGAAAGAAGAGAGAGACTGAGCTCCAAACCCTATAATTTGGTGACCAATTAGTCTTTGATTTATCATGATATGCTTAGAAAGGTTTTTTTAATATTAAAAAAGGCTTGCAGCTGAAAATTTACATTTAAAAAGTAATTAATGCCAATTCAATGAAGAAATCTTCAGTTTCCTACAGAATTGCATTGAACTTCAAGCCCTTCACAAGTCTAGCGAGGCTTGATCATCTGTAAGAGATGCTTCATTAGTGTTCTGTTGAACAACATGTGAAGGGTGCCTTACCCCAGGTGAACTTTTATCAGACCCCTTCTCCCTTTCCCACTTACCCTTATGACTTGCACTCCTTAGATCCATGCAGAAGAAGAATTTGACTCATAGTTGCCTGGAAAGAGCTCGTCCTTGGTGTTCCAAGTGCCTCTTAGGAATAAACCAGCTAAGTCTAGGACACCTGACTCAGACCATCTGCCCATCTCATGTGCCAACTGAAATTCCCTCTTCTCCTTTCTCCCCTCCCCGGATCTCTGAGCTTCCACATATGAATTTGTCTCTTAAAGGTGAACTTAACATTTTCTCCTTGCCCCATAAAACATGAGCCTCTCTTTAGTTAGGAGGATGAAGTAATCGGAAGTGGTTTAATTTCCAATTATTACCTTGCTGTCTAAGACTCTTGTTGTCATCTAACTTCTCCAAGGTGTCTTCACAGACTAGAAGAGGATATAGGTTAGTCTAAGTGCTATTGGGTTATTGATTCCCCAGGGTCCAAGGGGGCTTTGCTATGTCCTGGGTGGGATATCGGGGGCAGGGGGAGGGGGTATCAATTCAGCTACAGCTCCATCAGGCATTCAAGGCAGGAAGAACTCTAAACACACTAAGATCTATATCCATCTACTCTTTTGTTCTGGGATGAAATCCTGTCTCCATAACTACAATTCTGTCTAGTTTCCCAGCTCATAGTCCTGCTAACAACTAAACTCCTATGCTTCCAGCCTCATCTTCGTCCTCTGTATCCTCTTTCTCTGTCTCTGCTGCTCTCTACTCCTGGCACTCAGAAAACTCTCCCTGGTGGGACCTCTGTCATTCTCTCTTCTCTCTCCATGCTGTTCTGTCCTGTCTACAGAAAATGCCTGCCCTTTCTTTCCCTGGGCACAGCGTTCCCTGCCTCCTCAGGAATGTTGTTTTATCTCTCACCTTGATATGTAAAAACTTCTTTTGTTTTCAGTCAAAATGCTCTGGAGAACCACTAGGCCTCTTCAAGGCCAGGGGATGGTCTGAGCTTCATTAACACAGGAAACAAAGCTATGTGCCTCCCACCAGCTTGTCTCCTAAACTCAGCAGGCAGTTAGTAACTTAGTAGGTTCAACAGGTCTGGGGAGCTGAACTGTTTACCAATAGTTCTGGACACACAAGGATTTCATAGCAGAAGACAGCTGAAATATTAAAGGCTGGGTAACACCAAATGTTCATAATAAATGGCTTTGCCTTTTGACAGACCCTTGGCCGGTCAAAGTTCAGCTTTAATACACAGCTGCATCTCTATAATATATTCTTAAAGCCCGCAAGATTGGGCCTAAGAGACATACCATAGTTTTTTGACAGTTTCTTTGTGGATTTTTCCCTTTTTAAAATTTATTTTTGATAATTTTATACATGCATACAACAAAATATGATCATATCTACCCCTCATTTCCCTCCTCCAGCTCCTCCTATGTCCTTCCCAACATACCTCTATCCTAGCTTCATATACATATGAATATATATTTAACTCCACCCCCACTGAATCCAATTACTGTTACCTATATGTGCATGGATGTGTCCTTCTGGCTTTTCTATTGACAAAACCTGAAACAAAATTCAATTAACTGAAAGATTTGATTAGAATGGAAATAGGTGGAGATGTGATAGGTATTAGTGTCTCTAGATAGTGTAAATATCAGTGATTCACAACCATCATTCCGTCACTGTGCCATTCAGCCATGAACACTCATCTGTCACTTAGAGTTCTCACATCTGTGGCCACCACTGGGTAATAGTCAGGGATCACGAATGCATGAGGTATATAACATATTCAAAAATAAATGCCAGACATACAGAAGGTTTTGTTTGTCTTTGATCAATACCAAAAGTCCAAAATGAATAAAATAATTTAACTTTAGATTACCCTCATTCACTGAGGATTTGTCCAATGCTCTGTGCTAAGACTGTAGAGTTATACATATATATGCTATTAACATTTATTAAACAGTCACTCTGTGCCAGGCATTTTACATACATATATCCAAGCTTCCCAACAAGGACTTTCTTACTATGCCAATTTTATTGGCAAGAAATGTGGCATTAAAAGAAACTACAGTCTAATGTCATTAGCAAGTAAGTGTCAAAGCTCAAATTCAAAGACTACACTATAAAAGAGATTTGAAAATGGGATACATCCAGCATTATAGAGTTTATGCCTAAAATTGGAATGTGTATTCAGTAACCTTTGTATATATCATTTGTGTTTAAAGTCTGGATGCTTAGGCTATGTTACATTATCTGTAGACATCAGAGATGAAGTGGATTAAGATGCTGCTTTCAGCATCACCATTTGATAGCATCATTATTTGATATCAGTCAAATAATATGAAGGCCCTGACCACTGAAAAATTACATACCTTGCAAGATATGAAAGGACTGTCCCTTGTAACTAGGCAGTATTTCTCTTGTCTGCCCACTTTTCTCTGACCTAGATCACAAAAGCTTGCATTTCTAAAGCCCAGGTTCGCTTTGTTGTTATGCTGGGAAGCTGAGCAATGGCCTCTGTAACACCAGCTCTTCACAACTTCAAATTGAGGCATGGGTTCAAGACCTGTGATCTATAGAATCTCACCATTCCTGGACTCATGTATTGCCACTCTACGAAACTTTTCTGCAGGCCAGCAGTCTGAGGATATAGGGAACCCACAAGGAGCCCTTAATATCTAAGTAACTCCAGACTCTAATCCCTTCTCATGGGGGCTCCACCTATAAAACAGAACTCCCTCATCAATTTATTTGATTAAGTCTGATCTACATCAACTTCCTAACCTACATCTAGGATTATGTGCTCAGTTTGGTGACACAATGCTGAACCAAGTGGTCCCTTTTAGTCTTTTTGATTCATCTTTCCCAGAAGCTTAAGCTTTTTGCCTGATGCTCATGTGAGCAAACCTTCTGATCTTACCTAGCTCATGCATATCAAATTCTTGAACTTCATTGTTCTGCCTCAGTGGTTAAGACAGCCCAGATCCACCAATGGACATTGTCCTTGGACATTCTATCAGTTCTCTTTAAATAGTACTGGTAATTGCTAAAAAGGTTTCTCTCCCAGGGCCAACTCACACACAACTGCCATGAGGGATTTCTCAAGCCACTACACATGCTCGACTTTGAAGCTTTTCTAATGATGTATGACAATCCTCATCTGAAATGGCCTTGGTTTTCCACCACCATTGGAGACATCTTTTCCCTATTGCCCACAATAGCATGAAAGGGAAACAGTGTTTCCCCTCTTGAAGTAGTCTATCATTCATCAAATAGTTAATTATTAATGAGATCCATTTAAATGCCCCTAAAACCTGATCATCACTCTAGATTAATACTAAGTGATTCTCCAGGTATTTAGGGATATATCTTGTAGTATCCAAGTTCTTAGTGATTTTATTTCAATGATTGCTGCCACTGTATAAGTACACCAGGAGGCCAGCAAAGAACCCTTAGATGAGGAGGTCTCAAGCCACAACACTCTGGGTCAAGGGTGGCAATGTAAAAATAAACAGAGAGCATATTCCTTGCCCTTGATGAACAGCACCATCCACAGCACAGCTTCGACTCTACAGAAAATATAAACTGTTGAAATGACTATTTCTTTAGCTATTTCATCCTCTGCTAAAATAAATCCCCAACAAAGAACCACACACCATCAAAATCTGATTTTTCAACCCCTGTAAGCCTTAAAGACAAGAGCCTGATTACTGGGGCTGACTTTTAGATATGTGGTACACTTGATTCTAACAGCCTTCTCCCCAAGACGAAGGCTGCCTCCCACACAGCCTACCTAATAAGTGATACTAACAGCACTATTAACTATGCCACATCATTAACTGCTCAATCTAAATTAATCAGATATCTTAGTATTTCTCTTGTTGTTTTTTTTTTTTTTCCCAAAGACTTTTGTTAAAATAGGCTTTAAAAAAACCAGGTCTCTGTTAATGAATGTATTATGATATTCTATTTCTCCATACTGCCCGGCACCTACTACCTCAAAAGTTTGTGGTATCCACACAGGTAAAGGGGGTATAGAACTGAGCACTTGCCTTAGTTATATCCACTATGGATATTTAACCTAGTTCAACTAGACCTAAGCAATATTTTTCCACAAATAGCAATTTAAAATTTATAATGACCTTCCTGACCAGGCTTGCCTTGTTTTGTTTTATCTTAGTACCTCAGAATGATAATGTCAAGAAGCACAGTCTCTTTTAAAAGCTCCTTTGTTTCTTCTGTGCCAGCTAAAATCATATCTATTGCAAAATTTATTCTCCCAAGAAGATGCTGAGAGTGAGAATCTGAAGACAGGGATGACATTGTAGATGTAAGTAATACCTGATAATGGATTCAGAAATACAGTAAATAACCAGGCAAGCGGCATATACACATAATCCCAGGCTAAAGTAGGAGTGTCAATGAAACTCTGAGTCCAACCTGGTCTATGTAATGTGTTCCAGGTTATTCATGGCTGCATACCAAGATCCTATCTCATAAAAAACAAACAAGCAGAGCAGCTGATCTGCTGCTCAATGTGATGTGAAGAAAGCCAAGCGAGAACTCCAGTCAGCATAGTCTTTCTCTTCATTAAGATGGAGTCCACAAATTACAGAATCACCATGTTTACATCATGATGATGTGTTGGTCTTTTAGACACAGAAAGTAAGAGAGAAAGGAGTGTCGAGAGAATCCCAAGATGTGGTTTCAAACCTCATGTCCATCTTCCAAGCCATGTGGTACTAGCAAACTTTTGCCATGCTGGTGGTACCCTACTCCTCATAACCAGAAAACACTAGCACAAACATCATGTCAAAACTCTGATGAGGAAAAAAAAATTGCATTTATAAAGGCTGTAGCCAAGTCCTTGAAACATAATGAATGACCCTTATATCTTACATCTTTTGTTTTTATGGTTATTACATTACTACTACTTACCTTATTACTAATAAGGTAAGGCAAGAAGTCAATGATTGAGGAGAGACTGGGAGTATGGGATAAGGTTTCATGAAGACATATTATCCCCAAGTGCATTAAGTTTTACCCTAAGTATGTGCAGCTTTTCCCCACATGCCATTCTTCAGATCGGGTTCCTAGAATTCTGCCACCAAGTGATATGGACTTGCACAGACTTGTTTCTCAAGCCAAAGCAAGTGTTATGGCAACACCTGAGTTCAAAACAGCAAGACAAGACCACTCCCCAGTCTTAGAAAAGAACCCTGAATGTATACCAGGAACTGCACTATTGCCATGAAAACTTCACCCTTCTTTCCTAGCACTAGCATCTAAACTAGCTCTCCTTTAAATACTCTGACCAACTCTCTCACCTGTGAGTTGCCTTCAGAGACTAATGTAACTACCCTCCTCTTTTGACAAGGGAAGTGAAAGGAGACTGAACTAAGGGTTCCTTCCCCCAATTTTAGGTGAAGTATAACCAAACTCTAAGGCCTTTGAGGATTGAGTCACCTTTTGCACCTGTCTTTCCCTGTTATCTAGAGGAGGAAATCTCTTGCAGAGATCAGGAATGTCCTTGTTCCTGGGTCCCCAGCAACACCCTCTCACAGTTATCCCAGATAGGACAAATTCCTGCAGAAACCAGGAATGTCCTTGATCCTAAATCCTCCAGCATCCTCACAGTTAACTGATGCAGGCATTGCGTTCTCTCTGCCTGTACTCTGGGAACACCACGTTGCCAGCTCAGAACCAGCTAATGAAAGGAAGTTCCATAGCAGCATTATGAGCAAGTTCTGAGACCTCTGGAGATAAAAACAGTTAGAAAAGCTGATTTTTATTTTTATTTTTTGTAGATTCCTAACTCAGAAAGTAATTCACTGGAGTTTTCCTGTCTACTAACAACTGAAAGTTTGCAACAGGAGCATGTGCAGAGGTAACTAAATCACACCAATAGAAGTCTCTCAAGTAGCATGTTGCTAGCAAATGCCACAGGCTCACTCAAGCCAACTGATTGGAAAAGTGAAATCTTTTCTAGACACTTCAAGCAAGCATCAATTTCAATAGATTGGTTTGGCTGTGTTGGGGCTTACGTGATCATTAGGACCACTGCAGATAATGAGACTCATGGCTCACAAGTTAGTGACCACCAAAGCACTTTCTGAGTCCTTCTTTACTTCTTTGATCAGAAAATGTCTTTGGAGGTAATTCAGTTCCGATACCATAAAGAGGGATCAGCAAAAGCTGGATACAGAATATCGTATGCTGCAGGATGAGTCGATGTCTTTCGAGAACCACAGTGCAATCCCAAACCAAAGTTAGTACTCCAATCAAAATCCAGTTTCATGATGACTTATAAGAAAGAATGAATGAAAGGGAGGGAGGGAGAGAGGAGGAGGAAGGGGGGGGGACCTGAAAGGTTGTCTGGTTGAATGAGTGAGTAAACCTCTCATACATGGATGGACATTTGAAATGTCAGGAAAGGAAATGAATCTCTAATATGCCCTTCCCAGAAACAAACTGAGCTGTGGCAAATGCCACAATCCATCCCTCCTCCCTCTCTTGCCTTTTGCAAAGATTTCAGATACTAAATCCAAGGAAAAGCCAGCAACACTTCTTAAATAATACTCAAATCCTGCAGCTCAGCCCAGACCTAAGCACTGCTTACTGAAGTTTACATATGCAGAATGGCTCTGGACCCAGGGAAGTTAGGGAAGAAGGGGAGAGATCCAGCCAGTGGCCTGTGCTCTGGATCTCATGGGTGACCCTGCACAGGCTTCATTTCCTGCTTTCTTCAGAGAGTGATTTAGCCTTCGCTCTTCCCAAAGGCTTGGGAGCAGAGATAAAGATTATCTCTCTTCCTGCCCATTTCTCCTTCAGTTCTGAGCTATATATCTAGGGTCTGAGACGTGTGTGCCCTCGTCCTGGATATTGAATTCTGGACTCACCTTATATATCACTCACTTGCTGCATTTCCTCGCCATTTTTCCTTCTCTTTTCTTCCCTTCTTACCCCCTCATCCATTTCAGAAAGGCTGCCAGGCCATTTTCAGACAGGAAAACCATGAATCTAACTCAAGCTCAGAGCCTACTCTCCTGGAATATTTAAATGCGATAAATGATGCCAGTGAGAACACCGGTTCCCTGACATACTGGAGCGCACAGTGTCACGTAGAGCTGTCACTCCGAAGAATGATTCCAAGCTGCCATCCTGCTGTCCTGCCATCCTACTGCCCTGGTACCCTACCACGACCGTGTAGTCCTTGCAGGAGTTGAGACAGCAAGCCCATCTATCCTGCCTTCCCTCAGAATAAACCCCCGGAAACTAACCCCGTGGTTGGAGGTGAAGCCTTGGAACTGCAACAGCACCTCCCACAATAGCCAGAAAAGCTAAATTGGACTATTGTGTTCAAGCTTGTCATTTTTCATTTTTTAAACTGGGATCCCTTCAGGTAATCAGTAACCTTGAAAAGAACTGCACTCTCCGGCACAGGTCTGCAGAAAGTCCTCTGAGAGACTAGAAAAGTTGGTGGAAAAATATAAACATCAGTGCCTATGCCGCCCCCTCCGACTCCTATGTGTCCCTTGCTATCTCCTTCTCTCTTTGCCTTGAACATTTCACGAAGTTTAGACGGGTTTAGGTTATCACTCAAACGCTGTGACTCAAACTCGGGGAAATTGTTCCTGTAATGGAGTTCTCAATTTATTGGTCAATTTCACCTTGATTTTGTGTCACTGTTAGTTTTGCTAGCCCTTCACCTTGTATTACATGCTCTTAAAAATGTGATACATTTTCAAATATTTTAAATATCGGAGATAATTTAATTCAGCTCATAATCTCCTGGAAAAATAAATAAAAATACATCCAAAAAAAAAAAAAAAGAAAGAAAAAAGAAAGAAAGAAAAAGACATTGTTCATGAGCCTTGTCTTTTCATAAATAGCTAAAATCTGCCACCTTGTGGATTTTCAGCAGAGGTTAAGACAAGCAGGCGCAGCTTTCTTCAGCCACGCAGTGATACTGCCATCTTGTGGCTATTTCCTAGACTACTAGTTTCACGAAAGAAAACAGGCGTTTCCAAAGGGGAGCGAACAGTCATTTAAAACGGTTTACTCAAATTAAAATAGCCAAAATTTAAAATGAATTTCCACAAAGGGCATTCTACTTCATTCCAAGAATATCATTTGTGAAATAAAAGAACGTTTTTGTTCACATTGACACAACCTCCTGTAGCGGGGGGTGGGGTGGGGGGGGGATGTGTTTTTACTTCCAAAGGCAATAAAAATTGGACAATGCCCACATCAGCACCACAACAACTTCATCCTCCATCTAAAGAAGATGAGAAGTGGAGCTGTTTCTCTGTGTTTTATCTTCTTGGTCTGAGGAATAGGCTAAATATTGGTTGTCTGAGAGTCTTAATGCTGCAATGAAATAAGATTGATACATTTACACTTTGAGGATTTCTAGGCTCTGCACACTAAGCCATCCTAGAATGTCTTCTGGGTCTGAGGAGAATCCATTTTGAAGAGCACAGGCAACAGAGCTCTTCTCCTGCAGGAATCCAGCTGCTGCAAGTGGAGAGCAGAGAGGCCCCTGCTGATGCTTCCAGGATGTAATTTCATTGCTTTCTTCTTGTGGATGTTTTGAAATCTCCCTAGCACTTTCCTGTAGGAAGATGCAGGGCCTTGGGGCATCCTTCCAAGCCCCCAGTGTCAGCAACACTCACGGCAATGTGCTGGAGCTCCATAGTTGTCAGGAATTTGACAAACTATCTCAGCTGCTGTAAATCTGCTTTGTGCTGAAAACACAGCGAAGTATGCATTGCATATCTGCAATCTGGTACCAAATTTCGTTTCAGAAGATCAAAATCAGTTTAAAGCTTTTACTGATGGAGCAAAAGGAGAGGGAGGCACATTGCCCTCATCCTTCATTTTTCTGTCTCATTCATTCAGGGCAGCTTTCTCACCTCACCATGCAAGCTGAAGCCCTGAACAATTACCACCTTTGTTCTTCTCTGTGATCATGTGATGCTGACAGAGTGACTCACCCTTGTGGGTGACAAGGCAGCCTTGTGGCTTAGTGTGGACCCCCGCATCAGCAGCCTTGGAGAAGGAATCCTTGCTTTTGATGCTATTTCATCTTCCTTTGTTTAATATTATGCCTATTCACGTTGGGTTTTTGTTTTGTTTTGTTTGTTTTGTGGGTAGAAGGGTTGGAGTTACATGAAAAAACCTAAATTGGTCTGACCACCTCAGTGTAAGGAACACTGCATCTGAAGCCAGACTCAACCTCCACAGCATGTTAAAACTAGGAGTGGGCAGGTCTGGCCCAATGTGTAATCCATGTGAGATCTAACAAAGGATTTCAGCAATGCATCTGCCTGGGATGTGATTAGCCAAACCCTCTCCAGGCTGAAATTGATCACAGAGCTAGAGCTTCTACCCGGTATTAACTCCTATTCTGCTTCTCCTTTCTCAGATTGCTCCACAGGTGAGCTGCCATTCTGGGATCAGATTTGAAGGGGAATAGCATCATCAGGGCATGAGGAAGGGCGCTGTATCTAGACCCCAGGGCTTTGGTGACCTTTTGACTGCACACAGAAAAGGTTTCTGGAATGCTTCTACCTGCTGGGATTCTCCCCAACAGGCTCTGACTTTCCAACCCCTGAGGCTTGGGGGTTGAAAATCCTCCAAGTAAATCCTCAAAGATTCCCCCTTTCTCTCCCCTCCTCCAAATGGAAAGGTAAAACAGGTATGGAACATTCTTGCACTTGGCCTAATGTAGTGCTACCCTAGCTACCAGCTATTGGTTAAATTGGCTGTTGTAAGGAATACTAGGGACTAGGGAGGAATGAGTACATTCTGCAGACAGGCTATTGCAGTACCAGCCATTCCTGTGAGCAGGCTGGTGGCAGGAACAGAATGTGAAGACCTAGAGGGCAATTGTGTTGAGAGTATGCATAATGGTGAGGGTCAAGAATTGCTTGTGTATTATAGTCACACACCAGTATCCACAGGTTCACTTTTTGTTTCAGTTACTTGTGACTAACTGGGTTCAAATCTATTCAATGGGAAATTACATAAATAAGTATTCCATGGATTCTTTCTGTGAAAAAAAAAAAAACCCTCAACATGCTCTCAGTATATCCATAATGTATATGTTACTTGCCCATTAATCACTGAGTAGCTGTGTGGGTTATGAAAGAGCAAGACATTGAAGCAGACAGACCTCCTGAGTGAAGGTGGGGTATGGGAGCTACAAATGTCAGGCAGTCTCTCCCAACTGGACACAGGATGTCCTAGCAAGCAAGCAATGTCAGAAGAATCTGGCAGAATTCTTCAGACAATGAGGTGTTTTAGAGCCTAGCTTTGGCAGTAGGGGTAAGAAGCCGTGCCAGTGACGATGTAAAGACATGCAACTCAGGTGAAAGGGCATTTCAATATTCAAGAGAAAAACAATGAAATCTTCCACTCAGAAAGAGAATTAGAAATGGACAGTGAGAGATAGAAGGCTCTGAAGCAGAATTGAAAAGAATTGGGTTTGGAGACGAGGATAAAGGCAAGATGACTTATGTAGGTGATGGAGCAGTGGGGACCAGTCTCCTGAGTTGTAGCAGGACAAAGGACAGCGAAAGGAGCTGAGAGGTGCTAGCAGGATGGGGTAAACTGATAACGATCAGCATACACAATAAATAAATACATACATACACAAATAAGTAAATAAATACACAGAGAGAAGAAGACAGGGGATAGAGTGCTTATAGGCAAACAGATGGATGGAGATAGTTACAGTAGCTTGAGTCAGGTACTTCATGACCAGAAAAAACAACAACAATGTTATGGCGCTCTGAATGTCCCTTTTCTATATGCTAAAAGCTGGTGTTATTTTGAGATTCTCCTCCTGTCTTCCAGGATGACATTGATGATGGACATTTCCAAGACTTAGTTCAACTGACGTGCACCATTGGCATCTTATGCGTGGACTGATGGTCTGTCTCTCCTACTGTTAGCGCCTTCTGTCTCTCCAGAAGTCACCAATGCTGGATCTTTGTACTGGACAAGCGAGCACCAGTGACCCCCCAAAAGTGTTCTCACCTCTGTAAGTGGTGAAGCTAACCTTTACTAGCACATTCACGCCAGACCACAAAACACAGCCTGCTGGATATATACATAGCTTTAGCTGCTTTGGGTAGATGATCTCACAAGAACACCAGAAAGTCACTGTATTCCCATCCCTATTTTAGCGATGAGAAACTGGTGCTTAGGGTTATTAAGGAGGGGTGTGCTTTCATCGGACTTAGGACCAACACGCTTAGAACCTTCCTATCAGACAACACATTACCACTGAGTTTCTGCTATGTACCAGGCAGAGTTCCAGATGCTAGTTGTTGAAAAACAAGCAAGGCAGACAAACAGCTTGCCCCTGTGGAGCTCACAGTCTATGTGAGACTCAGGAGCCACACACATAGATGCAGACATAACATAACTAGGTAAGATCATCTCTGGTAATGACAAGGCTCTTTCCCAAATACCTCCTTGCACCACTTTAGGACTCTGTGAGACTGAACTGCAAAAATCTGCGATCAGCAACACAAACCCCTGATTGTTAAGAAGGCAGCACACCCACACAGCAGGTCTGTCGACCATGTTGGTGCTGCGCCTTCCCACCAAGCACTTGAAATGTGTTAAATAATCATTGCCATTCCACTGCAAGTACATTTCTCTTTTATTTTAATCCTATTATAGAATTTTTTGATGGCAACCTGCTGTTAGAGTACATCTAACTATGTTAAAGCTCCCCAGGCCCTGAGCATGAAAGAACCCTCTTCAGAACACACGCTAGGACAGGTGTACCTTGTTAGCATAGAAATGAAAATAAAAGGCATTGCTCTGGGGCAAGAAGGAGGAGCATGGACATTCTAATGCCATTGCTTAGGAGGTGATCTCCCATTGATCTCTCCTTCATGCTTCAGGGGCAGCGGCTTGGTGGAGGCAGAGGTTCTTTTCTGTGCCTGCTGCTGGATGCTTAAGAGATGAAGACTAGAGCATAGCATGCAACCCTTCCGTGCATTCCTCACCTCTGCTGCTCTGATGCTCCAGATGATTCTTGAGACAAGGGTGTCAATGGTTGGGGTAGCCTAATGGTCACTCCCCAACGTTGGCAATGTTTCAGTAAGATATGGAAATACATACCGTTCAAGTGCACAGGGAAACATCTCTCCTCACCTGCAACCATTCAATTGCAGAGCAGTCCGGCATGGCACAAACAATAACTTCCTTCAACACCCTGAGTTCATTTTCTTGAAACGAAGTTATGGTTATGGGTTGCCACGAGAACTTGTATTTTAGTGACTCATTTCACTCTAAATAAATGACAAGATGGGGTAATATTGCATTGTAAAAATCAGGAAACATGCAAGACACCTCAACCCCTAAGCCAAGAGAATATATAACAGATGCTGCAAACAGACCTAATAATTGAAATCCGCTTTGATGACGTATACCTGCTCTTGTTTGTGGTGTTGACAGTGATGGTAACAGTGGCAATAATTCACCACCACATGTGTCTTCTAAAATGCCAGTTCCTAAGAAAATTGCAAGCAGTTTCTCTTTAAGGATCACATGTCTTTCTTTTGATCTTTCTGACCTGCAGAACAAGAAACAATGTTATATCTCAATGTGTGTTCAGAGCAAGGACAGTATGTTAATAATACCTTCTAAACGCTGCTTATGTATTCATCTCCTAAGAACAAGGTAAACACAGGTCATTTTAAAGGTAGTTTAACCAAATGTGAGGGAAGGAAGAAGGGAAAGAGAGAGGGAGATAGAGATCGATACATGGAAATATATAAAGATAGATAGATGGATAGATAGATAGGACACCTTGAGGCATCATTGTTGATGTGGGAGTATGAGATACAAGTCAACCCCCCTTCAATACCGTAGAAAATTATATTGAGCATTTTTTTTAACTCAGGATGACATTTAAAATACTATAGTTAACTACTAGCCATGCCTGAAACTATCTGAACAGACTCCTACTGTACCAATGTGTTTATCATGAGCATAACAAAGCACATCCATTCCTTGATCCACATGATGCTCCTCTGAAAGGGAACATTGCTGGCTACACTCAAAACCAATTCTTACTAAGAATGTTTTTAGAGTGTCAGTTATCCTAGGAATGAACACTAGGATCTTGGAGTGAAATGATGTGGCACTGCCCTCACAGAGTGCAGAGTCTAGCAAAGAATGTAAAAGACAGATGAAACATAATATAGAATGGATAACATTAACTATCTTAAGAGGGGCATGTTCAAAGAGTTGCATTTGTTGCTGTAGGACACAGGAACCGTATCACGGAGGAAGCCATATTTTAAATGAGACTTAGAGAATAAATGGCATTTAGAGATGAAAAGTCGGGAAAGGGAAACGCCAAGGGTAGGAACAACGGTGACAACTCAAAAGCAAGAATGCCGGGCAAAGAGAGTGCTTCGGCCTGTCTGCATGACAGGACTGCAGCTCTGCTGTAAGAATTAGACAGGAGTCGGATTGTAACAAGCCGTGAATGCCAGAGGGCGGAAACTGGGAAATTGGACTGGATCCTGTAGGTGTTGGAGCACATTCAAAAATTATTTCAGCAGGAAACTAGCATGAATAGAGCCTTCTCATCAATTAGCTTGACAATATTTTAACCTTAGCAGGTAATGGTAGTAGCAAGCTGGCCCCTGGGTGCCCAGCTCAGCTGCAAAGGTCAGGTAGGGGGGTTGCCTGTACCTCTTGCACCTGAGCCTGGAGAAATAACTACTTATTCAGACTGTCAGTCACTGGCTTGCTGGAGGCACCCTCTGTGCAGGGACAATGAAGAGAGCTCCCCTTACTCAGTACTTAACAGCAGGATTTTGCTCTGCCCACAGCTCTCATCTGGGACTAGGCAAAAAAAAAAAAAAAAAAAAGACTTGATTGGATACAAGAGATCAGGCTCTGGGCACTCCCACCTTTACTGTATGTTCCTGTGAGCATGGCTGACAAGGCTGGTGGTCAGGGTTGGTTTTTCTGTACGAGACAGAAAACAGGTCTGTTGATTTTATGGTTTATGGCTGATCGATAAGGTCAGAGTGAAGCTTTTGAGACACACCGAGTGGGAAGAACCATGATGCTTTTGATGGCTTCGGGTTCTTTGTTGTCTCTCCTTCTGGGAAGGAGGGAGGTCATGGTGACTTCCTCTTCCAGACTCCCTGGCTCAGGCAGAGTCACAATGAAGAGGCAATGCTGGGGGCGGTCCCAGCCAAGCAGAGGCAGGAGAGATGACATCCAAGGGCTTTTGAAGAAGGGCTGCATCTTTGGCCAAGGGACCCCAACTGCACCTGCATTTCTGCAGGCTCTTCACTTGCTTTTTATATCCTCCCAGGCTGCATGTGGATTTGCTGAAAGGTGGAAAATATGCACAGCCCTGAGGCATTAGAGAAGATGGCAAGGACAGGGAAATCTGCTGAGAACTCAGGAGACTCAGCTGCCCAGTGACCAGGCATGTGAAACTCTCCCCCTTACAGTGGCACCTTCAGCCAGAACTCCCCCCTCTTTATTACTGCTGCAATACTACCACAAATAATAGCTGCCAATTATCAAACACCTTCGGTACAAAGTGTACTGGTTTATACATGATATTTAATCCTTATAAAACCTCTAAGGAAGTCACTGCTGCAGGAAAAAACTGGAGTTCTCAAGGGTTAAGTAGCTGGCCCAGTGTCCTGTAGAAATAAGCAATAGAAAAGCCTTGAGCCCCCAAACTTACATTCTTCACTATTTGCTGTGGCATGATTCCTCGGCCTTACTTTGCTCACTGTGTCATGTTCAGAACCATTACAAGAATGAAAACCAAACTCCAGCGGCTTGGGAGAGAGTGCAGTAAAAATGCTGGCCTTGCAAACCCAGGGACCTGAGGAAGATCCCCAGAACTCACATTTTTGACACACAAAAAGAAGGGAGCTCTGGAGACAGCTCAGCAGATAAACACTTTCAGTGTTAGCGTGAGGACTAGGACTCAAATCCCAAGAAGCCACATAAAATCCAGACAAGATGTCTATAGCCCCAGGGCTCTCTTGGCAAAATGGGAGTTGGAGAAAGGAGGATCGCTGGAAGGTCACAGGCCAGCTAGCCTGACATGCACAGAAGCAACCAAGACACCCTCCCCCAAAGAAGGTAGAAGGCAAGGACTAAACCCTACATGGCCATCTGGCCTCTACAAGTGTGCTATGGCATGGGCACACCTTCATACACAAACACACACATGCATATGCATATGGAAAAAATACCCAGGTGTGGTGATGCATATACCTGAAGTAATAGACAGGAGAGTACCTGGGACTTATTAGCCAGCCAGCTTGACCTACATAGGGAGTTCCAGGCCTTTGAGAATTCTTGTCTCTGGCTTCTACATGCACATAGACATGTGTAGGCACACACACACACTCACCAAGCTGTACAATATGGTAGGCAGACTCTACATACCATGATGGGCTGAGCAAAGAGAAAATAGACCTGTTATGATGTCTTCTCTGCCTCTTTGGTTAGGAACACAGTGGAGTGAGATGTGGATACACTTTCAAAAGCCAAAAAAAAAAAAAAAAAAACCATGACACAAACAGAAGTATAGGATGAGCAATCTCTTTAATATGTCATACAGCACCAATCAGGAAAGCAGAGAAACAGGATGGGCTGCCCCGAGAGCCACAGGAAACACTCCACTAGGGAGGGAGGTTAAATGGCCTTTTCAAAAAAGCAAAGACACGTGCAGAGACACAGCTGTTGGATTCAGTTGTACAGGAGATGCAGTACCTGACCTAGCAATCCCTCTCCTCTCTTCTACCGATGTAAGCTTTTCCTCCAATGTTCAGCTCTCCACAGTTTGCATGTAAAAGCAGCACCGTGTGGCCATCATTAAAAATATCGTGACTAGAGGCTGCAACGAGACACTGATTGTCCCATTAAGCAACAGATTCCATAAACAAATGCAGTTCATTCTGCCCGCAGCCTGACATCGTGTTTTGAGGAGCGCTGCTGAAAGCAATTTATCTGTAAGCATTCTACTTCAAGCTTCAGATTCCAGAGAGCCCCTCTAAGTCACAGCAACACAGATGTGCAATGGGTTTGCTGCAGGCACTCAGGGGTTAATGAGCTCCCCTCATCTACCCACGCCCACCCTCGGAAAAACCTCTGAGGGTCCCTGTTACTGTTAAACCTCCATGGCTACAAAGTCACCAGCGCAACCAACCGGAGCTGTGGCCTCCCGAGAAATGACAGATTTAAAGGAAGAAATACTGTGCACTTGCTGGAGGCGAGTTATTTTAATATAATGCCGAGATGACAGCTCTCCACATTTAATCATCAAACTCCTGATTTTTTTTTGCGACGGCATTAGAATTTCCCACAATTGGGGAAAAATTGTTTCTTTTCCATCCATGCCTGACAGTTGCATATTCGCAAGAAATGTCTGTAAACTTTTCCAATTATTTTTAATAAAATGCAAATTATTGTCTATACAAGCCCTCTTTTCCCTCAGCCACCACCCACAGTGGAGAGAAGCCGGGGCTCTTGCTCTTGGGCAAGGCATCTGTGGCTTTGTCATCGTCCTCACGGTAATAACTTACCAAGCAGAAGGCTGCTGCCATCTCTGTCACCTGGGTTATGACCATTTCCTTTTTAATAGTGTCTGTAATCAGTGCCTGTCAGAGAAGCTGTGCATTTGATTATCTATGCCTCAAGTGGGCTGCCACAGCTTGGCTGGTTCCCAGTCATGAGCACAGACACATCTCTAGGTTTGGAGGCCATTAAAATGGACATTTGCATAAGGTTCCCCAAGATAGATCTGTACTATTCTCAAGCTTGATTCCCATTAACAGACAAGAAACTGACAAATAAAGATATGCTAGATCTCAATTAAAGATACATTCCTGGTGTGGTAGCACACACCTTTAATCCCAGATCCTGACTGGCAGAGGCAGGTGGATCTATGTTAGTTCAAGGCCAGCCTGGTCTTCATAGAGACCTCCAGGACAGCCAAGGCTATGTGGAGAGACCCTGTCTCTAAAAACAAAAATAAAAACAGACAACAAAAAGGGACGAGTGTCTCTGCCTGCAGAAAGAAGTACACAGGCAAAGGCAATAGACATGGAAAATTATGGGAGGTCTCCAGAGCAGTTCCTGTCTGGGAAAAGTGAGTATAGGTTCGTGAATGGAGGATACATCAAAAGGTAAACTGAGAGCTGAGGATACAAATTAACTGGAAGAGTGTCTGCCAAGTCCTAGATTTGATCATTCCAGTACATAAACTAGATGTGGTGGTAGATGCCTGTAATCCAGGCAACTGGGAGATGAAGGTAAGAGGAAATCAAGGTCATTTTTAGCCTCAGAGTGAGTTTTACTAACAACCTGGGATATATGAGATACATCTTTTAAAATGTAATCATAAAACTGAAAAGAAGATGATTTGGAAGAGAGATGGCCATGATGGTTCTCTAGCTACTGTAGGTCTGCTCCAAAGGATGTTGGTGTTACAGGGAGACCATCAGAGAAGACCACTCAAATACAGTTTATAGCCAGTTGAATGAGACTTCTTTCCAGTTGGCTGAGACTACATTCAGGTATTCAGGACCCAAGGGTAGAGCCTAGTGTTTAGAGTAAGGGGTTTTTGAAGGCAAAAACCACACCCTAGTATCTCACTCAGCAGTGTGAGGGAGAGGTTTTACATACAAAGGAAAGCAGTTAGCTGGAGGGGGATTCTGGGTTGGCTGGAGGAAGTCCTGCATAAGCAGGCAATTTAGCAGAAACTAAGTTAGCTGGGGCATCTTGACATCGAGCCCTTAGAATAGAGTTGAATCATTTCAATGGGGCTTCCCATCAAGGAGATCAAATTTCTAATCAAGACTAAAATGGCCTCTAAAAAAATATAGGTGGGGGAACCTATTCACTCTCTTGTCCTTTCACATTGAAACGGATTCTTAAATGGAATCAACCCTTCTCAATTTACTCTAAGAAGATTAGAGATAGAGCTATTGATAGATAGATAGATAGATAGATAGATAGATAGATAGATAGATAGTTAGACACACATAGATATATAGCTTCTTAGGGACATACCAACTCACTGGGTAAATTTCCCACTACTCACTAGGAGAAACTAGTCAGGGAGCCTTCCAAAGGACAATACAGCCCCATGACTAATGAAGTTACTTCTGGCCCTTAGTAATAAGGAAAGAACTTGGCTCTTGGAAGAGGAAATTGGAGAAACCAGTCTACTCCAGAGCTCCTCACCTGCCTATTAGCACCTGGTCCACCTTCATGCACAGCCTTTTCTATTGGGTTTTTCCTAGGTACATCTTATTAACTGGAGTGTGGGTCTCAGAGAGAACCAGGCTATCATTAATAGCCCTTCGCTGTCACCTGAAAGGAGAAGTGCCGATCTGCATTCTCCTGGAAAGATGATGAATCACAGAACCACGGAACCAGTGTGGGCGTGCTTGGAAAGCAACCACCACTGTCTCATCTCCTTTGCACCTATTTCTGAAGTGCGAAGCTGGGGCCTGAAAACTGGTACTCCTGAGAAGAGCAAGAGGCATTTTGCAGATCTGAGTTAGATTCTGGATTGTATTACGGGTAAATACAATTAGTGCATCTCTCCAGCGACCTGTGTTCCAAAGCTTCGCTCACCAGAGACAACAAATAAAGAATGTTCCTGTCCTACCAAGGAGAATCCCAGAGAGAGTCGCACCCAGGACCGGTGAATGCTGCTGTTCCACACAGGGCACTTCTGCTAGCACCATGGACAGCGTTCATGGACTCTCGCCCTCTCCCAAACGCTGCTCTCCTGGAATGTCTGAGCTGACTGCTTCTTTGTAAAGGTAAAGTATTGTTCCCAGCAAAACGGAAGCTTGTTTCTTAGCCAAGTGTGTGATCCAATTCTGCAGGCACTAGCACCTGCGCTATCTTTGCAGCCTTGCTTCCTTCTCTTTCAATGTGCGAAATTGAGATACAAATGCAGCTAAAACGGATTCAAATTCTTTTTACAAGCTATACACTTCAAAAGGGAAGGGAAGAAAAAAATCTCTTGAAAATACTATTTATTCTACCACTGCTCAGTGTCACCACCACCATACCGTCTCTCCACAGGTCCCAAATGAAAAATTTTGAGGGCTATTGAACACACCGCAAGTTTTCAGAGCAGATCGGTGGAAAGTTACTTAGCACAGTTGTCTCTGTAATTGTGACACATTAGAGAAGTGTGTGATGGTCTGAGGCCCTCAGCCTAGCACTTGCCTGGGTGGTGGGATAGCTGGCGGTTAGGATTCCACACCACAACCCATTAACACCAGCAGAGAGATGGCTGTCTGACAACCACATCCCCAGCTGGGTTCAGTAGCTTAATCCTATTTGGTTTAATGGATTTGTTTCCTGAATCAGATGGTCACGAATAGAAAGGGGATAAAAACAGCATCACAGTGATGCCTTTGAACTGACCCGGTATGCCTATCGAGTGGGCTATCTTCCTCCCAAATATATACATATATCCGAAGTACTTGACTACAGGGTATGAAATTCCTTTAGGGTCCTTTCCCAGATGCAGCTAGTTTCCTCTCTATGTTCTTCATTACCTCCTTTATACATGCCCTCTTGTACACTTCAACACCATGACCAATCCATCAAAGCCCCTAGGCATAAAAGAAACTTAAGGATTTTTAACAAATACATTTTTGCATTTAGCTTTCATTCAGCTACACATATACAAATGGGCTTGTGATTCTTGTTTTGTTTTTTAAATTCTTCTCCCATCCTGACTAGAATTTCCCCTCTCTCCACTCTTCCCACCTCCACCACATGCCTCCCCTCGACTCCAGAGCCACCCCACTCCATCTCCCTTTAGAAAAGAGGAGGCCTCCCAGGGATGTCACCAAACACAGCATAACAAGTTACAATAATACTAGGCACATACCCTCATATGAAGGCTGTATGAGGTAACCCAGTAGGAGGAAAAGGGTTCCAAGAGCAGGCAATAGAGCCAAACACACACACACACACACACACACACACACACACACACACACACACGCTACCATTGTTAGGAGTCCCACAAGAACGCCAAGCCAAGAACCATAACATAGGGCCTAGCTCAGACCCATACAGGCTCCACAATTGCCACTTTGGTCTCTGTGAGCACCTGTGAGTATTGCTTAGTTGATTCTGTAGACCATGCTCTTGTGGTGTCTTGCTCAGGTATGACACAGGTTTCCACAGCTATAGTGAATTCATGAGTGCAAAGGCTGTGTTGTGTCCAGCAAACAATGCTTCATAGGACTCCTCAATCTCAGGCTCTCATATTCTTTTTTCCCCCTTTGCCAGATGTTCTCTGAGTTTTTGAAGGAGTGACACAGATGTACCTTTTATGGCTAAAAACTCCCAGTCACTTGATCTCCATACTTTTACCAGTTGTGAGGCTCTATATTAAACACTGCAAAAAGATGAAGGCTTAGAGCAGCACTATCTATGGGTATAGACATGACTGTTTAAAAGACAGGTTGACCCATGTCCATTTAGCAAAACAACAGTAGTAGATTCTCCCCTAGGCCTTTGGCCTTCCCAAGCCCAGGCTCCTTACTAGGTTTACATTACAGGACATGATTTCCTGCTTGTGAAACAAGCCTCCAACCTAATCATGAAGAGATTGGTTAACTCTCCCATAATAATCCTGCCACTATTTTACTAGTGGGCACATCTTGCCAGACATGTCATTATTGTAACTCTTGAAGTCCCAAACTAGATATGTTCATTGATAAGTTTTTCCACTTTGCTTATCAGCAGGCATCATGAAAGCTAGCAGCAGGATGACTTCTAACTCAGATCCAGCCTGATTTCTCAATGTTCTGCAACTCAAGTAATCTTCAGCAGTAGGGTCTTGTGATCTAGAGGAACACCTCTTAAAATAGAACGTGCTACCTTGCAAAGTAATGAGCCCTTATCACTGGATATAATCAAGCAATTCTAGATAACCAGCTGTGAGAACCATTGAAAAGGGGATTAATGCACAGGCTGAAGAGTTCATGAGATCAGTGATTTTCAAGCTGCTTTTAGCAGCAGAACATAAAAAAGTAATAGCAGAGCTACACAAGGTGAAGAGAGCTGGGAAGCTCAGATCTATCTATGAGGCCCCAAGGAATCCTTGTGAAGTCTTAGGTCTCCACAAAACTGTTTATTAAAAACAACTGGCCAAACCATCTTTCCTTTGCTTTTTAAAATTGTTTCTGAGATTAGAATATAATTACATCATTTCGCCCTTCCCTTTCATCTCTCCAAACCATCCCATGCATATCCCCTCCCTCTTTTTTCAGTTCATGACCTTTCTAAAATTATTTTTACAAAGATGTGTAAATACATAAATACAACTTGCACAGTCTGTATGTTATTGTGCATACATATGTTTTAAGGTCTGAGCATTTGGGATTGGACAACCAATTGATACATTGTTCTTTCTGGGAAGACCAATTCTCATGATTTCAGCATTGCTTAGTTGCCTCTAGTTCTTTGTGTAGTGTTGATGCCTCCTGAGCTTTCCCCTGTTCATGTTAACATGTCTATTGTTGTCCTTGTTCAGCTCATATTTAGGCAGTCATAAGTCAGTGAGAAGTTATGGATTTAGCTTCTGACATCCCAAGGGAACATAATCTCACAGCTAATTCCCTACTCCTCTGATTCTTACAATCTTTCAGCCCCCATCTTCCAAAATGACCCATTACCCTTAGGTGTAGAAGTTGTGTTGTAGATGTAATTGATCATCTTTTAAATTCTGTAATCTGTCTCTACTTCCAGTGGGAAGTAAGCCAATTAATAAAAACTGAGATTTGCACAACACCTTGTAGTTTGTCTTTCTCTGCAGGTAGGTTGTCTCATAATGTTTAACAATGTGAGCTCAGAGCAATATGCCCTGTGATTTACAGTGACATATTTTTGATAGCCTAAATAAGGTGAATCAGAATTGATTGCATTGTAGCCACAGTGGTTATCATGTAAACAAGGAAAAGGGGATTCTGAGAGGCCGAGGAATGGTGTTGAAGGCAGAATACTAGAAATGCTACCACTCTGTAACGTCTACATAGGGGTGGGGAGCAGTAAGTTTCCAAGAGCTACTGCTTGATCCAAGCAAATAGAACCTTTACGTTCAGAGGCCTAAATAGGACAGCATTTTTAAGAATGTAGAGGCTACTTTTGGCAATAAATATCTACAATAAAATTTTGTGGTGTGCACTCCATAGGAAAGTGATGGCTTGGCTGCTAGTGACACTGGGTAATAATAAAGTGAAAGAGAAAAATGGCGGGAGTTATAGTACAAAGGTCCATGGAAACTCATGCTTCAGGTGTAGATTGTGTGCAACCACCAATAGATAAACTAAGATTCTTCTGTGTTTGTAAGTTAGCCCTTTCTTATACAGGGGCTCCTCGCTCCTCTCAATAGTGTGAATCGTGCAGTTCCAAGCCTTCAACTTAACCTACATAATCTACTGAGTTTAAATCATAATAAATGTAATAGTGAAGAATGCAGTGCACATAAATAGGTGTATATATCACGGGATCATGGGGAAGGCAGCCAAACATAAACCAATTATTCTGCCATGAGCTTTCAGAAGTTAGTCTCAAGAAATCTCAGCCCAGAACTGGGTCACAAAGAGAGTGGCTGCCACAACCATTCAGTTCTGAACCCTGGAGACCCCCGTCACAGCTGCGACAGCAAAGGGGATGAGTCCCAGATGAAAGCTGCACATGTATGCACTTGATTAGTAGCACTTTGCCGTAGGAAGAGCCCCAGCTGCAAGGAAGTCTAGGAAATGTGATTATTATAACAATTACATCTTCTTTAGGACAAGAAGACAGTTCTAGAAGAGGAAATGGAGTGGACACAGAACAAGCTAATCCTTAGAGTCTTTAACTGCAACAAAACAAAATAAGAAAGCAAAGAAGACTAAATACAGTTCTCTTAGCCACATTTATATAAAGGCTCCACTTGTCAGTTAGTGACAAGGGGTGAGCGTTAAGAACAGGTGATGTTAGTTAGTGACGGCATCCAGCTTGTCACTGCTCAAATTTTAATTACAAACTAATCACAAAGTTTTTTTCTATATAAAGTAAGCTACTTAATTCTCATCTGTTCCCATTTCTACAATTCTATGACTTTTAAAATAAGTTATTTAACCTTATTTAATGTACATTGGTGTCAGAACCCGTGGAATTGGAGTTACAGACAATTGTGATCTGCCATGGGCAATTGAACCCAGGTCCTCTGGAAGAGCAGTCAGTGCTCCTAACTGCTGAGCCAACTCTCCAACTCCCATTATAAGATTATTAATCGACAGTGTCCTCCCAGATGGAGGCATGATGGTGCCAAGAAAGGGGCTTTGGAGTCAGAATATCCACAGTCTGAGCCAGAGCTTTAGAACTTAGAGAAACCTTCTGGAATTTGGATTTCCTCTCCTGTTAAATTGGAAGTTCTGCAACTAATTGTGCCAGGTCATTGTGATTGCCGAGTGGGATTGTGTCAGTTGTTTGGAAACTGTTTTGAAAGAGAAAATGCTCAATAACTGGCTGTTTCCCCCTCTGTTGCACTCATCTGTTAATGAGGATTCTTAAACAGTTGTAGAAGCTTTGTGACTCCACGCAAAGTAGCCAATAATCAGCATTCCTGGAAAATGATACAACTAAACCAGATGACTGTGTCCCTAGGTAAAAACAACCCCATTGTCCAACCGTTAGGTAGTTTAAGACCTTTAGGCAACAGAAGAGTACAAGTAACCATTTTACAGTAACCACTAAAGTGTCAGGAGTTAAGATGGAAGCCACTGGCAGATCATATACTTCACAAACACAAGGCCCTGGCTTTGATGTTTGGCATAACAAATAGTAATAATAATTGCAAAGTGACCTCATTAAGATTTAGTAGTAAGTCCCCAGGGAAGCACACAGCAGGGCAGAGTAGAATTGCAAGAGGTTGTACTGTGAGCTTGAACTCATGAAAGACCAAAGGAGAAAAAAAAAAAAAAAAGTTGGGGCAAGCAAAGCTTTCAAGCCATAGTGAACACCTGAATCTTGGGAAAGCAGAGAGGAAGAGCCCTGTGGAGAGAGCAGCACAGACCACAGTACAGTCCTGATATGACTTGGCCCACATTTCCTGTTAGAATGACATTTCCTGTTGACAGGTAATAGTCTTTGTCAAAATCTGAACATGTTCCTCCTCCTTCAGTAGATGGCCACCTAATAAGTATTCCTACTTTTCTAAGTTGAAGTGGATTCTATTGGCACCAATACTGGAAAATGGTCCAATAACCAAACCATTAGCAGCTGAAGGTCAAGTCTTTCTTGAAAGGTGATCTAAGTATGCTATGGCCATGATGAACTAACTTAAGAGCAACTGAAAATTACTCAAATATCCTTTAGACAAACACTAACATATTCAAGCACTATCACATAAGACCTGAATAGTTGGCTGTTTTTCCATCTAATAAATATTGCTCTTACTCTGGCTCTGGCTCTTATCTAGGAACTATGACATAATGTCATATGTGGAGTCAAGATATGTGTGTTTACATACATGAAAGAAGAAGAATGGGAATCAGCAAGAAGGAAGATTAGAAAGGGTAATAGAAAGTGAGTACAATTATATACATGTATGAAAATGTCATGATGAAACCCATTATTCTATACAGTCACTGAAATTTGATAAAAATTATGAACAATCCCTACTCTTACAGAGTTTACATTTTATAATGAAAAAGCAGAGAAGCACAGGAAAAGTTATGATACAGAAATGTGGTAAACAGTGGCTTATCACCCACATTCTGGCAAGTGTGTTCAATTACATAACTTCAAGTTGGGCAAGAAAGCCTTCTGGAAGAAAGAGTTGTCCATGTGAAGGTATCAACATGCATATTCTTGGAGAGGCTTGTTTGAGGCATCAGCAACAGCTAGCATAAATTCCTAAAATGAGAATAAATGTAGATGGGAATCTAAAGATTATGAATTCAAGAAGACAGAGGAGCTGAAATTAGAACCAAATACAGCATCTAGACTGTTGGTTTTAATAACAAGGAAGATAGTGCCTCTACGAACTTATCACTTAGAACACAAAAAGTTGCCTGTGAATTAGCTAAGAGATGTATTCTTTTGAATACAAAAAAAAGATATGATAAATATTTGGAGGGAAAGACCCATTTGAAGCATTGTAATGCAATCCATGTCCCTCTTCTCTTTATACTCCCTTGCACAATAGATGTCCAGGTGAATGAAAGGAGCTATAACAGAAGAGGCAGAAGAGAAGCCACTGATGAGTGAAGACTGGCACATCCAAATCACAGCATTTTTAAAATGCTCTGATTGAGAAGAGCAAAGCCTTTGGCACAAGGAAGAAAAGGACAAGTGTGTGCAGCTATGCAGGCTAGATGGGAAGGAAAATGCTGCATGTAACTGCAGCAATAACAAGTTTTGAGCAGGCTTTTGAAATGTGGAACTCTCGCTGACATGAAAGTCAGGGAAATCTATTTTGGTGACTTCTGTAGCCAATTTGGAGTTGTTCATAACTAAGTCAATCCAGCTAATAATGACACTTCTCTTTTCAACAGCAACAGCCCAGATTTCTTTTCAACCAAGACAAGTTTCTTAACTCCAGTGTGCTCCAGTTCTCCATTACAGAAGATTATCATGAATTCTGATCCCTTTTTCAGTTTGGAACTTCAGTGAAGTCCTACCCAGTTATCGCCCCTTTAACCCAGTACAGATTTGATGCCTTCTGGATTAACTTTGGTGATAAATCTGATTTCAAAGAACATTGAACCCAGGCACCTGCTAATGTATTTCAGTACTTTTACTAATAGCTTTAGAGAGCTTATTAATTTATATTTCACTGTATATTAAGATAACCTCCTTCAGTTTGCCTGTCTCACTATGAGAGCATTTTTCATATTTCAGATCAGGACACCAAACACTAGAACTAAATGGATGAGATAATTTTAAATATTATGAAGATACCCACGCAGGTCAGATATTTTAATATTTTCTCATCTCTAATCTATTTCTGTACTTGTTGAATACAGCTTCTCATATGTCCTTTTAAGTACCTTCTTAGTTTTAATGACATTTTAGAAAATTATTTGAGTTTGTTCTGTGTGAAGTTTTTGTACAATAGGAAGAGGCTATGAGGTAATAAAGTAGAAACTAGTCTGCTGTGGTGTGTCTAACACAATAAAATCCAGAACTCTGCCATAAGTATGTTCACCCACCTCAGTCCAACCAGCTAATCCCCGTGGGAGATGGGACTGTTGATGTCCATCTCATCATCCACCACTCAACCCTCCCAAGATGCATCTCACTTCCCCATCTCTACTGTACTTTCCAACCATTCCCACAGCTGACCTGTCTCCAGTTTCTCTTGATCCTGTATGTTTTCAGTTCAATGCCCATCTCTTCCTCCATAATTATCTCTTTCCCAGCTCCCTCATATTTTATGTTTTCCTTTATATTTTATCTTTCTTCTTAATGCCAGTTACTGCTCTTTACATCATCTTCCCACCATAACTATCTGCTTCTAATATCTACAGGTTTCTCCTAGAGTCACTCTTGATAATTTAGTTTGCCAGCCAGCAAACAAACAAGGCCACCATCAGTGAGTTTTGTGACCCTGGTGGAAGTCAATCAAGTTCAGTAACAATTTTTCAGATGCCAAGAACCCCTCACTTTGACAATAAGAAACTTTCAAAACACACTGACTAGACCAAAGTTGATAATCATACATACAAGCAAGGGGGCAGAGAACCACCTGTCCATTTCTTTCCTAGGCATTCAGGTTTTTATTTAATTCACAAAAGTAAAAGGGAGAAAATGGTGTATTGGTTTTGGTACCTGGTACCTCTGTAATAGCGAAGGAAATAAATTCAGAGGAAACAGTATAACATATTGAATAACTCTGAACCTAGCAAGCAGAAGTTTGGCAAGCAAGTTAAAAAGTATCTGGGGAGACCCCAGCAAAGGGAGAAGGTGAGCTACTTGCTAGTAAGCCTCTCTGAGTGAGCAAAATTCCACCTCTATTCTTGAATTATGAGTTCTTTAGATTTAGATAGTTTCTCTTAGTAGCTTTGAAAGAGTTGGTGCCTGAATGAACAGAATCCCCTCAGGCTGCAGGTCTTGCAATGAAGCCAAAGCCATTGCTTAAGAGGCAGCCACTGTAGATAATAAAAAAAAAAATATCTAACAACATCAACAATAACAAAAAGAGTATCTGGAAAAGTCTACAAGATTCTAGTGTAAGAAGTGCATGGGTCTAGCTTTCTCTCTGTGTACTTATTACTCTCTCTCTCTCTCTCTCTCTCTCTCTCTCTCTCTCTCTCTCTCTGTGTGTGTGTGTGTGTGTGTGTGTGTGTCCCTTTGTCTCTGTCTCTCCTCCTCCTCCTCCTACACACACACACACACACACACACACACACACACACACACACACACTCATGAAATAGAAGAGAAAACCTAACCTGACCATATTGCTCCATTCCCAATCAAAGACCATGAGACAGACTTGGCACTTTGAGAGTGAAAAGTGGCCACCAGCCAAAGTTCCTGCCACAGGCAGTAGATGTTCTTTGGAACACCTAGTCAGCATTTACAAGCTCAGAGAATTTCAGTAAAAATTCCAGAGCAGACAAACAGGAGCAACTTATCCTGAGTCTACTTAAGAAACATAGCTGCAGAGAAAGTGGAGCTCCAGATAGTCCTACAAGAGACTTAGGCACAGAGTTCTGTGGAGGGCTGAATAATGTGGAACGTACTTAGTACTAACATGACACCATTAGACTCACCAATGCTTAAGGCCTGGGAAAGTCTCATGACAACCTCATCTCTATATTTTACTGTGCATAACAACCTGTGTTCCTGGTCTCTGGAGCCCTTTGCTTGCAGAGTTCTTGGGTCTTGTCCCTTTCCACTCCTTTGAGGGGGTATGTGCTCCTTGACCTACAAGACCCACTTCTGCTTTTAACTCTTCATCCGCATCTTTGAACTTCCAAATGTTGTCTGCTCACAGCCAGCCATTCTCCTTGCTGTGCCTGTGGCATGTGGTAAATACATGCCAATTTCTGATTATATTGTCCGGTGTGTGTGTGTGTGTGTGTGTGTGTGTGTGTGTGTGTGTGTGTGTTACACTAAGTTGAAAGACACTGGATAGGTTTAGTTACAGGCAAACAGAGGCTTGACCACCTGATCCTTGTGGTCTTCTATCCTCCTCCTAAACACACAACTAGGTTAGCTTCCATACCCTCTATAGGTTTACTTTGGTATGCACACTAAGGATTCTAATCTTTTCTTTTGGATCTCTTGTACACATCCAAAATTGCTCATTAAAAAAGGAAGAGATGGGAACAACCCAAATGAAAAACCAACAGCGAATAGGTAATGAAAATGCAGTGTCTATATACAATGGAATGTGATTTCACATTGGAAATAAAGGAAATTCTAGCACATGATACATGTGGGTGAATGCTGAACACATTTGGCCAAGTGAATCAACCTAGTCATGAAAAGCATGCTGTGTGATTTCAAGCATATGGCATATCTAGCACACTCTGCTTCATAGGGACAAACTGGAGGAACACTAGAAGGTAGTGTAGTAGGCTCAGTCTCAGCTTTGGCAGATGAAGAGTTCTGATAGTGGTTACAATCATGTACTTGGCGCTACTGAAATACATGCTTAAGAGTAGTTATAGGGTTGGGGATTTAGCTCAGTGGTAGAGCGCTCGCCTAGCAAGTTCAAGGCCCTGCGTTCGATCCTCAGCTCAACAACAACAAAAAAAAAAAAAAAAAGAGAGAGAGAGAGAGAGAGAAAAAATCAATATTTAAAAGGCCAGGCAGTGGTGGTACACACCTTTAATCCCAGCACTTGGGAGGCAGAGCCAGGCGGATTTCTGTGAGTTTGAGGCAAGCCTGTTCTACAGAGTGAGGTCCAGGAAAGGCACAAAGCTACACAGAGAAACCCTATCTCGAAAAACTAAAAAAAAAAAAAAAAGAGTAGTTATAACAGCAAATTAAGTTAAAGACAAAAACTAATGTATCAATTACCAAAAAAGAGAGTTCAGGAAGAAAACCTAACTCTGAAATTCCAGCCATTGTCAAGGGAAAGATAAGAATGTAAGGAGTGGAAACCCCATCCCCTACCATGGTCTACTGTCTCCAAGAGACTATTACTAGGGAATATATCACCTCCATTCTTTTCCAGATGGTGATGAATGAGGACACTAACTGTTACATGACCCCATCATACACACCAGTAGGAAAGGCCTGGAATAGCCTCATGACAGGCTCATCTCCCTCTACACTCTATCCTCAGCCATAGGATAACCTGTGTCTCTGGGACCTGGGGCTTGACAATTTCACTATCAAATAAGCTGAAAGGCCCTAGCCAAGGGCAAGTGTGCTTCTGTGGGAGAAGATTTGCATCTCAGAAAGGGAAGGTGCAAAGGAGGCCTCAGGGAAGAGGAATTCAATGTTGCAATGTGTTGTATTTTCCTAATTAAGAACCAATCATTTTGGTACCATGTGCTCAGTATGATTTTCTTTTTCTTTTAAGACAATTGGTTCAAGAAGAGCATTTTCTTCTTTTTTCTCAGTAATTAACTAGACTGTATCATGAGCAAGCCACTTAACCTCTATGGATCTCTATTTCTCCCAGTTGAATGAGAAGGGTGGGGTTCCATGGCATCTAGGTCTCTTCCAAACCATAAAATCATGATTTTATGCTGAATTATAGTGTTTCCCCTCTGTTCTCATCACCTACCCACCCCTCACCATCATGCATGATACAGTTTCATATATCATTTTTCTCCTTTCAATATTTGAAAATTTCAAGTAAATTATATCATTAAATGGGATTTTTCTGCATTATGAAGGCTATATTTTTAAAATCTAATGCATACTCTCCACTAATAAACTATATATTTCGCTTCAATTTAAATGGTAACGAAAAACACAAAATTATCTCCTTTTTCTGTTCCTCTTATTCAACAGTCACCAACCATTTCATCACTCTGCAAACTTCCTTCAAGAAAACTGAAGAGTGCGATAAGGTGAAATGTGTTCTTCGGAAATTCTCTTTAAGCTTGAAGGGAAATAAATTGCACAGAGACAGCCCTTCACTTATGGCAGCTTCTATTTTGAACATCTTGCAACGGGGAAAAAAAACCATTAAAACTAAAAGTCTCTAGAAAAGAATAAAAGCAGTCTATTTCTTAGTGATAGGGTCTAGTGGGCAACAGAAGATGAAGGCAGATGAGCTGAGTCTGGATGTCTTACCTTTTTCCTTTTAACAGGAAAAAGATATAGCCATTGGGACTAGGTACCAAAGCTCTGCATTTTAAAAGGTTAGGGTTGGTTTTGGGGTTGACTCCATCTGTGGCAAAGAGAAGCTTCCTTGAGGAGGGGTTATGGTTACACATACCTATGGGTATATAGACAAATATTTATAGATTTTTGTTAGAGATACAGAGGTTACACCCATAAAGGCTCACCAACATGACTGCCCAAAAGGTGATCTGATAAAAGATGACACTAACGGACATGTCAAAGTGGATGGGGAAAAGCCCATTATGCCTCTTCCCTACACAAAACACTACAGGCAACTGAGGAGAGTGGAAATGGGAGAGGCTGTCTTGTCCAGTGCCAAATGTAGCCCTGAAAACATACATAAAAGTAACAGTATAAAGACTGAACAGGTTACATTTTAGAATTTACATGTATATACAGATACGTGTGCAATAACAACTAATGTAAAAGAGGCTACGAATTTGAAGGGAAGCAGGGAAGGGTAGATGGAAGGGCTTGAAGGGAGGGAAGGAAGGGAAATGATGAAATAAAATAAAATAAAACAGATGGCAATGAGTAGAACTGGTGTTCATCTCCTACATACAGGACCAGGCCAATCTGCTGCTCCTCCAATAATTGGCTGGGCGGCCTTTCTGATGGGTCAAATACTATTATAAATGATCAGACTATTATTATTATTATATTAAATATCTTATTAGTTTGCACTTCCTATTGCTAAACAATAGAAAGTCTGTAGTTTATTTGCTTATTCATTAGTCAAGAGAACGGTACATGATGAGAAAAGAAAGGGAAGAAAGAGATAAGAGGGACCATGAAATTGATACTGGGTGGGTAGTTCATATTCACCACATATGGTAGGGACCCTGGGGATTACCATTGCATTCACACTGTTTACACTTACCATATATGAATTACAGAAATAATATTTTGCTTTGCTGAAATGATGCCTTCTGTGCAGCCCAGATAAGTCTGGAATTCTATTGCTCAGCCTGACCTTGAACTCAAGATTTTCTTGCCTCAGCCTAGTAGGTATCCAGGTTATAGGTGTGCACCACTGCATCCCTCTGTAAGTTACATTTTAAAACAGCTGTTAGATAAAACTTCTGTGATATAGCTGTCTAAACAAGAACTCAGTGATATCACCAGAGGACATCCTGAAGTGGACAGGGAAATCTCACAAGAGCCCACTCCTAGATAAAGAGCTTTAGACAATGAATGACTGCTGAAGGAAGGAGAATTATTAGCATTCCCCAGTTTTTTCCCACTTGAATATCAATGCCATGTGGTCAGTCCTAATATGTGTGTGTGTGTGTGTGTGTGTGTGTGTGTGTGTGTGTGTGTGTATGTAACACTAAATGGAACTAGCAGGTTGTATTTATAGATTATTTGCATATATTCTTTATATATATATATATATATATATATATATATATATATATATATATGAAGAGGCCATGAGTGTGGGAGCAGGTAGGATATGGTAGGGGTTGGAGTAAGGGGAGTAGGGAGCAAATGTTATTGCAATTTCTCAGAAGCAATCCCTAGAGTTATAATTCTCCTTGGTTTGACCTGTGAACCAGAAAGATAAAGAATTATTCACACACTGTGTGGTAGTTTGAATGTAATTGCCCCCACCCCGTGAGCCCACAGGGAATGGCACTACTTGGTGGAGTAGCTTTGATGGAGGAAGTGTGTCACTGTGGGGGCAGGCTTTGGGGTCTTTTATGCTCAAGCTACACCCAGTGTGGATACAGTTCACTTCCTGTTGCCTGTGGATCAATGTGTAACTCCTTCTCCACTCTCAGTTCCTTCTCCAATGCCATTTCTGCCTGCATGCCAGCATGTCCCACCATGATGATAAAGAACTAAATCTCTGAAACGGTAAGCCACCCAATTAAATTGTTTTCCTTTAAAAAAGTTGCCATGGTCATGGTGTCTGTCTCTTCATAATAATAGAAACCCTAACTCAGACACATACACCCACACTCAAATATATGGTAACAACAACATATTTCAAGTGCAATAGCTATTGCCATTCAAGCAGATGAGTCTTGAATGTGAGAGGGGCACACAAGGACAGGAATCACAGTCACTGAACCCAGCAACTCTGGTATCAAATTGGCCATTGACCTCCAGCTCCTTCCTTCAGCTTTTATTTCTATTCTCATCTCTCTCAGGAGGTTGACTTCAAACTTCATTTACCACAAGACATGGTCTGTCCATATATGCAGCTAAGTAGAAGCCTCAGCCTGCTTCTTACTCATAAATGATTAGGGATGGGGAGACTTCTTCCTGTAGAATCACCTTAAGTCACACAGCCCAAGCTTATTGTGTTCTGGTGATAGAATTCTCTCAGAGAGTTTGTGGGTTTCTTACAAATAGTAGTGGGCTCACTCCATCAGATAAAACCTTTATTCAGAAAGGCTCAAGTGGAGAAAGCTTCATCTTTCCCATAAATTATATGAGGTCTGTTAGGTGTCCACATGGCAGTTAATGTATAAATTAAGGTGTGGCCTCCAGCTGGTGGTGTTATGGAGAGACAGTTAGAGAACACTAACCTCATCGATTTATCTATATGAATGGGTTGTTGTTGATGTATGGGGCCTAGTTGGAGGTGTGGGTCACTGGGGTCACACAAATCACAAAAGGGCATTTCTTTCTTTCTCCCTCCCTCCCTCTATTCTTCTGTCCCCCCCGTCTCTCTCCCCTCTCTTTTTCCCTTCCCTTTGTCTACTTTCCTCACACTCTCCCTTTGAGGAAACTTATTTTCTAGAATCTCCTGGGCATGTTCCCCACAGCTTGATTCTCTTCTGACACAGTAGTCTCAAAGCAGTTGCTCTTTGTATCAGTTTTTTATAAGTGAGATTGAGTGAGTCAGGAGGCCAGGAAAGCAATGAGGTTTCTAGTGCATGAACCTCAAAAGTCACCTAGCATCCAAGCTGGTGGATTTTATTACTCAGAAGTGAAACATGTGACTACTCCAGACTGAAGGAGAGAGACTGAAAAGGGCACAAACATTAAGAAGCATAAGTCATGAGATGGAAATCTCTGGACACTAGCATAGTAAAACTACTGAAAAGACAGAAAACTCTGAAAAGCAGCTAAGGAAAACGTAACACAGCGCCCTCAAAGGAACAAGATTGATGTTGACTTTTCAAAAATACAATAATGACAGTCAGAAGATAAAGGAATGAGATCTTTAAATGACAAAAGAAAATATCTCCCAACCAAAACAAACAAAAAAAACTATACCCAAAAGAAAAAACAGACTTTGCAACAGCACCAAATTAATAATTAATTAATTAATGAAATCCCTCACATTACAACTTTAAAAATATCTTCAAGACCTCTACAAAGGAGAGAAAAATTTAGCATGGCTCAAAACCCATAGATAGGATACAACTGAAATTAAGATGCTAATATGCTTACAAAACTATATTCCTATGCAAATGAAGAATCAGCAATAAGTAGATGGGGGCTAGATATGCAAATCTGTTACAGAGTACTTGCCCCCATAAACAAGCAGAGTCATTTAAAAAAAGCTGAGATCTTCCTTAGTCTGTCATATTACGGCTTATTCTTAAATCAGTATTGTAATGATGCTGTAGTAGAAAAATGCATTTATTTAGCAAAATGGAGGCCTTAGGATCACACAAACACACACATGCACACAGAGAGAGACATACACACACTGAGGTTCAAGTAGAGAAAACTTTATGCTTTCAATAAAGTATATGAGGTTTGTTAGATGTCCACAGTGGGGAAATTGAGTCCCACTGCATACTGAATGTGTCCTCCCAATGTTTGTAAGACAAAGTCCTAGACCCCAAATTACTATGTTTGGAAATAAGGCATTGAAAGAAGTAATTAAAGGGTGGGGGATATAGCAAAATTGGTAGAGTCTTCGTTTAGCATGTACAAAATCCTGGGTTTGATCCCCACCAACATATAAACAGGTATAAAGGCACTTGTCTGTGATTTCAGCCACCTGGAGTGGAAGGAAGAGGATCAGAAGTTCAGGGTCTCCTTATCTATGTAGAGAGTTGGAGGCCGGACTATGCTATACACAGAGTAGCATAGTTGGAAGAATTGGAAGCCAGCCTGAGATATGTAAGATCCTGTCTCAAGAAAAGGGAAAATGTAAATTAAGATTCAATGTGGTCTTAAGAGTGGTGCCCTATTGAACAGGACTAATTTCCTTCTGCCAAAGGAGTTGCAGCAGAGAGAGAGCCACACAAAACAAAGGCTCTAAGAAGGAACGGTGAGAAGATAGCCTTCTACAAACCAGGGGCAGGAAACTTGGACTGCAGCCCAGGTAACTTGGTCACAACTGAGGATCCATGGTTTCTGCTGCTTAGGCTCCAAGTCCATGCTATTTCAGTACTAGGAACTTGTGGACTGCAAAAAGAGTTGCTTATCCAATAAATATCTAAAATCACATAAATGGCTTTGGTCCCAGGTAATGGGCAGAGGCTGGAGTATTTTGATAAGAATAGGAGCGTCAGACATGATTCTAATGAGGTCTCAGAGGAAAGGGCTTGTTGTGAGAAAGAAGAAAAACGTGGTTCTTGTTAAAGTGGCAAAGACTGTGGCTGAACTGTTTTTCAGTGTTTTGTAGAAGGTGGGATTTGCTGAGCAATAAAATTTCATAAATATCAAAGAGTCTTTTTTAAAAAGTGCTGAAGGTTTGATCTGATTTCTCCTTATGCGTTTAGTGAAATGAAAGAGGAGATACACACATGGAATAAATTGCTGAGCAAAAACAAAGATCCGAGACCTGAGAGTTTTAGAAAATGTTTTATCTGTCCATACTACAAAAAAAATTTAAAACACGTGTTCAATAGAAATGCCCAGGTGTGATGAACAGTCACTCCAAAAAGAGATTAACCATGTATTTTAGTAGCTGTTTTGACAGAAACCCAGAATGGAGATGGGATTACATCAACAGAAACATTGCCAGCAGAGATGGAACAAACTGCTGGAAGGCTGCCACAGGATAGGTTCCACCAGATGACAGCTCTTCAATTAGGAAAATATACCTCAAGAAAATTGATTGACATCCATGAAGGTATTTTAGACCCAAAGCTCACAGCCCTCAGGGGTAAGGATATAGCCTCCATGGTTCCACTGGTCAGACAATTACCATTCAATACCTAGAGGTGGAAGATGCTCCTTAGAATCTGAGATACTCCTTAGAATCTGGATTGGGGCTGTGACTTGGGATGACAGACATGATACCGCCATCCCAATAAGACTCTAAGGCAAAGTGCCACGACAAATAGGATTATTCTGTAGCCTTATGGACTTAATGGAATTTTCCAGATGAGTTTAAGATTTGGTTGGGATCCAACACTCCCTTTTCTAGGCAATTTCCCACTTTTGAAAAGGAAATATCCATCTGCTGTCAATTCTACTGTAATAAATTGGAAGCACATCATTTGTCTGGTTTCACAAGTTCACAGCTACTAAGAAATTTCGTCTTCGGGTAAGTCATATGTCAGTGAAACTTTGGACACAGAACTGATGCTCAAATTAGTTAGTTTACTTTGGAGATGGTGAGAAGAATCTGAATCTAGGCTATGTGTGAAGGACATGCATTCCATACTAAAATATCTGTGGCCATTTCTACATGCAATCAGCCAAAATTATCAACTATATAGTAAAGTGGATAAATATTTATATAGCTGCACAATAGGATAGTATACAGATTAACATAACTCTAAAACTACAAACAACAGCAGTGGGTCTTGTAAGTATAACTGATAAGGAATACCAGTCATAAAAGAGCATGTAAAACTTCCCTTCATACAAAACACAAAACAGGCAATTGTACTTGGTGATGTTAGGATTGTGAGAGTGAATACCCTTTGGTGTGATAGTGTTTGATAAAGGCCTGGGGGCTCTTGGAACATTTGCGAAGTTCTGTTTATTGATCTGGCTGCTGGTTTCATGGTGTGTTTTGTTTGTGGATATTTTTGCAGCTTAATAGCCATTATGTGTTCATCTTATGTGTCTTAATACACTGATAAAATTTCATTTTTTAAAGATTTGTTCATTTTTATTTGCATGAGTATTAGCCTACATGTAAGTATCACCATGTGTGTGCTTGGTACCCATGGAGGAGAGAAGAAAGTGTCGGATCCTCTGGAATTGGAATTATGAGCTGTTGTGAGGGGCCATATGGATTCTGGGAAACAAACTTGGGTCCTCTGCAAAAACAGCAAGTACTCTTTACCATTGAGCCATCTCTACAGCTGCAAAAATGCATTTTTAAATGATCTTCTTTGAAAATGAAGATGGTTTCCGAAAAAAGTCAATACAGGAAACTGATAGCCAGCAAATCTAGACAATAAGAATTTAGTAACGCAACTTCTTCAGGCAGAATACATTGTGAAAATGCAGAAAAACACTGAAAGTAACAGAAGACGAGTCAGTGGACCAAACTAAACAAATATTGACTGGATAAAATTAATAAGAACATTCTTCATGAAATTTAGAGCAGATGTAGAATTAGAACAAGTCATGTACAAGGACAACAGCAGTAGACAAGCTAACATGGAAGGTACAAGCTCATGGAGCCCCAACCCTAGACAAAGGACTACAGAAACCTAAAGAATGTTGATAGTGGGAGAAAACAGTCTTTATATGACAGCCCCCAACTGGTTATCCAATGCCAAGTGGTCAGCCCTAAAGTGCTGTGCATACAAGTAACACTATACAGACTGAGCAGGTTGTGTACACACACACACACACACACACACACACACACACACACATACACACACATTCAGTTAAAGTGAAAGTGGCCACGAATTTGAGAGAAAATAGGAGAGGAATATGATGAGAAGGGCTGGGTGGAGAAAAGAAAAGAAAAGGGATTTTTAAAATGCTTGACAAAAGCACAAATCTGTTAAGTAGTTTATCCAGATTCTTCTGTTTTCAGCATTCCAGGATGTGGTAAAACGTTTTAACATGGATCCTCACATGTCTAGGACATACAGCTGTCTCTAAGCTAACAATTAAAAACAGTAATGACAGTAAAACAATCTACAACCAAAGGCAAATAAAGGAGAAAATGAAGTAAAATTAAGTAAAAAGAAAAAAAAAACTTGACTAGTTCAGAGGAAGGCATGAAAGAATAAAGAAGACAAACGGGAAAATAGGGTGTTCATATATTAAAATAGAAATTACATAAATATAAATGTATGTCTTTAAGCTAATTTTTAAAATGAATTTGAAAAACCAAGTCATGCATATTGAAAAGTATAATATATATGTGTGTGTGTGCGTGTGTGTGTGTGTGTATAGTGTATGTATTACTTCAGCTGAGTGTAGTAGCTCATGCCCACTCAAGAGGCAGAGGCAGAAGGATCTCTGTGAGTTCAAAGCCAGCCTTGAGTTCCAGTATAGCCAGAGCTACCTAGTGAGACCATGTCTTAAAAAAGAAGCACTTATAGTATAAAGCATGTATACACATAATTAAAAATATTTACAAACATATACATAGGAAGAATACTAAAATCCATAGATATATTAAGATTTTAGTAAATAAGCTTAGTTGGAACAAGCCTATGTGAATACATTTCATACTCATGAGCTGTCCACTTAAAAACGGTTAAGATGGTGTCTAGCAAGACAATGGCTCAGGATAAAAACACCGGCCATGCAAGCTTGATGACCTGAATTTGATCCCAGAACCAACAGTTGAAGAATAAAACTTATTCTAAAAGTTGTCCTCTGACCTACATTCACACTATCCTGGCACAGACATATTACACACAGACACACACACACACACACACACACACACACACACACACACACACACACATACCTAACAACAACAACATAACAATAGTAATAATAATTTTAACATAAATGGTTACAATACCAATGTTCATGCTATATGTTTTTTATAATTATTTAAATTTTCAAATAAGTACTAGAAGATATAAATAGAGAAGAGACATTATGTCAAAAGACCTAATCTAAAGCGAGATAAAACAGCCTGTCAGAAAAATAAAACGAACTCTGAGCCTGAATTCACATAACACAGTCTCAAAATACATAAGACAGAAGCTGAAAGAGCTAACCAGGGAGCTGGGTAAGATGATCCCTAGTATCCACAAAATGTGAGTTTCCTGTGTCTCCTGTCTCCATAGTTCCCATATACTGGTCTGAGGACTGAGGGCTAGGTGCTTGGGAGGACAATTCTTTCCAGGTGTACAGGTGCATGCTATGTTAACTTAGCATACAGATACCATCTAGTATATCTAGAATAATGGATGGCCTCTATACCTATCAGCTAATCCCCTGAAGGTAGAAATGGAAAGATTAAAATGAGTCACCTGGTTTGTCAGAGGGATTGTAGACATGTACACAGGCTTGTTGGAGCATTTGTTTTCTTCTTTACACTTAACAATGCATTAAAAGAGTGGCTTTGATCCACATGATCTACAAATTTAATCCCAGCCACTGGAAGTGTAAGGTCAAGGTTAATCCACTTTCACTGTGCACAGATAATATAGAGAAGAGTCTTTGGCTATGCCCTAACTCTATCCCATCTTAATATAAAGAAAAAAGGAAATGAAAGCACATGAAATAAAATAATGGTATATCTTTTCCAACCCCAAACCACCCAAACTCTGCACCATCAGTGACAGTGAGAATCCTTCTCTTTACAACTTGCTGTGGACTGCCATTGGATACTCACCAAGCAGAGATCAGATGGTTACAGAAAAGATGCCATTTGACGCACAGCTGGGCCACCATCTGTCCCCAGACTGGGATATCTCCTTGCCTTGTGGGAAGAACAGATGCTTAACAAGAAGAAAAACTCAGAAAAGAGGCTCCACAAGTTCAAAGACAAGCTTCAGGGCTGGTAGAACATGCCTTCTATGACCCTTTTTTCTCACAAAGATTTCCAAGTAAATAAATTTACTAATCCTCAGACTATGAAGCATTTTTAAATAAACCCCTTCCTTCATTTGTTTGGTTTAGACAAAATAGTTATTTAAAAAAGTTTCCTGCCATGGAACTGGATTTTTTTCCATTTTTTCTGTAGTTTTTTTGGTTAAATGGAGTCAATACGTGTGACTTTTGTTGTCAATAACTCTGAAGCATTTTATACCCATAATCTTGAACACATAGACCAATCACTACCCAAGTTCATCTTGACCTTCCTAAGAAATGTGGATGACAGGTTGGACTATATAACCATGTGAGTGTAGGCTCTTAGGAATAAAATGATGGAATTTTCAGGAGGAAGATGTTTGTATCAATAACAGAAATGCCATACTTAGATCTAACCCCTAGCCCAGATTTCAGGTGTCTGGACAAATGGTGGAAACAGGAGCTGCATACTCGGAACTGGTTGCTTATTTAACTGACCACTTTGCTAACACACTTCACCAGGCAAATCACAAAAGAGATCAGAACTGTGCCTTTGACATTACGCTTCTGCTTACCTTACTTTCAGCACTAGAGAAGCATTAATGAGTGGGGAATATTAGCAATATGCAAAGGGAGGAGGATAAAAATGGGAAGACAGAGACAGAAGAAAAGTCTGACAATCTACATCATCTTAGAATTAATAACATAAACTATATATGTAATGATCTATATAAAAACTAGGACACTAAGATCTATGCATACACACACACACACACACACACACACACACACACACACACACAAGGGCATAGTATTATTGGAGGCATTACAGAGTTATTCGGGTGTATAATATGTTGACTTAACATTAGTTATTGTGCACTGAGCACTTTCAAAGCAAATTTTCATAGTGTCTTGGCTTTAGTGAATGTTTTTCCCTTAGCAAACATGATGAAAACAAGTCAGATGGCACCACCATAATCAGGAGGAGGAAGACAAAAGAAAGCCAAGCATTTTAGATTTTATATTTTTTTAAACCTAGTTTTATTTTGGAAAGTTGATGACTTAAAGATTATAATAAAGAAGAATAAACAGGTAAAGTTGCATCAAAGGATCAATGAACTGGAAGTATAACCTCTTACCAGACCACCATTTTCTAGTGTTTTATGTAAAACTCAAAATTGAATTTGCCAGCAGTCATGGAAAATTAAATTCCCTTGAAAAAGTTGCAAGAATCTGCATTTTTCTACAGAAGGAAAAAAATTGATAGAAGTTGCACAGTATCTGTCTTTTTAAATCAAAATCTCAACAGGGCCCTGCACAGTTGCATACCTCAAAGGAAGTGATACTGAAGGAGACAGGGCGCTCCTGTTCAGGACCTGCCCTATCAGGAACCAATGTGATGGATGAAGGATGCTCAGCCAGGGAACAGGTCACAGATCTAGTGGGTTAACAGGCCTTCCAGCTCTTTATTTGCCCCTGGTGACCCAAACAAAAAACTCCTAAGTGGGAGTTTAAGTACTTGGATTTCTAGACCTCTAGACATAGTCGAGTGAAGAACTAACAAGCTGAGGGAAAGAAAGGCTGCAGGCAAGATTAGGGGCTGAGCCAGAAGGTGTGCCCTGGCATTAAAGCTCTACCACACTCCAGGTCTAATTTTACTTCAGTTTTCTTATGTGCAGAGGAAACAATAATGGCACCTGCCATTAGGTACAGTATGGCTTTACACATGTAGATCCACACTACATTAGTTATTACTTTACCACATGTCTGGTATGAACATTTAATTAAGAAAGAACATCCCATGCTTTGGCTAGTCCAGTGCAGGGATCAGAGTGAAACATTGCCTGGGAAATGGCCAGAAACCTGTATGATGCCTCCGGGACATGCACTTATCATCTGTGTCAATTGGCCATATTATGTGACCCAGCTCTCGGGAATGCAGACTTAGGGGCCCTGACTGTCCAACAGAAATAGATCCTTCTCTAAGAAACAGAATCAAAGCAACCAGTCAATCAAACCTTGTGGTGTTGATGCATAAAATAGAAATCACAATTCATTTACAGTGAAAACACTAGGATGTGTGTTTTTATACACGCAGACCAGTCCACTCCCAGAGGAAAAGCCTATGTGAGGAATGAAATGATAGACAAAAGGAAGAACAGGGTTTGGTGGACACACACTCTGGCAAGCAGATAATCGGCTCACTCCAGGGGCCTGTCTCTTTAAAATTCCTAGAATAAATTCTGGTCTTGGGGCCATCTGGAAGATAGTCCTAGTTCTTGAAATCAGAGCTGAACTGTCTGTCTATATTGACTGTTCCATTTCTTCTCTAAAGGATGTAGACCAGTAAGACTGGAGCAGAAAATATACACACGAAGGATGTAGGAAGTGTCTACCAAATATTTGCAAATGTCTGTGTGTCTACTGGTCTTAAGTAGCTAGGTGTGATAGCTACATATGGAATTAACTAAAACCCAAAAATAGAGGGCACACATGTGAGAAATTTTTGCTCAATTTGAAGTAGGAAGATCCACTTCTAATCTGGATCTTGAGGCAGGAAGACACATCTTCAATCTGGGTCACACCTTCTGCTGGAAGACTATGTAACGGCATGAAGGAAGGAAGATTCTGCTCTTTGCCAGCTTGCTCTTGTCTTGCTAGCAAGTCCACTCCTTTACTGGCATTGGAGCCTACTTCTCTGGGATTCCAGCATAACAATGAAGACGAAGACGTCCCGCCTCATTGGCTGAACAACTCTTGTACTTCTCACCTTTCCATTCACAGCCATTGTTGGATTATCTGGACCACAGCCTGTATGCAGTCATTTGAACAAGTCCCCTTTCTATATACATAGGGAGATTCGTTCTATAAGTCTTGTTACTCTAGAGAAACCTGACTGACACAGTTGGGAATTGCTATAGATTTCCTGGCTCCACTTCAGAGTCCTTCCCAGAGGATTTCCTTATTATTTACAAACACTTCTGTATCCATCCTGCCTCCAGCTGCAAACCTGAGTGGAAAGTAGATCCTTTGCTGTTACTCATGTTTCCTGAAGGTGTTGCCAAACTCTATCGTGGGAGTATCTGAGATGAGGATTGGGTAGTCTATGGTGTTATTTAAATAGCATGTAAATACATGACAAGGCAGGTAAAGGCAAGATTACGTATTTTATGAGATTATGATGATTTTTGAAAAAATACTAATATTTATGTTACTGCTGAATACTGACCATATAAATACCTTCATATGTCTATAAATACCCTCACTGGCTTGGAAAATAAACATAGACATTGTAACCAACTGAAACCATAAGCGAAACATTGTGAAATTTGTTTTTCTGGGGACTACTACTCTGTTGTAATCCCAGCACTCCAGAAACTGAGGGAGGATGATAGCTAAGGCTATCCTGGACTACATTGCAAGCTCCAGGTCATCCAAGATGACAGAGAAAGACCTTGTCTCCTCCAAATACTTCTTGTGTCCCCTGGGAATTTAATTCATTATTGCTCATCTATTTGAAAAGTTAGTTTTAAGAATTAAAATAGATTATCTAGCTATCCTATGCCTTCCCATCTACCTGAGTGACTCCAAGGAAACATATCAGAGATACCTGCATATCCGTGTTTACTGCAGCACTATGCACAGGTAGGCAACCAACCCAGAAGTCCAACAACAGGGGAATGAATAAGTAAAATTTGGTGTGCATATTCAATGAAAAGGGTTTCAGCCATAAATAAGAATGAATGATGAACACATAAATGAAAGTAGAAGGAAATTGTCTATGGGAATAAAGAGAATTATTATGAGAAGGAGGAAGCCAAAAAAGAAAAGTAGGGAGGGACAGAGGGAAATATGCTTGACATATAACACATGCCTGTAAGGCAGTTTCTCAAATAAGTAAATAAATTTAGTTTTAAAAAATATAATAGTTGCCAACAAAGAGATGGAAAATTAAATGTACTGAGGAAAAAGACAGAAGTAAAAATATAGTAATATTTGAAATGGGAAACTATATTTCAGCAAGGAGAAAGACTTGGTGATGACACTAATAATGAGGCATTGCTCTATATGGAGCACTTCAGTTACCCATCACAAAATCCCAATAAGTAAGTACTATTATTCCCACTTTAGGTCGGGGTGGGGTTGTAGCATTTCTTTGGAGAAAGAAGACATTATTTTCTCTATCACTTCAGGTCATTTTTTAAAATATAAATACTGGTGTTCAGACAAAGCACAACACTGCACATTCTGTGCTGTGCCAGGGCAGAAGACATTGCAGGGTACCAAACAGCTTACAGATCCTGTGACAATGGCAACACGAAACCACTCATTGAGAAACACCAGGCACTCTGAGGAACCCCATTCTGTAACACACAGGTCAAACCATTCTCTTCAAATGTAATGTTGCATTGTCAAAAGTTCAAGAAAGCTGGAGAGAATTGATTGGCTTTTAAAGTGAGTCCCAGCCCATTCGTCTAACATCCCATTACAAAAGGGCTGCTCTGCACAACATCCACCAATGAGGATCAATGAGCATTAAATTAAGATGAGTTAAGGGTCTGAAAGAAGGGGCAGCTGGCAGAGGTTTCTCCTTCTACTACTGCTAAATAGTTCATCTTCCTCCAGTGTGTGATCCGCCCAGCCCACACCTAATTCACCCTCACGGTGACTGAGTTCTACCGCCTTAAGGAATGACAGGTGTGTTGCTTCTCCAGAAGTAAGCTTTGGGAATCAATAGCTGACATCTACTCAATGAAATACAAATTGGGATTAGCTAGCTTCACTTTCTGTTCAGCAAATTCAAGTCTGCAATCAATTTCTGTGCATGGGTAGGCTATGGAAATTGGTTTTAAATTGATTTGTTTCTCTCTTAGCTAATTACAGTGTACAAGTAAATGGGGAATCAATTGCTCACCTTCCTCTTACTGTATGCATTTCAGTGAGTAAAACAAGTCTGTTGAAGATGGGGGCTATTAGGGTTTTCCCAAAGAGAGGTTATCAAATGTTCTACATACATCGTAGTGTGTCAGCTATGTACTGATAATTAAAGACTCTCTTATTTGTTGAACTAATATAAAACTTCCCCTTCTGTTACTAATTAAGCTAATAGAAAGTTCCTGATTGAATCATGATCCCGCTTAGAGCACTCATAGAGAGCCATATAGTAGTTATTGCACAGTTAATAGCTGTGGACCAAAAAAACTCAGGACTCAAAATCCATCACTTCCTGACCCAACACCTCTAAACATGAGCATATGATCAAGAGAAATCGGTGTTGCTATCTACCAAAATATGTGTAGCTTAACATATCACTCACAAAATACAGAAACTGGGAAACAGCACAGCATCATCAACTATGGCATGCATAAATAGTGCCAAATCAACTCAGTGACTACTACACAGCAAGGAAAAAGCCAAGCTACTCATACGGAAGACAAGGAATGGGTAAGGCACATGGCATAATTTTGAACCAGTTTCTATATGCAGAATCACAGTGTGGTTTTACTTATGTGAACTTCAAGTTTAGAAAAGCGTAACAAGGCAGGAAGATATCTGAATAGTGTTTACTTGGAAAAATGGTTTTAACCTCAATGTTGTATGGTTAAGGTATACAAAATGATATTTTAGAATGTACATCAATGACTGCAGATGAGCCAAGGTCACATCAGTGTCTACGTCTTGCGGTGAAAAATCTTAAGCGACACACCATTAGAAAGTTTACAGTACACAGAACTGTATTATCTGCTCTAGTCTCCATGCTGCCTGTTGGATCTCTACAACATTCCATACATAAGTGAAGCTCCAGACATCTTGACCAACATCCCATCCCTTCTACCCTTCATCTCCGGGACCACCATTCTACACTCTGCTTCTTTGAATTTGCTTATTACACATTATGAGTGAAACCATGTGGTATTTTTCTTTCTGTGTCAGGATTATCGGTACAATGCCATCTAGTTCTATCCATACTGTAAACAATAAGATTTCCTTTTGTTCTGATGCTGAATAATGTCCACAAACCTGAGCATGTACAACTGTATCTGTATCTTTAGTGACAGTACTTGTATACATGTGCACCTGCACCTGGTGTGTGTGTGTGTGTGTGTGTGTGTGTGTGTGTGTAATCGATGCTCTCATGAATAGCACCAAAATGAAAATAAGAATGCCTATCTCCCTAGGATACTGATTTTTGCTTCTTTTGGATTGATAATCAGCAGCAGGATTGTTCAATTGGTGACCACTTCTATTTTTTTAAGGAGCCCCACATAATTGTCCATAATGGCTGTGCCATTTATGTTCTGCAGGGGGAGAGGGGGTCACTGCTTAGAAAAAAAAAATCACGGCTTGGGAAAAATGCCTGAGGAATCTTGTATGCAGTTGGAAATGGTCTAGTGTAATGATTCTCAACCTGTGGGTCTCAACCCCCTAGGGGGGTCAAATGACCCTTTCACAGGGGTCACCTAAGACCATGAGAAGACACAGATATTTACATTATGATTCATAAGATCATAATAGTAGCAAAATTTCAGTTATGAAGTAGCTACTAAATCAATTTTATGGTTGGGAGTCACCACAACATGAGGTATTAAAAAGGGTCACAGCATTAGGAGGTTTGAGAACCACTGCCCTATTGCCTTCATCTGGGGAATTGTTAAATGAACACATAAAGACAAAACTCCATCCAGCTGCAAACCTAAAAGCCAAACACTTCAACGTTGTCCCCTCAACATTGTTTACAGCTCTAAGTCCCATCAATTATCATGCAACCTCTGACAAATTGCTGTCTCTAAATCTGTTTCCTTGTCTATAAAATCAGAATAATAATATAACTACCTCATTATAGCAGTCATGAAGTGTAAACGCAGTAATTTGCATACAAGTTTTATTTATGATCCTTATGTATAGCAAAACTTTGCTAAACATTACCTGTTGTTCTTTCCCTCTGAGACTGTGGTGATAAGCAGGCAGAGTTTCAGAGTTATAAATTGCTTCAGGAATCGTGATTAAGGCACAGATACGCTGAGCGGAGGTGGCGCACACCTTTAATCACAACACTCGGGAGGCAGAGGCAGGCAGATCTCTGTGAGTTCGAGGCTAGGCTGGTCTACAAAGCGAGTTCCAGGAAAGGCGCAAAGCTACACAAAGAAACCCTGTCTCAAAAAACAAAAACAAAACAAAAAACAAACAAACAAACAAAAGGCACAGATACATGTGAACCAGGTGTTAAGTAAACCAAGGAGATTCAATTCTATGTTTCTGAGTTAGGGAACAGTATTAGATTCTTGACTTCTAAAGAGTGTTTACTTCAGAACTCACTTATATAACAGTTACAGGCCCCTCTTTATACCTGTGGGTTCTGCACCACATGCGTTCAACCAGCTACAGGTTAAAAAGTATTCAGGAAGGAAAAAAGTACTTCTAAACTGAACAGGTAGACATTTTTTAAATTTTTAAATTTTTTCTTTATTATTATGTGTTTTAAATTTTATACATCAGCCATGGGTTCCCCTGTCCTCCCCCTCCCGCTCTACCCCCACCTACCCCCAACCCCTCCCCTCCATTCCCAAGTCCTCCAGGATCAAGGCACCCCTGGGGATTCATTTAAACCTGGTGGATTCAGTACAGGCAGGTCCTGTCACCTCCTTCCAGACTGAACAAAGTGTCCCTGTATAAGCCCAAGGTTTCAAACAGCCAGCTCATGCACTAAGGACAGATCGTGGTCCCACAGACTGGATGCCTCCCAAACAGATCAAGCTATTCAGTTGTCTCACTTATCCAGAGGCCTGATCCAGCTGGGGGCTCCACAGCCTTTGGGTCATAATTCATGTGCTTCCATTCAATTGGCTATTTGTCCCTGTGCTTTTTGCAATCTTGATTTAACAATTCACGCTCTTACAGACCCTCCTCTTTCTCGACAGTTGGACACCTGGAGCTCCACCTGAGGCCTGGCTAAGGATCTCTGCATCCACTTCCATCAGTTATTGAATGAGAGTTCCAAGAAAATTGTTAGGGTGTTTGGCCATCTGATCACCAGACTAGGTCAGATCAGGCTTTCTCTCAACCATTGCCAGCAGACTACAGAGGATATATCATTGTGGATTTCTGGTGACCTCTCCAGCACTCTGCCTGTTCCTATTCTCATGTGGTATTCATTTATCATGGTCTGTTATTCCTCATTCTCCCATTCTGTTCTTGATCCACCTGGGATCTCCTGCTCCCCTAAGCTTTCTTTCCCTCAAATCTTGCCCTTCATTACTCCCACTGTCGTCCAGGTTGTTCATGTAGATCTCAGTCATTTCTCTGTCATTGGGTGATCCTTGGGTCTTTCCTAGGGTCCCGATTTCTAGGTAGCCTCCCGGGAGTTGTGTAGCAGTCTAGTCATCTTTGTTTTACATCTAGTATCCTACTATGAGTGAGTACATACCATGTTTGTCCTTCTGGGTCTGGGTTACCTCACTCAGGATGATTTTTTCTAGATCCAACCATTTGCCTGCAAACCTCATGATGTCATTGTTTTTCTCTGCTGAGTAGTACTCCATTGTGTATATGTACCATATTTTCTTTATCCATTCTTCAGTTGAAGGGCATCTAGGTTATTTCAAGGTTCTGGCTATTACAAACAAAGCTGATACGAACATAGCTGAGCAAATGCCCTTGTGGTATGATTGAGCATTCCTTGGGTATATGCCCAAGAGTGCTATTGGGGGAGATGGATTCCCAATATTCTAAGGAAGCGCCATATTGATTTCCAAAGTGGCTGTACAAGCTTGCATTCCCAACAGCAGTGGAGGAGAGTTCCCCTTGCTCCACATCCTCTCCAGCATAAGCTGTCTTCTGTGCTATTGATCTTAGCCATTCTGACAGGTGTAAGGTGGTATCTCAGAGTCGTTTTGATTTGCATTTCCCAGATAATTAGGGATGTTGAACAATTCCTTAAATGTCTTTCAGCCATTTGAACTTCCTCTGTGGAGAATTCTCTGTTTAGTTCTATAGCCCACTTCTTAATTGGACTTTTAAGCATTTTGATGTCTAATTTCTTGAGTTCTTTATGTATTCTGGATATCAGCCATCTGTCAGATGTGGGGTTGGTGAAGACCGTTTCCCATCCTGTAGGCTGTCGCTTTGTCTTGTTGACCGTGTCCTTTGCTCTACAAAAGCTTCTCAGTTTCAACAGTCCCATTGATTGATTGTTTCACTCAGTGTCTGTGCTACTGGTGTTATATGTAGAAAGTGATCTCCAGTGCCAATGCGTTCAAGAGTACTTCCTACTTTCTCTACTATCAGGATCAGAGTAGCTGGATTTATGTTTAGGTCTTTGATCCACTTGGATTTAAATTTTGTGCATGGTGACAGATATGGATCTATTTGCAGCCTTCTACACATTGACATCCAGTTAGGCCAGAACCATTTGTTGAAGATGCTTTCTTGTTTCCATTGTACATTTTTGGCTTCTTTGTCAAAAATTATATGTTCATAGGTGTGTGGGTTAATGCCAGGGTCTTCAATTTGATTCCATTGGTCCACATGTCAGTTTTTATGCCAGTACCAAGCTGTTTTTATTATAGTAGCTCTATAGTAGAGCTTGAGGTCAGGGACTGTGATGTCTCCAGAGGTTGTTTTATTGTACAGGATTGTTTTGGCTATCCTGGGTTTTTTGTTTTTCCATATGAAGTTGAGTATTGTTCTTTCCAGATCTGTGAAGAATTGTGTTGGTAATTTGATGGGAATTGCATTGAATCTGTAGATTGCTTTTGGTAAGATCGCCATTTTTACTATGTTAATCCTGCCTATCCATGAGCATGGGAGATCTTTCCATTTTCTGACATCTTCTTCAATTTCTTTTTTCAGGGACTTAAAGTTCTTGTCATATAGGACCTTCACATACTTAGTTAGCATAACTCCAAGGTATTTTATATCATTTGTGGCTATTGTAAAGGGTGATGTATCTCTGATTTCCTTCTCAGCCTGTTTGTCTACTGTATATAGGAGGGCTACTGATTTTTTTTTGAGTTGATCTTGTATCCTGCAATGCTGCTGAAGGTTTTTATTAGCTGTATCAGTTCCTTGGTTGAATTTTTGGGGTCACTCATGTATAATATCATGTCATCTGCAAATAGGGAGAGCTTGACTTCTTCCTTTCCAATTTGTATCCCCTTAATCTCTTTATGTTGTCTTATAGCTCTGGCTAGAACTTCAAGTACTATATTGAATAAGCAGGGGGAGAGGGGACAGCCTTGCCGTGTTCCTGATTTTGGTGGTATTGCTTTGAGTTTCTCTCCATTTAATTTGATGTTGGCTGTTGGCTTGCTGTAGATTGCCTTTATTATGTTTAGGTATGTTCCCTGTATTTCTGATTACTCCAAGACCTTTATTATGAAGGGGTGTTGGATTTTGTCAAATGCCTTTTCTGCATCTAGTGAGATGATCATGTGGTTTTTTCCTTTGAGTTTTTTTATATGGTGTATTACATTGACGGACTTTCGTATGTTGAACCACCCTTGCATCCCTGGGATGAAGCCTACTTGATCATGGTGGATAATTGTTTTGATGTGTTCTTGGAGTCTGTTTGCCAGAATTTTATTGAGTATTTTTGCATCAATGTTCATGAGGGAGATCGGTCTGTAGTTCTCTTTCTTTGTTGCATCTTTGTTTGTCTTAGGAATCAGGGTAATTGTAGCGTCATAGAAGGAGTTTGGTAATATTCCTTCTGCTTCTATTGTGTGGAACAATTTAAAGAGTATTGGTATTAAGTCTTCTTTGAAGATCTGATAGAATTCTGCAGTGAAACCATCAGGTCCAGGGCTTTTATTGGTTGGGAGACTTTTAATGACTAATTCTATTTCCTTAGGGGTTATTGGACTATTTAAATGGTTTATCTGGTCTTGATTTAACTTAGGTATGTGGTGCCTATCCAGAAAATTATCCATTTCTTTTAGATTTTCCAGTATTTTGGAGTAGAGGCTTTTGAAGTATGACGTGATGATTCTCTGGATTTCCTCATTGTCTGTTGTTATGTCCCCCTTTTCATTTCTGATTTTGTTGATTTGGATGTTCTCTCTCTCTGTCTTTTGCTTAGTTTGTATAAGGGCTTGTCTATCTTGTTGATCTTCTCAAAGAACCAACTTTTTGTTTCATTAATACTTTGTATTGTTCTCTTTATTTCTATTTTATTGATTTCAGCTCTCAATTTGATAATTTTCTGGTGTCTGTTCCTCTTGGGAGACTTTGCTTCTTCCTGTTCAAGAGCTTTCAGGTGTGCTGTCAAGTCACTAGCATGAGATTTCTCCAGCTTCTTTATGTGGGCATTCAGTGCTATGAATTTCCCTCTTAGCACTGCTTTCATAGTATCCCATAAGTTTGGGTATGTGGTGTATTCATTTTCATTGATCTCTAAGAAGTCTTTAATTTCTTTCTTTATTTCTTCCTTAACCCATTGCTGATTCAATTGAGCATTATTCAGTTTCCATGAGATTGTAGAATTTCTGTAGTTTTTTCTGTGGTTGAAATCTAACTTTAAACCATGGCGGTCTGATAGAACACAGGGGGTTATTCCAATTGTTTTGTATCTGTTGAGATTTGCTTTATGGCCAAGTATGTGGTCAATGTTAGGGAAGGTTCCATGGATGCTGAGAAGAAGGAATATTCTTTTTTGTTTGGGTGGAATGTTCTGTAGGTATCAATTAAGTCCATTTGAGCCATAACATCAGTTAAGATCATTATGTCTCTGTTAAGTTTCAATTTGGCCAATCTGTCCAGAGGTGAAAGTGAGGTGTTGAAGTCTCCCACAATTAATGTGTGGGGTTTTATATGTGATTTAAGCTTTAGTAATGTTTCTTTTACATATGTGGGTGCCCTTGTGTTTGGGGAATAAATGTTCAGAATTGAGACTTCATCTTGGTGGATCTTTCCTGCGATGAGTATGTAATGTGCTTCATCATCTCTTTTGATTGATTTTAGTTTGAAGTCTATTTTGCTGGATATTAGGATGGCTACACCAGCTTGCTTCTTAAGACCATTTGATTGGAAAGTCTTTTCCCAGTCTTTTATTCTTAGGAGGTGTCTGTCTTTGAATTTGAGGTATGTTTCTTGTATGCAGCAGAAAGATGGGTCCTGTTTTCGTGTCCATTCTGTTAGTCTGTGTCTTTTTATAGGTGAATTAAGTCCATTGATATTAAGGGATATTAATGACCAGTGATTCTTCGTTCCTGTTGTTATTTTTATTTTTTGGTGGTAGTGTGTGTGTACTTCTCTTCTTTGGGGTTTACTGCTGTGGTGTTATCTATTGCCTGTGTTTTCATGGGTGTATCTGCCTTCCTTAGGTTGGAATTTTCCTTCTAGTGCTTTCTGTAGGGCTGGCTTTGTGGATAGGTATTGTTTAAATCTGGTTTTGTCTTGGAAGGTCTTGTTCACTACATCTATGGTGATTGAAAGTTTTGCTGGGTATATTAGCCTAGGCTGGCATCCATGATCTCTTAGTGTCTGCATTATATCTGTCCAGGTCCTTCTGGCTTTCAAAGTCTCCATCGAGAAATCGGGTGTTATTCTGATGGGTTTGCCTTTATAAGTCACTTGGCCTTTTTCCTTTGCTGCCCTTAACATTCTTTCTTTATTCTGTACATTTAGTTGTTTAATTATTATGTGGCGAGGGGACTTTTTTGGGGGTCCAGTCTGTTTGGTGTTCTATAGGCTTCTTGTATCTTCATAGGCATTTCCTTCTTTAAATTGGGAAAGTTTTCTTCTATGATCTTGTTAAATATATTTTCTGTGCCTTTGAGTTGGTATTCTTCTCCTTCCTCTATCCCTATTATTCGTAGTTTTGCTCTTTTCATGGTGTCCCAAATTTCTTGGACATTTTGGGTCATGACTTTGTTGGTTTTAGTGTTTTCTTTGACTGATGAATCTATTTCTTCTACTGTATCTTCAACACCAGAGATCCTCTCTTCCATCTCTTGCATTCTGTTGGTTATACTTGCCTCTGAAGTTTCTGTTTGTTTACTCAGATTTTCTATTTCCAACATTCCTTCTGCTAGTGTCTTCTTCATTTTTTCTATTTCCCTCTTCAGGTCTTAGATTGTCTCCCTTGCTTTTTCATGATTTTTATTCAAGGATTTATTGTTTTCTTCTGCTTTAATTGTCATTTCCTCTAGTTTTTTATAGTGTTCTTCCCATTTTTTGTTTGTCTCTTCCTCTATTTTTGATTTCTTCTATATAAGGCTCTAACCTCTTCATGATGTTACTTATAAAGTTGTTTTCTTCTTCTTCTTCTTCTTCTTCTTCTTCTTCTTCTTCTTCTTCTTCTTCTTCCATTCAGTGATGTTCAGGTCTAGCTGTTGGAGAAGGGCTAGGTTCTGCTGATGCTGTATTGCTCTTTATTTTGTTGTATGTACTTCTGCCTTGACGTCTGCCCATCTCCTTGTGGGTTCGTTCTTGGTCTTATCAGTGTACTTGGTCCAGAGGTAGTTGACAGGTTTAGGGAGCCTCTCTCTGGTCCAGATGGAAGCTCTGGGCCAGATGGGAGTCCTGGTCCAGATGAGAGTGCTGGCCGGATAGGAGCTGAGGCCTGGACTCTGAGTCCTGGGAAGTCCCTGGTGTCTCCTTATTTTGTCCAGATGGGAGCTCCTCTTGTCCAGATGGGAGTTATTCTGGTCTCTGGTCCAGATGGGAGTTCCAGGGCAGGATGGGAGCTTGGGGCTGGTCTCTGATTCTCAGGAAGTGGCTGGGGTCTCCAGCAGATGGGTGTGGGGGCAGGGTGTGGAGACTGCAGTGTCGGCCTGCAGTCTTGGAAAAGGGGAGCCTTCCCACAGGGCCCACTGATTGGCAGGAACCTGCGTCCAAGTTGGTCAGGTCCTCCTGGAGTGGCCTGTGTCCAGTGGTGGGACCCAGGCACAGTTTCCTCTCTGACTGTAACCCAGGCATTCACCTCTGGTCCAGATGGGAGTTCTGGGGTGGAGGGAAGCTGGATGTTGGTCTCTGAGTCTCAGGAAATGGCTGTGGTCTTTGGCAAATGGTTGTGGGGGCAGGGTGTGGATACTGCAGGGTCTGCCTGCAGTCTTGGAAAAGGGGAGCCTTCCTGCAGGGCCCGCCAGTTGGCAGGAAACTGGGGCCAAGTTGGTCAGGTCCTCCCAGAGTGGCTTGTGTCCAGCGGTGGGACCCAGGCGCAGTTGCCTCTCTGACTATAACCCAGGCACTCACCTCTGGTCCAGATGGGAGTTCCAGGTGGACGGAAGCTGGGGGTTGGTCTTAGAACAGGTAGACTTTTTATATTTACTATTATTCTCTAAAACAAAGTATTTTCATAACCATTATATATCATGTACATTGTAGTAGATATTGTAAATTATGTAGAGATGTCCTAAATGTATGAGAGGACATGCCTAAGTCTATGCACACGTGAAACTATTTTATTCACAGAATTTGAGTATCTGTAGATTTCAGTACCCATGGAACACCCTGGAACCAATCCCTAGGCTATAGGAAGGAATGAATATATATACATTTTTATAGTGTTGGGGAATCCAGAGGCCCACATATGGTAAGCAAACATTCTACCATTTAGCTACACAGCCAGCTTGTGGCTACTACGTTCTAGTAGTCTTCAAATATTAGATATGACCCCAAAGACAGGTGTCCACTTTACATTTAATTCATGATTTAGGTTAAGCAGAGTACACTCATGTTTGCCATTAATCTGGGGCTAAGACCACTCTATCTGGAAAGGTGACAGGTGGCATAGTGTGCTAATTTCTGAGTACAGCATAGGATCTGGACATCAAGACATACAGTGCTAATTTTCTATGTGAGTCCAGAAACCAAAGGAATTTTAAGTATTTACCAGTTTCTTGCCTGAACATAGATGAATGATGAATCACAGTTTTGTAATTCCCAAATTATTGCTTGGAAGACTGTAGGAATGAGAATAGACAGGCTTTATCATGACTACTACTACATAGTCTGCAGGGTTATTGCACTGATTACGAGGATTATGATGTTAAGCATCTAGCTAGCACAGTGAAGCAGCCTTTGGAAATTCTCCAGCCTGAAAAAAACCTTTTTTTTTACCTCTGAAAATTCTCATTATAATTTTTTTTAAAGATTTTATGGTAAAATATAGAAAGTTCAATCTATTTTGAAATGCATGAGCTCATAAAAGGATATAACAGGCCAGGGAAGTGTGGGAGTATTAGTCAGCATTCTCTGGAGGATAGATATTTACATGTACATATTTATATATGATTACAAAGGAAACACACATGATTGGAAGTGGCCAAGCCCAACAATGGTCATCTGTACTTGGAAAAGTCATAGAACCCAGTAGCTGCTCATCCTGAGAAGCCAGAAATCTCAGAATAAGGGGAACCGATTATGTGGTTGAGGCAAGGCAGGAGACCTGGAAGCTCCCTGGAGAGCTGCTGGTATGAGTCCACACGAGAAGACTGGAGAAACTGGAGTCTGTGGACACAGCAGCAGGAACAGACACTCAGCACAGGAAGAATGGAACCACAAGCCCTAGCTGGCTCTTACTTTCCCCATGTCATCCAGGAGTCCAGCTGGATCATGCTCGTACAACCTCCATGTAGGGCGAGTCCTTTTTCTAGGTTGCGGTCTCTTATTAGTGATCTCCAAAAACACCTCCACAGTCACACTCGAAAGTGCCTTACTGGTCACTCAAGCATTTCTCAATGCAGTCAAGTTGACAAAATTAGTCATCACGTTGGAGAGCACATGGTTCTCCACACGCATATGTCAGATGAGGGCAGTGAGGCAATCACTACCCTTGTACCTCAGTTCATAGAGGGGATGCCCACCCCAGCCTGTTTCTTCCTAGTCACTGCTGTCCATCAGAACCTTTTAGGATGTTGGAGAAATTTCATCACTGTCGGGTCTAAATCGAGACCTACTAGCCATGTGTGGCTACCAAGCAAACAAGCTTGTCGTTGAAATTTTAGTTCACTTAAAATGATCACTTAAATTTCAAAAGTGGGGCTGGTACAACAGCACAGTTCTTGCCTGTCAAGACATCTACAACCCCAGGCCCTTCCAGTCAGTGATATCAGCATTGTGCACTTACAGGGTTCAGTTCTTTTCGAGGTCTGAGCCAGTCCTACAAAAAGGATACGAGTCAGAAGCTGCCATCCCTGGCTGCAAGGCCCGCTGATCTCGTCAGATGCAGAGGAGGCACACAGCTCCCAAATCTTTGCATTTAGAACCCAGGTCCTCTTCTGCACCAGTTCTTCTTTGGCTCCAATTAAAAAAAGTAATCCTACAGAATCTCTAACCCAGAGGGTCGATGCCGTTACACCTCTCTAGTTCTTGAATTTCTCGTTCCCTGTAACCCTGACAGAGCTGCTCTCAATAGGGCTAGTGCCCAGGAACACATTGCTAGCCATCTCCATTTGATTCTCATGCACTACCAACATCTACCTTTTGTCTACCCATTAAGCACTCAGCACCCCCTCAGGTGACAGGCGAGAGAGGTGGTTTAGGGGGCCCCCCCGTCTCTGAGCAACCTGTCTACAACCTTTCTCCATATACTGGCTTCGTGATTCTGGTGAAGGTTTTCAGCATAATTCAGTATGAAGCTATCCTGAAATAAAATGGCATGCACATTCAAAAGTAAATGAACAGCTAGATGGGATGTTTTATTTACATTCACAAAGGGTCTTAGAATATAAAATAAATGTTCATTTGCTTTTTACGGCAATAAAGACCATGTTTAAGACTCATGAAACATCCCGGATTATATAAGGTTATCATTCACTCTGTCACAGGCTTGGTATAATTTAAGAAGAGGTATGTCAAAATTGGGAGGCTCATGTATGTAATTGGGCTTGCAGAACACTTGACAGCAACGTAAATGTACATATTCCGCAAACATAACTGTCTACACGAGCTGCAACATTTCAGGATGAAGTGGCTGCTTCTGCAGGATGTCAAGGTGATCTGTACAGGGAAGGGTGATTTAATTCATCATTACATCCAGAAAGGGGGAGGTGGCCCTGCTGCCCTGCAGCTGTAAACTATGTCATACACTCTTGGCAGCCCTTCACTTTGAGAAGCATAGACTTGAAAATAACATTGCTTGAGTTCTGAGTGCCCTGGCTGGAAATTCATATTTCTCAGCTTGAAAATGTGAGGGTAAAGGGTCACTGAAGAAAGTTCAGCCTTGTAAGTATTTTCATCCTGTAACATAGGACTGGAATTGGTGGTTTGCTGGTTTGGGACTCTTGGTTTAATCTTTCAGGACCCTTGGATGTTTTCTTTATGAATAATCTGAGTTGATTTGGAGATAAAACCGAATAGTTTAAATCCCCAAAAGAGAAAAAGAAGTCAAAACACTTCGTAACAATATGCCTTAAAACGTTCCCTTTTTTCTTCTTGGGCTTTTCTGCCAATGACTTGCAGCGCCACCTGCTGGTAGAGCAAGGAAATGAAGTAGAAATCAAATTAGTTCAAGTATTGCCTCTGATTTTTAACACAGCTTTGGTTAGGGGAATGAGCAGAATTACAATCAAAGCTAAAATTTTAACAAGGCCCTAAATTCTCTCCCCAGAGCATACAAAATTAACTTCAGAAGATTATTAGACTGTTTGTTAATCTTTCAGTGTTACACATTAAGAAAAGCAGTATTTTAAAAATCCCTTCACTGGACTTCATGTCGCATAGCTTCCAGCCTTTAATTCAAGTGCTGGGCTATTACCTATATGTCATCCTTTCAATAGTACCACTAAAAGTTTTATAAGAAAGGCAGCAGAGAGTTTGAGTATAAACTGAACTATAAATCAGAACATCGCATACAAACTCAAAGATAGAAACATCCCCGGGAATGTAAATGGGCCCTAAATCTTTAAAAGGACTCATAAAACACATGCTTTTAAATCTATTGAGAATATGCTACAACATAGAAGTAAGAGTGTGAACAGACTTCCTGGGCTGGAGCTAAGCCCTGCACCACAGCTGAAGCCCTTGACCAAATGGTTCTAACCTATATATGAAAGGGAAGCATCACCCATGAAATTCCAAAAATATTGTCACCTAAACAAGGTCTGAACAATGAAAACAGTGGAAATGCCAACATGGATGGAAGAAATCTCCCAGAGAGCTACAAGTAGTTAATGACTACAAGAAAGGCTCTTCTCAATTGGGCTCCTCAGAGAATCACGGAAAAGCACCCAATAAATTATCCAATCCCAACTGTCAGCTTTAAACAACATACACATATGAGCAACATTACATAGACTCAGTGGGTGTGTGTGTGTTCGTGTACTGCTTTTTTTACATATATAATATGTAACAATGTTGTGTATATATTGTCATATATATTGTTGAGAAGAGAAGAAGGGGTGGAAATGTTATAAATACCATTAACATGTGGAAAATTCTCAAAAACAATTAAAAATAAATAAATGTCTGGTTTTAAGTTTTTGATGCATATACAATTTTGTCATTTACTAAGGATGAGAGCAAAATTGTATACTAATGAAATGTATGTACATGTTTGTTTTTATAAAAAAAATACTGAAATCTTGGATGTAAATTTAACTGCAACATGACAATATAGTTTCACATATCTTGAGGCATCTTCACAGTCATCCAAGGATGCTTGAGGCCTGCAAGCAACAGGTTGGACACACCTGATCAGGCATCTTCAACACTTTTCAAACTTGATCAATTCTGATTTTATGATTGTCAATGCTCAGAACCTCATTTCACATAAATAGCTGGTACAGGAATGCAGAGATATGTGTGGGGCCATTTTAGGAATTGTTGCTAATCCTAAATCAATTTTTATTTAACAATTCCACTTTTGACGAAACTCAAGTTTGCAACTCAAACATTCTAAGAATACAATTCATATTTAATATGCATACTTATATGATGAGGAGTGGTAGTAGGAAAATATTAAAAGTCTTTGGTTTTTGTAATTGATTATTTTCTCTGTCAAAACTCTGTAGCTTTTAACATACAATAGTATTGAAGCTAAGCTGGGGCTTTTCAGGCAGGCTTTGTTGGTGCTACATGACATGATGGCATGTGCAATATGAAATGGCATGTCTGTGTTCAGAAACCAATCTGCAGTGATGCCATCACATGCAACACAATTGAGCACTTCCAGACATACCATGGATCAATCACCTATGATTTAGAATGAATTTTGGTTGCATATGCAGAAACCTTTAATTGTTACCAAATTGTTCACAACTTCCACAGTCATATGGGGTCACAGCCCACCCTTTAAGAAACTGGGAATTACGTTCAAGTTTCTTTCATTCATTCACTCAGTAAAGTTGTTATTTTTTCCCTCATTTTGTTTTGTGCTCATGTTTGATACTAGCGATTCAATGTGGGATGGAGAATAAATAGCAAACATATGATGCCAGACTTCAGTAGGTGCTGTGAAGGTCAGTAATGAAGAGTAAAGGGAATCAAGAGTGACAGGGAGGAGAGGCAAGCCAACATTGGGAGCAGAAGGATATTTAAGTGAAAGCCCAAGGGATGTCAGGATATAAACAAGATGGATGAGCTCCCAAGAAAGTGACAAGTAGGACTCTCAGGACTGTGACAAAGACATGTTTGGTATATTCAACAAACAAGAAAGCCACTAAGGCTATCTAAATTATCTAGGGGAGAGGAGTTGTAAGACATCAGACAAGGGTAGCATTCAGGGGCCAGATAAGGTAAAACGTCTTTTAGATCATACGTGGTTGTTTTATAAACACAACACCAAAATTCTTTGAAATATTTTTCAGTGCAGACATTAGATCTTTGTTCCTTCCCTTCAAATGTGGGTGAACCCAAGACTGCTCAGAATAAAAAGTTATGAAATAAATTATTATCATTTCAGATGTGGGTCATGAAGGAAAATTAGACTTTTGTATAACTGGTTGAATTGATCATTTGTGCCACCCTGAACTGGCATGTGACATTCCTGAGACTGCACTATCATAAGAAGCAAAACCACATGTAGAGTGAACCTGTGGCCTGCCTTCCTTTCACCCAAGTTGGCTCGCCAAAACTTGAGTCAATGGAGCACACACCACACACATGACCACCTAAAGCCATGGCTATCAGATTTCCCCAGCTAAGGTCCCCAAAACTTTAGAGTAGAGACAAGCCATCTCAGTAGTGTCTTGATCAAACTGATTCATAGAATCCACAAGCAAAAGGAAAAAAAGAAGAAAATGACAGTTTAAGCCACAATGTTCTGGACTATATTGATACACAGAGGTGGGAACTGCAACACCACAATGAGATTCTGGATTTCATTTTAAAAGAGAAAAGTTTGAAAAGTAGAGACACAAGATTGGATAAGGCCAGTTCTTCCACAAAGACTAGTGAGCAGAAGGGTACATGAGGAAGCAAAGAGGTCTGTTTGGGGCTACTGCAGTCATCCGAGCAGGAGGTGATGATGGTACCTGGGATAAAGTAGTATCATTGAAAGTGGTAAAAGCAAAACAAATGAGAATCATCCAGAAGTTAATCTCAACAGGATTTGCTACTGGAATGGATGTTATGTATATGAGAATAGTCTCAAAGAGTTTCACTGGAGCAAAAAAAAAAAAAAAGAAAAAAAAAGCTAGAGGCATCCTTTACAGACAAATAGATTTGAAGACTAGAAAGCAAGAATTCAGTTTCAAACAACTAGCGTGTCCATTGTCACTCAGATTGAGGTGTTGAGACTCATTTGGTATATGACTTTGGAACCCTCAAGAGGGACTAGTTCTGTAATGTTTTAACTCCAAATGCCACATTTTAGGAAAACATATTCCAAAACATATTCTGAAGAAGGTAATGAGAGTGGATATATTTTTAGATACCATGCCAATTTTCAAAGGTGGGAGGCTCTGAACACATATTTCAAATGTATCCTTCGTAGTGAGGATGTATTTGAGCCACAAAGACTTCCCATTTATACCATCTTTGAATAAAGAGTTCCATTGTAGGGTTTTTTTAAATACTCTTTTGGCTCCTTGGCTCTTTATTCTTTGCTCTTTTGGGGGCACCCGCCACTCAGCTCCCAAATAAATTATACATGGAGACTTATTATTACATATCAGTGCACAGCCTTAGTTTGGCTTGTTTCTTGCCAGCTTTTCTTAACTTAAATTATCCCATCTATCTTTTGCCTCTGGAATTTTACCTTTCTCTATTTCTATATACCTATCTTTACTTCTTATTCCATGCCTTGCTGTGTAGTTGGGTAGCGGAGTGGCTGGCTCCTGAAGTCCTCCTTCCTCTCTCACTCCTTGAATTTTCTTCCCAGATTTCTCCTGATCTTTTATTCTCTCTGCCTGTCAGCACCGCCTATCCTTTCTCCTGCCTTGCTATTGACCATTCAGCTCTTTATTAGACCAATTAGGTATTTTAGACAGACAAAGTAACACAGCTTCACAGAGTTAAATAAATGCAACATAAAAGAATGCAACACATTTTTGCATCATTCAACAAATGTTCCACAGCATAAACAAATGTAACACATCTTAAAATAATATTCCACAATAGTTCCATCTCTCATAGAGTTAAGGCCTGGCCTCATTTTCATAAAAATTAACACAAAATCTCCTCATAATACATTATGCTTTTTCCCAGAGGGACTCCACCTCAGAGGCACACACCCATGAAAGAGAATTTGATTATCAGAAAATGTGTTGGCAGGGGACAAAACCTCACAATGGCACAGCAGGCAGATTGACTGGTATGAGGTTGACTGTGTGCAGCAGTCTTTAAACAAAGTTACGTCAAGCAAAGCCACGTACACATGTTCCCAGCAAATAAAAGCTGGCCCTATATGAAATTCATCTGTCAAAATACATGGATAATAGATGTTTTGTTGTTTAAGCTGCTCACCTGGAGCATCCTGTTATAGCATTTTCAAATGACTGGGACACACTCGCTGTGTTTCTGGGACAGTGCGTCTAATTTGTTTTCCTGCCTGGAAGTATGATGATGACTTTGAGAATAAGAGTGTCAAAGACTTGGGTTTGAACTTCCCCACAACCATCTGATATGTTGTGTTTTTGACTCCCTCTCTACTGGTAGCGGGACTGCTATCACTGAAGTCACTGTCTCCTCTACTGTCCTTCACACGAAATCCATCTGGATTCAGATGTGTCCTGACAGTGAAAAGAATTACTTTGTTATCCATAAAATATGTGCAGAATGTCAAACACATTGCTCAGCTGTAATGATAAATATTCAGAAATTACCTTCCGCTTGCAGCAGATTCATCTTCCCTGCGAGGGGATGGGGAGTGGAAAGAGCTGAGATTGAACCCTATTTAGAAAGAGCAGAGCAGCAGTCACTAATATTTCACCCTCAGATCAGGAGACTGACAGGGCAGGCTCTGCTCCCCTCATCAGGAGTGCATCATCTGGAGCTCATCTGGAGGGAGCTTTATGTTAAAACGAGACCCAGAAGAGTTACCTACCATGGGCAAAGGGACAGTAAAGACAGACATAGGCTCCCATGAACGATACTATCCTGTTGTCATCTGAGGAGATCTCTCCTACACCAGTTAGACATTTCCAGTCCCAAATAATCAGGCACTGAATTTGCATAATGCCCCCTGGCATGAAAATCGATTAAATGTTAGTGAGGTCTGAAATAGAGCTGTGTATGCTCCCTGCAGGAGGTGGAACCCAGTTTCTGCAGAAGAAAGAGACAAAGGCTGTCCACTACCCCCCACACGAAAACATCATGTAGTTCCACTTCCTGGAACTCTGATGGAATGAAAAGTGGCCACAAATTCATAAGAATTTGAATTCAGGCTCCCAGAACCAGCTCCTAAAAGCTCTGAGGCTTGGGGTACCTCTTGTTCGATGTTGGTTTGGGCAACACACCTTTCTTTGTGTACTAGGAACAAGTTACACTGATAATGGCCACTAGCAGAAGGCTTCAGCCATTGGTCAAAGCATCAACCAACTAGTAAGAAATCCAGCTGCTTCTCTACTCCAAAAGCTGAGTCCCATCACCAGTCCCTGGTGCTACCAATGCTGAGACCGGCACAATTTTCCCACCAGGTGGCGCCCGGTCTACTGACACTTAAGGCAGAGTAACAGTGTGATCACCACAGAACAGAGCTGGCCGGCCTCTGTCCAGCAAGAGGATGACCTTTCTGTGGGGGAGGGGAGGGAGAACAAGATCTTGTTGTGGCCAACTTTTCACCAGCCAGTAGGTGACCTGATCACAGGAGCTCAAGTTCAAGTCCCGGGTGATTATTGTGGCCAGAGAGACTTCTGGAGGCTTGTTCTTGCTCCCTGACACTTCACACATTGGCTTTGTGCAGAGAGCATTATCTTTTTGTCGTCCACTCTCACAATATGGGACCTCACAGCGGAGGGTGAGGGTGCCCCACAGCCCTTGGCCACCGATGTCAGGTCATCCTCAGCGACGCACTCCTTGTCCAATGACACCCTGTTGCCACTAGGTGACACTGGCTGGCTACAGCTCGGACTGATCTTGTGAGTATAGAGGGCTCTGTGCTCAAGCCTGTGACACCCAGGTCTCTGTCCGAGGTGCTGACCAGCTCCAGTGTGTTGCTGAGTGCTGGGTCTTTTCACAACCAGATAACTCAGACCTTCGATGTTGTGGGCCTGTCTAACAAGGTCATCCCTGATGCAGTGATAACAGAAAAGGGCTGGGGCACTTGAGGATGCCAGTAGGAGGATGACCACCATGTCGAGAGCATTGACACCCCAGATGTTCAGGATGACCTGGTGGGTGGCAGTCCAGGCCTTGTGCCCAGGCTTGAGACCAGCTTGAAGATGTTCTGATGCCTGAAGGTGAGGCTGCCAGAGTTCAGGTAGTGCTAGTGACTCGTAGGGCTTCAAGTGGAGTGTGAGCAACATGGGTGAGCACCATTTTGCCTTTGAACCCTCGTAGGATCCAAAATCGTACAGGTCTAGCAGCAGCGATCACTCTGGTGCATGGTCAGCTAATTCCACTTCAGCCAAGGTGTCCTGTAGAAGGTTGGGCTATGGTCATTGGCACAAGCAGGCTGAAGGCAGAGGGCAGAAAGGGACTGGCAACCTCTGTCCTAGACTACCAACTCCAGACTGTAGGAAGCCTGGCTCTCCAGGTTCAGCTCAGGTAGCTGCACCAGACTGGCACAGGGAACATGTCCTTGTGCCTCTGCAGCTCTGTGACAAAGGTGCTATGAGGGTTGGCCAAGCATAGATTCTGTGGCTCATTAGCACCCACATGATAATTGCAGGCACCTCCAGGGTGGGTGCTTGTGCCTAAGGAGTTCTCTCTGAGTCCTCCACCAGGATCTGAGGCCAGAGAAAGCTGGTGGAATGCTCATTTGCATCCCTTAACCTACCAGCTCACATGGGAACTGATTACACCACGGAAGGCCAGTATGCATTGTAGGGCCTGACTGCAGAGACACTCCAGGTCCGTGTCTGTGTCACAGTCACCTGCCCTCTGTCCTGTCACACCTAGAGCAAAGAGGATCACTTCACCAGGTCAGTCTGACTTGACCTGTGCTGAGATTAAACAGAACAACACAGTCTGAGAGCACCTCTGGCTGTACCAGGGTCTTCTTCCTCACAGATGAGAAAATGGACAGTTTTGATGCAAAACAATTATCAATGCACAAGCCACAGAACTAACATAAATATAAGTCCAACTTCTTACACTGTACCAGAAAATCTGAGGTTCTGGCAAAAACAAAGAAACAACAAAAAAAAATTTGTTCCTCAAAAAACTAATTGCAGACTCTGGGCTCAAAATTCTAGCCCTTTCAAGCCCAAAGATGCTTGCCCTGTTAAACACATTTCTTCATTAAATGTTCTGCTGGTGTAATCACTTTTCCCCACCCCAGGCTTAAGAATACCTCTATAGGACTCCATGGAGTGGGTGGGGTGGGTATACAGGTAAACATATGCAAGTAACTCTCTGTTTGGGTCAGTCCTCACCGTCTCTGGGCCTTTGAGCCACATAAAGGCCTGGAGAGATGAACAGTGCCCAGGGTTGTACAGGGGGTCATTAAGATCTCTTTATAAATCTATAGCATACCAATACATCTTACTTGCTTTTCAAGTATGTGCATTTCTCACATTGATGGTATGAGCATGGCATCCACAGCCTATTTCCTCCTTACTAAGAAACCCTCTTCCTTGGAGGCACATCTACCCTTGGCCTTTACCAACTGAGATAAGCATATGAACTCATTACAATGTACCTTTTTCAACCCACAGTTACCCATTGACATTGGGTTGCCATTTCTTGTCTTGGAGGGCTCTGGAATAACAACTTCTCCAGAGTGAGGCAATGTCTAATCAAAGGAGAACTCTTTTCCAAAGCAATCATTTCTGAATAGCTTTTCTATTGCAAAGGAAGCATTAATGATTTTTAAAAACTCAGTCCCTTCATCTCCTTTCATGTCAGTAATTACTTATATGTGGAGAATCAGTGTCAGAGAAGTTTGTCAGCTATGAACTACTGTAAGGGATAGTTAAGAGTACACGAGAGATTTAGGAAAATATACTGCAGTCAGTCTTGTTAGAAAATTGCTGTCTACCAATTATTTTTTAAAGCCCCTGGCTGGAAAAAAACACGGGTGGCTTGATTGGCTGAAGGCTAAAGACGCATTAAACCATCTGTCTAAAGCATAATAAATAGTCTTGTGTTAAGTTTCTTTATGTGTGAAGTGCTCTAAATGCTAAACCATCCCACATGTTAATGATGACATTGTTCTTCCTGCCTAGGAGACATCGTCACTGCAGAGTGCTCTTTTAACTAGTCATCTTGAATCAGTGAGCAGATTGAGTTACTCATATGCACAAGCTTTTCCTGGCTCCCCCGTGATCTGTAGCATTATTGATTTCCACAAAGACATGCCCACAAATAACTATTTTTCCTTCACTCTTGGAATAGAATTGGCATTTATTTTAGCAATAGGACATGTGAATTTAATTCTGAGACCAAGCCACCTCTGATGAGATCGTTAAATTTCAGGTGTTTAAGCTTAGCAGCAGAGTTTGGTGTTGACTTCCATGTTAATTACTGATCACCGTTATTGGAGGAGAACAGGAAACTTGAGTTAGTTTTGGATGGGTAGTCTGAGATTTTTTTTTAAGATTTATTTCATTTCTGCTAGACTTTTAATTGTACCTAATGAGATAGCCTTTTGAAAAGGAAACAGCTGTCCCTCAGCATTAGTGACTGCGGACTCTTGGGGCCAGTGTTTCAAGGGCATGCGGGGAGTTTTCTTTCCTAGAAGTAAATACCCCAAGAAGCTCCTGAATATTTGGGCCCTGGATCTCAGAGGAGGATAGGAGAATCTTGTCCTTCCACTCAGTATCTTTATTCTTATATATCCTTTAAGTGAAAACTGAAGCTGCTGCAGCTGCTATTCAAGTCCTTGCTTCCGTGTGCATTAGCCAGGAGAGGGACCCATTTAACCACATTCTACGTCCTTTCCCTTCCTTCTTTCACACAGCAAGGCTCAGCCTCTACCAGTCGTCAGCACTGTTGTTACCATTCATGTTCAGAAAAGCCATTTAGGATACAGAAAATGAAGCATAATCTAAGGCTTCATCCACACAGCATCAAAAGATCCAGATGAAGTATGCAAAAAAGCAACTAATCAAACCTATTACTTCCACAATGCTATACATCTGGATGTTTATGTTTGGAAACATCAAGCAATGGTGTTTAAATGCCTGATTGCATTTTTCACCCATCTTTCCTCCAGCTGTTTGGCATCAAGGAGGCCATTGCTAGGAAGAAATATGCTTTGCTGTTAGGGATTCGTTATTAGTATTATCATTGTTTTGTAGTAAACATCTACCTTATTAAAATGCTGCTTTATGAATGAAGGGCAGCTGGAGATTTGGGAAAGAAACATTTTTCCGAGGCAAAAAATCAGTCCTATGCCAATAGAATGACAAGCTGAATAATATAGAAACTGTATGCTCTGTCCCCCCAAGGGATGTGTCATCAGGAAGCTGTGTTTACAGCCCCGAGCTGCTGGTTTGCTCATGTTCCATTCTGTTGGTGCCATTAGATGAAAATCTCTCTTACTATTGAAAGCACTATGGCAGAAATTTGCTTTAGGTTACCTGTGTTGCCCTTTTCCAGTGTATTGCCAAACGATAGGTCCATGAAATATATTTTGATTCCTGCTGGAGTCAAACATAAAGCAAAACAAACAGCAGGGTCAAGGGTGGTAATGAAGCCACAGGAAGAAGAAATGGACACGGAGAAGCAGTGTGTTCAGCTTGCTCAGTTTGGTTTCAAAGAAGGAAGATTTGGTGAACAACCTATAGAGTACACCTTTACTCTTAACATGTCAAGAAATCCCATCTGTAACACATAATTTGCCCTTTTATCATTTAAATAATACATGTTTTATTTTGCTGAACACATAAATACCGATAAATCCTGTTATACACAGAATACATTGTATGTACACTAAAGTAATTTTCACCAAAAACACATAGAAAAAAGTTAGCTCCCTAATTCATAATAGCATCTGGGTCTTTCTCATAATTCTTCTGCCCTGGTACATAAAATTAGTAATAAACAGTCAGAAAAATTAACACACAGGAAAGTTCTGGGGGTGAAAATTAGCAGGTGTATCCTGCCTATGGGTCAAAGTAAGCATCAGCTTTGACAGGACTCTATGCCAGTATCTAAGCCAGGGACCAGTTCAATGCCATTAATGTATCCTGAGACACATTTTCATTTCTCAACTGAACAAACATTCCAGAGCTGAATGAGCAAAGTATTATCAAATGTAATATTGCTATCTTTGAGGAGTAAGTTCTAAAAGTTGAAGCTATTAAATCTGATTCAAGGAAATAAAGAAAGAAAAAGGCAAACCATTTTGAAAATCATACCTCGAAAAAATTAGTCTTTAGTAGAAGCAGCCTCCCAAAGAGAGCAACTGTTTTACATTACCTCACAAAGAATACTGTTAGCTCATATTCATGCAACCCCACTACATAGATAATTTATTATCAAACCTTGGCTGTATAGTCATTTATATGAAAAGTTATAAGCAAATTGATGATGCTTTTGGATGAAAATCACTTAGGAAAAACAGTTCATCCCAAAGTCACTCAAAATACCATCTACACACATAGTATAGAAACAAATGATATTTTATCAATCACTTAAGTGCTTTAACCTAAGAAAAATCACAGAAAGATATTAAAGAATATCAACATTAATCAAAGCTACCCTTAGCATAAAATAAGCATTTAAATGATGTAATTTTCACATAAAATAACATTTTTCATCATGTTAATAAAGATTTTATCAAAACCATGTAATCTTCAAATGCTACATAAAACTGGCAATTTTACGCTACTGACTTTATTAATATCACTGCATGAAGGAAATGAAGTCAATAAAAAATATTTTTACTGTTTTGATTCACCAATGCCTCAAATCTAAGTGAACAAGTGAAGCTGACTTTGAATTTGACCCTAACTACCTAAAGTATCAAACTTTATGTGTTCACCTGGCAGAGAATAAGAGCACTTCCAGACCTTTATCTACAGCTGTTCAATTACACAGGTGATACAATAAATTGCAAAGCCTCATGAGAAGAAAAATATTAACTTCACCACCAAATTTCAGAGATATCACAAGTGCCAAATGGCATAGTTGTATTCAGTACAAATGAGAACTGAGCAGATAAGACCATACTCAACTAGAATGGCCAAGCATGGAATTAACCTAGATGTGATGTGAACATGATAGAGACACGAAGTCTTTGTAGAAGGGTTGGATTAGGTCAGTTGGTTGGAATGAATGGCTCAAGGAAAATAATGCACTAGATAAGTTTGAACATAGAGTCTAGGAGAGAGACTTTGATGGTGAGTTTTAAAATGTCAGTGGATATAAGGTAGCAATGGGAAAGCACTGAGGTCTGGAGCAAGGAATTGCTGCCATGTATCTAGACACATAATGTCTATGATTGTTTTCCCTGAACATTGATGAAATCCTAAATAATGACCATACTCTAATTTGAAGTTCTAAGCCAAACTTCATCACAAAGACTATCTGGATATGGGTATCTGTCAGGTAAATTATGCAGGTGATATTTGCATGACCCAAACTGCTTCCTGCCTCAAAACGTCTTACCAGAACAAGTTAAATAGAGACTGAAATCAAAAGGAAAGCCAGTCAAGATGTCTGCAACCTATGTACAAGATGTGAATGGCTTGAACAATGAGTAGCAAGATGTGTGAGGTAGGAATTTGAAGAGTATTACAATGGATAAATCAGTGTGGTGTCATAACAGATAAACCCTAGGCATGAGGAAATGACACACACAAATTATTCTAAATACTTAAAGGATAGTTGTATATCCTTAGCATCTCCAATTTCTAAGAAAAGCAGTAACCATCCTCCAATAGGATTCCCAAAACTTCCTCTAACAATCACTAGCTAAGTGATCAAAGACAGAAGATTTCATCAGCAGCCCTCAGTGATGTCTGGGAGGAATGCCTACCCTAAGGTAAAAAATGAGAACAAGGAGTTCAGTGCTTAACACTCTGTGAGATATCCAGACAAACGTGTCCTTCATTGTAGGCATTGTGCTGTGGTTTATTAATTGAAGAGAATATCTCCTACTCCTATTATGAATCAGAGTTATAGTTCATAACCTTTGACAATGTATAACAGAGTGCCTAGCTTAGTAACTTCTATATGCAAGGGGCTCATTAAGATTTGTGAAATATCAGTGAAAGTCTCATAACAACATGCCATTTCTATACAATACCTCATAACAATATCTGGATTCAAAACTACAAAACAGGCTAAGGAATCATAGGCTTGATATCTGGAACTTAGTATAATATGAGACCTCTATAATAAGTGAAAGTTACTAAATAATACTGGCCCAGCCATGTATAATAAAACTAGGTTCTTGGATTAAGTTTAACATTGGCTCTCAGGGAGTATAAGACATTAACAGTTTGCCTGATCAGCATCCAAATTTATTGTGAACCTCCCCCCATCTCTTCTCCAAGCCAATTCTTGTAAGAAAATTATGACAGACAGATTCCTCCTCCCATAATTTTGGAATAATAACAGAATGTCCACATGACCTGTGCTTAGACAAACCAGAAATTCTGTCCTTCTAACTTCAGTGACTGTCTCAAATAGAAGTATGTTTCCCAATTAATGACATCAAGAGAATGACTGAGCTCAGAAAATGTAAATGAGTAGAATCACAATACTGGGAGGTGCTTTCCTGAAGGTAAAGTCAGTATCCTACAAGGAAAACCTGAGATGGTGTGGAGCACTTTGATGCAACCATTTCTGATCATCTCTAAAATTATTTAAGTGAAACAGTGAGTTGCATTGAAGCTAATTAGTTGAATCCCATCACAAGCTCACTAAAAAATACTAATGTATTCCAAAACTGGGAAGGGAATTATCAGAAATAGACCCTAACACAAGCAATCTGCTGAGGGAATCCAGGAAAGAGGTCCATGGGGGCCTATCCATGAGAAGTTGGAAGGCTGATTTGCTTTCTTGGTATGTGTTTGCACAGCTGCTGGTAAAGTTGCTCATATTTTAGATTCAGATCATGTATCTTTTAAAGCCAGAGATGGGGAGGTCAAGGATTAAAAGGACTTGGCTACACTTACAGGGAAAAGTCCCCCCACTAAATTGCCAATAATTGTGAGTCTCCAATTGAAAGCAGAAAAGGATAAAAATATATTAATGCTAAAATAGACACTTTCTGGCTGAGGCCAACATTCCAAGAGAGATGAGAGTTGGCACGTTTCAAGTAGGAAAAAAAAAAGTTTCTAGACCAAATTAAAGTTAAAACAAAAAGAGCAAAAACAAATATTCAACAAGAGTGATTTTTCACTAGGCCTTTGAAGACTTTATTATTTTTTTGACTATTTTTTCTTTGACTATCTATACCCATTTTTTTTTACTCTGTTTAAAGGTTTTCTCAGTCTGGACCACCTTACTGTGTACCTGCAGCCTTTTCTGACCACATGAGTCAAGCCTTAAACCCACCACATGGCTCCACACATGGCACTGGTTGGCTCAAGCCTGCAGGCAATGGCTGGAAGCCATGTATTCTGTACACTGTGGCCTGCCTGAGAGACTGTGTGACTAGGAAGCTATGTCTAGCTCCCTGTTTTATGTTTGGAACTTGGGACTAGGAAGCTGTGTCTGGTTCCATGTTTGTGTGTTTGGAACTTTCTTTCTAAGCTTCCTCAGGTCCTATGTGGAAATATATGCCCCATGCTGAGTACCATATGTAAAAAGTCTTTTTTTTTTCAGTCCTGTCAGCCAGCTCCCAAATAATGACATGGAGACTTCTTATTGATTTTGAAAGCTCAGCCTGAAGCTTTGGCTTGCTCCTAACTAGCTATTATAACTTATATTAAACTAATTATATTAGTCTATGTTCTAGTATGTGGCATTACATCTCTTCCATCTTGTACCTCCCATGTTTCCTCTCCATGTCTCCTGAAATCTGTGCACCTAGATTTCTTCTCCTCTTCCTTTCCCTACCTGGAAATCCCACCTGTACCTCCTGCCCAGCTATTGGCTGCTCAGCTTTTTACTACACCAATCACAGCAATACATCTTCACACAGTGTACAAATATCCCACAACAAAGAAATATGAAAATCTTACCCAGAAATCAAGGGATTGATTTGAAACCAGTAAATCTCCATTTGAAATGGCATTTTACCTGCAATATCTGTCTGTCTGTCCTCCTCAGATGTAGTCACAAAGGATGGGTGACAAGAAAGACCATTTCTGTGATCAGAATCTGGGGAGGATACATTGACTGGTCTTGGAAGACACTCTTTAGTCAAGTCAGGATAGAGAGGATAGATGAAGAGGGGAAATAGCAGGGACATGGAAATAAAAAAAAAAGCCCTTTCCCCTAGAGTCTGGTTGAAGCCTCTCACCAGATGAGAAACAAGAATTCCAAGACGATTAACATTTGCTTAGGGCCCTTCTCTATTTCCGCTACAAAGTTGTCATTTTCTAGGAATCTCACCAGAAATCCCTTTTACAGTATGTATTAATGAATCTGTTTCTCAGCCTCTTCGATAAAACACTATGTTCTAAAGCAAGTTGAGGGTGAAAGGGTTTCATTTGGCTGATAGGTAGGTCATTGCGGGGAAGCCGAGGCAGGGACTTGAGGCAGAAACCAGGAGGATGTTGCTTATGGGCTCGTGCCATGTGACTCACACAGCTAGCGTTGCTATACAGCCCATCTGCCCGGGAATGTGGTGCCCACTACAGACTTGACTCTTCGACGTCAATTAGAGATCAAGAAAATTCCCCACAGACATGTTCTTAAGGCAATCTGATGGAGGCAATTCCTGAACAGAAGTTTTTTTCTTCCAAGGTATGTCAAGTTGGCAGCTGCAGCACAGGGGGGAAAAAAGACGCAATCAACCCCTCCTGTGCAGCCCTGGTGGCTCCTGGGTTTGTTTCATCAGATTGCAATCCTGTCCAAGACACCTACAGAATGTCCTTAAAAATCACACTTAAAAAAATAAAATAAAATAAAATAAATAAACGTTTAGACCTCATAGACGCTCGGATGCCTACACTGGGCCTGTACAACAATGGTTCAGCCAAAAAACAAACATGACCAGAGGAGAAGCTGTATCTCTCACTGCTGAACTATTTGTGACTGATAGATGGAGGGACTGCAAGAATCATTTTCATCCCATGCATACCCACAAATTACATGGCCAGGCTCTGATAGATAACTCCAACTCAGTGCTCTCACAGATGGCCCTGGCTACACCAAATGGGTCACAAAACAAAACAAAAAGTCATAAATCTAGTAAACGTACTAGTAGGGATGAGGCAGGGGGTTTATAATAATGGGACAGAGATAAATGAGGGTGGAGATGAGAAAGTAATCAAATCCACTGTATGTATGTATAAAATTGTTAAAGAACAAAACCAACAAAGTAAAACAGGTAAAAAAAAAAAAAAAAAGATTCTTCTTTTTTTATTTATTATATTTGTGTTTTAATTTTACACATCAGCCATGGGTTCCCCTGTCCTCCCCCTGTCCCGTCCCTGCCCCCACCTTCTCCCCAGGCCCTCCCCTCCATTCCCATCTCCTCCAGGGCCAAGACTCCCCTGGGGATTCAATTCAACCTGGTGGATTCAGTACAGGCAGGTCCAGTCCCCTCCTTCCAGGCTGAGCAAAGTGTCCCTGCATAAGCCCCAGGTTCCAAACAGCCAGCTCATGCACTAAGGATAGGCCCAGGTCCCACTGCCTGGGTGTCTCCCAAACAGTTCAAGCTATTCAGTTGGCTCAATTATCCAGAGGGCCTGATAGAGTTGGGGGCTCCACAGCTTTTGGTTCATAATTCATGTGTTTCCATTAGTTTGGCTATTTGTCCCTGTGCTTTTCCAATCTTGGTCTCAACAATTTACACTCTTACAGTCCCTCCTCTTTCTTGACAATTGGACTCCTGGAACTCCACCTGGGGCCTGGCCAAGGATCTCTGCATCCACTTCCATCAGTTATTGGATGAGAGTTCCAGCATGACAGTTAGGGTGTTTGGCCATCTGATCACCAGACTAGGTCAGATCAGGCTTTCTCTTGACCATTGCCAGTAGTCTGAAATGGATATATCATCGTGGATTTCTGGGGACCTCTCTAGCACTTTGATTCTTCCTGTTCTCATGTGGTCTTCATTTATCATGGTCTGTTATTCCTTGTTCGTCCTTTCTGTTCTTGATCCAGCTGGGATCTCCTGCTCCTCTAAGCTCTCTTTCCCTTGAACCATGCCCGTCATTACTCCCACTGTCGCCCAGATTGTTCATGTAGATCTCATCCATTTCTCTGTCATTGGGTGATCCTTGGGTCTTTCCTAGGGTCCCATTTTCTGGGTAGCCTCCCTGGAGTTGTGTAGCAGTCTAGTAATCTTTCTTTTACATCTAGTATCCTACTATGAGTGAGTACATACCATGTTTGTCCTTCTGAGTCTGGGTTACCTCACTCAGGATGATTTTTTCTAGATCCATCCATTTACCTGCAAACCTCATAATGTCATTGTTTTTCTCTGCTGAGTAGTACTCCATTGTGTATATGTACCATATTTTCTTTATCCATTCTTCAGTTGAAGGGCATCTAGGTTGTTTCCAGGTTCTGGCTATTACAAACAATGCTGATATGAACATATCTGAGCAAATGCCCTTGTGGTATGATTGAGCATTCCTTGGGTATATGTCCAAGAGTGCTACAGTTGGGTCTTGGGGGAGATGGATTCCCAATTTTCTAAGAAAGCACCATATTGATTTCCAAAGTGGCTGTACAAGCTTGCATTCCCACCAGCAGTGGAGGAGAGTTCCCCTTGCTCCACATCCTCTCCAGCATAAGCTGTCTTCTGTGTTTTTGATCTTAGCCATTCTGACAGGTGTAAGGTGGTATCTCAGAGTCATTTTGATTTGCATTTCCTGGATAATTAGGGATGTTGAGCAATTCCTTAAATGTCTTTCAGCCATTTGAGCTTCCTCTGTTGAGAATTCTCTGTTTAGTTCTATAGCCCATTTCTTAATGGACTGTTGGGCATTTTGGTGTCTAATTTCTTGAGTTCTAAGATTCTTAGAAGCTTGAAACCCACCATTATGTCTACTACTAAGATGATTTTTGACCTTCTTTGAAAAGCCTATACTCATGCTCTCCAGTGTGCCCCTCCCTAAACACATTCCCTTTTATTTTAATAAACTCCAACTGCTTTATACCAGCTCTTCCTGAAATCCTTTACTATGGCTAAGCCAGGATCCGGTTTCACCTGAGTCCAAGTCCCTATAGGATAAAGAGAACGCCCATCTGTCTCCATTCCCACCACCACTGACAGGGAGTCCTTCCATCTCTGTGCAACAGGACATGTTCCTGGGCTGTGGACTATGTTGTGTAGTTTTCCCTTTACCAGGCAGAATTTCTAGGTTTTTTTAAATTGCAGTAATCTGCGATTGTGTTGGGGACAATTCAATGTGAGACACAAACTGGCAGATCATGGGTAATTGTGCCCATATATTTGGCAGCACTGCAGATCTTCCCAAGGTCCACTTTGCTGTGAGATGTAGCAATTATATCCATCCCTGAGTGTTCTCTCTCTCTCTCTCTCTCTCTCTCTCTCTCTCTCTCTCTCTCTCTGTCTCCCTCCCTCCTTCTCTCCCTCTCTCCTCTCTCTTCTCTCTCTCCCTCCCTTTCTCTCTCTCTGTGTGTGTGTGTGTGTGTGTGTGTGTGTGTGTGTGTGTGTGTTTGCTGGGGGTTGAACACAGGGCCCTACACATGCTAGACAAATATTCTGTCACCAAGCTACATCACTGGCCCTTGTTTTTTGAAATCTTACAATGTAGTTCAGGCTAGCTATCAATTCATAATTCTCCTGTCTTAGTCTTCTGAGTATGATATTACCAATGAGCTTCCTTGATGAGTGGATAGATCACTACACTACCTATCCTAATGTTTACTTTTTCCCGTTCCCTAAGCTTTTGTTCCTTGATAAATACAATCACCTTTGATGCTAAGCTTCTTGTGTCCTGCATGCTATGAAGCATCCTGTGTCCAGTAGTAATTATCTCTCAGCCAGTCATTGAATGTCTTTGTTAACTCATCCTGAGTCAGTAACATTGCTGTCAGTGAGCAGATGAAGATTCCATTGAGTTGACTCACCTGCCCTCCCCAAATCCTCTTCCCTTGTCCTTTTAATCCAAGGTAGACAAGACTCCCCCTTGTACTTGAGAAGCTGCCCTTCATCTGTTCTCTTGTTGCTGGCTGCCTTATTCAGGACAGCTGGCAGTTTACAAAACAGCTTTTGTCTCTCAGATTCTTTATCAAGGGGCTTAGGGGAAAGGGATTTAGGGATACTTCTCAGACGACCAAGAGAGCCAAGGAGAACCAAACCCATGCAAAATATAGCAGCCAACACTTGTCTTGTTTGTTCTGACTTCTCACCCAGGACTAGGTTCATGGCTTTTAAATCTCCCAGGTCAGTTTAACTCTCAAATTCCTATCAGTGTGATAGGTGAGGAATTCTGGAGGGCTCCCACTCACTTTCAGGATCATGTCATCTCTTCTGATTACCTCCATAAACTGAATACCTATTAATGATGGATTTATTAGATAGTGTGAAGGCTATAAGAAACATGTGAGGTTGCATTAAGATAAAGTTCCAAATTTACCTAGAAGCTTATTGCATGCATTTCAGAGAGATAACAATTAAAAGTAATCACTATATCATTTGAACTTTCATTTACCCCATGAGCTCTAGAACAAGAAAGGGCTCCTAGGCCTTTCACCGTCTCCCCACTTCTTGTTACTTTCCAGTCCTTAAGTTTGTTCTAGCTCAACCAGCTGTAGTATTTCACGGGATCTGCTTTATTCATGCTGTTCCTGTGGCTGTTTCTGCCCCATGAGCTTTGAAATGTTACACAGATACACACTTTAAAACCATGCTTCTCAAGCCCTGTGCCTGTCAATCACGGGAAGGTCCGAGTGCAAATTCCGGAATCAGTAGGGTCCTAGGATTCTGCATTTCAGACAGGTGTGACCTCATTCTGCCTAAAAAGTTGCTCTCTCAAGATGAAGACCTTAGCAGCTATCCAAGGGCATGGATGCCCTGCCTCAGAAGCCTGGATGCATCTCACTTTTCTGCTGTTCTAATTAGACATACCTCATTCAGCTTTGTGTCTTATTTTAGAGCAAAGCTCCCAGATTAAACTATGATGCAACATAATTAGTCTGGCATTCTTAGTTATATGCTTTAATATCATAAGAAGGGGGCACTGTGATTTCACAATTCACAATATCACCATGGCTATTGTCCAATACATGTCTGGAAGAAACTACACAAATAAGCCTACACTGCTTACAGGGATGCCCTTCAATGAACACATTTAGATCAGACCCATACCAGACATCACAGCAACTACCCATATACTAAATAATTGCTTCATGCAGTTCTAAAGATCAAGCAAACCTGTTTATGCCATAGGAAGAAATGGATGACTGTAGCATATCTTATAGGAATGCACAGAGCAAGAAGATAACATTTCCTTGACGTTCAACTTCTTTTTGCTTATTTGATCACATAGTAGATGTCTTTAAAGAGTGGTGCCTTACAATTAAACTTTCCCTACTTTGGAAAACAACATTCTTTCTTAGATTTTCCAACTCATTCATGTCCAGTGTAGTACATTATATATATATATCCACACCCACCCACCCACACCCACATATATATATATATATATATATATATATATATATATATATACTTTTTACTATTCAAACATAACAGCTACCCACATATTGGTTAAATATGTTAAGAGATAAAGAAAGAGGTTAATGAGATACATATTATGCACTAGGGAGACACATGTGTGCATGTATAGAAATACATATATATATACACACATATATACATCTATATGCATATAACAAAAATTAATTTTGCAAATGCAGTCTTTAATATGCTTTTAAATACGACCTATTTGTTTCCTCCTTGCCTTTTGGTAATGTTAGCATGCTAATAACTCCTCTGTATGCTTGTATGCTGTCATTTGAACAGTTGATCAGGATTATACCAAATAAGGCACATGTGCACATACCGTAGCATTCTGTAATTTAACCATCCCTTTGCAATTGAACATTGCATTTGTGAGTAATTTTGTTATTTGTGACAGAAAAATTCAAATGCAATCACTTAAAATGGATTGAAATTTGTATCTGTTCATGCATAATAATTCTCAAAGCTCATGCAGTGATTCCCACAGTGCCAGAACCCACAATCTACCATCCTTAGAGTGTTGCCTTATGTTACAAAAACACATCCTAATATCACTTGCACAATCCAGTAGAGGAAAAGGTCAAAGGTCCAAGTAAAGTGTTCCTCTCTGAGGAGCCTTCTTAGACATCACATATATTTTTTATTGGCCAAAACATAATTAAAAAAGAGGGTCAGGGTGTATCCTGCTTTTTACTCAGGGACCACATCTACAGCCACAAAGAAGGATTCTTGTTCCTAAGGGAGAAGAGATAGGAAAACAGCAATCTCTAACCTAGAGAGTGGCTAGCTTCCCAGTTTTGTTCTTGTTCATAATGCTGTGATAAGCACTGTTGCACACACATCTATGCAAACATCCCCAATGATTTCTTTGGGATAAATTCCCAGAAGGTAAATTGCACAGTCCAAGGATATGCCAAATTTTAAGAGTTTTAATATGCATTGCTAAATTTCTCTCCACAAATATTATGCCAGTTTCCATTCTCATCAGAATGCAGGTGGAGAGAGAAAAATGCTAATGTGAGATTCAATTTTTAATTTAACTGTTCAAAGATTCTGTACCTCCTGCGAGGAAGATAAAGATCCCTGCACCTCCAGAAAGCCGGCAATTGAGATTTCCAGAATAAAACTTTGCAACTACCAAGAAACCCTCTGCCTATCTAATAGCATCAAAGAAAATACAATTTGGGGTCTAACTATGAAAAGGATACTGTTGCTGTGGTTATTGAAAATATTTTAAGAAAGGGTGCACGGAAAAAAAAAAAAACAGTCTTAGATTTGGTAAATAGTAACTAGATTTGAATCCCAATTTCCATTTTGTGATGACTCTAAGCAGTCCATTTAACCTCTCAGAGGCTCATTTTCCTTAATATAAAAATGAGGCAATTAAAGCCTCTCTCTCTCTGTCTCCTGCTTTTGTGAAGTTTAAATTTGTTATTGTGCAAAGGTTTAATCATAGTTGTGTTTGAATTGAAGTTTGTGCTCTCCTTCAATTTTATGATATTGCTATTCAGTATTTTATATTCTCCATAACTGCCTGGAGATGATAATAAACCCCCTTTCTCCAATAAAAAGAATCATTTGGTGCAACATTCCTCAGGGCTTCAGTTTTGTCATTGTTTTGTAATCTTTATTAATAAAGGATATTAGTTTTTTAATCAACTTTAATCCATAATAAAATACACACACATTTTAACTTTACAGCTCACTTTCAGAAAGTCCCTACACACATGACATTGCCATCTCAATTGAGATGTAGAGTAGTCGCATTGTTTTACAAAGTCCCCTTGTGCCACTTCGATTCAAACCCACTCCAGGCAATCTGCACTCTAAATTTTGTTGCTACCCATTAGTTTTTGGTTGCTTACAAATTTTACTTAAAAGAAATCATAGAATGGATCTTTCATTCCTCTCTTCTATGCTGTGTAATATTTTAGATACATCCACGTATTTCACTTAGTTGGTTGGTTGTGTTATTGTTGAGCAATATTTGATGGTGTGAATATGCTGAACTTTGAACAGTTGTAGGAACCTTTGTGTTGTTTACACTTTTGCCTCTTATAAATAAAGTAGCTATGAATATTAGCATACACATTTTTATGTAGTTTCCATCTTAAAGAGAAGGGGGATAAATACCTACAAGTGCAATTGCTAGCAAAAATAGCAAACACTTGCTTACTTTTGTAACTGTTAAAATGCTTTCCATAGGATGTGCATTTACATTTGTTGTGGTATATTTTCTTAAGAGGTGGTATGATGACCACCAGCATAGAGCAGAGTGGTGATGGACATAATATTTTAACAGTGAAATAAGCAGCGCAATACAGCTGAAAGCTGGAACTGTGGTAGATCATAAGACAGTTGACATTTCCTCATAGAAGGAAGGGGAAAGGTCAAAGACCTTTGCTTGCAATTCTAGTCATCATTACCCACTGCCTCAGGAGCATGTGGTCTTGAGTTGCTCGAGTATAAAGGAAATGGATGATTGACTGAGATGGAGACTCCTCAATGGTGTTTTATGAATCACTCATGCTGGGTGGGGACTTCCAGAGCCACTCGTTCTTCTGTACGTAATCCCAATAAACTCACTGGTGCAGCACCGTTGACTTGACAGAAGCCCCTCTGTGATTTGTCAGTGTCCTCTCTGTCTCTGGTAAATAGGCTCTTCTTTATGCTCCCCAACAAAAGTAAAATGTTTTTTAATAAAGCAGCTGTGAGTAAGACTTCCAACTTCTCGACATCCTTACCCACTAACCCACATTGAGTTCTTAGTGCTTTTTCTTTTCTTATTAAAATGGGTATGAAATGATGGCTTATTTTCCTGGTGAGTAACAGTGTTTAGCATCTTTCCTTGGCCTCTCTCTCTCTCTCTCTCTCTCTCTCTCTCTCTCTCTCTCTCTCTCTCTCTCACCACTCCCGTGTGTGTGTGTGTGTGTGTGTGTGTGTTGTGCTTATTCAAGACTTTTTTTTTCTATTTCAATAGTTTCTTTATCTTCTTGTTAAAGTACAAAGGGGTTTTTTGCATATTTTCTTCTGTAAAACGTTGTCTATTCCATCTTTTAGTAATTTCTTTGTATTCTGGTTGCTGACTCATAAGTGTCCTTTGTATATTCCCATAGTAAAGCCTTTAGCAGATAGATGTACATAACAAGTGAACTTCCACCCCACTCTATGGATTATATTTTCATATTTTGATGGTATATTTTAAAGAAGTTCTTCACTTTGATGATATGCAAATTATTGCCTTTTAAGGTGGTATTTCATAGATTTTCTATTCTATCTAGATAATACCTATTTATCCTGATGTTACAGAGACTTCTTTTCCTAACTTATTTTCTCAAAACTTGATAGCTAGAGCTTTGACCTTTATATCTGTGATCCATTTTAAATTACTTTTTTTGTGTGGTGTTAGTAAAGGGTCAATGTTTGCTTTTTCTCATATGGATAACCAGCTGTTGTGGTTCCAGTTGTTGAAAACAACGTTCCCTTTTCTGTTGACTTATATTGTTGCCTTTGTTGAAATGGGTTGTGTATGTGTAGCTCTGTTTCTAAGTCTGCTCTGTTCCACTCTCTGTCTGTCCCCCTGATGATTCCATACTGTCCTGACTACTGTCTTTAAAAGAAATCATGAAACCAGACTGCACGTATCCTCTAACTCTTTCCCCAGATGATTTTCACTGATCTAAGAGGTTTTTTATTTGTTTTTAAATTTCGTATAAATATTAGAATCAGCTTGTAAATTTTCACAAAAACTAGTTCTGAGATTTGAGCTGGTATTGCCTTGAGTATCTCTTTCAAATTAGAGAAAAACGAACAACTTAACAATCCTGAGACAGCCTGTCTGCAAGCATGCTGCACACTCATTTGCAGTTTTGAAATTATCTCCCAGGATGATTATTACTTTAAACACATAAGACTTTATATTTTATTATATTTATTTAAAAGTACTTTATGGTTTGTTATTATGCTAGATTTTTATCATTTCTATTTTACAGTCATTTGTTGCTAATATACAGAAATACAGTATTTTATCTGTATGTGTGTTGGGGCAGGGTTTAGTCACAGAGGTCAGAAGAGGGCATTGGATCCCCTGGAGCTGCAGTTATAGGCGGTTGTGAGGTACCCTACATGGGTGCTAGAAACCAAATTCAGGTCCTCTGGAAGAGCAGCAGATGTTCTTAACTTCTGAGCTGTCTCTCCAGTTCCATGAAAATATAATTTTTAATTGGGATAGCCAAAGACATTATTAAATCCATACATTAATTATATTCATTTCTTTCTTTTTTGCATTTAAAAGACTTCTTAGGCTTTTTATGTGTTTTTTTTTTTTCAAATAAAGACAATCTAACTTCTTATTAAGTTTTCTCTTTTCTTATTTTACTGGCTAGTATCTCTAATTTAATATTCAATAGAAGTGGTGATTTTTTTCATGTTCCTTGTACTAGAGAAAAAAAATTAGTATTTTACAGTTAACTATATTATATTATATATATATTATAGTTATATAGTATATATATAATACTCTATTAAATTGTAAACTTCTTTTCTATTCCTAATTTTCTCAGAGAGTTTATCATATGCAAGCATTAAATATTGCCAAATTTTTCTCTGTATCTATTTATATCATCACATTAATTTTCTCCTTTGTCAAAGAGATAAACTATAGTGGTATTTTCTCCTTCCATGACCCTTTTAAGAGGTTACTTTGGGCCATATAGCCCAACGTCATAGGAGGAGTAAATACCACTACAATAAAATGCATGGTTTATAGGTGTTGAGTCATTCTCATATCTTTAGGATCAACATCCTCTGGTAATAATGTATTTTCTACCCTATTTAAGATATAGCTGTTCTTGATTAGGTAAATATTTGATGTTTTGGCATTTCTGTTAGCAAAAGATGTTATTTATAATTCTTTCATGATGTCCTTGACAACAATTTAATAACTATTAAATATGAACATGTCAGCATAGGTTTTAAGCTGTAGAAATCCATAGTTACATACCATTTTTCTCTCTTTAGTGAGCTGAAGCTCTGGATCCTGTCACACATAACAATCTTATCAAATCTTCATTTCTTTGGCTTTATTGGTGTTGGTATATACTAGGTCTCACTGTAAGTCATAGTCTTCTATGTGTGACCTTTATGGATCCTCAAATGAATGCTCAGGATATTAACAAGGGTGAGTCAGGACCTCAGCATCTTTTGGCAATGTTTTGTCTCTGATGTCTCTATTCTACCATTCCAGCTCTTAGCTATACACATGTGTTTCTAGTACTCTGCCATAAGCTTACAGGAATTCCTCTTTTTCCCTGTCTCAAAACCCAGCACAAAGTCAATGGTGGTAGTAGTGGTGGTGCACACCTTAAATCCCAGCTCTGGAGATGAGGCAGGTGGACACATGGCCAGCCTCATGTATCTACATAAAGAGTTTCAGGACAGCCAGGGCTACATAGTGAGACCCTGTCTCAAAACAAACAAGCTAAAACAAACAACACTGATCCCTTCTGTGATGCTTCCAACCACTACAGTGGCTGTTGGCTATAATTTCTCCTCTTTGGTTAGGCTGGGCCACCATGATATATATGTACTCCAGCTTCTTGTACCACAGCAGAAAACTGGGCCAACACTTAGCTCAACATTTGGAGACACTTCCTCTTCCCTTGAAGATTGTTCTTGTTTAATACCAGAAAATGGTGGCCTCCTATCGTCTCCCAGTTTTGGAGTCATCTATGACAAAAAGCAGAAGTCTACAGGGCTTTATTGTATTTAAATCTGATTTGTGGCAGCCAGAGGGAAGGTTCCAACTTTACGACAAAGATAAAGTGAATTTCTTTTACTGTCTTAGAGGTATATTGAAAGCAGGATGGTTGGAGTGCATATATGGACATTTTGAAAAGATTAGTCCTTCTAAATCTCTTCACCTTTTACTCACAAACTTTTAATCATTCTCATAGCATTCCACAATATTTATCTAGCAACCACCTACCGATTAACTGTCGCATCCTGCATTCTGAGAGAAAAAGCTTAAGCAGAAATGCCATGCCATGTGCTCTGTAGAGTCAATAAGGCAAACAAACTGTGTTTTTCCAGAAATTAAATATTTTTGACATAAACAACAACAACAACAACAACAACAACAAAACCATATGGCATTGCTTCCTGAATCATCTTGGACCCAAGTGTATGGCACCATATCCAAGGAGGAAAATTCAGATTGCTACTGCCTTTTCTTCTCTGTTTACCTCCATAAGACTTCCCTCCTAGCTAGAAATCTTGCCACATATCAAACTAACACTCAATACTTGGCAGCTTAAATAACCACCACCTCACTTGTTCTGGTTCTATAGGCAAACAGTCAGGGCTGAACCCAACTAGATGGGCCTTTTCTGGTCTCATCTTGGGCCTTCCATGTAATTATAGTCATCTGTCAGCACAAACAGGGCTTATTTGACTAAGTTCCACTCACAAGTTTGGTAGAAAATACTGTCAGCTGAGCCATATGTCCCCCAACAGGTCAGAAAGCTTCTTCACACCAAGGCCATTTACAAACGTAACACGAGATAGGACAAACCTATAGGCAAGCATTTGGCCTGTGCTTGTGTCACATTTGCTAATGTCTCATTGTCAAAACAAGTCACACAGACAGAGTCAACATAGTAGACAACTAACAAAAGTGATTCATCAGTGCTGTTACCATAAAAATCCAGTACATTTGTTTAAACTTCTTGTTGTGTACCTAAACATGTGCCATGATTCTGCAGCAACTTTTCAGTGTGGCTATGTATTGCTTCTAAGAGAGGATTCAACAGCCTGCACAGTCTGCAAGATGTCCTGATGATGACAATGCAACTTCTCCTTTGGAAATGCATGTCAAGGGCTCCTTTCGCATAGGTGCAGATGAGGTTGACCTTGTATTGCTCCACTATTAGCTGCTTATACTGTTTTTCCACTATCATAGGGTTAGTAAGCCAATATGATATCAACCCACATAGTAGCCACTTGGAATATACTGACCCAAGTCTGATAAGTGCTATAGGCATAACTCACACATTTTAACATTTACCCGGACTTTTCAGGTTTAACATGGAGAAGTAAGAACATAAAGATCGGGTGGCTTGCTTTAATTAAGGCAAAGTACAAGGAGACACATAAGTAAGTTTGGTGTCCAGACCTTTCAGTAGTTAGAGAAATATACTCTTAATAAAACATCCTAGTTGGTCATGTGGTTGGGTCCTGTCTTCCTGGGTCCTCATCTTCTAAGTTATGGCTTTAATTTATATCTTTCACATCTTCATTCCAGCCAGGATCTGGTGCTACACATCTGTAATCTCGGACTGAAGCAGGAGAATATCAAAAGTTCACAACTACCTTGAGCTATATAGACTCTATAGCTTACCCCCATAAAAATATGTGCATCCTAGTCACATATTTTTTATTATTATTATTATTATTATTATTATACTTGTGTTTTAATTTTACACATCAGCCATGGATTCCCCAGTCCTCCCCCCTCCCGCTCCCACCCCCACCTTCCTCCCATCTCCTCCCCTCCATTCTCATCTCCTCCCCTCCATTCTCATCTCCTCCAGGGCCAAGACACCCCTGGGATTCATTTAAACCTGGTGGATTCAGTACAGGCAGGTCCAGTCCCCTCCATGCAGGCTGAGCAAAGTGTCCCTGTGTAAGCCCAAGGTTTCAAACAGCCAGCTCATGCACTAAGGACAGGTCCTGGTCCCACAACCTGGATGCCTCCCAAAAGTTCAAGCTATTCAATTGGCTCACTTATCCAGAGGGCCTGATCCAGCTGGGGGCTCCACAGCCTTTGGTTCATAATTCATGTGCTTCCATTCATTTGGCTATTTGTCCCTGTGCTTTTTGCAATCTTGGTCTCAACAATTCACACTCTTACAGTCCCTCCTCTTTCTCGAAATTAGACACCTGGAGCTCCACCTGAGGTCTGGCTGAGGATCTCTGCACTCACTTGCATCAGTTCTTGGATGAGAGTTCCAGCACGACTGTTAGGGTGTTTGGCCATCTGATAACCAGACTAGGTCAGATCAGGCTTTCTCTCGACCATTGCCAGCAGTCTACAAAGGATGTATCATTGTGGATTTCAGGGGCATTGGGGATTTCTCCAGCACTCTGCCTATTCCTGTTCTCATGTGGTCTTCATTTATTGTGGTCTGTTATTCCTTGTTCTCCCTTTCTGTTCTTGATCCAGCTGAGATCTCCTGTTCCCCTAAGCTTTCTTTCCCTCAAACCTTGCCCTTCATTACTCCCACTGTCATCCAGGTTGTTCATATAGATCTCATTCATTTCTCTGTCATTGGGTGATCCCCGTGTCTTCCCTAGGGTTCCGTTTTCTAGGTAGCCTCCCTGGAGTTGTATAGCAGTCTAGTAATCTTTGTTTTACATCTAGTATCCTACTATGAGTGAGTACATACCATGTTTTTCCTTCTGAGTCTGGGTTACCTCACTCAGGATGATTTTTTCTAGATCCATCATTTGCCTGCAGACCTCAAGATGTCATTGTTTTTCTCTGCTGAGTAGTACTCCATTGTGTATATGTACCATATTTTCTTTATCCATTCTTCAGTTGAAGGGCATCCAGGTGGTTTCCAGGTTCTGGCTATTACAAACAATGCTGATATGAACATAGCTGAGCAAATGCCCTTGTGGTATGATTGAGCATTCCTTGGGTATATGCCCAAGAATGGTATAACTGGGTCTTGGGGGAGATGAATTCCCAATTTTCTAAGGAAGCGCCATATTGATTTCCAAAGTGGCTGTACAAGCTTGCATTCCCACCAGCAGTGGAGGAGAGTTCCCCTTGCTCCACATGCTCTCCAGCATAAGCTGTCTTCTGTGTTTTTGATCTTAGCCATTCTGACAGGTGTAAGGTGGTATCTCAGAGTCATTTTGATTTGCATTTCTCGGATTATTAGGGATGTTGAGCAATTCCTTAAATGTCTTTCAGCCATTTGAGCTTCCTCTGTTGAGAATTCTCTGTTTAGTTCTATAGCCCATTTCTTAATTGGACTGTTGGGCATTTTGATGTCTAATTTCTTGAGTTCTTTATATATTCTGGATATCAGCCCTCTGTCAGATGTGGGGTTGGTGAAGACCTTTTCCCATTCTGTAGGCTGTCGCTTTGTCTTGTTGACCGTGTCCTTTGCTCTACAAAAGCTTCTCAGTTTCAACAGGTCCCATTGATTGATTGTTTCTCTCAGTGTCTGTGCTACTGGTGTTATATTTAGAAAGTGATCTCCAGTGCCAATATGTTCAAGAGTACTTCCTACTTTCTCTTCTATCAGGTTCAGAATAACTGGATTTATGTTGAGGTCTTTGATCCACTTGGACTTAAGTTTTGTGCACAGTGACAGATATGGATCTATTTGCAGCCTTCTACACATTGACATCCAGTTATGCCAGAACCATTTGTTGAAGATGCTTTCTTTTCTCCATTGTACATTTTTGGCTTCTTTGTCAAAAATTGTATGTTCATAGGTGTGTGGGTTAATGTCAGGGTCTTCAATTTGATTCCATTGGTCCACATGTCGGTTTTTATGCCAGTACCAAGCTGTTTTTACTACTGTAGCTCTATAGTAGAGTTTGAGGTCAGGGACTGTGATGCCTCCAGAGGTTGTTTTATTGTACAGGATTGTTTTGGCTATCCTGGGTTTTTTGTTTTTCCATATGAAGTTGAGTATTATTCTTTCCAGATCTGTGAAGAATTGTGTTGGTAATTTGATGGTGATTGCGTTGAATCTGTAGATTGCTTTTGGTAAGATCGCCATTTTTATTATGTTAATCCTGCCTATCCATGAACATGGGAGGTCTTTCCATTTTCTGACATCTTCTTCAATTTCTTTTTTCAGGGACTTAAAGTTCTTGTCATATAGGTTCTTCACATGCTTAGTTAGCATAACCCCAAAGTATTTTATATCATTTGTGGCTATTGTAAAGGGTTATGTATCTCTGATTTCCTTCTCAGCCTGTTTGTCTACTGTATATAGGAGGGCTACTGATTTTTTTGAGTTGAACTTGTATCCTGCTATGTTGCTGAAGGTTTTTATTAACTGTATCAGTTCCTTGGTTGAATTTTTGGGGTCACTCATGTATAATATCATGTCATCTGCAAATAGGGAAAGCTTGACTTCTTCCTTTCCAATTTGTATTCCCTTAATCTCTTTATGTTGTCTTATAGCTCTGGCTAGAACTTCAAGTACTATATTGAATAAGTATGGAGAAAGGGGACAGCCTTGTCTTGTTCCTGATTTTAGTGGTATTGCTTTGAGTTTCTCTCCATTTAATTTGATGTTGGCTGTTGGCTTGCTGTAGATTGCCTTTATTATGTTTAGGTATGTTCCCTGTATTTCTGATCACTCCAAGACCTTTATCATGAAGGGGTGTTGGATTTTGTCAAATGCCTTTTCTGCATCTAGTGAGATGATCATGTTGTTTTTTTTTTTCTTTGAGTTTGTTTATATGGTGTATTACATTGACGGACTTTCATATGTTGAACCACCCTTGCATCCCTGGGATGAAGCCTACTTGATCATGGTGGATAATTGTTTTGATGTGTTCTTGGAGTCTGTTTGCCAGTATTTTATTGAGTATTTTTGCATCAATGTTCATGAGGGAGATAGGTCTGTAGTTCTCTTTCTTTGTTGCATCTTTGTTTGGTTTAGGAATCAGGGTAATTGTAGCCTCATAGAAGGAGTTGGGCAATATTCCTTCTGCTTCTATTGTGTGGAACAATTTAAAGAGTATTGGTATTAAGTCTTCTTTGAAGATCTGGTAGAATTCTTCAGTGAAACCATCTGGTCCTGGGCTTTTTTTGGTTGGGAGACTTTTAATGACTGATTTCCTTAGGGGTTATTGATCTATTTAAATGGTTTATCTGTCTTGATTTAACTTAGGTATGTGGTACCTATCCAGAAAATTATCCATTTCTTTCAGATTTTCCAGTTTTGTGGAGTAGAGGTTTTTGAAGTATGAGCTGATGATTCTCTGATTCATTGTCTGTTGTTATGTCCCCCTTTTCATTTCTGATTTTGTCAATTTGGATTCTCTCTCTCTCTCTCTCTCTCTCTCTCTCTCTCTCTCTCTCTGTCTGTCTTTTGGTTAGTTTGGATAAGGGTTTGTCTATCTTGTTGATCTTCTCAAAGAACCAACTCTTTGTTTCATTAATCCTTTGTATTGTTCTCTTTGTTTCTATTTTATTGATTTCAGCTCTCAATTTGATAATTTCCTGGCATCTGTTCCTCTTGGGAGACTTTGCTTCTTCCTGTTCAAGAGCTTTCAGGTGTGCTGTCAAATCACTAGTGTGAGATTTCTCCAACTTCTTTATCTGGGCATTTAGTGCTATGAATTTCCCTCTTAGCACTGCTTTCATAGTGTCCCATACGTTTGGGTATGTGGTATATTCATTTTCATTGATCTCTAGGAAGTCTTTAATTTCTTTCTTTATTTCTTCCTTAACCCATTGGTGATTCAGCTTAGCATTATTCAGTTTCCATGAGATTGTAGGATTTCTGTATTTTCTTTTTGTTGTTGTTGTTGAAATCTAACTTTAAACCATTGTGGTCCGATAGAACACAGAAGGTTATTCCATTGTTTTGTATTTGTTGAGATTTGCTTTGTGGCCAAGTTGGTGGTTGATTTTAGAGAAGGTTCCATGGGGTGCTGAGAAGAAGGTATATTCTTGTTTGTTCAGGTGGAATGTTCTGTAGATATCAATTAAGTCCATTTGAGCCATAACATCAGTTAAGATCATTATGTCTCTGTTAGTTTCAATTTGGCCGATCTGTTCAGAGGTGAAAGTGGGGTGTTGAAGTCTCCCACTATTAATGTGTGGGGTTTTATATGTGATTTAAGCTTTAGTAATGTTTCTTTTACATATGTGGGTGCCCTTGTGTTTGGGGCATAAATGTTCAGAATTGAGACTTCATCTTGGTGGATCTTTCCTGCGATGACTTTATAATGTCCTTTATCATCTCTTTTGATTGATTTTAGTTTGAAGTCTATTTTGCTGGATATTAGGATGGCTACACCAGCTTGCTTCTTAAGACCATTTGATTGGAAAGTCTTTTCCCAGCCTTTTATTCTTAGGAGGTATCTGTCTTTGAATTTGAGGTGTGTTTCTTGTATGCAGCAGAAAGATGGGTCCTGTTTTCATATCCATTCTGTTAGTCTGTGTCTTTTTATAGGTGAATTAAGTCCATTGATATTAAGGGATATTAATGACCAGTGATGGTTTGTTCCTGTTATTATTTTTATTTTTTAGTGGTAGTATGTGTGTACTTCTCTTCTTTGGGGTTTACTGCTGTGGTGTTATCTATTGCCTGTGTTTTCATGGGTGTATCTGCCTTCCTTAGGTTGGAATTTTCCTTCTAGTGCTTTCTGTAGGGCTGGCTTTGTGGATAAGTATTGTTTAAGTCTGGTTTTGTCTCGAAAGGTCTTGTTCACTCCATCTATAATGATTGAAAGTTTTGCTGGGTATATTAGTCTAGGCTGGCATCCATGGTCTCTTAGTGTCTGCATTATATCTGTCCAGATCCTTCTGGCTTTCAAAGTCTCCATTGAGAAATCGGGTGTTATTCTGATGGGTTTGCCTTTATAAGTCACTTGTCCTTTTTTCTTTGCTGCCCTTAACATTCTTTCTTTATTCTGTACATTTAGTTGTTTAATTATTATGTGGCGAGGGGACTTTTTTTTTGGGGGGGGGGGTCTAGTCTGTTTGGTGTTTTATAGGCTTCTTATACCTTCATAGGCATTTCCTTATTTAAGTTGGGAAAGTTTTCTTCTTTGATCTTGTTAAATATATTTTCTGTGCCTTTGAGTTGGAATTCTTCTCCTTCCTCTATCCCTATTATTCGTAGGTTTGGTCTTTTCATGGTGTCCCAAATTTCTTGGACATTTTGGGTCATGACTTTGTTGGTTTTAGTGTTTTCTTTGACTGATGAATCTATTTCTTCTACTATACCTTCAACACTAGAGATCCTCTCTTCCATCTCTTGCATACTGTTGGTTATACTTGCCTCTGAAGTTTCTGTTTGTTTACTCAGATTTTCTATTTCCAGCATTCCTTCTGCTATGGTCTTCTTCATTTCTTCTATTTCCCTCTTCATGTCTTGGACTGTTTCCCTTGCTTTTTCATGATTTTCTTTCATGGACTTATTGTTTTCTTCTGCTTTAATTGTCCTTTCCTCTAGTTTTTTATAGCATTCTTCCCATTTTTTTGTTTGTCTGTTCCTCCACTTTATTTTTGATTTCTTCTATATAAGGCTCTAGCTTCTTCATGATGTTACCTATAAGGTTGTTTACTTCTTCTTCTTCCATTCCGTGATGTTCAGGTCTAGCTGTTGGAAAGGTCTAGGTTCTGGTGATGCTGTATTGCTCTTTATTTTGTTGCATGTACTTCTGCCTTGATGTCTGCCCATCTCCTTGTGGGTTCGTTCTTGGTCTTATCAGTGTACTTGGTCCAGACAGAGATGACAGATTTAGGGAGCCTCTCTCTGGTCCAAATGAGAGTGCTGGCCAGATAGGAGCTGGGGGGCTGGACTCTGAGTCTCAGGAAGTTCCTGGGGTCTCTTTATCTTGTCCAGATGGGAGCTCCTCTTGTCCACATGGAAGTTCTGGGACAGGATGGAAGCTCTGGTTCAGATAGTAGTTCCGGGGACAGATGGTAGCTGGGGGCTCTCTGGTCCAGATGGGAGTTCCAGGGCAGGATGGGAGCTGGGGGCTGGTCTCTGAGTCTCAGGAAGTGGCTGGGGTCTCAGGCAGAGGGGTGTGGGGGCAGGGTGTGGAGACTGCAGGGTCTGCCTGAGGTCTTGGAAAAGGGGAGCCTTCACGCAGTGCCCCCTGATTGGCTGGAAACTGGGGCCAAGTTGGGCAGGTCCTCCCGGGATGGCTGGTGTCGGGGTGGGGGACCCAGAGGTCGTTGCCTCTCTGATTACAACCCCAGGCCTAGTCACATATTTTAAATGGAAACTTCCCCAATTCATAAGTAGGATTCAAAATATATTTATAATTCTTACTTCTTATTCCTCAAACGCTTGATAGGATCCTGTTTCATCCTTGCAATTCCCTTCCTAGTAGGGATGAGTTCCAATGAAGAAGGGGTTAATGACAGAAAGTGGTATTTCTGAATTCTCCTTGCTCACTACTTCAGCTGGAACCTCCTGAGCTGACCCCTTCATGTAAGCCCTGATATTGAGGAATTTCAGCACCTCTATTATTGCTTTTGCATGTCAATCACCTTCAGAAATGTTTCTGTTCTGATTTAGTTACCTATTAATCTATACCCCAGAACCACTTCAGTTTCAACACTTTGAGATCTGGGATATCTTTTCCCCAAAGTAATCTCTTAGGGTAGATTTGAGCTATCCTGTGAGAGGAGAATTTTGCAATTGCACTCTAAAATGCACTAAAGGGCAAGATACTGAAAATAAAACTACTTTCTACCTCTTATAAACGCCAAGTGAGTCTGTCAGAGAAAACAAAGGAACACCAGTACAGAAAAAGGTCAAAAACCCTGGGCCACCTGGGGCCACTCAGAACTCCAAAGCCTCCCAAGTCTGTAAGTCCTCACCTACCCATGAGATGCACGATTGTGAAGGCATGAAAACTCTGAACAGCTACAAATCACTAATAAGTCCATACAAAAAGACACTGAAAATCCAAATTCATCTTTACCAAGTGAAGGATGTGCTAACAGGAGGGAATATAAACAGAGCATGCCGAGAGATACATAAGCAAGGGACTAACACACCAATTCAAACGCTTGTCAGACATCTCTTCAGAGTGTCTGACAGCAGGAAGCCAATTACTTGAGAAAGAATGAAGTTTGTTTTATGGGCTCACTATAACAAACTCAGCCCCTTCATCCTAACATCAAGGGAGAATTTTACAACTCCAATAGAACCTGCAGAGATCTCAGTGGATGGTCTGGAGTTTGCCTTAGAGGTTAAAGCTATGAGCAATGAGATAAATAAACAGGCTTCTTAATTCACTAAAATTAGCTGTTATGATTAATCTGTGGCACTCAATTTGTGATAACCTACAATAGAAGACACTGGCCTAAGACACAGTAGCTAATGCTGTAATGTAATGTCTGGCCTTATGAGCCCCTTAAGACTTAAGATCTCTAATATGACAGGCTTTTAATTCTGTTGGCATTGGTAGCCCATCATCTTCCACAGAGAAAGGAAGAACCAAAGAGCACCACTCTCCATTTCATGATTTACTGACATCATCATTATTATTTAATAATTTAATATTCCCTACAAAGAAACAAGCTCTTGAAAGTCTGTACCTCAGCTCCAAAAAAAAAAAGAAAGGAAAAAATGTTTTCATTAAGAGTTCATCTTTGCTTTGATTTGGAACAAAAAATACCTAGTTTGTCTCTTTTGTTTACCTCTCCCTTTCCATTATATTCAAAGGAACAGCGAGTGGGGTTCTTAATTACTTCACACACTGTACTTGGTTAAATACTGTTGAAATGTGCCTCCCTATGCTCCAGAACGCCTTCCAGACAGGAGCAGGACTTCCCACAACAAGAACAAACTTGGCCATCTAGGATGATAGAAATGTCTGGCTAACCCCTGAGCATAGCATTAAATGTTTGTCATTCTCCCAGAAAGTCACTCTAACTTGGTTGTTTACGAATAATGCACTACACTTTTAAAGCCAACTTTAAAAGCCCTACCATGGCATTTCTGTGTCATATTGGCAAATATTCCTTCAAATACTGACAAACAGAAAATGGAAAAGAAAGAACCTATTCCCCATTCCTCTGAACTGTGGTTATTCCATCAGCAACATGCTATCTTTTCTCCTTCTGAATTCCAGTTTATACTGTGATGCTGTCATTAGCTGTGGTTTACCTCATTACACTTATTTTCCAAACACTTGGGAAGCTCCTAGTTATCGTTTCATGATTAATTTTTACATCCATTACACTGTGGTAAGAGAGCATGCTCCATCACTTCTCAGTCATTGATTATAATCAAGTATAGAGAACATGCCCTATATGAATTTAATATCTGAAGTTGGTTGGCATTTGTTTTAGCTATCCTGCAGTTGAAGAGAGCAATGTCCTAAGCATGTTAGTTAGGTCAAGTATATTAAACATATTGTTCAATTCTCTATCTTTAAGTACTTTTTTCTCTGCATTTTGAATAAACTGTATGTCCTGGGACTGTAGAAATTGCTCAGCAGTTGAGAGTGCACAGTGTTTTTCCAAAGGACAGGGCTTCAGTTCGCAGTACCCATGTCAGGCAGCTCAAACTACTTGTAACTTCAGGTCTCCGGAGTCTAATGCCTTCTTCCGGCCTCTGTGAGTACCTGTTATACATGCAAAACACACACACACACACACACACACACACACACACATACACACATGAATAAAAATAAATTATATGTGTGTATTATAATTACCTAAAACTATTATAGCTTTATATTTTCTTTTCCTATTAGCTTTTACTTTATAAATTTTGAGATGTAATATTGTATCTATGCAAATCTGTTGGTGTTACTTCTCAGCCAAATAACCATTTCATCACCATGAAATATCCCTCAAAACATTCTTTTCTTTTTTTTTTTTTTAATGATGGAACAAAAATATACCTAAAAGCAAAGCTTCTGGAAAAAACTATTTGTTCTTCCTTGTCTTGTACATTTCCTCAGGCTTGACCTTGGTCTCCTGCCTGGTCTTGTTTTTCAGGGCTGGGTCTCTAAAAGACATCCTTGTTGACAGCTGTTTTTTCCAAGGGGATGTCCACAGAGTACCTTGTGGGCATGAGGTGATTGTAGTTATAAACTTTCACAAAGGACTTGATCTTTGACCTCTTGGCAATGATGGCTTTGCATCTGGAGTAGCGTCCAGCCTGGACCAGCACTGCTTTCCCGGATTTCATGAACTTGCCCATTTTGACAGCAAGGAGCTGATACCCAGCAGAAAGGGAAAAACATTCTTTAATTTATGATCTCTTACTAACTTATCAAAACAACTTTCATTTGGCTAATAGTATCAAGGCATACATACCTTTGACATCTTCTTACTCTCAACCTCTCTGCATGGTTTTTGTTTTAAATGCTGAAGATTAAAGTCCAGGGCCTCAAATATTTCAAGCTCCACCTCCAACTTTGCCAACTCCCACACATGTTTTAGTTGTTTGCTTTGGATAACATAAACTTTGAATATGTGAGTGTGATGTATTCATATGTGGCACACTCTGTAGGTGCATGCATCTGTCTGTACATGCATGTGTGGAGACCAGAAGCCGGTGTTAGGTGTCTTCCTCTATTGCTCTTCATCTTGTATTTTGATACAGGGGATCTCCCTGAATGTGGAGTTTACTGTTTGACTGGACTGGCTAAACAGTAAACTTCTGAGATCTGTCTGTCTCCATTGAGCCATGTGGTGACAGATGTATGGTTCTGTATCTGGCTTTTCCATGAGTGCTGAGAATCAGAACTTGTGGTCTCATGCTTAGGCAATGAACTCTCTACCCATTGACCCATCTTCTTGGTCTCATATTTTTTTTTAATTCCAATTTGAAATTATTTGTCCCTTGATTGGGATAATCTTTTCACTTAGTGCACTTATTGATAGCTATGAATTCAAACCTACTGTCTTATTGTACATTTTCTCTTTTTCCTATTGCTTGATCCTCCCCTCGCTCTTATTTCTTGCCCAGTTATTTTCTAATTAAACATTTTATATTATTCCATTTACTCTATATTATCCAATTTTTATATTTTTACATTTATTCTAAATTATTCCATTTTACATTTATGTACTTTGAGTGGTGTGTGTGTGTGTGTGTGCGTGCGCGCACGTGTGTGTGTGGGGGGGTGTGTGTGTGTGTGTGTGTGTGTGTGGTGTGTGTGTGTGTGGTGTGTGTGTGTGTGTGTGGTGTGTGTGTGTGTGTGTGTGTGTGTGTGTGTGTGTGTGTGGTGTGTCTGTTTGTGTGTGTGTGTGTGTGTGTGTGTGTGTCTGTTTGTGTATGTGCACATTTCAGAAGATAACTAGTAGAAGTTGGTTCTCTCCTTCGATTCTGTGAGTCCCAGAATCATATTCAGGTTGTTATGCTGGCAACAAACATCCTTATCCAATGAACCATCACCCACACCAACCTACTATTGTTTTAGGAGCTACTCTAAAATAAAGCATGTATCATCTTTTACTTCTACCAATACATAATGAAAGAACAGTCAAACTGGGTTTTTACTCATTCATTTTCTAGATATTTTAATTTTGACATGCATGTACCTTGTAGAGATGGGTAGATATTTAAATCCCACAAAGCAGAATCATCATTATAATATATACTCCAGGTTTTTAAATTGAATTTACCCAACCGTTGATCCACCTTGTACTTTTGCCTACTTATTAACCCAATGCCACACACTTTACTAAGATACAATGAACAGGCAGCATATGTCTTAGATAGGACCCTTTCAAAGTTCTTCTGAACTTGCTGCTCACAATAAAGCCCAGCTAGCTCAGTTGGTAGAACATGAGACATTTTTAATAAAAAAAAATTATTCATTTTACACACCAATCACAGATCCCCTTCTCATACCTCCTCCTGTTCCCCACCAGAATCCTCCCTCTGACCCACCACCCATCCCCTCCTCCAAAAGGGTAAGGGCTCCCAAAGGGAGTCAGCAAAGCCTGGTACATTCAGTTGAGGTAGAACCAGGTCCCTTCCCCTTGCATCAAGGCTGAGCAAGGCATCCCACCATAGGGAATGGGCTCCAGAAAGCCGGCTCAGAGCATGAGATTTTTAATCTCAGGATCATGGATTCATGCCCCATGTTGGGTGCCAAATATAGATGAAAGTTTTTCTGTCTCCCACAGCCATTCAGTTCCAAATAAACACACAAAGGCTTATATTAATTACAGTATCTTTGTTCTATGGCCCAGGATTACCACTAACAATCTCACTCATCTTAAATTAACTCATTTATATTAATCTATGTATTGCCACATGTCTCATGGCTTTACCTGAGTTCCATTACATCTTGCTTCTCAGGTGAAGGCATCTCCTCTGACCCTGCCTTTATTCTCCCTGTTTCTCTCTTGTATTTCCTGCCTGGCTGTCTCCTGTCTTGCCATAGGTCAAAGAAGCTTCTGTATTAAACAATGATAGCAACACATATTCACAGTATACAGAAAGACTATCCCTCATCACACCTCTTTGTTCCCAAACTCTAGATGTACAGGATTCTGACTATAACCTTCTTCCACTGCTATATCTTCAGAAGCACCATAAACAGTCTCTTGCCTTTTGGATTTTCTAAGCTAAAGCCTGATCTCTGGCTTTATACTTCAGATAAAGCAGGTTGGTCTCCTTACACTCTCTGGGCTGGGCTCTGCTCCCATGCTGTCACTGAGGCAAACAAGCTTCTACACCTCATCCAATAGAGTGAGATATTAAACTCTCATCAGACTAAAGCCACACACTTTCTTTTAAATCCTTTTTTCATATCATAAAATAGAAGAAAACACTCCTTTGCCTTTAAACCATGAAGAGAATAAGACATACAAGATTCTAATTTAATTGTCTACAAAGTTCAGAAAACCTGACTATAATCCTCAGAAGAGACTGGATGGAAGTTCCTAAATTGAAGATCACATGAGGAGAAATTTATTAAAGATAAAGATCCACTGTCCTCATGATTCAAAAGGATGCAAAATTCAAAATCAAATGACTATAAGAGTTAAAGTCCTTTCTACTGGTGGGGACTCTATATAGTCTTTCAAAGTGGCAAGGCATTTATTGTAAGACAGTGAAAATTTGCTAACTTTGTCTTGTTTTTCTTAGAAGGCCACTAATATAATCATGAGAGCCCCCATCCTCACTACATATCCAGTCCTAACTACTTCCCAAAGGTGTAACCTTCAAATGAGGAGAACTGGGAGTCAAACCCCAATGTGAGCTTTAGAGAATATAAACACTATAGCAATAGGTGAAGGACTAAGTAGTGTTTTCTAGTTCCTTGTCTGCCAATCCCCATTTTAAAAGTGTTTTCATCTTAAATAATGGATACAGTATGACTACACTTGTTCTTTATGCTTTCACAGGACTCAGGAATTTTGAACTAGTTTTTAACACAAAGTGCCACAATACACTGTGAATTATTAATTATTTGATTCCAAAGCATTATTCTTTAAAACCAAAATGTTTAAGTTAATAGGACTTTTTTACTCTGGAGAGGAAGATTTTCAAGTTTATGAAGGACTTGTGGAAAATAGGCTATTACTACACAGTTGGCATTCCCTTCCTGCTGAGTGACAGAAAATAAGCATTAAAATCTGACTTTAAAAAATATTTTTATGTTAGTAGGGACATTGAGCTAAACTGCCTTCCCTGTACACAAACATGGGCCTCTATATGGCTGAATTTCAAGATACAATATACAATGTACATCTATGTTTTTCTTTACATTTTTCCTCCTCCCCTTCCCCATCCTTCCCCTTCTCCTCCTTCCTTCTCCCAATCTCTCTCTCTTCCCCTCAACCATTTTTTCAGATGATGAGAAGTACATGTGTTAAGCAGGTGCTTCTGTCCCTGAACTACATCTCCTGTCATTGGTCCTCATATTTACTGATCCCAGGGAATTTACTGAGTATGGACCTCCTAGTAGTACTGACTTATAAATCAAATAAGGATTTATAAGAAATGGTCACTTCTCTCAATGATTTTATAGATTAATGGGAGAACTAGAAAAATAATGAAATCATTAATACATAGCTGAGTAGTGATAGCTATATGTAGAGTTCCCTAAGAGCCCCAAAGAAGACAACCACCATATGCTTCCTAAAGTGTTCATGTTGTCTTAAAAATCAAGATAGAATCAGCCCAACAATCATCAGTTTTCTGTGCTGGGTAACTAAAAGGATGTTGGTGGTGCCAATAAAGCAGGAAATGTATAGCAACATTTAGAAAGAACTATCATTAATTTAATCTTGGAAGTAGTGGCTTGTGCTGTTGGCACAAAGTAACAATATTCATAGTTGAATACCAAGACATATAAGGATAGAACTTAGGGAAGCAGAGACTAGAAGTACAAATTTTTTAAGTAATCAACACTTGGTTGGTGTTATTATGATTTAGATATCAATGTCCACCAAAGGCCATGTGTTTAAAAGTCTAGTCCACCACAGTATTAAACCAACTCTTAATGGCTTATCTTTACAACCAAGATTAGTGCATCTCTGAAACCTCATCAGTGAAGTGTTTCCTTTGGTTGATTGGTTGGTTGGGTGGGTGGGTGGGTGGGTTGGTGGGTTTGTGTGTTTGTTTATTTGTTTGCAGTAAATAACAATTAATAAAGAGACACACAATTGCTAAAAGTGTAGAGAATAAGAGACTACAGAGTGGTCAATGATAATGGGACATCTATATCATACCTCCTTTTCCCAAGGCTTATGGATCATTATGGATGAGAAGACAAGAGAAAGAATTTAAGAGCCAAAGTGGTAGATGACTATAGCAACCCAGTGTTTTCCAACTGCAACAGGGCAGATTCACATATGAACTCATAGCAATTGAGAAACCACTCACAAGACCCGTATGAACTCAAGCCAGAAAAAAATCCAGCATAGGAAGAAGAGGTGAGCATGAAATCTGACCTGTAGATGTAGAATATTGGTAACTGATAGCTGCTGAGAGAGGGGAGTTGGTTTTCTTTAGGGATGTGACTCCTGGTATGTGAGTCATGCTCCAGTTGATAGCCACAAGTCTAAGAGTTTCCAGGTGGTACAAACTGGACTCAATAGGTTAAAAAAAAGTGAGGACACAAAGTTAAGTGGGTGTGGAAGATATTATCAAAATACAAAGTTTAAAATTCTTAAAGAATTTATAAAAATATTTTAATAGAAAAAATATAAATCCACAAAACAGTACTACTACAGAACGTTTAAGGGGTGGGGCCTAACTGGAGGAAATGAAGACATTGAAAGTGTATCCTTGAAGTGTACATTTGGACTGCAGTGTGTGCTCATGTTCTCCCCTCACTTCCAGACACTAAAATCTGACCCTCTCTACTCTACCACACACTCCCTGCCATCATATTCTACCTTCTACCTCTCCATATGTGCAAAATGAATGGAAACAACCAATCATAAACCAAAAACTTTCAAACTGTGAGCCAACACAAAATCTTTCCTCTTTATAAATTTATTTTCTCAGTTATTTTGTCATAGCAACAGTAAATGACTAACAAGGAAAATCAATATAGAAAACCTGGGGTGTCCCTATAACTATATTTGACTACATGGGTCAGAAGCCTTTTGGGTTTGTTTCTGGGGAAAATTTGGAAAGGTCTGCAGGACCATTCTCAAGAAGCATTCTAAGAATGATGGTGATTTAAGTGGGGCTTCAGAAGAGCAGAATGTGGGCAGTATATACTATGTTCCCAAACTGAATGGAAATGAGAACTTTATTGGAAATTGCACTAAAAGCCATCTGTGTCACACTCTGGCAAAGAACTAGTCTACATTTGTTCATACCCTGAAATTTTGTGTGAGTCTGGGTTTATCTGGCAGATGAAAGTTCAAGGTAGCACCACACATTACAGTAGCATGGTTGTTGCTTTTGGCCAGATTTGGAGAAAGAACTGGGATCAAAGGGCAGAGCAGAAAGATTAGAAAACTTGTAATTTGATTAGAAAAGTAATAAACATAAGGTTTTGTCCAAGGAGGTGGTAGTAACTAAAAAGAAGCTAAGTGCTTTGAGATAGGACAACAGCTTTGACAGTCTCAGGGATTGGCCAGACCCCATCCCTGAAACAGGAGACTCAACGGTATAAAAGGATGAACTCATTTCAAGAACTTTGCTTTCAGGAGAGCACTACAGACCATCCTTCTGATGTATGGCAGCCTGAAGAAACTGCTTGCCTAAAATTTACTTCCCTAACATCAGCTACCCAGGTGCTAAGAGGCTGCTGAAGCCACAGTCAAAGCAGCCCCAGCTGCTTCTCAAGCTAGAGGGAGACTGGGCAGGCATTATTCACATGATGTTGGTTCTGCAGACATATAGACTATGAGAATTGTGTCATTACAGAATCTTACACCACAATTTAAAGGGAAAGCTTGAGAGCTAGAGTATTTTGTGACAGGATCATAGACCTGACAACAATATATCATCCTGAGTGAGTGGTATTTGTAGCTATGAGATTGAAGCCAGAGATTCAATGAACATCCCCAGAAATTAAAGATACCAAGAACATGAAACACCTACTGAGGGGAGCCATGGAAGAAGAACCAACCTAAGAAAGTGACTGGGCTAGATTCATCACATGCCCCAGACACCAAACATGGAGTTACAGTATGTAATATTTCACCATGCTGGATTTCGGTGTTTTGTTTTGATCTAATTTTTGTTTCTGTCTCCCTATCATTCTTTTTCAAAAAATGATAACTCTGTTTTCATTGTTTTTGTGGAAGTATGTAACCTTCTTTTGATTTTTATAGGATCTGACAGCTAAGAATTTATAGTGTGACTCAGAGGAGACATTAAACATAGCCTATTGACCAATGCTGGGACTGTTAAAATGTTGGTGACTCCTACAAAAACATGAACATCATTTTGAGTTAAGAGATGGATATAAGCCATTGATGGGACATGGACAGAATGCTATAGTTTGATTCTTGTATGTTCCCCATCCAAGGGCCAGATACTAAAAGCTTGGTCCCTAGGATAGCACTGGTGGTGGACAGTGGAGCACTTAAGAAGCAACCCTGAGTTAGATGAAGGGGCTACTGGCAGCATGCCTTCATGGTGGATATTGAGACGTCCTCAGTCCCTTCTCTTTCTCTCTTGCCTCCAGCCACTGAGATAAGCAGTTTTATTCTGCCCTGCTCCCACTGCCATGACACACTGCCTGGCCACAGACCCAAAGCATTAGAGCTAAGCTAGCACAGACCAAAACCCTTAAGCCGTGAACTAAAATATTTTTGTTGTTGCTTATTCTAGGCATTTTATCATATGGACAAAAAGCTGACTAACACAGTAGTGAAATATTGAGTGGATAAAATCAGGGGAGAATATTTTGTGATTTTATGTCTTGGAGAACCTGGCAAAAGAGTGGATTTTCTTTTCAAGACAGAAAGTACCCAGAACTTCCCAGGTACAGTTCCCACAGTCTCTGAAGTGTGTCCCTGAAGCTCATTTTAAGAAAACTCCAAGTCAGGGAGATAAAGTTGTAATAAAGGAGGTGATTTGATGGAAACCCCCTGAGCCATGATTTAAAACACTGGTACTCAGGAGAGCATGCCAAACAAAACCACCCAGAAAAAGAGGCTTGAAGAAGTTGGTTTTCCTAAACTAAACACAGTTGGATATAGTGTGTGTGTGTGTGTGTGTGTGTGTGTGTGTGTGTGTGTGTGTGTGTTTAACTATGCATTACCTGTCTTTTGACTTATACAGTCAATAAAACATATTTTCACAGAATCCAAAACCAGAGGCAACTTTGAAATATACATGTGAAATGGAGTTGGATCTATTCATATCACAGCTCCTGAGAATATATCAACCTAGAGATAATGAGTTCCAGTTTGTAAGGATGTTTACAGCTCAAGAGAAATTGCCTTTTTTAAAGCTTTCCCTTTCTCTAGGTTGCCAGAGAATTGTGCATATGCTTCTACTATAAAACTCATTTCATGCCTTGTTGTTTACAAGTTGACCTAACTCCTTCAAAACATTAATGGCCTTCCAGACAAGGATTGATTCTTATACATCTTTGCCTCATATCAATGTACACACAAACTTGATAAATACTTGTAGAACTGGTAAGAATTCTACATCTGTGGTGGTTCAAACAACCCTGATAGACTCATAAAGCATAAATGTTTTAACATTTGGTCCCCAGTTGGCAGAACTGTTTGGGAAGGATTAGGAGGTGTGGCCTTGTTGTAGGAGGTGAGTCACTGGGCATAGGCTTTGAGGTTTCAAGAGCCCATACCCCATTTCCTATTTATTCTCTCTCTCTCTCTCTCTCTCTCTCTCTCTCTCTCTCTCTCTCTCTCTCTCTCTCTCTCCCCCTTGTAGTGGTTGTCTCAAAGTGTAAGTTCTCAGCTACTGTCCCAGTGCTATGCCTGCCTGCTTGCTTACTGCCATACTCCCCATCATGGTGATTATGAACAAACCCTGAGGAACCATGAGCTCCAATAAATGTTTTCTTTTGTAAGTTGCCTTGGTCATGGTGTTTCTTCATAGCAGCAATTAAATAAGTAACGAAGACAACACCTAATCACAGAATCTTCATACAGATGAATCAGAAATCAAAAGTAAATACAATGCAAACCAGAAGCCAAGGGTTTCAACTGACTCTCTCTAGTAGAAGGCCCATGCTTTTCATTTCTGTAACAGTTGGCCAGAAGCATTAAATAAATGTTGCTAGGCACCTCAGGTCACAACACCACTTGTCCCATGTTATAGTACATGTCATGCTATGTAATTTAAGAGAAACTAGAGGATAGAGATAATTCTAGATATAAAAATGATGTCCTGGACAAAATAAAACTATTATTTATGCAAAGCAAAGGACAGAACAGGAGTTTGTATAGGAAAAGATCATCTCAGGGATCATAAACCCAATCCTTAGTTCTACATAAATCCACACAAATAAAAAACATACATTCAGGAATTACATTATGGTTAGGCTTTGTTTGTTGTGTACCTTTGTATCTGAGACGGGTGCAAACTATATTTCAAAACAGTCTTCATGTGCCTGAAGGGAAGCCATTTTCTGACCTTTGCAGATTTACATTCCCACCTAGTAGGAAGTGGATCAGAATGTCAGACATATTTTCAGAAGAATGTTTGCTTTGGTCTCTTGTTGATGCAGTCATTACCTAGTGACAATACATCCTCACAAACAGAGCATTTTTGGCTCCCATTCCTGTACACAAAATGTCTAAGTCTGTTGCAGTAACAGACAAGGTACTCTGGGGTTCTGTGCTATTTTTATTTTTCTCATTTTATTATTTTTTCCATCCTGGTGTATGTAAAGAACATTTAAACTCTGATGCCTCACAATCTAAAACATAAAGTAAAATTTAAGGCCAGGTAGAGGTCAATTTTAAACTAGCCCTGACTTGATGTGAGTGTCTGGAAGTAAATACAGCATAAGCTCTGCCCAACTGTGAGCTACTCACACAGCCTGACTTTCTTGGTGGTGGAGAGGTGAGTCCTGATCCTGCACAGGGCCAGCGCAGCTCTGAGGAATCCAGAACCTGGCTTTGGCCTCCTACCCTCTCCTACCAGAAAAAAAGCCCTCCCTTCCTTCTCTCTCTCTCTCTCTCTCTCTCTCTCTCTCTCTCTCTCTCTCTCTCTCCCCCCTAATATGTTGTGTGTCTGTCTGTCTGTCTCTTTCTTTTTAATGCATTTTAGTTAAAATATAATTATATCACTTTCTCCCTTCCTTTTCAAGTGTTGGGGTTATAGATGTGCAGAGCTGGATCAAGCCTAGGGCTTCCTCATGAGCGCTCTACCAACCAAACTACACTCACCCTCCCAAATCCTCCCCAAAAAACATTAAAAAAAAAGACAAGGAATCAGTTTGTCGTAAACACAGAAGTCGACATAACAAACATAGCACAGAACAGAGAAGCTGTGTTCAACTGAGCATCTTGTGTTTCTCTAGAGCTGCATTTCAGGGTTGGGAAGATCAGCTAGGGCAGGACAAAAATATCTTTCTGAGGATGAGGATGGACAATCAACAGCTGGGTTTGCCTTAATAGACCCAGGCCTTCGCTGGAATGTCCTCACACACCTCTCACTACCCTGTCACGTGACAAATTCTTCCCTTTTGTAGAGGTCTTGGCTTACGTATTTCATGCAGTAAGAAGTTCCCATAACACCGTGTAAGGAATTCTGTCTCTCTCTTTTGTGTTCCCATCCATATCAGGCCTCTTTCCCTTTCTTCAGAGAACGCCTCCCCCACCAGTCCAAGAGCACTCTGTGGAGTGTGTTCATCATTCTTTCCCCAGAACTTGTCACTACGGGTGACACAAAATTCGCTGAATGACTATTGTTGAGTCAATCTAAGCAGCTCACAACAAAAACCCAGACCCCCAGAAACTTAAACTCCACAGATAACTAACGGAGTTCCACTCTCCATATTTAAGGCCCAATCTGAAATTACATAGGCAAGCCAGAACACAGTAGTGTTCAGAAATCAGCCCTTCGGGCTGCAGCTCAAAAAGAGGTTAGAACAGAGGCAATTCAGAGAATTTGTAAGAAAATAAGGTGAAGAAATTATCCGCCCTTTTGGCTCATTTTCCAAAGACATTTTAGCAGTGGACATGTCTTTTTTTTTTCATAGAATAAGAAAAAGACTGAAAATATTTATCCTGAAGTGTCCCCATGTGCTACATAATGATGTACGCCCACGTCAGTTCTACAGACCACATGAGTAAGGAGCTGAGGCATGGCCTCCCACTCAGAAATTGCTCAGTCCTGTTTATGAGCAGCCACTTAACACTGTTCTTTAGAGAAAGCCAATTTAAGGTGAGCGCTGCACGGATGGCTGCACAGATTGCCATGGACACTGTCCAAATGTCACCTCACAGTGTGATAGGAACCTGAAGCTTACAAAAGGAGTTCAGTCCTTTTCTATAAATCCATTTGCAAAAGTACACCTAGGTATGTACTGGGTTAATAGAATTGCTCAAATGCTGTGTAATTTGAATAACCTTTTCTATAAGAGTCTCTTGATTCTCTGTGAAGAGGCCTACATGATGCTTTTTGTTATGTGTACTATGAAAGCTCACATTCACACACACACAAACACACACGCATGCACGTGCTCACACACAGAGCTGGAAGGCTGCTCAGTTAAGAACGATCATTTGCAGCACAGGCCTTGCCTACAGTTCATTAATGAACCAGATTGACCAGCACCTTGTAGGTTTATTTCAGTTACCAGTTGGATTTTATAACCAGTGTAGCTCCCCAACTCCTATAATCAAAGTCTTGTTTGATCTGATGTTCAAACTTCTTCTAAATACTAAAGATGGCTTTAGATGGGTCGTAACACTATAGAAACTGTTCTGGAGACTACCTCTCAGGGGAGTGTGCTGAAATCACAACCTTGGGCTATTTAAAATGGCCTTTCTTAGGTATGGAAGCACCTTGCTGCTGCTTTTTGAGCTCCAGTGGATGGGTATCACTTTCCCCAAACCCTCCACCTTAACTTAAAACCCTACAGAGTTGAGATATTTGGTGACCTGCTTACCACCACACGCCTGAGGTTAGTACTTCAGTGAAGGTATGAATGACTAGGTGGTTCAAATTTCTTAAGTTCTCATTAAGTACCTCCAGGATGAGTCCAAATATGGGCATCTGCCAGGGCATATGGAGCCTCCTGTAGAGAAACAAAGAGGAATTAGAAGCATGTCAGAAAGGGCCAGTCTTTCCCAGGTGTTTCCACAGCTTAATTATGCCTTTATCAGCATCCATTTCCTCCAGGTGCTTAACGTCATTGTGGAAGCCTCTTTCGTGTACAGGAGAGACTAAATCACACACGTATTTGCCATACAAAGTATCTTTCTTTCTTCCTTTAGTGACACAGGAGAGAAATGACTCAGCTTGTACTTATGAACAAAGAAAAGATTTGAGCAGTTGTCCAATGACACTAATCAGAGTTAGCAGAAAATATGTATAATTCATTTTCTACCTTTTTCCTTAGCTGAAATGTTTTGACCGGAAAATCAGAAAATTATTTCAGGTTTACAGCTCATTAGTCTTATGTAAGCATCAGTTCACTTTTACTAAGAGATAAGAATTACCTCGAAGGCTTTTATCCAATCATTTATGCTTAATAAATGAAGCCCTGAAGTAGATTCTCAACAAAAACCTGAAGACATGTATGTACTATTGTGTTACACAGAGGTTTTACAACGTGTAGATGACATCTATACATCAAATGGGGATTTAGAAAGAGAAAATGGAGCCTTTATCAGGTGATGCAAATGAAAAGTATGTCCAGACTGATCTGCAAAAGTGAACACAGACACTGCATTTACTATGTGTATATGAAAGTAGGCATGCAAATATATATTTTTAAATGTGTGCATACAACACAGTTGAAAAGACATACACAAATGTATCCGTACAGAGTTCCCTTCCCCTCTACATTTTGTTTCCTATTCTTTGAGTCATTACAGCCTTTGAAAAACAATTATACAGATGAGAAAAAGGGACTTTGAAAACTATATCAAGGTTGCTTTTTTGGGGGGGAGGGGGCGGGTTGCTTTTGTTTTTTTGGTTTAAAATAAGCCACAGTGTTCACTTTGTCTCCACCCAGGATGAAACAATATCCATTTGAATGCTACAAAAAGATGTTTTGCTTTTTTGTGGGGCTAATTGGCTCTCAACAGTCCTAGTAATTAACAGCATCAGGTACCTCAGGCAGCATTTGGTCACCCATTGCCTGTCCATTTGTGAGCAAATGGGGGAGTGCAAGGGTGATGGAGACAGATGGGGAAGTCGTACCTTGCTGGCACCTAGCACGGATGCCACATGCTGTTGTTCTTTTCTCTGTCCCCATCATTAGCGCCTCTGGCTTCAAAGTTAGGTCTGAAGAGCCCATGGGCAAGTACAGCTGCTACCAGCTGTGCGGACTGCCCTTCCCATCTCCAGCTCCACTCACTTGGCACCCGCTGGCACAGAGAAGGAATTTCTGCGCTGAGTCCTTAGATATCTCGACATGATGGTTTCACAGTTGAGGATTTTTTTTTTTTTTTTTTTGCAACAATAACAACCCAGTAGGGCTGTAGTTAGGGGTTAATTGGGCATAAAGACAAAATGTGAAAAGACCCAGCTGTACCTCTCAGGGAGAATTCCAGAGAGTCATTATAATGAGAAGTACCTTTCAACAATGACACTCCGTCTGGTGGTCATATCAAGGCCCAAATGTGACTGAAATCATGGAGAAGAGTGTAAAGAGGGGGTGTTAGAGAAAAGGGAAAGATAATGAAAACAGAAATAATAGAAATTGCAATAACTACTAAGAAATCTAATTCAAACCCTTAGATGTAAACAGAGTAGTGGGTGTTTTTTCAAGAGAAGGTCATAAACGGCACACGAAACTGTGAGCTTTGGGTCCCTATAACTCTCATTTTACAAATGAGCATCTATGGGCTACAGAAAAAAAGTGGTTGAACACAACTAGCCAATAAATACCAGCCTTTGTTTTAAAGCCAAGTAGTCTCTTGGGAAGCCCCCTGCCATGCCCAGCTGCTGCCCCCAGGAGTCTTTCACTAGAGTTCTACAGTTCCGGACCAACTACTGACTATCAGCATATCTTTCTACATGTTACTGAATTTCAGAATCCGTCTCTATAAACAAAAGTGTCCTTTCCAGGCATAGTGACAGCTTCCTGACCCCAAATTACCTAACAAATGTATTTAAAATGTGGATTTCTGGATCTCTTCATAAATCTAATAAATCAAAATCTCTGTGGCAAGATACCAAAGGTTCAATTATTAATTTCCCTCCTGAAAGCCAAAGGGCTGATGGAACAGCTGATTTCCAAAGCATCTTTTAGATACACAATCCCTCAGCTCTGCTGGTAGATGTAGTCCCCAAGGAAATCTCTGTATATTCAAATTTGCTTCCTTAAAAGTACACTTGAACATGTTTTATGTAGTGAAAATTATTTCTAATCACGAGAAGTAATTTTGATGACTTTGCGTTATTTCTAAGATCCAGTTCCTTCTTGAAGGGTAAATAAAGATTGCTTTTCAGACAGTCAGGGAATAAGAACTTAAAATTCAGGACTGTTCTAAAAAAAACACCCTAGGCCACACAGCATTTTTTAAATCAAACCTCTATATGAGATTTTAAAGAAGCCCATACTCTTTGGGGAAAATGAATGATTTTTGGTTGTATGCCTAGCCTTTAACAGCTGAGCCATCTCTCCAGCCCATGAATAACTAAAGCAAAAACAAAAACAAAAAAACAAAACTTCATCATCTTGATTCCACTTTCCAAGTGGTAAATTGCATTGGGTTGAACCAGATGAAACTGGTTTTTACTTTCGAGAACAGTAATTTCCTGTGGTTCAACCTAACTGGTATGTGTTGTTTGTATGTGTGCTTACACTGGTTGAAGTTAGTTCTCATGACTACAACATTTAAATGCCAGCTTGTTTGATCCTTATAATGCAAGACTCTCCTATTTTGCCTATGCATTCTCCATAGATGTGAAGACATGGTGTTGACGATAAATGAATTTTCCCATTCATTTGCTTGGCTCATGTCTAAAATCCTTAGATCTTAATAATAAAAAGATGAATATTCACAACTTGAGGAGGACCAGTGAAGAAAATCCTAGTGTATTTTCTCCTATCTGGTCCCTAGCATAAGCTACTGAAATCTGTTCCTCCAAGATATGGGTGCCTGGGTATTTCCCCAGTGACTCCGTATGTAGTTTAACTGTGTCTTTTGAAAGCCAGCTTCACCAGTCTAGCAGATTTTTGTCAGCTGCATTTCTTTTTTAACTCTTCAGGCTGTTTTCTTCAAACTAAGCATTCAGTCATTGTCACTAAACAAATGAATAGGATAAAGAAATCTAAAAGTTAACAATTGGGCAAAATGGCATAGATTTACAAGGATTGAATGCTTGGGGAAGAAATAAAAACAACTACACTCAGTCAAATGAAGTATTCCATGCCTTTTCCCTCCCTCTGCAACCTTCCTATGCCATGCCCAACTTGGGGTGCCAACGGGATCATTGGGCAGCCTCAGCTCTAACTAACCCCCCCCCCCCAAGAAGGCCCCATTCAGCAGTAAAATTGTTGTCTTCCTCTGATCCTCAGATTATGGAGATGAGGAGATGAATGTACAGCACTAAGATTCCCTGCCGAGATGGCTTTTCACTTTCTTCGGTAAGAAAAAGATCAAAAGGAAACAGGCTAATTAGCATTCCAAAGAAGACAAAAACCCCTGGAGCTTTATCGTTGTTGCAATCCAATAATAAACACCCGAGTACAAAAAAGATTATTTGATAACGACACACAGAATTGAAAGCCTTTGAAATAGCAGCTTCTAGAGAAAAAAATATTTTTGGAAGTGAAAATATCCATAATTATACAGAATAATGCTTATACGTTGGGGAGAGGCTCTTGGTTCCTGTGAGGGCTTGCAGACCCACTTTCCCTAAGTACAACCATGTGGATCCCCTTCATCTGCACAACTCAAAGAGCCTACAAAAGGTTTCAAATCTCTGCCCAAGCAAACATTCAGCTCTTTCATATCCCCCACCCCCAAACTAAATAGAGAATTCTTGTTTTAAAATAAGCGTCCCCTTTTCCCAGACCAGGACACAGTCAGAGGCTTCAACTCCAAAACCAAAGACATTTGCAGCTCTTTGAGACTCATTGGCTTTCTCTGTTGCCGTTTGGGGTTTTGGAAACTGGTAGTCTCTGCAAATATGGACGTTTTTCAAGGGTGAAGAACGAAGCAACTGTTTAATTATAAACAGGTTACTCTGCCAGGGAAAGTCTGGTTTACAGAAAGTCAGCCCCTCACTCTGCCAGTTAATCTCAGGATGGCAGCACTTGTCTCAGACACTGAGTGGACAAGTATACGGTCACCAGAACTGATTCTTAGTCTTGCTGGATTTGATTGCATTGCAAGCTTGTTTCTTCCTACAAGGCATACATAGACAACTGTGGCCAACATCGGGTTGTAGGTCAACACTGCACCTTCCCAGGCTAACCTTCAGTACTTCCACTAAGACAAATACAATGTTCCTCTGACTTTGGGAACTTGAAGACATACTAATAGAGAATTTTTGCATGGAGAACAAAGATTGCTCCTAAGCCAAGCATCAGTTCTTATTTAAAAAAAAAAAAAAAGAAAGAAAAAGAAAAGAGAAAGAGAGAGAGAGAAAGGGAGGGAGGGAGGGAGGGAGGGAGGGAGGGAGGAAGGGAGGAAGGAAGGAAGGGAGGGAGGGAGGGAGGGAGGGAGGAAGGAAGGAAGGAAGGAAGGAAGGAAGGAAGGAAGGAAGAACAGTATTATTTTGCATGGACTTGACACAAGTAATTGTAGTGCCCAACAGAAACCCCCAGGCCAAGGACCCACTTGTTATTTTAACTTATTTCTAACCAAATAAAATCAATGTTAAAGAGTCAAATATCACTGAATCTCTCTCCTTACAAACTAGAGTTTAAATGAATCATGCCTATCTTAGTTAGGGTTTCTATTGCTGTGATAAAACACCATGACCATAAAGCTAGTTGAGGAGAAAGGGCCTTATTCAGCTTACACTTCCACGTTGCTGTTCACCACTGAAGGAAATCAGGACAAGAACTCAAACAGGGCCAGATCCTGAAGGCAGGAGCTGGTGCAGAGGTGCAGAGGACATGGAGGGGTGCTGCTTACTGGCTTGCTCCTCATGGCTTGCTTAGCCTATTTTGTTATAGAACCCAGGACTACCAGCCCAGGGATAATACCACTCACAGTGGGCTGGGCCCTCCTCATTGATCAATAATTGAAAAAAATGGCTTACAACTGGATCCCATGGAGGAATTTTCTCAACGGAGGCTCCTTTCTTTGATGACTATAGTTTGTGTCAAGTTGACACACAAAACTAGCCACTACAATGCCTCTCCTGATTTATAGATTGTTTCTTAACATTTGGATGAGAAATGTTATGTTATATTTGATTGTCCATCCAATAGCATACATTTTCCTTGGGGCCTCGAGGTTCTTTGCAGTTGGATAAAACACTTAAGGGTATTATTTTCTTAGTTTCATAAACAATTCATTTTGTTGTCAACCTTTTTAGAAATTGTCCATTGGCAATGAAGCCAGCTTCCAGTCAGAATTTTACTTAGAAAATGTGTCTACAGAAGTTAAAAAAATGTCATTTACTCACCACTCCAAAGTATTAATTAGACTTAGCTGTTTGCCAGCTAAGTGCCAGAGGAGCCCACGGTGATTAGCTGCACTAATTGGAATTTCAAGTGGTGCTGATAACCACACAAAGATAATAGGATTATACCTCCCTGCCCTGGAAAAAGAAGTAGCTTTGTCATAACTATTTAGATGGTGGTTTTAAGTCGTTTCACACCTAACTACTCCCAAAGAAAGAGAACACTTTGAGATTCTATTTTCATTCCTTCAAAGAAATTAAATTCTAAAAGAAAAAGAAAAGTCTTCTAGGCAGCAGTAGAAACAAAGGGAGCATCCTTCTGTCTCTGGATGCTGACTTGTCTCAGAGAAACACAGGCAAGAACTTTCCCTGGCCACTACCAAGCCTTCTTGTGAGTCAGAGTCAGTTAGACCTGCCCCTTCCAAAAGGAGCATATTTTGTTTAGATGTGAAGACACTTGGACATTTATGAACACTGACAGCCCCAGGATGGCCAGAACTATAATAATAACTCATCTTGTGAAAGCTTCTTGCAGATGTTATTAGCTGCATTCCATATGGGAAGGAGCTATCATTTAAGATGGGATGATGCATATCTGTAATTCCAGCACTGAGGAGGCTGAAACAGGAGGATCCTAAGTTTTGAAGCCAGCATGGACTATATGAAAATTTTCATTTGAAGAAGCTAAATGCATTTCCCCCCATTATTCTCTTTTCTTATGAGCATTTCCCATGTATAGAAATGGAAAACTTTCTAACTGTGTGCACTCAAAGGCTAAGGCACACAGTTCACAAGTTCAAGATAGCAATGCCCTTTCTGAAAAGTATGAAGCCAGACCTGTGTCATAGCCATAAGGTCTATTGGACAGGCATTGGTCTAGCTTACTCACAAAAACATTCCTTCTGTAGCACATGCTCATGGTTTCGTGGAGATTCTCAAGTGGTATAGAAGACACATGGCAACTTAAGGACATATAAAAAGCCAAGTAACCAATACAAATTTTCATCACAAGCTTGGCAATAGCTTTATATGTTATTTATGTTGGGATATTACATCTTTAGAATATTATTTAAAAGTTACTATTTTATCATAGAAAGCAACAACTACCCATATCACATTACTTACTGCAATGTCAGGAAAGTTGGGGAGAAGAAAGGCCACAGAGAATCCAAATCGTTTTTTAAAAATTGGAAACAAAATCAAAATGTATGTATTAGTGTGAAGAAAAAATAATAAACTCTAGCTAGATCCTGAGACTTTTTCTAGGGGAATTCAAGGAAAAAACAAAAATGTCCCAAGAAAACTTAACATGGTGAATTGGGAGATAAAACCTTAAAAAAAATGGGAGGAGTAGGTGAATCAGAGACAGATTCTGCTTACTTAAAATTTTCCCTTGAGTTAACAAATAACCAAAACAGATTTTATGGTTCATTTGATGTTTAGGATAGAAAAGGAATAATCCCATACTAGAATACAAGCTTCACATATGAGAAGATTTCTATTTCCAAACCCTAATGTCAAACAGTCTATACCAGGATCGTAGGAAGTGATTAGCAATGTTTTAGGGAGTGAGGGAGGGAAGGAATCTGACTGCAAGTTTCTGAAGTCTTAATCAGGTCTGTGACAGTTCAGACCTCTTGATAACTGCAAGCCAGGTTTTGCAGTGCTATAAATGTTGATGCAGAGCCTGATTTCTCATGCTGGAGGGTTCAGCCATGTATGAGGTCACATAACTGAACACAGGCTAATGAAAAATTTGGCAAAAGCAGAAGGTTTGTTTCTGCATGTGCAACGACTAAACATGAATTTGAAATCAAACATGGCATGAACCTGAAGTGTTGCTGGCAGTGTTTGCCCATGTCATATCATGAAGGTCCATTGCAGCCTTTTGCTCTGAACACACAGCACAGACCCACCACTGCTCACGCTGTGACACCATGCACCATGCAAGGCTAACCAACGAACAAACCCTGCCTGCAAAAACTCAACTCACATTCAGGACTTCTATGTTACAAGTGTTAGTGTTTTTATTGTGTACATACAATGTTTTCCACTCTTACACAAACATGCGTAGGGGTGAAAATGCATTTGAAAAACAAAGACTGAATATTTTTCTTACTACCATTCTTTGGCATGAAAATATCAAATTAGTGTATTGTTAGACTGTGTTATATTAAAATGTTTATTTTTTTCAATTACTCCTTCGGTTTCATAAAAAAAAAAAAAACAGTGAATTTTGGCTTGGGATTAGGATAGGATGTTTAATAATGTCTGAAATAATCCCAAATATGCTTTTCTATTTTGTACTATACACTTACACAAAGTGGCATTCTTAGCATTGACAGCTATAAAATCAAAATATCAAAGGTTTCCTTTGTTTCACAGGATCATACATTCAGCCCAAATGTAATCCTTTGTATAAAGTAAATAAGCACACTTATCTAGTTAGTGGGCAAATGAGCCTTAATCTTTAACAGATGATAAAACTACAGATATACTAAATAATGACTTTTTATGATATATTACCAGGAAATGTTTGGCTTGTATGTCTATTTTATATGCCTATAGCCTAGGAGTTACATAAAAATATCTCAGGCAGAAAGGATCATAAATGGGGGAAGGTTTCAGAAGCCTTGATCTAGAAGATATAAGAGACTAAATTAATAGTGTATTTATTGCCCTATAGGTGAAACTTGAAGGAGTTCGGTTTTTTTGCGTTTTTGGTGCTAATGAGATCGGGATGACCTATTAGAAAGTGAAGAAAGAGAGCCTAAGTTATGGACCAGGAAAACAGTAAGTAAAATTGTCATTTGAGGCAATGGGGAAATTAGAAATTAATATCCAAAGTCAGCTACAAGAACTTAGGATATGTAGAACTTGAAACTAGGCAGGACCGGATGAATGCCTGCAAGACCCTTAGTGGAAGAGAGAGTGACAGTGAGGAAATGGCTCCTGGAAGTTAGAGAAGTTAAAACCTGTTATTTATAAGCAGATTAACTTGCAAAATATCACCTGCACTAACACAGAAAATAGAAAGTTACCTAATTAATTTGTGGGCTCAGCTCTAGAGATATTGATGCAGAATGTTTAAGGAAACACCTGGCATCATTTAGTTGCCTAAGATTATGACAGTAAAATTAGCTAAAAATTAACTTTTGTTTTTCAGTAGAGTTTTAAGAAAGTGCAAAGGAAGCTCTTCAGGGGTGGGGCTCAAAAATAAGAAATAATTTTTATCCTTAGTGTTCTTTTGGAAACTATTTTCAGAGTAAGAAGTTGCCTGAAGGAAAACGTCAAATCTAGGACACTGTCACATAAAACAGGACCTAAAAGCAAACCAACAAATTAAATACATTGTTTTTGAGACCTAAGAAAAAATAACAGCCCTGTCTTATAGCTCTCAGACAAGCAAAGGAACTGTGACTATTCAGGGCATTCCTCCCAGATTTTCTATGTGGGTGGGGGTGAGACATAAGAAGCAGGGGAAGCTTTGAAAACATAAAGGAATTATCCATGGCATGTGGCTTGCAGGGGAAAAACTAGGGAAGTTGAGGCTATGATATTTTTCTAGAGAAGTAAACCTCTAAGATTTACAAGAATAGCAAAGTCTTAAAAGAAAAAGGTGCTAACATATTAAGCATCTTAATATTAGGGCTGATCTTTTGGGAATGTTCCTGAAATCCAGCTGACCTACTGTGTGGAAAATGAGCTAGCCACTTTCAGAGGATTCACAGAGAACCTTGGTGATTCTATCCATCCAGTGACATAGTTACAATAAATAGAACCGGGTGGTGGTGGAGCACGACTTTAATCCCAGCACTTGGAAGACAGAAGCAGGTGGATCTCTACAAGTTTGAGGGCAAACTGGGCTACAGAGTGAGATCCAGGACAGGCACCAAGCGACACAAGAAACCCTGGTCTCAAACAACAACAACAACAACAACAACAACAACAAAAAAGAAGAGGTATATTAGATATTCTAGTCAACTAAACTTGGGCCACAAATAAATTCCCCACACCAAACCTTGCTTAAATCACAGAATCGGGAGTGCATGTGTGATTTATTATAAACAATAAAGAAATGGGAAAAGCACACATGTTTACATTTTAAATTATCTGATCTTTTGATAATATGATACGTGGACTAATTTTCTCATGACTTGACCTTAAAAACTGAAATTCTGTATTGGAAGTTCCAAATTATTTTGATGTTCTGTTCAATTAATTTCTAGATTATATCAAAAAAGAGTGACAATGCTGCATTTTTTAATTATATGAGAAAGCAAATGTGAGCACTAATTTTGCAATGCAAGATTAAGATTCTTAGAGCAGTTGGCCCTGAGTCTACAGGGAAATCATTCTTTTTCCATTTGATCTTGTTCTTTCTTTACTGCTTTTATTCTGGGCACGACTATCCCGTGTGCTTGGTCACTATTGTTCCTCTTGTTCACTTGTAAACATAGTGTCTGGTCTCTCTTTTCTGACTAGATCTGGAATCTGAAGTACTGCCTGGCATATAGTAATTGCTCAGTGAGTGCTAAGACCAGTGCATACTCTTAATATTAAAATAAAATGGCCTCAGATGGACATTTCTAGAGTCCAGTAGGATTTCCAGTCCTCTGTCTCTTCCTGGGACATAGAGGATATTTCTTATCCTCCTTTGCAGTTGAGGAGAACATGTGACTACTTCTGTTCAACAAACTGGAAGCAAAGTGACTCTATCACTTATTAGGTAAAACTCTGAAAACCCAGGGAAGTTGCGTCTTGCCCTTCCCCCTTACCACACAAAGCCCATAACATCTAATGACAAGATGGAGATAAGATTGAGTTGCCCAGGATGCTTTGCTCCCACACAAGTTCTGACCACTTTAGGTAACTGCAAGACCATCAAGTAATGAGCCTTCACTGTATGAAGTCAATGAAAGTTTGAAGCTGTTTAGCATTGTATCACAATCCTGCCTTCCTGTGGTTGGTATTGTATAATAACTAACAATGAGCTCTTTAAAATCTGTAACTGTAAGCCTGGACGGATTTCAGAGAGTCAATGGAAATTACTGACTATCTACTATACACAAGATACTGTGCTAGGTCAAGAAATGTAGACAAAGATGGAATACTACTTTTAAGCAGCTTATAATGTTATGAGTGATACATTATGTATATAAGGAACTGTAGTGATACAGAAACCTACCTGAGATGGATATGGTGATTTCTTAGACCAGACCCTTAGTGAGAAAATCATATAAAAATAGCTCCCCATTCACATGCACCACAGTGCAAAACACCAAGCTGTTAGGTCGCTTCCTGCATCCCCATTTCTCAGTGCAGTTCCCTCCAAGTTCATTGTGCACTGAGCTGTGTCTGCCAAAGTTTATGCTAAAGGGCTTGTCCTTATGACCTCAAAACATGACATTATTTAGAAATAGTGCTTTACAGAAACACCAAGTTAAAATAGAATCATTACAATGGACATTAGTCCAACAGACTGATGTTCAAATTAAAAAAAAAAAAAATTTCAGAGTCAAACACAGAGAGAAAGGAAGATGTCTCCAATTCAAGGAATACCAAAGATTTCCCAAGAGCCACCAGCAGCTAGGGAGAGAGGAATGAAAGGGAGGCCACTGAACTCAGAAACACCAAACTTGCTGGCACCTTGATCTTGAACTCTTGGCCTCTGCCGTTATGAAACAATGTGTTTATGTTAATTAAACTAATTGTGGTACATGGATGCAGAAGCCTTAGAAAACCAATGAAGTTGTATTGATACATGACACAAAGAAAGGAAAAGGAAAGCCAGGCAGAAGAAAGGTATATTTAAGGCTTAGAGAAATAAATTGACAATTTATATAGCTGGTTTAAACAGAAGGTTGAGCCAGACACAATGGAGAGATCAACTAATCTTGGAGAGCCCAGGCCCAGTGGATACATTTACATCATAGTTCCTGCATCCATAACTCAAGAACATTCCAAAAGAGAAGGCAGAAAAACTGTAGTGGACAGCATACCGGGAGGTCTGCTGTGAAACAGTCTCTCCTAAAATGGCTACAAAAACAGGCAGGAACTTTGGCAATATTCATAGACATACTACTGTGAAAGGAGGGAAATTTCACAAGCTCCCACCCAAAGACAAAGACTACAGGCAACTAATGACTGCTGGAAAAGGAAGAATTAGTCTCTCCCAGGGATAAGGCCCCGATTGCTTATCCAATACAAAATGATCAGCCCTGAAACTGTATGCATATAAACAATAAAATGGACTCAGCAGGTTTTATTTATATATTTTTGCATACATATATATATATATATATATATGTAGCAATAATAATCAAAGAAAAAGAGGCTATCACTTTGGGTCACTTTGGGGATGAGTGGGAGGGGTATAGAAGAAGTTGGAGGACTTGGGAGGGGCTGAAGGGAAGAAACAGAAGGGGGAAAGTGACGTAATCACACACATATGCTCACTCACATGTGTGCACGCGTGCCGTGCATGCGAACACACACACACACACACACACACACACACACACACACACACACGGCTGAAGATGGGTGAGTCCAGAGGCTGTAGCAGGAGCAGAGCCAGCTCTGGGTTGCAGCTGCTCATTATCTCTTTCTCCCTCCTCTTCTTTGCTGGCAACAAATCATGTTGATTAGAAAACAAGTGGAAAGGAACAAATATTTCTGGCTATTGTTGCCTGTGGTGGAAAAGGGGAAGATAGAAACAACTGGTGTGTGTGTGGGGGGGGGTGGAGGTTGAATTTGTTGTCATCATTTGATTAGGCTACCAAAACAAGGAACAGTGAGGAAGGGGTGGTGGTGGTGGTGGTGGTGGTGGTGGTGGTGGTGGTGGTGGTGGTGGTGGTGTGTGTGTGTGTGTGTGTGTGTGTGTGTGTATACATTGCTATTTTTCCCATTTGCCTCCAGGGATTGCCTTTCAAGTACAACTTTTAGTTATTTTCCAAGCAATACCATGTAACACAAATTCTAAATTTAAAAATGCTCCAAAGCAGCTCAGCACTTCCTAATTTGTGTAGTTGTGATAGCATGAGACTGATTTTCTTGGTGTTATCACAATAGTTTCCAACTCATTGACTCTCTGAGCTTTGCACACATCAACACAGACAGCTCTCATAGACGTATTTCTCACTTTTTTTTCTTACAGTCTTCTCTGTGAATAGGATGTGAAATGGAGTAATGATGTCACCTCTTTTTTTATGTGCTTATTATTTTATTTTTTTATTTTTTTATTATATTTGTGTTTTAATTTTACACATCAGCCATGGGTTCCCCTGTCCTCCCCTCTCCTGCCCCCGATGTCACCTCTTAACCTAGCATGTACAAGTGCTTCTGACAGCAATTCCAAATGAAGAGAACCAAAATACTGAGAATAATTTGAGATAATATCAACATTTTGGTACAATAGATTCTAAAATTTCCCACAGTGACCATTTTACAATGCCAGTCTTTAGTCAGCTAGTTCTGTTATGTTTGTTTGTTTTTAATCCTATAGATTTGGAGTCTTACCAAAGATTTTAAACATATGTTTTTGTCTCTTAAAGACAAATCAACCGGTGTTAACATACTTAAAAAGTGACAAAATGTGCATTTTTTTTTGTTAGACACCTTGAAGAATAGACAGATGACACGATGTCTGTTGTCTGGGGATGATAAAAAGAAACTTGAAAGAAGTTGTTTTCCCATACACACATTTACTAAGATTTTGCTTTATTAAAAAAATCTCCTATAAAGAACAATAATTCCCCTTGAAGTTAAGATATTTTATCACTGCGATAACAGTAAAGGAGAAAATAAAAAGGTCATGGGGGCAAGAATAACAATTAACACTTATGCGGCATCTCTATCTTCCAAGTGTTTTATGAAAGATTAACTTCTTATTCTTCCCAAATTCTTGTTGAGTTTATAAAGCATTAGAAGGTTCTGACATCCCTTCAGTACAGTTCCATACAACCTATGAAGCATTCGTGTTATGTTTTGCCTACAAACACAACTGAAGTTCTGATCAGTTGGCATATGGACCAGTAAACTCTCACAGATTTTGATGGGAAAAGTAAGTACTACTTACTGTCTCTTTTAATTCAAAGATTCACTCAAAATTGAAGGCTTTGCATTGACAATGGATTCTTACTGTAAGTACCCAACCAAATGTTGTTAGAGATCTCTCTGTATTTTTTTTTTTTTGAGACAGGGTTTCTCTGTGTAGCTTTGCACCTTTCCTGGAACTCACTCTGTAGACCAGGCTGGCCTTGAACTCACAAAGATCCACCTGCCTCTGCCTCCCGAGTGCTGGGATTAAAGGAGTGCACCACCACCGCCTGGCTCTTTCTGTATTTTTGTTCATTTAAGTGCCATGCTTACCTGAAGAACAGGAATTGTATGTTTTTCCTAAATTTCCAGGCATCCTCTGAACTTGTGCTTATTCACAAGGATGCTTAAGAAAGACTTTTTGAAAAAATTAAAGGTCTTTCTTGACAAATTGTTATTAAATTATGAGCATGTGATATCTGCCCTGTCCTCTAGAAAATCAGTATAGAAGAAATCAGAGTTATATACAGAAAGCAACCAGATATAAAATAAAAAATTCAACTGAATATGAAATACTAGTCCCAACAGGCTCATTATGAAAGGCTAGATCCCAAGGTGGTGTGCTAGTTTATGGGAGAGGTAACTTCTGAAGGAAGGAAGTAATTGGGTGTGTGTTTGGGATATGTATCTTGCCACAGGCTTTTCTGTCTCTTGTTCTCTCTACTTCCTATTTGCCATAATGTGAACAGCCTCTGCCACAAACTTCCACAATCAGCAAGTTCTGTGTCATCATGGATTTGATGGAGCCAAGGGCTCTGGGCTTAAACCCTGAGAGCAAAGTAAAGAATTATTTCCTAAAAGTAGCTCACATCAGTTACTTTGTTCCAGTGATGAAATTCTGACTAACATATTAAGTGCCATGAATGTGGCACAGAAATGAGTCCTAAGGGAACAATTTCTCTCTCCCTTTGTTTCTTTCTTTCTTGTATTTGTTTTAGTTTTGTTTCTTTCTTTTCTGGATTCCCAGACCACTAGTCATACTATCTTCCATCACCTTTCTATATGTCCAATCAACCTGCAATAAAATGCTACAATGTATAAAATCCCATGTTTCCTTGTGTGCTCAAGATTCCATTCATTATAATATACAGCATAAACTAAACTTTAATGCTGGCCTTTCATTTAATTTGCATTTTTCTCCAGTTGCTCTCCATGTTTATTTTAGGAAACAAAGTCTCACAGAACCTGAAGGTCATTGGTTTGGCTCAGCTGGCTGGACAATGAGCTTTAAGAATCTGTCTCCATGTGTGCACTCTATCCGAAAGCAAGGGTTACAGGAGTACACCACTACCCTTGGGTTTTTACATGAGTTTTAGGGGTTTGAATTCAGGTCCTCACACATACACAGCAGACACTTTACCAATTGGGTCCCTATTTAAGTTTTTTTTTGTTGTTTGTTTGTTTGTTTGTTTGTTTGTTTGTTTAGATGAAGCTTCAGGTTTTAGATGCTTTTAACATCTTTTTTTTGGGGGGAGGGGGAGCTGAGGATTGAACCCAGGGCCTTGCGCTTGCTGGGCAAGCACTCTACCACTGAGCTAAATTCCCCAACCTGCTTTTAACATCTTTATTTATCTTAGATTACTGAGGATTGAACCTAGGACCTCAAGTCTGCTAGTCATCCAAATCTCCACTGAGCCATATCTCTCACAATTTCTTAGATTTTTATAAATGTGAAGAATATCCTGTGGTCATGAGAGCAGGAGAACTGGCCCTGCCCCTCACCAACTGCAGCAATTGGGAGAGCAGGCCCTGCACCTCACCTGGGCAGCATAGTGGAGCTGGCCCTGCTGATGGGGGAGTGGATGAGCCGGCCCTGAGAATGTAAGTGTGAGAGATCTGACCTCTCCCCTTACCTGCCATAGGCATAGACAAAAGAGAGAAGCACCTCCCAACCCAGCACACACCCCTCCAAGCCTGTGGCAGGTGGGAGCACTGTTCCTGAGTTCACAAGTACAAGAGAGCCAGCTGCTATCTTTCATCAGCCATAGCACTCTGCAGAGTGACCCCTACACCTTGTCTGGGCAACACAGTAGAGCTGGCACTGGTAGTGTAGGTGTGGGCAAATGGGTCTTGAGGACATGAGAGCAGGAGAACCAGCCCTGCCTCCATGCTGCTTACTACATAGGGTGAGGTAGCCAGGGCAGTGCAGGAGAACTCATCCTGGTGCTGAAGATAAAGGAAAGCTGGTAGGCTGATCAACCCAGCAAACACCCAGACCCAGACCCAGGGCTATGAGTTGGCCCCTTCCATCATCCAACCTATCTATGATCTGCTGGAGCCTGTAAAGGGGCAGGACCTGCAGACCCCAAATTTCAGGATCTTCATGCCACAGGACAGCAGCAGGATATCCAAGAGGGGCCCCAATGAGAGCCTAGTATCTATGATGAAGTAAAAACCAGAGGCCTCAAACTAGACCAATGACTCATTGCAATGAACGCTTGCGATTAATGATATATGGACTACAGTGTATACTGTGTGACTCACTGTGTCACACTACAGCTTCCATGATGAGATTTTTCTTCTCTTCTTTTTTTCTCTTCCTTTCTTTTAAATTTTATTTTGTTTGATCCTGCAGGGGGAGGTTTCAAGGGTAGAGGGCAGGTTTGAAGGAGTAGGGAGATGAGTGGCATGGAGATGGATGATGTGAAATCCACAAAGAATTAAAAAAAAAAAAAAAAGTTAAATTGGAAAAAAAGCAGAAAATTTCTAACTCTTTTTAAAATGTAATTTTTAGTTCTTTTTCTTATTATATGGGTTTCTCTAGAAGAAATTCATAGCCCCAGCACACATTTTAATCTGCTGGCTTTATCCAGGAAATCTTAATTTTGTCAGGGTATTCCATGGGCATCATGAATTGACATAACTTTTCTAAACAGAATGTATCACCGTCCTCCAAAACCCAAGACTGCAATTTTGCCTAGATATGATGGACACCAAAGCTCACACCAGTCACCTCTTCTTTGTATGCTCCTCAGCCATGCTTCTCTGGTTCCACGTCTCCAGCACCAGGTGAGCCCTTTCAGGACCATGGTCAGCGTGGTCCTGCATGCAGCTCGATCCTTTGCAGCCTCTGAAAGTGTGTGAAGGCTTGACTCTCCATAAGTGTTCCTTGTGTTTTTTCTTTTGTGTATGGGGCGGGGGGGGGGGGGGGCTCTTTTTCTCGTTTGGTTGTTTGATCATATTCCAATTTGTTTGTTTTACATTAATCTTATTTTATTTTGTCATTATTCCTTAGATGCCTGTTTGTCTTCTAATGAGACAGAAAGGGGGTGGATCTAAATAGGGGAAGAGGTGGAGAGGGACTGCTAGAAGTAGGGTGAGGGAAACCAGAATCAGAATATATTGCATGAAAAAAATCTATTTTCAATAAAAGAGAAAGAATTTGAAGAAATAAAAATGGGATATAGGAGAAAGCAAGAGAGAAGGGAAGAGAGGGAGGGAGGGAGGGAGGGAGGGAGGGAGGGAGGGAGGGAGGGAGGTCCTCTTCTCAAGACAATCTTTATTTCATCATCTGTTCCCATTGCTGATTCTTTTTTCACTAAGCCTCACATATACCTTTCTTTTTTGTTTAATGATTCTGCAGCTGAATCTCTTGTGTGGGTATAATGCTAAGTTTATCATTAAAGTGCATTGGAGAGAAACATCATGGGGGGGGCGTGTTTTCTGATTTCAGGACTTTTTCTCCTATTAAATGTTGAGTAGCTGCCTTAACAGGCAGCTCCCTACTACAAGTGTACAGAAGCCTCAGTGACACAAACCCTGCTGTGCCTGCCACCCCCACCCTAGCAGGTTTCTTCCTGCGGGACAGTGAGGCCTGCATTGCATTTTCCCAGTTAAGTTCTCAGCTGCTCGGTGGCTGTATTACAGTGCTGGCCTTGGCGGCTTCATCAGATTGGTTCTTCTTCGCATACTCTACTGCCGCCCTCTAAGTAGTGTCCAATCCTGCATCTTTATGCCTACTTCCTTAAGGGTCTCTTCATACTTCTAAGTGGGAAATAACTTCCAATTAGTTCATAATTTTCAAACAGTATTGTATTTCCCCATGTTCAGATTACGATTGTAGCTCCTGTTCCCTAATTCTATACTGTTTCACTGCTTTTATTTCTAAACGTAAGTTAAACCATACCAGTGTCAGCCACCAACCTGCAATGACTGCTAATATTCGATTTAAACCAACTATGAGTCCAAAACAAGTGTCACAGTTTGGCCACACCCCTAGATTAGATGACTTAAATAAGAATTACAATTCTTGGCCTGAGGAGAGCAGTAGAAATTTCGAGGGAACTGCTGTTCTCACATACCCTGGATCCACTGGACCAAAGGGGGTTACAGCAGAGGCCAGAGGTCTGAGAAAACTGAGAAAGAACTTATAAAATCACCTTCCTCACAGGCCAGAACCACACAGAATACAGAGGCAAGAGAGACCAGCTTCTCCCTCCTGATCCTGCCTCCCACACCCACCATTAAGCAGAGCCTCAGAAAGTCTGAGGGAGATGAGAACTTCACCTTCAGCTCCACTCAGCTATGCCAGCAATCGACACCAGAAGTCTTTCTTTCATTCCTTATTTTCTACTATTTAATCTCTATTGCTGCATGTGTGTTTCGTGATGTTTTTGCTTTTAGGATTACTGGGTACGCTTCTTCACTCAGCCTAATACAAGGCATTCTTTACTGTACCTTCCATTCATATCTCATATACTTCTCTTATTCCTTTCCTTCCCTCCTCTTGTCACTTCTTAACTATAACCTTCTGTAGCTTTAACAATCTTTAAATGTGGACTCTAACACCCTCTCAACTTTCACCTCCCCATTACTTTACTCATCTAGACTTTTTTCTTTTCAAAGTTGGTCTTATCCCCATCCTTACCCAACCTATTTATTAACTAATTGATCATAATCTTATTAACTAAAATCTGAACCCACTCTATACTACCCTTGTTTGTTTATCCACCAACAGTTTTTGAAGTAAACGGGAGATACTGTGATTAAAGAAAAAGGATCTAGGAGCATGAGGAGAGTTGGATGCTAGGGGCCAGCCACTGATATACCCAGCCACCCAGCCAGCCATGAAGTAAAAATAAGATATCCAGAAGCAAGAGAGTGGTAAAAGCCTATAGTGGCAATATCCAACAGCTGTGATAGTTCTCAGTTAGTATTCTTCTCAGGAAATAACATAGAGCTCATATTATGCACCCGAAACTCATCTACTGTCCTGGGAAACTGTTACCTGAACTTCACACTCAAGCCCACCATATCTGAGTCCTACTTGAGCAATGTAAATACTTCAACTGAAAAAAGTATAGCTGTTTCAAAAGAATTATAAATGATGAAATAACTCCAGACGCATTAATGCCAATGCAGTGATGTAAGAAATTAGAAAAACCAAAGCAACATAATTCCCCCCAAAATTACCAATGCTGCAGTAGCAGCATCTAGTGAAGATGAGCTAGATAAAATCACAAAGAACTCAAAAGAGTGATTCATGATTCAAGTAAGTGAAAATAAGGATAAGTGGCCCCCTATGGAGAACATAAACAGCTTAGTGAAATAATCCGGGTGACGCAAGATATGAAACAATCCAACAAAGGTAAGGACTGAAGCAAAGCCAATCTGAATAGCTGGGTGTAAAAACTGTAATAGGCCTAATAAAAAAAAAGTTCCGTGGAAAGTCTCACTGACAGAATGGATCAAAGAAGACAGAAGATCTGAGCTTGAAGACAAGATGGGAGAATTGGAGCCACCAACAAGGACAAAGGTAAATCACTAAGAAGGTTCCAGTGGGACTTTCAAGACATAACCAATATTCTGTAAAGATCAAACCTATGAGTTATAGTCATAGAAGTGTTGGGATTTCATTCCACAGGAACAGAAAACATTTTCAAAAGGATTATAATAGGAAATTACCCAGAGTTAGGAAAGGAATGCCAATCTAGACACAGGAGGCATTTAGAACACTAAACAGACAAGACCAGAAAAGAACCACTCCCATCACACTATGATTAAAATACCAGCTCTGCTGAGATAGCCCAATAGGGAAGGGAGCTACCACCAAACCTGACAACCTAATTTCAACCTCAGGGACCTACATAAAAGGAGAGACTCTAATAAGTAGTCTTCTACTTCCACACACAATGTGTCATGCATGCATGTACACATGTGATTGCACACACACACACACACACACACACACACACACACACACACATGCCACATGCATGAACACACTAAAGAAATAAATAATATATGCAATACATGCAACAAAGAAAGTGTATTGAAGTGGCAATAAGCATCAAGTCACATGCGAAGGTGAACCCTTTAGATGATAAGAGGAGATTATTCAAACTTTAAAAGCCAGAAGCACTTGGAATGATGTATTTCAAGTTTTGAAAGGCAACTCCCAAACCAGACCATTATACCCAACAGAGATATCTGAAATCTACAAGATATGGTATAGTGAAGAATGCTTTGTATTAGGATGAACACTAAATCAGCTCTAGAGAACATACTTAAAGGAATCATTCTTACTGGAGAGGAAAACAAACCCATCAACAAAGCCCCAGGCAAGAATAAACCACATGAGGATAATAGTTAAGCAAGAGAGAAAGGGGGGAAAATCCAAACACTATAAAGTGACAAGAATCAATACATAACTTTCAGTAATAACTTCCAATATTAATGATCTCAATTCCCCAGTCAAAAGATACAGAGTAGTCAATTGTGTCAAAATCCAGAAAACATCTATTTGTTCCCTCCAAGAAACACACCTCACCACAAAAGACAGGTGCAACTTCAGACAAAAGGGATGGGGAAAGGTGTTTCAAGCAAATGGACCCAGAAAACAAGCAGGTGCCACTGTTTGAATATCTGACAAAAACATACTTCAATCCAATCCTCATGAGAAAAAAATAAAGATGGTCACTTCATATGAATAAAGAAAACAATCCTTCAAGAGAATATTATGATTCTAAACATATGCATGCCAAACACAGGTGCACCAAACTTTATAAAACAAATATTATTAGATGAAACATCTCAGATTAGCCCCAGCACAATAGTAGTGGGTGACTTCAATATCTTTCTCTCTCCAACTGACTGGTCTTCCTACCAAAGGTAAACATAAAATGTACAAACTAAATGACATTGTAGATTTAATGAATTTAATAGACATCTATAAAAATGTACCATCCAAAAACTGCGGAGTACATATTTTTCTCAGTAGACCATGGAACCTTCTCTAGACCATATATTAGGAAACAAAGCAGGTCTCAACAAATATAGGTAAATTGAGATAATTCCTTATATTCTGTCTAGTCACATGGAATAAGATGGTAAATCAACAGCAGGAGAAATCTTATAATATACACAAATTCATGGAAACTAAAAACATACTACTGAATGATGAATGGATCCTCAAAGAAATACAGAAGGAAATTAAACAATTTCTAGAATCAAATGAAAATGAAAACACAACATACCAAAATGTTTGTGATATAATGAAAACAGTCTTAAGGGGTAAGTTTATAGCTCCATATGCCTGCATTAAGAAATCAAAGCTACAGAAAAAACTTTTGAGAAAAATCTAACATCCCTTCATGTTAAAAGTCCTGAAAAAAAAACTCTGAATGAAAGGAACAGATATCAACATAATAAAGGCTGTATATGAAAAACCTACAGCCAATATTATATTAAACAAGAAAAAAACTCAAGAGTATTTCCACTAAATTCAGGAACAAGTCAAGAGTTTCCATTTTCTCCACTCTTAAATACTGAATGTCTTGGTGGAAGTAATTAGACTAGAGTCAAAGTATTTGTACTTGTCAATGTTATGATTCTATACACAAGACCCTACCTAAAGATGCTACCAGAAAACACGTAGAACTGATAAGCATTTTCAGCAAAATGACAAGATATAAAATTAACACACAAGATCAGCAACCTTTCTATATGTCAATGAAAAATATACTGGGAGAGAAATCAGGGAAATTACTTCATTCACAATAGCCTCAAAAATAAATAAGTAAAGCCAAAACTAAGTATGCATGGAAAAGTATTGTGGAAACCCACAGCTTTTCAAGCTAATTAAAAATATAAATCTTTACAAAGGAGTTTGAACAGAGGTACCTTCATGGGTAGATAGATGTTTTCCCCAGAACACATGGGTTATTAAATAAAAATTTTAGTGCCAGGAATGGGTTACCTCTCTACAAGTTGTTGGTCTGAGTCCCCAAAGGCCCCATGCTCAAACAACAAGACTATTGTCATTGCTCTTGGTTTTCCACCACAGCTAAATGCTAAGACTCTATTTCTAAAGACACAACACGCTTTGGTTGGAGGACAAAGAGAACCAGAGCTACAGCTGATCTGGAAACTCTGCTGGCTAGCTTTCACAGTGCTGGGAGGTGCCATGCAGGCTGCAAGCCATCGGTAAACTAACCCAGCAGTGGACTGTGTACTACAATACCAACCTTCCAGGAAGGGTGTGCCTATTGATGCAATTGTGAAAGCCTGTTGTGGGGATAATTCAGCACTTTATGATTGGTTTTGAGGATGGCTCAATGAGAGGGAATTTTTGTTTCATAGTGTAAACTTGGCCAGAAACCTAGAACAGGTACATGGCTGGGAAGGTTATAGGCCCTAGGGAGGAAGCTTTTGTTGTTTAGCTAAATGAACAGATCGTCAATCCACCTTCTAAAGTATTTATGTTCATTCTGACAAATACCGCCAACAGATCTTTATGTTTTGCAATGTGTATGAGTATCTTGCCTGCATGTATATCTGTGTACCACATGCATGACAAGTGCCCATGGAGGCCAGAAGAGGGTGTTGAATTCCCTGGAAGTGGAATTACAGATAGTTGTTAAACTACCATGTGCATTCTGGGAATTGAACCTGGGCCCTCTAGAAAAGCTGCCAATGTTCTGATCCACTGATCCATCTCTCCAGCCCTTGCTAGCAGCCCTTGATCTTGGTCAAAGAAGCTTCTTTTTGAAGTGAGCATCAATCAATTAAAAGACTCATAACTGCTGGCTAGAGACTATCAGTACTCCCCCTCCTCCCTGTGAGGCTCAGAAAAGTTGTGGGAAAGGTTATGGAGAGAATGTAAGGGCTGAAGGATAAGGAGAAATGCAATGAAAACTATCATCTTCTAGACATGGACATTACATTTATGAAATCACAGCAGTGATTTTTGTAGTGGTTATTTGCAAAAGACCTGTACATGGTGAAGTCAGGTCAACATTCTACCATGGATGGAAGAGGGCTCATGATGCTTTACTCCAGCTGAGGAGTCAGTGCAGCTAATACCTGTGGGAAGAGAAACAGTCATTTGAGGATGTGGCCATTGGCAGGTTGCATACACTCCAGTGATTGGCCCCACATCTGTGTACACACAAGTAGTTCTAACTAGACTTAGTGGGTTATTATTTTTTAAAGTCAGCATTAAGGTGGAAGGAGGAAGCACTACTCAGAGTCAGGGGATGCTGGGAAGGGGTGAGAGCTAAACACGATCAAGATGCACGTGTACATGTATAAAAAACAAAAGGCTAAAATCATTCTTTAAGAGTTATTACATTTTACTTGGCAATTGTGGTGTCCAGTGTTAGTTGCCAAATTGACAGGATTTAGAATCACCATAGAAACAAGTGTCTGAGTGAACCTATGAGGATGTTTCCAGAAAATTTTAACTGAGGAGCAAAGACTTACCCGGGAATGTGGGTGCTACCAAGAATATTCTTGGGTGCCAGACTGAATGAAGCAGAGGACAGGAAGTAAATGCCAGCATCCTTTTGTTTTTGCTTCCTGATTGCAGATTGTGCTATGACCTGCTGCTTCAAGCTCTGACCTTCATTCCTTCCCATTCATGATGAAATGTACCCTTAAACTGTGAGCCAAAGCCCTTCCTTCCTTAGGTTGCTCTTGTCTGTAATTTTGTCACAGCTATAAAAAGAGTGGTTACTTCAGCAGTCATGATATTTGGCCACATGATTTCAAGGATGACCCAGGACTGCCCTACCCTACCGACCTTACTTTCAAGGGCTTATATTGGTGTGGCAAGGATTGCGATTTCAGGCTGCCATGTCTTGCTCCCTTTCCCGCAACCACAAGGAGCCCCATTCTTCCCATTTCTAATAGCATTCCTCGGAGTTATCTGTCAGGGCAAAGGATCCCGATTAAAAATGAAACAACCATTTCACTTGCTTGACAAGAAAAGACCTGGTCTGCCAAATTTCCATCCCTATCACCAAAGAACAGGACGTTAGGAAATAAATAATAAATGTGTTCTGACCTAGGGCCACCTAGCCTGGAATACTTATGGGGCTCTTATCTTAGTGGAACAATTATTCCAGTTAATGGGTTAAGGGATATATATATATATGATTACCAGTAATCCTTTCACACTGCTGTTCAGTGCTTCCTTGAGATGCAGGGCACACGTATTGCAGGATTAGCTCTGTCTGTACTTACTTATACCCTTAGAGAGATACCACTTCCTGCTATCTTCTCTCATGGAATAGAAATGAAGAATAGTTACACTAGGGGAGTTATTACAATCAGGCTCTTTTATATCTTTAAGGCAATTACAGGCAAAGACAAGAGGGCCTAATGCACAGCATTTCCAGAATTTGTCATTTCGGCATCTCATCTTGCTAAGCAGTGATAACATCCAGATGTTGCCCTATTGAAAGGTGTTAAATAAAATAAACCTCCATCCAAGAGTACTTCCATGTAATATTTTGGGAACTTCCACAATGTAAAGGGATTTTTTTCTTTAAAACATCGGAAATTCGATGATTAGGAAATAGTCTACATGTTGTCTTGGAATCTAACAAGACTAATAACAACAGTGTTATTTAGTGTCTTAGTTTAGCAAGCACTTATGTAGTGTTGATTGTGTGCTTCTCAAATATTAACTCATTTAATCCCCTCCATGATTGTCCTGTTCTAACAACCTTCAGTACAAATTTCTCCAAACTGGTTGTTGTCTAATTCTGGTTGGGCAGTATAAAATGTCACCTTTGCAGGGTTGTTTGTCTGAAATCAAAGGGGAAATGACATTTGTTGAAGACTTTGCTTTGCCAGAGGCTTGGAAAACTCTACAAGAAGAAAGAACTACACTTAGGTTAACCTCCAAAATGGACACATTCCACTCACATTCTGTATGCAAAACACCCAGGAGACACTCAGAGGTGGCAGGCTTTTACACAGTGGGCTGACTGCCCATGGGCAAAGGGGCTGCCTACTCTACTCATTCAGCATATCTTTACTGAATGTCTGTGAAGTCTCTAGGAGAGGTACCAGGGTTTTATAGGAGAACAGACCCTGAACTTAACATCTTGTCTCTGATATCAGCCCTACAGTTTACTGGGCACTGGCAGAGATATTGACATAGTGTGCTGAGGTTTGCTAGAAGACATAGAACCCTGCCTTTGGGCATTATAGAGCACTTCTCATGAACTAAGGAAAGATCTGGATGATGTGATATGGACACATAGTGTGATATGGAAAAGGCAGTAGAGCTATCTCTGCCGGATACCCTCTGTGGTGACTTGAATAGGACGGGCCCCATAGGCACATATATTTGAATTCTTGGTCCTTAGGAAGTGACTCGACTTGTTAGGGACTAGGAAGTACGGTCTTATTGAAGTAGGTGTGGCCTGATTGAAGGGAGTATGTCACTGGTATGGGCTTTGGGATTTCAAATGCTCAAGCCAGGCCCATTGTTCCTTTCTGCTGCCTGAGGATTTGTATGTAGAACTCTTGGCTCCCTCTCCAGCACCATGTCTTCTTGCATGCCACCATGCTTCCTGCCATACTGATAGTGGACTAACCCTCTGAAATTGTAAGTCCCAATTAAATGCTTTCTTTTATAAGAATTGCTGTGATCAGGCTTTTCTCCAATGACTGATGGAAGCAGATGCAGAGATCCACAGCCAAATACCAGGCAGAGCTCCAGAAGTCCAGTCAAAGAGAGAGGAGAGGGATTCTATGAGCAAGTGCATCAGGATCATGATGGGAAAATATGCAGGGATGACCAAACCAAACTAGAGGGAACTCATGAAAGTTGGATTAATGGCTTTGGAACATGCATCTGACTGGACTAGGCCCTCTGCATGGTGAAACAATTGTGTAGCTTGATCTGCTTGGGGGGCCCCCTGGAGGTAGGATCAGAATCCATTCCTGGTGCACGAGAGGGCTTTTTGGAGCCCACTACCTATGATGAGACACCTCGTGCAGCCTTGAGGCAGTGTGAAGGGCTTGTACTTGCCTCTACTGGATGGGAGGCCTGCCTTCTTGTGGGAGGGAGTCAGGGATGGGCTGGGAGGGGAGGCTATGGGTGGTGGGAAGAGGGAAGAGGAGGATCTTTGATTGGTATGTAAAATGAATGAAAAAATTTTCTTAATAAAAAAAGAAAAAAAAAAGAATTGCTGTGATCATGGTGTCTCTCCACAGCAATAGAACAATGACCAAGGCATTCTCCCAAACCAGTTCATTGTCTCTGCTCTTTCTTTTGAGTGGAGTGTCCAGGGATGGTGAGATTACTTTTAAAATCCAATGTGAAACAAAAATCCATGCCTTTAAGTCTGCCTTGTTACAGAATGTTTTCTGTTTGTTTTGCTTTGCTTCTAGGGAGGAGGCAAGCCTTCTCACTGGTCTCTTAACCAAGGAAGGTTCTTTATAGCATCTCCCAGCTCCCTGTGGGAAATAGCATGGGAAGGTTCTGGTTGTCTTTTTAGCCCCCCACCCCCTTTTTAGCAGGAAGATGTAGATCATACCTATACACTTCTTTTCCTGTTTGCCTGAGTGAATACAAGGCTAGCTTTGTGTTCTACTAGGTGGGATGGAAGGAATGTGAGGAGGAGGGCTGCGTGGAAAGGAGAGAGAATTATCTCCACTTTCAACTGGGAAAGATGGATTCAGCCTAAATATCCACTCATCTTACTAGAACTGAGCCTTTTTCCGGAGATACAGTATAAGGTGGTCAGAGAGGCAAAAGCTATCAATCCCATGGAGAGTAAGAAGAGAGTAAGATGTGGGGTGCCTGTGAGTAAAATACAGGGTCTGTTCACAGCGGTCACATCCTAAGAGCAACAGAACCAGGCCACCACCTCTAAACCTAGCAAAGGTACAACAGTGGGCAGCATGAAAGAACTTCAATGAGTTTAAATGGGAGTGAGTGGGCATTATTCTGAACAGAAAGGATGAAACCAGCCAGCCAACAGTTATGGAGGGTTTGTATACAGTCTCTTCAGCATGAGTTCCAGGCCAGAGCTATAATGAGACCATGCCTCAAAAAAGAAAGAAAACCTGAGTTCCATCAGCAGCACCCATGTAAAAAGCATGAGTGCATGTCTGTAAACCCAGAGCTTGGGACAGAGAAGTGCAAAAGTCCTGGAGCTGGCTGGCCAGCCAGTCTAGGTGAATTCCTTAGTGATTGAGGAACATACCAGATGTGGACCTCTGGTATTCACTTGCATGCTCATTCTCATGCACACAACAACGAGCACATATGCATACACACACACACAAAGAAATAAAAACAGTGCTTTAGATGGATGACCTGTGTCCCTGAAGGTCCTTAGATGGCTACGTCTCAAGTCCCACACACTAGTCACATTACCCTCTGCCCCTGGGTGGCACTTGCTGGAAAAGAATTGCTGTTCCTGCTCCTGGCAGGTCTGTGGACGATAAAGACAAAGGGTGTTATTTCAGAGGAGCATGCTCCGAAAGGTTTAGATGAAGCCAGAAGGTAGCCAAACTTCATTTCACAGCTGGCAGGAAGAGAGAAAACTATTGCTCACTTATTGCTGCTAAGGATTAGCATCAGAGACTCTTTTGAACAGAACATTCAGACCAGAAACATTCTTACTCATGGATGTGTCATGATTGCCAACACCCCTACACTCACCACCCCCATCACTTTCTAAGCCACTCTAATACACTGGAATCTGCACTTTCTATGCCCCCCCCAACAACCTTACACCTAGTGTGTCAGGGATGAAAGCAAAAAGTTCACTGACTTCTGGATATTTATGGGTAATTGATTCTAGCACCATCTACCTATGGTTATCAAAATCCAAGAACATCCATTATGAAAAATATAGTACTTAAAAACTGAATGTAGCATAAGTGTTATGCCCTCTGGGTCACATTTGTAAAGGCCCATGAAAAGAATAAAGAGACACAAAGACATCGCTACTCTGCTAAGAGCATCAAGGAGCAGGAAAAAAACTGAATCAGCTCAGCTAGGAAAGAATTGTACTGAACCTGCTCACTCTGCTTAGACAATCCTGTATAGAGAGGGAGGTAAGAGTCAGATGGGGAAGAGAAGCAGCGTTCATCTAGCATTCTCTTCCTAAGATCTCTGTGAGGTCCATGAAGGTTATAAAACTAGAACCATGACCCCCTTGCACAGGACGCCACCTCTGCACCAGCAGCTGGAATGTATAAATAGGTTCCAAGCTGAGATTTTGAAATTATTGTTTTTTAAAGTTTACAAGCTAGCACCAAAGTCTGGAAAATCACAAAAGACTTACATATTACTGCTTACATATTACTAGTTCCCTAATATGTTGACTCCAGAGACATGTTTAACCCTTTGTTTCTATTCTTGGATAACCCTTGTGTGGAGCTGCACAAGGAGGTTGGAAAGTCACAGGGCAGTGCTGGGGCCCCTGGGGTTTGGTGGACATTCCTTCTAGACATTCTCAAAGTGTCTATTAAAGGAACAACAGAGGGCCAAGTCCATTACCTCTGTGCCATATTTTATCACTTCCTATCTTAGAAAGATTCGACAATTCTGTTTCTTAAGTCCACATCTCCAGAAAACAGGTGTGGCTGTAATTATCTTAATCCATAGGCTTTTGAGCAGAAAGCTGTCATTCCTTAGGGAAAGCCACTTCCTTCCAAAATGGAGGTATTTAAAGGGAAACATTTCTTAGATTCTCATAACAATAAAGAAAGCTTAAATCTTTTCACCATCCACTTCAGGCCTACTTTGCTCACTACCTCAGACAACTGCTGGGGTGCACTGCAGGCTACAGAGGGGACAAAGGCCAATGGCAAAAGAAGCAACATTTTAAGCATCACATTGATTCTGCTGTAGCCTTGGAAGCACCTCTCTCTCTCTACCAGCACTTGCGTCCCCCACTGAATTTCCCAGTGACAAAGACTATTTGAATGCACTACCCTAGTAACACAGGCTGACCTCAGGAGCTGCCTTTATTCATTAATAGCAGTTCCTGAGTCTTGCCAGTTAATATAAGACACTCTCCAGGGACGTGCTCCATCACTCCTTATTTGGCTTCAAGGATCTTGATTGCAACTGAGAGACTTAGAATTTAAGAGGACAGGTGGGTGGAGGAGGGGAGAGTTAGCAGAAGAATAGGCTGGGACTCAGGTAGTGGTTGGGAAGAGGAATTTGATGCACTGGCTGAGGAGGGACCTGGACACTCAGAAAATCACAGATGCGAAGCATGACATGGGGAGACAGAACAACAAGGCGAAGACAGAGTAGAGTGAAGAGGAGGAAAGGCTGGCTGAAAAAGGACATTTTTCGAAGCTGAGCTCATTATCCCCTTTGCAGACATGCTAGTTAGAGGGTCCTGATGCCACTGATGTGGCTTGCCTTGTATTCTCAGGGCTGACAATGGTTATTTCCTGATAGTCCTGCTGAGGGGAGGGGAGGAATGGGCTAGTCTAGCACAGGAACTGAAAGGAGAGAAGAGCTGTGTTGCAATATGGGCAACGATTTCCAAGAAAGCTGTTACCTAAGGAGAAAATGTCTGACCCCTCCTCACCTAGGCGGCACACACTTAGAGCTGACTGCCAAGACAACTTGTCTGACAAGACGTTTGAAGAAAATAATTTGAGGGTAATGGAGAGAAAAATAAAGGCTTTCATCCATATTATCATGCCAAGGCTTTCTCATTAAGTCCGCCTTTCTTCCGTTTTCCCCATCCTTGTTTGTGCCTCTGCTTTTCACATAGGGAAAAAAACCAACAACAACATGAGGGCTTGCCACATTTCTAGCAGAAAGAGGGAAAAGGAGCAATTTCCATAATGTATTATTATATCAAGAAAATTTAAATTTAATGTTATAAATCTTTTTTTTTTTTGGCTGTCAATTTGAAGAACAACTATTTAGTTCTTCCTACTTTATCGTGTGTGAGTTTAATTAATCACAATGGAAACCTATTCAAACAATTTTCCAACCCAACAGGCAGTTGTTTCCTATAGCACGCCATTTCCTTCTAACTAAGGACGGCACTAACTGGAGAAAACATTAAAACCCTGATGCGAGTCGTAATGAACTCCGTGCGAAGTACTTATATTAATGTAATGGAGTTGAGATCTTAATTGTACTCGTGTTTATATTTGCAACCGCCTTTTTTAAAGCCTTTTTATTTTACTAAACGATTTGAACAATGAGGTAGGAGAGGTTACATGGCCTGCTAAGTAGAGATGGGTTTCTCACACTGAAGGAGGAAAAATGAATCTGGGAGGGAAGACTGGCTAATTTAATTTCGTAAAGTAGGTTTTATTCTCAGCAGATAATGGTGAAAATTGCTCTGTAAAGCAATCTTTGCAGAGCCAGAAAAATGTTCTCTGGACGTTTAGAAAGAAGCACGTCCAAGAGCCCTTTTTGTTCCTCCCTATGACAACCATTAGCTGCCACTGAAAACCCTCCAGCTTGAGAGATGAGCCTGCACAAAGCAATTTAGGCAGATACATCCTCTGGCCTTTGGTGTGAAAGAGCAGATAGACCATAAGATCATTTCCAGCTGAAGTTTGGGTCAGAGCTATAGGGCGACAGGTGATGGGAAGGACATCCCATATCCAGTCTCGTGAAATAGACAGTCAATTAAGAAGTCTTACCTGATGAGTGAATGAATAACTCAGTGAATCCTCCAGGGCATTGAGTGTGAGGATGGGGCCTCACCTTTCTACTCTTTTATTTATCCCTCTCCATCACACATGGGGCCAGGAGGAAATATCATACACCTATTTTCTAATTAAACTATTTCATGGAGACAATGGGCAGATATGACATTCTTTCTCCTAGGCAGCCAGGAATCACTCTGCTATGTGCTGGCTGTTATGAGAGAGGGACAGTGGGGCTCCTGAGGTCACATAACATCCTCGCAAGATGCTTCCCTTGGCTCTCAGGACTTAGTTACTGCTGCTTCCAGGAATGTGAGCAGCACTGCTGTATGAATACTAATAACAACATGGACTGATCTTGTACCTTTATGGGGGAGCTCAGAAACACACTGGCCATTCTCTAGCCTGCACTACCCAAGACAGGCAGACTGTTCACTTACTCCACTCATGATATAATCCCACCACACTTTAGGAAAAAATATTTTGTTGATTATAATTGCACATAATATGAGATATCACATGATTATTCTACATACATAATATATAAATATCAAAAGCAAAGGTAGTTATCAATTCTTTCACCTTGAATACATAACATTTCTTTGTGCTGCACAACCTTGAATTCCTAGTTATATTTTGGTCATTGTTGTTATATTGTGTTTGTTTTTTGCAGAGTAAGTGTCTTACCATTAAATTATGTCTCCAGCCTTCTATTTTATATATATATATATAATGATACATACAAAATATGATATTATAGATAGTATATAATATATAATATGCTATTTTAAATCAGAGTCCACTATGCTATGGAATATTAAAACTTATTCTTCCTCTCTAAATATATTTTGGTAGTAATCTCCTTTTCTGCTTTCTTTCTAACCCTTCCTGGCTTATAGTAACAACTATTCCACTCTCTATGAAATAATGTTTCCTAGTTTCCATGTGAGTGTGATCTGGTGGTTTTAGTTTTTTCTGTACCCATATTATTTCCCTAACATAGTGTCCCCCAGTTCCATCGACATTGTGACAACTGACCTAAAAGGAAATAAAGATGATGAGGAAGGGTAATGAGACAAAAACCCATGGAGCTAAGCAAGGCGATCTGTAAAATCAACTTTCAAAAGCATCCATGGCGTTTCTGCTGAACCCAGGCACTGCACTGGTTGCTAGAGAGGTCGCAGTGTATAAAAGAAACAAATGAGAAAACCAGAAGATTGTCATAATCATGCCATACAACTATGAATGAAGCGCCAAGAAATACAATAGAGGCCACTGCTGTGGTTGGGATTGTGAATGGCCCCTATAAAGTAATGTGTTAAATACTAAGTAGAATATTCAAGTATATTCAGGTGGAAACTTGAAGGGGTGGAGCCTAGTGGGATGTTTTTAAGTCACTGAGGTTTGTGAGATACCAAATTTCCATCCCACTTTGCATTTTGTTCCTGGCTCACCAAGAGGGGCATGCCTCACTACAGTCTCAAAAATCATAGTAGGATCAAGTCACAGACTAGCATCACCAAAATTCTGAGCCAAGGAAAATGAACTTTGTCTCTTTAGAAGTTATTTTAGGAATTGGTCATTAAACAGAACGCTAACAGTCACCAACTCCAATTAAGGGAATTACTACCAACTTCACAAAGAACTTAATATTGCTATAGATTATGAATATGAGAAAGAACTCACTGGGTAAAAAGGTAAGAAAAAGATGTCCCACACAGAGAACCAAAAGTATACAGTAATACAAAGGCAGAAGATGGTGTTGCCCAAGACACAAAGAGAAACCCTACTTGGTAGGACTTTGGTATGCTTGGTGATTGGGAGAAGGACAAGACTTGAAGAGTGGGAGCTAGGTCTCAGTCAGATTTGAGAAAGCTAAGAATCTCAATATATGGAATTTGGAGATTTATCCCAGGTGGGGAAGACATCAGCAATTTCAAGGTGAGACAGTGATATGCTCACCTTTATTTTTAATAATAAGTCTCTTTAGATTGTAATGAAAAGAGATTGAAAAGAAATATCAGCCAAACATGCTGTGTTCAGTAAGAAATGCTGATGAGAACAAAGGATCATAAGCAAAAAGATATAAGAGTATTTCTAAGTTGGAATATCAGGGTTTAATAACCAATCAGGCATAGAAGGAACAATGAGTGGTATCTCATTTGGAAGATGGAGTGTAACTGATATCAGTAACTAAAATCCAGACTAGAAAAAAGAAGGAAGCAGCAGGGAGAGATGGGAGACAAAATGAGAGGTATCTGTGGGACACCCAAGTGGATAGCAGGTAGCTAAAAATACCAATATGGAACCTGGACAAGGCACCAAGACACAGGAATTACATTTGACATTTCCCAGTACATAAATAGCACATAAAAAGAGAGAAAGCAGATGAGAAGATGAGCAAGAATAATGGAGGCAGAAGAAATATGGAGCCTGAAGGTGGGGAATTCTTTATTTCCCCACCTTCAGGGAATAAGGGAATAAGTTTATTTCTTTTTCTGGAAGTTAAATATAGGCTATGCTTCTCCCTTCTTGGGGTAGAAATTCTTTTAAGCAGAACTGTCAGCCAAGTGATCTGGTAAATGAGTTCAACTATCTCTCGCACGCAGGGCACTAAGCTCCTTAGAAAGCAGTTGGACATCTAGGTTCCTTTCAGTTTTGTTGAAAAAAGCACAATACAGTGACTTTAGCAAGAGGGCATCTCTGAGCACTTGGGAACAGGCATGTGCTATAGCCCCCAGGGGACTAGTCTTGTGGTTGGAAGGAGCAGTAGAGATAAGGAACAGGGCTATGTTCCAGTTCCAAATGGCATTTTAGGGTCATTCAAGAGGCATCAGAACCTCTAAGACACATGAAGCAGAGGTAGCAAGGAGCTGTGCTGATGTCCAGGACACCTACAGATAAGGGGTGGGAAGTGACAGCTAGACTCAGGAGGCAGTGGATGGCATTGGGGTCAGCATGCTGCCGTGTTTAAAGGTTTATGAGAACAATGAGAGAGACACCAAAAGGAGAGGGGCAGGGAAGAGAGAAGTCATGGGAAGACAACAGACAGCAGTACAGGAAAGAAAGTACACAGTGAGAGCCTGTATTGCTGGTCTGAGGTGAAAGCAAGAGCCAGTGTCACTAAAACAGCCAAAGAGAAAGCCAGAATGACCAGAGAACACAGAGAAAGAAGAGATCAAGGGCAGACTGGAGTCCTTGGGGTCAAGGGTGGAAATGAAATAATGGAAGAGGAAATAAAAGCTGTTGATGAATCAATACACCTTTGACCTGACCAATAGACTCTAAGTAAGCTTTAAGTTAAATACAACCTTTGGCACTTTCACTATGAAGAGACAGGTGAGCAAACTCCTTAATGTGCTTAAGTTTCTATCTTCTCCTTTGTAAACTAGGTCTGCAAATGTACCTTTCTAGGCTACTTGGAAGTTCAATGAAGTATCAAAAATAAAAGTACTAGGCCCAGTATACTAAAAGAGCTAAATAATAAAATTTTATGAATGAAAAACTTGAGAACTTTGCTATCCCCTTAGAATTCAGATAAGGCCAAAAGGACTGATCATAATCCTAGGGAGAGAGAAATGAGATACTGTTTACATCACTTATGTGTTGAAAGCAGTGTGCTAAAGTTCTCAACCCTAGAGTCCCACAGAGTGACTTTCTCCAAACCAGGGTCTTTGTAAAGTCAACCAACTTCAGATCAGGCCATTAAGAAGGAAGATAACCCAGTATGATTAAAATCCTTATATAAAGGGAGTCTTAATACACAGGTATGCACAGAGACAATACACTGTGAAGATGGAGATAGAGATTGAAGCTACATAATCATGTGTCAGGAACACCAAGGGTGGACAGCCATCACAGGGACCTGGAGAGGCAAGAAAGGACTCTTCCCTCTAGACTTCGGAAAAAGCATCTCAGTTTTGGATGTCTATTCTCTACAACTGTAAGATAACAAATTTTATTTATTTTTAAATCAACCAGAAACACAACAGATAGAGATCTAGAAAAATTAGGAATCCATGAACCCTGCTGAAACCTGCCATCAATAGTTTCAAAGGCACAATCGGATTTTGCATTCTACATATTGGCATGTCTCAGGACTTTTGTGGTTATAATTAGTGTGTGGAGCCTAGGGTCTAAGAGTTCTGTGGATAGAGTGGGGATAGGTGGGAGAGGGATGCCAAATGACAAGGCAAGCACAAGGCAAGATGAAGACTGAGGGCTGGACAGTGGTGGCGCACGCCTTTAATCTCAGCACTCGGGAGACAGAGACAGGCGGATCTCTGTGAGTTCGAGGCCAGCCTGATCTACAGAGCATCCAGGACAGGCACCAAAACTACACAGAGAAACCCTGTCTCAAAAAACAAAAAAAAAACAAAACAAAAAAAAAAAAATGGAGACCGAGGACTGAGGCCCCAGGGAGCAGTTTGCTACAAGCAAAATTCGTTCTCTTTGCCATCTGACAAAGGAAAAGCAGCATAAGTCAACAAAGAAACATGACAAATATCAACTCAAAATAGAAGCATTTATGTCACATTTACTTACCAAGCTACTAAGGCAGGCAGAGAATTAGAAAACTGAACACCACACATGAATGATGGGGAAATTGATGATTTTTGAAAATCCAATGAGGAATAAGTCATCTTCCTTCATTTGAGGATGAGCTTTTCCATTGGGAAGGTTGGAAGGAGAAAACCTCACATATGAAGTATGCTTGGTGACGGGCTCTTGCTAAGCACAGGACATGATCACTTCATTCAGTCTTGTCCATAACTCTGTTCTGTAGGTGAGAACTTTAAGTTAGTCACTGTAACACCTATAGCACCTTTTCTGCTTGGACCATAGAATCCAGTTGGGGCACTCACTTAGCTACTAGCTTCTCCTAAAAATGTCCTCTCTTTTTCTATTCTCCCCCTCCCTCTCTCTCAGACTATACCCTCATATATCATATCTCCACTGGGACAATGTACAGCTCAGTAACTTTCAGGGGTGCCTGAACACTGTTGAAATTATCCTATTTCAGAGAAACAAAAGCCCAAGGACCCAGATCCACTCCCTGGAGGTCTCCAGCCCTGCTCCCAGCCAGGTGTATGCTCCCCACATCCTGAAGTAGCTCATTACAATCAAGGGCTGAAGAGTAAAACAGAAATTAAATTGACACTTTGAAGAATTAATCTAAGCACAAATTAATATTCATCAACATCTGCTATTTGTTCAGGTGAATGTTTGACTTAAACAAAAAATAGCATTCTTTTCTACCCAGAGATAGCATCTAGCAGAGAAAATGGTATAGGCAGGGCCTCTGTACACAGCCAGCCAAAGAGCCTGGTTCCCTGAGGGGACCGCAATGAGGTGACTCTCCCAGAGGAATCCCAGATGTTTCTCAATAAATTATTTCTGTCCAGTGACCATTTTCTCCTGACTCTCAAGACATTACTGTTGTTCCTTCTCAGTTGGGAAGGAATAGGAAGCCATGATGTCTATCTATTTCACACATGGTGATTTATGTGGCTCTGTTCTCTGCTATTAGATCATCATCTGGGCAGGAGACATTTCCTCACTGGAACATTATCAGCTGAATTCCAAAATGTGTGTCACAACAAGTTAGCAAGTGGACAATGGGACAGTGGAGCCAAGTCTGTAGGTATGGCTCCACATGGACAGCAAATGGGGCAATTACACAGTGAACACTGCTTTGTTACAGCCAAGGGGGGCATTGGATATTGTAACAAAGAAAGTATCATGGAGTCAATATCATCTTCGGAGCAAGGGAATATTTTTCAGATCATAACCCAGCTAAGAGCTGTTCTCTTCCTGCCAAAAATCCAGGACAACCTCTGAAATCTATTCCAGGACCACAGCCAGGGCAGTTCTGAGAGATATTTACAAACATAATCTACTCTGGGGTACACAGATAACTTCAGAGGGCATTTGGAGACTGCTTTTCATTTCAATGCTTCCCTCACACAAAGTTGGAACATGGTCACTAAAATGGTAGAAATATACTTAATGAAGACAATAAGCAAATTGGGAGGCTACAAGTTGAGCATATTTTTTTAAAAAAACAAGGCTTAATATTGATGGGAATTCTACAAATCTGGTAACCAGCCTTGTCCTTTGCTAAGTAATGATGGAGGGATTTATGCACATTTGCTTCTCCTCATTGAAAGATTTTTTCTAAGATCAAATCAACATTAAGTCACTTTTGCTACTTAATACCTGGTCCATCTTGAGCAATTCAGTTTCTCTGTGCCTCCCTTTCCTTTCCCTAGAATTCAGGCATAATAACTAAATGAGCTGATGTAAAAAGCACTTGGAACAGTATCTGCACCTTATGAATGTCACATAACCATTAGCTATTGCTGTAAACGTAATAATGGGAAGTGTATTCAGAATAGAGACTGATATTGCTGGAGATACAGACTGAATGAGCAAGAACTAGAACCAAACAATCAATCAGTTATACTTGTGGAAGAGAAGAACAAAGAAAGAAAAATTAATAAACAGGTAGTTATGAGAACATTATACAAACTTGAAAGAAATTATGTGTTGAACTTGGAGATCTCTGTCTGAGTCATCAGGCCTGGCTGAATGTGATGTTAAAGTGAAGAAGACCCAGAAAGATAAACCGAAAAGAAAGAGATGCATAGTGTGAAATACCTGTGCAAAACCCAGGTAATGAATGCATGTAATAATACAGTGAGCAGGGAGAGAATTAATAATAAAAACAATACTAATATGTCAGAAAAGTGGACTAAGGCTTGACATGTAAGATTCTGTAAACAATGAACGACTGGATTTCATTCTAAAAAGCAGCAAACATCTTTAGGAGCTTTTAGGGAAGAGTTGGGATGATATGACATAATTTTGAAGGCTTACTTGTCCCTGTGGTAGATAACTTCAGACAGATCCTACTTTATGGTGTTTGTGGCCATGTATACAAGAATATGAGACTTACTGACCTGCTTCTAGCTAATAGAAAATATCAATGGTGGTGAAACTTAAGTCACAAAGCCAGGTAAATGTTCTCATGTTTTCTCTCTCTCTCTCTCTCTCTCCCTCTCTCTCTCTCTCTCTCTCTCTCTCTCCCTCTCCCTCTCCCTCTCCCTCTCCCTCTCCCTCTCCCTCTCCCTCCCCCATCTTCCAAGTTCAGATTCCATGTTGCAAGCTTCTATTTGGAGAACATCCCCTGATGAGGGGATTCTGAGAGATGACTTGAAGAGAGGGAGGCCCATTCAGTTAGACTTTAATGTAACCTTGAAAACTTGCTGTGACATTTGATGCTATCTTGGGAGCAAAGGGTAGAATCAAAACTAGTAGAATTTTGACTTGAAAAATTAGATGTATACAGAGATGAGGAAAAGGCAAGAAAGCAGAGTTGAGGGTCAAGGCTTGCTGCCAAGCTTTCTGAGTCACATTGAATTTTAGATGTTGTTTCTTAAATACACGAAAAGTTAATGTTGACACTTGAGTAATTGGATTTATGGGTCTGGAGTTTGGGAAAGAAACCAGGGCTGGAAAGTAGACTTGGGCCCATGAGCATTTACATGTGATACTCAATGTCGTAGGACAAGGTGAGGCATCCTGGGGACAGTATTAGTTAAAATAGTGTATAACAAACCACCCAAAACCTAGTGACAGAAAGCAAATATTTCATGATGCTCATGCATTCTATGGGCTTATAATTTGACAAGAAAGCTCAGCATCATGGTACCCTCTATAATCCCAGCACTAGAAAGGGGAGTCAGGATATTGTCTTTAGAATCTACAAGCTTAGGATATAACACACTGGTCACCTAGTATTCACAAAACCCCAGATTTGATCTCTAACACTACAAACATAAATTAATAATGACAAACAGAATGATAAATCTGTGTACCACAATGCATGGATCCTTAACTAGAGGACTATACATGGCCTCTCTAAAGGTCTGGCTTCCTAACTGTTTTTTCTTGTCGATGCTGTCAGCTCAAGATGTCAAAGACTGAAACCCCAAGAGAAACAGTAAGAAGCTTCATGGTCTTTTTTTTTTTTCTCCTTTCTCTTCAATGTTAAATCAATTCTTTTGTTATGTTCTATTGATTATTAACAAATCCTGTGTCCTATCCAAACTCAAGGGAATGATACCTAGACCCAACCTCTAGATGGGAGGAGTGCCAAGGGATCTGTAGACTTGCTTTAAGGCCAATGAATGGAATTAACTCATGTAGAAATGATAACTGACTCCTAAGCATGCCAACAGTTAGAGGGTGAAAAGAGAGAATAGCTAAGGAACAGGCAAATAAAAAGTCAATAAGGTGGGAAGAAAATGATTGGGTATGTTGGATGCCATGGTAGTCAAAAAAAAAACTCTAGCTCTGGAAAGTTATGTTGTGCTTGATATCCCTGAAAAGTGTAATGTCAAAAGGACAGAGAAGATTGGAGTTTGCAAGTGAGAGCTACCAGCAACTTTGATGGAAGCAATCTCCATCATGTTGGGGCTTGGACAGAAGCCAGCTCACACTGGATTGAAAAGAGACTGAGAACATAGAATAGATGTCAACCATAGCTAGTAGTTTTATATGTACTTGTTCAAACAGGTCACCAGCACAGACCACTGCATAATCTTTGCTTTAGGAGATCATCTGGTATATTATTTTAGTTTTTCCGATAGTGTGCTCCACAGTACCTCAGTTCATCATGGTTTAAAAAGTCACTGGTTTAAAGAACCTGTTGCTGGTGCCATGTGCCTTTTCTGCTGGCAATGAAGATGGTTCTAATCCTTGGCATCACTGCTACCTCAGGTCCTTCTGTACAGAATTCATTGTCCATGTGTCAGTGTTCCAGTGCTTCCTGCCCAGTGTCCATCACTCTCCTTTAAATACATTCAAATCTCTTCCTGTATCTTCCACACTGTAGCATTCTAAAAACCAAACTCAACCCCCAGTGCAGTTGGAAGGTGCCACCCTCAAGTCCTACACCACCCCCATGGCTGTTTCAGAGTTTGTTGTGCTGCTGACTCATAGAGTGGAAACCAAGAGCCCCACCTGTCATCCATATTGAGCTTTATCACTGTTACTGTTCTTTATAAATGTTCAGTGATCACTGATACCGTAATCTTAACCAATTGTTTTTCTATAGCAAAGCAGGTGCTGGCAAACACAGATATGCTGCCGAAGAAGCTTCAGAGAGGAAGTCTTCAACACTACCTTGCATATTCTGCTACTGTGGCTTTTTCTTTTCCACAAAGATCAAATAGGTAGGAACAGGAAATGTTCAGAGGACATAGGAAGGACCTGGGTCAAACTAAGATTCTATGAAGAGGCATGGGGGCCACATAAAAGCAGAACCAGGGAAGTCCCAGAAAAGTGTCCCAGTTTGCCAATCTGGACACCCTTTAGAGAAGTGGATCTTAGCTTTTCTGATGCTGTGACCCTTTAATACCGTTCCTCATGTTGTGCTGACCCTCAACCATAAAATTATTTCGTTGCTACTTCATAACTGTAATTTTGCTACTGTTACAAATCATAATGTGAATATCTGTGTTTTCTGATGGTCTTAGGCGACCCCTGTGAAAGGGTTGTTCAATCCCCAAAGAATTATTACCCACAGATTGAGAACCACTACCTCAGAGGCTTTCCTTCTCTCTAGATGCATGAAATTCACACACACACACACACACACACACACACACACACACACACACACACAATCAAAGCAAGTTCTTTCTAAAATCCCTTCACAGTACCTTTGAGTTAGATTTTCGAAATTTCACTTTCCTCCTGTTCTTTGTATAAATATGAGACTGTTTTAAAGTATTTCTATGTTGTCAAAATCAGTATTTGTAGCTATAGACTTTTTCAACCTTGGGAAAAGGAGAAAAGGCTTGCCTGAGTTCAGAGAGGTAAAATTTGAGAATGAGGTATGAAAGTTGGGCTTATTCCAACAGTGGCTCCAATGAAGCAGGACATCAGTGTGCTCATCTTGACCATGGCATGAGGAGCAAGATGGCAGATCCATAAAAGGTAGGCTTCTGTCCTTTACCAGTGCATGGCAGCACAGAGAGCCCAGCATGACAAGTGGCTGGAATGTACTGACCACAGTGGAGCAGAACACTCATTTCTCTGGCTCCCCTGTTAGGACCTCCCATTCTTGCTCCTACATCTTGGAGAGTTTGATGGGATGTATTTGACCAACAAGAAATAAGACATATAAATTTGCCAGTAAAGTATTTGGGTGTAGCTGTTCTGGTCCAGAGCCTGGCACATCAATTTAGGATTCTGTGATATGCTGTAGTGCCTTCTCCAAACGCATCAAACTCTTCTCCACTCATAAAGTAGAAGCTGTGAGGATGGAGGCATGAATAAAATACATGCTTTTTTTTTTTCTTAGTGTTTGGCACCTTTGGGACCAGGCCCCTGGTTATGAGTTTCCACATGCCTGTGATATAAGCAAGGGGATGAAGCCACCTTCTTTGAGGTCACACAGGGAGAAACACTACTACAGATCTCCTCAGGCAACAGTAGGAACTTTAGATAAGTTTTATAAACCAGTGGCCTTTGCTGTGAAATGCAAACAAAACTGAATTTTTATGGGCATATTTCTGAGGACTGATGTAGGACTACTCTACACAAGTTCTTTTTAACACTGTTTAGAGTGTTACTTTTAACAACATAAAATGTTATTAGTGATTAATAATGACAGGGCCTTCTAAAATGCAACAAATCCAGTATGTGGCAGATTGTGCACAAAAAACTAAATGATTTCATCGGAGCTCTGGTTCTAGACATTTACCCCCAACTTGAAACATAAGAGATACACATGGATGTAGTGGGTAGCCATTCCAGCCTTGGCCTGGAAGTTCCAACCCCCATTGAGGCTTCGGTAACGGTCACATTTACAAGGCGGGGCTGAGAGAGGACACTAAAGTCTCAGGATCTAGATGTGAAGGATTTCTTTGGTTCCAGGACCCTGGATGCTGGAGGTAGACTGAGCAGAGTTATCTAGAGAACACCGCCAGACTGAGCCATACCTTTGCCAGACCCTACAACCTACCTATCCCTTCATTTGTAAGTTACCCCATAAAATAAACCTCCCTTTTAACTACGTGGAGTGGCCTTAATAATTTCACCAATACATGGAAAATTATTTTAAAGAATGAGAAACATATAAAGGATGATCCAGAACTTCTAGTATTTATATGTAACAAGAATTTCAAAATGAGAGATCAGAGCATCTCAAAACTAACCAAATAAAAGAAGGTCACTCACAAAGTAGAAAGGATCCAAGTCTCTTTAGTCAAAAAAGATTCACCAGCTACAGAATCATGAATAAACTGACACACATCAAGACATAAAGCATTTGAAAATTTTAAATTTAAGTTTTAGCAGGTAAAGCTCATAAATATTCTGATACTTTTTTTTTTTAAGTTCACAGAGACTCATATATAAAAAAGTAGCCATAAATCTTAGCTCCACTTCATTTCTCTCCTTTTAATCTATCCAGCTCAAGGATAAAAATATAATCCAATAAGACCTTTCCTTTGATCCCAGCACTCCTTGTTGAAACCTGAAGCAGCTTTCTCTCGGGACAAAGAATGCATCCCAGACCTAGCATGGCAGCCCTCACCTGACGCCAGCTTCCCAGCTCCTAAGAGCAAAGCCAGAGTCTCCAGTAACATGGGCTTTTGTGCTGGTTTCCTTCCCTTGTCCATGTCTGGACGCAGGTTACTTGTAGCCCTACCTTTTCTGGAGGGTCCATTTGCAGACACACACACACACACACACACACACACACACACACACACGCACACGCACACACACACCAATCAAAAGCCAGTAGGTCCATTAAAGAACAGTCCAAATTCTTTTTCTCAGACAACCATTAAATATAATCAGTATTTGCTTCCCAATCATGCTCTAGGACTCACTGTGTTTCTCATAAGCTGCTTAATACTTTATGTCATACACATAGCAGACGCCTATATCATAAGGTACTTTTCTTATTTGTCAAGGTTTTTATTGTCTCCACCCAGCTGGGAACTTTTTAGGAGACACCTTTCATGTTCTATATATCTCTAGCATCTGACATGATGCCACGTATCTACTGCACGTTCCAAAAATAGTCACCCCAAAGGTTGACTCAACAGCCCTTTGATTAAGAAGTAATTATGCACTAAAATTTTGCAGGTGCTGGGGCTTACCACATAAGCGCTGACATAGGCTAAGTCAAGGAGAATCAAGGACTACAAGAACTGTAACATTTTATAAGAGGGCAGGTGATTCTAGATGGCTATAGGAAAATGGGCCCAGTATCATAAGGATCATCTGACATTTTAAGACAATCCAGAAACCCACATGTGTAAAATTATTCAGCATTAGAAAATAAGATAATTATTTGTTTGGTGGATGCTAAGCAGGCCCACTATGCTGGTCAAGCCAAGCACCTCTACAAGACTTGTCTGTAACCATGACAGTCCTCAAGATGATAATGGGAGAGCCTGTGGAAGTCCAAATTAACTTTCAGAATGATAGGAGGTAGGACTTAGACAAGAAGGACTTCTCATCCTCCTTAACAAGACAAGGCAGCAGGTGGAAAGCTGGGTGATCATGAGTGAGGAGAGGGAGGCAGTGAGTCAGATTCCAATATGATGAATTTGTGACATGTGGAACATTGAGTGTCAGCTGCTGCTAGAACACTGAACCAAATGAGGATCCTCCCATCCTGCCCACACACCATAACTGACTGATGTTTGCTCAAAATCAGTTGCCAATGCTACCTAGGACCTGCCTGAGATAAATGCTAATCAGTAATTGTAAAAGTTTAGAATAGATAACTCAAAAATAAGAAAAGAATAGAGACACAAAGCAAACTTCACTGGAAAAATTATGCATAGGCACTAGGTACATCATAAGAAACTATAAGTCTTTGAAAATAAAATTTACAGGTTGAAAGTCATAGCAGAAAAATGTAATGTTATTGTGACTTTTAAAATGAGACTAAGGAGATAAGACTAACTCACACAAAATGACATAGACAATAACAGAGCTGTAAAATAAAGAGATGATAGATATGGAAGGCAAACCAAGGAGAGGCAACACATGGGTACCTACTAATCTGAAAAAAAGGGAATTAGAACAAATGCATCCCTCTTTCCAAAAAATACATATAAAAAGAAAAACCAAAGAGAATCTCACAGTTCAGAAACAAACTACATAGGGTGGTGATGTGTTGCATTTTGAACAACATGGGAAATGTAAAATGGCCATTCAAGCCAAAAACATAAGACACATAGAGATGGAAAAGTCCAGACTGACCTCAGCCATGGTCAGTCACAGACTTGAGTAAAATTTGTGGAGTTCTAAGGAGGGAAAAAAACAACAAGAACCCATCACTGTTCTTTTGGACATGATTGACAGTGCTACTTATTGAAGAAATCCATTCATGATGAGGCAGATCAGCAAAAGGGACACACATAAGCAACAAGGGCAGCTGGGGAGCATGAGCTGGTCTACACTCAGATAAGAAGAAGGACCTAGACAGACGACTGTTATACTCACAGTATACATCACAGATAGAGGTTAATGGTAGAACATGTTAACACTGTTTCTTTCTATTTTAAACTTTTTGTATTTGTTTGTCTGTTGTGTGTGGAGGCATGCCTGTGGATGTCAGGGGACAACTTGCGATTTGTCAGTTCTCTCCTTCCACCATGTGGATCCTGGAGGTTGAATTCAGGTCCTCTGTAGCAAGCATTATTATCTGCTTAGGCATATCTATGCATTTAGTCTATACTGCCCATTTGTCTCCTATTTAAAATTTATCAGAAAGCTAGGAAGAACATTAATTAATAAAGGGCTTGCTACACACGCACAGACACCTGAATTTGGATCCTCAGCACCCATGTATAAAGTTGGACACAGTGGTACCCACCCTAGTCCTAATGCTAGAGATGTGGATACAGGAGGATACCTGGGGTATACCTTGCTATTTAGTTATCCTGGTCTAATCAGTGAGTTCCAGATTCAGTGAGAAACCAATCTTAAAAAAGTAAAATGGAAAACGGTTGAGGAACACACTGACACAGATCTTTAGCCTCCACAACCATGCACACACAGGTAAACACACATGCATGCATTCATTAATCAATCAACCAGTTCTCCATTTCACTTCTATAAGTTTTTAAAGTTAAGTTAGTATATTAATACACTTCATGAGTTAAATAGTGTTCTAGAATATTGCAATTATCATTCCCTGTATTTTCTTTGTATTTCTGCAGAGAGGGATGAATGAAATGGTAGTGCAGTTGTTAATGATGGTTATATAATATGGTGGGATTTAGAATCTGTCTTTTTTGCATTTTTCCTTGTAGCTTGATTTATTTATAAGTGGTATTGTTTTTATAAGCTCAGCAGAGTTGTAATTCTTTTTGAAAATATATAGAAAGGTGAGTGAAGCTTAATATTTGGCCCCTCTTACTGCTAAAGTATGACATGTACCATTTCTTCTCCCTGCTGCACACTGCCTACTGATTTCCAAGCTTAATGACCCTAGAGCATAAACACTAAGCTATTTTAAATCTATGGGACAGGGCTGGTGAGATGGCTCAGCGGGTAAGGGCATTAGCAACCAAACCTAATTACCTGGATTCCATCTCTGTAGCCCACACAGTAGAAGGAAAGACTCATACAAGTGTCCTCTGATCACCATACACAAGACACCATGTGTTCACGCCCAGACACACACACCAAATAAATAAATAAATGTAATTAAAAAAATTTAATCTATGGGACATCCCCTACACACACACACACACACACACACACACACACACACACACACACACACACACACACACACACACACACAAGTCATCTACATGCCTGCATTTCTTGCCCCAGGAACTAAGGAATCTGTTATCTAAAAGGTTGCATGAGTTAGAGACTAGTGTTCAATTTTCCCCTTAGAGGAAGTCCTTTCCCATAATGCTATACTGCAAATGCAGTTGATACTTTTCCAATACTAAATGGCATCACTTAGGTTGCTAACAATTGTGTCAAATGGGAGGCCGTTTTTCTATGTATGCAGCTCCTCTGTATGTTTAAAAAGCTTTGAGGCCCCTGACACAGCTCTACCCTTTCAAGAAAGTAAGGTGGCAATTATTTTCTATTTGGTGTTTATCCATGTCAAAGATAACTAGCCGTACCTTCTACTTCAGTCTCCAAATGACTACATATGTGACTCACAATGCTTATTAGCACCCTGGAGACTAACATGAGGTTCACAAGCAGATACCATCTGAAAGCAAAATAAGGAGAAGCCAAAGAGGCTAAAATGAGCTTCCTCAAGCAAGAATATTTTTAAATGTCAGTCAGATATTGGCAAAATTATTAAGGCCACTCCACATAGTTAAAAGGGAGGTTTATTTTGGGGGGTAACTTACAAATGAATGGATAGTTAGGTTGCAGGGTCTGGCAAAGGTGTGTCGCAGTCCAGCGGTGTTCTCTGGAGAACTCTGCTCAGTCTGCCTCCAGCATCCAGGGTCCTGGAACCAAGAGAGCTGGCCCATCTGGATCTCGGTCTTCAGGGTCCTCTCTCGGCCCCGCCTTATAAGTGTGACAGTTACCAAAGCCTCAATGGGGGTTGGAACTTCCAGGCCAAAGCCAGAATGGCTACCCACTACAGTCAGAAGCAAAAAGTTTTCTGATCAAGAGCTAAACTCTTTGAAATCACAGCATATTCACAGAACTGCTCTGGAAGCTAGTGCCAACAACCAACAAAAACACAACATAGGGTAAGGTCAATTCAGAAGATGGGATCAAGAAACTAAATTCAGGAGTTCTGAGGCAAGGCAAGCACAGGAACAGGTCTCCAACATCCAGAAATGGGTCTCAGAAAGAGGGACCACAGTAGAGAGAATGGCAACCTATGGATACGATACGGCCAGAAGGAGTTGTCCAGATGACCAGGTATTTCAAGGAACTTCTATTGGTTTGATGCAGGTATCATCTCATTGGTAAGTGTTCTCAGTTTAATTAGACTATTGTTAGAGACCTCACAGCACCATTTCAGTGCCTGGAGACTAATGATACCCATGCTTGCTACAACATGCCATCAACTTGACTGACTGTTCTGTCTTCACTGGGAGATGACAATCGCCCAAGAAGTAGATATCAGAGCTTACTTAGCACACCACCTCTGTTATTAAAATGGTACTTCACACATAAGTTCTGGGAAAAAACCCACATGACTGGATGGCTGGGTGAGGTTTTGCACTATGATTTGAATGCAAGAAACATGACTACTGATGGATAGGGGATGATATGCTGAAACAAAGCTCATGGCCCGGATCTTTTTCTTTTGTTACCTAAAATCCAACATTGTAGCATATGAGGCTCTATACTCAACTATCTAAAACAGCAACCTCTATTAAAAATAATTATGAAAATGAGGACAATTTATTTCATATACTAGGCCACAGGGGTGGTGGGCTAGCTATATTTTTTTGTCACTTAGACACAACCTGGAGTTATCTGAGGAACTGGCCATCAACTGGGTAACTAACTTTATTATACTGGATTGTAAGAACGTCTGTGGGGGCATTTTCTTGATTAATGATTGATATGGAAGGGTCCAGACCACTGTGAACAGCACCACCCCTGGACATGTAGTTCTGGGAAGTATAAGAAAGGTAACTGAATGTGATCCTGGGAGCAAGCCAGTAAGGAGCATCCCTCCATGGCCTCTGCTTAAGGTCCTGCCTCTAGGATCCTGCCTTGAGTTCCTGCATTGGATTCCCTCAAGGACAGACTGTAACTTTGAGGCCAAACAAGCTCTTTCCTCCCCACATTGGTTTTGGCCAGTGTATCATGGGAATAGAAAACAAACCAAGTCAGATGGTGATTTCTTCCCACTTTCTCCTTCACTATCATCAGTCAGTCAGCTTATCCTCAAGTTTACTCTTCTCATGGTTACAAGATGGCTACCACATGTGCAGACATGTAGCAGAAGAATGGAAATATTTTCGTACAGATCCTCACCATATATACCTCTCCTTACAGCCCTTAGCCAGAATTTTATCATGGCGCAACTCACAAACTAGCCACTGATCAGAGGAACAAGATAAAGGAAACCTCAGTACTAGTAAACAAGAACTATTTGCACAAAATCATCAGTTACACGGGTAACCAACTGTTTCGACTATAAAAGCCACGTTCCTCTAGTCATCTCGATGCCGTTTCTTCCACTTCAGACCCCATGTTCTCACCACATGTGTTGCTCTTTAGATATCCATGAACAGAACTCAACCAGACCATTGCTCATCTCTTGTTTCTCTATACATTATCACCTCGGCCTGAAGTGTTCTCCCCTCCAACTCTAAAACACCTACCCACGCTCCCACTCTCCACCGAGGCATCACTTCATCCATGAAGCCTTTCTTGACCTCAGGTAGTTAACCGTTGCATTCATGTCCCTCCGTCCACCTGTGTGTCATTTTGGTTACAGCATCCCTCCTGCTGACAGATGCCCCTTTGTTTGTACTTTCACATCTCCCATTAGACTAAGAGCCCCAGTGAGCAAGACTATGTCTTATTCATCTTTGTATCCCTAACTTTCTAGTTCACTCTTGTACGTTTATAGGAACTCCATGAAAGCTTGATAAATTGAGTGAAACTGAGTGAGCTGGGCTGAATCTGGCCTTATGTAATATTTCCAACAGCTTCTCTAATGTAGCTGTCTGCCATAGGGAATCTTTAAAAGACTGAGCATTGGTAGGCCCAGCAGGAACCGTGCCCTGGGCTGCCCTCCACAGACGGTTCTAGGGGTGGGTAGAATCAGAGCTATCCAGTGCTCAGAGCTATCATAGATCTCTGAGTCCTCACCTGGAGAATGGCTGATGTCCCTAATAGGATTGCTCAGGCTTCACACTGAAAGTCTTGCATCCTAGGAAATCCCAGAGTAGCTGGAAAAACAGGGCAAATGTCATTGAACCCTCAAGGGTCTTGTCATGGCTTATTTCTTCACAATCATCACAATTGGACCTCTCTTAAGAAGAGGGTCAAACCCCACCATGTGCTTAATGTCTGTGGAAATGAGAAAGGATATTTGTTACCATCCTCACAGGGGAAAAAAAGATCAAGATTTCTCACCTGAGGTTAGAGGTTTAGAAACTATGGGTAGACGAGAACAAATTAGAGACCCTAAATGGTTGTTCAGGGAAGAGAATTACAAAACATTTCTTGTTTCTAAGGCAACAACCTCTCAGATTTATGCCAGAGCTCGGGAACCATTTCCCCCTAGAGCAGATGATTATATGCTCATACATCTCCAGAGAAGCTCTTAAAACCTCCTCTTTTTCAGAAAACCCATTTAGCTGGGGAAAAAACCCACAGCATTTAAGATGGAGGCTTACTCCAAACATTCTTGAATCCCCAGGGAAATACTCATGGAGACTTCAATGCCAGCCTAACATTTGGCTGCACTCCCATGTGGCTTCAGTTCAGTGGTTTCTCAGCAGCCACATGAACTATTGCTTTGGATGGAAATTCTAAGAAAACATCAAACTGGTCATTTATATGGCAGGGTCTCCTCAGAGTGCTCCTTGGGAGGCAGTGAGACAATACCACAAAACAGCATTGTGGTAATTAGTTTTACTAGTGAACACAAGAAAAATCTGTAAGAGTAAAGCTATCCTCCTTAGACAGTAAGCATCCTGATCACTTCTGATGAACAGTGCCCAATAATCCCCTCTGTAGGAGCCCTTACAGTTTAACAGAGGGCCTAGCTCATCCCGTGGTGTGAGGACTGCCTCTCCTCTTGGTACATGCTGAGAAACCAGCCTCTCGCCACTGGCCTCAGCTGTGACTTCATCCAGTAATGCTCTCACCCAAAACTCATTGTCTCCTGTTGCTGGTTACACCCATTTCTATGGCATGTAACTAGAATAGACTGAAATAGTATTCTACTCTCCCTCTTGTTGGAAGTAAATGTTTGAAGGCTAAGAGATTACATCCTACTTTCTTTGAGCCCCACTGTCTTTGTTTAGACCCTAGCTCTGTCACTTACAGCTTGTATAACCTTGGCAGGTTGCTTGAACTCACTCACAATGCTTCCACAAATTAAACAGAGATAATAATGGTACCAATCTTATCACGTCTCAAGGATTAAATGAATAACAGCTGCCAAGGGCTTAGCCCACCTTTTGATTCCTCACAAGTATCATAAAAGGTTTAGCTATTGTCATTCTTTGTATTTCTTGGGTCCAGCAAGAGCTTTTGCACATATCAAACACTGAAAAATAAAAATAAAATTTCCTGGTGGAACTCACCCACAAACAAGGCATAAATGTTCACCAGTGTATACCCATTTCTGACCAGTTTTTGCTACTTTGCTGGATAACTGGAGACAAGTCTTTCTCTTTGGCTGACTGGATACAAAGCCACAATCTTCAAAGGAGCTTAGGAGGAAAATAAGATAAATGGGAATAGCTCTGACCTCTCTGGAAGTTCTAGTCCCAGTGGGACCATTAAATGATAGCACTTTGACAGTTTGGAGGAGAGGTAAATGGGCTTGCATGGGGACCTAAGAAAACCACACAAAGGAATTGCCATCTGAACTGAACTTTAAATTCTAGGCGGCAACGAGCATGAAGAACACTTCTAAAAAAGGAAGCTGGGAAATCAAAAGAGAATGTTCCAGAAGTCCCAAGCAATCCCTGCAGGCAGGCATGGGCCATAGAGAGATCCTGTTTCACGCCTTTCCTGCCCATTTAGAGTTCCAAGGTTGGCAGAATGGCTCCGATTAACCACAAGGTCACGTCAAGAAAAAACTGGCTTTTCCTTTCCAGTTTCCACCAGGATCCTGTGGATTCAAAATATACAGTATCAGCTGAGCAGCTTCTAAGAGCCTCAAAGTCCATCTAACTTTGGGGAGAAAGCAGAGGCCTTTCCAGTGGTATAATGTTACCTCCATTCTTAAGCAGAGTCTTAATGAGTATCAGAATAAGATTAAAAACCATCAGTGTGTTATCAATGAAGCCCAGCCAGCCACAATGCTGGGGAGATGCTGCATTAGTCACACACAGAGTATTGAGGATGGAACTTGCAGATCCCAGGGCCCATACACCTATCAGAAATTCTGTAACAAAACAAACAAAACCAGATGTAATTTATAAGGCCGTTCACAGAAGAGCTGTCCTGATAGACTTTTATTCAAGTTGCCCCAAATCCACTTTCCATAACCTATGATTAAGATATTCTTCCTTGTCTTGGCCCTGGAGGAGATGGGAATGGAGGAGAGGGAATGGGGGGAAGGTGGGGGCAGGAGGGGGGAGGACAGGGGAACCCATGGCTGATGTGTAAAATTAAAACACAAATATAATAAATAACAACAACAACAAAAGATATTCTTCCTTGTCCTGTCAATCAGCCACCCAGTCATTTGGATCACACCATTGTAACAATATTAATGTGACCATAGATGTATTAAATAGTGCAATATTCTATATGGGCTCTAGCTTATCAAAATGAAAAGGAAATCTTACAGACTACAAAAAAAAAAAAAATGCCTCATCCAAAGCCAGTATGGATTCTCATGGAGAAATAATACAGTTTCTTAAGAAAGTAACTGGCATGAAGCAAGGCCTGGTGGCATACCTATCATTCCAGATGCTTGGGAAGCAAAAGCATGTATGATCAAGTCCAGCCTGAGAAACTTAGTGAGAGAAGCTCTCTCACAACAACATGTACAGAGTGACTAGAAATACAGCTATGCAGTAGAATACTTGTCTGGCACACAGGACCCAGGCCAATCCCCAGCATTATAAAGCAGATTGACTGATTGACTGATTGATTGATTGATTGACTGCTTGATTAAATGGCAATAGAGAACTGCTACTACTTTAAAATAATTGGAAAAAAAAGATTTTGTATAAGCTTTACTGTAATTCTTTTTCAAAAAATTATTTTTATTTTATGTGCATTGGTGTTTCACATGCATATATGTCTGTGTGAAGGTGCCAGATCCCCTGGAACTAGTTACAGACAGTTGTGAGTTGCCATGTAGGTGCTGGGATTTGAACCTGGGTCGCCTAAAGGAACAGCCAGTGCTCTTAATCACTGAGCCATCTCTCCATCCTGCTTTAATTGAATTCTAGTAGGAAAAAAAAATAATTTTTTTAGACAGTCAAGAACATTTGAACTTGAAATAAATACTAGGTGACATCAAGGAATTCTTGCTAATTTTATTAAATATGAATGGTACCATGATTGCAGGGATTTTGTGCCTTTTTAGAGCTTCCTACTGAAGCAGTCACAGGATCACTGAGATTTGCTTCAGAAAACTTTAATAATAGAAGAAGCAAGGAACAAATGTACAAGGGTAGACATGAAACAAAGCAGGCAAATACTGAAATTGTGTGGTAGTTTCATGGGTCCATTTAGACTGCTCTCTGTGAACTTCTGTGTTACCATCCTAAGCCCACTCATGTTGGCCAACTAAAGGGTGTATTCCAGTAACCGCTGTAACCAGGTATGTGTACAGGAATACATTCCACATATGGGAGCAGAGGCCCAAAGAAAGACAAAAAGAGAGCTGACCACCCATTCTGAACCTGTCATCCCACTTCCAAGCCCAAGTAACTGCAGTCTCAGGCCAGCATTTGTGAGTGAAAGTATGTCTGTGATCAATACACTTCTACAAAGCTTTCTCCCCCTGAGTTGGTGATGTCAGCTACTAGGCAGACATCTGCACTGGTTCATCTCAGGGAATATTATAAGAATCTGTGCCGGGTGGTTTGTCGCATGAGCCAGCCTGCAGTGGTGCACGCCTTTAATCCCCAGCACTCAGAAGACAGAGCCAGGTGGATCTCTACAAGTTTGGGGTCAGCCTGGTCTACAGAGCAAGATCCAAGATAGGCACCAAAACTACACAGAGAAATCCTGTCTCAAAAAACCCAAAAAACAAACAAAAAAAAAAGACAAACAAAAAAAAAGAATCTGAACAAGGAAAGCATCATCCAAGACCACCCTTACTCATGGTAAGACTCAAATTTCTTTTCTCCTCTCCTCCAACACTATTAAACCAAACATAGAAATAGGTGTGCTCTTCTCTTAGACTTTCAACTCCTCTCTCAGAAAAGCGAGACCTTGATGATTAAGGATTTAATTCTCTAACTCAACTGAACAGGCAACTGTGGGGCTGGGGAGACAAGTTCATATGGTGTTTATCACATAAATGCAGTTATCTGAGTTCAATCCTTATCTATAAAAAGCCAGGCATGGCAGCACACACTGATAATTTCAGCACTGGGAAGGCAGAAACAAGTAGATGCTAGGGGAGTACCAGCCAGGAAGCCTAACCTACTCCATAAGCCATTGACCAATGAGAAAACTTGTCTCAAAAAAGCAAAATAGATCGTCCATGTTGGTTGCTTTTCTATCACTGTGACAAAGCATCATGACCAAGGCAACTTATAAAAGAAAGAGTTTATTGTGGTTTTACAGTTTCAGAAAGTTGAGTCCATGAGCATCATGATGGGGAGCGTGGCAGCAGGCAGAAAGGCGTGGTGCTGGAGCAGTACCTGAGAGCTCACATCTTGAGACACAACCACCAGGCAAAGAGAGAGAACCAAGAATGGCATGAGCGTTTGAAACCTCAAATCTCACTCCCACCTCCTCCAACAAGGCCACACCTCATAATCCTTCCCAAATAGTTCCACCAACTGAGGAACAAGCATCAAATCCATGAGCCTGGGGGGTGGAGGCATTCTTAATCAAACCATCACAGCTTCTGAGGAGTGACAAGCAAGGTCATCCTCTGATACAACACACACACACACACACACACACACACACACACACACACACACACACACATCTCCCTTAGTGTTGCTTTTATGTAGATGAGTTTAAGGCTGACCACTTGGTATTGAACAACCAATATGTAACTCATCTTTGAGGAACATTTTTTCACCCATTCTCAGCATTGTTTAGTTGACTATAGTTCTTTGTCTATGGGTGAGGTCCTGTGAGATGAATCCTATGGTGGTATGAATGAAAATGACCCCATAGGCTCATAGGGATTGGCACTATTAGGAGGTGTGGTTTTATTGGAGGAAGTGTGTCACTGGAAGTGGGCTTTGAGGTTTCAAATGCTCAAGCCCTCTCTCTCTCTCTCTCTCTCTCTCTCTCTCTCTCTCTCTCTCTCTCTCTGTGTGTGTGTGTGTGTGTGTGTGTGTGTGTGTGTGTGTGTGTCTTTCTCTCTCTTTTTCTCTCCCTGAAGCCTGCAGATCAGGATGTAGAACTCTTAGCTCCTTCTCCAGTACTATGTCTGTCTGCACACTATACTGTACTGCCATGCTTCTTACCATGTGGCTTGCAATCATTCTGCCCCTTTTCCCACCATGTTCCCTGACCCTTAGATGAAGGAGTTGTGTTGTAGATGTATCCACTGGGATGGGCACTCAATGATTAGTTGTTCTCTGCATTTTGACTTGGGAATCATTTCTTAGATGGATCCTGGGATGGGAGGATTTGTTGCTCTGAAAATTTCCTATGGGAGGCCAGACAGTTCAACAGTTTAGACAGTTAAAAGTTTTGAATACTCAGTTTCCCATGTCTATAATTTTTATTTTTAAGAGATAGTCTTCAAGAAATAAAATGAAAATTCTAAAAGGAAGCCTTTTCTTATTATTTTTTGCTTCTTCGTTTGGGCGTATTTATATTTCAGCTCTCAAAGAATGAGGGGGTAATAATTTTCTTTCTTGAAAGAAAATCCAAACTACTGACATCTTTAAATAGATTTATACTCAAATTATACACTGTAAGTCTACCAGCAACTTCACAAAGAATCATCCACATGGCCTTTTGTATTGGGATCTTTTATATGATACTGAGACTCATGTAGGAGGGAGAAAATAATGATTAGGCTTAAGCAAAGTGAAAAGATATTTTCTCAGCTGGAAGCTGTTAATACTTCAGCTGATAGAGACTTGGAGAAGAACTCCTCTGTTGTGTGTTTAACAAATAAATATACAAGCACCAGAACAATTCGCAGGCTGAGGAATCGCAGGAGGGAGATGGTGGCAGAGCAGATCTGAAGCTGGTCGTTTTTCTGCTTCTGGGGATGTTGCCCTTTTGCCTTAAGCGTTAGAGCGGCAGCTCTTCTGCAGGTCAGCCTCAGTCCTGCGGCCTTCCTATCGCTGAGTAAATGTTACATTGCCGAGTCAACAGCAGCTTCACACTTTCATGGAGGACACATAATTGCTGGAAACACAGGTGGATTGTTTGGGATTCTAAGGCCCCTCTGAATATTTTTTTTTAAATGTGTTTTTTTGTTTGCAAAAGTGACACATGCTAATAAAAAAAAATACAGAGATGGGAAATAAAAAATTTACATAATAATTCCACTACTGAGAAGTATCAATTAGAACTGGAGAATACTTACCCCCTTTTTCAATCCTAGGAGACCTGTGTGTATGTGTGTGTGTGGGGTGTGTGTGTGTGTGTGTGTGTGTGTGTGTGTGTGTGTGTGTGTAACAACAGTTAAAGAAAAGAGGTCATGAATTTGAAAGAGAGCAAGAAGAGGAAAATGAGATGATTAGAGAGAGTGAAAAGAAAGAGAAGGAATGATCTCTTAAATTATACTTTTAAATAATTTTAAGTAAAATAAAACATGAAAAAATTAAGAAATAAATAAACAGATCCACACCAGTGCTGTATTCTTTCCCGTCAGTTTCCCACACACTCACACACCAGCTGACTGGGTTAGAGCTTCCTGTTAATTAAGTCAGAAATGTATTTCCTTTCCAAACCAATTTACTTTGCTCCAAGGTACAGTGAAGCCCAGACCAGCCATCCTGCAAATGTCTTCCTGTGTCCTCCATGAGGTTAACAGGGAAAGAGTCCCATGTACCCAGTAAAAGTAATAGTTAATGGGTGAATCACAGCTTCACCCTCTCCAGCCCCTTTTCTACCCAGATGGCTTTCCTTTCTGCTCTTCTTAGATACCCAAATCTTCTTCTCACCTCTAGTACATTACCTTTTTAAGAACTGAAAAATGTTTCTCAGAATGTAATAGTGCTTTATTTCCAGGGAAATGACCCCAAATGTTTTTTCACTGCCCAGCCCCTTCTCCTGTATATCCCCTTAGGACACTACATCCTTTGTAATAGGTTCAGTCATACACTAAAAGGGAAAGTCTAGTCTTGTGACACATATCTTTAATCCCAACACTCAGAAGACAAAGCCAGGTAGATCTCTGTGAGTTTGAGGACTGCCTAGACTCCATAGTGTGTTCCAGAACAGCCAGAACCACACAGCAATACCTGATCTTGAGAGGAGAAGGAGGAAGGAGTAGAAGGAGAGGAAGATAGGGTAGTGGTGGAGAAGAAAGAGGAGCAAGGGGGGAGAGGCGGGGTGGGGGGGGGGAGGAGGAGATGTCTTGAATTGTGGGATTTGATGAGTCAATTATCCCAAAGGAAGATTCTGGGGCCAAGAGGGACTCTGTGCTCCTGACTCTAGTAAATCAGTGACTGTTTAAGGTCAATGCCTACAGGGCAGACAGGAAGCCATCCAAGCCTCTGGTATGGATTCGGTTTCCTTTCCTGTAAAGCAGTAACAATAGTAATAGGGGTTTCATAGAGTTGCTATGAGAATTAAATGAGATAATGAATGGGAAGCCTCTGGCACATGGTAAATAATCAATACATGTTAGCTAGTTAGCTCGCTCTCTCTCTTCTTTGCCTTTCCTTCATTTATTCACCCATTCAATTAATATTCAATGAATCAGCTTCTTCCCAGATTTGAATCACTTCCCAGTGGTGATATGAGTTAGTGCTTCGGGACATGACTGCTCTCCTCCAGGCTAGTAGGATACAATTTAGTGCCCCCTTAGCATAGTACACTAATTGGTCCCTTAGTGACCTGAAAGAGTTAATGCGTTATTGCAGGGTTTAATCTACCACTTCCTGACAAAATGAGTTTTAGCATTTTTATACATAAGTTCCCCACACAAGATCCCCCCTACACACACACACACACACACACACACACACACACACACACACACTCACACATTCCACATAAACACTGCAACTCTTTAAGAGCAGTAATACTGGCTCAACCATACCATTAAGTAGCCCATTTGCAGTTTATGTTTTACAACCACAAAAGGGGCATTTTCTACACCCCTTTCCTCTACATAGTTTACAAGAAATACTTTGCATATGTTGTTATACCTTCCCTATAATTTTTAACTCTTTCATAATATGCATTCTGTATTTTAAATGTTTCCCCATATACTTCAAACACTGTAAGTTGCTTTATAATAAAAATATACCATGAACTTTTTTTAAAGTCACTGAAACTCATTAAAAGATCTTCTCAGCAATTTAATATCCCATCACATAGACCTTTCATGATTTGTTGTAGCTAAGAGTTTATTGTGGGCTGTTTACTTAGCTTTCTTTTTGTTTCTATAAATAATATTGAGATAACCATTTTACACAAACATTTCTTTTATTTGCTCAGATTACATCCTTATGACAAAATTACCATATGGAAATGAGCAAACATCTTGAAGGCTCTTAATGAAGGTTAGTCAATTGCTGTGTGAAAAGACAGGAGTACTAGACTTCTCTACATTTATTTTTCCTTTAATTGAAAATAAATTGTTTTCTTTTTCCATTTTTCTTTATTAAGAAATTTTCTACTCTACATACCACCCACAGATACCCCCTCCTCCCTCCTCCCATCTCCCAGCCCTCCCTCCCATGCCACCCCATATCCCCCAAATCAAGGTCTCCCATGGGGAGTCAGCAGAGCCCGGCACACTGAGCCTAGGCAGTTCCAAGCCCCTTCCCACTGTACCAAGGCTGAACAAGGAACCACAACACAGGTACCGGATTTCTAAAAGCCTGCCCATGCACTAGGGACAGATCCCGATCCCCCTGCCTGGGTGCTCCCCAAACAGTTTGAGCCAAAAAACTGTCTTCCATATCCAGGGGGCCTAGTCCAGTCCCATGGGGGCCCCACAGCCACCAATCCATAGTTCATGGGACTCCAATAGTGTGGCCGGTCATCTCTGCACTTCTTCCCCTCCTGATCTCAATGTTCCCCGCCTGCAGAATCCCTCCTCTCTCTCATCAATTGAATTCCCGGAGCTCAGCCTGGTGCCTGGCCGTGGATCTCTGCATCTGCCTCCATCAGTCACTGGACAAAGGCTCTGTGATGATAGTTACGGTATTCGCTAGACTGGTCACCAGAGTAGACGAGTCCAGGCACCCTCTGGACCACTGCCAGCAGACCAAGGTGGGGTCAACCTTGTGAATTCCTGAGAGCCTCCCCAGCACCCTGCCTCTTCCTATTCCCAGGATGTCCTCATCTATCATGGTATCTCCCTCTCTGCCCTCCCACTCTGTCCCTGTTCCAGCTTGACCCTCCCATTTCCCTATGTTCTCATTCCCCATTCCTCACCCTCTGCCACCCCCCACACCCAGTCCACTCAGGTAGATCTCATCCATTCCTCCTTCACAGGGTCATCCATGGGTCCCTCCTAGGGTCTTTTCCTGTTAGCGAGCCTCTCTGGTTGCAGTCTGGCAATCTCTTCCCTCACAATAAATAGTTTTCATACATAATGCCTCCCAAGCATGGTTTCCCCTCTTCTCACAGTTCCTCCCTCCCTCACCTTCCATCTAGAACTACTCCCTTTCTGTCTCTCCTTCATAAACAAACAGACTTCCACAGAATAATAATAAAACAAAATATAAGATAAAATGAAAACTACACATTGGAATTGGACAAAACAAATAAACAAAAGGCAGAGAGCCCAAGAAAAGGCACGCGAAACAGAGACTCACTCTTCACATTCAGGAATCCTGTAGAAACACTAAACTAGAAGCTGTAATAGGACCTGGTGCAGACCCAGGTAGATGCTGTGTGTGTTGCCCCAGTCTCTGTGAGTTCATGGGAGCTTTGATGATGCTGATTTAGAGGGCCTTGGGGTCTTGTTGTTGTTGTTGTTGTTGTTGTTGTTGTTGTTTTTGTTTTTTTAGTGTTTTCCATTCTTTATGGCTCTTAAACTCTTTCTACCTCCCCTTCCATAGGGTTCTCTGAGCCCGGAGAAGAGGAAGTGGAAGGAGACATCCTGTTTAGGGATGAAAGTGGGGAACATGGTGGCAAGCAGGCAGACATGATGTTGTAGCTGAGAGTTTTATGTCTTGCAGGCAACAGAAAGTCAACTGAGACACTGTGTGGTATCCTGATCATAGGAAACCTTAAAGTCTGCCCTTACAGTGACACACTTCCCCCAACAAAACTATCCCTACTCCAACAAAGCCACACCTCCTAATAATGTCACTCCCTATGAGATTATGAGGACCAATTACATTCAAACTACCACAAGTGGTATAGATAGATCTTATGGTAGATTGAGTCCCATCCTCCTTGGCAACTGCCACACTAATTTCCAAAATGGCTGTACTGGATGACTGTTCCCTTAACTCCACATCCTAGCCAGTATCAGCTGTCTTGTTTTATTGATCTTAGCCCTTCTGATGAGTATAACATGAAATCTCAAATTAGTTTCAATTTATATTTCCCTGATGACTAAGGGTGTTGAACATTTCTTGGTTTCTTAGCTATTTGAGGTTCTTTCTTTTTATTTATTGTTTTTTTTGGGGGGGGAGAATTCTCTGTACTCAATTTTTAATTGGGTTATTTGCTTTCTTGTTATCAAGTCTTTTGAGTTCTTTATATATTTTGGATATTTGTCCTCTATTAAATGTGTAATTAGTTAAAAAAAAAACTTTTCCCATACTGTAGACTGCCACTTTGTACAAATTATCACGTCCTTTGCCTTACAGAAGCTTTTCAGTTTCATGAGGTCCGTCCATTTATTAATTGTTGATCTTATTGGTGGCACTAATGGAATTCTCCAGAAAATTTTTTCCTGTGCCAGTGAGTTCAAGGCTATTCCCTACTTTCTCTTCTGTAAGGTTCAGTGTATCTAATTTTACACTGATATCTTTGATCCATTCAGAGTAAAATTTTGTGCATGGTGATAAGCATGGGTCTATTTGGATTCTTCTTCATGCAGCCATCAAGTGTGACCAGCACTTGATGTTGAAGATGTCTTTTTTCCAGTATGCATTTCTGGATTTAAAAAAATCAGTGCCCATAGGTGTGTGGATTTATGTATAGTTCTTTAATTTTACTTCGTTGATCAACCTGTTTATTTTAGTGCCAATACCATGCAGTTTTTATTAATTTTTTTTTGTAGTACAATTTGAAGTTGGGTATGGTGATGTTTCCAATGGTTTCTTTTTGTTAAGGATTGTTTTAACTATTAGAGTGTTTGTGTGTGTGTTTCCATATGAAACTTAAAAATCACATTTCAAGATCTGTGAAGAATGGTGCTAAAATTTTGATAGGGGTTGCATTCAATCTGTAGATTACTTTTGGTAAGAGGGTCATTTCCTACTGTATTTGTATTTCCCATCCGTGAGCATGGGAGATCTCTCCATCTTCTGATATATTCTTCAATTTTTTCTTCACTGTCATAAAATTTTTGTCATACAAGTTTTCACTTGCTTATTTAGAGTCACCCCAAGGTATTTTCTATTATTTGAGGCTATTATGAAAGGTGTTTCCCTGACTTCTTTTTCAGTCTCTTTGTCATGTGTGTTTAGAAATGCTACTGGGTTTTGTGAGTTAATTTTATATTCAGTTACTTTGATGAAAGTAATTATCAGCTGTAGGAGTTTCCTGGTGGATTTTTTTTAGGGTCACTTATGTATACTATCACATCATCTTCAAATAAAGATATGTTGACTTCTTCCTTTCCAATTTGTATCCCCTTGATCTCTTTAGTTGTCTTATTGCTCTAGCTAAGACTTCAAGTACTGCATTGAATAGGTATGGAGAGAGTAGATAGCCTTGTCTTGTTCCTGATTTTTGTAGAATTGCTTTGAGTTGCTCTTCATTTAAGTTGAAGATAGCTATGTCCTTGCTATAAACTGTTTTTATTATGTTGAGGTATGTGCCTTTGATCCCTAATTTCTTTAGCACTTTTTGTTGTTGTTGTTGTTGTTGTTGTTGTTGTTGTTGTTGTTTTTCTCGAGACAGGGTTTCTCTGTGTAGCTTTCCTGAAACTCACTTGGTAGCCCAGGCTGGCCTCGAACTCACAGAGATCCGCCTGGTTCTGCCTCCCAATAGGATTAAAAGTGTGTGCCACCACCGCCCAGCAAGGGTGTTGATTTTATCAAGAGTCTTTTCTTCAAGTAGTAATGAAGTGAACATGTGGTTTTTGTCTTTGAGCTTGTTTATATGGTGGATTATGATTATGGATGAACCATCCTTGCATCTCTAGGATGAAGTCTACTTGATCATGGTGGGTGGTCTTTTTGATGTGTCTTGGATTCAGGTTGCAAGTATTTAATTGAGTATTCTTGCATCTATGTTAATAAAGAAAATTGATCCGTAATTCTCTGTCTTTGTTGAGTATCAGGGTGATTCATAAAATAAATTGGACAATGGTCCTTCTATTTCCGTCTTGTGGAATAATTTAAAGAGTATTGGCATCAGTTGTTCCACTTTGACTATCTGGTGGAATTCTGTACTAAAACCATCTTGTCCTAGAACTTATTGGTTGGGAGAATTTCAGTGGCTGTTTCTATTTCACTAGGGGTTATGGGTCTGTTTAAATTGCTTTTATGATCTTGATTCTTGACAATATTCTTTTTGGGGTGCCATTTCTTCTTGTTCTAGAGCTTTCAGTTTTGCTGTTAAGTTACCATTATGAGGTTTCTTCAATTGTTTTCTATAATTTTCAGTTTTTTAAGGTAGGTATTTAGCTCTATGAAATTGCCTCTTAGACCCACCTTAATTGTGCCCCCATAAGTTTAGGAATGTTGTATATACATTTTCATTCAATTCTAGGAAGTCTTTAATTTTTCAGCAGTGATTTGTTCCATTTCCATGAGCTTGTAAGCTTTCTATTGTTTCTGCTGTTGTTGGTATCCCATATTAACTCTTGATGGTCAGATAGAATGAAGGGTGTTATTTCAATTTCCTTGAATATGTTGAGACTTGCTTTGTGTTCAAATATGTGGTTAATTTTGAAGAAAGTTCCATGAGTTACTAAGAAGAAGGTATATTCTTTTGTGTTTGGGTGAAATTTTCTGTAAATATCTGTTGAAACCACTTGGCTTATAAAGTCAGTTAGCTCCAGCATTTCTCTGTTTAGTTTTTGTCTAGATAACTTATTTTTTGGTGAAAGTGAGGTATTGAAGTCCCGCACTATGTGTGTTGCCTGGTAGGGAATGTTTCTGAGATCTTGCCAGGTGTAGCCACTTATGTTCTGCACAAAATGTGTTTCTATGCACTGGGAGCTGACACTTAGGAATGGGGATGGGCTAAGCAGAAGATCAGAGAGTCCACAGGAGGGAGAAAGCAGGGTGTTCCACCAGGATCTGCTTAGTCCCCTGAGAATAGGGAGAGACTGGGAGGTGCACAACAGGTAGTCTGCTATAGAGCTGGCTATGAGACTGAAGGATTGTATTTGAAGAAGAGGAGAGAAAGTGAAGACTTGAAGCTAGGGCGCCTGCATAGCTGGCCTGTTTGTTTCTCTGGCTGGCTTGGCTGGAGGGTTCCCAGAGAATGCCTGCTTGAGACTGGGATAAAGGGACAGGTTGGAGGAAAGAAGTTTGAAGGAGAAGACCTAAGTGATCCATTGGAGATGGAGGCAGAGAGGAAGGGCAGTCTGCAGCAGATGGTTTGCTACATTGCTAGGGACGAGACTGCATAGTTAGACTTGGAGACATGGAGGGAGAGGTGAAGATCTGCAGTCAGCCTACCTGCTTTGCTGGCTGAAGTGGCCTATAGGTTCTCAGGAAATGCCTGCTGGAGTCCAGGGCTGAGGTAGAGCAAAGAACAGGGAGAAAGAAGTTAAGAGGGGTCAATCTGTGTGATTCACTGGAGATGGGGGGAAAGGGGGAGGAGGGAGTACAGCAGGTGATCTGCTACAGGACAAGACTAGGGGATTTGTTTTGGAGGAGCAGAGGGAGAGGTTGAGACCTGCAATTAACCTACTTCCCTGGCTGGAGTACCCTGTGGGTTCCCAGGGAGTGCCAGCCTGGGATGGTGAATGGGATAAAGCACTGAGTGGAGGTAACGGAATTAGGTGAGGAAAACCTGTGCAGATCCACTGGAGATGGGAGCAGGAGAGGGAAGTGGGGGGGGGGGATGCAGCAGGTGGTCTGCTACAGAGCTGGGCATAGACTGAGGGGTTGGCTTTGGAGGAACTGAGGTGAAGTTCTGCTTCCCTGGCCAGGGTCAGTACTAGCCTTCTTTGTAACACAATCTGGCCAGACCTAGTATATTTACACCAAGCTGTCTGAGTTAATCTTACAGGCAAAGCATTAAATTTTATTTCTGTTTTCATTTCCACCCAAATGATTACTAATGAAGTTGAGCTCTTATTATTGCTTATTGGCCATGTGTTCTTTCTGTTCTGTGAATTTTAGGTTTATGTTTTTGCTTACTTTATTGAGAACATAGAAGTTTTATTATCAGTTATATTAACTCATTACATATTAATGTTTCCCACTGTTTTATTTTAATTTCTGAAATATCTACTCCATAGAAAAGAGTCATAGACCTCAAGCAAAGCTACAGCATCTTTCTTGTTAATAAACATATCCCATCAAATATCAATAATGCATAATCTCCTCATTTGCTTTTAAATTTTTATGGTGTTTTTTGACATAGAGTGTTTAATTTTAAATATTAAAATTAATCTTTTCCCTTGCTATTTAGTTTGTTGTCTGTAAGCCTGCATAGTTTTTCCCTATTTGGGATCAGGTAAATATTTACCTAAAATGTCTCCCGGTTTCTTAACATGACTTCACTTTTCATGCTTTGCCTTCTAATTCATCTAGAACTTATTAGGTTATATACCAAGAAAGTAAGCAGATCTTTTTCAAACATGGTTTCTAACAGTGTTTACAGCAAGCATCCCTTTGAGTATTAATTTATTATGAATTAGGATCTATGCCTTTAGTGTATATTGCTCACCATTCACCTCCGGTATATTAATTCATCTCAAATTTGGAAATCTCATAGTTCCAGTTGTCCCCTTCTTATTTAAACAACAATATCAACCTAAACTGTTGGTTCCTTCAGATAAACTGTAGAGTAATTTGGCAACTCTGCTACCTGCAAAGCACTGAGCTGGCTGGCTTTCCAGGATTCAATTCTTCTTTCTCCCAGCTAGCTTTCTCTTTCTCCCTGCTTTGCTCAAGGAAAGAGTGAGCACAGCCACCAGCAGTCAATGCATTTCCCAAGCTTCACAGCGATTGCACTGAACAAGCAAATCCAGACTGGTCAAGGAGACTATAGTGACTTAGAAATATGTTCAGGGCTGTGGAGACGGTCCAGTAGGGAAAAAGCACTTGCTACACAGGCCTGATAACCTAAGTTTGGATTCTAAGAAACAATGTAAAAGCAAGACTTGTTAGTATGTGCCTGCAACCCCAGCATCCCTATCATGAGATGGGAGACAGGAGAATCTCCAGAAGCTTGAGAGCCAGATCACTTGAGTTTACAGTACAATGGCAAACTATAAGGGAAGCCCTTTTCACAAGAGGTGGAAGATGAAGACAAAACCTGAGATTACCCTCTGACCTACACACACACACACACACACACACACACACACACACACACACACCCCATATACATAAATATTTACAATAAAATAAAAATATGTTCACAAAAAATTTTGGCCTTCTTCCTTCCAGACGATCTGAGTCACTGCCTTAGTCTATTTTGAGCCACTATGAGAAAATACCTGGGTGTGGGATTAAAAAAAAAAAAAAAGAGTTATCACCTAGTTCTGGAGTCTAAAAGTCCGGGATCAAGACACTAGCATTTGTATGCTCCACACCAGAATTTGGACAGGACACCCTGAAACTACAGGGTTAGCCTTGGATAGCTGGCTCATAAAATGGTAGCTTCTGCCTTGCTGTCCCTCAGGTCACTTTCTGGGGAAAGCAAGCTGCCCTATCATGAAAAAAATAACACAGAGACCTCACAAGACCCAAGTGGTCCATGACAGGGCCCCTGACAACTGCCGCCATGAAGAAGATCATATTAGAAACGGTTCCTTTGGCCCTAATCATGGTTGGTTAGTTGGCTGGTTGTTGTTGTTGTTTTTAAAACAAAAAAGACAGCATTTATTTGAGGCTAATCAGACCAACAGTGTAGGAAAACACATCCAACCAATCTTGAACACGGACGCTCAAGTTTTACAAAATGGTGGCTGCATTTTGCCTAGTCATGCCTTGAATTGATTGCAGGCACTGCCAACACCCTAATTAACACATTATGAGGGCAAAAGGCTATGGAAGTGATGAGAAAGGGAGACAGAGGTCTGATCAAAGTATATTATACGCTTATATGAAAATGTCACTATAAGACCCATCTGGACAATTAGCATATTTTCATAAAAATACGACTATGAGAAGCCCTGAACTGGACCTCCCCAACTAAGGCTCTGTGGAATTCCTGATCTATAGAAACTGTAAAATAATTGTTTGTGGTTTTGTTCATCTCTTTTATCCCCTACTGTATTGCTGTTTTATGACTTGTTTTGAAAAGATTTTGTCCCACAGGATAGATAACTAATACAAAGATATAGGTAGGAGCATTCTACAGACCTTGACTTTGCCCCAAGGAAATGACATGGCTATACTCATCCTTCTTTTCTCCTTTCATACCTTGAATGCACAATGATGCCTGAAGTATAACAGTTGTCTTAGAAACATCAGGCTATAGCATGAGTATTAAGGTTGGCACATTGAGGATGACAGAACAGAATGATAGAGCCAGAAGATGTCTGAAGATACTACTGTGCAGCTAAAACAGTACCATCTACTTGCTGGTAAATATGTCTGTCTCATTATGTGAGGGCAATACTCAGAGCTACTCTTAGCCAGTCTGTGTGCCATCTCACCAAAGGTTTCCTAGATGGCATTTGGCATCCAAAGTTGAAGGGGTCAGCACAGAGGAAGGCTCTCTGTAAATATGCTTATGTGACTTTAGAATAAGAAATGACAATGAATTACCAGCTGTAACAGAAAAAGAAACACATACATGCAAGCTTTCCACACTCAGCTTGCAGAAATAAGGGAAGTCAAATTAATAAATGATAGCAGAATTTAGATTTCCTCAGGGAAAAATGCTTCCGAGTATTAGCATGTGAATGGACTCCCTAGCACAGCACTTTTTTGTGCTGATGTAGATTAAGCAGTGGTCAAATTGCCTGAAATCAGGTATTGATCTGAATTCTTTAAAACGCCCATGAAACATCAAATAGGGTAGGAAAGACATCGTTTTTACTTAAATTCTAAGATACTGCACCTTAAAGCAACCCTGCAATCTTTCCTAGAGTAAAGACCATCCGCACTTCAGAACACCGTTCATGCATGAGTAGCCTGTCACCAACAATTCCCAGTGAGGTCCTCAGTATATTTGTTTTATATGATCTGCAAAGCACAAGTTACTTTCAACATACTTTTAACGCCGACTTTTAACATATCACCTCTGTTCTACAATAAGTATATTTTTAAGAACATGGTGTTTTTCATGCAGCTCCCAAAAGGGCTAAACTGTCAAATGCACATCAAGTAATGGTGGGAAGACAGGGTAAACCAGACGCTCAAGCCAGAGGAGTAATTGTGGCAACTGAATCGGGAAACTGTTTAGCATTTACTAATCACGGAACATATGTGTACTCTTTGGCCCATCAATTCACTCCTAACTATAGAACCAACAGTAACAGCACATACACTTAGCAAAATTGTACATGGCAACACTGCTTCCAGGAGGCAAAAAACTTCATACAGCTCAACCTTTCTCGCCCAAAGAGAGGACAAATGCAGTGTGTGGATACCAGATGTAGAGAAATGGGAATGAATGGATTCACACCGCAGCAACAGCAATGCAACAGGCACACCTCCACTTCACCGTTGCAGAATGAAAGATGTCAGACATAAATAGAGTCACGAGGTATGATCCCACTTACTTAAAGTGGATATTTAAAAACTTGATCTACTGCATGAGATGTCAGCACAGTGATTATCTTTGTCAGTGTAGGAATTAAGAAGGCACACAGTGGCATCCCAAGTTCTTGCAGTGTTCTACGTCTTTGCCTGTGTAAGGCTTAGGTGGGAAGATTCAGTTAGTAAAAACCCACTAGGGGCATGCTTTTCTCAATATGTCATGTGTCACAGTTCCTGGAAAAGGCGTCCTTTCTTCCCACTTATTCCTGTAGTCTGACTTTTAAACATGTAATACATTTATAAGTGTTTGCAAAAGTAGGTAAAAAGACGCTGGCACGCAGGTGCTGTTTCAATAAACTAAAAAAGGAGTGGTCTCCCACAACCACTTGCTTGAAAGCAAACCAGATGAAAAAGGAGGGGGAAGAAAAGAGTCTTGTCGATGGGGTTGAAACCACGAAAGTCTGTCCCAGTGCGTAACTTGGTAGAGGACAAAATGAGTGGCATGGGCAGGTCCTTCTCACCTTTTTAACCAAATGGGAAGACAAAACAACAGGAAGGAGGAAGAGTCACCCCTAACCTCTCTTCCGGACTTCTGATTCCAAGTCAGGTCAAAAAAGGGCTCGGACAGCAGGCTAGCAGGTAGCCAAGCTGAATATCCAGTTGGCCTGCATTGCTCTGCTCCCTGGGGTCGCCCCCCCCCCCCCGCCCCTGCTTTCAGAAGTCCACCAGAACATGGATGGCTGTGTAAGAGTGAAGGGCTTCACTTGAAAGTAAGTGACATCTTATCAGAGTTCCAGACTCTGTCAGGCAAAAGGAGTTAAGCTTCTATCCAGTTCTGCCCTGCCTGTCACTGAAGCCTGTGGCATATTTCATCTTAGTAGAAAGAATGTGCATTAAAGATGACTTCTGTGCCCTTAGGACATTTTGGAGGATTAATCTGGAGGTCGATACCCAAGATGGTGAACTTCTATCCTCAAAGTCTGACCAGAAAACGAGATTCTCTTCCCACGCCTTCCTGAATTCGGGCTTTCCACCTCACACAAGATCATATTTTATTAAAAATACACACCCAGGATTTCATCACAAAAAGAAAGAGTAATTTAAATAGTTATCCAGTCAAAAAGTACCCCAGCCTAGAGAACTTCACAGACTATCTGTATTGTGTTATCTGCAAGATGGAAAACCGCGGGCACCTTTACTTCTTCAGGTGCCCTGAATCTGAAGGTTTAAAACAGTTCTTTGTAGCACCTCCTTGGGACCTTGACAGATGCTCCAGGCTATTGGTAAACTTGGAAGCGATTTAACAAGAAACTGCATTGCACCATTTTCTTTTAATCTGTGTACATAGTTGTCTAGCTTCGGCTGGCTTTAAAGCACCCAAAAGCTAGGAGCATTCTAAATCCTGTTTGTTCCGTGAGTGGACTGTGCATTAATGAGCTTATCTGCTTGGTTGCTTCTGAAGCTAAATCTTATTTCTACATCTACTTTCTCTAATGACATTTTTTTCTTTGATTTGTTCAGCACAATTTGATTGTTGGCTTGTTAATTGCATGCTTCCCAGACCTTAGAGTTTGTTTTAAAAATATGTTTTAAATGTCTAAGTTTCAAGACATCCTTCACTTGCCTTCTATTTTTTTTAAAGGGATAGACACATCAACAAAACTGTCTAGGGGAGCAAAGAGAACTAGAGGGAGATATGGTGAAAGGGAGGGTATTCAGGGCATATGTTCAAGCTACAACGTATACATGAGCGAAAGTGTCCTAATACAGTGAATATATACAATATTTTTTAAGTGGGAAAAAAAAGATGTTCTGTGTTTGAATTTTCTTTATCTTGCTATGATAAAACCCTTTAACCAAATGCACCTTCAGTGAGGAAAGGGATTACTCTACTGCACAGTCCATCGTGGAGGGAAGCCAGCACAGGAACTCAAGGCAGGACTGCCTGCGGCTTCACACAGCCCTCCCTCCAACCCAGAAACCCACAGCTAAGCTTTTTACAATGCCAAGGACCAGCCTGTCTGGGAACAATGCTACTCACAGTGTCTGGGTACTCCTACATCAATTAACGATCAAAACACACACACACACACACACACACACACACACACACACACACACACACACACACGGAAAGGAGAGAAGGGGAGAGAGAGAGACAAAGAGAGTGGGGGGAAGGGATGCTCCCAGGACAGTCTTATCTGGTTGGCCCCTCAGTTGAGGTATCTCTAGTCTGTGTCAAGTCCATAATCAAAGCTAACTAGGACACTCGAAGTTTATAGAGTGATTTTTTTTCTCAAAGAATCTGTGAAGAGCTAACAATATACATCCAATCCTACCCTCAACTCTCCTTATTCCTGTATTAGTTGGTCCACATAATAATAAAACTATTAATAATACTAACAATAAATACTTTCTGGTAAAAGATTTAAAATCCGTAAGAACACACTCACTAAGCCACTCCCCACCAAGAGTTCCATCTACTCTCATTTCTTAAGCCACGTGCTCTGGGTGATGTATAAGAATCCACAGATTTGCAGGGCTGGGCTCATTCTCAGCCCACAGGTCTGAATACAGCATCATCTTCCTGGATCTCGGGTAAGTTCAGTCCAAGCTCTCTGGTCATCTCTGCCCTCCACTCTGCTCTTTCTCAACCCTGTGATCTACTCTCAAATGCAGGGATCAGGAGGTCTTGCTCAGTGAGTGAGCAGGTCCAGCAACCAAATTCTATCTTAGTCATATGCATGTCAACCTAAATCAGAGTGAGAGGGTGTCTCCAAAGAAAAGGGGTATTTACTGGGGAATAGCCATGCTTTGCAATAGGAATACGTGGTTAGTTAACTCTCAGTGTGTCCAAAGAGGATGAGGCAAGGGAGACAGAAGGTGAAATAAGAAGATATATTGAAATAGTTACCCTTGGTTATAATGACTAATAGCAAACATGGCTCCAGTGCATATTTAAACAGACATTGCAGGGCAGATGTTCCTGCAGAAGCATTACTTGTCATACTAGGTAGCTGTAGTGCAAGATTGCATTTTGGATAGTCTTTTGCAAACCATATGTGTTACCAGGCATCTATGCCTAGGATCACCTTCCTTCATAACCTATTGGCTGTATGTGTTTTAGGGGCTAGGGTTTCACAAAGGCAACTCCACTTTGTTTCTGACAATATTCACATGCACTTTCATAACAAGAATGATAGGTACACAGTAACTAACACCAGCTGTAGATGGAGGAGTGAGGGAGGATGTGTTCTCAGCTCGCAGGTCTAATACAGGGTCATCCTGCATGTTAGGAAATAAATCTCTCTAAATCTGAGAGTCCAATCACCTCTGCCCTCTACTCTCTGCCCTTTCTCAACTCTGCTGCCTGCTTCACATGCAGGGCTGGAGGTTGGTCAAATAAACTCACTCTCCTTTATTTGCTAAGCCTCGTGATTGGTTTTGAAAAAGGGTTGTGGTGGCTATACACCCTTTCAGGTCACAGGGACTTCAGTATAGCAAAACTCGGACCATCAAAATCCTTCTGTCCTCTCAGTAACTTACATCTAAAGTGCAAATTAAAGTTGTTCAGCCTTCAAAGAGAAGCTTTTTGTTTGAGGATTTTCAAGTATGCTTGTCAGGTACGTGCCCATCATGGGTAACATCCTCGGAATATACTTGTCGTCTCCCTGACATCGGTAAATCCATTCGTTCTCAGCTGTAATTTATCTCTTGATAAATCATGCTATCAAGTTGAAGTGTGAAAGCAATACCCTCAGGACATAAAATACCACTGAATCCGCTGTTTGGCTAATTTATTACTTTTATTAGGAAACTGACAGGATTACTTTAAAAATCAAGTGCCCAGGGGCCTCAGGTTCTACCAGGTATTAGATACTAGAACACTGTTCAATCATGCCTGGCTGACCCAGCCACTTTCCTTTGCCTCCTTTAACCACCAGCCCTCTGGAGAATTCATTTCGGCAGGAGAGGTGGAAGTCAGGCATGGTTCCTTTAAAATGTTCAGACAGATAGTAGGTCTGACAACCAGGAGAATGAAGCCTTAGGGCTTTTCTCAAGGAAGTTGTTTGCTTGCTTAAGAGAACTGTCTCTATTCAGTCCCTGACAGGGTGGCATTATGGATGTTGGGGCACAGCACGCTGAGGACTGACATGACAAGGTGACAAGAGCCAAAGCCAAGAGGCAGTAGACATGACTTGGAGCCCTAGCTGCCATTTCTATAGAGTGTGACCTGAGAAGAGTTATTTAATGCTTCCAAGCCTCAGTTTCTTTCTCTGAAACGTCATGTTAATGGTAGAGCTTTGGGGAGAATTAATCAAGGTATGTAGAAATGCTGGTCTCACAATAGATGGCCAACAGTGCCTATTGTTTCCTCTTATACTGCATTTTTATAGATTTATTGATTTATATTTTTGTAGTGCTATATGGGTAGGGACCAGGACCTTGGTTGGGCATAGTGAGCAGCCATTCTTCTGCAGACTTATGTCTGTCTCTAGTGCTCTTAAACACAGCATCTTAAAATACAGAATTTACAGAGAAAAGCCACTGATGTTAATTTGTGAATAACTATCTCTCAGCCATTCATTGTGATTGTGTGTTTCTTTGCTTGCTTGCTCATTCAGAGCAGGTCTCATGTAGCCCAAGCTGGCCTCCTACTAGATATGAATGCAATGCAGATCTTGAATTCCTGCTTCTCCTCCTCTACCTCCTTAAAGCTGTGAGTGCAAGCATCCACATCAATATGCTTTAGTTTTATGTGGTGTTAGAGATCAAACCCAGGGCTTTGTGCATGCTAGGCAAGCACTCTACCAACTGAGCTACATCCCCAGTCCCCAGATTCATTTTGACTTTGCATTCAACATTCAACTCAGCATGAGCTTCCAGGTAGAACGTAAATTAAAATACTTTTGTAAGACTTTTCATGCCTCATTCTCTCAGGAGATGCATAGCAAACCCCACTGCAATCTCAATCTTACAAAAAGTTAAAAGAAGTGGGAGATAAAGGCCATCAAAGGGGGAGCTATATCAATCAAATGACATTTTGTAATTTTTAACATTTTTAGTGTTGAACTTTGTTCTGGCAGGATATGTACAGTACGTTCTACTAAAAGGTACGTCTGGGTCCCGGTTGGTAGCAACACATCGGGAGCCTACCTAAGCCCCTTCCTTCTGTAGCTCTTCTTCCAGCTACTCCAAACTTCTCCAGAACATGCTACTTCCAAGATGCCCCCCAGGAACTTTGCATTTCCTGATCTTTTAACACGGGACATTTGCCTCTGATCTCAGCTAGCTTCCCTTAGCCACTTAACATAGATCAAGAGCAACATTCTTAACCTGTGGTTCATGATCCTTTTGGCAAACCTCTATCTTCCAAAACATTTACATTATGACTCATAACAGAAACAAAATTAAAGTTATGACGTAGCAGTGAAATAATTTTATGGTTAGGGTCATCACCACATGAGGAAATGTATTACAAGTTCACAGCATTAAGAAGTTTGAGAACCACTGATCTAAGGTCAATTGACACCTCCCAAGAATAGACATTCCTAAGTCTTTCTACTAATTAAAAACATTTCCACACCCACTGCCCATGCATTGCCTGTCACATTACCCTCTACCTTTCCATCACAGCACTTATCATTACCAGGTATGGCTGAGCCACATGAGCAGAATAGACATTTGTCCATCTTAGACAACACTTACATGCTTATGAATGTCCATAATTTATGCCCAGAATAAATAAGAGAGTGGAAAGAAAGACTGGTGGCCTCTACTATCATGAGGGGACAACATGCATTCTCTAAAAGCCCAGAGTTCAATTTTTAAAAGCTGAAATTCCAGACAGAAAGGGAGTAGAGGCAACTGAACATCAAGTACCCAACTTCATCTTGACTCCCAGAATCTCCCAATGATCTTCTACAGGCACATCCTAACCATTTTCCTTTCCTCAAAGCACTTTCTGATTCTTATCCAGCCTGCATATTTCTTATTTATTTTGGTTTCCTTTTCTGTTTGTTTTTTTTAACTTAATATATGACTGACATACAGTAAAGTGCCTATATTTAAAATCACTATTCATTAAGTTTCATATACTCAGGAATCCATCATGCCATCCCCAAAGATTTCCTCATCCCTCACAGAACCCCATGCCAATTTAGGGCTGGAGATGTAGTTTAGTAGTAGAGCAGTCACCTAGTGTGAATAGAGGCCCTGGTCTCTGCAATGATTATGTCTGTGTATTTTAGCTTTCCCTGTAACTGCAATAATATTGGATCTGATCCTGTTCTCTTATTTATTGATTGATTGATGGATTGATTGATTGATTGATTGATGGATTATTTCATTCAGCACAATTATTTGAAGAATTATCCATGTTGTGGGTATCAATTTGTGCTTCTTTCCATTCGATTGCTAGTGGTATTATTTTGGATGGATATATCACAATTTGTTTATTTAGTCACCTGTTGATAGATATTTGGATAGTTTCCAGTTTCTTGCAGTTATGCCTAAAGCTGTTATTAACATTCATGGGCAAACAAATCATTGTTGAGACATGCTTTCATGTGAAGACACACCTAGGAGAGGAACCCTTGATCATACGGTAGGTGTATGACTTACTTCTTAAGGACCTGTCAAATTCCTTTCCAGTAGACTTTTTGCATTTTATACTCCCAACAGCTGCTCATGATTGTGCCAGGTGCCCCCCTCCCTCACATACATTTGATATTCTGGCAGCGACATCTAACTAAAAGGCAAATCTGATCATGTGACTCCTCTGTTTAAAATTAACCCTAGTTTTCTATTCCCTGCAGGATACAGCTTCTCTTCCTCAGACCTGTTCACTTCCCTGCCTGCCAATAGATACGCTCCTTGTACCACAGCTTCTCACCCCCATTCCCCAGGCCCCCAGACATTTTCTACCAAATCCATAGGCTCCTTTGGTTCTTTCCTACCACACAACACCTAATCCTGATTCTTGGCCAGTGTAAAGCCTTGGGGCATCATGTCACTGAACTGTGTAACCCTCAAAATGCATCTACTGATGTCCTAATCCAAAGCTCTTTAGAATGTGACTGTATTTTAAGGTAATATTGACAGAAAAAAAGTTTTGAAGAGAGGAGGGAGAATATAATCAATATAATCTATTATGACTGTGGTATTCATCAAAAGAAAAACTGTGGACACAGGAACATATGTACACATGGAGATTAAGACCATCTACAAGTCCACACAAGAGGTCTAGGTGGGCTCTCCTTCCCTCAGGCAGAGCTCTTTCTGCTAACACTTTCATCTCAGACTTCCACCCTCCAGGAAGGCAGAAGATAATGTGTAGTAGTTTAATCCATCCACTCTGTGGACTTTGTTTTGGCAGTTCCAGCAAATAGCACACTTACCTCATTGATGAATGAGCAACTGGGTTGTTGCTTTCTCTGTTAATTCTCCTACCCAGGTTTAATTGCCTTCTTTTATCCTTCTCCTGGTACTTTGTTCATATATCCGTTGGGACTTTCATCTCACTGTAGTTAATTATTGGCTTAAGTGTTGGTCTATCTTTCCCACAAGGCGAGATTCTTTTGTAGATGTTTTATCTTTGCATCCCAAGCTGTCTAGATTAGTCTCCTGACACCACACAGGCTTCTAGGCATTTTTGTTGCATGAATTCCCTGCAATTAAGCTGCACACCCATATTTCTTTCCTGAACAGATTCCTATTGTCCTTTTTAGAAGAAAGAATTCTAGCAATGCTCCTTTATGGGAGTTTATCCCAAGGAGAATTTTGAATAAGTACATAAAAATGGATGTACATGAAAGTTCATTAAAGCATTGATTATAATATCAAAAACTTACAATTGGCATAATTATTACTCAATAGAGATTAGTTAAATAAATTACAGTATGTCTCACAGAGGAATATTGTGCAGTCAATAAAAATGATGATGTGGATCCATATTTATTGACACAAAAATAAAAAAAAAACATTGCCTACTATTGAATAAGAAAGTAAGATGCATGGCTGTTGGTGCAGTGTTACTTATTATAGGAAGTTATGTGAGTGTGTAACTGATGACACCAGTCAGATAGAAGGGTGTTTGCCAAAATAGTGCAGTAGTTAGATCTGGGTAGTTAGTACTCAGATATGAATTATTTGAACAACAGAATAAAATGATTTCATTTTGAAGAAAAGACAATAAAGACCATAAGTAGCTGTGTTCCACGTCTTGTCTATACCAGTGCTCTCCCCTATATGGGGGCAAGAACATGGTTATTTCAATGCATCCTCCAGCATAAGGCTGGACTGCTAAATTCTAGTGTGGAAAAGGAGAGAGGAGAAAATAGGGAGAATCTGTGATATGTTGTGTGTGGAGGATGGCATTTAGAACAAGCAAATTCAGTCCTTAAAGAAAGCAGAAAAATGGCAAAATACTAGGGATCTTCAGAGAAATAGAATCAATAGAATGTCTGTAGTTGTGTAAAGAGCTTTATATCAAGGCAGATGTGTAGTATAAGAACCAGCTTCCAAAGTTCTGGAGTGTGACCTCCATGAACCAGCTCCAAGTTGGAGAAACATGAAGTCAGGTAGTATGATTCACTCTAACTCTGGAGGACTAATAACAAGAGTGTCCGTGTCAAAGGGAAGGAGGCGATGGATGTCTCTTCCCATCAAAAGAGACGGAGTTTGCCTTCCTCTTTCATTCTATCCAATCCTGAATAGATTGGATGATGTCTATGAGCATTGCCAAAAGCAATCGTGCTAACCCAGGGTACTGACTCAAATGCTAACTTCTTCCAGAAACGCTTCCACAGAGACACCCAGAAATAATGTTTACCAGCCCCGTAGGTCTTCCTTAGTCCAATTAAGTTGACATATATAATAAACCATCACAGAAAATGAATGAAAGGAGCAAATGAGAAGTACCATTTGAACTATTTATAAATGTCTAGGGCAGACCTTGTCCCCTACCCCAGCATGCAGAATTCTATTCTCCTTGACTGTACACTTTACTTCTTTTTGTTCACACCTGCACACATGAATAGTGACAGCCAGTTACAGTCACTTATGTGACAAAATAACATTGTGACAATTTCCTTGGCATTTTGTATTGACCATATTTTCTGCTAATCTCCCTGTGGCAGATTGCATTTTTCCAAATGTGGATCACCAATACATATTCCACTACACATACTCTTAATGTGACCTGGATAGGCCTTCTAGTCAGGAGTACAGTCAAGGCTGCAGGCCACATCTCCCCTTCAACACAGGTGGTGAGTGGACCTTTGTAACTGCCTCAACTTGTTAAAGGACGCAATGTCTTTTATAAGGTTTGTCATGAAATACAGCAGTTTCTGCCTGCCTGGTTCTCTCATGATCTCTCTCTCTCTCTCTCTCTCTCTCTCTCTCTCTCTCTCTCTCTCTCTCTCTCTCTCTCTCACACACACACACACACACACACACACACTCACTCACTCACACATCTTGCCACCATATTGTGAGAAGGTCCTTAGCACATAGATAGAGTGGCCATGTGTGGATCTTACACTTGACTGCCCTGCAAGGCTCCAAGCCAACAGCAACCCCCAGATACTACATTCACAAGTGTTGGGATGATTTCAGCCCTTCACCTCAGATCATTTCCAGCAGAAGCCGTGGCCATGCAGAGAAGCCAAGACTCATCTGCGATGCACCCTGTCTGAATCCCTGACCCACAGAAATAAACAGAAACTGTAAATGTACAGAATGAATATTATTACTTTGGTGAATAACTGGTACACCCACATTTTCCCTTATCACTGCCCTAAGGGAAAAATTGTGTATACTTTTTTTTTAATTCAAAACAGTTTTAAAAAATCAGCTATATGATAATGTCTTAAAGGAGTGTGAATTAGAATCTAAATGTCCTAGCATTTGACTGTGAAATGAAAAGCCCTAAAGAATTTAGCAGCACAATATTTTTCTTACCTAAACAACACATTTGGAGAAAGGAGAAATGAAAGAGTGAACTTCTAATAAGAAATTTCAAGCTTCATTCTTATTCTGAAGATAAGAGGAAGTGTATGAGGGATGAATCTGAAGGCATCTGAAGCCTCAGAGAAGGGTCTTCATGCAAGGGCCCCAGGCAGCACAGACTGGGGGTGGGGCCTTGATTGGTATCAGCAGATCCCAATGAAACTGACGACAATCATCAAGCATTGGCCAGTACACCATCTCAGCCAACACACTGAGCACTTGAGGATGATACCTTAGGGACCAGAGGAGCCCATCAATAATCAGAATTGTCAGGGGCAACTTAATGCCAACCCTGGGTGAGAGGGGAGGAGAAAACATATATGAACATTATTAACTTGGAAGTGGACACATTAAATGATCTGTTCTCATTCCTGGAGTGCTTAGAACACTGCTTGAATCTCCTTATTAAAAATTAGGTACTATTACCTGTATTTAGTAGGTTCTTCACCATTTCATGATTCAGCATCTTTAATAAAGAGTTTCCTTTAAGAAGCGAGGGAGGTAGCTGTCCCAGAGCAGGCACATGGTGCAAATATGATGAATGAGTAAAGGAATGAATGAGTATAGCAAGCTCTGGACCCAAATCAGTTCATCCAACTCTGTACAAGAAAGTCACCCTTATGGAGCCCAAGAGCCCCTATAAGTGTCTCTAATCACACATCGGAATCTTATACCCCACTGGCCATAAGCTATTGATGAACAGGGATCAAGCCTCAATCTTTTTTTTTTCAACAGCCCTGCAATCTAGCATAGTGTGTGGTAAATAGCAAAGTCAATAACTATTTGTTGAAGGGATAAAATGAATGTAAGGCTATGTTTCAAACCTTGACAAGGACAATGTATAATTTGGTTGCCTTTATAAGTGCATAAACATAAAATGAAGACTAAAGAATAATAATAAACTGAGAATGTCATAATGTCTTTTTATGGTATAGCAGTGTTTTCTAGCTGGCCAGCATTTAAAGAATAATGGTGTTATGGCTCGGGAGTCTGGCACAGTGATTTGGTATGACTTGTCTCCCTGTTACTCTGACTGACAGCTACTCTGAAATGTCTTTTAGTGGGCAGCCATTGCCCCTGGTACTCCCCCCCCCCTTTTGCTTTCTTTCTTTTTTTTTTTTTTATCAAAAGTACATACGTCCTGTCATCTTTTATAATCCTCAGAACTTGAAGATTGTCCTTTACTTAAGTTTTCTGAGCTGAAATTAGGTTTGAATAATAATCAGGATTGTGGATCTTCTAAAGCAAAGGGACTTTATGAGAAAATGCTATCTTATGATTCTTCCAGGCATAGAATTTCAGAGTTGAAAGATTTTTTCCACCCTAGGATTTTATCTTATTAATATTCTTCTTTGCAATTCAAGTGCCAAGAGCTGGAAAAAAATCTCTGATTGTCCTGCAGCAATGGCATTAAAGGCTCCTTATAACACAGAGGACCAGAATTGTTCCATAATTTAGTGAAATTGAACATTACCCTGTGACTGCTAATTTTCCATTGAGATGATTCTGCCTCTAACAAGAAAAGAAAAGGTAAAATCTTCATAGAAAATATAGCCTTTATTAACTATTGTGATGACTATGAGATGGCTTAGCCTACATATGCTATTTCATTTTTTTTAACAGAATCTCATGTTGCTCCAACTGGCCTCAAACTCAGTATGTAGCCAAGGAGGACCTCACACATCTTTTGCTTCTTAAGTGCTGGAATTACCGGGATGCAGGACCACCATTGTCTTCATGTGTACAAGGTCCTGCTAAAAATATTTGTTTCTAGAATGTTATAACTGACACTTTCTTTTTTAGTCTTCCATTTGGTAAACCCAGTTATAATTGTGCAGTGATGGTGCATTCTGTTTTGAGAGACTGCTGCATCAGCACGTTTATTTTTAACCTCTATTTTCAATTATCTGCAGTTTGGGATTTAGTCTCCAAAGTTAATTTGAGAGAGTTCTTTCTTTTAATAAAGGAAGTCAATTTACCCATTCTGCAGACAAACTCACTCAAAAATATAGACACATGCACGTTATCCATGAGTTTGGAAACATGCTTTTTAAACTTTCCTAATATATTTGTCATCTATCTACATGCCTCATATTTTCTCATAGCTATTCATTGTAATGTGCTTTACGGTTAAATCTAGTCCACTTCTGAATTATTGATATTGTGATGGTTAGTGTTGTCAACTTGATAGAATCAAGAATCAGTTGGGAGATGGACCTCTGAGCAGTCATAGGCAAAGGGGGATGATCTTGATAAACTTGTTGTGTGAAGACTCCTCCTCATTATGGGTGGAGCCATTGCCTACAAAGGGGATCCTGGATTGCATAAATGGAGAAAACAAGCTGAGCTCTAGCATGCGTACATTCTTCCTCTGTAAGCAGCTGCTTCAAGCTCCTGCTGCCTTTACTTTTCTGCTGTGATGGACTACACCTCAAACTGTGGGCTAAAACAAACCCTCCTTTCCCTACTATGTTCCTTTTATTTTATTTTCTGGAAAAGAAAGCAAAGACAGCATTCTATCTCTGACCAAAATACCTAAGGAAAAAATTGATGGAAGAAGGACATGCCTTGGCTTGGTTTCAGATATTTCAGTCTGTGGTTTCCTGAGCCCACATGCTTGAACAAAACAGAATGGAGAGAGTGTGTGGTTGAGGTTCTTCTTCGGGGTGGACAGGAAAGAAAGGAAGGACAAGAAGATGCCAGAGATAAGATACACTCAAGAACACAGGCTCGATGACTTCTCTCTCAGATACATCCCACCTCAGACATTCCTAAGATCATGTCACCATCTGGGGACCAAGTCCTCAATATGTGAGTCTTTGAGGGAACACTCTACATCAAAATCATAATGATTGTACATTATGACAGATTTCTAGTTAAAGTGTTTTGTTTATTTATATATTTTCAATAGCTGCAAAGAATAATAGTTACATATTTTTTCTAAAGACAGCATGTACTTGCTCCATTAAAGCAAATTGCAAATGTTTGCTTCCTAGTATTGATACATCACATAATTTTTAATAGGTGTTAAGGAAGTCATTTCTGTTATGCAAGTCTTACATACGACCTTGTTATATTGGGATGGACTAGATTACTGTCAACGGTGCACATACGAGTTAATCACCTCCCTTCTCCATCATGTCCTCTCCACTGTATAAGATAAAATCCTTGTGCCATTCATTCCTTTGGCTTAATGATATCTCTTTCTAAATGCAAGCATATTTACTGAGGGTTATAGCATATTTTCATATCTAGTAGTGTGTGATCATTTAGGGATTAGTTTAAGAATTTAGCTAATGGTTTGGGGAACAAAGAACTTGAGTTTTGAATAATGATCTATAAAGCCAACACCAAAGTAGAAATTAAAAATTTACATTTTTATCATCCTCTCCAACAGTATTGAACACAATGCTATTATTGGCATTTACTTAGCATTTGCTTACATTTACGTAACTACCTTTGGCTGGTTCCCTAGAGATCTAAGTCTTAGGCAAATATTAGACACCAAGGCTTCACAGTAGGTGTAATCCAAGGAAAGCAAATGAGAAAAATGAAGAAAGGAAAGAGGGCATGCATAAACCAAATAGTGTATTGCTGAACTAACTGCATCTTCCTATAAAATAACCAGTCATGTGATCCACATTCCAGACTGGCAGTGCATTCCTCAGAACAGTCTATACTGGACAGGCAGGAATGATTTACCAGCCAGATTCCTCCAACTCTCATTTATCATTGGTCAAAGGTCACACCACAAATTGTCACCCCCTGCACACACCTCCGGGTTATAGTATCCAGTCCTTCCTGGAAGCAGCTGGAGAAGTCAGATCTATAGCCAGTGACAAGATCTACCCCTGATGTCAGAACTAATGGGCAAAGCACAGCTCACCAGTTCTTCTCTGTGAGTTCAGTCAAGCCAGACGTAAGCCAAGCAGCCCAAGCCTTGTTTCAACAGTGGGGGATTTGAACCCTAGTAGTGGCCAGAGTTTCCAGGGAGCAACTATCCAGGGCAGGCAGATATGAGGGATGAAGCAAAAGAATGTAAAGTACATATGTGCTTTTGAAATGGAATTATTTTGTCATTTTTTAAAGCAAACTCTCTAAATACTATAGTATTTAAAACAAAAGGCTCTGAAATATGTTAGACCTAGTGATGTGTTCATATAATCTCAAGCAAGCTACCTCAGTAGGTCTTGTTCCTTTCTAAAACTTGGGGACAATCATATGTCATTGCACTGTTGGGAAGTGTATTAGATTATACCATGTCAGCTTAGGTAAGTCAGAGCCAGTGTTTTCAAGACATCTACTTTCTGTGTAACTCAACTTTAGGATTAGCCAGAAGAGAGCATTGCTTTCATTTGGGGCATAAGAATGAGGCAGTACAGAGGAGGAAAGAGTCCTTCTCTGCTGTCAGATAACGGTTGCCCAGAAAGCTGTGTCAGACAAAGCCCAACAGGCTCTGACTCCAATCCACTCCTTGCCTCCCTTGTCTTCCCAACATTGACTCGGCTAAACAGCAATGGCTGTGGGTATCCACCACTTCAGAAGCAATGGCCAACAGAAACCCAGCTTCCCATAGACCTCATTAAGGATTCTTCTTTTTCCATCTATCTTTGGGAGCTGCATATCCACACCCCCACAGGCTCAGTTCTGAGTTGTCCACCTAGGGTCATGCTGACACCCTATTGCAGACTTTCACTTTCCCAGCTCTGTCCATAGTCATGTAATAAGCCTAATCTTCAGGAAAGTGTGGTGCCTTGATATTTTAGTCAAGGTGTAAATTCTCACCTCTCAAGCTTCCCACATTAGGTCACTGAAGGCAGAATTGGCACTAGAGGCAGACAGGTACTCTCTGCAGGCCATGGGAACCTGAAGCAGAGTATCACTGAATGAGTGATAAACTATACTACTCATAGCGGCCTTGTTCCACAGACTGAACGCTGTGTGACTCAAACAGGGAGACCAGGGAGATGGCTGTGACTGTCTACAATGCAGCACAGAGTAAATGCTCAATAAATTAAAATTAGTGTGTCACACAAACCAATCATGTGATAGCTAGCTTTATATCTGTTCAGGGGATGTATCTACCTGCAACCTGCAAAGAAAGAAAAAAAGTAGTTATGAAATGGAAGGATTTTCCTACTAATGCAAGAATAATTTTTACATATTAATACAAAGCTGTTGCTTTCTTTAAAAATTAAGCAGCCAAATTCTATTTTCTACAAGACAAATAGATTAAGTAAATTATAGAATCTTTTATATGTGTGGGCAAGAAGTCTATGAATATTAAACAGTGATTTCATAGTTAACATTAAGTGAATATCTTAGAAAAAGATTTACAGTTCCTAAGTCTGTCCAGAAGACTGGAGCTCTTTTCCAATAACCATAATAACAGACAAAGCCTGTGTAAATTTAAATTTAAATACTGCCCTTCCTCTCCTGCCTGCTCCCTTGACTGTCTGCTCTCTGGCTATGTCGCTATGGTCACAGAATATAAATATTCTTATCTCATCAGTAAAGCACTTTCAAAATTCAAAGCACTTTGACATATAGAATTCTTGTCTCTGAAGGCTTATCAAACAGCATTATGACTTAGAGTTGTACTTAATTTTAACCAAGGTATTTAGATTACAATTTTTGTTTTCCCATCTGAGAATGGCTAAATCAATGCTCACTTTGGAATTGATTGTGTATAGATTATTAAATGATTAATTTGGACATGAGCTGGGGCATTGAAAACATACATAAACTACACATCTTTCCTATGCTCATTACTTTCTGTCAGCTTGACACAAACCTAGAAAATGCCTCCATATGATGGGCCTGTAGGCAAGTATGTAAGGCATTTTCTTAATTAATGGTTGATGTAGGAGGGCCCAGCTCATTGGGAACAGTGCCACCCTTGGCCTGGTGATCCTGGGTTATATAGGAAAGCATGCTGAGCAAGACACGAGGAACAAGCAGTAAACATGTTTCTCCCATGACCTCTCCTTCTGTTCTTGCCTCCAAGTTCCTGCTTGAGTTCCTATCATCATTTCCCACAATGATGGGGTATGCCTAAGAGTTGTAATCTAGAACAAACCCTTTCCTCTCAAGTTGCTTTTAATCACAGTGTTTGATCACACTAATAGAATGTCTAACTAAGACACCTTCTTACCTCAGAATGGATGAAATTTGCAACCTGATCTTGCTATGAAAAATCATCTCTCCAGAGATACTGTGCAAATTTGCCTTTCCCCTTTGCCCTGGGGCTGCAAGATTTGCTGATCCTCTTCTTTGCTTTACAGACTTCTGTGTCTGACACCCTTGTGCTCTGCCAAGGATACTTCTTTATACGAGAGCTTTCAATCCAAGAATAAAGAATGTTCAGTATCTCAGTCAACAATTATTCATAGTTTACCTTTAAGTCATCAAGCTTACTTCTGAGGCGATTTAGTTGCCTCTAAAGTGCACTCTGTCTACAAATAATAGCTGCATGTAGTCACTTGGAGGCGACTTTTCTTTCTCCAAATCTGTCTTTTTGAACTGCAATGTGGCAATAGGAAGGATTTTATAAATCTATCCAGAGAAGAAAAGTTATGAACAAGATCAAGATTAACTACAACCTGAAAAGAATGTCCCTTATTGTACAGAATTACATTATTTCTTATATAAAACTATCAAAATTGAAGAAGGGGAACTCATTGTAGCTCAAAACAGTAGCAAGTACCAAAGCCTGGTAGGGAACAAAAATATACCATAGTTCAGCAGCAAGCAATTTGCCAAAGACAGAACAGAGGTGGTAGATGCACAATGCCACAAAAAGTGTGTCAGTTTTTCTTCTGAGTTTGAGTCAGTGGCATGTGTCTTATCATCCCTGGTCCAGGATCAGGTTAAGCTGGAGGAATGGAAGGAAGCTTGGCAGTGGAATGAAGCTGGGGGATAGGAGTAGAGGACATGTCTTTCTTTACATTTTGTGAAAAAGGTGATGTCAAAAATGCCTGTTTACATTTGAAATGACAAATTTCAAAACCAAAGCTCTAAGAACTGGGATGGAGAGATGGCTCAGTGGATAATATGCTTGCCATACAACCATAAGGGACTGAGTTCACATCCTCAGAACTGACATAAGGCCAGACACTAATACACACACACACACACACACACACACACACACACACACACAAATAAATAGATAAATAAATTTTAATAAGTAGCCTGAGATCCCTGAAGCTTGATAGCCAAACAATGTGACCAATCAGTAAGCTCCAGGCTCAATGGAAGACCCACTTTCAGAAGCTAAAATGGAGAGTGATTGAAGAAGACCCCTGACATCAACCTTTAACCTCTACGCACACAAGCATTCATACACACACTACACCCACATGTGTACACACACAAACACATACACACAAAGAATTGATGGGATGATTTTTTAGCATAAAACATATGTGAGCAAATTGGAACTGAACAGCAAGATGGGGGTCAAGGACCAGTTGGGAATGACTGACAGGACCTGTGTGAAAAGTGAGATGTGGCAGAGACTGGAGGTTGACTAACGAGCTAGGGGTCCCATGTAAAGTCTTCGGGATTCTTGTGAGGACTTGACAGTAACTCCTAGGGGTCTGCTTGTGAAGTGAGTAAGTTTCCACTTCACAGGGAAAACAGAATAGGAAATGTGTGGAATCTGAGAAGTTTAGCATTTGTGCCAGTGGGATTTTAGCTTTGTGTTGTTTCGTTGCCACTGTGCCAAAATAATTGATAAATTCAGGCTGAATGAGGAAAGATTCTCTTTGACTCACAGGTTCAGGGTCTCAGTCTAGAGTAGGCTGGCTTCATTGCTCTGAGCATGAGGTGAGGCAGAAATCCCAGCAGAGAAAGCATGATGAAAAAGAGATGCTCAGATCATGGAAGCCAAGAACCAAAGGAGAGTGTGTGGAAGAGGCCAGGGAAAACATACCTCCTTCAAAGGCAGGCCCCTCAGTGACCTACCTCCTCCAACTAGCTGCCCCTCCTAGGTTTTTACAACCTTCCAGCAATAACATTAAATTATGACTCCTTGGGTTGACCAGAGTCCTCAGGACACTTTCTAAAAGCTCCATCAGCTGGGAAGCAAGATGCAGGATGTATGGGCCACCATTGCCTATACACGAGTCCTTCTCTTCCTGCTCATACTTCCTGAAGATACCTTAAGATATCCTATGTTCCTGCCCATCCTTCATGCAGGTCACCTCTGTTCTCTCCATCAATAATCTGTCCTCACACTTGCTACTTTCCTCAAAGATTGGTATTTCCCAGGTCTTCAGTTAAGGTTTCCCTCTTAAGGTCTAGACCTTTATACCTAGCTGCTTCTAAAACTGTCTATCCATCTAGCACTTTGACACCACACAACCAACATGTAATGGATTGTCTCCCAACCTGTGCAGTCTCAGGGATTGTCTTTCCTTATTGTCTTACTCATCATGATTCCCAGTCTCCTCTGCAGCAAACTTGGATGACTTTCTTGACATCATTCTCCTCACACTCAATGTTGAACAAATCTTGTTGACTGATTCCATTCCTCTCTAGCTATGTTTTGCTTTCTGCCCTTCATCCTAGCCTTAGCATAGTTACATCTGTATTTCCTGTTTATTTGTCCAGCCACTTGCTGTATGACCTCTTGTCTTCTCACCTGACCTCCTCCTCAAATTGTCTTCTGTTAGCCGGGCGGTGGTGGTACACGCCTGTAATCTCAGCACTCGGGAGGCAGAGGCAGGTGGATCTCTGTGAGTTCGAGGCCAGCCTGGACTACAGAGTGAGATCCAGGACAGCCTCCAAAGCTACAGAGAAACCCTGTCTCGAAAAAAAAATGTCTTCTGTTATGTTTCCAGGAAGCTTTCATACTGTCATCTTGCTTCCTGCATTTTCAAATTCATACCCTCCTGGGGAAAGACTACAAATTTCTGGGTAAGGTTATTGAGACTGGATGTTGCACTTACTTACTCCAGCTTCATTCATGACCTGTAGGCTGTGAAGTCTACTCCCTTCCTTCTCCCTGTGTGCCTTAGAGCTCCGCCCTCTGCCCTGACTCCATTCAGTACTTGTCCTTCAGGGTTCGTTATGGAAACCTTCCCCAGTGTCTATAAGCAATGCTTGAAGTCCTTACTTTCCCCATAACAATCTGTGAAGCTCTCTCTTTTAGTATTTATCCTATTCCTAGTCTTGTCCATTTTTGTCCCCTCTTAGGCTATAATCCATTCTAGAATAAGGTTCATGGTCTTTCTCCCCAGTACTTTGGGTGGTACTTGGAACACAGTTATCTTTTCATCAATGTCTGCTGACTCAATAGATGAGTATATATGAGAGGACAAATGAGCAGTCACTCTTATATTCTTTCTGGAGCCTGCCTGAGATTTCTCAGACTCTATTCCCATGACACATTTATTTGCATTTGGAACTTGCTGGCAGCCAACAAATAAAGAGAAATAATGAAGCATAGGATACTGTCTTTAAGAAAGCCAAGCTTCTACTTCTTCCCTCCTAATGAACTTTAAAGGAATCTATCACGTGAACTCATGCACAGAACACTGAACAGCATGCAGGCCATTCCAACAGTGCTTACAGGAGCCCCAGAAATATTCCTTACTTCACTGTTTCTAAGATTAATGCTTTTGAAAAGATAAAGACCTGGCACTGAAACATGCTTCATCAAAGAGTGTTCACTGAGAGAGGCTAAGCTAATGAGCACCACTTTGGGGAGTTTTCTGGTGATGTGGTTTAGCACCTAGGAGAGAGACTGTAGATCTACAAACTCTATTTCTGAAATATCAATTGTCTCAGGCAGGCTTTGACAGAAACTAAATGACAGCTCCAAATTGCGTTTTCTGATGAGAACCTAGAAAACTCCCCTTCATTCAAGGGGAGCTATTTGTAGCATGTAAACTCTTGCCAACTGAATGGAGAATTTGGCCCAGGGAATAAAAATATAGAAAATGAATGTGCAGAAATTGTAGGAGGAGAGGCTCAGGGTCTATTACCTAGTCATACTGCTTGGCTTGAACATGCTGCAAAGAGGCATCCAAACAAAGAGCTAGCAGTGTGGGAGCTTGTTGCTGGTCCACATGTACACCAAGACTCACAAAGTACCCTCTTCCTATGTTTGTTTTTCAAAGGACAATGTTCTCTTCCCCCAGCCTTTGCCTATAAAGACAAATTTGAATTCATCAGCAAGTAAGCATTTAGAAATGGGGACTTGGGGTAAATTGTCAAAGGGAGACTAAGATATCTAAAGAGCTAACAATGCTTCAGTGTCAAACACAATCAAAGATTTCATTTTAGTCACTTCCCTGCTTGCAAGTCAGGCAGAACCATCCACAACAACTCAGACAGGCATCAGGCTGAACCACACAGCTGCAGATGCTGTCGGCTCCACATCCATCATTGTTCTAACTAAAAGATCTGAGTGTGGCTAAGTCAAGATGCAGCTCTGACAATAATCATGATGGGACCACCCAAGAAAGATACTCACAGGATAGAAAAAAAATCGAAGTCCAAAGCAAAAGCCATTGAAATCATTATCTCCACAGTTAGCACAACTAAATACAGAGACCCTTGACACACACACACACACACACACACACACACACACAAAAAAAAAAAAAAAAAAAAAAAAAAAAAAAACAATGGAAGATCTCTGGCTTCTAAAATACACCCGCTAGAAAACCAGCAGCCAAACGGTCTTCTGGAGGAACACAAATGGAAGCTGCATTAGAATATTGATTGAAACGAATCCAAACACATTGACTTATGTGTAATTAACAAAAATGTTTAATTAATCTGATGATGTAAAAATGGCATCAATCTTATTCAAATGAGTTTTAATTCAATGACAACACCATCATGGGTATTATGCTCAAGTAATTTCATTTAATTAATCATCAAACTTGTTCTCACATATGCCTTTCTTTAGTCTCAATAAATCACAAAATGGCTGACAAATTTCCTATCTAGGAGAAAAATTAAAATATCAATTTGAAATGCTTCCTTTGATATTATTGCTTGATATGTTCTGAAGCAAAAATTAAATGTTACAAAAAATACCTTCTTTCCTCTCTCACTGACGGCGTTATAGAAGATGGCAGTTCTTTTGTGAGCATTTCTGGATCCATGAGCAAATTCTTTCAGTTATTCTGAAGGAAAGGTTGTATTTTCTCAGGCTTGAGGAATATCTGAGTTTATTTTTCTCAAGACTTGGCAGAAAAACAAAGCCCAACTACTGGATAATCATTCAAATGACAAGTCTCCATTAGGTTGAATTACTGAAAAGAAACTACTTTGGTAATTCTTCCTCCATCCTGTGCGGCAAACTGAAATGAAAATACACTTTGGGTCCAGGAAGCAGATCCCCCAAAGCCAATTAATGCTCCCAAGCTAGTAGGATGCTAATTAGCAATTATTTCTGCCCATTGATGCCCAGGCATCCTGAGTTGCTAAATTTTTCCCTTGTCTAGGTAAGTCTGTTATTTTCTAAACCTCCAGAGCACATTCACTGGATATCAGGAGTTCCATCTAGGGCATTTTGCAGAATATGTGTCTTTAATATACCAAACACCCTCCTCCCTCATCCTTAATAAAGATAAATGTACACAGATAGGAAAGGGAGACGTAGGGCATACAATGGAGATCTTTTTTTTTTTTTTTCTTTTTTTAAACAAATGGCCCTAAGTAGTGAGTGAGCAGCCTGGAGGTGTGTGGAATGTAAGAAGGGAGGCGGTGGGGAATGAAGGCATGGTGTTTAGTGTTTAGGTAGCGAATGGAGGAAGAAACAGGCACAGGCGAGGGAGCAAAACTGCTCTTCCTGATTTCCTTTTTCCACAGTGTGAGTCAGTTCATGGAGCACACAGTAAGACCCAATTAAAGGCAAAAGGCACTCCTCAATCCTGTTGGCTTTAGTAATCAAAAAGCCAAGAGCTCCACCAGGGTCTGAAGAGGAAAATCCAACAGAGAGAATTTCCAGGCTGTTGGACTATTGCCATAACACTTATTTCCAGTAAGCACAATTTTTCTAAAATAAATAAATAAACCCAATGATTTCTTTTTCTCTACCAAAGGGTACATCTTAGAGCAAGAGGGGATGTAATTCTACCTTCTGAATCTATGAATCTCTAACAATTATACCATAAAATTCTAGAAGATTCCTTGGAAAGCCATGATGTTCACAGCAGGTACATTATTCCAATGAAGATTATATGATTCTCACTTGTATTAAATTTTAGTTTAACAAATATTTATTCATATTTTGATTTCCAAGGTAGTATCCTATGAACTGTAAGAAATTCAAATATAAAAGTCTTTACCATTGAGAAGAATGGACACAGAGAATAACAAAAGATATCCAGCCACATTAACCAAATCAAATAAAACCCAGGCCATAAAAAGATACAGGGTAATAAAATAGGAAGTCAAGGAAAATAATTCTTGGTTTCTCTGGGAGATACTTGCTTGTTGAGAAACTATGTCATTTACTCAGTCTGTGAGCTGCATCCTATGTAAGACCTGTACACAGTAGTGAAAAAAAAGCAAAAATGGACTACTATTTGGAAGCTACACAGCCTCCCCTGGGCTCCATACTAGGGTCCACAGCCCTGTCAGCCTTACAGAAGGCCAAGCTGGTCCTAGGAACCCCAAGTAAACCACCGCCCACTAAATCCCTTTAAGCCTCCCCCTAAATCCCAGACTATACACAACACCTACCCCAACCCCATCCTGTCCCCAGATCCATATCCTGGTCTACAACTTCAGAAGAAGACTTCCACTTTACTAGAGGCTAGGCTGGATCTAGAGACCCCAGGTAAGACACTACTCACTGCCCTCTAACATTCTTTTAAGCCTGCCAACAACACTAAACTGCACCCCATCCCTGAGCTCTGTATCCTGGCCTACTACTTTGGAAGAAGTCTTTGGCTTTGCCAGAGGCCAGGAAGGATCTTGGAACCCCAGACTGCACCCTCTCCCTTTGGATCCATATCCCAGCCTACAACTTTAGAAGCAGACTTTGACTTTACCAAAGCACAAGCCAGATCTAGAGACCCCAGCCCCAGCAGCTGCACTGGAGACTAGGCTTTTCCTAGAGACCCTAGAGGCCAGACCAGATCTAGGGACCCTGGACTGTACCCCTTCCCCTGGGCTCTATATCCTGGTCTGTAAACTTGGAAGAAGACTTTGGCTTCACCAGAGGCCAGGCCAGATATAGGGACCCCAGATCCCCAAAACCCAAGAGGGGACACCCTACTGGACCTAAACTTACATTAGTCACCATAACCTTTGGCCATTTAGGCCAGAAGATCAGAGAGGAAAGAGAAACCAAGAAACAAAGCACCCATCCAACAAAGACAAGTGCAGGAACCAACATCTAGACCTATAATCATCCCAAATCCAGATGCCTCAACATCACTGTAAGAACAAAACCAATAACAAAAAGGGCAATATGATATCACCAAAGCCCAGCTATCCTACATCAGCAACATCTGGACAATCCAGCATACCTGAAGCACAAGAAAATGATCTTTATGATGACTTTATGAGGATGACAGAGGTCCTTAAAGAGGATATGAAAAAACTCCTAAAGAAATTGAGAAGACAAACAACAATGGGAAATCAATAAATCCTTAGAAGAAATCTCAGAAAAAACAAACAGATGAAGGAAACTGTTCAAGACCTGAAAATGGAAATAGAAGCAATAAAGAAAACACAAAGAGATGGAATCCTAGAAATGAAAAGTCTGGGGAAATGAACAGGAGCTACAGATGCAAGCATCACCTACAGAAAACAAGGATAGAAGAGAAAATCTCAGGTGTTGAAGACATGATAGAGGAAATAGATTCATTAGTCAAAGAAAATGTTAAATCCAAAAATTTCCTAACACAAAATATCTAGGAAATCTGGGACACTATGGAAATACCAAACATAAGAATAATAGGACTAGAAGAAAGAAAAGAAACTTTACTCAAAAACCCAGAAAATATATTTAACAAAACCATAGAAGAAAAGTTTCCCACCTAAAGAAGGACATAGCTATAAAGGTACAAGTAGCCCCCAAATTCTCAGTAGAGACCCTAAAATCCATAAGGCCCAGGACTGTTGTTTTGCAGACTCTAAGACACCACAGATGCCAGCCCAGACTACTATACCCAGCAAAATTGTCAATCACCATATATGGAGCAAACAATACATTTCATGACAAAGTCAAATTTAAACAATATCTATCCATAAACCAAGCCCTACAAAAGGTACCAGAAGGAAAATTCCAACCCCAGGAAGTTAACTATACCCACAAAAACAGGAAATAGATAATCTCACACCAGCAAAACCCAAAGAAGGGAAATAGACACACACACGCACACATGCATGCATGAAGAAATTAGAGAATTCTCATACTAGTTGCAGCACATCTGAAATCTCTAGAACAAAAAGAAGCAAACACACACAAGAGGAGTAGCAGGGAGGAAATAATCAAACTGAGAGCTGAAATCAATAAAATATAAACAAAGAGAATGATACAAAGAATCAATGAAATGAAGAGTTGGTTCTTTGAGAAAATCAACAAAATAGATAACCTTTATCCAGACTAACTAAAATGTGGAGAGAGAATATTCAAATCAACAAAATCAGAAACAAAAAGGGGGACGTAACAACAGACTCTGAGGAAATCCAAAGAATCATTAGGTCATATTTCAAAAACCTGTACTCCACAAAATTGGAAAATTTTTAAGAAATGGACAACTTTCTTGATAGATACTACTTACCAAAGTTAAATCAAGACCAGATAAACAATTTAAATAGACCTATAACCCAGAGGGAATTGGAGCAGTTGTTAAAAAATAAATTAATTAATTAAAAAAAAAAAAACAAAAAAAGGGCCAATTCTACCAGACATTCAAAGAAGAACACTAATACACTCCTCAAATTATTCCACAAAATGGAAGCAGAAGGAACATTGCCAAATTCATTTTATGAGGTTACAGTTACCCTGATACTCAAAATACATAAAGACACAACAACAACAAAAAGAGAGAATTACAAGCCAATCTCCTTCATGATGCAAAAACACTCAATAAAGTACTCACAAACCAATCCAAGAACTCATCAAAAGGTTCATCCACCACAATCAAGTGGCTTCATCCCAGGGATGCAGAAATGGTTCAACATGAAAATCTTTCAATGTAATCTATCACATAAACAAACTGAAAGAGAAGAACCACATGATCACCTCATTCAATGCTGAAAAACGTTTGGCAAAATTCAACACCACTGCACAATAAAAGTCTTGAAGAGACCAGGTATACAGGGGACATAACTAAACATAAAAAAGCAATATAGAGCAAGCCAATAGCCAACATCAAATTAAATGGAGAGAAACTCAAAGCAGTTCTACTAAAATCAGGAACAAGAAAAGGCTATGCATCCTCTCCATACCTATTCAATATATACTAGAATTTCTAGCTAAAGCAATAAGACAACTAAAGGATATCAAGGAGATACAAATTAGAAAGGAAGAAGTCAAAGTGTCATTATTCACAGATGATATGATAGTGTATATAAGTTACCCCAAAAATTCTAACAGGAACTCCTACAGCTGGTAAACACTTTTAGTGAAGTGGTTGGACACAAGATGAACCCAAAAAAATCAGTAGCCCTCTTAAATACAAAAGATAAATGATCTGAGAAAGAAATCAGGGAAACAACACCCTTCACAATAGCCACAAATAATATAAAATATCTTGGTCTAACTCTAACCAAGCAAATGAAAGACCTGTATGACAAGAACTTCAAATCTTTGAAGAAAGATATTAGAGAAGATATCAGAGAATGGAAAAATCTCCCATGCTCATAGATTGGTAGGATTAACATAGTAAAAATGACCACTTTACCAAAATTAATCTACAGATTCAATATAATTCCCATTAAAACCCTAACACAATTCTTTACAGACCTTGGAAGAACAATACTCAACTTCATATGGAAAAACAAAAACCCCAGACTATCGAAAACAATCCTGTACAATAAAAGAACTACTGGGGGGGGGGGTGCAGTGATGGTGCATGCCTTTAATCCCAGCACTCAGGAGGCAGAAGCAGGCAGATCTTTGTGAGTTTGAGGCCAGCCTGGGCTACAGAGCGAGATCCAGGAAAGGCACAAAGCTACACAGAGAAACCCTGTCTCAGGGAAAAAAAAAAAAAAAAGAACTACTAGGGAGTATCACCTTCCCTGATTCAAGCTCTATTGCAGAGCTATAGTAATAAAAACTGCATGGTATTGGCATAAAAACAGACTGGTGGATCCTTGGAATTAAATTGAGGAACCAGAAATCCACACACCTATGGACACCTGGTTTTTAATAAAGAAGCCAAAATTTTACAATGGAAAAAAGAAAGCATTTTCAACAAATGGTGCTGGTATAACTAGATGTCAGCATGTAGAAGAATGCAAATAGATCCATATCCATTACCCTACACACAACTCGAGTCCAAGTGAATAAAATATTTCAACATATATTCAATTACCCTGAACCTGATAGAAGAGAAAGTAGTAAATAGCCAGTGCTGGCCAGGAGACAACTTCCTGAACAGAACACCAATAATAGAGGCACTAAGATCAACAATTAATAAATGGGACCTCATGAAATTGAAATGTTTCTATAAGGCAAAGGACACTAAACAACAGCCTACAGAGTGGGAAAATATCTTCACCACTCCCACCTCTGACAAATTGCTGGTTTCCAAAATATATAAAGAACTCAAGAAACTAGATATCAATAAACCAAATAATCCAATTAAAAAATGGGCCATAACTTTAAATAGAAAATTCTCCTCGGAAGAATTTTAAATGGCCAAGAAACACTTAAGAGGATGTTCAGCATGCTGAGCCATCAGGGAAATACAAATGAAAATGACTCTGAGATTCCATCTTACACCTGTCAGAATGACTAAGGTCAAAAACACAAGGGACAGCTAATGCTAGAGAGGATGTGGAGCAAGGAGGATACTCCTCCATTGCTGGTGATAGTGCAAACTTATACAGCCACTTTGGAAGTCAGTGTATGAAACTGGAAATCAATCTACCACAAGATCCAGCTATACCACTCTTGGGCATATACCCAAAGGATGCTCAATCATACCATAAGGACATTTGCTCAGCTATGTTAATAGCAGCATTATTTCTAATAGCCAGAACCTGGAAACAACCTACATATCCCTCAACAGAGGAATGGATTTTTAATAAAATGTGCAACATTTACACAATGGAGTATTACTCAGCTATCAAAAACAATGACATCATGAAATATGAAGACAAATGGATGGAGCTAGAAAAAAATCCTGAGTGAGGTAACCCAGACCAAGAAAGACAAATGTGATATGTACTCACTCTAAGTTAATATTAGCTGTAAAATAAAGGATAACTTTGCTAAAATTCACAGACCCAGAGACAATAGATAACAAGGATGGTTCATGAGCAGATGCCTGTATCCCCTGGGAAGGGGAAATAGAAGAGATTTCATGAGTAGACTGAAGGCAAGTAGGGATGAGGTCATGAGGAATCAGGTTGGGGGTTAGGAGGAGAATACTGAAAAAGACCATTGGCAAAGAGGGAAGCATTTTGGGGCCAGGTGAAACCCTGGCACAAAGGAATCTCCCAAGTATCTACAAAGATGACCGCAGGTAAGAGAGGGATCATGTAGCCTGAACTGGCCATCTCCCATGACCAAACAAGACTTCAAGTGGAGGGAGTGGGAAACCAACCCAGCCACATAACCTTTGACCTACAGTCTGTCCTGTCTATAAGTTGTGGTGAAGTAAGGGTGGCCTAGAGATAGAGGGAGTGGCCAACCAATGGCAAGTCTAGCCTAAAACCCATCCCAGGAGAGTAAGCGCACTCATGACAGTGCCTGGAGCACCAGGACCCACAGGCTGGATGACCCAGAGACCTAGGATAGAACTAAACATGACTGGAGGAAAGAACAATGTCAATGTAATGATGCCCAACAGTATTCTGCTATACACATAGATTGGTGCCTAGCCCAATTGTCATCAGAGAGTATTCATCCAGCAACTGATGGAAAAAGATGCAGACCCACAGGTGAAGCTTGAGGAATCCTGCAGAAAAGGGGAAAACAGATTGTAGGAGCCAGAGGGGTCAAGGAGACCACAAGAAAACTCACAGAATCAACAAACCTGGGCTCATAGGGGCTCACAGAGACTAAACCGACAACCAGGGAGCCTGCATGGGACTGGCCTAAGCACTCTGCATATATGTGACAGTTGAGTATCTTGGTCCTCTTGTGGGACTTCTAACAGTGGGAGCAGGGGCTGTCTCCGACTTTTTTACTGGCTTTTGGAACCCTCCTCCTCATACTGGGTCACCTTTTCCAGCCTTAATACTTGGGGAGGTGCTTAGTCTTACTGCAACTTGATATGCCATGTTTTGTTGATACTCATGGGAGACCTGCCCTTTCCTGAACAGAAATGGAGGAGGGGTGGATTAGGGGGTGGGAACATAGGAGGGGTGGAGGAAAGGGACTGGGAGGGGAGGGGGAAGGGGAAACTGCAACTGGGGTGTAAAATAAATAATGTTTTTAAAAAAGGACAATTATTTGAAGTATCAGTTGAAATGCTAAACACCTTTTCCTTTTGACATGCTTCACTACTACACGAATGTGTTTAACCTTTTGATGAAGAAAAAGCGCATTACTCCTTGCTTTAGTTCACATCATCCTGTAACTGTTGCAATGGACAGTTTTTCAGGGCTGCACGTTGTTCCACTGTGTTCTATGGTGCTGGTGCCCAAGCCCAGGGCTGTGCTCGCCATTGAGCTATACACTGGGACCATATTTGTTTTCCGTATATTCATTCCTAGCTCTATTTGCCTTCTCTAGACGTTGATTTATTTTTTCCTATTCCCCATTAATCTTCTTTGAATTCATTTGTAGGGATCTATGGTTTATTCCTGATGCTGATTCTTTATCATATATGCAGAAAATATCTTCTCATCCTCTGTTAGTATTTGGTCTTGATGGAATCAAATTTACTTACCATTTTCTCTGTGGCATAGGCATTTTGGTTTTCTTTAAAAATAATTTCTTCCTTATCAAATTAAAGTTGTTCTTATATTTTTGCAACACATTTTCTCTAATAGTTTTAGGATTTCGGTTTTCATTCTTCTGCTTGGAATTTGTTTGTATATGGCATGAATTAATAACCTAATTTCCATTTGTTTTTCTTGCAGAAAGTAATTTGTCACAACACCATGTGTTTTATAGAGTATTTTCCCCAAGTGATTACAGTGTCATTTCAGTAACAAACTAAGTTCCGCATCTAAGTCAGTTTCTGGGGTCACTGTGTTGTTCCAATGATTTGTTTATAGAGTCTCTACCAACCACATGTTGTTTTCAATACAGTTGCTTTGTAGGAACTATCTGCAAAGTGATAACCCCCATTGTTCTTCCCTTTCAAAATTATCTGAGCTCACAAAACATCGTATTATTATTCCTATGAATTTTAAGACCACATCACAAGGCATCAGCAACATTCTGGAGAGATTTTTAGTAGGATGGCATTGAATCTTTGGATAAATTTGGAAATAAGTGTCTTTACTATCTGGTCATCTCATCCATGAGCATGTTATAGCCCATGAGCATGTTATAGCCCACATGCATTCATGTCTTCCTTACAGTCATGGCTTAAGATTTTCACCATTTGTCTTGTGTATTTAGTATTTTCCCTTTCTTTGGGTTGTTCTGTTTTTATTAATGTCATAAATAATGTTTCACTCTATATTATTTTTATTTTGTTAACATAACCCCCAGTGTCTGCTTTGATTTACATTTCTCTATTAGATTCTTATTCTTTATGGGATATTATTTGTTGTTATGGTTTAGATTTTGAATGTCCTCCAAAACCTTATGTATTGACAGTTTGGTTCCTATTCCAGCGGTGCTCAGATGTAGGGTCTTTGGGAGGTGACTGGCTCATGAGGGCTCTGGTCTCATGAATGAACAGCTATAGGAAGTAGTGGAAACTTTAGGAAATGGGGCCTAGTGAGAGGAAGTAGGTCACTAGGGGTGGAACACGGAGAATATATTGTGTTCTTTCCCTATCCCAACCTTGCTCTCTCCCTACTTTTTGCTTTGCTTCATGGATGTCATGAAAGGTATAGGGTATTATTTCCTTCTTTCTCTCCATCTCCCCCCAACTTTCTTTTCCTGGCCACTGTGAAGTAAACAGCCTTGCTACACCACACTTCTTACAAGATACTCTGATTTTCCCCAAGCCTACAGCAATAGGACCAAGTGACTGTGGACCTCTGAGCTAAATTACAAATTTCTCTTTAAGCTGATTTTTCTCATGTTGTTTGTTTTGTTTTGTTTTGTTTTGTTTTGTTTTGTTTTGTTTTTTTCAGTGAGTGGTCAAAAGCTGACTAACACACTTATATTTATATAATTTTCTCAATGTAGTCTCTAAGTTATTTTTAATCTTATATTCTCTTTTGTCTACATTAAAACTGTCATGCTAGCCTTCTTTTTAATCAGTAATTTTGCATGGTACATCCTTTTCCTTTATTAATTTTAAAGACTCCCATGTTCTTTTATTTGTTTTGGAAATATTTCATGCAAATGGCACGTTCACACATTGGTTTGTTTTTGTTTTACCTTCTAAGATCTTACCTTTTCATAAGTGAGTTTGATCTCTTTGTTTTCATTTATAAGTACTTGGTGTAGCAATTAAAATGTTTTCAGACTTGGGTAATAAATGATACCACCTCTAAATATGTGGACATCCATTCTCTTTCATGACTAGAAGCCCAGCGGTGGACAGGTTCAAGACACAGTGTGATTAGTGCCCTTGCAGCTGTGAAGAGGCTGCCAGAATAAGGAGACACACGCTTCTGGCAGTAGTCAGAGAATTTGAACCAGACAGGATAAATTGGTGTATTGTGTTCATCTGGGACCTTCATCTTCCTAGAGTCATCAGGATACTTGGCCTGCACTCACCATGTGCAAGAAGTCCAAGGGAGGTGCAGAGTTTCAACCTCCATGCCACACTATTAGGATTTAGTTCTGATATCATATCTGTTGTTTTATCTTTGTTCTGACTTCATTCTAATATTTTAAATTTTTCTTGCCCTGGTTTGTTAGTTAACCATACTTTATTTGATTTATTTTCCTTCACCTACTTAAGGTTAAATAGTCTGTGTCATTTTTGAAGTAATTGTACCTAAATTTTTTCATTTATAGGATATTTACATTTATATATGGAATTATATAGGGAGACTAATTCAGACTTTTCTCTCAGAACCTCAAGCCAGTTCACATATCCCCCTTCCTGTAACAGAGACTTCTGAGCCCTTTAAAGCCCTTCTGTGTTCTTCAGCCCAACTGCCCTGATACTGTGTTCTTACAATTCGTTTGCTTGATATTTTGGTTCCGTCTTGTTCTGATAACATATCATACACAGTTTTGTTTAGTGGATTCACTTAAACTTGCAAGTGTAATTAGGAGTTCCCTCTGATTCTTGTCTCCACCTCCTTCCTTTTTTTTCTGATTCAAGTCAAAGTCTAACATTTAGTCATCACTTAGTGAGTACGATCGACATGAAGATCCTAGTGGACCTAAAAATGCCTTCATCTCCACTTCCCTCTTACACGTAATTTCTTGAGTAGGTATAAAAGCACATGTACATATTCAAGAAGTATAATTAAAAGGGTGGCTCATTATGAATTTCAAGAACTCAATTATTTGCCCTTGGGACTTTGAAAATACATTTCACTGCTTAATGACTGCTCTGTAAAGAAGTGAGTTGCCAATCTTATGACTGTGGGAATCATAGTTAATCTTTCTTATTGTCCCCGCCATTTTTTTAAGGTTTATCATTCTTGCTATTCTGCACTCACACCATCAAATGTCTAGGTATTAAATTCATCTATGTATCACTACTTTGTACTTCTTAGGCTCCAGTTGGCTAATTTTATAGCTGTTGTGCCCAGGCATCATGAAATTAACCAGTGTCAGGGCAGATTTAGAGTTAGGTTATGTTCCTGGTGCCCTTGCTCCATACAGGTAACATAACTCAAGCCTATAGGAGATGTAGCCCCCTCGCCCTGGACCACAGCTTGTCTGAGACAGCACCTAGCTTCAGATACCAACTCTTTCTTGTGAGTAGGGACCTTTTCATCCTGTTAAAGATAAACATTTCTATCTTCCCATAAAGTGCCAAAATCTTGTTCTCCTCACGCCAGGACGAGACTTATGACTTCCTGTCACCACAATGACATCAACATGTAAGTACTGACCCCTCTGTTCCAGATCATGCTAGAAAAGGTGGCAATTTTGCTGTTTCGATTTCTAGCAATGCAATACCCGTTCTCTCTTTAAGATTCATTGATCTTTATTTTATGTGTATGGGGTGTCTTGCCTGCATGTATGTATGTGCACTGTACATATACCTGGCACCCATAGAGATCAGAAGAAGGTACTGGATCTCCTGAAACCAGAGTTATAGAGAGTTATGAGCCACTGTGTAGGAACTGGAAGCCCAACTATAGTTCCCTGCAAAAACAGTAAATTCTCTTGACTGCTGAGCTATCTCTCCAGCACCACCCCGCCTCCTCTTGTGTTTGGCTGTGCTTGATAGAACTTAGGGCTTTATACCAAAGTGCTATACCATTAAGCTGCACCCTAGCCCAAAGGTTTCCTTGCTTTAGGGTGTGATTTGTTTAAATTTTTTGTAGTGTATTCCTCATTGTGTCCATGACTTTAGTTTGAGAAGCGTATTTTACTCTATTGAGTCTACTCTTTCATCCAGAAAATTCCTTGGTCCTTAATATCACCAGGGTTAGAAATTTAGAAATTATATTGGATCCTTCCCTGGTGTTCAACTGGTTAAAAATCCCCTCAATTTACACTTTTATTCCTGCTAGATCTTTATTGCAGATCTTTAGTGCATGCTGGTAGCCCTCTCCACCAAACAGACTTCTTCTAACAATGAGCCCCAGAGGCTCTGATGTACATTTTAACAAGGGAGGTGGCATTGTGGGTGACTTGACACAGAGTGTTTATGTTCTTGTCTCCTCTCAAGCTGGACATCCGTTCTCTCCCATAGTAACCTCACATCTGAACAGAACTTGAATTTCCCTCTAGTGTTCCTACCAGCAATATACTCTTCTGCTTTCTTATGGGTTGAGATTTCTTGTTTACTCTTTATTCTCTTTCAGTCCAAACATGAACTTCCATTACTGCTTTTGTCTCACAGTGTTACTTTCTGCCCTCCAATAGACATCAACAGTCAAGTCGATTTTCTCAGTGCCTATACCTACTCACCTGGCTGTACTATGCCCAGCTCAGGAATGGGTCCACAATGGTCCAGGCGTGAGGAGCCAAGGGAATGCATGGGAAGGCATTAATGCTGTGGTGGAAAAGCACCCCAGGAAGACAGGGATGGACGGGCAGCAGCAGCAGTGGACACTCAGGACCTATTTTATTGCCATAGACTTTAACTCAGTTTCATTACTTTCTGCAGCAGAAATGGAGATCCAGGTAAGAGCTTCCAAAATTTGCTTACAGGTAGCATGAATTGGGGGGGGGGGGGGCTCTGAAGTGATGCTGAGAACAGGGTTTAGTTGCTGGTAGTGGCAGATGAAGGAGCTGGAGCCTGAGTGGAAGCTAGCCTCCAGGGTCTAGGAACTGAGGTGACATAAGTTAGGAGGTGGAGTCAAAGACAAAGCATTCCAGAGCATTCTTTCCTAAAACAAGAACATAGGTATATATGCAGGGGAGAAAAACTTCTCATAGTCAAATGTTTGGGGGAAAAAATGGATTAAATATAGAGATGATTTCTTAGTAGCAACTTTTCTAAGAGACTTGAATTTTGCGAAGTGCCCTATGAATGTTCCAAAGTGGGAGGCAGCATCAATTTTTACTCAGGGTATTTAGCATACATGGCATGTTCATTAGTGCTGCTAGAACACAGTCCCCAGCAGGGCTGCTTGAGTAGAAGAAACACATTGTCTCATAGTTCTGCAAGCTGCAAGTCTAAAATCAAAGATGTCAGGAAATCTGGATCTTTCTGATGTCTTTGAGGACATCTTTCCTGTACTTCTGCCTTAGTTTCTGGTCATTGAGTGGCAATCTTTGACACTCCTTGCCTTGTAAAACTGGCCTGCTCTCCACCTTGATGCTCGTTCATATGCACCCTCCCTGTTTGGAATATACTGTCTCCACATTGCCCCTCCTTATGAGGACATCAATCATGTTGAGTGATAGACCCACACTACCCTAGTAAATAACTAATTACACCTATAACAACTCTACTTCTGGATGAAATGATATTCTAAGAAACTGAAGGTGGAGTTCAGTGTGCACTTGAGAAGAAAATGAGTCAACCTATAGGATAACCATATGGGATGTAACAGAACTGGTGGCCTCCCTCCAGAACTGAGCATTGGAAAGGCCTGTATAGACAACAGAGGAACTGGTGAAGGGCTGAATTCGCTGAATCCATAGGATATGCCAGCAATCCAGGAACAGTGGTGAGGTGACAGCTTTATAAATGTGGTGGCAGTCTCTGATTGTGCAAAGCACTTGTTCAAAGTGACCACAGCATGGTTCAAAGTAAAGTCTGCTTACCTCACTACAAAGTCATCTCTCTCTCTCTCTCTCTCTCTCTCTCTCTCTCTCTCTCTCTCTCTCTCCCAACTTGCTGCTTCCCAAAAGAATATGAAGCTCATTAAAATGAAATCCTAGTTGTGGAAATAATGGGGTTATTTTTCCACCCCTCACTAATGCCTAATCCATACTGAAAAGTGGATGAGATTTGAAACACAGCAAAAGCAATGAGGCTTCCTCCTCATCGCTGAAATAAATCTGTTTAATACATACGAGGCAGTCCTGGTTAAATGTTTACCTTTTGAACCCTATACTGAAGGAAATGGTTTCCTGAAGCTCTGGCTAATCTTTCAGCAAACTGTCAAACTGAAAACTTGGGTGCTTCTTGATGAGGATTTTAACTGCACTATTGATTAGAGTGCAGCTAGAAACCATTTTCAGTCTTATCTTCATATGATTTAATTGACATTGAGAGGTATTTTAATTGAAACGTTAGGCTGCCTCAGTAGAACAAGCCTTTGTTTCTAGCAAGGCAATCTAGCTTTTATGCTTTTAATCGCCATCTGTTGTTCAATAAATGTCAAATCGTTCCTAATGGTCTCTCTAAGCATAGGGTTGGTTTTGTTTAATTTGCTTTTGTGCTCAGTGTTCGTTATGGGCAAATGAGTCCTTGCCGTAAAAGAGCACCATTTCTCATGCTGCTTTGCTCCCGTTAGAAGGAAGGAGTGATTAGAAATAAAGAGACAAGAGAAATGCTTCTTTTTTTTTTTTCAATCCTTCTCAGCAGTGGAGAGATTTAGAAAGTCTATAAAAATGTTTCCTCTTAGTTGTGCTGGTGATTTTAGTCCCATTCAAAGCAAAAAAAGGAGCAGAGATATCCAGAAGTCTTTGAGTCACATGAATTATCAGAAATGGTAGATACTAATATATATATATTTGTGGGGTGGGGTGGGCATATCCAAATTCAACATGAACCGGAGGCCTCTTAATGTCATAAGCCAAAGCAACTGTTTTTTGTTTTTGTTTTTGTTTTTAATCCCGTGACTATTTTAAGTGGATATAAAAGCATTGCAAGAACTCCATTAGCAAGAGAAGGGACTCCGCCCCTCTCAGAGGTAGAGGAGGAAGATGTTTGGTCGTGGGAAGAAAGACGACTTTCTGGGAAGATACATATGACCATGTTAAAAGATGGAAGTACTTTTGTGCTCATCCTTCTTGGTTTCCTGACACTAAACATCTTGTGTGGAAGGTCATCTTCCAAAGTTAGGTTAGCAAATGGCATGTGCAGAACTCTGAAGCAGATAAGGATTCTATCACTATTTGGGGAAGTCAGGGCATTCACAGAGACCCATGAATATCAGGGCACAGTTTTCCAACCAAGAAATATGCTTGATTGCTTAGATCAGGCTTTAAAATATTCTCTAAGAGCTGAGAAGTATATTCTAAGAGGTAATTAAAATGGGTTGAAATACAGGGCTATAAATGGGGGACTGGCACAATTTTACAAGAAACAGATCATAACTCAACATCCTAATGACTTTTTCTCTGGAGAAGGTCAGCAAAGCTATTAACGAGGGAAGTGGGCACGCAGAGTTCTCCATCCCAAAATGTGGCTGAACTTTGAACAAAGTACCTCCGTCAGGATTCCTACTTTAATTATCCGGGCTGGCTGCCTTTTTCCAGGAACAAGTGCTGAGAGGCTAAACGGGCAGCTGGGCTTCTGAGTGCCTTCTGCTCTTTGCTCACTCTCTTCCCCCAAAGGGACAAGAAGAAAGATGCTGACATGTTCATTTTTTTAGGCACTATATCCAAAAATGCAGTTAACTATTGTGAAAATTAGAGTCCCCCAGTCCCAGGTAGAATTCTCCACACTGAAAACAAAAGATGAGGTTTAACCGTGGTACCTCCATCGGTCTGTTCCCTGTCCTTAGGAATGAATAGACCCAGCAACATGTGTCATGTGTCCATTGTAGAATTTAGAATGGGGCTTCATCTTCAGGACTTGATCATTTTAAAATGCATTCACTTCCCCATTGCTGCCTAGTATTATTCATGCAGACACCCACTATACTGCTTATATAATGGTTAGCCTATGGTTAGAGAAGTGTTTGTTTTGATTCTCCTAGCCCCCATCCTTTGAACTAAAAAGAATGCTTCAGAACCTCTCACAACAAATATTTATTGAATGAAAAAGTTATGATGTAGCAGGGTATGGCAGTACACTGCTGTAATCTCGGCACTTGTGAGGCTGAAGCATGAGAAGTGGGGGCCAACCTAAGGTACAGAAAGAAACCCCACCTAGAACAAAATAATTACAAACTAGAAGTCTGGAGGATCTTGAGCATCTTCCCAGCTCTCCTCCTTATCAGTTGACCTCACCTTGGGGGAATGTGGGTGAGCAGGGTGTGTCTGTAAACAACCTTCACTTCTATAGACACCCGGCACCTGTTCTTTCCTTTGGTTCCTCTGGAGCCCACTTGAGACTTAACCTCTATAATGATTGAGGGCATAGCCCATATGGTATAGCCTAGCATGCATGAGACTCTAGATTTGATCTCCAGAATTAAATAATATTTTTTTTGGTTTTAGCTCTTGTAGCTCCCAGCTTTCAGAAGTTGAAAGATTAATGATTGGTACCATCAGACCTAGCTCTTTGTAGTAATGGCACACCCAGCTTTGGACGCCCCCAGCCAAAGGGCTCACCCATATTCTACTTCAGAGTCACCTGAGGTCCCTTTGTTTTCTGATCACCCGCACCCCAGCCCTGGATATCATGGGTCATACTCTGGGGCTGGTTCCATGTAACCAAGCTCTCGATACATTGTCATAATTGCTCTTCAAAGATGTTTATCACAGAATGCCAGAAGAATTTTTCAAGCCTCCTGCTGTTAAGCATTCTAAAGGTTAAGGCCTCCAGTAAACTGTGATTAGGGGAAAAAAAAATCAACGAAATAACTGTATAATCACCTGCTATATTTAGCAGGCTAGATTTGCAGAGTAACCTGGCATTTCTGCCCTGCAGCCTTCCTCAACACCTCAGGAAGTCTTCTGGCCAGGACACGATGCTTTGCCAGACCAGCACCTGGAGCACAGCTACAAGCCCAAAATAGCTCTACATTTCCCATAATACAAGGGAATCCATCTCCACAAGAAAAAAAGAAAGAAAACGACTTACTATAAAATGGTTGGGATGAGGCAGGGCCGGTTCATAAAGCAAAACTGCTATATAAACTTCAAGCCAATCTTTTAGTCCCTTTGAGCTGGTATGAGATACAGCCCCTCTCTTTCCATTGCCCAGGACCCAGTGGTTGAGGATGGCAGAGAGGCTGTGGTCTCGGCTCTCTTCTGTTTCTCTGTCACCATTAAGCCCTTTGCTAAATTTCCTTCTACTATCACTCTGTTCTTCTTTGCCTCAAATGAAAGGATGCTTTTCAGGAAGGCTGTCCTTCATACCTCAGGGTGCTCAGGGATTCACTTTGGGGAGGAGAGACAAGACAAAACAATAGCTGATGTGGATTGCATATCATGGACCAAGACCCCTATAAGGTGCACCATGTGTATTGATTAAAGTCTCAAAGTCTCTCAGTGGAAAGTTTTGTTTTCACTTACTTCCCGTTTTACAGATGAAAAGTTGAGGTGCAGAGAGGGGGAGAAAGTTCCCCAGCATCACACAGCCAGGAAGAACCCATTGCTTTGAACCTAAGAAGTCTGTCAATTCCACCCTACCAAAGGATTCTACTTTTCAAACACTTTTCACCACCATCGGGGCTCTACTTCTAGGAGAAATTGGAGGAGTGTGAATGTTCAGTCCAACCCTGTAGAAGCGCCTACAGATCCTGCCTGTACTTCAGCTGGACCAGTTGTTGCTCTCCAGAGAGACTGAAGGGAGCTGAGATGGGTGCTCACTGGGAAGGTCAACCCCTTTTCTACACGCCTAGGGAGGGGTAAGAGCTAAGACAAGCTGGCTTCCACAGGTCCTCTCCACTCCTTGCTGTCTCGTGAATGGAGTGTCTGGGTGAGAACTGTATTGAATATAGAGGTTTACAGCTCAAACAGGATTGGAAACTACTGAGAGTGGAAGCAGTCCCTGGGTGTCAGCTTCCTTAATTGTCAAGCCCTTCCAGGGTCTGATTTACATAGTATTTATTCCCTGGAGAGGTGTAGGCTCACAGCACAACCTGGAGTCATCTGGCTGCCCATTACCATCTCTGCGGCTGTCAGTTCTCCTCGCCCAAAGCAGAGAGAGGTCTCCCCAGGGAAGCGGACAGGCTAGGGAGGACTGAGACTCTGTCCTCAGCCCAGGTGGGCAAGCTTGAGAAATGTTTGAGGGTAAATGGAAATAAGATGCATCTGAGAAAGGCCTTCCAGCAAGCGTGGAGTACTTGAGAATCCGTTTCTTCACTCGTCTTCAGAATTCCTTAATTTAATTGCACAGTGTTCTTCTACAAGTGCAATTTTTCTCCTGCCTCTCTAATCTCATGAAAGAGTTAAGAAGACCCTGAAATAGAGGGGTGTGTGTATTGGTGAAATTATTAAGGCCACTCCACGTAGTTAAAAGGGAGGTTTATTTTGTGGGGTAACTTACAAATGAAGGGATAGGTTGTAGGGTCTGGCAAAGGTATAGGGCAGTCCGGCGGTGTTCTCTGGAGAACTCTGCTCGGTCTACCTCCAGCGTCCAGGGTCCCAGAACCAAGAGAGACCTCTCCTCTCAATCCTGGGTCTTCAGCTTCCTCTCTCGGCCCCGCCTTGTGGGTATGACCATTACCGAAGCCTCAATGGGGGTTGGAACTTCCAGGCCAAGGCTGGGATGGCTACCCACTTCGTATGTGTGTGTGTGTGTGTGTGTGTGTGTGTGTGTGTGTGTGTGTGTGTGTGTGTGTAATTCATGCCCGTAACCATTTGGATAGTTCACTCAGGGCATATATCTAAGCCACGTTTGTTTGTTTTTTCTCTTTTCTTCCTCCCTCCCTCTTTCCATCTCTCACTCCTTTTCCTTCTTTCTTTCTTTCTCTCCTTCTTTTCTTCCTTCCTTCCTCCTTCCCTCTCTCCCTCCCTTCCTCTGTTCCTTCCTTCCTTCCTTTCTTGAACAGAATCTCACTATGTAGCCCAGACTAACTTTACACTCACAATTCTCCTCCCTCTGCCTCTCAGGTGCCGAGATTACAGGGGTACACCACCCCACCCAGCCCTGACCTGTGTTTCTGTAGAGCAGAGGACAATGCCCTGTTTCCAGCTTGTGTCCTGACTCAGTAGAAATCATATTTGGGGCAGCCTCAGACTCAGATGACAGAATACAGTGGTCAAGAGGGAAATGCTGGAGCCCAGCTGCTGCACTGGGCCTTTTTCACCCAGTTGTAATAAGAGGTGGGATTTCTGGAAGCATCCTGGACAACTTCTGTGGACCTGGTGCAACATCTGCAAAGTGAGAATAATCATATTATGCCTAAAGGTGGGGTTGTTCTAGGTGTGAGATACCAGCAAGAGTTCCACCAATGCAAGTTATATACAGCCACTGAAGGGCCTACCAGCACCCTCTAGCCCGGCCCTAATTCCACTTCCTCTTCCACCCCCCCAAGAGGCCCTGATTGCTGGCTTTGCAGAACACAGATGCCCAGTTAAAATGGAAGACTAGCAGGCATCCTAGCTGCTGACAATCAGAAGTTGCAAGGTCCCTGGGAGAGACTGGCACTTCATTAGACTTTCTTGCTGGTATAACTTAAAATGGAAAAGGCTGCCCCGAGCATCTTGTCATCAGAATAAATATTCTTCGTTCATTCGCCACACATTCATTAAGCACATTTTAAAAATAATAGTCCACATTGCACAAACACTCCCTGAGTAAATGCTGTGCTAAGTGCTTTCCATTCCCCTCCATTCACAGCGACGCTGGGAGGAAGGTGGTGTTCTTTATATTTTTGCACAAGAAGTAAGGAAACATGCCTTGGGTCATACAATAAACGGCAAAGCTATCATTCAACCCTGGCACAAGCAGGCTTTTCAATACCCTGCCATTTTCCTGTGTCAAAGAACTTAGTTCCAGATCCACACAGACAGGGAAGTGGGGGTAGCCTGTGGCATCATGTCCTCTCCCTCCACCCTTATCTATGAGGCTGCCCATCTCATCTGCTTTCTTACTAACTCATGGAAAAAATCCCCAGGCTTTAGTCTGCACATTGAACCCAGAAGAAAACGATGCTGGTAAAGCATTGCTATTTAGATATGCAAAATCTAGTGTAAACTTTGCATGCAAACCCCCTCTGTTCACTCTGCCGTGACACTCAGACAGAAGGTATAAAGAGAATGCACCTTGTTTTCAAGCTATACAGATGTAATTGTAAAGATTGTCTGGGGCATGCCTGTCTCAGGCATTTATAACATTTTCAACCATTTTAAGGAGAGAGCTTTCTTTTTCTTTTAAAAGAGAAATTAAATCATTTGTTTATTATAATTAGCAGTGAGTATTGTATCCATTGAACAAGAGCACTACATAGGAAATAGTGATAATGTAATTATAGTATGTTCTCTAAAACTATTCACAGTGATACCATATTATATATGTACCTCCTCAGCACATCTCACCACTATACACTATGCTACAGTACACTACACACACACACACACACACAAACACACAAACACACACACACACACACACACACACACACACACACACACACACACACACAGAATACCTTGCTTGGTGATTTAGCTATATAATTCCCAGTCAAACTCAGTGACAGTTACATGACTAATATTCCATGCAGCATTTTGAAATCTTTTATTTATTTAAAACGACCTATAGAATAAATCTTGTGCTTAAAGCATTTTTAACGCAGAGGCTCAGAGGGGCCCCCTGAACCCAGTGTTGTTCAGACACTTAAACCTTCTGGGGAGTCCCGTGGGAATCTTGGCTCACAGCATGCATTTTGGGGGACAAAACTGTTTCCTTCCCTCCTCACAGAGCACAAAGCATCTCTGCCCCCTCACTTGGTGCTAGGGTAGGCAGCACCTGACTAGGTTCAGCCCTCTGAAGCTCACCTCTCACTGGCTGCTCTATCAAATCCACCTATCAGGGCAGGAATGTATCACTGTTGGTAAAGTGCTTGCTATGAAAAGATAAGGACCTAAGATGAATTCCAGAATCCACGTTTAAAAAAAAAAAAAAAAAAAAAAGAATCCAGGAGAAGAACATACACTTCAATCACATTTTTTTGCAACAATGGAAACAGACAGAGCCTTGGGGCTCATTGGCCAGCCAGACTAGCCTACTCAGCATGCTCTAGGCTGGTGGAAAGGGCGAGGGAGACCCCTATCTCAGAAAAAAAAAGAGAGAAAAAGAAAGAAGGAAAAAAAGACTACAGACTACAAATGGCACCTGAGGAAAGGCACCCAAGGTTGTCCTCTGGCCTTCACACAGCACATACATAGGCACACACACACACACACACACACACACACACACACACACACACACGTGAATATACACATATACATCACCCACTAGGTCAGTGGCAGGGGGAAAGCTGGGGACATGAAAAATTGCAGGTGTTCTTTGGCTGTACTAGGGCCACTTTTGAGAATTTGTTTCCTACAATTTCATATCTACTAGACTGTGGAAACAGAACTTACATACTAGGACTCTTGTGAGATGAAAGACACAAAAGTATTTGGTAAATACTCAATTTAAGACTCTGCTAACATTCACTGTGTATTTTGGGTTTTGTTTTTTTCCCTCATGGAGTTAAAATTTGAAATGACTGATTAAATAGCATAGGCAGGAGTCTTCAGCAGCATTCTGGAAAAAAAAAATGAAACTGAAAGAAAAGTGAGATGTGACCCAGGGGATCAGTATTCGGCTCACCTAGAGTTGATAATGAGAAGAAAAATTTGTGCAAGGAAAGTGGGTGTTTGTCTTCTGTGTGAGGCCACTACCCCTATTGTTCTTGGCGAGTGTGCTCCTCTCTACCAGCTCCTTGTGACAAAGCAGCGACCTAACCACAATGGTTTTTTTGAAAATTATACTAATAAGTAGGGATATAAATAGGGGGCTGAAAAGATGACTAAGCATGTAAGAGCACTTCCTGCTGTTCCACAGGACCAAGTTTGGTTCCTAGCACCCACACTGGGTAGTTCACAATTGCCTGTAACTCCAGCTTCAGGAATCTAGTACTTTCTACTGTCCCCTGAAAGCACTGCCTTCATGTACACACACTGACACACAGACAATGCACATATACCATTTTTCAAAATAATGAAAATATTATGAGAAAAATCAAGTCATCTGATTTACACAATGCAGCCTGCCCATCTTCAGAAAGTGGTACCCTGGGAGGGCACTGCCACTTGCTGCTCTTGGGCCTCCATGAGGCAGACAGGGCATTTGGCTCCCACAAACTCAGAGAACTGTCCTGAATATACATATTAGAGATGGTCAAGCTTAGCCTATAGGCTAACAGTTCCATACTCTGCTCACAGCAGACATCATAAATCAACCACACTGCTCCTCCTCAGTGAGGGGAGACTTAATTTCCGTATTCAGATATCAACTACAAATCAATCAAAGTTAAGCCAATGTATATTCTTGCTCTGGATTCCTCATTTATCCTTTGCCAATTCAGCAAACTGCCTTGAATATGCATACTAGAGATGATCAATCCTGGCCTATGTTCTGCCAGACTTCCCTACTCTCTTCATAGCAGATATCATTGTTCAGTCATACTGCTCCTCTTCAGTGAGGGAAGACTTAAGTTTTCATGCTCAGATATCAACTACCAATCAATCGAAGTTAAACCATCAAATGATTCACTGTCATCATCTAAAATTAAAAAAAGCTGAAGCCCAGAGAAGGACAAAGAATTCTTTCGCATGCCTGCCTAGGGCCCTACCTCTGAGTTTTGGTTTTTGCCTGAAGCCACTTGTGTCAAGAGAGTTAGCATGTGCCCACTGAGGTGCTCCTCTGTACTTGCCAACTCAAGATTGCACATTCACATGAAAGCCACTAAGAGAAGGAGCCTTACAGGGTCTCCTCTCATGGCTTCCACCTCATCTCTAGGGCCCCCAGAGGGTACCACAGCACAAGTTAAGGATGTGCACCCTTTTCATGCTGATTCTTCATCATTCCACTCTGCTGTCATCCTCACTAGAAACAAGGAGATATGCAAACCACTAGCTGAATTGCTTTCTAAAGCTGGGGATGTAGCTAAGTTAGCAGAGTGCTTCGCTAACCCAGCATGCAAAAAGCCTTGGATTTGATCCCCAGCACTACATAAACCAGATGATGTTGACACATGCCCATAACCCCAGCACCTGGAAGGTGGAAGCAAGAGGATCAGAAATCCAAGGTCACACTTAGCTATGGATCAAGTTCAAGGCCAGCCTAAGATACATGAGACCTTGTCTTTAAAAACAGCAAAAGACTTATTTTGTGCTCCTTATTTTTTCTCTCAAAGTTCCACAAACAAAGAGGAAGCATTTTCCTCCCTCAAACTAACCAACACCCATCCATGAATATGAAGATTCTCATGGTTAGGATGCAATCACACCAAGGTCCAAACTAGTATCAAGAAATACTGTAGAAAGGAGTCCTTCCTTTGCTAGAACATTCTGCTTTTGCACCTACTTCTCCCTGGGAGAGAAACATCAATTAAGTACTTTATTTATGCCATTAAATTTCACACCAGCTCTTAGACGTATGTATCCTTTTACAGATAACATGAATGCGTTTCAGAGAGATTAAAAGTCTTTTGCCAAAGTCACACAGCTAGTGAGCAGTGAGGACTTGAATCAAAGATTAGAATGGATACAATTTCTAGTTCCACACACTTGTGGTCCGTGTGGCAAATCCTGCACAACCATGTTCAAAGCTAGGCTGGCCTGGACCAAGACCCTGTTGTCATGTTCTTGCCCTTGAGACGTACAAGAACAAGTTGGATCCCTAAAAGGCTGCAATCATACCGCTTACATAATAAAGAGACAGACATATGACAGCGATTTCTTCAGCCCATTCTTCCAAGGTGATTAAATCTAACTACAGCAAAACCTTCAGCGTGTTTCTGAATGCCATCCCTTCCTTTCGCATCTCAGCCACTGTCAAACCTCTCCAGATACTCTGCAGTTAGCTTAACTTATGTCCCTCATCTACTGTGTTCCAGAGTATGCACCATACAGCCATCAAACTCCCTCCTGTTGCTCTGTAGAATAAAATCTGGCTCCTGATGATGGCTTATAGACTTCTCTCCTGTGGACTCCTGCTGGCTCTCTTCATCTTTAATTTACCCACTTTTAAATCTCTTTTATGTGTGTTTGCTCACATGGAACATTTATTTGGGAAAAATATATGTTTTTTTTTTTCTTGTGTTCATCTATAACTCAGGATCTAGAAAACCGCCTGCTTTATACTCACTGCTCAAAACTGATAAAGTGAACATTATCAACAACATGTAAATGAACATAAACTCTCCTCCAAAACTGATTTCTACGTGTCTTGGTGTGAAGGACAGAAGGAATGTAATGGCCTAGAAACCACTCTTGGATCAGGCATGGCCTTGGTGTTTTAATTAACACCATGAGCCTAGAAAGATCCTCAGCCTCAGTTCCCTTATATATTAGTGTTGACTTTATTGTGGGCAGACATGTTGATGCTACTTAATCATCAGATGGCATTGGAAACAGATGGACATTCCAGGCTTAGGTCATTGATTAATAACATTTTCTAAACACAGCATGTGGAAAGAGGTGTTTAGGGGCAAATATTTGAAGTCTACCTTTGAACCCTTGAATGTGTTGCCAGTGCGAACAGATAAGTATGGTAGATTGTGGATCCTGCCCCTTTTTTGCTCTAGGGTGTTCACAGAAGCTAGGACCCTTTCACCAACTGATGCATCATTTCTTCATTGCCTCTCAGGTGTGAGAAAAGCCAGTTATGATGGATTCTTTCCTCATGGGGGTGTAGTGAGGCTTTCTTAGCTGCTGAGAGCTGTGTCACATTCAGACAAAAGGAACTCTGTTTGTGAGGAGCATAAGGAGACCAAGCATAAAGAAGCATTTAAAATGCTGCCTGAAGGGTAGGAGACAGGCTTGCAGGGGGCTTGTTCTGGCTTCATAATGAGATTTAAAGATTCAGACATGAAAAACAGAAGACACAAGCAGCAGAAGATGTGGATCAGTTCTCCTCCCAGATGGATTAACATTTGGGTTGTTTGTCCCAGATGTGAGTGCCCAGGATTAAAAACCTACCATATTTCTTCTGCAAGGGGACACTCACACAGAGGCAATAGAGATCCCCAGGGTGTGCCAAAAAGACACAGCTGTCATCAATTCACTGGTGGGGACATCACTACAAAAGGTGCAGAAGCTAGGGACCAAGCCGTTTCAAGCATGAGTTACAACTTGTCACAGGCCAGGGAGCTACTACCAGTCCCCATCCTCACAAAGCCCGTGGGGAATAGGCATGAGACAACGGAGCCCAGAAGCCTGGAAAATAGAGAAAAACGCTTTCCTTGGTCCTAAACACCAGATGGTTTCCTTTCAGATAAGACTTCCCAAGTATCCTCAGCATCCTTTCCTCTCAGCTAACCTTTGAGGCAAGCCCCCTTCCCCTTCCCTGGCTGCACCTGGCTCCCACCAACTGTTCTCCCCCAAGGGTTCTGAGAAAATGAGTCAGACTTTCTAAGTTCTGGGGTGGGGGATTTTCTTCCCTAGGAAACAAGTCTCCAAATCAAAAGTGGCTTCTTCGGCCTGCATGACTCAATTCCTTCACGCGCATTCTTCTCTCCCATCCACCCACCCCCACCATCACCACTAGCACTGGGGTGCTCATGCTTCCCCTTGAAGGCCTGAAAAATCACATTTCCTCCAAGCTTCCCCAAAGTTGGATTCTCTCTCTTCCTCGCTCTCCCAGCTCAGTTGTTGCATTTTACTTCCTACAACCTCAAGTCTATTTGAACTGTACTTGTTGTTTATCTAAGTTTCTATCCTACTCTCCCTTCTCAGCCTTGGAGAGAGCTATGTTGGACTCACCCTGGTAGCTTCCAGGTCCTGCCATACTGAAGCCATTTAGCCAGTGTTTGTGGAATTCATTAGAGTAGGTGAGGAGAAGCCACACAAGGTGCACTGCTGCAGTGAGGGAAGGCAGGTGTTCTCAAAACGAGTGTGTTTATATGAGCTGCCTGGATTTCATAACCCAGTGTTATTGCAGGGGGATTTAGGGATGTCTGTTCTGGCAAGAACCGTAGTTATAAGCTTGACTATTCTCTGGCCAGACCTGCCAGCAGCTCACAGGGGCAGCCCCATGCTTCTGCAAAGCATCCTGGCTTAGACATGGGCTGGAGGAATGCTGGCATTGGCTCCTTGAAGTAGCAAGAAAGTGTCTGGTCCTCTGGGTTTCTCAGTTTCTTCTTCTGCAAAGTGGTAAGTGTCATCCCTATGCTTGCAGACTGTTATACAAACAGTAGTGTATGTGGAATCTGTGGTACTGTGGCTGAAGTTTTTCTGTGTCCTGCGTGGCCTGTGGTTGGCACAAATCTTTCCCGCTCGTGCCCCCCCCCCAAGTAAACACACAGAGGTTTATATTAATTAAAACTGCTCAGCCATTAGCTCAACCCTACCACTGACTAGCTCTTACACTTAAACCTGGCCCATTTCTGTTCATCTACATGTTACTGCGTTTTCTGTGGCTTTACCTGTGTGCTATTACATGCTGCTCCCTGGATGGCTAGCTGGTGTCTCCTCACTCAGCCTTCCAGCCTTTCCACAATTCTCCTTCTCTGCTTATCTCACCTATACTTCCTGCCTGGCTACTGGCCAATCAGCATTTTATTTATCAACCAATCAGAGCAACACATTCACAGCCTACAAAACATCCCACAGCAGTGGTACCGGTACACACTTTTGAGTGTCTAGCACCAAATCCGCATGCAACCAATTTGTTTCATAATTTACTCTTTGGTGGAGCATATTAACTAAGAAGTACACAGCCTAGAGACAGCCTTCAAACAAGTCTAGATTTTGAGATGCAGATTAGTAGATATGAATGTATATATATACATATATACACGTGTGTGTGTGTGTGTGTGTGTGTGTGTGTGTGTGTGTGTGTGTGTATGTGTGTGTGTAAATACCCTGGAGACCCACAGGCCACACCAATCAGAGAAGCAGGCAGGCTAACTACAGATCTTCACCTCTCCCTCCTCACCTTCAAATCCAACTCTCCAGTCTCACCTCCAGCTCTGTAGCAGACCACCTCCTGTGGCCTCCCCTTCCTCTATGTCCCCATCTCTAGTGGATCACACAGATCTTCCCCTCCAACCTTCTCCCTCCTAACAAGCCTTCCCAGGGAGCCCACCAGTCAAACCTGCCAGAGAAGCAAGTAAGGCAGCTAAGAAGCCACTCTAGCTTCAGGTCTTCACTCTTCCTCTTTTCCTCTGAACGCAATCGTCCAATATCATCCCCAGCTCTATAGGAAACTACCTGCCAGAGCCTCTCTAATGCTCTGCCCCCATCCCCATGGAACGAAGCAGATTCTGGTAGAATACCCATATCTCTCCCTCGTGTGGGATCAGCAACCCAACTTCTAACCCATCCCCATTCCTAAGACCTAGAAATTCACTCAACCTGGAACCCCCAGTAGTCACACTTGGCTGAATCCCAGAAAAAAATTCCTACCAGGAAACACACAGTCACCACAGCCTCCTAAAAACCAGACAGGCAACAGAAACCAAGGAACAAGATGACCACCCAAAAAAGACAAGGCCAGATATTGGCACCTATTCCAAACCCCAGATGTCTAGATGCCAGCACAAAAGCAATCAACAATAGCCGAGAGAAATAAAATATTCAGGAACTTGAACAGAACCTCAGAGGCAAGCCTCAATAACAGAATACAAGAGACAGAAGAGAGAATCCCTTGGTATTGAATACATGATAGAAGAAATGGATACCTTGGTCAAAGAAAATATTAAATCTAAAAAAAAAAAAAAAAAATCCAGGGACAAAACATCCAGGGAGTCTGGGACACTATTAAAAGACCAAATCTAAGAGAAATAGGAATACATGAAGGAGAAGAAACCTAGGTCAAAGTTACAGAAGAAAATCTCTTTAACCTAAAGAAAGAGATGTGTATCAATGCAAAAGAAACATACAGAAAACCAAATTGACTAGACCAGAAAAGAAATTTCCCTAGTACATAATAAAACACTAAGTTACAGAAAAAGGGAAGAATACTAAAAGCTGAAGGGGGGAGACAACCAAGTTATAAAGGCAGAACTATTAGAATAACACCTGATTTCTCAATGGAAAAGACCTGAAGAGCCTGGACAGATGTTCTACAAACTCTAAGAGACCACAGATGCCAGCCCAGACTACTACACCAGAAAATCTTTCAATCACCATAGATGCTGAAAATAAGACATTCTATGATAAAAACCAAATTTAAGCAGCATCTTTTGACAAATACAGCCCTAAAGAAGGCTCTAGAAAGAAAAATTCAATCTGAAGAGGTTAACCACACCAAGGAAATACAAGGAATAAATTACTCCAGACCAGCAAATCAAGAGGGGAAACACACACCACCACCACCACAACAACAACATAACAAGAATCAACAACTCTGCTCACTGATATCTCTCAATATCAATGGTTTCAATGACTCAACAGAAAGACACAAAGAGAATGGATGTAAAAATAGGACCATTATCTGCTGCATCCAAGAAACACATTTAACAAAAAAGGCAAGATATTCCAAGCAAATGGACCTAAGAAAACAAGCTGGTATAACCATTTTAATATCTGACAAAAGAGACTTAAACCAAAACTGATCAGCAGAGACAAGGAAGAACACTATATACTCACCAAAGGGAAAATCTACCAAGAAGACATTACAATTCTTAATATCTATGTACCAAACACAAGGGCACCCAAGTTCATAAAAGAAACACTACTATAGCTTAAATCACATCTTGACCTTCACACAATGATAGTGGGAGACTTCAATACCCCTCTCTCACTAATAGGTCATCCAGACATAAATTAAACCAAGAAATGCTGTAGCTAACTAACTATATAAACCAAATGGACCTAACAGATATCATCTAAACATAAAAGAATATACCTTCTTCTCAGTACCTCATGGAACTTTCTTCAAAATTGACTGCATACAAAGCAAATCTCAACAGATTTTAAAAAATGAAATAACACAGTGCATACTATTGGACCACCAGGGATCTCAACAACAGAAATGGCAGAAAGCTTAATCATGGAAACCAGAAAGAGTAGAGGGAGGAAAAAACTGTAATCAAGATATATTATAGGAAAACAATCTATTTTCAATAAAATAAAAAAAGAAATGTCTATATGTTGATGAAGCTGAAAAATGGGTATAGGACCTGAGTTCTAACCTAGCTTCCTTGACACACAAGAATGTAGAGAATAATCTTCTGAACTTTGACTACACAGGATAAAAGCCATGGTTCCTGCCACTACCTTCATGGGGTTAGTGAGAGAAATAAACCATACAGGATTGTTGGTCCTTAAGAAATGTGAACATCGTGTATTGCTCTGCCCACTGCTTCCAGTGAGCAAGCCAGGAATAAGGATTAGCTTTGGTTTTTACTCTTACATGGGTTGAGCCTGCTGGATTCTAAGTGCCTTGGAGCCAGAAACAGTGTCAGTTTTACTCCTAACTTTATACTCAAATTCTTAATATAGTATCTGACAAGTAGTTGGGGGGAGCTCTAGTTAGTAAAAAAGGGAATTAATGAACTGTCCAGTTTTTTCGACCGAGAAGCAGAAAGGCTGTGATGACCAGTAATGCTGATCCTGTTCTATTGGCATGCACTGATTTCTAGTCAGATGACCAGTGCAAGGCAGGAAGCATTTCAGCTGTTGAATCCATAACTGCTTTGTATCGTGAATAAAAATCAACATCTTTCTCTTCCTTCTCAATCTACTTATTATCTCTGGGCAGTAATTGTGGTTTGGGAGAAATTCTATGTTCTCCTTTTCTTAAATGTTGACCAACAAGCTTACGGTCTTGAATTCATAGTAATAATTAGTATTGATTAACTTGATTGGCAAACTTGGGCACATTGCTGCAGGGTTGGGATTCTGAAGATCTTCTTGACACTGACAGAGAACAATCAGAATCTATAACCACCAGGAGATACCTCTGGACCAAGGACCCAGATAGACTTTTGATACTACCCAAACAATGGATTTAGGAGTAGAAAGGAAAGAGAAAGTGACCACATTTTAATGTGCTAGCTCTATGCAGGGACTTTGTATTTATATGGCAGTAATTCAAGATGCCTGCCAGCTAAACATTCCAAACTTTTTTTTTTTTTTTTTTTTTTTGAGCCCCAGACTTCATCTCAACAGTGAAATGTGAGTAGTGTCTTGGAGAGCCAGCATTCCAATCTACATACCCACCCACCCTCTGCCATGGCAATGAACCTATGGTGGTGCCTCCATCCTTCACCCTGCAGTCCAGAGAGAAGATGATCTGGACCAGAGTCCCCAAGTGATTCCACATGAAAATGTGTCACTGTGGAGAAATCACATGGTTTAAGGAACTGAGACCTGACAGCCATTGCTGCTACAGTGTGGTATTTACTGCTCAAATGATGGAATGTGTTAGAGCCTTTAATGCTCCTGTTTTTTGTTTTGGTTTTGGTTTTGGTTTTGGTTTTGGTTTTGGTTTTGGTTTTGGTTTTGGTTCCCCCCCCCCCCTTTGGTCTATGAGGTTGATGTGGGAAGACAATTCTTAATGGCTCTCATGCATCCTAAAAGTCTTGCAAGCAAGACACCAGCAACCTTTTTTCAGAGTATCTTCTTAAGGACATCGATAGAACTAACAGCCTGGAAAAATAGAATAAGTGGCCTCTTCCAGAGGAAATGCTAAGCACATTTATTGACCATTTTATACTCAGGTAGTCTATGCTTGGGGTCCTTCTCATTTAATACAGCTCATTGAGTATGCAGGTATCCTTCTGGGCTATTTGCAAGGGAAAGCTGTGTAAATATGACGGTGTCCATACTCAGCCTTGCCATGAATAATGAAGTCCTTGTATCTTCCCCTAACGTCTCATGTCTTCTGCCAGCATCTTTGAAATGGTAGCAGCCTGCCTTGAAGTCCTCATTCCCAGCATGGTGGAGAGAGGATAACGAACAAGATTTAATTCTTGCCTCTGCTTCTAACTGACTACATCCATGACTCTGAGGTGGGTTGTTTTGACCTTTCTGAAGCCTCATCGTCTCTTCCCTAAAAGTTGTCATCCTGTTTGATAAAATTCTCATGAGGATTAACAATTAAGACCCTGTAGGTAAAGTACAGTGCCCCGCACATAGTAGGCTTTCAATAAGTATTTGCAACTTACATTATCACTGTCATCATGTTGCTTTGGCTGGATAAAATGAACAGCTCTTTAAACAAAAAGAAAATTAGAGATTAGGTGCAGAGCCACTGGCTGAAAGCCAAACGGGGAAGATAAAGCTTTATAATTGCCTCTCTTGGGAAAAGCAATAAATCCAGGCAGCTGTGCTGCTCCCACACTTCGACAGCCAGAGGAGAGCTGGGTCTGAGGACTTCTGTCTTGGAACAAATGAGTATCTACCATGTACAAAGCTCTCTTTGCTGGATATGACAGACACGGGTGGGCAGCTTCTGTCCTGCTCTATGGGAATGTGTTATCTGTATAGACTGGACAAAGGGGGTTAGACAACCAAAGAAGCCACTTTAATATGAAGCAAGCTGGAAAGGGGGAAGAACATGCATCAGATGGTCATCAAGGATGAGATTTCAGTGTGTCAAGGGGAGGCATATTACAGACCTTAATAGGGATATAAAGGCATTAGGAATAAGAATGGATAGATAAACTTTAGGAGAGAGACCCAGGGAAGCAACAAAGAAAGAAATGAGTCTGGCAAGGGGTAGGTTCATTGAAAGAGCAGCAAGTGAGACCATTTGACTGCAAGTAGGATGGTATAACCAGAGTCTACACGATGGCTGGCCATCAGGGCTGCTTAATGTGCTTACCAGTGGGAACAGAAACCTCTGAACGAGACAGAAGGAATGTTATGCTGGCAGATACGTGGACAACAGGCTAGAGGAAGAAGTTGGCACCAGGAAGGTCAAATAGGTGAGTATGCTTTACACAGTGCATGCAGAATGGAAGCCTAATAGATCAGGGAGATGTTCTCCAGGTCCTATGCTTTAACATAGAGCTACTGGCTATCGTCAGATGCTGGGTGAGGGAGGATCATTCATTTTGAGGACGTTCCCAGTGGTAAGTTTCGTAGGCTTTGGTGGAAGGCTCCACACCCACCCAGGTACATGTAGACAGCACTAATTGGACTTAGTGGGCTATAAACAAAATATACATATACATATAGATAGATAGATAGATAGATAGATAGATACACAGACAGAGAGAGAGAGACAGAGAGAGAGAGACAGAGAGACAGGTGAAGTTAAGACGTGGATGTGTTAGAGAGAGATGGAGGCAGGTGGGAGAAGGAAATGGGGGGTGGATATGATCGTGTTTTCATTGTTATACTTATATATATAATTATCAAGAATCAAGAAAAATTATAATTAAAAAACTTACATCTAGGAATCTATCATAAAAGACAAGTAAAGGCTCAGACAAGGATTCTTAAGCTAGGAAGTTTGTAAAGGCACAAAATGTAAAAGAGTATAGGAAAGGGGAGGAGAGGGAAGGGGAGGAGAGGGAAGGGGAGGGGAGGAGAGGGGAGGGGAGGGGAGGAGAGGAGAGGGGAGGGAGGGAAGGGGCGGGAATGGCAGGGGAGGGAAGGAGAGGGGAGGAGAGGGGAGGAAAGGGAAGGGGAGGGGAGGGAAGGGGAGGGAAGGGGAGGGGAGGGAAGGGGAGGGGAGGGCAGGGGAGGGGAGGGGACAGAATGGAAGGGAAAGATAAGGAAAACAAATTAAATCTCGGCAATAGAAAAAAAGGTTAGATTATTCTATGTGTATGGAACACTTGCACATATTAAAAATCCTGTTTCTTCAGATATTTCCTCAATCAAAAGATGTGAGAACAGCATGCTCTTTAGCTTTGGGCACATTAAGTTTACACAATCATGCCCCTAAATCACATTTTTAAAAACTGAGGGGAAGTTGTTCACAAAAGAATGTTGAATGAAGAAGAAATAGTCTACTGAATTATATATACTTTAGGGTAGTAGGCTACCACAGTGAAAATAGTTTTACCCTCAGTCTATCTCTCCAGGGTTGTGTCAGAGGGCTTTGAACTGAAGCAGATTTCCTTTTCTTCTTCAAACATCTAGGAACTCTGTAATTTACATCTAGAGGTTTGTTTGCATTGACACCACTAATAGTCATTGGTGGAAGACTATCAAGTCCCAGGTACGGTACTATGAACACCACATGTGTGCCATCCCATCCAATCCCTGCAATAACTACAAAACAGAGACCAACTGTTGGACCAGTTTTACAGCTGAGCAAACAGAAGCCTACAGAGGTTAATTGATCAAAGTCACCTGAGTGGAAAAGGGCAGGGGTCAAAGCCAAAGTCAGATCCAGTGGCCTCAATCGCTCTACACTCAATTACTGTATTAACTCTCCCATTTCAACTCACAATGTCTTTTTCCCTCTACTTTTTACTCTTAAGGGAGCATAGGATATTCAGTAGAAGAGAGTATGACCTTCAGAGCTAGACTCTGGTTCTCTGCCATGTAATTTACCTTTTGATGGCAAGGTCACTGCAGTACCAATGATAACTTCTTTGCAGTCGAAGGCATATGCACTACAAAAGGCCAAAGAAAACTGCTTTCCATTGTTAGCAATTAGCTAATTAAGTAAATATGTTAGTTAGTCAGCACTAGAGGCAGTCATTAGAGTTTACAAGTAGATTAAGAACAAATAAGAACATGGGGTTTTTTTAGTTTGTTTTTGTTGTGTTGTTGTTGTTTTTTTTACTTTGGAATACAATGAAATTAGAAAGATCAGCCCATGTTCCCCCTGGGAACCCTGACTATGTTTCTTCACTAGGCAGAGAGGCAGAGAAGCACAATGAAGGTCACCTGGGCTTTGGATGCAGCTCAGCCACTTGAAGCTGTTGTAAGTGCTTTGAAAGAGTACTTACCCTGTATGAGTCTGTTTCCTTACCTATAGAACAAAAGGGTCCATGTGATGTTTCTAGCTCTAGCGATGTCTGTCCTATGACAGTCAGTATGGAAGACGAACCTGTCTTACAATTTCTGAAAAAGCTAGTGGGTTTCCAGGTAGAGGAACCCAGCATTTTATATGGCTGTTCTCTCACTGAGAAAGGAGGACCTCTGCCTGCCATCTTCCCAGGCCAGAAGCCCCAGCTATGCTCACAGACCATAGACCACAGGCAAAGCTTTCTGCAGCAAAGCATCCAAAATGAGTGTTTGCCAAGGAGATCAAGAGGGTGCAGGAAGGAGAACATGGCTCTCTTGGGGTGACTAGATCAATTTTTACCCATGATTCCCTTTGGGGAACACTGTGTTCTGACCCTCCTCCTTCTTTCCAAGGAATTCATAATCCCAAGGGTCGCTAAACTCATTTCTAAAATGAGAAGAGGAAGTGACTTCCAGTACATGTGACATGATTTCTCCCCTGACAATGCACTCACTGGGTTGGCAGCACCTGGCTCAGCTTTCCTCCTCATCAATTGGCATTCTGCTTGTGACACAGCACAGGAAAATCAAGGCCAAACACAGATGCTGTGTGCCTGGAAGGGGCTGAGATCAGGCTGTTGAATGGAGAGAGACCCTAGTACCTTCTCACCATTTAGGGGTAGCAGGACAAAAAAAAAAGAGAAGATGGTGTGGAATATTTGTTTAACAAAGATGTGTTGCATTTTGGTTAACTATATAAAGATGTGCTGCTGTTTTACCTTACCTGTCTAAGGCACCTGATTGGTCTAACAAAAGGCTGAATGGTGGTGAGTATTTTGGGCAAGTGGAGAAGGGAGTTAAATCTGAGGTGTGGTCTCCAGTGCCAAGCGTCTGTCGCCATGCCTTGGAAAATTGAGGAAATCAAGGACTTTCTCCTCACAGCCCGGCAGAAGGATGCCAAATCTGTCAAGATCAAGAAAAACAAGGATAATGTGAAGTTCAAGGTTCGCTGCAGCAGGTACCTTTACACCCTGGTCATCACAGACAAGGAGAAGGCTGAGAAGCTGAAACAGTCCCTGCCCCCTGGTTTGGCAGTGAAGGAGCTGAAATGAACCAGACCTCTCTGTTTTGACCATTAAAACCCCTGAAAAGTCAAAAAAATAAATAAATAAAAAAGCTGAACGGCCAATAGCGAGGAAGGAGGTATAGACAGAACTTCCAGGCAGGAAGAGTAAGTAGGAGGAGGAATTAAATCTCAAGGAAGAAAGAAAAGGAGATGACAGGGAGACACCAGAGGCCAGACAGACAGACACAGATGAAGCAGGAAAGTAGGACACACAGATTGACAGAATGGTAAAAAGGCCCTGAAGCAAAATGTAGATGAATAGAAACGGGTTAAATTAAGTTACAAGAGTTAGTGGGACAAACCTAAGCTAAGGCTGAACATTCGTAATTAATATAAGTCTTCATCTCTTTGTGCTTCTTAGAGAAGCAACCCCTCCACAGTGTCTTTAAAGGTCAAACATCAAATCTGATTTCCTCCAGGACTGACCTGCAGGAACTTCAAAGAATAAAACAACCCTGAATTCCTCGTACACCAAACATTCCTGGGCTTTGGCCAGCTTCGTTCTTCCAGGCAGCCACAGTACAACAATAGCAAACAGAACTGAGCTGTAGACTGACACACACCAGACTCTGGGCACATATGAAGTTGGAGGAGTTGGGCCAGACCTGGAGGTCGCTCATAAAGAACTTGAAAACTGAAATGAAATCAAAGATGGCCTCCCCACCAGAAGAGAGAACATTTCTCTCTTCAGTATGCCTCCCTCTGCTCCATGCTCAGGTTCTGAAACATGACAAATAACAACTGATGACTAACCAGATGGTCAGCCATGCTACCAAAATTTGGAACATATTTTATCAGATAATCTTCACCTTCACAGCTACTGAACTTCAGCGCAAGGGAAACTGAGACTCGGGGTTTGGGGAACCTAATAAGGACAACACCGCTCATAAATTGTAGGGCTGAGAGAATTTAAACTCAGGTTCTAGTGCTCTGTTGTCCCGCCCCTAAACCTGATCTTTTTCTGTGAGGCTTCTCATGGTATTACATTGAAGTGTGTTGAGTGTCTGTGGTGTGGTGTGTGCCTCTGCATATGGATATCTTCAGAACTGAGCAAAACTCATCCAGGCAGGGCAAGCTTCCCTCTCTTAGAGAGGAATCCAAGATGTATTGTCAGCCTTCAGTGCCTGCTGGAGGTAAGAGCAGATGTGGCTAAGTACCTCTGCCACCAGATGCCCTAATCACTTATCCACATCTTCAGCATAATGCTTTCAAAAAAGTTCCACTGAAGCTCTGAAGCCATTTCCAGAGGCTCCTCCTTGCTCCCCTAGCTGTAGCTTCAGAGCAGTGGTCTCTGCCAGTATCCAGGGCCAGGGGCTAGGTGTTCTATTGCACTACATCATTTTTTGGTGTAGCCTAGTTTCTTTCAGACCAGTCTTGACTTTTTCCCAATGGAATTATGTTTCTGCTCATCACTAAATAGCTATGTGAAAGTTGAGGTGACGTGTCTCCTTGCCACTTGCCCAAAGCAATAGCAAAAAGAGTGAAGAGATAAAAAAAAAAAAAAAATACAAATGACGTCTTCCTTCGAGGTAGCTGCTGTGGGATGTTCTGTATGTCAAATGTGTTGCTCTGATTGGTTAAAATAAATAAAGTGCTGATTGGCCAGTAGCCAGGCAGGAAGGATAGGGTAGGCGGGACAAGGAAGAGGAGAAAGCAGGGGACAGGAAGGCTGGGAGGAGACACTGCCAGCCGCTGCCATGAGAAGCAACATGTAAAGACACTGTTAAGCCACAAGCTATGTGGCAAAGTATAGATTAATAGAAATGGGCTAAATATAAGAGTAAGAGCTAGACAATTGTAGGCCTGAGCTAATGGCCAAGCAGTTTAAATAATATAAATGTCCGTATGATTATTTTAGACGTGGGTTGTAGGACCACGGGGGTTTGGTGGCACCTGGAGAAAAGCTCTCCAACTACAGGTAGTGACAGTCAGGGTGACTTTATAAGGTACTGTTGGTACTAGAACACCTCTGAGAGTGAGAGTCCACAATCAGTATTTCCTCCCAGAACCAGGTGTGGAGATGCATGCCTGTAAACCCGATACTCGGGAGGCTAAGGCAGAAGGACTGTGAGTTAGAAGCCAGCCTGGACAACATATTGAGAACTTGTCTCAAACACAAGCAAACACAAGCAAACAATTTGGCAACACATAAATCAGACTATCCACGGGAGCCAAGATGTCAAGCCCCTAAACAGGATGTAACTTGAGGAAGCAGGATCTGTATCCCTGCTCTTGACTGTAGCCCATAGCACACCAAGACAAATCATGGTTGTTGTTATAGTTTTTAATATCTATATAATACAATAAAAAACAACAAGAGTTTTCTTCCCCGGGGAAGGAGCTGAAAGAAGGGAAAACAGTATGAAATGCTTGTGGGTGTTTTGTTTATTTGTTTTGCTACACCACTCCTCCATACCCCTTGAACCATCCTGATTTCCCTCGTCTGCACTTAGCCCCCACCTCCCTCAACATTTTTATGAGTCCCAGGCTTTAAAATTTTCAGGCAAAGTCTTGAAAATCAAACCATTATGAATAAATTATCTCTCCCAAAGATATTTGCACTTTAACTGTGAACACATCCCTAGGGCCAAGAAGTAGCTCTTGGCACCTTAATCTATACCAGGTATGAAAACAGCCTCCTCCTCCCCCAGGAAGGCCCCTTCGTAGGAAAAAGTACCTCCCCTCTCTGAAGTTTGCTAGAGGGCATGAAGGGAATAACCTGACCCTCATGCATATTGAATTCCCAGGATTAACTGACTCTAGGCTTTGTCAATACAAGGTTAATGAGCCGCTCACACTGGGGATGCTTGACATGCCAGGCACACACCTCTGCACATACCCCAAAGATACTGGAGTCTACTCTACGATCTCTGCCTCCTGTTGACAAAATTGAAGTTTCTTTCCCTGGAGGCAGTGACAGTCATGCAGTCCTGAGGTCTGCTGCTGGCCCGGTCTACAGCCAAATGACAGCAGACACCACCAGGCACAGAATCCAGAGTCTACTAATGGCCATTTAAATTCCAGCGCCATTAGCCACTTCGCTGTTGAAGAACCTACCAGATGTATAACAACCATATTTACTGGTCGGTTTGCAGCTGGTTGTACCTTCTCTGGCCCCGTGCCCCATTCGTTCAAATAGCTGTTTTCCCATCTGCTTAAATGAGAGAAATGTGGTACAGCCCAGGGGCATGCCGTCTTACAGGCACACACAGAATGAGAATGCCCAGTACTCGATCAGGAAGGAAGGCAATGTCAAGGTCAGGTGATGGCAACCATCTGATTTTTGTTAGAAAACATTTCGGAAGAACAATCAGGCCCTTGCTAGCAGAATGTTGTACTTTATTTTGCTATTGAGAGAGAAAAAGCTCCCTGGGTGTTTTTCATTCAGCAGGACGAGACCACTGCCATTAGAAATTTTCTTCCCAAACTAGTTCCCTGGGCCTAGACTGCTGGAAATCCTCCTTCTTCTGGGCAGCTCTGCCTTCCCTCACTGACTTCTCAGCTCTGGCTAGGAAACCTGTCACCTGAGTTCCAGTGAAGGATTCCTTGCAGAAAGAAAGACTAAAAGGCACAGAGCACACATGACTCACCTGGGGAGAGGCAGAGCCTGCTGAAAGCCTGGGTGCTCCCCAGATGTGATACCCCCTCAGGATTCTCAGAAAGCCTCCCACAAATAGCAACTTGTCAGCCAAACAATCCCATTGGCCAGGCAAGGGAAGAAATGGTATAAAGGATGTGGGATACCCCAAATTCTGGAAGACTCTGGGTAATTTTTAAATGCAGAAAATATTGTTACCCAAAGGCAAAGGAGACTTGAGGTATCTGGTCACCTCCTAGCACGGGGTGGGTGACATAAGAGTAGTTCACTGCATGAAGAAGTTCTTCTCTAATGAAGTCTAACAGAGGGATTGTAAAGCTGTAAAAGCCAATTCCCCTTTCAAAGCTCACTCAGCCATCACTGTTGAAAGAGACCCTGCTCTCCTCAATATGTTGGTATCAGACAAAGCTATCCCTGGAGTGAGATGATTAAATACATAAAAAACATATATTTGTGTAATACATATATATATATATATATTTAAATCTATATTTATACACACATACACAGATGTCTTTGAGTTAAAATGGTTCAACTTTATGATGGTGCAAAAGCAATACAAATTCCACAGAAATCGTACTTCACATTTTGAATTTGGATCTTTTCCCAGGCTAGCTATATTCAGTACAATACTCGTGAGATGCTGGGCAGTAGCAGCCAGATACAGCTCCAAGTCAGCCAGACAGTCATGAGGGGAGACAATATTCCACAGGGTACCAAGTTGCTTGGCTGTGGTGGTGTTGAGTAGGTTAGAGCTATTCGGTGCATTTTTTCCTTGATACTTTCAAATTAACAGTAAGCCTGTCTGAAACAAGCCCCAAAACACATTGACAAGCATCTAATGGCAGGCATATCTAGAAGATAAATTAAGGTGCTGAGAAAAACATTCACCTGAGGCAAAATGGGGGCATCAGAAATGGCAGAGGCAGTGGTGACACCGATCCCCAGCCTCTCCTGACATCATCACTGTGTCACAGGATGAGGATGGTTTCAAAGTCATTGGCCAGACATGGAGGGAAAAGAGGCAGCAACTGAAAGGAAGTACATGCAGCATTGACATAAGGAAACCTGTTAGCGTGTGTGCTATTTAAAAAGAAGCATTTCTAGGTGCTCTCTGGAGATAATGTTCTCTGTCTGTCCTTTAGACTTAGTCAACAAAATCCATTTGTGTCAGATTCCGAAGGTCAAGGGCTTCTTCAGGGCCAAGGAGATGAGTAGCACAGAGCTGGGCATCTGTAGCAGATGGACACTGGGATCCCCTGTCTGGATACCAGTTTGGAGGAGGGTGCAAGGATGACACCTGAGATGGTAGCAGATGCAAGTTCTTGGCTTCGGTAAAGTGGTAGCCTGAGCTCAAAGCCACATGTTAAATGGTAGTCTCTGGTTGCTTCACCTCTGGCCTTCCCTATAACTTCCGGAGCGATTTTTGAATTGAATTTTTGAATTAAATCTATTCTTTGTAATGCCTTCAATGGCAAAATATTTTTTTCCTGCTTTGTACCCAGTAACTTGTACATTTCTCACTCTGCCTTGAAGGTAGTTGTGGCCTTGTGCTAACAGATACAGAGAGAAAATGGTGTACATTGTTTTCAGAGCAGAGCTGAGTCAACCGTCATATAAGATCCCTGATATTCTTTTCCTGTCTAGCTGCTTTATATGGATAGTCACAGTGACCTTAGAAGCCAGATGGAACAAGCCTGAATCCTGGAGTCACTGCTTAGGAGAGAATCATTTTGGAAGAAAGAAATAAGTCCTGGTCGCACCAGAAAAACACAACAATTGGCACATGAAGGAAATAAAAGAAAAAAAAAGGTCCAGGGGATAAGGAAGAAGTTAAAAGAAATACTAATGAGGATAAAATAGGAAATCGGTGCCGCAGAACTGAAGGAGAAAAGGCATGCTGCTGTGCCAGGCCATTTGTTGTGGTTTGAATGTAAAATGTTCCCTACAGGGTCGTGTGTTTGAATACTTGGTCCCCAGATACTGGCACAGTATTGGAAGGTTATGAAACCTTCGGCAAGTGGGGCATAGTAGAGAAAGTGAGTCACTAGGGGCAGGAATCTGGGAGATTGCCTCCATCAGATTGGTCTGTGTCATGTCTGTGGAGCATTTTCTTGATTGCTAATTAATGTCCGAGGAGCCCTACCCACCATAGGCATCACCGTGCCTTGTTAGCGAGCCCTGGGGTAAATAAGAAAGCTAGCCGAGCATTAGAGTGAGAGCATGTCAGTAATCAATGTTCCTCCATGGTTTCTGCCTCAAACTACTGTCTTGGGTTTCTGCCTTGGCTTCCTTGAATGACTGACTGCCTATCACCTGTAAACTGAAATAATCCCAAGTTGGTTTTGTCATGGTGTTTATGGAAGCAACAGAAACTATACTAGAACAGGGGTTATATCTGGGCCCCACTTTCTTTTTTCTTTTCTTTTTTTTTTTTTTTTTGACCATTATCTAATGCCATTATTTAATTTTTTGTAGTCATATTTCATAACAAAATTCCAAACAAAAATGTCACAAGCAGTACCAGCCAAGCTAGGAGGAAATAGAAAACACAGTATTTGCCAGCAACAGTTCATGGGGATAATGCACCTTAAAATGTCCAGTCCACGGACTAGGCCCTCTGTATAGCGAGTCAGTTGTGTAGCATGATCTGCTTAAGGGACCCCTGGCAGCAGGATCAGAGTCCATCCCTGGTGCATGAGCAGGCCTTTTGGAGCCCACTTCCATGATGGGACACCTGCAATGGCCTTGAGGCAGGGGGAGGGGCTTGGACATGCCTCTACTAAATGTACCTCCCCATGGGAGGCCTTGCCTTCTTGTAGGAGGGAATGGGGGTTGGGTTGGGAGGGTGAGGCTGGAGGGGCTGGAGGAGGAAAGAGAGGGATCTTTGGTATGTAAAAACGAACAAAAAGTTTTCGTTAGTTAAAAAAAAAAAAAAGTCAGGTCCATATAGGGTGTAGTAGTCAACACCGACTGGCAAACCAAGTTGGGGCAATGAATGGAGGTTATGATAGGGAGAGGGGAGCAAATGAGAGAAGGGGAGGGGAACAGTTGTTGTTCTGTAAAATGAAAAAAAGAAAGGATTTTGACATGGTAAGTGATTAAGAAAAACCACTTTCTAAAGACCTCACTCTGCTTCTTGACCTGGTGGGATGCAAGTTAACAGTGGTCAGACACTACTGCTACCAGAGCCACTACTAGGCCCTTGCTGTCACATTGGACTATATCTTCTCATGCTGTGAACCAAAATTAACTGTTTCTCCCGTAAACTGTCTTTCTAGGGATTTGGCCATAGTGCCACTAAACTAATCAGGCTTGATTAACAGAGGTAGCAGAATGCCAGTTGAAAAGGCTATCCTTATGACGACACTGATCCAATAATGGCCACTAAGGTGAAAGTTAGAGTAAGTCACTGACAATACCTATATTCAAAACATTATTGAGGGATGGGGGTGTAGCTCAATTGTAGAGCACCTGCTGCCTAGCACGTGCAAGGCCCTGAGTTTAAGGACCAGTAGCCCAAGCACAGAGAATTGTTGGCTACAATTCAAAAGCACATAGGATTGGATGACAGAATTCCTTAACTAACAGGAAAGAAATTTAGTCTTTATATGGGGCAAGGGGTATGTTAATTAGCTCAAAAGCATTGGGCATTTCAAAATGCACCACAATGGACATGTAATCAAAGTTGTATGCCTACTGTTTGTTTATTGTTTTCAAGAAAGCTAAATGAGAATTTAAGAAAGTGAGAGGGAGGGAGGGGGGAAGAAAGAAGGAAGGAAGGAAAGGAAAGGAGTTTGAAAGACTTGGAGTCACAATATATTTTCTGAGTAGAAACTGGAAACACAGGAATCTAATTCCTTTGGCAGCATGTCAACCCTGACCTATCCATCATTCCATCTTATCCTCAGTTACCTTCACATCCACTGAGATCTAAGCCATCTGAACGTCCTCAATCACACAGGTCCTCCTTTAGTAATTCTTATGAGAGCTGAGGTTTGTGAAATCATCTTTATAAAGGGAATCCTGGCTCTAAGAAATCCTGAGGTGACACCCTATGAAAAAGATCCTCTTTTGGTGGACTGAAGGGCATCTTCCTCCACCATGGACCTTGATTCCAAGGGGGGTTCCCCCTGAGTGAACCCTAGGAACAGATGCAAATTTCAGAGACAAATGGGCACATCCATGCTATCAGTGTGGGGCCTGGCAATGAGCTGACAACTTAAATAGTATGCCTTACCCGTGAGCCAGGCCAGCTGGTCTGTTTTACTGGTTGGGACTATGCCTTAGAAATGTGCTTGCATTTTAGTTTCTGGTATGTTGCAATCCACCTTTTTGTTGTTATGGGATATTCAGGAACACAGGAGGCTAATCATTCTTCATGATATGACATCTGTTTGAGATGAGGATAGGCTCAGACCCAGATCCTATCTACATCATCCTGAAGATAGCCACACACTGTCCCTTGCCCCTCTTTTGTAAGGCTTTCCCTTTGCAGTGACCCACAGCTGAAAAAGAAAAAGTGCATCACCATGGTAAGTAACTTAACAAATCCTTAAAAGGTAGCTATACTTAACTAAGGGTGACATGCAAAATAATACCCATCCTGGTCTGGATGCTGGTATCCTTGTTGACCAGAGCAAAGCAAGTGGAAAACATATACATCAATTTTAAACTTATCCACAGAGTGTGAAGAAGCCAGCCTTTGCCTAAATTAAAAAGAAAATGGCAGTGGGCTCAGTTTCTACTGCTCTTGTTGGTCTGTCTTTTCGAGTCAAAGCACAGGCAGTATCAAGTCTAAGGACCAATCTTGGATGCAAGGACAAAGACAGAATGTTCTTTGTAACTCTTTCAGACCAAAATGTACCTGCTCAAAGCAAAACTGATTGCAACAGCTATCATCGATAGAAATGTAACCTCCAGTCTTGGTTATCTTTTTACTTTGTCAACACAATGACTACTCTCAAGCTAAAATCTAAAGTAAGAAATAGAAGTAATTGTTTGTGAAGGGCAGAGCATGTACCGGAGAGTTTATATGCTTAGCATCATTTAATTCACCCAAAAGGACTCTGATCTGGGTGGTCATACAGAATGATCATATAGAAAATGACATTGAGTCACAGGAAAGTCAAAGGCACCTGCCTACAGCCATACTGTTAATACTCAGAAGAAGAATCAAACCAGCTTTGTATGACTCTGCCCTCAGAGACACCTGGTATGACACGAATTAGCATCAAATCTCACTTGAGTAAGAGATGCTCAAGGCACAGGGGAGAGAGTTGAGAAAAAGCCTCTTCAGAACTGGGAGCAAGGGAACTTTCATGCTTTGGGGGTACTGCTGAGAGCTAGAACCCCTCTTCTTCACAGGTGCTCCAAGCCACTAGGGTATGCTCAGGGACCCCACAGGCCCCTATGCAGCCCCAAGAAAAATAACAGAAAATGAAAGAAGTCTTGAGAGCTCTGGTAAAGCCCTAGGGAAATTCAAACCCACTCGTTATCCTCAAAAGGAAGACTGAAGAAGCCAGACTCAAAAGGCTGCTCTGTATGTTCTTCCGTCTTGATGACATTCTGGGAAAAAATAAAACTACTGTGCAGGTACAACACATCAATTAGTGGTGTGGTCACTGAAATGTGGAATAGGAGTTGACTGTAAAAGGGTTTGAAACCCTTTAAGGTATGAAAGAAATGTTTTCTTTCCTCATTATGGTAGACATCACATTACTATCCATTTGTCAAAATTCATTGAATTATACATCAAAACCAGGCACATTTTACACCTATAAATTATACATCAGTAACCCTTATTTAAGTATGTATGCACACAGGAAGCTGAAGTGACATCTTAATCAATAAGTGCTTGGCATGCAAGCATGAGGACCTCAGTTTGATTCCTAGCATCCATGTAAAAAGGTAGGTGTGGTGGGGCACACTTGCAACCCCAGAACTGGAGAGGTGGAGACAGGAAGATCTCTAGGGCCCACTGACCAGCAAGCCACAGTCCCAGTGGGAGACCCTGTCTCAAATAACAAAGTGAACAGCTCCTGATCAACAATACCCAAGGACCTCTGGCCTTCCACATGTGCATGCATGCCCATCTACATACGTGTAAGCACCTACACACACAAGGACATCTAAAATAAAAATTTCAAAGGTCATGCACACACACACACACACACACACACACACACACACACACACACACGTGATTCAAGCAGACAAGAGTTGATAAATTGTGGGCTAAAAACTTCTATTGTATAACTGCACTGCATAAATCCAAGTCCAAACCCCTCCATCATTCAAGCTTCCCTGTGGGGAGATTCTCTGCAGGCAGCCATTGCAAGCTGACACACCATAGCCAGCAGGAAGGAGGGTTTGAAGGGAATTTTCAGGCAAACACTTCTGTGGCAGTTTGAATGAGAAGCTGATTGCTAGGGTTACCTTGGCTCCCTGCCTCCTTTCCAGAATTTTCAGAGGTCATTCTGTGTACTTAATAGAAACATTCATCTGGAAAATTGCCTTAAGCCAGATTAAATATAATGTCACTGTTTTTAACCTGTATTTCAGATGGCATGTACGTCTTTATCTTCATATCCTGTTGCAATTTGAAGGCCATACCTGTCTCTATGCTGAGCCCTGAACAGATATGGGAGGAAAATCTTGCTAAAAATACCAAATAGTATAGCGTCTAGTTGGTTAAAATAGCTTGGCATGTATTTAAAATGAGAATTTGGTAAGAATAAATAGCCTAGTTTCTGTCTTTCTACTTGGGTTACATGTTCTCACACACCTCTTTGGTAAATGTTTCTCTTTCTAATGAAGTGTCTTATCCCTTTGTTTTCTATCCAACACCTACTATTTGAGAAGGATCTGGAGATTTTTAGACCCAATGTTAATAGCACAATTGTCAAAGGAACATAAGCCACACAAACATATACTAGCATTGAAAGTAACTGGTCAGTTATTCAAATTAATAAATCCATAAAGTCATATCCCTGAAGATAATGAGGTGGACTTGGATAAGAACTGCCAGAAAGAATGGGTTTCAAAGGGAAATTGACAATAAAGACCCATCTACTTTTGGCTCTTCTAAAAGTTATTGATACTTTCTTAGCATGTACACCAATATTTGGGAGGTATACATTGTTCAGACCTCATAATAGGATATGGTCACCACATTAAGTTGGGTGTTTGTCTGTCTTTTTAAAATTAAAAACAGTAAATAAAACAAAAGTCTTTGGTTCAATGCACACTTTAATCATTTATTTAAAAAATAGGAGTACAGCATTTAAAAATCAGGATTTGAACATCAATGGAAAACAGCCAAGACCTTATGATGGAGCCATCTGAAATAACTGGAACATCTGCACCTACTAGGCTCTCCACCACTACACTAAATAACCAGATACCTCAATGAGCTTTTCTATATTGCTTTCTAGAAAAAAAAAAAAAAAAAAACATTTCATTTTCTTACAAATTCCAGGCTTAAAGATAGAAATTACATGAAACAACCAGTACCACTCACTCTAAGATCTTTGTCATCTCATCGGAAATGCTACCATTTTGCCACTGTCAACTGACTTCTTTTAGTCATGGAGCTATGGAAACCAAAATTGTATGATAAGACAAAAGTAAATTTTATCTTATCTGTCCCATAGAAAACTAATTAGTTTTTTTTTTTTCTTAAACATATAAGCAGCAGTCGAGGAAGGCAACTGGTTGCTAAGTCCACTTCTAATATTATGGCTGCCTTAGAAACTGAATTATGAGGTGAACAGTTCTACTGAGTCATGTAACTGAAGAATGAGAGAAAGAAAAAGCCAAGTATATAATTTGAAAACCCCTCCAGGACTGATTTTCAGTGTATAACTTAATGTACAAAAGGTTCGTTCTCCAGAAAACTCAAAATGCCTAACAGACATCATTTAAAATGCCAAATTTATCTATCTAGGAGGCACAAAGCAGGTTCCAGGAGCTAGTGAGAAAAACAAAGATAGGCAGTTGGTCTCTCATTCACCTTCTGATGCTAATCTACCTAATTAAGCCCCAATTTCCTTTCCCCCACGGACAAGTCCATGAGCTACATGGTGAATGACTGATCACTATGAGAATTTCCTAGAGAAAGAATCCCCAGAGTTCATAATGAATTCCCCTTAAGTTCCTTAATTTCCAGACTTCACCTCACCAGAAACTTCAGTAGACTCATAGTACCCCTAACCTCTGAGAACTTCATGTGGAAGGAACTTATTTCCATTGTTAAATTCATCCAAAGGGGATGATAGTTCCCAAGAGAAATCAAACTGAGAGAAATATACTACATCTCTACTGTGATAGAACTGTATCTCTACCACACATCACTATTAAAGAAACACTCCTGGATTTACCTGCAGATGTCTAAGTATGTGGAGAAGGCTGCTTTCAACCAACTTTTATTTCTCCTTCACCCTAACCCCTAGACAGATTGCCTGGGCTCCTGTAAGAAGACAAGATCATAATTTAGAAGATAACCATCATTGTAGACATAAAGTTTCTGGTCAAAGGGATGATAATTAATGCTCTGAATTCTTTCCTGCATCTTTCTCATTGGGATGGCTAGATTGCCTTCCCTCCCTGTGTTTGTATCGTAGTAGTAAAATATCTCTTCCGTTTTGGTGTTCAAAGTGCGGGTAGCATAAAGAACTCCACATACCATGAAGGCACTAGAAACAGATGGTTTGTACTGCTTGGTAACCCATGTGCTTAGCACCTCAAGAGAGGTATCGTTGAGTTTACTGATCACTATGTTACCAGTGCTGTCCTCAGTTGCATAAATCACCCACAGTGCTTGCTCATCCACAGCTAAGTCAATGTCTTGCCAATTCACATTGGCGTACGAGAAGCGGTTATTATAGGCAGCCATAGGGAGAGGTTGATTCACAGTAACTCTGTTGGTCATCAGGTTAATTTTGGCAATGTTCCTCCCATTGTACCAGTTCACATACAGGTTGTTGTTATACGCTACTGTACCACCCCCTTGGCCATAGAGAACTCGATACTCTCCAGCATGAGAATAGATTAACAGGTTATCCAGTGAGTTATAAAGTCTGTAATATTCTAGATACCTCCCCTCTGAATTCAGAGGTGCCACCCAGTACAGGGTTCTCTCTGGCTGCTGAGGAGAGTAATCTCGACCCCAGGCACCATACTTAAAATTAAACCCTCGCCAGTTGAGCTGAACCACGGAGGGAGCGCTGATATTCACCACACCACCATGACTACAGCTTCCTGTAAAAGAAGAAAAAAGAAGACTTTCTTAGAGACAATGTATGCTTAAACAATTTAATATTCTGAGAACCAAAACCAACCCTCAATGTTTCCCCCAGCATGGTTCAATCATGGCAGCTCCGGAGAAGAGCTGCCTTTGTCTCTGTCTCAGTGTGAGCCCACTGCCAGATCCAGAGAGCTGCCTCATGTTTTCATCAGTAGGTTTTTCAGACTAGGAAATGGATGTAATATAACTGCATAAAGTCATATTTTAAAATTTGAGATCCTGGAGAGAAAGGGGGAGAGTTGATATTGCATGTATCTTTTTCTCCCAGAAAGCATTTTGCAAGTATCTTAATTTTTGTAGCAAAATACCATTCTAGAAACATGTCCTTTCCTTATAAAGCCAAATGTGCTACTCACCAGGGTAAGCCCTAGGAAAAACCATGATTAATGAAAGATGGACCCTGGGGGAGTGTCCTTGCCTTCTCTGGGACCCCAAGTGTATATCCATAACAGGTACCAATGTTGCTCTGAGATAATCTCAGAAAAGAAAGTTATAAATACTGAATTTTATAGATCAAGACAATTAGTCCTTTAATGGTAGGATTCTCAAGCTTCTCAGCCTTGAGGAACTACAAAGTCATTTTACCATGGAATTGCCTAATCTGTGCCCAGAGCACACCCCTTCACATAAATCACTTGGTGACCATCTTGCCTCAGAGCTTTGAGATGAGTCCTGTTCTTCATAATCCATATGCTACTGCACCATAGAATGGCAGGCAAGTATTTTATCCTTCCCATTCTGACATATTCATTGTCAAAATGTGTACAATCAAGAGGGACCAGATGCACTGATCCATTGACTCCTCATTCCATGTAACCCACAGATAAATGACTTGGGCTGGGCAACTGGCCATTTGATTTGTGTACCCTCTGAAAGGCCTGCCAACCAAAAGGATTTGTGTGTTATAAAGAAAAAGAAATAAAATTCCTCCAGCATTTTTATAACATCTATGCAAAGAACTGAACATATATTCTCTGGTGTTACAACAAATATTCTTCTTTTAAAAAAATAGTAAGATACTTTATTGGATAACAAAAATCCAACTTCAAATACATTTGAGGTTATTTTTTCTTGTTTGCTACTCGGATTATGGAGGGGGAAGGAGGGAGGGAAGGAAGGAAGGGAGAGTGGGAGGGAGGGAGGAAGGAAGGGGCAGAACATGAACATTATCTCAGGCTCTATGTGTCTGGAAGGAATCAAGGAGCCATGGAGGGCTGAGACATGAACTGGAGCTAAAAGCAGAGCTCCACAGAACTGCCTGAGATTAGCTCTGGGCAGTAAGGGGAGCCAAGTGACTGCCGGGGTCCCCTCCTTGCTAAATGCTTCACTCTCTCCCCTCCTTTCTCGGGACTGCTGGGAGGTGAAACCATTACTAGAAATCCTGCTTTTATTTTTCCAATCTGCTGGGACTTTTCATTTCCAGAATTAAATACGTGCTCCTTAAATGCTCTCATAAATCCACAGTTGGTGGGAAAGTCAGCCAACCATACAACAGGTAGAGAAATAAAACCACACTGTACCCAACCTCAAATAATTTTGCATATCATTAAACAGAACACAGTCACAGGTTTATTTTAATAATGCATGCACCGTTTCATAAATAAAAAAGCAACGTGTGTTCAGCCAAGAGACTGCTCTCTGCTAAAGAAATAATAAATAAAATTATAAATTATTATTTCTTCCCCTAAAAGTGATCTCTCAGATGAATGCTTGTTTGCCTTTGTTTATGAAACAATGCATGAATTATTAAAATAAAGTTAGCAATGTGTTCAGTTTAACGATAACAAAAACTGTTCCAGTTTCCATATGCTAAAACTGGATTTTCTGGTTAAAATACCTAGCAGAGAGCTTATTTATGCAACTACATTTCACTGTGAGGAAATGAAAGTCACTTCTCTTCTTTCAGGTTGGAAGGCTTAAGGGTTGCTTGCTTCATTGAACCTGACTTTCCTGGAAAGAATATATCCCAAACCAAACAGTAACACAGTGTTTCAGAAAAGTTCATGACGCATATAACTTCTCCTTACATTATCAGGGGGTTAAAGATAGGCTGTTCTGTCTCTGATGTGAAATCTTTAGACACGAAGAAACCAAAATACATGATTAATACTGCTAGCATTGCAGCAATGGTCCCATCATTAAAACAACGATAGTATATCAAATACAGTACTAATAGCATTCCCACTGATAACAATGAAGGTTATCATTTCTTATGTTGACCAGAAATTTAAACTATGCATATTATAAGTATTAAAATGGAATGATACTCTAATTTCTTTTCTTATCTCCCAATCCTTTCTAAATAATCTCTTATCCATTTTGCTACTTTCCCTTTTATCTTCCACCACCTTTGGATATTTTTAGTGCTCTGGAGCTGGTCAGAAGGAAGTAAAAATAGAGACCAAAAAATAAAAAACCATTATGGTCAGTCCTGCAGGCCGTGGCTACAGTATAGTAGTGACACGTCAGGGAAATGGCTGTCATGGGTTGGTGGGCTTCCCCAAAGGCTTGAAGCAAACCCACAACAAAACTACCCAAACCGATAGCCATCTCCATACGCACTGCTCAGCAGAGTGCCCCTCTCCTCCCATCCCTTTTACAACAACCCATTTTTATTTAACACCCTTCCTAGCCCCTGCCTTCATGTCAAGGTCTTAGATCTATTCCATTCCCTTTTTAAAAAATATTTATTTATTTATTTATTTATTTATTTATTTATTTATTTATTACGTATACAGTGTTCTGCCTGCATGTATCCCTGCAGGCTAGATGAGGGCGCCACATTTCATTACAGATGGTTGTGAATCACCATGTGGTTGCTGGGAATTGAACTGAGGACCTCTGGAAGAACAGCCAGTGCTCTTAACACCTAAGCCATCTCTGCAGGCCCTCCTTTCCCTTTCTTACCCATTTCCCATCCTAACTTCACCAGGGCCCTTTGGCAGCAACCAATTGTCTAGCCCACAATCTAAGAACTGTCAAGGGCAGTGAATCATTTTACGTGTGCTGGTGGAAGAGAACAGAGCAACGGATTTTTAGGAACCAGAGTGTCCCCCCAGCCACTCTATAAGCAAGGGAGCAAAAATAACTGACATTTAATCAGTTGGATGCTTTGTTGGAACTGTCTTGTCATTCAAGAAATCACAGGAACACCCCCCTTTGCTAGAGTAGCTATAGACACACACCAGCCTGGCACAGAGAAAGTGTTCTCAGACAGGCTCCAGTCCAAATCCTGACTCGACTCTTTAGTTATTGTATATCACAGAGCAAGCTGCTTGACCATATCAAACCCAGTTTCCTTATGTTAAATAATCAATGTCTACCCCACAGGACTGTTGGAAATGAGGCTTGTAAATACAGCTCAATCACTGGTAACCACCATCATTATAAACACATCATATAGGTTCTGGTTTACATGGCTGTTTCCTAAACAGTGGCTTCTGGGTATTTCTTCACCCATTCTGGTAGTCTCTAGAAATCTAGCAAACAGAGGACTGACCACACAAGGGAATAAAGGAATAAAAGACTAAGTAAATCATTAAGCCCAACACTCATTTACAAAATATTAGAAATCCATGCTATACATCTGATTTATTTACTTTACAGAATGTGAAGCAAGGAATTCTCTATGCAAAGGTACTTTCTTCACCATGCAATCCATTAGCTTATTTCCTGGTATTCTCATAGTCCTTGAAACGTGGCTATGTAAACTTTTTAAACTAATAGAGTGGATTTTTAAAGCCGAACACCATATGCCTACAGAGAACGCTTAATTATGGGTCTGTCAGTGCAGATTCTCACCTGGACAACTAAGCTGTCTATGTACTAAGACTAGAGAAAATATGATTAACTTGTAAGAATTAGGCAATTAAGCCAGGTTGTAGTGGCGCATACCTTTTAGCTCACTACCTGGAAGCCTTAGGATATAGATTTGGCATGAAAGTCAGGCCACCCTATACTGTGGAGTGAAATCCTATCTCCAGAAAATACAAAACAACCAAAGAATTAGCAAGTAAAATTATTGAAATTGTAAGAAAATTGATAATAAGTTGATTCTGAATCATTTTACTGCACTCTCAATACTCTGTGGATCTCTAAGCTTAGGATTGTGGCATGCTCCCCACCCCCATGTCTTTTACATCCCACTCAATCGCCAACCATTAACTTCTATGTACCTACAGAACCTAATATCCTCAAACAGAACAATGACCCCTGGGAATTCTCATCATGGTTTTTCCAATATGCTGCTGCCATTTAGATTCAGAGAAAAAAATAGACTGAAGTTATTTTTTTAAGAAGGGGAATTAATAAACAGAATCAATTCTTTTAAGTTAGAAAGTTCTGTAAAATAAAGCAGGGAAAGTATTTTGCAGCAATGCATATATACACACATTTATGCACAAACATATGTTATATTGCATTTTATTAGAAACAAAATATACTGGGTTTAAGTTCAAGCTGACCACTAGGTTAGCCAAGTGCAGTCCCAGAGAGTGCAGAATTATTTTAGAGCTGAGACTCATATACGATCTTTTTTTTTTTTTTTTTTTTTTTTTGGTTCTGTGCAACTTTGCAGTGAGAAAAGGCAGATAGGACACACTTTAAAGTCCCATAATAGTGAGGAACTTTAATTAAAGTCTCCACAGGCTCACAACTTTGTGGTGCCTGGGGATTTTCCAATTCGGCATTATCAACCAATCCAAACATAAAGAGAGCAAGTGAAAGAAATTGATTTAAAAACATGACAAAAATCAGTTTAATATAAACATCATAAATATAATATGAGCCAAGCTGGAGGAGGGCCAAGTGGTTTGGCAGAGGTCCAGAAGCAGCCAAGGTTGTGAGAAAGTGGGCGGAAGTCTGGGTTCACCTTGCTTAAGATACACAGCTGGGCTGAGATCATTCACAGGAGTCTAAGTGTGAAGGCCTAAGGGGAAGTTTTGCAAATATTTCTAAAGAAAATAACTCAGAAGACTCGCTTACTTTCTGCCCTAAATACTAAGCCATGGGTTTTCCTCCCCCACCGTCACCCTTGGGTGACTGCCACCTGACATTCAGGTTATTAGGGAGTCCTGAGATGACCAGAGATGGCAGACATATTACAACATAAACTCTGTCACTGAGTGCCAGTGTGCCCTCAAGAAAAGCAACATCTTTCAGACTCGAGCCCATCCATTGAAATATTACAGAACTAAGTTAGACAGTCCTGAACATTCCTTCTTGCTTTAAAATATGCTCAATTTCCGGTCAGTAAATAGAAACCTGTGCCAGGAAAATCTATTTGCTGGAGGCTGCTTGATCATTCTTGCCAGCCCTGTACCACTGCTCTGACTCTTGCAAGATCTGCCATGGTCCATCAGAACAAGCTCCCACTTTGGCATGATTATAACACAGACCCAGACCAATTCGGCTTTAGTCTGTCTCTAAAGACAGACCATGATCCTTGCCCTAAACACCCTTTGTAAGTCATATTAAAACAGACCTCTGACTACAGCTGGAGAGACACATCCCCTGTAAGACCAAGTGACTTATTACTACACTCCTAGCCCATTGGAGCCTTAAAGAACGCAGTTACATTAGCAACATCCAGAAATATACAGTCCAAAGGAAAAGGCTGATGAGAACTGGAATTTGTAACAAAAGTGGGGGGGGGGGGGAACGGGGAGCCTTCACAATTTGATGAGAAGCAATAGTTCCCATTCAGGCTGAAGTCAGGCTGAGGTGCTCAAGACCACGAGAGAAGTTCCTTTGCTGTAGAATCTCTAAAGAATGGGGCTGAATTCTGTGTCTGAGAGGCTAGAGGGAGGTACTTCAGTGCAGTAGGATTTAGCCCTATCTCTGTTCACAGCCAGGCTTTCACTTCAATTATCATGATTACTAATAATATCCATTGCTGGTGTATGGGTGCTGATTACAGAGCCCTGAGCTTCCCAAGCACTGTCTCATTAATCCCCATAGCAACCCTATAAGGTGAGTCCAATTATTCTCCCATTTTATAAATAAGATGAAGGATCTTTTCTCTGCTGCTACATAGCTGGCAAAGTCAGGGATTCCAAACCTATTCTCTCCAAGCCACCACTCCACTGTTTCTATTCACAGATGCATTCAAGTACCTGCTTCTCCTTACCCCAAGACACACTGTTCTGTAGTTAACCTGGGGGAGAGTGAGATGCTGTCCTGTCCTGCTAGATGGGTAGCAAGTCAGGTCCATGGCTCATGATACCACCCATCCCTTTAATTCTCAGTGAATCCTAGGACTCAGATTGCAGCATGTACCCAGCGTGCCCTTCAGTGAGGAATAAAGGTGAAGTGCAGAAGAGTGTGAAAGAGAGGGCAGAGAAAAGGAATGGCAGAAAAACAAAGGCATACACCCAGCCTGCATCATCAATGAGCCAATTAGCCCTTTCCAGCTACCAGAAGGCAATGCCACATAAAGATCCTATATGTTCTGCCACCCCTGGTCCCATAGCTCTTCTCTCCTCCAGACAGGTTTTTGTTGGTTTGGTTTTTTTTTGTTTTTTTTTTTTTTTTCTTCCAGCTAGGGAAATGCAAAAGGAACGTGTGTAACTAGTGGACTTTGTTTTAGAAAAATTCACTGTGCTTTTCTTCTGTAAATCCCAGCATATGATAACAGAACTAATTGAAGGTGGGAAGATTTAAAATGTGGAAGAATAAACTCAGAACCATACAAATGCCATGATTTCTCCATCACTACAATCTCAAATCTTTCCCCCACCCAACTCAAGGCTCATTATGGGGTCTCATTCAAGTGCTAAAAAAGAGAGAGCAGGCTTACCAGGAGCAGGAGGAGGGGGCGTGGCAGGTACAAGCTCACTTTTAGAGGCTTCACATTCTTTCAGCTTGGTCTTCAGAGCCAAGATTTGCCGGCGAATGCTAAGGACATTGTTTTGGTCTAGTGTCTCTAGCTTCTCTACCAGGAGAGTCATATTCCTTATCTAAGGAAATAAAAAATTCAGACTGACTTTATATTATTGTGCAATTTCTTTCATAAACATTCTGGGGCCGAATTTGTCATTTAGTGAGACATTGCTGCAGAATACACCAGAGATTCTTCTGAATGGTTTCATTTGGAAGAATACATTTTATAGTTTAGACTGAATGCCTGTCACATTGCAGGCAATGTGTGTGACAAGAAGAAAATGGCAAAGATTTTAACAGCTTTAATAATAGAGCACAGGCTCACTCTAGGCATCCACAAATGTCCATTAAAGTTCATTTCTAATAACCTTCCCCTATAAACTCGTGTTTACTCATGTTGTATTATAATTAAGTTTCTAATGAATGGTGAGGGCTAGAGAAAATGTAAATTCTAAAATATGTAACTAGAATTCTCAATTATAGCCCATGTCATGACTGTGCTGGTAAATTCTGGGTGATATAAATTACCCAGCCATAACATTAATATGGTAATCTTATCCATAGATCTTTAAAGACTTTGCTAAAACATATTTACAAGTAATCTATTTTTTTTGCTTAATTCATTCATGAGTGGTTTTTTTTTTCAATTTATTCTTTGAGAATTTTGCACAGTATATTTTTATCATATCCTTTCCTACTCAGATCCTCCCCATCCCTACTCATTCAACTTCATGCTCTTTCTCTCTCTTTAACAGCCAAAAACAAAAGAAAAAAGCAACTAAAAACCGTGGAGTCCAATTTGTGTTGGTAATCTACTCCTGAGCATGGGACTGCTCTGGAGTGGGGTTGATGGACCCAGTGTCATTCAATTAAAGAAAACCAATTCCCCACTCCCAGCAGCTATCATTTACAAACAGCTTCTTGGCTAGAGGTGGGACTTTGTGCCCACTCCCCCTCCATCATGCTCAGATTTTTAAATGGCTTCAGACTGTGCAGATCTTACGCATGCTGTCAGTCTCTGTGAGCTCATATGTGTGTCTGCCCTGTTGTATCTGGACAATTCTATTTCCTTACAATCTTTTCACCCCCTCTTTCTCCATAGACCCCTGAGCATTGGGGACAGTGGTGTGATGAACACATCCCATTCAGACCTGAACGCCCCAAAACCTTTCAATTTCTCCACATTCTCCAGCTGTCAGTCTCTATGTTAATCCCGTCTATTTTGAGAAGAAACTTCTGCTGAGTGTTGAGTAATGCATTGATTTTGGGGTGTAGCAGTATGTCATCAGGAGTTGTTTTATTGCTATGTTGGACATATCACCATCCCAGATTTCAACTTGCTACAGGCTGTGCTACAGCACCATGTAATAAAAAAATAAAAATAAAAAACAGTATGGCATTGGCATAAAAACAGACATATTGATCAATGTAATAGAACTGAAGACCAACTATAACTCCACACAACTATGGACAAGTGATTTTGGGGGAAAAAAAAGGCAGAAAATGCACACTGAAGAAAAGACAACATCTTTAACAAATTGTGCTAGTCCAACTGTACAGCTGCATATGGAAGACTAAAAAATTGATTCATATTTAGCATCTTGCACAAAACAACTCCAAACAGATCCATATGAGGCCTGATACACACGCAATTTAAGTACATGGAGAATAATTCTAAGAGAAATAAGTGATCATTCACAAAGGGAAGATATCCATAATCAGGTAAATTATATTTCTAGTCTCATGAGGATAAATCCAAGACAGGGAAGGTACCTGATTTAACATGGCCAATTCAGATTTACATCATCACTTTCTAAAGAACAGAAAGATCATTTAGTTCTAGGGCAGAATTCTTAGTGACCAACATCTGCTTCTCAGTCAACATGTCCCCAATACACTTAACTTATTATACATGTATAAGCATCCATCCAAAACAGAACACAGATATGCCTCATGGTCCTGAGACAGCAGCAGAATTAAGGTTGAGGAAAGAGTATCCCATCCAGGTCATAGTACTTGTTCAGGCAGTCACTGAATGAAACAGATTATTGATACACTAAAAAGTGAATCATTCCTTACCTCCACTTCCAGCTTGTCAATAATTTCTGTGCTTCCAACAAAATTCTCCTTCAGCTGTATGACCAGTTTATGCATCTCCTTCACTTCTAGTTTGATCAGCTCAAAGTCTAGTTCTGTGTAAGAAATACTGTCCTTCTCCATGACCTCTACTCGGACAGTCAAGTTCAGGAGCTTCTTCTCATACACACTGATTAGCTGGACATATTCCTTCACCTGGAGGAGAAGCAAAAAGCTTATGTCAACTCACAGAGTGATATCAAATAGACTTCCTACACTACAAAACACTTGAAGATTATTTGATCATTGTGAATCACTGCAAAGGAGTGATTCAAAATATAGCTACCTTTTTAATCCAAATGCCAACCAAAAATAGCATATTACTGAGGCTTGGGGTCACACTTACCTACACTGAAAATAACTGTATGTATATAAGAATGTCTATTTTAAAGTCTGAAGATGCTAGCTCCCTGGACTGAACTGCTTGAGATCATTTCTCTTTTCAGATCGCTTGCTCTAAATCAGAGTTTCTCAGCCTCAGTACTACTGACATTTTAAGCAAGTCTTCTTGTATGTGTATGGGGGGGGGCGGTTATACAGTGAATTGTAGGATATTCAGTTGCTCCCAGTCATGACAACCAAAAATGTCTCAAGACATCATTAAATGTTCTCTGGGGACAAATTGTTGTCTCCGCCATCCTTTTGTTTAAAGCCATCACTCTCTCGAAGTCTCAGTATTTTCCAGAAGAGGAGAAATGCATTGAGTAGAATCCTCTCCATGTGAATCATGTGCTGAGTGTCCTGAGCCCTTCTGCCTTTTACAAAGAAGCATAAGGACACAATTCCCTATACAATACATGAGTGTAGGCACAACTGTAAAGTGCACATTCCATTAAGTGAGCTCACATTTATTCCAAGAACTGATTATTGCAATCAACCTTTAAATTACACATTTGTTGCATATATTTGAATGTCTGATCATTAAGTTAAAATACTTCCAAAAATTCCCTTGGTGGTTGAGTGTATAATTGGACTCTCCAAAAGAATATTTCAATAAACAGTCGGTGACACGTTTTTATATCTGATCTCTGAAAAGAAATGTCATGGCTTTTTCAAAGACCTGCTCATTAAAAAGTTGCTGCTTTCAGTTTCTTTCTTAAATGTGAGCATAAGTAACACTTCTCCCCAAACTGTACTAACGTCAGGTTCCTGGATGAATTCAGACAGATGCTGACCTGTGGTCTTTCTAATGACAAAGGTTGAACTAACACCTGTCACTTAGCCCTCCCACTTAACCCCACCGTGCAAATTAGAATAGACTCATGGGCCACAGACCTTCAGAACTAGGGCTTCAGGAAAAGAGGATTCTAATGAACATTGGAACTGCAGCCCTTGGCTCCGTTACTGTATCTCCTCAGGTAAGTGATGTTCATTGCCATCAGATGCCCCACTGCTTGGAGAGTGATAGGGATCGTGATATTTTGGTGGATATAGGTTTTTTTAAAAAAAAAAGAGTGTGGGTGGTGCATATAACAAGCCCCCACCCCTCAAAAAAATGAACAGAGACATAAGGTGTTCAGGTTCCAATTTCTTTTTTAAAAATTGGCCATAAAGCCTTGCCTGTGGTGAAAACATAGTAATAATGCACCAATCCACTACAGAAATAGAAGTTTGAGGAATGAGTGTGCTTGTTGGCATTTGGCCTTGCCAGCTCTTGAAACAAATGAAACACCCACAGCTTTCCTGGAACCCTTTGGTGGCACATTCTAGCTACCATTCTGTGCTAATGAGTGATGCAACTGTCATCTCTGCTAAATAAAATGAGGTTCCCCGCCCCAGTCCCCCCTCCTGCTGGTTCTCACAGAAAACCAAAGCATGGTCTAGAGTTTGCGACCTGTGAGAATTTGTGCTGGTCTGCCCCAAGTGCAGTTGTAAAACAAAAGGTCTCTCTAAATCTGGCAAGGAATTTTGAAGGGTGATCCTTTCTGCTGACATTTGGAGGAAGGAAGTGCTGGGTGGTATTCACAAAAAAAAAAAAAAAAAAAAAAAAAAAAAAAAAAACCTGAAAATACCTGGAATTATCCACGGTTATAGTGTACAGGAGAAAATTTGAAGATGGGCCAGAAAGGCTTCACATGTGAAGCTTACAGTTGCAGATATTTTGTGCACAGAGATAGCACAGACAGCTCTGAGATCCTAAGGGCTTGTCCTTGGTAGTTTCAGCTCAGTGATGGCAGAGTCACATACCCAGAGATGAGTCCAGGCCCATACCACTGGCATTGAGTACCTTTAGCACATTTTCCCTCCTGAATTTAGAAAGCTTGTTCTAAACAGAGGGAAAAGGCCCAAGCAGGGAGTTTGTCTCCAGGGCGTTCTCAGTAATGGCTAGAGATATTTTGGCTGCCACAGCTGAGAATTGAGTATGTGCCACTGGCATTTAGAGGCCAGGGATGCTTTATAAAACACGCTAGCAAGAAGATGGATCTAAGATGGAGAGGCCATGCAGCTGAAACAACATCTTTGCCCCAACTTCATCACTACAGAAAGTGTGAGCCTAAGAACACTCACAATGCTTGCCTTCAAATCACCAGACTGGCATTTACAGCTCCTCTTTTATTTTATCTGGTATGGATTTAAAAAAAAAAAAGAATCAAAGTTTGTTTGGAATTTGGTTTTGGGTGGCTGCTGTTGTTTCTTACAATAAAAGTGGTCTTGTTTTAAATAGGGAGGTAATGTGTCTGGCTATTCAGCTAATAATTAATCTGTCCATAGTTCTATCAGCTCCTCAAAACCCAAGATCATAACTACAGCCAAATAACTTGAAATAAGTAAATGGACTTTGAAACATACTGTTATTTTCAATATACCCTTAAAAGCTAATGTAATTAGGTTAATTGACCCTGAAAATATCATCAAAACATTCATTGTTTGGTACAAGAACTGCTTGAGATCAAATGTGACTTCAGTACCCAGTGGGTAAATCCCTTAATTTCTCTAAGCTTTACTATACTTGCCAAGCCACGGGTAAAGACACCAAGCTTGCACGATTATTGCAGAGACTAGAGATGATGCACATTAAGGGCCTCGCTAATGGATGCTCTATGAATTCTAGATATTAATAGAGAAATGGTTATTTTGGTGTTTTTCAATCTGACCTTTCAATTTACTTTTATTCCACTGCACAAAGCATTGCCCAATCAATGTTGTTTGTTTATGGGTTGCTCAAATATCTCCCAGGATGCCTCAACCTTCTCATACATGAGCATCTATTAGCAAATATGTCATATTAAATAACTTGTCCCAAAGACCAGGAACCTCCAGAGGAAGAAAAACAAAAACAAAAAACAAACAAACAAACAAATAAAAACCCTGAGCTGCCGTTTGTGGCACTGTGGCATCTTCTTCCTAAGTATGATCACACCGGATATGTCATAAGCAACAGAAATGTATAAAATGCTTGCAGCATTTCCTGCAGAGGCAGCTTCCTGACTTCCCTGTGTGCTGACAGATGATGAATTAATGGAAGGCAGTCTCAAGCCTTTCACCTGCTCAGAATGGGCGTCCCCTTAGGTCCCTAGATAAATGGTGATTTCTAAGACAGCCTGGGGACAGCTATAATAATTCACCCAGAAATCCAGAAGCCTTCCGCTAAAGAGATAACTTGGGATTTGAAGGCATACCTGACCTGCTCCATATCTTGAGTCTTCTCAGATCTAGACAGCAGAAACAGATCTGCCTCGATTCTAAAGACTCAAATCCCTGATCTTACTATAGCAGCCAAGAAAGGTTGACCTCAGCAAAGTCCCTTTACCTGTGTGAACCTTGAGTTTTCTAGCATTAAAGTGGGAGCGAGGAGATGTGGCCTACCTCCTTTAACTGCAGGCTGGAAAGAACAGGAAGCATTTGGACAGATACAAATGAAGCCTGCTACTGGTATCACTGGTGTCATCTACCCCAACAAATCAGCCATTTGAACCTCAGATGATGGTAAACTCCTTTGTTAGTCCTCCATTTTTTTTGGGGGGGAGGACAAACTACTGTCACCTTCCGAACTGAAAGTTTTCCTGCCTATTCTGCCCTCTCTCTGCCAATTATTAGCAATCTGATGTCTCCTGCCCCACCTCCACTTAGAGCATTGGAATGAAATGCCCCACACTCACAAACATGGTGAGCCACTAACTCTCTCTGGGACAGTTTGAGGTTTCAAACTGCCCTTCCTACGCCTGCCAGCAACGATGACCATCTCCACCATCTCGAAGCGAATGGCTCCAACTGAAAAAGACCTCTACCTAGGATTTTCCTCTGCTTGTTATGTTTTTATGCATAACTTCTTATCTCTACTTGATTATGCTGGAATAAGGCTATGAATATTAATGGTTGGAATTTATAATTTAGTGCTATGCCTTTTCTGCTGATTAATTCAAGGACATTTTATTTCTTAAGAAGCTAGGTTCCTGGAGTAGTCAAACCCATTTTTCCTGGACACTCATTTTAACTTAGAATATTTATCTACCAATTCAGGTTGAAAGCAGGGTCTCAGGCTCACCGTAATTTTTTGTCTTAAAGGATAACGATATTGGATGTGGAGGGACTGCACTTCAATTGCTCAGGAAAACTTCTTTGGAAGGCTGCAGTAAAGCCAGAACTCCTTGTAAATTAATGGGGTTGTATTAAATAATGCATAATGTGATTATATTCCAGCCTGGACTTCACCTGGGCATAAAACAGGAGCCTTTCTAATTGATTTGTAGCTTGGCTAAAAAGCTGGAAGGGGTTGAAGTTGGAATGGCAAGTCACAAAGCTCCAGCAGGCTCAGAGAAAGACAACTCCTTTAGAATGAATTCCTCTGGCTACACAGAGCAGAGACTAGAAGGTACTATCCAGGATTTTCCCTAAGCCTGAGAGACCCGTTACTCTCCACTCAAATTCCCAAAGAAGCCTTCAATTTGGGTCTCATGGGAGACACATGGAATGAAATGTTCCTGTTCTAGCAATCAAAAATAATTACCAATGGGGGAGGGGAGAATAGAGAAAAGGGGGCATTTATACAGATTTAAGTACAGGGAAGGAAGAAAGGCAGGTAGGAAAATGGAGAAGGGGAAAGAAGATTTGAAGGAGAAAAGAAAGGAGGAGGAGGAGGAGGAGGAGGAGGAGGAGGAGGAGGAAAAGACCATCTAAAGGTGAGAGGATACCAACAAGAGCACAACAACAAAAAGAATCAGAAAGGAGGAGAAGAAAGATTGGGAAGGATGAACCAGAGAAGGACTAAGGCAAAGTGAATAGGAAACTAGTGGAAACAAGAACGAGTAAAGAATTGAAGAAAAGGGTGACAGAGAAAGAAGATAAACCAGAACTGAAGAGGGTGAAGAAGAGAAGGGACAAAACAGACCAAAGCTGGAAGGGTAAAGGAAAGAAAGCCAAACAGAAGAGAAAACCACGGAGCAATCAAAGTTGCGGGGCCAGAGCGTTTCCCACTTCTCCACTGTGTGAGGAGCAGAGTCCACGGTGTGCTAAGCTTCGATCCCACTCTCTTACTGAGTTTGCCTTCTCTACTAAGAAGAGCTCAGAGATTGACTATGAATCAAGACCGTGTTTGAAAAGAAAACACTTACCTTAGAAAACTCTTTCTCGAACTTCTGAGAAAGGATGTGAGCTGTGAACTCTAAGTGCTCCACCCTGTCAGCAGGGAAGGTGGTGTCTGGCAGGGAAACGGAGCACTGGCAGGTCCCATGACTGTCCACAGAGCCGGTGAAATTGGAAAATGACTGTAAATAATAAAAGGCAAGTGTCAGCAACAAGCTGGAAAATGAACCTTTCAGGCAACAGGAATGACAGAGATTGGGTTGGCAGAACAGTGACTGGAGGCAAACAAGTGTAGGCCAATTCATGACCGAACAGTGTCATAGAGACAAGCCAACCCCATCTCCACCTGTTGGCTAAGCCTCTGCCAGCAGCTTGTATCAAAAGAGAGATTCTCCATGATTGAGGAGTCCTAAAGAAATCATTCTATCTCTCTGCAAAGAAAAGAAAGTGAAGGGAGGCCAAGGGGACTAAGTTTGAAACTATGTTCTTCCATTTGCTGCATGTGACACCTCCTTACATCTATTTCCTCCTCCATGAAATTCAGATACCCAGATTGAGGTAAGCAAGTGATGAGTACTGAGGCCTGGCATGTGACAGGTGATTGGGTGCTGTCACTTTCTCTTTCTTCCTACAAGTACAGGCACATGCACGTGTGCACGCGCGCGCACACACACACACACACACACCCACACACACACACACACTTTTACTCCAATCCCAGCCCAGTTTCTCCCAATTAGAATAAAGAAAACTTGAAGGTTTGTGGGCTGTGGCAAAGATAACCCATGAGAATTCAAATCCTCTCTTCAGCTGGGAAATTATAAAATTCATATTTTTCCAAATGGAAACAAGCCATCTACTTGCTCAAAAATTGAGCAGTGTATGAGTTTAGAGGTTCCTTGCAAATTTCTCAAATGGAAGTTCTCTCGCTTACACTGGCAAGAAAAAAAAAGTCATTTTAAAATATTTGAAGTTTCTTTAAGATATTCAGGCTCACGCTTCGATGCCACTGCATATTTTAAAATGACAGGTTTGAAAGATTCTGTTTTTCTTTTGTCCCCTTTGAACTACCCCAAGGGGATCCTGGCACAATTAACATTTTTCATGACTACTATTACCTTGCAGAGTGAGTCTTGTCAGCCAGCTGGCTGTGCCTTCTAATGACCTCATCTGAAGTCCAGCCCAAAGCTCACCTATGGAGTGTCAGCCTGAAGGGACTCTTTGCGAAGCAAAAGAGGAGAGAACAGTTTTCAGAGTCTGGAGAGACTCCAGCCATGCTTCAAAGTTCACATCAGCTGCCTGCAGCTGCATGTATCTGCTCCACACACAAGCCACCTCTACTGATTGTAGATGTATCCGGCTTGTTAAATAAGAAACACAGAACCGATTGCAGAGTTAAAAACCACGAGGTCAGAGCAAGAGCGGAAAACCTTACCCTTCACTGCTTCTGCGGTTCTTCCTCTCCGCAAGAGACCCACTTCTCTGCGTCCCTGTCTATTTAAAAACTTTCTGTTCTCCTCTCTCATTGGTTGTAAACCCAGCCACATGATCTCCTCGTCACTGCCTGTTTGTACAGACCTCCAGGTCTTCTATGGTTGGTATTGAGATTAAAGGCGTGTGTCTGCCATGCTGGCTGTGTCCTTGAACACACAGAGATCCGCCTAGCTCTGCCTCCCAAGTGCTGGGATTAAAGGCGTGCCCCACTACTGCTCAGTTTCTGCTCTGGCTTGCTCTGACCTCAAGGCAACTTTATTGACCTACAAATAAAATCACATTTCAATACAAATGAAATATCACTATAACTGATCTCCGTGACCCCTGAACAAACTTGGCCTAGATGCTCCTGTAGTTGAGATTTAGCCCAGCTGTGACCTCTGGGCCAATTAAGGCTCTTGCAAACAGTGGGGATTGTGGTGGTTTTTAAATGAACCTAATCTTCTCTAAGATGGTAAGAATGAAGTGTGTGTGTTCACACACACACACACACACACACACACACACACACACACACACGCAACACACACGTCAACAATGTGGAAGCCAGAGGACAACACCAAGTGTCATTCCTTGGCCAACCAACATTTGCCCTTTTTTCTTGAGACAGTCTCTCATTGACCTGGGACTCACTGAGTAGGTGAGGGTGCTGGCCAGTCAGCCTCAGAGATAGATCTTTCTCATGCCGTCTCCCCAGCACTGGGACAATAACCCCACACCATCACACTTGGCTTTCAAACTAGGGCTTCTGGGGACTAAACTCAGACCTTTGGTTTACAGTACTTTCATCCGCTGTGCTATTTTCCCAGCCCCCATGCCAGGAAAGGTCTTGACACTGTCCTTTCTTGTCTAATCGGATCTCTCCATCTTCAGGGATCAGGGAGTAAGGGGTAGGAGCAAGCAGGATTATGTTGCATGTGGGAGCAAGGGGTTAGAGTGGGGATGGGAAGGGTCTTTGAGAAGAATGAATAAGGACTGGACAATTTACACCAGAAACCTGTTGGAGAGGTTGTGGACTGCACAAAATATACCAAGGACCTGTCGGAGAGGTTGCAGACTACACAATATGCACCAGGGGCCTCTTGGAGAGGCTGTGGGCTGGACAATATACACTGGGAACCTGTTGAAGAGGTTTCAGACTGCACACTATGCACCAGGGACCTGTCGGAGAGGTTGGATTCTCAGACCTAGTACTCCATCTAAGATAGAAAGACTCTAGCACAGGTGTGCCAAGTTTTTTACAGGCTTTTGAAGAAACACCTTATCGTAATAACCATCTAGCAAAGAAAAAAAAAAAAACTCGCATTGCATTGACAAGGGGAAGTTAATTAGCTTCACAAGACATGGGGGACCATTCCTGGAGTTCTCCGAGAAGCTCTGTCAATTCTGGAAACAGCAGGTATCATCAAGAAGTCTCTAGACAATCAACTAGGAACCACTAGCTAACAACTTTTAGTCCTGAAGTTCACCTGAAAGACAAGCAAATAATTATGAGCCCTGCTGACAGCCATTGGCTTCTATTGAACATCTCTGTCCCAGTGCTGTGGACTCCATCCTGCTTATCATCAGCCCAGCGTGCTCAGCTGACATCAAAACGGTCCATAAGTTTGATCAGTGTCTCCCATTAGAGATATTTCTGCTCCTGGAATTCAAAGACAATGAAGCTAATGGTGATGAGTCTCTCTGCAGTGAATGCTCAAACTACGTGAATGAAATGTGGGGAAGGAGATACAAAGATAAGTGCTTGTCCCCTTGGCCTTTGGAAGGATGTGTAGTCCCCTTGTGGAGGACAAGGAGGACCCTGTGTGCCCCACAAAAGTGACTATACTGCCAAGTTCTCACTTGGTATATGTTCACTTAACATGTATGAAGGTCTACAATACCCCAGGCTCAGGAAATAGAAGCTGATTAAAACCAGTCCGGGGCCCAATCAGGCTCATTTTCCTTCTGAATGCCCTAGGGGCTTTTCTGACAGCCTCAGACCCTGTGACAGAAGCTCACAATGCACTGTGGTTCTAACTCTGTCAGTTGAGCGTGGGGAGTGTAACCTAGAACTATGAAAGGTAGTGGCCAATTCTTTGGAGGCGCGCACAGTGTTCTGAGCCCGCCAGCAGACGGTGTGACTCACATTTGTGATTTAAGGTCGCAATTGGCTCTAATTAGCAACCGAGTCTAAGTGCCCACAAAGATTCACGACATAAAATAACGGTACTCAGCGGTTCGAAAGTACAGAAAATGATACGTTTGGAACTTGCTCGATGACAGTTATAAAAGGGTGTTCCACTACTTCCCAACAAGTTCATCAAGCTGACAGCCAGCCCTAGAAAGTTAGGTTTATAGTGGAATTGATACCTGGCCCACTATAAAAAGGGGGTTGGAGTGTGATACTGACTCTTTCACCACAGGCAGATAAGCAAATGATGGAAGAAACTGAATCCTCTAAGTATAACTTAACTACTAGTTCTTAGTTACTTTTAAATATCTGTCTTCTTACCAGACAGCGGTCACTTTAAGTTCCTCTGTTACATTGCTGGTATGTTACTTTCTATGACTTCAGCTAAAGACGTTACATCCAAATGCTGGCTTTTGATTGGTAGTGAAGCTTTATAATAAATTATTACTGTTAACCTCACTTTACCAAAAAAAAAAAAAAAAAAGGTAGCCCCTTCTAATTGTCCCCAGAAATTGTTTAGTACCCCAAAATAAGAGTAGGTATGGGATTTCTGACTACTGAGGACCTGGTGTGTGATTATGGTTCTCTGAAATTTCCTCATTTAAAGTAATTTTCATCTGTACCCCAGAAATGGAGAAAGCTGTATACATAGAGATGGTTTTCACAACAGACTCCTTTGAAAATAGTTGAAACTTGAATGAAACAACTGACCGAGCATGAGGGAGATGTACCCTCTCAGTTTGGTGACTTTAAGCCAATGACCTCACCATAGCAAGCCTCGGATTTAACATCTCTAAAATGGGACCATGACTTTTACCTAACTCTTGGGGGTTAAATAAGCTGTATATATATATATATTTTTTAACCTAGTCTTGGCATTCATTTGACATGCGCTGAATACCATTGATGTCATTGCCCTCTAGGCCCCATCCAAAACACTTGTTGATCACATTTTCACAGTCTACACATTTTAATGATGCTAACGCAAACACTCCGACAAAAGCCTCCCCCTCCCCTTTTCCCATTTATCCTTCCATTTGGACAAGTTCGTGAACGTGGCCAACTCAATGAAATGCCTAGCAGTTCTGATGGAGCATTTTGATGGAGTTAGGAACCCTCCAGCACAAGCCACACTGCAGTAAGGGTAGCCTGGAAAGCTTTGCAGAATAACAGTTCTGCAGAAAGGCCCAGAGGTAAAAATGGACAACTGTTTCCTATCCTGCATCCTGCAGCTTCTCCATGCCTCTCTTTTTTTTTTTTTTTTTTTTTTTTTAGACAGGGTTTCTCTGTGTAGCTTTGTGCCTTTCCTGGAACTTGAGGCTGGCCTCGAACTTTTTTTTTTTTTTTTTTAAGGAAAGCCAAAGAGTTCTTATCCCCCAAAGAATCAGGCAACCCATGCATTCTACACAGGGCGCCTCTCCAGACCATCCCTGTCGTGCACAGTGCCTTTGTGGTTCATTTCATTACTGTGGTTGTTCAGCACTGGAAATAGCCCTAGCAATTCCTTATTAAAAAAAGATTGAAAGGAGTTAGCATTCCCTTGGGAAATTTCCACACATAATGGCATTTTCCTAAAACTGATCATTCCTCTTCTCATAACCCATGTTCTCTGTGTGTGTACATGTGGATGTGCTTGTGTGAGTGTATGCCTGTGCGTGTGTATGAGGAGGTACTACTTGCCACCTTATTTTTCTTGAGCTAAGATCTGTCACTGAACCTGAAGCTCACCAATTAGCTAGAATGGTTGGCAAGTAAGCCTCGGGACCTTCCTGTCCCTGCCTCCTCTAACCAGTGATGGGGTTGGAGATGGGTGCTACCTTGCCTGGCTTCTTACATGAGTGGTGGAGATATAGACACAGGTTCTCATGCTAGTGCAGAAAGTGTTTTACTGACCTTACCGTGTCCTTAGACGCATTACCCATCTTCCTTATAAGCTAGGTGCAGAGGAACTAGCAGGGTTCCAGATGTTGATGGAGACTGTCTCTCCCTCAGAGTATATTGCTTACCCTCAAAAGGCTCCCCCTGGGCAGCAAATCAAGTGAATAAACATTGATGGAATGGTTGCTCATGGGATCTCTTTCCTAAAAGCTCCTATCCCAGACTACATTTAGAATCAATTGGATTTCTTAAATGCCTGAGTTGTAAACACCTGTGCATGCTAGAACCAATTGGATTTTTAGGATTCTCCTCACCACTGATCCTACTGGTCAGCCTGGGTTGAGAACCTCTTTAGAACATGCCTTTCCCCAAATGCATTAGCTAGAAAACTGGGATGTTGTCTACCCTGCTAACAGCTTAATTACTTCACCCAGGTTTTAATTCATTTCCAAGGCATCTACAGTGAACGAAAGAGTCATAAATCCTTTAAAGTGCTCAGGTCTAGTCATCCATGAAATTGTATTCAGATCCCCAAAAAGCAAGATGAAGGGAACTGAACATAGCTCACCCAGACTCAGCAACTCCCTTACCTGTGACACAGTACCACTTTCTGCCCAAGATGTGACTCCTGGGGTTGTAACGTAGGACATTGTTGCCAACTCTGGGGAAGAGGCAGAAGTCAGAGTCTCTGAAGTCCTGGAGGCAGAGCCAAGGCAAAGGAAAAGGACCAGCAGAAAGGCCAGGCTGTAACTCATCTTGCCTTCTTGCCTAAGATGCTGGCTTCTTCCCACAGCCTGGGGCTTCTTATAGTGCCCAGCGGGGATTTCCCCATGGCCAGTGTGTGAAGAAAGAGGAAGCATTGAGGGAACATGTGACCTACCCTAGGAGGGTCAGGACATCTGCAACCTGAGTCCTGGCACACCTTGCCACCAAGCCCCACTGGGTGACCTGCCCTTAGGTACAGATAATCCCCACCCCCCACTTCCTGAAACATATTAACTCACACAAGTTTCCTCAAGCCAACATCTAGTTTGAAGTTGTTACTTCCTTGAAGGAGATGGAATCAAAGTAGCCTTTGTTGAGACAGTTTGGAGGCTCCAAGAAAAAAAAAAAAAAAGCAACCCTTGGCCTTCTGCCTAGAAATGACTTCTGGGTGTTCCCTCCCATTTTGCTGAATTCTGCTTGAGAGAGAGAGAGAGAGAGAGAGAGAGAGAGAGAGAGAGAGAGAGAGAGCAGCATGGGCCCACTTTAGAGACTGTGGCTCTCCTCTAAGATGTCTGAAGCCTTCTTCTTCAGAACCTGCTGCCCAGGTTGGCTCTGGCCTGCTCCTTGCCTTGTCTGTTCTTATACCAAGTTCTTTCAACAACACTAAGAATTTGTTCTCCAGAAGTCCACACAGGACTCTGTGTTTCTAAAGGAAAAGAAAGAACCCAACCAAACAAGGGACCCAGATGACCCACTGAATATTCCTCTAGATCAGGGTACTGCTCCCAACCCAACCAAAGAAGCCCAATGGAAGCCTTTCTCTGACTCCCTTTGTCCCCTACTCTGTGTGGGCTAGCCGGGTATTGAGGACTCACAGGTCACTCCTCATGCTAGTGAAAACTGCTAGGATGCCTTCTCTGTCAGCCAGCTGATCTAGTCCCGAGCTTTCAGCTCTCTTTGCATCTCTCCAACACCGCACACACCCTTGTGACCTCAGCTTTCCTCCCTACAGAAGGAAAAACGTGTTGGCCTTCATATAAAAACCTAGTTCTGTCGCTCAGGAGCTGGTGGCCTTGGGCATGTCATTCAGCCCCTTTGTAGTTATAACAATCCCTAAATTATTAGAACTCAGCGGAATGGCATTTTGAAAGTTGCATATACATTTTAAAGTGCTATATAAATGTCAAGGCTCTTCTGGTTTTGTGTTTAATTCCCCAAAGCCTAGATCATTATGTAAGGTGGTTGAGTTTACAAGAAAAGCAGGCAGAGTCTATACTCTGCCTGAGCCCCAGAAGCATTTGGTAGACCTGGTTTGCAGGGTTCTTACACAGCTTAACCTCATAAGCTTTATAGACTTTCCAGATAAACCATGTCTTAAACCCTTGTACACAATTCACATCCTCAGGGGTAGGGGTCAGCAGGAAAAATACAAGCAGGAGAATGGAAAGAAGAGAGAAGAGAAAGGGAAAAATAAAAGTCAGTCTAATTCTTTTAAGTACCTCCCAAAGCCCCCTTGGACTGTTCCCCTGGTCCAGAGCTCCATGCTGTCCCTGACTCAGGAGGACTGAATAAACATGCCACTCAGACCAGTACCCACAATTTCAGCATCCACATTGCCTCATCACTCAGGCTGATGGTGCTGCCTCCATCCACCATTCACACTGAGAAACACTTGGTGAGTCCCCTGCAGGTATCTATTCAAGCCAGTAATATGTCTGTTCCATGGGACGTGAGATTAGACGCAGCTAGAGGAGACCTAGAAAGGATAGGGACTCGATGCCAGAGGCTTTTTAGCATCAGCCAGCTAACATCAAGCCTAATGAAATCTGTGGTGAGGATCAAGGTCAGAGACAGATGACCCAAGTTTAGCTGTTCAAAGAGTAAGAAATGTATTTTTAAGCTCATATCTTTCTTATTGTTCCCTATACGCAATTTCATGTTAAAAGTTCAATAAGCAACAAATTAGTTTTAACGTAAGTAGGCCCTGTGCATATTTGGGATATATTTATAATAAAATAAATGTTGTCATTTTAATATTGAAATTGAACTAGATATCCTTTTTTTTCCAGAGCTATTGAAGCAGGATATAGACTGTGAAATTCATTATTCCCTTTTGGAAGTAATTCAGCCTTGGCCTTTTTGACAAAAATGTTCTAGTCTTTTCAATGCTTAGCCCAACACAGAGAAAGCATAGGACATTTGTGACAAAGAAAACCAGTGCATTGAATTCATTATACTAAGATTGAATGCTAGCAATACAGATGTAGAGAAGAGAGCATTCCTCTACCTCCCATCTCAAGTCCCCTCTTCCTCCTGACCCCCACCAAAACAAAGGGTGAAATCGGTTCTCATTTGCTGGTAGCCTCTGCCTGTGACTATAATGAGCCTTCCTTACCCCTTTTTCAAAAAGCATGTTGGGCCCCTTGTCAGGAAAAAAAAATCTCATTAACAATGGTTGCCTGTTGTCATGGCTACCTTTGAAGGCGTCTATGGTGAGTTCTCTAGAAGACTCCTTACCAGAGGGGTTGTAACCTACAGAACAGAGGCAGCAGTTCTCCCCAGCAGAGGGGTGACTTAGCCAAGAGAACCAGCATCCCATTGTGCTTAGAAGCTGCTTTGTTCCTGGATGCCTCCATGCTCTCAAATCTAAATGGTAACCTCAGAAACACAAAAGCATCAGTGATGCCTCCACAATGAAATTATTAGAACAATAGTTTGATCAGCTCCTCTGCAAACACCTTTGTTGTAAGAAGCAACAAGCCTCCTTTTATTTGACAGCCTCAAAAATACAAGAAAGGGCTGCAAAGTGAGCATTGTTTTATTTATAAAAATATAGCCCAACCTGGACTTCCCTTATAGTAAGGGGTCGCCAAAACTCATTTCAGTAACACAGTATTCCTCACTGACAGCTTGGAAGTTGGTGTTTATGCACTTCTTGGGTAACTCACCAAAGCTGCACTTCCTGTACAGGTGCAACATATGAGAAAGAGATCTGAATTGATGTCAACTTAATTTAATCCTCCCGTTATTAAAAAAAAAAAAAAAAAAGTCAAACACACTTTCACATGACTTCAGAAAAGAGTGCCTGTAGAGTATGTAATACATACAAAGATAATGAGACAAGGTTTGGTTTACAGATTGACAATAGAAGCTGTGTTTAAATGACCCCTTCACATCAGTTGTTTACATCCCTTGAAATCATCCAATTTTTTAAGCAATATTAATAACCAAGTTTAAAAGTTCAAATCAGTTGACAGCATGTGCTCATTCTGAGCCTTTTGTTAATAAGCATGCTAGAGCCCAGTCCATGGAAAATAGCATACCTTATCATGAGTTCTAAAAAAGGAAGAAACCACTGTAATCCCAGAGCTGGGGCAGTAGAGACAGATGAAGCTCTGGAGCTCACTGGCCATCCTGCCTACTTGAAGAGTTTCAAGCAAATGAGAGACCCTGCCTCAAAATAAAAGATGGATACCACCTGAGGAATGATAGCATAGACTGACTTCTAGTTTGCACATCTATGAACACATACAACACAAACACACAACACACACACCACACACACACACACACACACACACACACACACACGGAGGAAGAAAGAAGAGGAGGAGGAGAAAAGAAACAAAGAAAAGCAGAAAAACAAAAAACAAAAAAGGGGGAAACACAATTGCTGAAGAAAATGTCTAGTCATTTTCAATGGCAGGCACTTTCAGGGTTTAAACAAGTTGAACACAATTCCATTTGCATGAACCCTGAGCAAGTACTAGACAGACCATGGAGACGCACACAGGTAGCTTAATGCGGAATAACTGACTACCAGTGAATGTCTGGAAGAGGACTGTAGCACCTAGATAAATGCCTACCACTTGGTGACCAATAAGTGTACATTGAGGAAAATTCTAAATGAATGAATGAATGAGTCGATTTAGTAAGAGTTGAGAAGGAAAATTCACAAATAACTACTGAAGAAAGCACAAATCGTTTAAATTAGTGTTGAAGAAAAGGAAGTGAGTTCTAAGTAAGAAAAATTACATTAGTAGAAACAGGAACCCCTGAATTCTCTAGGCCAGGATTATGCCCATGCCCTTGAAGTCTTGTGCAGTCAGCCCTCAGAACTCATCCTTTTGGATTAAACTCATTATTGGGTTACTGTTCGTCAGTCTGACTCAGATCCCCCAAAAATCAACATTTCTAAGCCCTTCCTATACCAGGAACTTCCTAGACTTAGCCAACCCATCATGATGTAGAAAATGTTAACACCAGATTATAAATTTCAACCAAATTCTTACATTTTCAGTTGTAGAAAAGAAAATCACAAAATATTGACAAAACACAGAATGAAACTAGTTTTAAAAAGCAATAATGGAAGCCAGAGCAAACTTTTGCTCAAATGGCAAAGGAGAACAGAGATGGTGAACGGTATAAATATTATTCTTTAAGGAAATGGAATTTTCAGATTGATGAGGTACCATGGTGTTCAGGAGAATTTCTTCCATCAAGAAAAAGCCCATATCACCTCCAAGGACTCACTAGGGAAACATCACATTTCTGCACCCCAAAACAGGCTCTGCCTGGAGACCTGGAACCAAGGAAATTTCCCTTGCCATCTTCAGACTGCACTGAAACACTCCATCTCTTCAGTTCTCCTATATTCATTTTACATACATTTTGAATACTCTGAAATGTTTTTTTTTCTTTATTATTATGTGTTTTAAATTTTATACATCAGCCATGGGTTCCCCTGTCCTCCCCCCTCCCACCCCCATCCCCACCTTCCCCCCAGCCCCTCCCCTCCATTCCCATCTCCTCCAGGATCAAGGCACCCCTGGGGATTCATTTAAACCTGGTGGATTCAGTACAGACAGGTCCAGTCCCCTCCTTCCAGGCTGAGCCAAGTGTCCCTGTGTAAGCCCAAGGTTTCAAACAGCCAGCTCATGCACTAAGGACAGATCCTGGTCCCACAGACTAGGTGCCTCCCAAACAGATCAAGCTATTCAATTGTCTCACTTATCCAGAGGTCCTGATCCAGCTGGGGGTTGTTCCACAGCCTTTGGTTCATAATTCATGTGCTTCCATTCGTTTGGCTATTTGTCCCTGTGCTTTTTCCAATCTTGGATTCAACAATTCACGCTCTTACAGACCCTCCTCTTTCTTGACAGTTGGACTCCTGGAGCTCCACCTGAGGTCTGGCTGAGGATCTCTGCATCCACTTCCATCAGTTATTGGATGAGAAGTCCAAGACAACTGTTAAGGTGTTTAGTCATCTGATCACCAGACTATGTCAGATCAGGCTTTCTCTCGATCATTGCCAGCAGACTACAGAGGATGTATCATTGTGGATTTCTGGGCACTCAGCCTATTCCTGTTCTCATGTGGTCTTCATTTATCATGGTCTGTTATTCCTCATTCTCCCTTTCTGTTCTTGATCCAGCTGGGATCTCCTGCTCCCCTAAGCTTTCTTTCCCTCAAACCTTGCCCTTCATTACTCTCACTGTCGCCCAGGTTGTTCATGTAGATCTCATCCATTTCTCTGTCATTGGGTGATCCTTGGGTCTTTCCTAGGATCCCGTTTTCTAGGTAGCCTCCCTGGAGTTGTGTAACAGTCTAGTCATCTTTGTTTTACATCTAGTATCCTCCTATGAGTGATTACATACCATGTTTGTCCTTCTGAGTCTGGGTTACCTCACTCAGGATGATTTGTTCTAGATCCATCCATTTGCCTGCAGACCTCAAGATGTCATTGTTTTTCTCTGCTGAGTAGTACTCCATTGTGTATATGTACCACATTTTCTTTATCCATTCTTCAGTTGAAGGGCATCTAGGTTGTTTCCAGGTTCTGGCTATTACAAACAAAGCTGATACGAACATAGCTGAGCAAATGCCCTTGTGGTATGATTGAGCATTCCTTGGGTATATGCCCAAGAGTGCTATAGCTGGGTCTTGGGGGAGATGGATTCCCAATTTTCTAAGGAAGCGCTATATTGATTTCCAAAGTGGCTGTACAACCTTGCATTCCCACCAGCAGTGGAGGAGAGTTCCCCTTGCTCCACATCCTCTCCAGCATAAGCTGTCTTCTGTGCTTTTGATCTTAGCCATTCTGACAGGTGTAAGGTGGTATCTCAGAGTCATTTTGATTTGCATTTCCCAGATAATTAGGGATGTTGAACAATTCCTTAAATGTCTTTCAGCCATTTGAACTTCCTCTGTGGAGAATTCTTTGTTTAGTTCTATAGCCCATTTCTTAATTGGACTGTTGGGCATTTTGATGTCTAATTTCTTGAGTTCTTTATATATTCTGGATATCAGCCCTCTGTCAGATGTGTGGTTGGTGAAGACCTTTTCCCATTCTGTAGGCTGTTGCTTTGTCTTGTTGACCATGTCCTTTGCTCTACAAAAGCTTCTCAGTTTCAACAGGTCCCATTGATTGATTGTTTCTCTCAGTTTCTGTGCTACTGGTGTTATATTTAGAAAGTGATCTCCAGTGCCAATGCATTCAAGAGTACTTCCTACTTTCTCTACTATCAGGTTCATAGTAGCTGGATTTATGTTGAGGTCTTTGATCCACTTGGATTTAAGTTTTGTGCATGGTGACAGATATGGATCTATTTGCAGCTCTCCCTATTTGCAGATGACATGTTAGTATACATGAGTGACCCCAAAAATTCAACCACGGAACTGATACAGCTAATAAAAACCTTCAGCAATATTGCAGGATACAAGAGCAACTCAAAAAAAATCAGTAGCCCTCCTATATACAGTAGACAAACAGGCTGAGAAGGAAATCAGAGATACATCACCCTTTACAATAGCCACAAATGATATAAAATACCTTGGGGTTAGGCTAACTAAGCATGTGAAGGACCTATATGACAAGAACTTTAAGTCCCTGAAAAAAGAAATTGAAGAAGATGTCAGAAAATGGAAAGACCTCCCATGCTCATGGATAGGCAGGATTAACATAGTAAAAATGGCAATCTTACTAAATGCAATCTACAGATTCAACGCAATCCCCATCAAATTACCAACACAATTCTTCACAGATCTGGAAAGAATAATACTCAACTTCATATGGAAAAACAAAAAACCCAGGATAGCCAAAAGAATCCTGTACAATAAAACAACCTCTGGAGGCATCATGATCCCCGACCATAAGCTCTACTATAGAGCTACAGTAATAAAAACAGCTTGGTACTGGCATAAAAACCAACATGTGGACCAATGGAATTAAATTGAAGACCCTGACATTAACCCGCACACCTATGACCATATAATTTTTGACAAAGAAGCCAAAAATGTACAATGGAAAAAAGAAAGCATCTTCAACAAATGGTGTTGGCATAACTGGATGTCAATGTGTAGAAATGTTTTTTCTTCAAAGACCCGGTAAGCTGGCTTCTCCAACCAGAAGCAAAATGTTTTCTATTCTTACTTATTTGCTCCACTGCCAAAGTTCTGCTTGCCTCACATCCAAACCAGCTGAGTTCTTAGCAAGACCTGCTTTCTTCATAGCTGGTTGCACATGCCTAACCATATACACCTCTCACTGTGAGAAAGATACAAATTCTCGCTGGACCCATGAGATGTTGCCACCAAGAGGTGCAGAGTTTAGCCATTTTAGCCTCTCCAGATTTAGTCAAATATTCGTTGCTATAACAAACTACTTGAGATAGTTGCACTTAAAGGGGGAAAGCCTGGTTTGATCAATGGTTTTAAAAGTATTAGTCCACAGTCACTGGGCATCATTGCTTCAGGACTGCTCACTTCCCTTGCCACTAGAGAGCATTAGAGGAGGTCATTGTCTCACAATATCCTTTGAGGATACACCTGCAATAATGTAAAGTTCCCATTGGGCTTCATCTTTTAAGGTTTCTAGCACCTTCCAATAATTCCAAGCTGAAGAATGAACATTGAACACATGAGCTTCTAGAGGACACACCACATCTGAACTATAAGGCATGCCTTTAGCTTTTCTGTCTCCATCACTTCCCTAACAAAATCTTCTCAAGACCTGTGTTATAGACTGAATGTGTATGTTCCCCCAAATTCTCATGTTCAAATTCTAACCCCAATTATAATGAGAGTAGGAGGTAGGCATTGGAGAGATAATTCAGTCATAAGGGCAAAACCTTCATGGTGGGAATAATATCATTCTTTAAAAAGAAAACAAAAGGGCACCAGTGAGGTCTCGAACCCTTTTTCCACCATGTAAGAATGCATCAAAACCTTGAAGAACACAGAAGAGGCCTCCACCAAAATCTGACCTGATATCAACTAAGTGTGAGAGGTCTCTAGATGTGGGGCCTTGTGTGACTTGGAGGCCTCCTGCCCATGAAGGTGATCTGGGTGCTAAAGTGAATCTAATTCATTCTGCGAGGGTTAAGGAAGTTCCTACTAGAGGAAAAATCTCCAAATGCAACTTGAAACCTTTTCTAATCTTGGCCACCAGAATTAAGAGCAAACTTCTGTTGTTAATAAGCCACCAGCTCTGAAGTACTTTGATTTATCTGATAAAAACTAAGACAGTCTTCAAATACTAACCCCAACCAAGATATCCAAATTCTGCATTTAATTTACTTAGAAGCAAGACAACAGACAACGTGGTGAAAGGCAGAAGACCCCTGATGGCAAAGTAACATCTCAGCCCTGGGCTTCACAAAATGGAAACCACTAGCCACATATGGTGTTTGAATGCCTGAAATATGCTTGTCTAAACTGAGCTATAAAAAAAAAAGTTTTGAATTTCAAATAGCATTCTAAAAGGACTAAAATTATCTTATTAGTCATTGTACATTGACCTCATATTGAAATGATAAGTTTTGAAACCTTGAGTGAAATAAAATGTTCCATCAAAATTTGTTTCATCTATCTTTACTTTTATTCAGCTGCTAAGAACTTTTTATCCCATTGTGGCTCACATTGCACTTCCATGGCAGTGCTACTCAAGAGCAAACTTCATGATACGTTGTGATGGAGAGGATACTGGAGACAAGCAAAGAGCCAGAGTTGTACCAGTGTCTCCCTCACAGAAAGTTAGCTAACCAGCTGAGTTGCCGTCATGGGACTTGAAACTAGAATTTCTTCACAAGTGTTAAGTGCTATGGAAGTTATCTCTAAAGAGACTCAAGATAAAAAAAAAAATCAGACGTTTTCCTTTGTCTCCAAAAGCTTATCATAAGAGAAAAATGGAAAATGTGGCAATGATATTTGAGACCAAGTAAATGTATCAGGTAAGAATTCTTTCTCCAAAAGCAGTCTCATGCAATTTATTTAATTCCCACATCCTTGAAGATGAAGAGACTTCACACAAATGTCTATGCTTGGGGCCCCTTAGGGGAGGAAAGGAAGATCACCTGACCCAGACATGATACTCCTCATGGTCACAGTGAGCTTAAGCTGTGGGGACATCAGCCCTTCTAGCTGGCACACACCCAGATAGGCACAGTTCCTGGGATCTACACTTGATTTCTTCCTTTTGTGTAGGTGTCTGCCCTTAGGGATTCAATCATTACTTTAAGATTTCAAATTCAAACTAGAAATTTTTCTTTAAAAAAAAAAAAAAGAACATAATAATTTGCATATTGCATTTCCCCTTTATCCTCAGGAAATAATGTAAGAAATGTACTTCCAGGTATAACAGGGTCTATAATAAAACTTCAGATTTGTAAATTCTGGGAAACCACACCACCAGGAAGCCAATCGTAAATCTGTTATTTAAATGGAACAAAAGCTAATGAATCATTAAATGAAGCAATGTCCACACAGGTGCAGAAAATTTTTACAAATAAATTTCACAAAAACTATTGAATAGCTCTGCCCCCATCTGTGATCATGATGGAGGATATTGGCTTATCTTTCCTGGTCCTCACTGAGCAATCTTCAGTTTACCTAGCCAACACTTACTGGAATGACTTGGCTCTTGTATGGCACAAAGCAAAATTTAAAAATGTAACCCCCCCTATCCAAAAATTAATTTAAAAATTTAGGTCAGTGACAGCAGTGCCTTAAACCAAGTGTGAGAGCCCTCTAGATGTGGAGCCTTGTGTAACTTGGAGGCCTCCTTCCTGTGAAGGTAATCTGAATGTACTGAGGTGAATCTAATTCATTCTGGAAGGATTAAGAAAGTTCTTACTGGAGGAAAAATCCCCAAATTAGACTTGAAATATTTTCTAATGCATATCATCAAAACCCAGACTGAATAGCATCAGGCAGAAGGGTATACAGAACTGGCACCTCTGTGCCCATCAAGAAACCATTGACAACTCACTGCCGGGACCTCAAGGGCCCAGAAATACTGGGATGTCAGGGCCGGAGGCTCATCTAACTTAATCACATCGCAAAATTTTTTGCATTTCTGTTGCTATATAATGATATTACATGCTTTCATATTTTCTTGGTGTATGCAAATCTTGCCACTGTACTTAGAATGGCTATGGCTTTGATGTCATCATGAAAATTTTATGAGATTATTTTTAAATAAGTACATTTGTACAACACTAACCTGAATTTTTTTAAGCGTATTGCTTTGTTCCAACCCTCTGGTGATTAGACTAACCGTTACCAAATACAAATAGTCTACACCCCATCTTGACCCCATACTTCTCCTCCTCTCCCTGGGACAAATGTTTCCACTTTACTGTGCCTCTCCTTGGTTATGTCTCATTTTGTATGCATATGTGTTTGGGATGTTATTGGGTTCCCAGTCCCTTAGTTCACAGAGTGGAGAAAAGAATAATATGCAGATTTGATTTTAAAAAAAACTATTTATTTAATTACAAATATTTGATGAGTGTTCTATATACCAGGGATTATTCTAGGTCCTGGGGGATATAGCAACAGAACTAATGAACTCTGCTTTCATGGATCTGGTGGGCATGTTAAGTAAGTAAAATAAACGCCATAGAAAATGAAGAAATAGGGGAAGGAAGTACAAGATGCATCAGGTAGGGGCTGCGTGTCCAAGTAGACTGGTCAGGGAACATCTCCACCAGAAGGAAACACTGGAGTGCTAGTAGGGAGGAAACAAGGGAGAAAGACACGCTGTTGTCTAAAGAGAAAGTACTCCCAAACAGCTAGGTGTGACACCTGGGAGAGGCGTGTCCCTGGACACAGCAAACAGGCTAGTATGGCAGTCATGAAATGAGGTGGAGGAGAGTTGTGTGAGGTCAGCAGCCATCTTTAATGCCATTATGAAGATTTGGATTCCTGCTCTGGGTATGTGGAAGCTGTATGAGTACAGAAGCAAGTCTGATCGACATTTTGGCTGGATCTGCTCTGCTAAGATCAGAGAGTCCTGAGCAGAAATCAAAGAGGGAAACTGCGGTGGGGACCCCTGAGCTAATCCTGGCAGGGAATGATTGGGCTTCAGATCAAGTGACAGGTGACCAGCTCTGGAGACAACACTGAGACATGGTCACATTCTGGATGGGTCACTTAGTGAAAACTGTAGTCCTTGGGGGAGCGGAAAGGAGAAAGGATTCAGGGAGACTCTGAGGTACCTGCACTTAGCAAACAGAAGGAGGAAGTTAGAAACTGAAATGGAGACCACGAAAGGAGCAGGTTTGGAGAGGAATGCAGAGTCTCTGATTGGAGGTGTAAAGTTGAAGATGGCTTTTAGATACCCAAGCACAGATAATATATAAGTGTTGCATATGATTCTGGAAGTAAGAGAGCCCTATGCACATGATAAAGATTGGAAAATTTTTAACATATTGGTGGTGCTTAAAATAGTGAAACTCGATGAAAGCAGTAATAAGTATCAATAAAAAGGAAAAGACACATGAGATCTTAAATCTGGAAAGATCTAAGAGTTAAAACCCAGACAATGCAGAGCTCTCTGCCCAGGACACAGAAAGGAGCGCCCATGAGGTCAGAAGAAAACCAGGCAGCTGTGACGTCCTTGGAGCCAAATGAGGAAAGAATTTCAAGGAGGAGAGAGCAATCAACTGTGTCAAATGACTCAGCTGGGCCAAGGGAGATGTGGAGACTAAGAATTGGCACCTGAAAGTGTTGCATGTCGGTCATAGTGACCTTTATGAGCCCAGTGCCAACAGAGTCTGATGGACCTAGAAATATAATGAGGGCATTAATAGTGAAAGAAGTTGTGGACACCAAAGATAGGCAACTCTGAGAAGACTTTAGAAAAAAAAAAAAAAAAAAAAAAGAGCACCAGATACAAGGACCAAGTGAGATACTGTATAAAAGAATTTGAATTTATGAGCACTACATAAATACTGGGTATGATTTTTAAGAACTAAAACCTATCGTGTACCAAAAACATGGCTTGAAAATGTCAGCTGGTCTAAAGAATTATTGTATTCGATTAGAGCTTTATTACCCTCCAAATACCGTGTCCTTACTACACCCATGCCTATTCAAGGCAACCACTAAATCCTCAAGAAGTCAGAACTCCGAATTCTAGTGACAATTAGGCAGGGCCTGTTAAGTTCCTCCACCCTACTCAGTTATACAATCAGCCCACAAAGGGCTGGACAAGGAAAGAGTGAGACTTCTATACACAAAGGAAAGCTGCAACTAATCTCCCTGAGGGGGAAAAATGAGGAGGGTTCTTTGTTCCCATGGTTTGTAAAGATTCTTGGGGAAATTCTGAAGCTAATCGATACATCATGCTTGATTTTGTGTTCAAACACAAGGAGGAATTTCCAGCAGCAAAGTGTCCTTCTGTACTGTTCAGAAGAGTAAACACCCTGGTGGCACCAGAGGAGCTCATTCATTGTTCAAAATGGAGTTTGCCCAGTTCTGTTCCAGATGTCGTGCTAAACTTTGGTGAAAATGTGAACACAGGTATTCAGTATGCCTGCAAGAATGAGTCCTCAGGCTTAAAACGAGGTGCTTCATCCCAGGTTACTCCATCTTTGGGGGGTCCTCAGACCCCTGGCAGCCAGACTGCCCAACTGGGAGAGCTGTGGGGTTGCACCAGGAGCCGAAGACTAGAGCTGAGGCTGAAGTAGGTGGGTAGACATCACGGATCCATTCACTAATCTGTTCCTTCAGCAGATGTGATTGACAGTATGTTCCAGGCCAGCAGAGACCAAGACAACTGGAATATGAACCACAAATGCAAGCTGTCTTCAATTTACAAGTGGCCACATGAAACAGGTGATTAAAATGAATAATATGTCTTATTTAAAATCATAGATCCTAAGATGTATTTTAACAAGTTGTCAAAACTAAAAGGCAAAAAAAAAAAAAAAAGGAATATTCACCTACTTTATTTTTGGTACCAAAGTCTTTGAAATCCAGGGTAGATTTTGTAGTTCCCATATATCTCAATTCAGAGGTGCCATAACATGTAGCTGGAGAGCTTCTCTCCAGGTGCCACCAAGCCCCTGCAGTCCCACAACCCAGGTATAAAATAATCACTCAGACACTTATATTACTTATAAACTGTATGGCCGTGTCAGGCTTCTTGTTATCTACTTCTTTTATCTTAAATTAACCCATTTTTATTAATCTATAAGTTGCCACGTGGCTCGTGGCTTACCAGTACCTTACATCTTTCTTGTCATGGCGGCTGCTGGCTGCATCTCTCCGCCCCCAGCCTTCCACTTCCCAGCATTCTCTTCTCTCTTGTCCCGCCTATACTTCCTGCCTGGCCACTGGCCAATCAGCATTTTATTTATACAGAGTGATATCCACAGCACTTCCCCTTTTCTTTTCTTTTTTTTTAAAAGAAAGGTTTTAGCTTTTACATAGTAAAATCACATATAACAAAACAATTATTAAGCAAGAATTACAGTTACAATATTAAAGAAGATATCTATCTTATATTTGTGAGTCTACAGTTTTTATATCTAACTTATCTTTTATCATAACTAAGGAAAATTATAACTATCTAGTCTTCAACTACATCAAAGACCTCAGAAGGAAATAATATTACCTGAGAACCGGGAGAAGGATGCAAGCAACTTTCAGGAGTCTTGCAGGGTAGACAGAGACAGCTGGCAGCCTGAACAGTCACCTAATGTTCCTTTGTAAAGTTGGGACATCTGTCATCAGCCCACAGGGCTAGAGTCTCTTGGTCACTTTTTTTAGTGTCCTGTAGAGTATCTGGCAGTTTCTTTTGTGAAGCAGGAACCTGAAGGACCATTTTGCCAAGCAAAGTTTAGTGGTCACCTTTCTATGGATCCTGCATGTCCAGTTGATCGAGCAGTCCAGGCAAGAACAGTTTCTTGCCCAAATGGCTTTTTTTGCCAAGGTAAAGATAAACTCCATATGAAGTGTCTTTGATCCCCATCCTCCTCTCTGAAGTAAGTCAGTGCTGCCAGGAGCAGACATGTCTCACTGTCCAGAAAGTCTAAATTTTTAAAAAAATATTTTAAATGCCATATTCTGTAGGTCTTTGAAGTATTTGAAGATTAACTATCTATCTGAAATATATCTATGTATACCTAGAAGACTTAACTAACATGGCTACAAGTATGATTATCATAGATGACTAAATTATTAATCTATTTTTTTAATTATCATTACAATTTTAAATGAGCTGTATAAACATAATTCCTTAAACAAGAGTAGAAATATACATACAGTATAACAAAATTAACTTTAAGTTTGTATCAATAGACTAAAATCTATACCAATGTAAAACATTTTAAACAAGTTTTTGCTCTTTAAAAGTAAGTTCATAAATCTACCCTTTTCTGCTATTATATCTATATCATATCCCCTTTTGTTCTTTAGAAAGAGATTGCATTTATAATCAATCTGATTTAAATAAAAATATTGGTTTTTCTCTGTCCCACACCAGAGGGCTCTTCTGATTTGGGACACAAGAATCTCTTAACCTTTTTTTTTTTTTTTTTTTAAACAATATGCCTGGGTTTAGAGAAGGAGTGAGCCAATTCCATCTCCAAAGGCAGCTTGATATATTTGGGAAAATGGGCATAGTTTTTTTAATACTGCTTGATAATTTTTTTTGTTATCTGAAATTCACTATATAAAAGTTAAAACCTTGTTTTTTGAAAAAAAGAAAAGGGGAAGTGCTATGAGATGTTCTGTATGTCAAATGTGTTGCTCTGATTGGTTAAAATAAATAAAGTGTTGATTGGCCAGTAGCCAGGAAGGATAGGGTAGGTGGGACAAGGAGGAGGAGAATTCTAGGAAGTAAAGGCTGGGGCAGGGAGACACTGCCAGCTGCCACCATGACAAGAAAGATGTAAGTAAGGTACTGGTAAGCCATGAGCCACGTGGCAAAGTATAGATTAACAGAAATGGGTTAATTTAAGATAGAAGAAGTAGATAATAAGCAGCCTGCCACGGCCATACAGTTTGTAAACAATGTAAGTTTCTGTGTGTTTACTTGGTTGGGTCTGAGCGTCAATGGGCCTGGTGGTGAGAGAGATTTGTCCTGACTGTTGGCCAGGCAGGAAAACTCTAGCAACAATAACAATTGTTCAGTAGCCAACACTGGCTAGCAGTGGCTGAAGCAGACAGTGCAGCTCTAGACACAGAGATCCCATAAAAACAAATTATACACCCTACCTACAGAGCAAGAAGCTTGTAAACTGTTAGGGATAAAGAGGACTCAGTCAGTACGGGGCTCCACAACTCTGCACACTGATTGCTTGTGATCATCTGTAATGGTCTCTGTCCATGGCAAAGAGAAGTCTCCTTGATAAGGAATGAGGACTGCACTCATCTATGGATACAAGTGTCCATATACATACACCCCAGAACTACACCTAAGGCTTCTTCATGGCAGAAGAGGGAAGCAGGGAGGAACAGGGAGTTACAATGAGATTATGTCTCCTAGAATGTCAGCAGCTACCCATAATGTCTCACCAACATGACTGCCTAAAAATGATCTGAAAACGTGACCTGAACAGGAACACCAATAGACATGCTACTGTGGACAAGGGAGAGTTCAGGAGGCCTCAACCCTGCACAAAGAACTACAGACAGCTAGGGAATGCTGAGAGCAGGAGAAACAGGCTGTCCCAGGGAAGAGCGCACCAATTCATTATCCAATACCAAATGGTCAGACCTGAAAACATAATACAAGTAACATTATACAGACTGAACATGTTCTAGTTATACATTTACGAAAGGGGGAAAGGGAGAAATGATATCATTATATTAAATCTCAGAGAAGAAAAACAATATTTGTAAAGAGAGGACTCAAATAAGGAAACAGACTATTACAAGCCAGATTATGTCAAATTAAAGGTAACACGTTAGTGGAATGTCAGAAAGGAGGCACCCACCACGTCTGAGCAAGTAAGAGTCAGAAAGTAAGTTGAGGAAGTGAAGTCTGAGCCCCCAAAGTAAGTAACGATCCTAAGAACTGGGACACAGAAAGAGGGGCAGGAAAAGAGATGAGGACAAAGAGAAAGCATCTGCAATGTCTGAGAACAAGAAAGAAAATGGCCTTCTCTGAGAGCTTAACACTGTTCGTTAGTGTCAGACCATGGAGTCTAAAGAGGAGTGAAAACCAAGACCTCAAAGTGAAGAGGGACCAAACCATGAAGGGCTTTGCAAAGCGCGGTGAAGGGACTAGGCTGCCTCCTGATGGTGACGAGAGTTCTTAAGGAATTTTGAGTAGGGCTTCTTGACAGCCCGTTTCCTAAGCCCCTCTGCTTAAATGAGGAATAAAGAAACTGTAGGAGAGCCGGGTGGTGGCGGCGGCAGCGCACGCCTGTAATCCCAGCACTCGGGAAGCAGTGACAGAAGGATCTCTGCAAGTTCGAGGCCAGCCTGGTCTACAAAGTGAATTCCAGGACAGCCTCCAAAGCTACACAGAGAAACTCTGTCTCAAAAAAAAAAAAGGAAAGAAAGGAAAGAAGGAAGGAAGGAAGGAAGGAAGGAAGGAAGGAAGGAAGGAAGGAAGAAAGAAAGAAAGAAAGAGAAACTGCAGGAGAATGAGGGGCTTTAAGATCCTCCACTGACTAGCAGCAGAACTAAGAACTCCAGTCATGACCCTGACCCCAAGAGGCCCTCCCATTGTCCACTTAGCAGAACATAGGTGTGTCAGAGCTAAAAAGGGGTGGGGGATGCCATTGTTCCACACATCAGATGCAGATCATAGAGTGAATCACAGGCGGAGATGAAGCAAGAGGATTAAGAACTAACCCCCTGCGGAAGAAAAGTAAGCTGTGTAATTGTCCGGAACAGAAATAAATGGCCAAGGACTGGCACAGCTCACCTGTCTGAGCCCAGGTGAGCATGAGGAGAGAAGCCCCACCTCTGATAAGGAGAGAAAGTGTAGAGATGGTTGTGGCTAACAGCCTTGGGAGCTGTCAGCTATAACACAGGCCACCTTGGAAAATAAGGACGAGATCATCCAGCCCAGAAATTCAGCAAGTGAAATAAGGAGTCTGGAATACAGGCGTGTTTTGATAGAAAAGTAACATTTAAGCTGGACACAACTAGAAGGCAGACCACAGTTGTCCTGTCCCCTAGCCCACTAGAGACAACAGGCTCAGGGACTCAGGGGCTCAGCTCAGCCAGATGTAAGATAGGTTGAGGAGGAACATCATTTCTCTAATGACACCCAAGAGAAGGTGAGTTTGGAACCCATGTCTCCTGGCTCCTTGCTCACTAGGGTGTAAAAAAATGGTTGGAATCAAAGCTCCTTGTTACACAGAAGTTTGGCTTCCTTCTTTGTGTCAATGAGTTCTTAACTCTACTATTACCCTTCTAAATACAAATACCTCCAGGATACCATCCATTAACAGAGAGTAACTGAAATAAATCAGGAATTGGCTACTGGTCTCAAGAAAAGTTACTGATCAGGAGCCAGTTTGTAAACTCTCACCCTCCACCTATTCCCCAATCCCAGACCACCAGTGATAAAGGGATCCAAGGAAGTGGGACACACAAAAGTCAGCTTTGTCCCTCTTATCAAGTTTCCTGGAACTAGGCCTGAGGCCATATAGTAAACAAGTACCTAGTGCCTAATGTATAGCAGGCACTATGCCAACATCTGAAGAGTTTATTAGGGTCCCATTGCTGTATAACAAAGCACTATAAGATGAGTAGTTTAGATCAGCTTACATTTATTATCTACCTGCTCTGGAGGGCAGATGTTCCACACCATTCTCTCTGAGTTAAATCAAGATGTGGTCCCTGATGTGTTCCCTTCTGAAGTCTCCAAGGGGAGATCTATTTTCTTGCCTTTCCAACTTCTAGAGGTCAACTGGCTTCCTTAGCTTGTAACTCTGTCTCCTGCCTGTATGGAGGGGCTCCCTTAGATGGTATTACTCTGACACCAACTCCTCCCTTTTTCTTTCTACTTCCAGAGACCTTCGTGATTACATTGAGCACAAGATATAATTTGGGGTCATCTCATCCCAAAGTCAGGTATTCAGCTACTTTCACTCCCCTTCATCCTTCCTTTCCTTTTTGTATAATATCACATGTTCTAAGGAAGAGAGACCATAACATAAGGTAGGAACTATGTGGATCACAAGTGCAGTGGAGTTAAGGAACAAATGCCACTTCCTGCTGGGGTTATTGGAAAGACCTGCCAGGACAGTGGACTATGTAATGTATATCAGGTACAAGATAAAGGAGACATAGTCTTTGTGACCCATGCAAAAGTCCCACAGAGCCAGCTGAAGAAGCCATGGCCTCTGCTGAGATGAGGTGTTATAGATGGGTCATAGAGGGGTCTGGATGCCACACCTACTGATGGAACTTTGTATCTTGGTCTCTGAGTAGCAATGAAAGTGGACACCAAAACATATCAGGTAATGAAGCAAGAACAGCTGTGGGGTAGTGAGTGATAAGGTGGTGAGAGAAGACAGCACTTTCAGCAATAGAAAGGTAGACAGAGGGAGGGGAGGGTCTCTGGATGAGGAAGAGCACAGAGCACATGCCTCTGCTAGCAGAACAGAGAGGACCAGTGACAGGTGGGTTGGAAGAGCTGAGCAAAGAGACACACAATGACAGGAGGGAGCCAGCACAAAGCAAGAGACATGTTTCAGCTGGCTCCCAATGAGAAATGGTCCAGCTAGCAGAGGAAACACAGGCTGGCCTGGAATATTGTCAGGTCTAGAAGTCCAAGGGGAACTAATGTATATGATTATGAGTAACGGTGAACCAGACAGGAGCATTGAAGATATCACCTGAGGGAGTATCCCGCCTAGAGTCTGGGACTAAAGGCAGATAGGATCCCTGACATGAAAACACCTTGCCTTACCAGCAGTATAGAGACTTATCTACCACACCTACTGATTGGCTACTAGATTACCAAAGACATAGCTCACTGAGAACAAAGCGCTCCCTGAGATGCTGTGACAGGCGGGTCAGGTTGCTGATTATCAAAACCTGGGAGTCTGCCAAGGAGGTAGAATTCAAGCAAAGCTATTTCTCTACAGGCTAAATTGGTAGTATTACTCTCCCTTATTGGAGGGGCTTCCAAAAGGACTGGCAGGGCACTAAAGCCAGCTGGCTTAGAATGGCCACAGCTCTTCTGCAAACCCTGAGCCCACAGGACCAAGTAGGGCCCCTTCCCAGTTTCCCCACAGAGCCTCGGTTGCAGATCTGCAACATCTCTTGGGCAACTGGGTATGGCCACAGGCTCTGGAGCAATGCCCCATGCGTAACAGACCTATTGTTTGCAAGAATAGATGGAAGGAAAGGACAGAACTACTCAGGACACTGCCCAGCATGATCTTTCTCCACACAAAATTATACTATGGCGAAAGAAACACACCATGCTCATCTAGGAAAGAAAGAAAGAAAGAAAGAAAGAAAGAAAGAAAGAAAGAAAGAAAGAAAGAAAGAAAGAAAGAAGAGAGAGAGAGAGAGAGAGAGAGAGAGAGAGGGAGGGAGGGAGAGAGAACTGTTTAAAGGGCAAAGCCAGTATCTGGTGCTACAAGCCAGAATAGAGGGGGCAATGTGGTTTCATGGTCTGGACTTGTTACCTAAGAAGGATGGTAATGAATTTGCTGATGAGTGTGAATTCTTCTGCATGTATATTCTACTAGTATTCAAAGGGTCCCCTTTTTAAAATGTAGAGGCTAGGAGATAGCTCAGTTGGTAAGTCACAGTAGTAATACTTTTAATCCCAACACCGGGAAGGCAGAGATAGGCTTATCCCTGGATCTTGCTACCCAGCCAGTCTAGCTGAATGGCAACAGACCAGTGAAAGACCTTGTCTCAAATGAAAACAAAAACAAAAGAAAAGGTGTGTGGCATCTGCAGGTAACCCCTTAGGTTGTACTCTAGCCTACACACACACAGAGAGAGAGAGAGAGAGAGAGAGAGAGAGAGAGAGAGAGAGAGAGAGAGAGCGAGCTGCTACTGTAGAAAAGGGCATATCTGCTTAAATGTGGGAGGCTAGTGCTGGGATGAATGAGAAGAGATAGAAGGGGAGAGAATGACCTTATCTAACCTTGGAAATCCTATAAGAACTACACTTAGCTTTTCTCCAAAAGAAGGAATCAACCAATGGAGGAAATCATCAATCAACCAAGCTCCCAGAGCATCCTCAAAGCAGGAGGCATACCTCATGGCTCACTGCCCATCATATGAAAAAGACCCTAAAGTCAGAAGGATGCTTGGTCTCTTCAAAGGTCAAGTTTATATGTCATCATAGCTAGATATGATGCCCATTTGCTTGGTCAAAATGTTGCTGTGAGATTCTTCCTACATATGATTAAGATTTCCAGTCAGCTGACATAACAGACTCCTCTTCATAATGTAGGTGTGTCTTATCGACACAACTGAAGTCACTAAAACCTAACCCCTTACCCCAAAAGAGAACTCTGCCTCTAGACTGTGCGATGTTTGGACCCAAGAATATAACAAATTACAGGAGTTGCCAGCTCCTGCTATCATGACTGTGCCAGCCCCACAATCACAGTAGCCAATTTCTTTAGATATGATAGATAGATGATAGGTAGGTAGGTAGGTAGGTAGATAGATAGACAGACAGACAGACAGACAGACAGAGAGAGAGAGAGAGAGAGACAGAGAGAGAGAGTGTTACCCAGGCATGGTGGTATACACTTATTATTCCAGGTAGAAGTAAAAAGATTAGAAATTTAAGGCCAGCCTCAGCTACGTAACATGTTTGAGGACAGCCTGGACTATATGAAACCACATATAGTTTTTTCAGGGGGGAATATATATTTATACACACACACACACACAATGGTTCCTCTTTTGCTGGAGAAGCCTGAGTAATGCCATGTATGTCCAGGGGCTACTTCAGGAGCCCAGAGCATCTTCCTCAGACCTCCTCTGTGAGCAGATAAAGCCAAACAGCACAGCACTTGAGTTTGGGAGTTGAGGCCAAGACTCAGGAGTTCTCTTCTAAGATAAAAGAACTCCCCATCAGTGCAGGAATCAAAGGGTTGTCTTTGTCTTTACTCTCAGCTTAGATAGGTCACCAAGTGCTAACACCCGTTCAAAAAGGGCAAGTACTGGAAGAAAGAAATATTGATGGAAACCTGCAAGGGGGTCCTTACATGACTTCTTCAGGGTCCCTAGAAACTCAACGTCAATAGCCACCTGCCTGAAAGTGTATTCCAGTCACCTAAGTCACTCTGACCCACTTTGATGCAGCACAAGGAGTGGACAAAACAAACAAGAATGTTTGCTGGTGCTTTAATCTTCTCCAAACACTGAAATATTGAGATGGTTTATCTTCTCTTGCACACGGAGGAGATTAAAAGCCATGATAAATGGCGTGCACTCCAGGAGGGAATGTCATATATAGGGCAATACATGATTTCCTGCTTCTCCTACCATTTGGGATAATTGTCCTGGTAACATGAAAACAAGAGGGATATTAATTTAAGATTAAAGCACAATTATAAGTTCTGTCATACTGTTAATTTCTTTTAAATGTTCCTCTGAATAATTCTGCCTTTGCAAGATGGAATAAGTACACAATTAAAAATTGCATTAAATAAATGAATAGCTAATTAATGGGTAAAAAGAACTCGGGAAATACAGTGGGCCATGTGAATTCTACACAATAATTTAAACAGGTTAGCTCTTTATCCCTCAGATCCCTGAAAGAGTCGTGTGCAGGTGCTGGTAGCTAGCCTTTCCCTTTGGACGTGAACCTGGCAGGATTGTGGTTTCCACTCAAATGTTGCCCAGAGGAACTTTAGGAACTGATACTCAGGCAGCCAGACATAAATGGACCAAGTGAACATCATCCAACTTCTCCAACCTTACCAACATTGCCTTCTTCGCAATGCCTAAATCCTGGCTTCCCTTTGTCCTCCAGCCAGAAATTCCACCAGAGTGATTCTACCATTGATTAGGATTTCCATTCAATGGTGCAAAGGTTCCTGTAAGGAAAATATTCTTGCAAAGGGCAAAGGTTGCTTGTCCATTCACACTTTGGTCTGAATCTCTTTGATTCAGTTGCTTTCTTCCCAACACACCATTGAGACAAGCATCTTTGGCAGGGTGGACTAAGGGAGAGGAATGATCATTTTGAAGCAAAGGTAATAGTAGTAGGCAAAGAATAGTAGAGGGTCTGGATGTAGTCCAGTGCCTAAGGCTTCACAAGGCACTCATCAACTGGTGACTAGGTAAAGAAGTGTGGTACATAGACATGATGAAGACCTCTCAGCCATAAAAGGAATGAAACAGTGTCCTTTGTGACAACACAGATAGCACTCACTGTGCCACCTGAAGTAAGCCCCACACAGAAAGACCAGCACTGCATCATCACACTGCCCCTTGGAAGGCATCTAGAATGTTGACCTTATAGAGCTAGATGGCAGAATGTTGGTTTCCAGATGCTGGGGAGAGAGAGCTGAGGATGGATCAGTGGGTACTATCGTCCTTTGGAGGGGCAAGTATGTTACTATTATACAAAGGGTTGTCAATATGTACTAATTATACACTGTGTATCTCAAATGCAAGAAGATTTTAAACATTTTCACCATAAAGAAATGATAAATGTCAGAGGAGATAGGTGTGTTTAACATGATTTAAATGTTATACAAAGTATATATGCATTGAAACATTCCCTAATACTTCATAAATATATACAGTTTGACACTTTGATGTATCAGTGAAAAAATAAATTTTAAAACTTGAGTTAAGTAACCTAAAAAAAAAAAGATTCCATATAATTCCATATAAAGCCCCATGACATACTCATAAAGGTGCTACACTTTAAGGATGGGCCAAGCACATGAAGAAGAGAAGGCAGAATCTGAAGACAACAATCTAACCTGTTGTTAAAATGGTTGTGTCGAATCTCTGTGGACCATTGTATTTTCGAGCAAATGGACCGAAGACTTGTGTCCTTGTACCAAATGGAAGTCAGTATGACTAAATGCAATACACAGCTGTGGAAGCTGAGATTCCTAAAAAGTTGTTAGGAACTCAAGACCACACAGCACTGTGGAAAACAGAAGAGAAGAAATTAAAGCAATTGCCACCTGCACCCAGACAAGCCCACACTTCCTCACAGCAATCCCAGGGTCAGCTCTGGTTGTCCCCCACCTTTTAAAGTTAGCAAACCTAGGTCTGCATGCTTAAGGGAGAAGCAGCAAGACTCAGTAGTTCCAGGTATGGAGCCACTGCGCATGCTTGGTTCCTGCAAAATCAGGCCCCATGTACTGAGTGCTGGTGTAGCACAGGTAAGGCTGAAATATGGGAGGTGAGCCTGTGGGAACCAGGAAAAAAAACACTAAAGCTGCCCACAAACATAACAGTCAAGCTGAAATCCTTGCCTCCAGACTCTCAGAGGACATGCTGACCTTGCTGTGAACCCAGCCTGGAAGCCTTGTTTTCATTGCAAAGCAGCTTTCTCCAACAGCTATTGATAAGAGTTGCAATTAACAGTGCTGATGCTGGGGGCAAATCTACCGACAGAAAATCCTGCGATTATCAAAATTATGACTGATAATGAAATGACTCACTTCAGCAGGTGCCAGGCCAAGAATTGGGATGCGAAACTCAGGAAATGGTCTGAGACTCACACCCAAGGAAGGTTCTCATGAGGCCCATGGCGGCAGACATCACAGAGGTCAGTTCTTTGGGGAACACCTGCCTTCACCAGCCTAGGAAAACTCCAGGGTAATCCATCATCCCTGCCCATTCCCACCCTGAGATGAGAGCCACTAGCCTGCTTGCAGATAGCCCAAGCTTTCTCAGTTGGTCCTTAAGAGCCCCATGGGTTCCTAAGAAATAACACATCACCTGCCGTACCTCCCCTGATTCTGTGGGTTCTAGCCCTTTGTCAGCCTCCCTGATCCTTGGACAAGCTGGGGACTCAACACCTCGAGTCTCCCAGACCTGCTGGAGATGGCAGAGGATCCCTAACATAACCCCTTTGTTCCTCATCAATCCCCATCCTTAGCTCACCCCACCATGTGTCCATCATCTGGGTTTCTTTCCTCTTCTAGATTGTTCTAGCAAGCTCACAATCCCTGCTACCCCTCACTCTCAGCACTTCTGCATTGTGGAGGGATGTGACCATGTCTGTCCTTCCTACCCATTTATTGTTCCCAGTGTGACGTGGGCACTGAGGGGTGCTGGATATAAGAAGGAGAGCAAATGGACGCCATGCTGCCCTTACAATCCCTCATCAGGTTTCCAATGTCTTCATGGCAGGGCGCTAGTTGTACTGTCTGAAATTCCAGTCTCTAGTGAGATGCCTGAGACATAGTACAAGTCATGTGGCAATACCAAAGCTAAGGAGAACATAATCACAGTCAGTGGGGAAGAGGGTTTATTGCTCTCTTAACGTGCTTAGGCCAAAAAAGAATCAATAGGTTTTCCATTGTAGATAATATATTTACATCTTAATGAAAACCATCAGTCCTTTAAAACTCACTGTCTAACCCTTCTCCTCCACACCCACCACTATAGTTCTCACCACTAGGATTTCAGTTCCTGGAGTCCAAGAGAAAACATTTGAAGAAGCCTCCTCAAACACCATATCCTAGGAGCTTTCTGAAACAGGCACCCTTCAAAAGGAGATTTGTCCTCTAACAGTAACTCCATGGCTGGTAGACCTCCCTATTCTACTTAGTCTATTGTTGACAGTTACACCCAGGAATCTAAAACTTGCAGGCAAGTTTCAACCCACAGAGGTTTCATATGGCCCAATGTTGTTTTGTAGAATCCAAATTTTATGAACTATGTGCTTCAGTTTGCCACTGGCCTCACCATTCTGTTACCTTACATCTTTCCCCAGTCAGCAAGGTTGTGCATTGCCTGTCTTCTCTTACTCTAGGCACATTTAGTTTGGTTTATTCAGGGCTGACACACAACAATTTAAAAGCTGTTTGAGTTCCCAAAAGACAGGGAAGGGCAAATGGGACTATTGGGGCCCTGTGTTATAGCTGAGCAATCTAAAGCTTGGGCCAGAGCTCCATGACTCACCAGATTCGTCATTTTTTGTGGTCATCCTGTTTTCGGTGTCAACCTGTTTGGTAGAGTTTTCAGTTTGGGGGGGGGGGTTCAATCTCCAGTGACTTCTGCCACAGTAGTGATGGCTGCCAGGGTCCTGGTTCCTCTGGTGTAGCATGAATCTTCAAAGTTCTTTTTAACAAAAATGCTGGAAGATCAGAGAAGCAGAACAAGCCACAGCTACCTCACCTGGCCAACTTCTCAGCTGATCTTGTTCCTCAGACTAGAAGCCTCTGTGTACTCAACTGAATGGGTCTCAGCTGAACTGCTTCTTGAAAGCCTAAAAGCTTAACCAGCCTGGTTCCTGGTCCTCACGCCTTATATACCTTTTTGCTTTCTGCCATCACTTCCTGGGATTAAAGGCGTGTGTCACAATGCCTGGCTGTTTCCAATGTTGCCTTGAACTCACAGAGATCCAGACAGATTTCTGCCTCTGGAATGCTAGGATTAAAGGTGCAAGTGCTACCGGTTTTTTTTGGGGTTTTTTTTTTTTTTTCTAGCCTCTGTATCTAGTGGCTGTTCTGTTCTTTAACCCCAGATAAGTTTATTAAGGTGCACAATATTTTGGGGAATACAATACCATCACACTCTGGAGGCCTCTTAGCTGGTGTCCAGGCATATCAGAGTCCTAGAAGTGCAACTTCCAGGATTCCTTGGCTCTTTGCACACTATCTTAAATGGATGTTCTATGTGCTGGGTAAATGTCCATGACTTCTATCCACCTAGTCAGCAAATATTTCCCAGAGCCTTCCCCTTCCAACCACAGATAAAATTGCATGCAGTGCCTGGGAGGGTGCCTGGGAATTTAATGTAAACCAACTAAAAGAATCATTGTCTATGGTTGAGAGTTACCTCCAGCACTCACTCTGTAAATGAGGGGAGGGTCGAGGTCTAGTCCATTAGAATGTGTCTCCCACATGGAAAAAGACTCAAGCCCCTTTGAAAGTATCTGTCACTAACAGTGGCATGAGATCATCACCCTGGAACATGGGGAAAAGATACACCATCTCAGCTAGATTCATCAAAGCAGACAGTGAAGGCACTGAAAATTTCCTGAAGATGAGGCAAGAGGAACACATTAATGTTTACAACTGAAGGCAAAACTGAACACAATACAAGCTCCAGCAACCACAGCGGGCCTGCTGTATCAGCTCCGCTCTCCTCAGCAGAATTCCTGTTCCTCTTATTCCAGAACATCACCATCCAGCAGCCTTCCCCACCCACCAAAGTTGACTCCAAAGCATGCCAGTGAACGGAGTTCCGCTAGAGTCTTAAAGATGTGTGGGGCAAAAACAAAGTCCTCCTGTGCTTTCTTCTGTGAGTCTTGTGTTTTAGGAGGATGAGATACTTTAAGTGAACAGAATGAATCTCTGCCCACAGGATTTCTAGCATCAATCCAGCAGTAAGAGGGAGGAAGAAGTCTTTGTTGCTATTTCAAGAACACCTGGAAAGATATGAAAGAAAAAAAAAGGGGGGGGCAGCCAAATACAGAAGACCTGGGCTCCTCAGAACAAATAATTATCCCACATATTGGGCTTTTGATAAGCTTTCATTTAGAGAAAATATTGCTTCCCTTTTAAGTACAAGATAATTAAAACCATGATTCGAATATCTCTAAGACAAGATATTTTAGGTTCTAAATCCTACAAATTCTTTGATTCCAAAAGCCTGCATGAGATGAGTCAGTGAGTGAAAGTGTCTGCTGCCAAGGCTGACAACTTGAGTTCAGTCCCCAGGACCAACCTAGAACCAACTCCTGCAAGTTGTCCTCTGGCCTTCACATGCACACCCACACATACACAGAAAAAAAAACAAAAACAAAATATATATACATATATATAATTTAAATTTTTCTTTTAAATATTTGATTTCAAAAGTTGGGTCCCACCCATCCTTGTCATATGTAAACACTTCCTCAAGTCTGGCCAAAATGTCCTGGTAAATATTCAAGATAGGACCCTAAAAACTAGCTTGAGGATTTTGCACTCTCTGACTATCCAGGCCCCCACCTCAAAGCCAGCATTCCGGAGCCTAATCCTCACCTCTCTAGCAAAGGCACTGACATCTACCTATGGGCCCAGCGGTACACTGAACTCCCCCTCCCCTCCTCCGTTTCCACATTATTCCCATTAATAAATTCCACTGGTTCTATCTTGAAAACACATCTGGAACCTGACCTCCCCAGCCTGCCTGCAACAACCATCATGAACTCTGGTCTGGACCACAGGAAAAAAGTTCCTAGCCATTTTCCCTTGCTTTCCCGACTTCGGTGGGGATGTTAAAGTATGAACTGAGAGACGGACCACTCAGACAGCTCATCAGGTGACGACCTTTCCCTGACAACTTGGGTCCAATTCCCAGAACATGATGGAAGGGGAGGGAAGGGGAGAATGTCTCCTGAAAGTTGTTTTCTGACTTCCAACAAACATGTGCCTACACAGAGAGAGAATAACAAATAAATAAGTAAAGTAAGTAAGTAAGTTAGGAGTATTTACTAAGCAGGTTTTCTGTGTTTAGAATCTGTTCCTCTCATCCAAACTCTTGTCCAAGTCACGCAAGGTTTGCTGTGAGTAGGTAAGAGGAACCGAGACTGAGGAGTTCCATTACCCACCCCTTACTTCATCCTCTTTTGACAGCCTCAGATTCATTTCTTCCATTGACCTCACCCAAAACCGCCTTCTCCATCATTTATTTGGCAAACACCTACTGGGCAGCTAGTAACAGGCATTCCAGACCTCGTCCAGATACTAGGAATATAGTAATAAGCAAAACAGATTTTTTTAAAAAAATCAACAAAATCTGCCCTTGTAGAGTTTATATTCTGGTGAGGGTGAGTAGGGGGAATTACTCACTTATCTTTCCAGTTTGTCTTTTCTCATTCCTTGGGGATGAGGACTTTCACCATCTTGATCAGTTTCCCCTCTTCAGAACTATGGCTAATTGTTAATGCCCAATCAATACTTATTAATGAATTAATGGGTGAGAGACTCTTAAGTCAAGTCTATGCTCTGCCCAGAATAAATATCTAATTGCACTCTGCCCTGAAAAAAAGTGCTAACCATCCATGAAGGAAGCCATTACAACGTTCTCATCTGTCTTCACCACACATTGGGAAACCTGGGGTACAAATGTTTCACCCACTTCTGAGCTAGAAAGATTAGGTAAGAAAGAAAGTTACTCTTTCAAGCATTGGGTACACCTCTTTCTTGGTGCTGGGTGGAAATTCCTATTTCAAGTATCAGGCTGCCTGGTCCCAACCACAATATCTCCATCTATTCTTACCAGTCCCCTAGGACAAAAAAATCCTAGAGGAGGCCCTGTTTGCTTGGTCCAAGGTGGCATCTCCTCTCCCTTCTCAATGTCTTCACAAAGTGAGTCAATTAAACTGACAGCTGTTTCCATCATCAAGCCCTGTCACCTTTTCCAAAGCTTTTAATAGAGGTATCCCACCCAGTCTCTGGCAGATGAGGGGGGACACTCATTTTTACAAGGTGGGTTAAGAAGCTAACTTTGGAAATAGTGTTTAGTATCTCCTTCAGCCAGTGCCTCAACCACCTCATAGGCAACATCTAATTCATCTCCCTGACTTCCTAAGACAGGAAAGCATGTTTCCTTTTTGTTATTATCCTCTTACAGCAGCAGAGAAAACACGGAGAATCAGCGCTTTCCTCTGCAGGGTGGATCTGGCCAAACTGCACAGCTGCTGCCTCCCCACAAAACCCTGAGCATCGGATCTGGTTGCCTCACCCTGGGAAGCTGCAAGAGGAAGAGACAGAAAACAAGAAATCTAAAGACCACCCCCCACCCCCATCTGTGACAGGACAAAGTGTCAGAGAAATCCTGTGCTTAGGACGCTGCCTGCTTGCTCAGTCCTTGCAAAGTACCAGCGTGCTTTCTTTGAGATGTAACAAGCTCTCACATTGAAAGATTCTTTTTTATCTCCCTGGGAAGTTGGCTATCTGGAGACTGTGTTTTGAAATACATATATTGACAACCAATTACATAGCTCTGTCTCTGTGGTGCCTTCACCTTAGTCAGGTGGATTTCCAGTCCAGATAGTGATCTGCTCAGAGCGGTTTCATTTACCCTGGGCTGTCTCTCTCTCCCTCTTGGGGCTTCTCAGCAGCTTACTGTCCCTGGGGAGAAACGATGCACACTGAGCCTAGAAGGAGGCAGAAAGGCAGAATCATGGAGATGAGGAGGGTGGGTGCCCCCAAAAGTCAATTACATCCAAAATCCCGGGTCTGTAAATAGCCATTCCACTGTTTGCCTATTCTCTACCTAAATCAAGTTGCTTCTCAAATATCCCTGGAAGGATATGCCAAGGCTACCTTGAGTCTTTCCATCTACTGTCCTATATTCTGGACATGAAAAAACCGAATAACTCATTCCAGTGGGGACGGGGGCATCTGAGACTTAGTGTCTACGAGCAATAATTCAAACTGGGCTCTCTGATATATGAGGACTTCAGGAATAGTCAACTGCAAAACCATAGGTAAAACTGTACAGACACAGAAATGTGTATATTATTAAAGGGTTCTGAGTTTTCATCTGATTTGCATATTGTTCTGTTCATTTACGATATTCAGAAGTGCATAGCCAACTGAATGACTGCTAGGAAGTTTTTTTTTTTTCCAACAATTGGATAAGAAAATTGAAGGAGAGGTGAAGGGCAAGCAAGCCCTCCTCTGATCCTTAATTCTAACAGCTGACATGCATGGGAATTTCCCAAGTGCCAGCAGTTCTTCAGAGCACTCTCTGTTTATGAACTTCCCAGTCCCTCCTAACAGCATGTGAAAACCTACTATGACTCAGCCCATTCTACAATTGATGACGTCAAGACATCATCAAGCAAAAATCAGGCCTGGATCTGACACCAGAGAGCCTGACTATGGAGTCTCTACTCTTGACCACAGCATCATGTGTGTATAACCGTCTAACCTTCAGCTTCACAAATGAAAGCTCCTCCCTGTGGCTCCTCTTCCCCAGACAACCCTGAACCCCACACCCACAATGCACCACAGAGACCATGCTTTTGGCAAACCTTCTCCAGAAACCAGACACAAGATGGTCTATTTCAAGCAAGTGCTTTGTAAGTTGCATAGTGCAGGATAAATGTGGATCAGGATGACAACCAAGGTCTATATGGTACCTGAGAAGGTAAATTTTTTTAAGTCATCCCAAGTGCTGCAGGACATTTCTAGTTGAACCAATACACTTTTTGCTTTATTTGCTGGTGACCATGCTTTACACTTAGGAGGCATTGCTCACAGAGTACATTTAAATGCATGAAATACAACACCCTTGCTTCCAAGCACTGGGAACATAAAATTCCCCAACTAGCACATCTGGCCTGCTAACAGCACAGATGTGTGTGCACCGTGCATTCGAAGTGTTCAGGATTTTCCCCCAGTGCTCTGCAGCCAGTGGGTGCTCAAATATTTTGTCAGTATCGATGGTGACATCATGAGAGGTTACATTTCTCCTAATATTATTAGACCTCATTTCAAATTCAAAGTGTCCAATATGATCAAGTCAGAGGTCTCAGTCATAATTATTCCAATGAATAATCCTCTTCATCTTATAGAAGGTCTTTTTTTTTTCACAAGATCTCAAAACTCCCTAGATGTAGAAAATATATCTTCCAGCCAATTTGATAAGTCTTCTTTTCCAGAGTTAAAGAGCAAATAAAACCTGTGATGAAAACTGAGTAGAAAAGATTAGACTATGAAAACAAAACTGAATTACTCCTGCTTTTTTTCCTTAGTATTAAAACTCCTCAGGATGGCTTTCAGCTGATTTCCTGCCTATTTGCTCATTTATTCATTCAACAAACATCTCCTGAGCACTTCCTATGTAGCAGGCAGTGTCCTAGACTTCCCAGATGCATCTATAAGCAAAACAGGCGGATTCCAATCCCTGTAGCATTTACATCTGTGAGACAGTAGACAAGCAAACATCACAGTAACAAGTGAAGAATAGATAGCAAATTAGAAAGTAATAAGAGCTCTGCAGAAAGCAGAGTGGGGTAAGAAGGTTAAGACAACTGGGAGGCTGAGGAATTCCCACTTTACATGAGATAGAGAAGACTCCACTGAGAAGGTAGGTGTGAAGAAAAGCATGAAGTGGGAAAGGGGATGGGATTCATAGATATCTGGAAGAAGAGAGATGCAGGCAGAGTGCTGGGGAGCTTGAAGACGTACAACCTACCTTGGAGGATCAGAGAAGCAGTATGAATGCACCAGGGATGTGGTGACAGAGTATGAGATCAGAGGGTAGAGAGTCTGGGAGGGGCTTGGCCATGTAGGGCTGGTAAGCTCTTCTGGAGGTTTCTGCTTTCTTCTGTGGAAGATGGGAAGCCACTGTCATGTTGGAATCAAGAAAGAGGTGGTGGTTGATGGGGCTTAAATGGATTAAGAGGTGAATGGATTAACTTGAATGGACTGAGAGGTGCCTGGACATTTCCAGAGAGGATTATCTGAAGGGTGAAGAGCCATGCAGAGTGTAGGCAGCACCATCCAGAAGCTAAAGGCCTGGATGAACTAAAAGTGAGAAAGACGACTAATATAGGCCTTCATCACCATTTGCTTCCTGGAGGCCATGAAGTGAGCTCCCATGCTCTGCCATACCCTCTCAGCTGCGATGGATTAACACCTCTGAGACTGTGAGCCAAAACGGACCTTTATTCCTTTAACTTGCTTGGCTCAGGTGTTTTGTCATGGTGATGGAAATCTAACACAAGGAGATGGATTCTGTTAAGAGGATCCCCACTTCCAGCTGCTATGTGAAGATCAAATGGTATCTGGGAAGGTTCAGGACAGAATCAGAAACAAGGGCAGGAAGATCAATTAAGATGTTAGTGAGTCACTTCAGCAAAAAAGGGTCAGTTGAACCTGGGAGGAAACTGTGGAGACAGTGGGACATGTCCAGATTCTGGATATCATTTTGAAAGTAGAGCCTATGAGATGTCTTGATGGATTAGATCTAGGGCACAAAATGAAAGAGTCTGGAATGACTGGGCTTTGGAGCCTGCACAGTTTATTACCAAAGACAACCAATTCCTCAGTTCTTTGTATGAAGACTAAAGGGAAGGAGTGGGAAGAAGAAATGCCCTTGGCTTATAATGGCAGCAGGGGCTGTCCAATGACAGAAGACAGGAGCGACTGTATCCTATTCTGCCTGCAGCCTCACCCCAGTAGATGCACTGCAGGCATTTATTCTCTGCCCTTTGACATTACCAACTTCCTGTAGACCAGGACATCCAAGACTCAAAGGGTGCCAGGCCTACCTAGTTTCAGTATTTCCTTTCTTTTCCTCTCTACTCTTTGGTCTTGCAGCCACACTCAGAGCCCGGATCTTGTGGGACTGGTGAATAAATGTTCTGTTCAGGAGATCAGAGATGCAGATTGTATTCCCCTTTGACTTCCAATTCTATAGGCAGAATGGGTTAAACACAAATTTCATGAATTAAGGAAATACCACGTATTTTTTTCCAAATCTATCTATAAAGTGGTTTAGCAAGTGACATATTAGTTGCAATCTAACCCAGGCCCAGAAGTTCATATTTGTTCTTTTTATAAAAGGCACCTCATTAAATCACTGTCTAGTCCGTAACTGGCTTTATTGGGACATAAATTCATTTCACTAAACCAATAAATGTTAATTCTTCACCCTGGAGACTCGAGTTGGTCTGGTTTTATCCTGCTCCAGCTCCTGAGGCTGCCATCAATTACTCATGTTTGGGTTTATATGTCATTATGGAATCACTTTAGCTAGAACTAACGGGAAGTGAAAGGACAATAAAGCTAAGCCTCGTTCCAAAGAGAATATACCGAAGAGGGCATTCACCTGAACCCCATTATTCTTTTCTATAAATTAAAATACCCTGGCATTCTGCAGCAGCAATCCATTATATTTAGATTCTCTGCAAAAGCCAGGGCAGGCGAGTGGCGGATACTAATGAAGGCAGCTGGAGGGTCTGGGGAGGAGACAAGTTCAGACTCACAAGATTTGGGTTGGAAACCTACTTTGCAATACCTAAGTGTGACTTTCAGCCAATTGCTTAATGTCACGGAAACTCAGACTCGCAGTCAAATCGCATACGAAAAGAGCAGTTTCAAAGACTGGGGAGAAGTTCCTGAGACAGCTGGGGGTGGGGGAAGATGGGTGCCTAGCCAAAAGGTTCTCTCCCTTCTTTCCCTGTTACTAACCCAGCTGCTAAGACAATTGTTTATACCAGCACCCTTCCATTATGGTCCTAAACATGTGATTTAACCTCTTTGGGCTTCAATTTTCCCATTAGAAAAATAGGCCTGATCATATCTGTCTTCCATTTACCCTTGCAAGGTATGCTGATAGGAATCATCTCTGTAGAGTTCTTAACATCTCACCAGAAACCAGGTCAGTTTCAGAGAACCACAAGACCACTGAAGCGGGGTTCCATTTTTTAAAAAACAAAGGCATTATCTCTTCAACCCAATGTTCTTTCCTATGATGGAAGGCTTCTCTTTAAAGCTGTCAGCTCTTTTTTCCCTTCAGATAGAAAATGGCTTCCTCTCTCAGAACCATATATAACTTCAGAAGCAAGGAGGTGGGGGTGAAAAAGCAGACTTGGCAAAAAGTAGAGGTGAATTGAATGCCTGTACATCCCATTCCAGATAAACTGCCCTTGGTGTAAAACAGTCAGTAACATTTTACAAGGGAAAGGTGTGGATAAATGACTGCAGTCCCAAGATGGTGCTCCTGATGGCTTTTTATAAACCATACACGCTGCCTAGACACCTCTGAGCCTGCACCTCCTACTATGGAGAGTGTGAAAGCAGGGCTGTAAGCCAGCCACATTGGCAGTGCCAGCCAACTACAGCTAGACCTCTCTCCTGCAGGCCAGAGAGCCTCCCATCAGCACCAGCTCCTACCCTAAACCTGAGGACATCTGAGGGCCAGACTCAGCCCTGCAGAGGTGCAGAGGGATTCTGTACAAGACCCCCAGCCAGAGACTGTACAATAAAGCTACAAAGTGAAACAGGAGAGGCATGAGCTTGGAGTCATAGTGGGAAGCTGATCCTACCATTGACAAGCATCATGACTGTAACACGAATCTTAAAAGGTCTTATTAAATAAAAAGCATGGGAGCCAGATGTTGGAGTGAATGCTGAAAGATCAGAGAAGCAGAACAAGCCACAGCCAACCTCAACTGGCCACCTTCTCAGCCGATTCTGTTTTCTCAAACTAGAAGATACTGAGTCCTCACCCAAATGGATCTCAGCTGAACTGCTGCTAAAAGCCTAAAAGCTTAAAAGGGCTCTAGTTCCTGGTCCTCATGCCTTATATACCTTTCTGCTTCCTGCCATCACTTCCTGGGATTAAAGGTATGGGTCACCATGCCTGGCTGTGTCCAGTGTGGCTTTGAACTCACAGGGATTCAGACAGATCTCTGCCTCCTGAATGCTAGGATTAAAGGTGTATGTGCCACCATTTTCTGACCTCTATGTCTATCTAATGGCTGTTCTGTTCTCTGACCCCAGATAAGTTTATTAGGGTGCACAATATATTGGGGGACACAATATCCCCACACATGACCTTGAACCACTTTCTCCTTCTGTAGGATGTATGTTGAGAGGATAACGTGCTATATAACATGGCTAATGACTTGACATATACTCACGGTCAATATACTGTTATGTTTCCTCCTTGTTACTGAGCTGGGCTTACCTAGTCCACACCAGAGTGTTGCCAAGAATTGGGGAATTTGTAAACAAGGATACTGAGGCATAAAGTGATTTGCTCAAAAGCCACCCATATTCAACTTCATACTTTTTCACTGCAGAGTCCCAATTCTTTATCTAATACAGCCACTGAGACTGGGAGAAGTAAGTGAGCTGGTTAAGCACACTTCCCAGGGCTCTTGGCAAATACCAATCAGGGCCTACTTGTTCCTGTTACAGTGTTCTTTGTGTTAGCCTAGAATTGTAGAATCATCCAAAGCACCCATACACACACACCAAAGCAACTGCACTCTCAGAGCCACGCTCCGAACGTTAACAGAAGAAATTGAGATCTTTCAAAGTCTCCTTGGGTATCCTGTTCAGGGAGCCCACAGCCTGCTGTTCTTAAACAGCCTCAGCTCTCAAAATGTTTACAACCAAGTCCAAAGAATATGGTCCACAGCCAAGCGGCAGGTGACACCACAGAGGAAACCCAGATGGGAGGAACTGTGTGGGTGGGACTTCCTGAAGGAAGTGAGACTTCAGCCAACCACAGAGGAGACATGAGTCAGACCAAATGAAGGTAGCACAGTATCCTGGGGGTGGAAATGGGGAGTCAAGAGTCACAGCCTTAGTGACTGTGGCCTGTCAAGAAAATTGGAACTGAGAAAAACACACAGGGAGAGCGAGGGAGAGAGAAAGACAGAGACAGAGACAGAGAGATATATTAAAAGTCAAATTAGCTAATTCTGTCTGTTAACTACATAAAGAGTTTGAGCCCAGTGACATCAGAGACACCTGTTGCTTGTTACATGATGGACTAGTGAACATATCTGTGACTGGAAGGGCAAGATAGGATGGAGAAAGACAGCTAAATCATTGTTATGTACAACATACTTCTGGGTGCTGTACAGAAATACTTGTGATTTTATAGCACCCAGATTGATAAGAGTATCTAGTGGAAAAAGAATAATTTAGCCATTAAATAATGGTCTTAACTTTTTGTGAGCCACTTCTCCACAAATAAGAAGGCAAAACAACATGTTGGAAAATAGTCCTAGTCTGCAACTGAAACCTAGCTGGCTGGACAGTTATTCAAAGAGCCCATTAAATGCCGATGTCTTGCTCAAGCAAACTCTCTAATGCCACCCCACAGAACCCTTTCCCTTGGCTGTCTCAGATGAAGATGTTCAAAAACATTGGGGAAGAAATGGACCACATGTTTCCCAAAAGTGCAGATTGTTCCAACTCAGGAACAACCCCAAGTACTGCATAAAGAGCCAGCTTACCAACATCAACAAAGACACACAAATAAAATTATGTGTGACATGAACAAATGGAAACCCTGTGCTAAAGCTTAGAGTGAACAGCAATATGTGGAACAATTTAATTGATTGTAGTGTGCGAGAGAGAGAAAAGTATTTTTGATCACTGCGTGACGTGATTGCCAAACAAAAGCTGGCTGATGCAATTCTCTATTAGAAAGAAATAGGAACGAACACAACAAATGAACACAACCTGGCTTTTGTTTCCAGCTGGTACAATGTAGGCGGCCCAAGGATGGTCCCAGAAGGCATCATGAAGCAGTGATTTTTTGAGGCACTGAGATGTCCTTGCCTACCCCAACAGGAACATCATGAAACCTTATCTCCCACTTCAGATAAAAGTTAATGTAGGTTACAGTAAGATGATTCATGGATTGCTATGACCTCTCCTGAATCTCTACCTTTCACCTCATTCATTGTTTGGAACATGGCTTTGGTTATAGAACTCAGTGACTTAGAAATTGTAAGTATAACCCTTTTGTCTTAGAGATTCTACTGCAGTGTTAAAAAGCAGCTTGGGGAGGAAAGCGTTTATTTTGTCTTGTAACTCTCAGGCCACACACTCCATCCTTGAGGGAAGTCAGAACAGGAACTCAAGGCAGGAACCTGGAGGAAGGAACTGAAGCAGAGGCCATGGAGGGGAACTGCTTACTGGCTTGTTCATCATAGCTTTCTTGGTCTGCTTTCTTATAGAACCCAGGACCAACTGTCCATGGGAGGCACAGCCTATAGTGGGCTGGGCCCTCCCACATCAGTCATTCATCATTAAAATTACCTACATAGTCGCCTACAGACAATTTGACAGATGGAGGCATTTTCTCAGTTGAGGGTCCCTCTTTGCAGAAGACCCTAACCTATGTCAAGTTGACAGAAAAACTAGCCAACAAACCTTTCTAACTCCTGACACCTCTCAAAATGTCATTTTCTGAGAGTTCCATTATACTGCCAGCTGCGCTCATCAACATTTCTTTATACTAATGCAGGTTTCCTATATCTACCAGCTCAGACCCCCTGGAATTTGTCTGAATTTTCAGAGTATTATCTTTTAGTTTCACATTTATGCCCTACATACATGGTCTCTTTGCATGAAGATTCTGCCCATATCAAAAGATACCATGCATTAGTTTTATCATCACTGTTATCAAATAGACAAGGCCATGGTTTCAGAGGTTATAGTCCACCAAGATGAGGAGGGCATGGCAAACCAGAGATGTTCACATCATCAGCCAGAAAGCAGTGAGAAGGAAATACAGGAAAGGGCAAGGATATATAAGCCTCAAAGATACAGATTCTCAGTGACCTGCTTTCTTCAACTAATCCCCACCCCCTACTTTTCATCATCTCCCAGTAAGAATATGTGTTAAATCCAACAAGGGATTCCACTAACAGGTTAGAATGCTCATTATTCATGATCTAATCTTTCCTGGAAATATCATCAGACACCTCTAGAAGTATGGCTTTACTACTTACTTGTCCTAGGCATTTTTCAACCCAACCACGTTAACAATTAAGATTGACCATCACAAACACAATTCCCCATAATTGACCCATATTCTTTGGACATCGTGTTGTAAGGTCATTCTCAAACTAGAATATTTATAGCAAGAATTTTGGCTCCTTATCTTAAAGAAGAATTAGCACAGATGTGGTACTTGTCTTCAAATATCTAAACGATTATCCCATAGGTAAAAAGAGTCACCATATTTTGCAGAGTTTCAACACAAATAACTATATTTAAGATGGAGAAGAAGCAGTGAGGTATAATTTGGTTCTTGGTAAGGCAGAACCTCCTAACAATTAAAGTGATCTGTAAATGAAATGACCTATCTAGAAAAATAATGGCTTCCTAAGCACTGGAATCATTCCCAGTACATTCCTGGAGGCCTCGGAGCAGGGGTATTGCAAAATATAGCCCTGCCTTAGTGGAAAGTTGGACAAGATACTGGGGTATTTCCAAATATAAGGTTCTTCAGATTGCTAGATCATTGTTTGGATGACCAGGGTGCTCTGTGGCTCTCATATGTATAGATATGAGGTAGATCATTGAATCTGCTCTGGAAAAAAAAAGATATAGAAATAACAAGATAAAAGGTAGGTTTTTTTTTAAAAAAAAAAGAGAGAAAATATAGAAATGATAAAAGGTAGACTTTTGAATCTACTCAGAAAAGAGAAAAGAGAGAATATGGATATGATAAGATAAAAAGGTAGATGGATGCTAGATGTAGCACAAATCTCTAAAGATCTTATTAATAAAAACAAACCCAGAGTCAGGTATTGTGGTGAATGCTAAAAGAGCAGAGACACAGCACAAGCCACATCCAACCTCATCTTGCCAATTCCTCAGCTGAACTGCTGCTAAAAGCCTAAATGCTTACAAGGGCTCTAGTTCCTGGTCCTTGCACCTTTTATACCTTTCTGCTTCCTGGGATTAAAGGCATGTGTCACCGTGCCTGGCTATGTCCAGTGTGGCTTTGAACTCACGGAGATCCAGACAGATCTCTGCCTTCTGAATGCTAAAGGCATGTGTGCCACCATTTTCTGATCTCTGTGTCTATCTAGTGGCTGTTCTGTTCTCTGACCCCAGATAAGTTTGCTAGGGTGCACAATATATTGGGGGACACAGTATCACCACATTTATGAAGTACACAGGCCTCTAAATACCAAAAGACAGGCACAAAAGCAGAGAAAAGTTGACTTTTTATCTAGTCTATCCTCCTGATTTTATTACACAAAATGGATGAGACTTGGGAAATTACATTATTTCCCTAGATAAGCTATTCTAGTTTATATCCCTGATCAGAAAGATTTCTGTTTTTTTTTTTTTCTTCCTCCTAAATCTCCAGGCCTAACTCTTAAGCCCATTCCTTCTGGCTTTATGCTCAACGAATATGAAGAACAATCAATCAAATTCCTCATTATACCAATTCACACAACTAAAAATGGATTGCATAAGGCTTCTGTTCTTTAAACTGAGAGATTCCAGTTCATTTCCTGCTCTTCTTAAATATTCTTTCTAATGATCACTTCCCCAAGTTCCCCTAAAAGTTCTCTAAAACTGAACACAGAACTCATAATGACTCCCTGTTTTCTATAATAGTGTTTCCCAAAAGTGTTCCATGGAACATTAATTGATAGTTATTGCTTTTAAGTGCTCTGTGACCAAATAAATGTGACACATTCCAGACTAAGTAAGGTTAATTGGATTCCTCAAAGCCCTGGATGTGTACCATGAGTCTCCTAGACCATAATACTGCATGTAGCATCTCCCAAACTTATGAACACAGAGATCTCTTTTGGAGCATGCCTCACATCCCATGCTCCAGAAAACACCATTTGGGAAGCATGATAGCAAAATATTAAAACTGTACCACCCCACAAGGATCTCCAGACTGAAGCTCTCCTCTGACCATGTGACTTTGTAACTGTCTCCATCTCTCCAGGGAACCTGCCAGTATACAATTTATGAGCTCACCTTCCCACTCCCACGCTGGTTAGCACCCACCACCACCACTACCACCACCACCACCAAGTCAAATCTTTTCCAAACGTCAATCCTGGTTGCTGAGGTCTGCGTGTTTGAATACTTGGGTCCCAGCTAGTAGCACTGCTGAAAAGGTTGTGGAGCCTTTAAGAAGGTGAAGCCTCATGGCAGGAAGTGAGTCACTCAAGGAGGGACTTGAGGTTTTGGAGCCGAGTCCTATTTCCTGGCCACTCTCTGCTTCCTATCTATAGTTGAAGGATAACCAGCCAGCTTTCTGCTGCCATGCCTTCCTTCCTTTCCTGCTGCCACACAAACCAAAAAAAAAACAAAAAACAAAAAACAAAAAACAAAAACAAAAAACCTTTCTCCCTTAAATTACTTTTTGTAAGGAATTTGGTCACCACAATGAGAAAAGTCATACACTGGCTTGAGCAGAACCTGGTGTTGAGTGATTATGAGAGAGGCTAGAAACTAGAATCTCAGCCAGTGAAATGATTTCAAGAGACAGCTGAGACAATGAGGAACAGAAAAGTTGACTTGCTCCGATCACACAAATGGGCAGGGAAATTGTCAGAACTGAGACTCCAACTTCCAAGTGCTTGATGCTACATCAATGGACTGACCTGCAAGCCAAGAACCTGCTAAGGAAACATACTTCTGGCCTCACTTCAAGCCCCCTGAATCAGACCACCTTTCCAACAGTCTCACAGTGTATCCTGATACACCACCAAGTTTGAGAACTGCCATATTCCACAGCACCATCTCCCTAAGCAGGGTCACACGTACAGGCCAACCTGGCATCTGCCAGCAATTTACTGAGCAGTATATCTGAGCCTCTTTCTGTTTCTGTGTTGGTAGGAGCTGGTCAGACCTGTTTTCCTCTAGGCTCCCTTCCAGCAATCTGAGTCTGTCATTTCTAAGTGCTACCTTACTTATGTTCAACACTTACCCATCTATTTCACTGGTACTGTTCTCTCCAGCCTCTGCACACTTCTATAACTAATATTAAAAGTTAAATGATGATATATTTTACAATATACCAACTTAAAATAATGTTTTTGGCTTATTTCCAATGTGGCAGGTGCTCTACAGATGTTACTAATGCTCAGAGCAGTCCTAGATTATCTAACCTTTCTCATTGTATGATAGAAAGCCTAGTATAACAACCTAGAGGGAGGAAGATTTGCCTTAGCTCATGGTCTCAAATAGTTCAGTAGACAGTCCCTAGACTCTGGATTTTAGGATCTGTGATAAGACAGAACATCTAGGCAGCAAGTATGTTATTGGGAAACTATTCGTCTCATGCCCATGTAGGAAGCAGAATAAGGAAGGAAGGGCTGGGGACAAGATTGCCACCAACGACTGGCCCCCAGTGACCTACTTCCCCCGACCTTGGCCAGCCTCCTACAGTTTCTAGAACCTCCCAAAATAGCACCACCAAGTAGAAAGCAAACACTCAACCCAGAAAGAAGCCTATGAGGAACATTTCACATCCAGGAGAGTAAATCCTAGCACTCTAACATCTCTATTTTAACATAGAAACTAGATGTATATAATGTGAAAATTTTCAAGATCAAGCCACTTTTTAAGCTGTGTGATTTCTTTATTTTAAGCATTATTTTGTTTGTGGTGTGTGTGTGTGTGTGTGTGTGTGTGTGTGTGTGTGTGTGTGTGTATGCATTTGATATAAACATATAGCCATACATGTGATGGTCAGAGAACAATTTTGTGGACATTCTTTCCTTCTGCTGTGGGTCCAGGAATTGAATTCAGATCATCACCAGGCTTGTGTGGCAGATGCTTTTACCTGCTCTGCCATACTGCCAGCCTGTGGATTTCTAAACCCGACATTTCAGATGCTGTGCTTGAGACACCAGGCCGTGAGCTTATGGATAGGAGTGTAGATGAAACTATCAACAGTCTTATTAAATAAGAAACACAGAGCCAAATACAGAGTTAAAAACCCAAGAGATCAGAGCACTAGCAAAGAGCCAAGACTATCTCTAGCTTACCACTCGCTGCCATCCTTTCCCTGAGAGAGAGCCCTTCTCCCTGTGTGACTTGTCTTTTTAATTGCTTAAGCCCAGCCACATGACTTCCTTATCACTGCCTGTCTATACAGACCTCCTGGTCTCTGTAGTTGGTACTGACATTAAAGGTTCTTGTCACCACGCTTGGCTGTGTCCTTGACCACACAGAGACTCTGCCTGCCATCGGATTAAGCGCCTGACTGCTGTCCCTGGCTTGCTATGACTTCTGACCCCCAGGCAAACTTTGTTTATTAACATTTTACAAATGAAATCACATTTCAGCACAAATAAAATCTCTATATGGGAGTTTTCTCATTAAAGATGGAGTCTCTCTTCACCATGCATCCTCTACAACAGCAGCTCCTAGACGACCGTCAAGTAGGCACTCAATAAACTCTTGCTGACTTGATTAACCGCTTAACTCTCCTTCTACCTGGAACACAGACCGTGTCTTCTTTGATGTTGTGAAAACATGTTAAACCAAGAGACCATCTGTAAGTTTCCAGTTAACTTAGAGTGGAAAATTACAGCTTCGTAGACTGCACCTGTATACATGAGCTTAATTAATAAGCTTATCTTGGATTGAATGAGTGGCAGATACAGTGCCTTATGCAAAAGGCACTGAAGAGCATGGCAATGCGGAGGGGGCATATTTCATTTTTCTTGTTCCATACTATTAAAACCATGTTAATGAAAATGCATTATTAGTGGTAATAATAATAAAGATGAAAATCCTCCCTCTCCTGATCCCTTACAAATGTTGTTTTTCATTTCGAATCCCCAATCCTCTGGGGAGAAGTGGGAGGGAGTGTCACAAATCCAGATAATGATCTTGGGTATTACACTGTTCATTTGGAGCTCTGATTTAGCTAAGCTGACAGATGTTGGGGAAAAACATGTCTAGCCTGAAAACTCTCTGGTGGCTGCCCAGCTGTGGCTGCAAAGAGGAGTGAGCTTTCTCAACAGAGCTTCACATTCATTTAAATTCAGGATTTGACATGCAGAATCATTGCTTTGCTCACAAGATAGAGGGTAAAGTACCCTGGTGTTAGGAAATGACTCCAGACCGATGCTTTGGGGAAGGATTTGGGACTAACCACACAGCTCCTTGTGAAGTCCTTCAAATGGCTGCCCCTCCTTATGCTAGGCTGTCTGGACAAAATCTGCCTTGTCATAACACAATCACCATTTATACTAGGCAAAAGAAACACACCTTTGTTTTAACCATCAGCAAGTGACATTTCTCCTGTTCGCTCCCCAGAGCAGTTTAGAAGGGGAGGGGTTCTCTAATTCACCTTAAGTGGTCCAGGTTTCCCTAATGACAGCCTGAACTCAGGGTTGTGTTTTTCTGTTTGGTTTTGGTTTTGGTTTTTGGTTTGGTTTTGTTTGCTTGTTTGTTTGTTTGTTTATTCAAAATAAATCGGCAAGGGGCACCATGGGAAAAGCAGGCTCAGAAGGGACAAAGCCATTTCAAGAGTGACCTTTGAAGTCCTTGGGCCTCGGTTTTCCCAAATAGGAGAGAATTTAAGGCATTTTGATCTCAAAAGAGAAAATCTGCTAATTAGCAGAAGGCAGAAGGCCAGGCTCTTGTCAGCAGCAGCGGAGGGAGGTCAGCCCTCAGCCCAGCCTGCAGTGAGCACCAGGGAGACGGAGACAATGCCAAGGATGGCTCTGAGCTGGAGACCTCAAACAAACAAACGAGCCTGTGTTTCAGAAACCTGTAGAACTAAATATACAGCACCTAAAAAGCCAGCGTGTGCTCTGAGAGACAGAAGCCTTCCTTCCTGTGATCATCATGCCAAGGTCTGCTTATTACAACCAGGAGGGAGGTACTTATAAACACAGTCAAATGAATTCACAGAAAAAGAAAAGCGTCGATAGTTAATTTGTCACCCTAGATGAGTCCTAACCACAGGTCTCTTGGAAATATTCATCTCCTCATTCCTTCCTCACCTCGTAAGTGGATGAACCTGCAAAGGAGGTTTGAAGGTGATGCTTTAAAGAAGGAGTCACTTAAAGGTCAATGTCACCAGAGGGATGGAAGAGCTGTGGGGAGACACTGCACCTGGTTCACTATGAGGCTCTTGGACTGTTATTTCCTGCTTAGACTATGAACCCTAGACATGTTCTCAATAATTTTAAAGTTAGCCATCTCCTTTAGATGACATTAGTGAACTCACTTTACTAGAAACAGCTCTCTTATAAGCTCATCAAAATTCACCCACTTGACACAAGCTAGAGAAAAAAGTATTAATCTAGGGTCAACTGTCCTTGAGAATGCCTAGAATCTGTACTGTACATTTATCATTAAAAGAATCCAGAGTCGCCAAAGAAAGATATCTATTTAATTGGGTCACATGTAATATTTATAAGGTAAGGAAAAGATAGCATAATGCCAACTTTCTCTCCATATTGATGAATGTGAAGACAATAGTTCCTAACCAGATTTCATGCATCTTGCTTAAGGTCACCCAGCCCAGCATTTTACTCTCTCATTCAAAAAACATTTATGGACTATATTCTGATGGCCCAGGCTATTGAAATGACTAGACTTGGAAGGAAATTTCCATGGAGGAATGATGAGGCTATAAACTTAGATACACACAAGGGCTAGAGGAAAGAAAGCTCTTATTGACCTGTGTAGACAAATTTCTAAATGGTCTTATTAAATAAAAAACACAGAGCCAAATATAGGCTTAGAGATCAGAGAAATAGGGGAAGCCACCAGCCAACCTTACCTCACCAACTCTGCAGCTTCCAAATGCAAGCTACTTCCAGTTTTATCCATGCCTTTATTGCCTTGCTGTTTTCCCCTCTCATTTGGCTCTTAGCCCAGCTATATCACTTTCTTGTCACTGCCTGTCTGTACAGACCTCCAGGTCTCTATGGTTGGTACTGGAATTAAAGTCTTGTGCCACCATGTTTGGTTCTGTTCCCTAGTATGGCCTTGAACACACAGAGACCCTGCCTGGTAAGTGATCGGATTAAGGGCGTGTGCTGCCTGACTTCTTGTTTACTTAAAATGGCTGACCTTTTCCCCTGATCTCCAGGCAAGCTTTATTAAAGCATAAATAAAATATCACCATAGACATGGAGAAAGAAAAAAAAATACAGAGTAGAACCTAAATCATAAAGCAAAACAAACAACCCAAAACCTAACTGTGCCTCTCCTAGGATTCTGTTGCTCAGCTGTGACTATACATTGGGTCATGTGAAATTTCTCTAAGACCTGCAGTATGCACCCTTCTAGAGATAAGTTGAATCAGGATCTCAAATGCTAGACCCAATCAACTGTTTTTTCAAACAATTTCAGGCAATCCCATTAGCCAGTATCATTTAAAACCACTGTTTAAGACTAGGCCATCACCACTGAGCTTATATAATAATGCAATGTCAATTATCTCTTCATTCATGTGCACCTTATACCTTCTAGATTATCTGCCCCTTCAGGACAAGTTCTCAGGCATTTACCTCTTCCATACTCCCATGAATCCCACCCCCACCCCATGGTACCACACATACTAGATAAATATTCCGTGAACACATCTACTTCAATACAGAAGATAATGAAGTGGTGCTTGAACTGGTCAGTGAATATCTGGTGTTCATGACTCAAAGGCTAATGTACCAACCCAATTTAAAAAAATAAATAACAGATAGATTCAATTCAGCTATTTGGAAAGATATATACGATCAAATCCAAAGACAATGATTAACTTGATAACCAGCCACCATCTGCTAATGAGTTTTTCCCCCTAAAAGAAAAGTAGAAATAAAAATTTTTGCCCAAGATGATACAGTGCCTTTGATTAGAGGGCAAAGGACCTCAATTCCAGTGGAATTGAATTAAAAAAAAAAAAAAAAAAAGTTGAGTTGACAGCAACCAGCTCTCAGCTGGCAATCAATGGGTATAGAAGGAAATGAATTCAGTCTTTTGTTAGATTAACTGCTGGCCTTATAAAACGGAAGCCACTGAGAAACTGCGCCAAGTTTGGGGTCCACTAAATCAGCCAGAAGTTTCTATCACTGAAGTCTCCCTGAAAATGGTTGTCAGAGACAACAAGGCAGGTAGCAGTTGCTGTCTGGGGCCTACCTAGAGAGATGCTTCTCATTCAGGTGCCCACACCAGCTCAGCTTCCCCCATGCCCAAGACAGAGTGGAACTTTCCTGACTGAACTAAATCCTCCAAGCCTCATTAAATCACGCTTTAGCACCACATTGTTCGGCCATTGCCGTTCCCAGTGTTGTATGTCAAACCTGTCCCCTCACCGTCTCGGATAATAAAATGTTTTATGGGTTTTGCTGGATGATTGCTCTGAGTCCCCTTTATTTTGAAAATGGCACATAATAAATACCCCCGCAGAGGAGAAAGCGATTTGATGGAAAACACTACACTAGCAAGGCCAAAAGCAATCAGCCTCACCCAGAAAAGACAGCACAGCTGGTGGGATGCTGGAACTGTGTCCTTTGCGAATGTTCCCTCAGCCATTCATGAAAAGCACAACCAACAGGATGTGGCTCTGTGCCTCCAGAGAAGGGACACAGCCAGTCCGGCCAATTGGTTCCCTCATCGGTCAGTCACAGACTGGCTACAATGACCATCCCTAAGTTCAGTCAAAGATGCCTCACAGAAAGAAGAAATGGACACACATGCAGCATGTTAAAGAAGGGCTGATGACTCAGGATCACCGCAGGAGAGTCAGAAAGGGCATTGTGATTCTGGGCACATCTCTACCTTCCCTCTGAAGGCTAATCGGACCAGTGCCATCATTTCATTGAAAGTGAAACTGCCGTTCCCTCTCAACCAGCCTAATTTAGTTCATAAAGGAGGAACTTATCTGTAATCAAGAACATATGGAATTCTGACTCAAGTTCAGTCTGATATTTTGATAGCCCAATTCAATTATTTTAATAATACATAGGCTTGAGTTTTAATCCGACCTAGTTCAGTCGACTTTTCAAAAATGAAACTTTGATGCCTTGTTGTAGAAATTAGCATTTGGCTTTGGTTTTAAGTTACTAAATTGGTGTGATAGATTCCAGTCTGGCTTTGGAGCCTTAGTAAATGCTTTGCTACCGTCAGACTCATTAGCGTGGATCTCACCATGCCTGTGAATTGCATGCTCAACAGTATGATCACTGCCAGCACATTCTGCATATCATTTAGCCCAGAGTTAGGAAGTCGTTCCCCCCCCACCCCACCCCATTAGGGGTTAGAAGTGTGTGTCTCCATGGCTATGTATTAAATCATTTCTTTTTTGCTGACAGCTATTTGGAACTGTAAGGCAGCTCTTTAGATAACTTGGAAGCATCTAGGTTATCCAAAGAACTGGTTTGCTTCCTAGCAGAGTATGCAAATATCAACTATCTTCAAAGGGTGAGCTGATGTATCTACCCATGGTCACTAATGGCTATCTTTAATCAATGACACCATCTTTTAAGGAAAGAAATGAGTCAAATTTGTCTTGTAAGTAAAAGATAATTCATTAATGAGGTTATTACTCTTCCCAACCAGGACATTAGCCAGCAACTGGCAAAAAAAAAAAAAAAAGGTTCTTCTACCAAGGTTGTATCAATCTAGCAAAGACAAGTGTTTCTCTATAGTGAGTCTCAACTCCAACTTCAAAAACTTTCTCTAAAGTGACAGAGCTTCATCATAACTGCAATCCTGAAGGGCAGCCCATTGGAGAAGGGACAAAACACAGCTATTGTTTATCACAAGATGCTGGTACCAAGCAGTCAGGTCATTTGCAGCCAGCTGTTGGTAACACTGACTAAAACTGCAACCAGCCACAACCTCCAAGAAGAAACCAATACACCTCTGAAAGCTTTCAAGACTTGGGAGGTTAGAAAATAACCAGCTGAATTTGCATAATTCTTAGAGTCTACCCTAGAATACTAAATATCGAGAATGAAGCTTAGAGGTTTCAGAAGGTTCCAGAGGTCTTACAGGCTTTCACTTTGCCACATCCACAAGATTCAAAGGATAGATAAAGGTCATTGAGTGACCTGAAGATGTGATACCTCATAGTTATATTTGTTCATTTACAAATTACATGCATATATAGCTACATTAGTATATCAGAAATAATCTTAATTTGTGAAAAATAAATGCTAACTTATACATAAAATGGGCATTTTATAAGAATAAAATGAAACATAAATACATAAATCTCTTGTTTCTCATGATAGACTAGCTATCTCAATCAACCCTTTCTGGTGAAAACAAATATGCTAGCTACATAGATTTTGTTTTAATCTCTGTAAATGTGAGAATGAACCAGTAAGAAAGTAATGAATTTTCAGAGGCCAAAAACTAAATGAAGATTGATTCTGGGAAGTTCAATGGAGCATGGAGGCAACTTAAGGGCATTTGCTTAATCTGATAAATTTAAGCTTCAATTTTCACAGCCTGATGGGCTGAAGAGTACAGGAAATAAGGACTATGGCCTCTCCAAACAGAGTCAAACCTGAGAGTCCTCCTGGGAAGCTACATTTCCACACTGGATAAAATGAGAGCATATTCACCCCTCCCCTGAGGGGCTAGCTGAAAAACTGGACTGTTTTACACCTTGACCAAAAAAGAAACATCCCTTCAGAGTTTGTAGCCCATAGATTACCTTTTAAGCCCACAGTTACTGTCCCTTTGGCCAGAACCTGACTCTACAGTGGTCCTCAGCAGGTAGAAGCTACCCGCAGGAACAAACACAAGGTATTCTCTTCAACTCAACCCTTAAGAGTGCCTCCTGATAAATACATTCCAGGAAATAGGACCTTGTAGCAATAAACAAAAACAAAGATCACTAAACATGGAAAGCAAACATGGTAATTTGTGAAAGGGCAGAAGAAAACCTATCAACAGGATCCATCCCAGAACACTGGAAACACAAAGACTCAGACCACCAAAGACATACAACAAAGATATGTAAGTCAACCCACACTGACAGCCCTCCTTGCCTCAGTCGCAAAGGCAGCCATTACAGAAAGAAATGACAGCAAAGGCTGGTAAGGATGTGGACAAGGGAATCCTTATACATTCTGCTGGACAGAACACAAACTAGTCCACCCAGTATGGAAGTCAGTAAGGAGTTTCTTCAAAGATCAAAATGGAGCTCCCACAGGACCCAGACGTGGCACACTCAAATGTTTAACACAAAGGACTTTGAGGTCAACATGGTACAGGATACCTACACAGTAGTTCTTATTGCAGGGCTTTTCATAATACTGAAGTTATGGAACCGAACCTAGGTATCCAACAGCAGAAGGATGGATGGGAAAAACAGATGTGTTGTCATAGGCAATGGAATTTTATCAGCCATAAGAAAGAATGTAGTGATGCCATTTGCAAGAAAATAGAGACACACTAAGATAATGATAGTAAGATAATTAAGGTAGTCTCAGAAAGACAAATATGTTTCATCTCATTTTAACTCTAGATTTTATATAGATTCATAAAATCATGTACGTTTATGCGGCATGAAAGTAGAGGTGAAACTGTGTCTGGGAAACAAAGAGGATTGACGAGAGAGGAAAGCCTGTGGGGGTAGACATGTTCACCATACGATATGTATTTAATTTAAAAAAGTAATAATTCTTGAAACCCCACACATATATAATTTTTTAAATGGAAGAAAGAAAAGACATGCTGGAGATAGGAAAATAAATGACCAAACCTATTTGTCATGAAAAAATAAACATGAAATTACAATCCAACAGCTAGCTTCAATAGCAGGTTAGATCTGGCTAATAATACCGCTAGTGATGACTAATTTGCAGAACTTCAGACCTGGAAGGACAAAAATTGAAAAGTGCTTGAGAGACAGGGAAAGCAGAGTAAAATGGGCTCTCATATTAAATGAAGGCTGCAAAAGAGGAAGAAAGAAAGCAGGGAAGAGGTAATTATCAGGATGAACCAGTAAAGGGAACCTAAAGGAAGATAGCGCAGACTCAGGGCCTCTAAAGACTCCCAACCAGCAGACTTTTTAAAGGTTTAGTGAGTGTGTGTGTGTGTGTGTGTGTGTGTGTGTGTGTGTGTGTAAATACAAGTGCCCTTGGAGTCCAGAGGAGTCATCAGATTCCCTGGAACTGAGGTTACAGGAGTTATGAGCCACCAGATGTGGATGCCGAGGACAGAACTTCAGCCCTCTACAAGGTAATAAATGCTCGTAACTGCCGAGCCATCTCTCCAACCTCTCAAGCAGCAGAATCCTTTTTAAAGAAAAATCCAGCCCTAGATATAACGGTGAAACCGCAGAACACCACCAAAATAAGACATGCAAGAATGCACACACTGCCCACAAAGGAGGAACAATTAGATAGCTGAGTGCCCCCAGCAGCCAGAAGACAGAAGAAGTACATCACAGTGCACTGAAAGGGAATGACCTAGAATTGGATGCTGCTCCTCAACAAATTCTAAAATAAAATCTGAAGAATGTCATCCAATCTGGAAAAAAAATGAACCTCAAATTATCTGATGAAGAAAATATGATGAGGAGAGAAAATAGTAAATACGGGGTCAACTCAAAGCACGTATTTACCATGTAACAAATAAAACACGTAAAAAACGGGGCTGGACAGATGCTTCAGCACTTGGGAGTGTTTACAGCAGAAGAGCTGAGTACATGTCCCAGCACCCTTATCAAATGGTTCACAACTGCCTGCAATGCCAGCTCTGGGTGATCTGGGGCCTCTGGCCCCTCACTTACCTGCACTCACATGTACATACCTCGATACAGGCACAGACAGACACATAATAATAAATAATAATAAAATCTTTTTTAAAGTACATAAAAACATAAATTCCTTTCTGCATGGTATAATAAGAGAAGGATCTCAATTCCTTGTTATGATACAACACTTCAGTCTTAGATTGCCTTCTTTGCGGCACTAAGAATTAAATCCATGCTAGGCAAGTGCTGTATCTCTGAGCTGCAACCTAAGTCTAGTCACCTTCTTTGACTTCTTTTCTCAAAATAGTATGGGTGAAAGGTGAGAGGTTAAGGGATAATTTATATAGGATAACATGCACATAATTTTAAATATCCAGTGGAACAAACTTTGACAATTGTATATAGACATAACTACCACCTGAAAAATATATTTCTTTTCTTCACTTCAGAAAATCCCCTCATGTCTCTTCCTGGCAATATGCCTTCCCTGAAGACAACTTCTGTTTAGATTTTTATAATCTTAGACTATGTATGTCTGCTCCTGAACTTCAAGTAACTGTAGTGATCTGAACCATTCTTCCTGATTCCAGTTGCTTGACATAACATTCTTGAGATTCAACTTCATTTCACACTGATAGATTGGCCTTTGTGTTGCCAAGTAAACAGTATATTAGATACCTATACAAATAACTTGTTCATTCTCCTGAATTCTCCTATTTCTAGCTTGGAATTGTTACTAATAGTACCACTGTGAGCATGGTTATACAAAATTTTTGGAGATACACATTTTTATTTCTGTTGAATAAATACACAGAAATAGGATTTCTTGGGTTGTGGGGTCTGTTTAAATTTATAAATATATAACTGTCATATAATATATATATATAAAACTTTTCTACAAAGTAATTACACATTTATACTTCCACCAAGCTACATTCCTGATGCTTCGACAACTGATGTAGACAGCGTCTCTTACTTCCATCTGTCTAGTAGATGTTCATACTCACAGTTCCCCCATGACTAACAATAAAGAGAATATTTTCACATGTGCATTAGCTATTTGCATATCTTCTTTTTCTAAACCTCTGTTCAAATGTTTTGTCCATTATTAAATATGCAAGAGTGTGAGTGTGTGTGTGAGTGTGTGTGAGTGTGAGTGTGTGTGTGTGTGTATGAGTGTATGAGTGTGTGTGTGTGTGTGTGTGTGTGTGTGTGCGCGCGCGCGGGCGCGCAAGTGTGGACACATGTAGAAATCAAAAGACAACTTTCAGGAGTTGGCTCTCTCCTTCCACCATGTGGGTCCCAGGATAGAACTCAAGGATCAAATTCTTGTCCTCAAACTTGGTGGCAAAAGCCTTTGCCCACTAAGCCATCTCCCTGACCCTGCTTTGTCCATTTTTATGGTGTTGTTTTTCTTTGTATTGCTGATTTCCAAGAATGCTTTGTATGTTCTGATTATGACAATTTTGTCAGACATAGGCAATCTGATGAGTAAAAATGTTTTGTTTCAATAGTCTGTTTTCCCAAAATTAACCTATAAATTAAATGCAATCCCAATCAAAATCCCATTCAAATTCTCTGAGACAATTGACACACTTAATCTAAAATTTACATGAAGAAATAAATGTTTATGCATAGTTAACTTGGCCTTGAGGAAGAGGTGGAGTATCTAACCAATAGAACTTAGGATATTCGTCAAAAAATAATATGAGTTTGTTTGAGAAACTCGGAGACAAAATCATAGATATACATGAATCTATTATGCAGTAAAAATGGCATCAAAAATCAATGGGTGAGAACAGATGGCTTAGTAAACACTGTTAAGAAAATTGTCTTGCATCAAAAAGGAACATAAACCTTCCTCACACTACACACAAAGACAGTCTCTAAGGGAACAAGGAACATAAATATAAAAGGTAAAAGGACAAAGTTTCTAGGAACAAATGCAGCTTTTCTTGGAAAGGACTTTTTAAAACTTCAGCAGTATAAACCATTAGCCAAAACAATGTAAGCTAAGTGTATTAAATGTAAGGATTTCTACTTAGCAAAATTCATCATGAAAAAAGATCCATAAACACCCAGCAAAATCAGAGAACACATTTACAATCTAAATCCTATAGAAGAACAAGGTAACTAAGAAATCAAGTCAATGGGCAAGAGACAGAAACCATAATAGAGAAGTTTTGTTGTTTTGTTTTTAAATCAGGAAAATGTGTGAATAGTCAACATACAAAATAATACCCCAACAGGCAATAAGCACATAAGAAAACACACCAATAACCAGAGAACACTAGTGCAGAGTACAAGTAAGAACACATATAATGTTCTAGCTTTTGAACTACGAAAGTGGGGAGAGGAAAGAATCCAAGGTGAGGTATGAACGTGAACATAGTGGCAGAACTAGCATCAGAGATCATCCCTGCTTACTCACACTGGAGATGTAGAACTTATGATCCCAAAAGCCTGCTCCTGACTAGGTATGCCTGCACAGGTGCAGGGTGCCTATTGTAGCATTGTTCTAGAAAATAAAGATTGGGGGAAATTTGGAGTTCATCACTAGAAGCGTAGATACAATAGAAATTGCTGCCAGCAAAACCAAAAGTGGACTTTTGATAAAAGACAATATTGGCAGACTACTAATATATCAAGAGAAAAGGCACAGATATGTGTTCTCAGGAATTAAAATGTTATATATAACTGCATGTAGAAAAGTTTAGAATAAGACTATTATAAATTTAAAGTTGCAAACTTAGAGTGAAGAAATATCTAGAAATTTTTCTACAAATAGAAAGTAAATAATCTTAAAATTAGAAAAAATTCTATGCCAATGAGTTCACATTTTCATTTTCTTTTCTATCAGTTTAGTGTATCAGGTATTATCAGTTTGGAGTTGAGTTTTGTTCAGGGGTGAGAGATAGGGACAGAATTTCATTCTTCTATCTAACTATCTAGTTTGACCTGAACCATTTGTTGATTATGCTGTATTTTCATCAATGTATATTGTTGGCCTCTTTACCAAAAATCAGATGGCTATAGGCAGTCATTAAAATCAACAATTAGGGTGAGGAGTTAAGAATAGTGACTATTCTCTTAGATAACCTGAATTTGATTTCCAGCATCCACAAGGCTATTACAGCTGTCTGTAGCTTCAGTTCCCAGGAATACAATGCCCTCTTCTGGTCTCTTCAAGCACCAGACACTCATGTAGTACAAACATACATGTAGGCAAGACGTTTACACACATAAATAATATTTTTAAAGACTTCAACAGTTAACAAATAGAATCTCATGAAATTAAAAAGTTTTTATGCAGAAAAGAATACCACCACTCTAGTAAGAGGAAGAACAGACAATGGAAAACATTCTTTCCCAGCAACATATCCAACAGGTTACTGCCTAGAATATACAAAGAACTCACAAAAGTAAACATCAAGAAAATTAGTAACCCAATTTTAAGAATGGAGCATGAACTAAACAGGAGAGTTCCCAAAAGACAAAATATGAACACCTGAGAAACATTTTAAACAAATGTTCAGCATCCTTAACCATCAGGGAGACAGCTGAAGTTTCTTGGTCAATGGAACTGGACCAAGTGGAACTGGAAAATTCCACTGAAAGTGTCTCATCTCTGGAAGAAGAGTGTGTTTGCTGATTTGGACACAATTTGGTCTTCAGGTACATTGAAGACATCACTATCATCAAAATGATACTCACTTCCATCATCTTTATCTTTTGCAAAATCAGTATGATTTACTCCTCCCATCCTTCCATAGTGGTTGGAAACAGCAATCAAATTATAGAATCAAGAGTCTGCATTTGAATTAATTAGGAATTCTGATACATCCAAGTCATTGGTAGGAAAAATCATTAAAGTATTTAATTGTCTCTCAGGTATCGACTTTAAGAAAAGCCTAAGATGTACCACAAGTACTGGAAACCGAAACCATAAATCTAATTTCTCTGTGGTTTGCTGATGTTCTTTACATTTAGGGCGATCTCAGCAATTTTTAGCACCTGGTCTTTCTTTTGTTGTAAAAACCTCAATGTAATCTTTTAATTTCACAAAGAGGTTCATTTTGGGGATATATTCCACACTTTCCATGTTTTTCACAATCCTCAGCAGCATTTTTACCAAAATATTTCTTTTTCAAATCAAGATCCCAGTCAAAAGAGAGAAAAGAAAAACTGTTGGCACTCTAATTGATGAAATCCCTAGAAGGCATAATAGAGAGACTTTCTATTGGTAGTGTCTAGAAATGAAACATGAGAACAGAAATCTGAGATGAGGAATTTCACATAGCCTAATGTAGATCTCTCATGAGACTTCAACTTGTAAGGTCTTGATGGAAAACTTTAACAAAATTAGTCTCTTAATACATTTACAATCTTGTATTTACAAGCTAAATATATCTAGGAAGGCACATGTAAATCTTTTTTAAGTTTTAAAAACAAAAAACAAAAAATCTACTTTGAGATTTCTTCATATCCCAGTCAGAGTGAGTAAGATATGAAAATCAAATGATGACAAATGACAAATGCTGGTATGATGTGGGGGAAGAAGAACACCTATCGTCTGCTGCTGGGAAAGTAGATCCACGCAGCCACCGTGGAACTCAGTGTGGAAGTCGCTTGAAAGGATGAAAATGGATCTATATCCTACTATAGAGATACCTGGCTTGTCCATATCCATTGCTGCTCTATTCCCAATAGCCTGGAAATAGGCACAGCCTAGATGTTTACCAAATGATGAATGGATAATGAAAATGTGGTGTATTTATACAATGGAATATTATTCAGCTATCAGGAACAATGAAATTATGAAATTTACAGGTAAATGGATGGAGCTTGAAGCAATTATTTTGAGTGACTCAAAATATTTGAGTGACTCAACCTCAAAAAGACAAATGTTTCATATTCTCTTTCTTTTGTGAATGTTAGCTCTGAATCTTTGAACCAAATATGTATATTTCATTTGGAATACCCATAGAGATAAGGAACCATAGGGAGTAGCTTTCAAGCGAGGGAAGATAGAATGCATTGTTGCAACAGATTAAAAGGGATAATGAAATAGGAAAGGTTAAATTAGAGTGGGGGAGGGAAAGCAAGGTAGAGGAGAACATATGGGGAGGGGTAAATAACACTAAAGATCCTTTTAAAAAGTCATATAAAAACTTCTACTATAGAAACCTACATACATACATATACCGAGAGAGAGAGAGAGAGAGAGAGAGAGAGAGAGAGAGAGAGAGAGAGAGAGACTTTTAAAGTGGAGTTTCTCTAGAATGGAGCAACAGTGTCTCTACTAGACTAAAGAAGTAACAAATAAAAAGCCTAATGCCAGGAATGGATGACTTCTTTGGGAGTTGTTGGCCAGTCAGATCCCAAAGACCTTCAAACATTACATGGTATTGCCAATGAACTCAGTTACTGTGTTGGATAGTTTTATCAACATGGCACAAGCTAGAGTTATCTGAAAGCTAGGAGCTTAATTGAGAAAATGCTTCCATAAGATAGGGCTGTAAAGCATTTTCTAATTAATGATTGATGTAGGAGGGCCCAGACCATTGTGGCTGGTGCCATCCCTGGGCTGGTGGTCCCAGGTCTATAAGAAAGCAGGCTGAGCAAGCCATGGGATTCAAGCTGGTAAGCAGCACCTCTCTATGGCCTCTGCATCAGCTTCTGCCTCCAGGTTCCTACCCTGTGTGAGTTTCTTCCCCCACTGTTTTAAATGATGAACTGCTATACAGAACTGTGAGTAAAATAAACCATTTCCTCCCTAAGTTACTTTGGTCAGGGTATTTCATTGCAGCAATGGGAATCCCTATTAAGACAGTTACCTACCCTCTCAAACTTGATACTAAGGTTCTATTGCGGTAGACTCCAGATCCTTGACATGGAAAAATGGATAAATCATGATGGCACTGGTATGGAAGCATCATTCCCACTTGCTAGCTTTTGTTCTGCTGGAAAGAGTTATGAATGATACCAGAGAAGAAAAATAAGCATCAATATTACCCAGCTATAAACCTTGTGAACTGAAATAATAACTGGACTGGTAAGACATGCCCACTGGTGCAATAGAGACATAAACATTAGAGGAGTAAGCAACCACTTCCCGATTGGGTTTAGGTCCTGCTCTACACGATGAAACCCATACCTGGTATTATTACAGAGACAAGAACCTACATCTAGACAGATCACAGTAGGGGAAAACCCACTACTGTTACTTTGCTAAATGGACATAGCAATCTCCTAATGACTTATTGTTATACCTGTAGATTAGTGTATGTCTCAACCTTTATCAGAGGAGCTTTTATTTGCAGTAGATAATGATTAATGAAAAGACCCACAACTGTCCAAGGCACATGCCTTAGTCACATTCCTGTTGCTATGACAAAACACCATGACCAAAAGCAACCTGGGGAGGGAAGGGTTTATTTGAACGTAAAACTCTCAGGTTATTCTTCATCACTGGAGAAAATGGAGCAGGAATTCAAGGCAGGAATCTAGAGGGAAGAATTGAAGCAGAGGCTATGAAACAATACTGCTTAGTGGCTTGGCTTGCTCCTCTTGGCTTGCTCAACCTGCTTTCTTACACAATCCAAGACCACCTTCTCAAACTTGGCACCACCCACAACAGGCTGGGTCCTTCCACATTAATCATTAATAAAGAGATCACTCAACTGACTTGCCTACAGACCAGTCTTAGGGAGACATTTGAAAGTTTTTCTTCCTAAATGACTGCATCACCTGTCAAGTTAACATAAAAGTAACAGCACAGAAAATAAGAGACAGCAGAATACTCATCCCTAAATGGAACATAAATACCACACCGCTTCCCCCTAAATCTCAGGGATCATCATGAAAGAGGAAGTTAAAAGAGCATAAGAGCCAGGGGCAGTGGATAGTTATGAAGAAACAGTGGGGTTTTGGAAACAGTCTAAGTAGCTTCACATAAGAACTCGCAGAAAACATGACAGCATGCACAAGATTTGTGAAAGTCCAAGCTAGACTAAATCCCAGCATGGAGAGTGGGTTGGGATATCAATTCCTATCCCTAGATGTGAAGCTACTGCAATTGTTAGCCACTGGGAGAGAAAGAGTCAGTTTTCTCTAAGGATTTTGCCCCCGGTAAGTCAACCACACTCCAGAGGAAGACCACACATCCATGAATATTTGGGCAGCACAAATTGGTCTTCACATTTTGTTTCATTTTTTGAAGAGGAGGAGACATAAAGTTGGGTGGATGGGGAAGGGGGGTGGATCTGGGAAAACTTAGGATGAATAAGATCAAAATGCATTATACATAATTCAGAAAAGAATATTTTTTAAAATCTTGGAATCAAAAACTTCAAATGTTCTCATGCAAAAAAAAATACAGAGTTTATTCAACAAATTATATCAAATATCCAAGGAATAATAATTTCAATCTTTTAAAAGTCTACTCCAGAATAGAGCAAAAGAGAGATATTCCTTAATTCAATTCAATTGATTGGTTTGGCAACACAACCTTAATTCTAAAGCTGGCAAAGACAATTACAGAAAAGAAAATTATGTATGCAACCTCATCCATGAACACAGATGCAAAGTCACTAAGTAAAATACCATCAAACAAAATCTAACAATCTATTAAAAATGTCATGAACAACTTGAATTTGTAACAGGATTAATAGGATTAAAAGTCAGCTTAACATAAGGGAATCAAGTTAATGCATTTCACTACATTAAAAGATAAAATAAAGTATGGTCATTTTGATAAATGCAGAAAAGGTATTGGGTAGAATTTCAAGTAATTTTCAGAGGAAAATGGAAATTTCTTAGCTGATAAATAACATTCTCAGAAAAGGCATAAATCTTCCTGGTCTTGGTGTATGCAAAGCTTTCTTGGATGCTGCACTGAAAATACACAGGGCTGAAAATGAAGTAGATAAAGCCAATGTTACCTGAAGGAAATATTCTTGTGCTTTGGGAAATACTATCTGACTGTGATGTCGCTCAGGTAGAGCACCTGGCTGGCAGTTATAAGAACCTCAATAGCATTCCTTCCAAACATTAGAGTAAGTCCCAAGATGGCCAGAACAGTCCTGAACAATAAAAGAACTGCTGGAGGTATCACCGTCTCAGATTTCAAGTTGTACTACAGAGATACAGTAATAAAAACAGCATGGTATTGTCATTAAAAAAAAAAAAAGACACATTGGTCAATGGAAGCTAATTGAAGACTCAGAAATATACACTGGCAGGGGGCAGGGTGGGAAACAGGACCTTCAGCAAGTAGTGTTGGTCAAACTCAATGGCTGCATGTAGAAGAATTAAAACAGAGCCATAATTATCACTTTACACCAAACTCAACTTCAAATGGACCAAGGACCAACATAAGACCAGATACACTGAACCTGATAAAAGAGACCGTTGGGAATGGCCTTGAATCCACAGGCACAGGAAAATATTTTCTCAATAGAATATCAATAACATGGGCACTAGGAACAACAATTAATAAAAGGGACCACATGAAACTGAAGAGCTCCTGTGCTGCAAAGGACATCATCATTCCAGCAAAATGGCAAGCTACAGAAAAGATCTTTATCAATTATACAGCTAATATAAGGTTAGTATCTCAAATATATCAATAACCAAAAACTGAGCATCAAGAAAACAAATATCACGATTAAAAAATGGAATACATAACTAAACAGAGAGTTCTCAAAAGACAAAACATACATGGCTGAGAAATTCTTAAATATTCAACATCCTTACACATCAGAGAAATTCTAATTAAAGCTACTTTACCCCAATCAGAATTGCCAAGATTGGTAAAAACAAATGACAGCATATGCCGGTGACGATGCTTATTCATTGACAGTAGCAATGCAAATTGGTACAGCCACTATGGAACTCAGTGTGGTAGTTCCTTAGGAAGCTAGGAAAAGCTCTACCTCAAGATTCAGCTATATGACCCTACATCCTACTACAGAGATATGTGCTCACCCATGTTCATTGCTGCTCTGTTCATAATAGCCAGAAACTGAAAAGACCCTATATGTCCATCAACTAAAAAATAGATAATGAAAATGTAGTACATTTACACAGTGGAAAACTATACAGCTGTTAAGAAAAATGAAGTTTAAAGGTAAATGGATGGATCTGGGGGGAAATAAACATTCTGAGTGAGGTGCCTTAAACCCCAAAAGATAAATATCTGTTTTCTCTTATATGCAGATGTTAGATTTTAAGCTTTTAATATGAGTTCCATTCCAAACAACCACAGATGTTAGGACCAAGTAAGGAAGCAGCATTGGGGGAACACCCAAGGAAGGAGAAATAGATTATAGTGTTATGTAGAGTTAAAGGAGAAACCAGAATAGGAGGGTTAAATCGGGAGGGGTGGAAGAGAGGGGTAAAAAGGGGAATGAGGAGAGGGAAACTAACATAAAGGCCATTTGGAAAACCATATGCAGACCTACTACTGTAGAAGCTTCCTAGAATATATACATAGATGAAAGGAATATAAAAGAAGTCACGAAAGAATAGTCACAACTAAACATCTTACTTATGTCACCAAGTAAAACCTCCAGTATCAGAATGGATTACATCTTGTGGAATCATTGACCAAAGGTGTCCCATGAAACCCCGACCCCAGACATCACAAGCTGTTGCTGAGGCTGTTGGTTGCTCTCCACAAACTGATGGGAGGACTCTACTGCTGAAGACAACACTCAGGTCATCAAACATGGAGAAGTCAAGCTGGAGCCTAACTAGTAATTTCACCCCTATTAATCAGCATTCCTGGTGTTGGAAAGTGTTATGCACACTACCAGAGCAGACAGTTAATCAGCAATCCCACCCAGCTACAAATCCTGTGACCTGCCTGCACAACACACTAGTGCAACTGAAACATATGTTAAGAGAGTAACTAACCACTTTTTTTATTAGATTTTAGGCCCACTCCATCAAACGAAATGCATACTTGACACTGCTTAAAGTAGCCAAGTATTTGAGACTAGATAGGACATAGGCCTAGAGGAAAACTTAATTCCTATCCTTCTGAAATACCAGAGAAATAAAATGACTCCTAATGCCATACTGCTATACCCATAGATCAGTGCCTGGCTCAACCCACCTCAGAGAAGCTTCTTCTTGCGGTAGATGGGAACAAACACAGAGACCCACAACTGGACAATAGACAGAGAGTGAGAGACTTTGAAGCACTCAGTCTTAAATGGAATGTCTTCATCTGACCCCGCCCCCCTCAAGGCTCCAGGATCTATGTGAAAGAGGGAGGAGAAAGATTGTAAGAGCCAGAGGTGACAGGTAAGTCCATTGAAACAATGTCTTCCAGACACAAGAGGATGGGTGTGTATATGCACTCACAAAACTGTGGCAGAGTGTACAAGACCTGGATAGGTTCAAACTAGATGGGGTCCCAGCACAAAGAAGAGGAAGTGGACATTGGGTCCCACCTCTAGCCACATTATTTGTAACTGATACTCCCTGGCAAAGGTAAAATCAGTTTTCTCCAGTGGAATATCACTGAATATAGCAACGACACTCCATGGCAGGCCCCATGTCCAAGAGTAATTGGATGATGTGAAACAAACTCCATGGCTTGTGTGTGTGTGTGTGTGTGTGTGTGTGTGTGTGTGTGTGTGTGTGTGTGTTTTAGTTTGGTTTGGGGAGGATTTTTTTGGTCTTATAGGTCTTTTGCTTGTTCAATTTTTTGTGTTTTATGGGATTTTGTTTTCGTGTCTGCTTTTTGTTTGTTTGTTTGTTTTTTTAATAGAGAAAAAGGAACATAAAGTTGAGTGGATAGGAAGGTAAGGAGGATGTGAGAGGAGCTGGGAGAAAGAAAAACATCAAAATATGTTGTATGAAAAGTTTAATTTTAAAAAATGAAGGAAGGAGGAAGAAAGAGAAACCAAGAAGGTGAAAGACCACACCTGGGGGATAAAATTGAAACCACATGCATTTCAACTGCAAATCAGTGACAAAGACAATGAGTACAACTCAAAAGAAGAAACTCTGATTAACATTTCTCCAAAGAAAATATGCATGTGGGGGAAAAATCAAAAAGATGCTCGTTGTCATTAGTCATCACCATCCCCTGATGAGGTAACCCTTCATGTCCTTTAAGATAACACCGATCAAAAATAATAATATCAAGTACCGGCAGTGATGACAAAATGGCAATCTTTGTGGAGAGATAAAATAGTACAGTCACTTTGGAAAACAGTGACCTCAAAAGATTATTGTAATACCCAGAATGCCACTATTAGGTAAAAAAGAGCACTTAAGAAAACAGAAAACATTTGTCCACATAAAAAAAAAAATGTACATTAATATGCATAACAACACTATTTATAATAGCCAAAACATAGATAGAAGCAACCAAAATGTTCAACCAGCCGATGGGTGAATGGTTAAACAAAATATGGCATACCCATACAATGTAATATCTGTCAAAAAATATATGCTATAATAAATGAATCTTGAAATTAATTAGGCTAAGCGGGTGAATTCCATGATCTGTGAATTTTATCTCAATAAAGCAGTAGCCTACTATCTGCTCAGGATTGTACTGCAGAACCTAAACATGATGGTAAAACAATGAAGGGAGAAAGGAAGGAGGGGAATCAAAAGTAAAATATATAGGAATGGGCCATGTATGGTGGTGGCACACACCTCTAATCCCAGCACTCAGGAGGCAGAAGCAGGCAGATTTCTATGAGTTCTGGTCCAGCCTGATCTACATAGTGAGTTCCAGGACAGCCAGAGCTACACAGTGAGACTCTGTCTCAAAAAAGATATAAGAATGGAAAATATGACTGAAAAGCACAATCAAAATTGATAATATTAGTATGACATGATAACATGATAGCCTAAAGGAAATTTACTTGAATTAACAACAAAGTTAAATAATGTTGTTAAATATAAAAATCAATACATTAAAATCAATTTAATTTCTATACACCATTGATAGCACTTGGAAAATGGTTATTAAAAGATATTAAGATATTTATATTTAAAATGATATATTTAAAAGATATTTAAAATATCTTTTAAAAGATATTTATTAATAATATCCTACCAAAGACAGAGTACTTTAAGTCTAATAAGAGACACATAAAATGCTCTTGAAAAACCTATAAAACCATTTTGGAACACTGGAGAAGAGCTAAACATGGAGAGATATACTAACTTCATGGATTAGAGAACTTAATTTTGCAAATGGTGTCAGAGCTTTCAAAATTGGTGCACAGATATAATTCCATGAAAATGATGATGTGTATTTATGGAATTTGACAGATTATTCTAAAATACATATGGAAAAACAAAGGTCAAAATAATAGGCAAAGGAGATGTCTTAGTCAGAAAAGTTCATGAAGACCTGAGTTTTATACCAAAAACCTACATACAAAAACCAGGTATGGTGGTGTGCTCTTGTAATCCCATCCCAAGGGCAATGGAGACAGTATAATCCCTGGGCTTGCTGGCCACCCTAGACTACTTGAAGATTCCCGTCCAGTAAGAGACCATGTTAAAAAAAAAAAAAAAAAATGGATGACACCCAAGAGGAGGAATGACATCTAAGGTTGTCCTCTGGTTTCCACGTGATTAGGAGTACGTACACACACACACACACATACACACACACACACACACACACACACACACATATAGATAAAATACTCCATAAGAACCAAGTGGGAAAGTTGATGTAGTATGTGTGTTCAAGGTCCTGGGTTAATCCCTAGTACCACAAAGAGAAAAAAAAAAGAAATATTTTATGACTAGTAATTAATTTACATGTAAGAGTAGGTGTAGGATACACAAGGCATAAGGATTTTATAATTTATCTACATTTCTACAGAAACCATAGCAATAAAAATAGTTAGGGATCCATGCACATCAGTGATGCTGAAGGAGGTGCTAAAGGTTTAAGTCTCGTTGCTTCTGTATCTGTTAATTTTTGTATTGCTGTAATGGGATCCTGACAATAAAACTTTACAAAGGAGGAATTTGTTTTGATTTGTAGTCTAAGAAGGTTTAATCTGTGATCCTGTGGGCCTCATATGCTTGGACAGAATATCATGGAGGTGGGAGTGTGTGGTGCAGAGAGCCATGCCCTTCATGGTGGGTGTAAAGCAAAGAAGAGACAGGAAAGGACCAGGAACAAAGTGTCCCAATCTCCATGAAGATGTGCCAGTGATCTACTTCCTCCAGTTAGACCCCCACTTCCTAAAGTTCCGAGAGCTTCCCAAGATAGCGCCAGGAGCTGAGGACCTAGGTTCCAACAACATGAGAACCACTTCACATTGAAACCACAGTAAGTGTCACAGTAAACCCACACCAAACTGCAGGGTGGTGTTGAAATAAAGAGAATTATCAATGGAGTCGACTTAAAAGCCCCCAAATAGCTGCACACAGATGCAAACACTTGACTTGAGATTAAGATAGAATTGCAGGTCAGATGAAAAAGAAAGGACTTCATAATACCAGAATAATTGATATTACTTTGCAGAGTCTTTCATAACATAATCCAAAATCAATTCCAAGTTAATTAAAAATTGTTAACATGGGAGGTGAATCTATAAAACATATAAAGGAAAAAAATTAAATAGGGAGATTTCTTTATTGTCTCAAAGCAGGGAAGACTTCTTATAACACAGATGGAAAAAATATGGAAGAAAACATGTTAAAATTGGACTACATTAAATTAAAAACTAGTTTGCATCAGGAGAATACAAAAAGATAGTGAAACAACATTCAAATTGAGAGACTATATTTTAAAATATACTTAATTGGCAAAGGATTAAAATCTAGAATATATATTTCATCATTATAAGATGCAAATTTCTTTTCTGTCTTAGGAGCTCTTTTATCAGGGTGCATCTTACAATCCACTGTGTGTATTTCTGTATTTGTTAGTATATTTCTTTCACAGGAATAAATAAAAGAGCAGTACCTCTTATAATAAGAGATCTCAAAAATTCAATGAAATATATCATAAAGAACTAGAGATCAACATGCAAAAGAGGAAAACAAAACTCAAATCAGAAATGGGCAGGATATTTGAACAGGCACTTCACAGAAAAGAGCACTTGAATAGCCTATAAATATGTGCAGAAAAGGCTCAGCCTCATTAGTAATCAGAGAAATGCAAATTAAAACTATAATGAAATACCGCTTCACACTTGCCAGCTTGGTAAAAATTAGAGGTTTGACAACACAAAGTGATAGAATGTTGAACTAAAATGCTTAAATTTGCTTCTGGGAGTGTAAATTTGCACAATTATTACAGCGCAAATTCAGGCTTTATCTCATCTAAGCGGCACATAACCTGTGACTCAGCAACAAAAATCCTAGATCCTGAGATAACCTCCCAGATGTAGGCAACAGGGACGGACACAGATGAAGCATGTTCATGGCAGCAGCTTAATGGCATAGCCGAGAAACAAATGAGTCTCAGGATGGGTGTTATACATCAGAGAAATAAAAGAAAAAAACAGCTGTACCACTGACGTTAGCCCTTATGAGCATAACACTAAGCAAAATGAAAGTCTGGGCCCCATTTAGAAACAATCACAAATATGCAAACTTAAATAAAACATTGTTCAGACCTCAAACATACACCATCAAAATGAAAGATAATCATGAAGAAAAACTTCCAAATAAAGTTTTGAGTAGAGTCTAGAAAGAAGCACACATACATCTTAGAGGTCATGAAGACATCCTAATTTTAAAATGGGCTTGGAGATAGACACAGGATTATAGTACAGTTATTTATTTGGTTTTACTACACCCATATTTTGAAAATATACTTTAGTATTGACTCAATATTTCATTTCTTAAATTAAAACCAAAAAAAAAAAAAAAAGGTCTTCGTAGCTAACCTGTTTCTTTACCCCATATATCCTACACACTGTGGCAATCAATCATAAGTATATTTTACTTTCTAATGTCCCTAAAAGTGACAGTGTCACCAGAAAAAGGATTAAGGTCAGCTTGTTCTTTCAAAGAAACAGAAAGATCTCTATACATAGTGGAAACACTTTGTTTAATATAAAATATATTTTAAATGATTTTGTACTGAATAAGGTAAGATGTTTATTTAGAAAATTCGCTGAAGTGGGAAGACTTGAATATTCATGATGACAGATGAAGTGTTATAGTGTATCATATTTAAATAAACTCATTATGAATAGAAGTTTTCATATTTTTCTTTGCATACCCCATAGAACAAAACCTTACTAAATTTCCATTTCCCAATTCTGCTCATTACTCCCAGGCCTTCATCCAAAAGCCAAGTTTTCACCAATATATTCAGAAAGAAAATTTCCACAAATTTAAAGTTATAGAGCATTTATTTTAAATAAATAAATGGTGAATAAATAGCCTAGTTAGTTTTTATTGTCAACTTAACATAATCTAGACTTACCTGGGAAGAGGGACCCTCAATAGAAGAATTGTCTAGATCAGACTGGTCTGCCACCATGCCTCTAAGAAATTGTCTTGAGGATAATTGCTGTGAGAGGAGAGTCCAGCCAGCTGTGAGAAACACCATCCCTACCCAGTCAGGCCTAAGCTATGTAAGAAAACTAGTGGAGCCAGCCAGAGAGCAAAGCCAGTAAGCAGTATACCGCCACAGTTCTGTTCCAGTTTCCTGCCTTCAGTTCCTGCCCTGACTTCCCTCAGTGATGGACTGTGACCTGGAAGTATGAGCTGAACTAAACCCTTTCTTCCTCCAAATTACTTTTACTGGTGGTATTTATCACAGGAACAAAAATCAAACTAGGATGGATAGACAGACAAATAATAAATCTATGTGTGTAGGTATGTAGTTGGTCGTTTTGGTTTGTCATGTTTTTAGGTTGGTTTGTTTTGGTTTTGCTTTTGTTGTTGGTGGTGGTGGTGGTGGTGGTGGTGGTGGTGATTATTAGTGAGATGATTTGCTGTGCTGAAGTCAAACCTAGGGCTTTGTGCATGCCGAGCAAGCTTTCAACCCCTGAGCTCTGTCTGCAGCCTTTGAAGGAAGGTTTTAATGATGTAACTGAGTACCTACAAAATGATATAGATGAGACAGAAGCAAATCCAGATGGGATCCCACACTGAGGATGCTTTCTGTCTAGGAGGGGATGTAGTCACTAATCTAAAAAAATCACTCAGATAAAAATTCAATTCTGTTTGGCATACGTGATGCATAATGTAAGAATTTAAATAGAGAAAATAAGTCCTGGTCAAAGGCAGTTGAGCTGGACCATGAAGAAAGCGTAGGCATGAGCTAGGCTTACATGCTGTGGTAAGAACAGTAGTGAGAGGCAAAGGGAGGAAAATTCCAGGTAGAGGGTCAGGGGTGCAGAACATAGCAGTCGATACTGCATGTGATTTACAGTCGGTATTCACACTAAGGAGGAATGAAAGGTAATAATAATACATATGGAGTGGTTTGCTCAGGTATAAAGATTGTGTGAAAGTTTTTGAATAAATATCAGCTATTTCTTACCCAGACTTAAATATTCATAGCTAATCTTTGTGTGTGATTGATAGTACTTGTACTACTCACTTTTTGGTTGCAATTCAGGTTATACTTGGGAACATATGAATATTTGCATAATGAACTCAAGAGTATAATGTAAAGACAAGGAGAAAGGAAATTGATGGATTCAAACAATTATATTACCATATTTTACATCTGAAAGTAAGTTCATTCAAGCATATAAAGCCTAAACTCATTTGTTCAACACCCCATAGAAATACAGTCATTCATTCATTCATCAAATACTTAATGAACATCCATCTAATGCATGCCAGAGGGAAGGATACAGTGCTCCCCTTGAGGAACATGACACTTTGTGGAGAATTCACAACAAAGGCAGAATTACATGGAAGACTGAGGAAGGGGGTCATACCTAGCTGGAGTGTGATACATCCTTTCAGTTGAGATTGGACTCACTGTAGATGGTATGGCTGTAGACTGTAGATGGTATGGTGTGACTGTTCTTTCAATCCGAGAACCACAGAGGATAACTGGAGCAATGTGATCAAAATATGATATATTCATAATGGACATCATCTAGAAGCTCATTGTTACGTGCTAAGAAAAGACTTTTTAGATATGAAATTATACAGGATATATTAAGAACAAACAACTCACAGAACAGAGGAATTAGTTGGACACCTGAGTGAAAACAGCTATTGAAGAAATTGTAATCATGGAACACCATTGACTCTAAAAAGGAAGTCACTGCACACGGTCAATCATTCCAGAAAGTTCTCTTGGGAGAAATTTATTCTACAGACAGGTATTCAGAAAGTCATAATGGTGTGGTCACATCATTTCCATATCTGAGAAGCATTTTTTGAAGAACAGAGTGAGAAGGTGTAGGGAGTAAAGTGTGAAGTAGGTGACCACACGACATAAAGAGAATAATTAATGCCTCACATTGAAAAGCCTAAAAAAGTAATAACTGTAAGGAAATAAAAGTTCAAAGTGGTTGTTTCTGAGAGCAAGATGGCTGAGCGTAGGGTAGCTTCTGCCACCTCCCACTCCAGGCCTTAGGCAGCCTGACACTTCTCATTATAGTCACAGACTATTTTGATCATTTTTAAGAGATGCTGATTTTAGTAATATTTTTTAATTTGTTGTTTGAGAATTTAATGCATGCATATAATATATTTTGATTAAATAACACCCTCCACAGATGCTGCTTTTAAAAGAAACTGTTACAAGACCTACATAAGCATTTAGGTTGCATGTAAGTAAATCAGTGGCTTTGTCTTTATCAGAAAGACATGACGAAAACTCTGCTCCAAGGTTCAGATGAAGTTTGCTGCTGTTATCGTGGGGTCATTTCCATTCTCACTGAATCCTCTGTTAGTCAGCTTCCTAATACTATGACAAAACACCTTCGATATTCAAGTTATAAAGAAGAAGGTTTGATATTGACTCACAGTTTTGAGTATTTCAGCTCATAACCAACTAAACTCTTGTTGGTTTGGGGCTTGTACAAAGGCACATGGTGATCACATCACAACAGCTTAGAAGAGAGAGAGAGAGAGAGAGAGAGAGAGAGAGAGAGAGAGAGAGAGAGAGGGACTGGAATCCCACAGTCCTATTCAAGGACAGACCTCTAATATCCTATCACTGTCCACTACCTACCACCTCTTACAGGCTCTCCTACCTCCTGGTTAGCACTGTGGGCTGGGGACAAAGGCTCTCACAAAAGGGCTTTTAGGAAATTTCCAAATTCAAACTGTAGAGAGCCTTGTTGTTATGTTGCCTAGGCTCCACAGGTAGACTCTTGGAGTGGCTACCCTGTAGCATTGGTGTAACCTGCTCTGCACATTTCCATTTTCCTGTTTGTCTTCTCGTGAGAAATCCTCATATAACCCAATTCTATCTCCCACATCTACTGAATAACAAACTCCATTAAAACACAACGTGGGCTTTTTTAAAAAAGCAAGCCACTGCACATGTTCAGTTATTCTAAAAAGTTCTCTGGGGAGAGATATATTCTACAGACATATTTCTTTGTGTGGAAAAAAAAAAGCACAAAAATTAGCTTCTTCTCTAAGTGTTGGGCACCATGCCTGTAATCCCAGTATTCATGGAGTGAAGATGGGAGGCTTGAAAGTCAAGAGAAGTCTGGACTATGTATTGAGTTTCAAGCCAGCCTGAACTTCACAGTGAGATCCTGTTTCAGAAAGAAGAGAAGAGAGAAAGAAACGCTGACAAACAATTCATCCTTGCTCCAGAGAACCATGCAGTCACTCACCTGTCTCGGGGAAATGTGTACATTTATAGTGAATCTCTCTCCTGGATTCAATATATGAAATAACCATTTAGCTTTGGGTGATTCTGAAGTATCCATCACCCGACTTGCCTTCTCTCATCTATTCTGCTTCCTCCAAGCCCAGAAGGATTAATGGAAAGCTATTGATCTTGTTGAGTGAAATGCTGAAAAGGTTACTGAGAGTCAAGGGGACCCAGCTCTCGGTAGGGGGGGGGGGGGGGGGGGGGGGCAGGAAGCAGCCAGGCTTCCAACTCTATCAAGGGTTTATCTTCAGAGAAACATGGTGTATACTGACAAGGAGTCCTGCCATTCTGCTCTGAGAGGAAGATGGTGGCTCACCTCTGTGCGATGCCAAAGCTTTCCAGATAAGAGCTTGTATAGTTCTACTTTTTCTCCATAACTTTTAAATGAGTGAGCAATCTGTTGTTGTTGTTTAACCCCCGTCTTCCAGATCATAGGTCAGCTTATGACTTATAAGTTAAGAAACACAGTGGGGGTGGGGGGGAGGAATGCTGTCTAAGTGTGGAAAGAACTACCAGAAAGATCTAGATGGGAACCAAGCGCCCTTTAACAATGACAGAGATTCAGAACAGCAAGTTCTGGATAAGAAATGAAGGAAGCTTGATCTGCTTTCTTTATGGGAAGCCATTTGTTACTTGTAGACAAGACTTCTATCAATCATGGTAAGTGACTAGAGACATTGCAAGATTCGGAGGGAGATGTCAGTAAAATACATATATAAGAAAGTAATTAAGGAAACAATATGCTTATTGAAACATGGAGATATATGTAAGTCCTGATTCATCACAGAGCCTTTTGCACAGGTGGACCTCCTCTATCATTCATCCTCTTTATTAAGGACAGGGTCTCAGATAGCCTGGGGTAGCTTTGAACTTTCTATATAGCTAAAAAATAACCTTGAATTTCTGACCCTTCTGACTCTGCCTCTGTGCACTGGGATTACAGATATGTAACATCACACATGGTCTATGTGGTACTGGAATCAAACCCAGGGATTTGTGCATACTAAACAAACACTCTACCAACTGAACTACATCCCCAGCACCCATCATTCATCCTTATCCAGGGAACTAAAACATGACAATCAAGAGGGTCTGAACACTCCTTATGCAATAAAACACACTAGAGATGGTGTTCAGGTTCCCTAGCCTTCTTAAAAGCCAACCAAAATTTCTTCACATTCTCTCATTCAATCAGCTCCTAGGATGACTTCCAGAGCCTGTGTTTATTTTGAGAATACTCCTTGTTCTTGTCCTTCCAAGACATTATTTCCCTCTCAGAAACCTAAGTTATATCCCATAGATCAGAAATAAGAACCCAGGGTACATGATCCATATCATCCCACACTTCCTTATTGGAAGCATTACAGATCTGTCTTATCTCTCCACCATGCCAGAAGGGCAGACATTGTGTCTTCTGTAAAGGGCCTACCCCATGTAGGCATATAATACACTTCTGTGAAATTAATGAGTAGTATAAAATGGCACTACACCTGACACTACAAAAATACCATGATATAAATATGATGGGTTTTCCTATATTCTCAAGTTCAAGAGTCTAGAATGGAAAGTAGCAAACAATTAGGATTGATTTATGATTGGCATACCTTTAGTTGCACTGTTGTGAATTAACTTACCTATTTAATTCTCACTCCTATCCTACAAGGTAGACACAACTAACATCTGTGCCTTGAAAATAAGGAAACTGAAGCACAGCCTGTCTTGCCTTCATAGACAGAAAGTAGCAAAAGCAAGGTAAATGCACAGATTTGGAGGTTCTTGAACCCCAGACTGTCATTATCTAGCCACTTTGCCAATTAGTTCCCCAAATGAGGATAATACACCCTGCAAGGCATCATCACACACCTCTGTGGGGCACACAGTGAACCAGGAGTCAAAAAAGAGAAATTACTCCCAGTTGAGGAAACGTCTGAGGCAGATTGGTCCTCTCCTGCATCCTTTTTACCCCTCCTTCCCCAGCTTTATAGATTCTCCAAGCAACCAATTTTTGAACCAAGTTCAAAACTTCAGGACCAGTTGACACCCAATCAAATTCAGTGCCCAAAATTTAAATGGCAAGTTGAGGACTTGGTTCTAATAAATTTCAACACTGGGACACAAATTATGCTGGGAGTGGAGCTGGCAAAATCCTTTACATCCCATGAGAGAAAATGAACTTGCTAAATATTATATAGGGCACAATCTGACATAAAATATTTTTCAAAGATAGGACTCTTGTCCAGACTTTTATTTATAGGCTTAAAAATTGAAAAGGTTTAAGATGCGGGTTTTTTCTTTTTCTTTTTATGTTTGGCTTTTCTTCTCTTTTACTGCTTTGAAAATAAAGTAGCCATTCATGGCCATAATGGATAATTCCACAGTTCACCGTCTGGGGAATAAGGAACAAGGCACCCTTCGTATTTGATATTCATGGGTTCCTGGAGGCCAGAGCCCTGACCTTATGACCTGTGGAAGCCAAACCCGACCGCTTCTCATTCTTGATCTTGTTCAGAAGGGTCCCCTGGCATTTTCAAAGGACAATGAAAACATTCCTGGGCATCTGGCTCCTTAACCCCATCCTGCTATAGCTCATTCTGTCTTTGAAGAGGTCAAGATTTATTGTCGTCATAAGCATCATTTTCATACTTCTCAGAAGCAGGAATGGCTGAGAACAACGGAGGAAAAAGAATTCACCAGGGATGGAAAATGAAGCAAGCTGAATGCCATGACCATCATCAGTCAATGTGTTTGGGGTGGCTAACAGAAGTCTCTAAAAGTAACCACTTTAAGTCACCTTCATCAAATAGAAATTTCTAACTACGGTTTTTTAGGCTGCACTACTTTGAACATTTGCCTTTCCTTCTTCCTGAATTTAAACTGAAAGAAAGACCAGAATGGCACCTATTTTCTCCTCCAGAGAAAAGGGTGACACACATCTTCATGGAGGGACATTCAGCTGGGTCTTGATATCGAGGAAAACCGTGATGAGGTGAGGCAGAGCAGCTTCCCTTTAAACACTCTCCTGCCAGGCTCTGGAGACAGCGTAGTGGGAAGACTGGCTACACAGGAGTAAGGACTGCATCTGAGTCCCAGAACCCACATCAAAAAGGCAGGCATGGGGCAGTGCTCTTGTGATTCCAGAGTTCATGGGTTTGCTGGCTAGTCTACTTGGGAAGCCTCTTTAGACTCCCTGAAGGAATCTGTCGAGCAGAGACCATCATAATACAAAATTCCAATTACCCTCCAACCAACTGCCAAGCAAGCATCCTTCACTGATCACTAAGTGCATTGTCTCTTTTCTATCATTGGTTGATTCCTAGGAAAGTTATTTTTCCTTAGCACCTTCATCATCATCACTACCCATCATTATTCTCATGAGTACTAGTTAGAGAACTGTGCTAACTGGCATCATTTCCTATATGCGTTGTTTAATTTACTCTTCACAACAGTGCTCTGAGGCAGACAGTGTTTTCCCATTGAAACTGAACCACTAGGAAGTTAGTAAAGCACTTGATGTTGTCAGGAGCATAGTCAAGATCCAAATCCAAGAGAGCTTCCTCTAACACTTTAGAGGTCCTCAGACAAATCTGAGTGCTGTCTGAGTCCTCCTCAGGTTTTGATGGATTTAGGGTAACAATTCAGGATACCTGGAGGGCTGAAGTTGATCTTAACTCCTTCCCATCACAGAGAAAGACTACATAGATTGGAAAATCACTGATTCCCCAAGCTAGAAGCTGCCTTAGCAGGACTTCTCAAGGCATAGTTTGTAATAATCATCAGGAATCCTTATTCAAACTCAGAGTCAGAGTCAGTAAGACTGAATGGAACTGAGACTCTGCATTTCCTTTACCTCCTGGGTCATCTAATTGCTGCTGGTCCAGAGGCCACATTTAGGGGCAAAACCATGGAGGAAATCCACTCCGACCTTTTACCCCAGCATATGCTTATTCTGCTCAGACTTCCCAAAGACCAAAAAACCCTAAGTAAAGGGTGCAAGGCTGATGAGTCAGAATCTAGGAATGTGGGTCCTAGGCTTTTTAAATCGATGCCATTCCTACCTAAGCAGTACAGTAAAGGCAGAATTTGTACTGTGAGTTTCCTGTGAGCAACAGTTGCCTGAATGCATCCCAGCTCATGCTCAGGTAATATCAAAATAAAGCTGGAAAGAGCCCACCTAATGCATTTAGTCGTGGAAAAACACACTGATCTTAACTTGTGTTGTGACACATGAAGCTTTAATTATTTACCAGTTCTTAATGCCTGATTCATAATTAATACCAGAATACACTTCTCTCCCTAGCTGCTCCTTGATTGCTGCCACAGCTCTGGGATTAGCATATCAAGATCAAATTCATCTTTTCTTAGGAAACCCATGAATATGTATCCAGCTCGTAGAAGGAGGAGTGTAGAATGCAATTTGCCAGAGCATTAAGGAACTAATAGGAAAGGAAATTGATAATGGTCACCTTCTTAATTTGAATTAATTTAATTAAATTTAAATTAAAAATTAATATAGCCAGAAAGTACAAATGAGTCTTTTCCACACTGACAAAATGGCAAAACTGTGTGTGTGTGTGTTTTTTAAAATGTCCCTTGTGAAATAGTGGGTTTGTCCATAATAGCCTGTGTTAAAATATACAAATTGGCCAGGCGGTAGTGGCACACACCTTTAATCCCAGCACTCAGGAGGCAGATCCAGGTGGATCTCTGCAAGTTTGAGGCCAGCCTGGGCTACCAAGTGAGTTCCAAGAAAGGTGCAAAGCTACGCTACACAGAGAAACCCTCTCTCAAAAAACCAATATATATATAAATTGTCACTGAACATTTACCTTCTAGAAATCCAAAATGGCAAGAGTTCTCATGAAAGCACCTCCCTTAGGGCTGGGGAAATGGCTCAGTTGGCAATGTGTTTGCTGTATAAGCCTGAGGACCTAGGATCAGACCCTAGTCCCCTTCTCATAAAACTGTAATCCCAGCCCTGGGGAGGCCAGAACAAGCAGATCCCTGGAGCTTGCTGGCTAGTCAAGACCAAATTGGTGATCTCCAAGTTCAATGAGAGTTAAAACAATCAGTCAATCAATCAACCAATCAATCAGGCAAATAACAATAGAGAAAGACTCCTGGTATCAGACTGTCAGCCTCTGACCTCCACCCATACATAACAAACATGAATATGTGCACATGTATGTAACACACACACACACACACACACACACACACACACACACACACACACACCTCCCATCTCCAAAATAAGAATTAGTGACCCCCGTGACCTACAGCCTTGGTCCCTGGATCCTGGCCTATAAGCAAACTGCTTTCATCCTCAGAACTAAATGAAGGATGAAGCAGATGTTTTCAAGTATATCTGTGGCATTCTTGCTATGATCATCTCTCCGGGAAATTTGGAGGCTGTTCTCAATAACAAGCAGAGGATTTAGAAAAACAAACAACATTAATTTGAGCTTCCAGTTTGAAGTATAAAAACGAATTTGCATTTGGAAGGTTTGAATGTCTCTTGCTTGCCTATTTTTTTTTAACTGCTCCAGTTCAAAGTCAGAATGTGTAATTTTGAAAGCTTCTTAGATTTCATCTCAGCAGCATACTAATCAACATTGATACACAGATTCCCAAGGAAAAAGCACTGGCCTCTTTCCACCTGCCTCGTGGACTCTGTGAGCATCATGCCCAGCTTTACCACCTCCCTATGGGGCTGCCACTGCCTGGACCACATTACCTTCATTTTCCACTGTCCATCATTTTCTTGTCGCAACAATTCTCCCTTCCCAAGACCCACTTCATATATCCCCTGCTCTAAGAAACCTCCACAGCCCAACTATCCACCACTAGCTCTAACAGGTGGCTGGCTCTGTGCCTTCCCAGCATCCAGAGAATATTTCTTCATCATCTCGGTATCTCCTGAGGTTCTATTGACACCTACAGAAAGGTGGGATCTCCTTGTAAAAAAAATGCCTCACTTTTCCTGGCACCTAGAAATCACTTAATGAATATACATTAAGCCCAATCAATAAAAGAATGATTGAAAGTGTGGATGATTAAATTGTAGACTAATTTTGTTCATTCTCTTGAACCAAACCAGATCTTATCCTCACCAGGCATTTTATCCATTGTCCAGTGATTTGCAGTTCTGATTATACTGTGAACCCCCAAAGGACACCAAGTATACCTGTAGACCTTAACATGTGGCTAGCACATCCAACATACTCAATACATATTTTTCAAATGAATGATAGATGCAAACCAACCTCCAAACTGTGGTATACATCAAACCAATATATCACAGAGAGAAGCCCTGCAGCATTTCTCTGCAGACATGTCCCACAGAGGATGTTCCACGTCTGGCAGAGCTTTAGTCCATGCTCAGGACACATGGGTAGTGTGGCTCAGCGCTAGCCCCTGAATTTTCCTCTTCTCAGGCCTTTCATTAATTAGTGTCCAAATACAGAAGGCAGCCTGTGCTCACACCACAGTGAATCACCTCTCCACTGGTTTCCATTCAGATTTGTTCATTTTTAAACAAAGCTTCCCAGAGCCAAACTGCTACCAGGACTGCCAAGCCAAACAGGTTCATTGCAAATCCTGGAGGCAGCATTAAAAAAAAACACCGGGGCTGGCAAGCATCTGAACCATAGCCACATTCTTGTTGGTTTTTAATTAATGATGTACATAGCGCTTAGCAACCTGCCCCTACCACTCACCAGCAGGCTGTCCCTCTGATGAGCTTGATGTGCAGTGAGGCGATGACCCCAAAGAAGGGTGGCCTACTTGGATCTTATTCTAACAGACGTCTCTGACAGAGGGCCTCTGGGATTGAGCCTTCTGGCCTTACCACTCACAATTCTGGTTCAATCTTCCCAGTAGATATCTTCTTGCCTTCTGTCAGAAAACACTGCAAGACTCACTCTGTAAGCACTAGCCACCTTGCCTATAGGGACCCAGCCACCCAGCAGCTGGAAGATGGCATCCCTGTGATAAACTAGCACTTGCTCTGATCCTTTTGTCCTGTTGCAGCCCAGGAGAGAACATCTGTACTTCAAGTATCTACACATGCCAACATCTGGAGCATGAAAATTAGGGCAAACCTCTGTGGTACTTCCCTACTAAGGCTAAACTAAAATATCAGGACCTTGACAGAGTCCTGAGCCTCTTTTCAATGGTTTTCTGCCCTGTGAGACCTTCCATGTCCAGCCCACCTTCACCAACCTTAGTAGCAAGGTGGATTCCTTCTGTTCTGTGTCTTCCTGACTTTAGGTTCAGATTTTTATCATAATCTCACTATTTGTTTAGGGTTCTTCATAGAGACTGAAAAGAAATATCAGGACAACCTGATCCCAGGAACTATTTACACACACACACACACACACACACACACACACACACACACACACAGCATCATCAGCATCATCAGCATCAAGCTTCACATTGGTGATACTTCCCCCTGCATGGGAGTTATCCTTCTCACATCACAGTAATTCTGTCTTTACTTGGTCTGATAAAATAATAGCCAAGAGAACAAAAGAGATTTGGGAACAAGCAAAGTATCTCTCACCCTTCACAGTACCCTATGAGGAGATTCCAGACCCAGGAAGCCCTTGGAAAAACCTTGCCCACAAGGCTTGAGCCATGACCTTCAGAGTCAGTGGTCATTGCTGCAGAGAGAAAAATGAGGCTCAACACTCCCCATAAACATGACAGACATTGCCTGAAGATTATTATGTACCAGCATTGTACAAAGCTTAAGAAGGAAGAGGAGAGAAAAAAAAAAAGACAGAAGAGACACAAGACATGGTCTACACTCACATTAAATCCCAGCACAGATTGTAGGTACAGTAGGAGATCAGGGGAGGGAGAGAACTCATAGATAGAAAAATCTTCATGAAGCAGATGGGATTTAATGAGTCTTGAAGAATGAATAAAATTTAGGTAAATGGGTGCTAATGGGAGAGAGGAGGGAGTTCCCAATGGGTTGAACATCACACACAGAGGTGGGAATGAGTCCAACGTGTGCAAAGAACAGATTTGCAGGCATTGCTTGCATTCTCCCAATCCCAAAGCATGTTTCCCAGAGCTGGGGCAGGCATGGGGGCAAGGGCAGATAAGTTTCTTTTCTACCTTCCTCAAATTCCAAAGAACACAATCAAAACAAGAGTCCCAGAAAACTGCAGAGTCATTCTGGTGGGTTCAGTGCTGGGAAAGTCCATGTGGCTTTAGAGGGACATGCATACCCCCGTGAGTAAGTGGCACAATGCTGAGGAGGTGCCATTATTCTGGTTGGGGCAGAAGCAGGAGCAACCCAGCCTGCGCTTGGGGTGGGGGATACTCATCAGCCCCACACTCTTTTATCCTTGATCCAATACGGCCAGGTGGCAAGGTGCCAGCCCATTTGCTGCCTGTCTGGGAGGATATTTATGGGCACATATTTTTCTTTTCTTCCCTGGTGGGTTTGAGGAGATGGATGAAGGGTGAGAATTCCCTCTAATAGCCGGAACCCATCGTGTTCCTGGGAGTGTTGTGTTCCCACTAACTCAGCAGCGGTTGCCGGAGCTGTTAGGAATTCTGAACCTCGGACTGCGAGTTGGAGAAGAATAAAAAGGAATCCCAGGCAGTAAAAATGAGCACCCCAAAATGAATTCTCTCACACAAACCATTTCTCCTGGTTGAACATTATCAGCCTTTGGACCTTGGCTGAAACCGAGTCGCTTCACAGTCAGTTCACAAAATACAATTATCCGCTGTCTGCTTTCTGATAGCAAGTCTTTCGGAGGTGAAAAACGTAACTGTTGAGTCCACTGCGAGGAAACCTTGATGCAACACAGAGCAACTGGCAGTAGGCAGCTCATCAAACTCCAAACCTATTTTCCCTGTGTCGGGGGGGGGGGGGTGGAGAAGTGGGGGCGGAGGAACTGAGACGGTGGCACTTTGGAGTAAACACTAGAAAATTAAGTGCCTAAATAACCACCGTCACCAAACCGGAAAGAAATGTGTGTCTCATCTCTAGCTTTGAGGTACCTTTCTCCCCCCCTAAAACGTGCTTGAATTGCCAAGCAGGAGTGGTCTGGCTTGGAAAGATTGGCTGCCTTTTTCTCACCCAAGTAATATCAAAACCCATTCATTATCTCTCAGCCTTGGTTTATGGGTTTGTAATTCCCACCAACAAGGCTGGGAATATCAGACCCCATTCTGTCATGAGGCAGAAAGGAAGAAATCCTCTCCTAGGGAGCCAAGTGTTCACTGTGTGAAGTAAATTACCTCTTCTGCACTGCAAAATGCCTAGGATCCTAGCAGTTGGGCCCAGGAAAATACTCCCTCAAGAGCAATCTGCTCAACCACATGTGATAACGTCAGGGTATTTTTAAACTATCCTTTCCAGCATGTCTGAGTGTGAGCCCAGGTGAGGAGAACCAGCCAAAGCAAGTCAATCAACCTCACTTTTCCTCTGTGGTATCAGCTCCTTCCAAGAACCCTTCATGTGTCCTCTATACAAGCATGCTACATGGAAGCATGAAAACACACACACACACACACACACACACACACACACACACACACACACACACGCATGCACACAGATGCATGCATGCACACAGATGCCCTGGCCCTTCATCTCTTCCTTTTCTCCCTTAACTCTCCTTCATAATCTTCATCAGGCTCTCCCTGCCCCCTCCCCTTGGCATCCATTATTAGCCCTCCTCTGCTCTGGATGTCTTCCTCCTACTTGCCTGCCCTGAAAGGAGTCTTGATAAACAGAGAGGTCTGGCTTTTCTGTACTCTCTGTATTTAATAGGACAAAAAAAAATTTTCAGCAGAAACAAAGCAAGATCCCTTTTTAATGCACAATTTAAGCCTTCCAAAGGCTTGGTGAAAATTTGGCACACATATGGCATGTGACGCTGGCATCTCTGCATAATAAATCTGACATCAGCTTGCAGATACAATGATGCTGGCTCCCTGCCTTTTTAAAGGGAGAGAGCATGTTTGCAGTCATTATTGACATTACTGTCTAACGAGAAAAAGGAAGACTCTAATTATGACTAGACAAATCATGAGTGAGGTTCATTTCATCGCAGTCCTGGGAAAACAATGTCTTGGGGAAAATAAATGAAGCCAAGGGGTGAATAAAAAGAAACGTCTTTAATTTGCTAAGTGTCCTAAACTGCTCCTCCATTCCAGCCATCCTGGATTATGAGTTTCCTATTCATTTGTTTCCTTGTAACTCTTCCTGCCCAGGCACCCTTGGGGTTACCTTAAACCTTGAGTTCTGTACTGCTCTGACTATAGAAGGCAACCACAAAAGTATGGTGAGCAAATTGAGAAACAGTGAAAAACTATTAGGAAAGTTATACTGTGCAGGAATGGGAAGACACTTTGTGTTAAGGGATTGGCTAGGCCTTCATTTCCTGGTTTTTTTAAATTATTCTTTTCATATATTAGATTTTCTTAAAACAGGCTTTGCTGCTCATACCTAAGGCCATATCTATATGGGCAAGTCAACATCCTTCACAAAACAAACAATATGAGCCTCACAACTCAAGGTACTATCTGGGATGTAAAGTCAAGAGCTGTGGGAGGTTTTGTATCAGAAATTTGGCTGTGGCCCATGCCATATGAGGCTACCAAACATTTGCATTTCAGTGGGAAAGATGACTGCCTTTGCCCCCTATATTCTAGATTTCATGGTAACAGAATTGTCCCTGAAACAAAGGGAACAACTGAAGAATATGATAATCCCCAAACCATGGGCAGCCTCTCTTTTCCTGTCCAGTCTGCTGGCTGACAATGAGGAGTCCAACTCCAGAATACTAAAGAAGCCAGAAGGCTATTTCTCAACTTTCCCTAAAGCCAGCTCAAAACTGTACTCTTGGGATCTTTGTCCTAATACCACATGGATGCATTTCTTATTCCCCAAGGAGGGGATCTGAAAATTCAGAAGGATTTAGGGGAAAGGGGCTTGTGAAAGACACAAACAATGGGTGCTTTCCTGCCCTCAACCAGAAGAGCAAAGGAAAGAAGTAAGAGGTGATGTGAAAGTGATATTCAATCCAAGGCCCACCTCAAGTCCACCCTAACAACTCTTTAGTCGATGAGTGATAAACAAAGGAATATGAAGAACTGCCCCAGTAGACCCCAAAGTGCCCAACTTCCTGGCAATCTGCATCCTCTCCAGCACCATCAGAATGTTGAGGAGTTTGTACCACCTAGCACCTGATGTTTATTTTGCTTGTGGATGAGCCTGGCATCTGACTGCCTGCATAATCCCTTCTGAGGCACTTTGACACTCTTCATTGAAAATCCAAATGACAGGCACCAATCTCTCCTACCATTGGTTTGGTGACAAGATGAAGGATGAAATGGTCCAGGATCGCTTGGGATCCTCTGCCTTTCCCCAGTTCCTACATCCTGCCCTCACTTGGGCTAAAGGAAGGTTTGAAGATTAATGATGGAGCACACCCATCTGCTGTCCCAGTTGCCTGTTGCCATGGATAATTAGCCTTTGGCTGTTTATTTACATAACTCCTATTTGCCTAGGGACCCATAAGCTTATTTATTCCAATAAGGAGCATACACCTGTATAAATAGGAAGAGAAAATGCATGACTGTTTTTATAGAAACAGGCAGGATTTTTATTAATAAACATACATGTGACAGTAGTAGATTATAATCAATATTAGACCTGGTGTTTTAGAACTGTCTTCAATTTGTAAAATAATAAAATCTTATTAATTCAAAACTCTAAGGACCAGAAAATCTCAACAGCTTAACTCACTTTATAGCATCTCACATTCATATCCAAGAAAGAGTGGGGCATCAGGCAGCTGAGGAAAAGCATTTGCAACCAATCAAGCATGATTTTGGATAACCAATATTGATTTAATGAGGTTTTAGTCTATATCAGCATTTCAGCCACACTGTTATAGCTGCACAACCTTCCAAGGTCAAGCCCAGAGGTTTACCCCTTACCTGAGGTGGAAAATAATGAAATCTATTTTCCCCTGGGGAAAAACTACCTATAAATCACATTTTCCACACCTCATGTGACTGCCTCAAACAGCCCAACTCTGCAACACACCTACCTGTCACTCCTTCCGCTGCCTCAAGGAGACTCCACCAGGCTCTAGGGAAGGGAGCAGTGGGAAGAAAATGACAATTTGGGCATCAGACTGACAGGCTGTGCATGTGCTGTACTGCAGTGATGCTTGGAGTTTAGGGGGAGACTCCCTCAGTGTTTTGGGGTTGTTGGGTTTTTTTCCCCTAAAGGAAAATGAGCACGAACTGTGAGATTCAGTCAGCCTAAAAGTAAGAGCATGCTTAGAATACAAATACACTGCTCTTTGTTTTCCTAAAGTCACAACTGTGAACTAAATCCTACCATTTTGAATTGTTGTGTATACCCCTCTTTTGCATTTAACGCAGACATGTAACATAATGCTGATTGGTAGTCTTATCATGCAGATTCTAAACCATCCACAGAACTTGGGGTCCTTATTAGAATTGAATTCACAGGTCTCCTAGTGAAATGTAGGATGTTACTGAAAGTTGTTAAGCAATTGAGGGTCTGTGTCCTAAGACAGAAGGTGGTGTGCTGCTGTCAAGCCTCCTCCACGATGGATTGGGACCTTGAATCCAGGCACACAGGGAGTAAGAGTCTTGTCCTGAAAAGAGCAGATGTGTGGAGTTAGTGCTTTGTAATATTATGAGATTTGCATGTTTGGAGATTTCAATCTGAAAAGCTTTCTTTGACAGTGGTGCAATATCCTAATGGCCACTAGAGGGTGTGGCAGGGATGATGCCAAGAGCTGCCCTCTGCAGGCTCATGATACTGGGAGCTGTGTAAAATAGGATCTGGGCAAAACTGACACATATAACCATGTGTGCATTTTTAATTGTCCTAAATGACCTCTTTGTCTAGCATAACTTACATATGTGGGCAGCATCACCAAAGACAGTCACGTTTGGAACCTTGGACCCTTGGATATTTCTGGCAAACCATCAGTCAACCCAATGCAATTTCTTCCCTTGATGCTCCTTTGCTCTTCCCTCCAACAAAGGCTTAATTCCCTTTTGGCTCATTCCTATGCATCATCCTTCTATGCACTGAGCATCTACTATGTGCCAGAGAAAGATCACATGGTGGGGAAGGCACAGGTCCTGATCTCAAGGAAATTACCATCGAATGCTCCTGTACTCTTTTACTCACTGGGGACAGGGAAGCAACGTTTGGGAAGCTATTTGGAGAGCAGATTGTGCATGCCAAGAGATCTAGAATGAGCCATTTGAACTCAAAGTTTCACTCCAGCTGTGAGTTTCCAGAAGTTCTGGAGGCTTTAAGAAGTCTTTATTAGTAACGCCATTAAAACAACAAAATGATATTTTTACCTAACACATTGCCAAAGTTGTTCTTAAAGACAAGACTTCGTCTTGGCAAAGGCTCACTTGAAATTAACAATATATCCCTTGCTGACAGGAATGTAGTTTGGCAAAAATCACTGAGGCTTGTTTGGCATACATATCAAACACAGAAAATGAAGCATCGCCTTTGACCCAATAATGGTACTAATCCAAGAGCAAAGTGATAAGAAGCCTAATCTAATACGGTGATGGTGAGATAAAGAAGACAGCTTCAAGAAATGTCCATTCCAAGCAGGTGCCATAAAACCCATTACCAACAACTCTGGGGATCAGGGAGGAGGGGAAGAGTTGAATGTGGTTCTGTAGGCTCTTGCCTGAGCAACTAGGTCTATGAAGATGCTTTTAAATTAAAGCACTTAGAGCAAAGAGAGGAGTAAATTGCAAGAGGGCAATTAAAGTTAACTGTTGGACGTTTGGGAATACGGAACACTGAAGGAAATGTCTGCAGGACACTAATGAAAAGCCTAACTGGATAGGAAGACTGCTGGAGATGAAATTTTGGGGAATACTTGTGATGTGTCTAAAGGAAACTGAGTTGTCAAACTGGAAGTCATGTTATAAAATCTAGTGAATGAAGGGAGTTGGGATCATAGGTAGAGTGGGCACTGGCTTGAAGGGGAAGAGAGACAGGGGAAAGATTCCTATCTGTTCAAGTTTTGTACCAGAAGTGGTTAGAGCAGACTTCAAGCTCCACAAAATCAATTACAGGAGAAAGAGAAGGGAAACCTTAGCAGGGGTAGGGTTGCCAGGGTTTGAGGCCACGCCTCCCACTGACCTATGGGGAAAAGTTATACAGAAAGTGGCTATGTCAACAGTCAACATGAGGATCTATGAAAGGAGATACAGTTTTGCAATATCAATGGATACAAGGGAAGTTGAAGGGGAGACTAAGGAGAAGGCTTCCAGGAAGCTCTGAAGTCAACCAGAGAGAGATTCCAGGGCGTCAGAGGCTATGACATCAGGACGGCATTTCATTGTTATCAGGTCATAGGAAGCTAAGTGTGTGTGTGTGTGTGTGTGTGTGTGTGTGTGTGTGTGTGTGTGTGTGTGTGTGTGTGTGTGAAGAGTGGGAGGGAGAAGACAAACTTGGAGAAGTGATTTTTTTAAGGAGATAAAAGAGAGCGCTGCAGGGTGATTCCCTGGCATCTGACCTAAACAAACAAATAGCAAAGAACAGTGGCAGAGGAAAACAAAAGGAGAAAGCAGCTGAGCTGGAGGGGCCCTGAGAACCACAGGGGACAGGGACAGCATGGGTCCCTTCCTACCTGTTCTTTGGGCACCTCACTACAAGCATTTCACATTCAGTCTGAACTCCTCAACAATGCTTCAGGGAGGATGTTATTATCCCTGTGTGACAGGATAATATTTGGAATTATTCATTGATTTTCTGTTCTGTACTAGGTAGTTTGCTTTTTTCTTTTCTTTTTTTCACTTAGTCACCATTCCCAATTCAAGCAGCTGGACCAGTCAATACTCATCACATTAGGGGGGCAGATGAAACAGGCAGACAGTAGAGAAAAGAATAGAGGAGAGGTTCCGGTATTCTAGTCCAAAAATTTTGGTGTTCTTCTAAAACTCAAAAGGACCTTGGGCAGAGGTTAAATGTTGGCGTGGAATCTAAGAGCACAGGTTTCCCTGGAGACTAGAAAAATGACTTGTCGTTAGAGAGAAGGCAGACACAGGGACGGGTGATTCAACAGATGCTGCTGGGCCCCGGAGAGGGCATCATATGCCTATTGACAAGCAGAGCCCGGGGAGGCCCAAGGCTTCTAGAAAGAAAAGGACCGATGGGTCAAGACGATGGTACCCCAGCAACAGGAAGGAATTCCATGCCCCAGTGTCACCCGAAAACAACAAAGTTATTGCAGGAGCTTCATGAAAGAACAGAATGCGAAGCAGGGGACCTGATGGAGCCACGGGGTCAGGAGCCAGAGATACCTTAGAGGTACCTGAAGTTAACAGGTGGCCAAGATTCAGATGTGCTAAATTTGGGTGGATGGGTGGTAGCAAAGGGAAGATCCGCTCTCCAGGACTTTGACACTGGAGGACACAAGCAGGGGTGAAAAGACTCACGCATTGGCTGGGGACCCCTGACAACATGCAGCAGCTTTATAGCACATAAGAAGTCCAGGTGTCAGAAATTTTCAGAAGTTATATATTTGTGCAGTCGGGGCTTAAGAGGTAGCTCAGTTGGTAACATGCTCTCCCAGCACTCATGTCTAAAAAAACAAAAACCTAGTGGATTCTTGGAGAAAAGTACTTACTGTCCACAGAGGAGCCCACAAGTCTGCAAAGGACAGTTCTAAACCCATGCCATACAGATGATTCTGGTTAAACTCAGTGGTTCACACAACAAAACAAAAAGATGGGAACGTTGTAAAGAACTTGTAGGGAAGGGGAGAAAGGGGAATAGAGGTGGAGGGTAGATAGACAGGGGCATGTAAGAGTAACCAGGATACATACATATGTGTGTGTATGTATATGTATGTATGACCAGGGTTCTGTTCCCAGCACTTTCTAGATGGGCTCACAACCATCTATAACTCCAGTTCTAGGGAATTCAATGCTCTCTTCTGGCCTCTTCAGGTACCTGACATATACAGGTATACATATATACATCAAGCCCACACTCAAAGACATTATATAAAAATTAATAAATTGTATATAATTTTCTTAATTATAATTTTTAAATGGTGGGGGGAGGCTGGGTGGCCAGACAGGTATCTCAGCAGTAAAGAGTACAAAAGATTCCTGTGGTTCCAACCTAGCCTGCTTCATGTATTTTAGAGCAAGGAGAGACCCTAGCTCAAAAGAAAGATGGATGATCTCTGAAGAACACCAGTAGAGGGTTTCCTCTCCCCACCACCAAAAAAAAAGAGTTATGATCTAAGAACTATGACTACTACTTACATTTTTATAAGTGCAAAATTTGAGGCTTGAACCATGAAGCTGGGAGACAATGGGCAGATTCAGGACAGGGTCTGCCTTGCTCCTAAGCCTGTTGACTCCCACTCCTAGGAATCTCCATCCAGGGAGAGAAGTTTCCAGCTGTCAGTCACCTGCAGCTGAGTCTCCTTACAGATCAGCCTCCTGAAGTGCCAGAGCTGTGAATACCAGCAGCCAGCAGGATACTTTGAGATCTTCAGAGTTGAGAAACCTTCCAAATGAGAGACTTTCTTTAAGAGTCAGTTACTTGGATGTGATGCTGTTGGGAATCACTAGACCAATGAATGCAGTGAAAACCACTATTTGCATTCTGAGAGCCCAAAGCCTTGCCACCCAGAGTCACACTGAGATTTTTATGCTGCCATTAAAGCAAAGCATCGGCAGTTCCTCAGGGAAGGGGAAAGCGGGGGTTCAAAGGACACATTAGCAAGTTTCTCAATTAAATGCCAAGCAGTAATGCAAGTGTGTTTTAGCACCCTCTTACTTAGTCATTTAATTTTTCTCAGAAAGGAAAGCACCCCTCAGGGTGTCCAATCTAATGCATGTCTAAAGCAGACAGAGCCAAGGCCTTCTCAAAAAAGCTACTAAGCAATATATCTGATTATGCCTGTTTCTGAACAGGAAAATTGATCAATTAAGGAAAAAGGATGTTTGCAGAGAGGAAAAAATACAAAAAGGAAAGAAGAAAAAATAGCCACAGGCCACACTCCTCCTGGCAGCTAATGAGCATTCCACATAAGAAGATGGATTCCAGATTGGAGGCCATGACAGTTGTGTTCTCTGCAGCCAAACCAGAGTGAGTGAGCATGTTGGGGAAAGATGGAAGGAGAATGGAGTTTGGATTAACTTGTGTATTTATGGAACTGAAATGTGAGCACATCCTGGCCCCTGAGCTCCACTGTCATCTAGGGAGCTTCTTTCGAAAACTGTCAGCCATCAAAGGTCAAGTGGCAGATGTCTCATGTGGTCTTTATGGATCACAGATAAGAGTCAAATGCTTCCACAACCATGAGGCCTTGCTTGCTATAGGCATACAACTTGGATTTGCTGTTAGATGATTAATGAGCACCTCCTGAAGAAAACAGGGGAAGACATACTCTCATTCAAAAGGTATCAGAAATGCTCTGCTCCAGAAATAAAGATGGTATCTACTTTGATCAAACCAGAGAAAGCCATGGCACAGTATCCAAGTATAAAACTGGGGGTTCCTGGTCCATCTCCATCACAGCCAGACATTGGCACCTAGTGTATACTAAGCATGTATTATGCACTTGAATGAACAAAGGCTACAGAGATCTGCAGTCACTGAGACTGGAAGCAGCCTCTCTCGGGTTACAGATTAGTCTAAACCCTCAGCACTAATAAATAGGTGGAGACTGCCCTACACATAAGAAGGCCCAAGACAATAAATATCAGTGAGAAAGACAAGATAATGAAACGCTATGCCGGGTCTGTGTCTGTCTCTCGTGGGAGACCTTGGGAAGAAGATACAATCTGGTGTGACAGTTTGATTGTGTCCCTGTACAGGAAGAGACAGATCTGGAGAGGAGAGAAATGTATATAATGGCCCAAGAATTTATGACTCTCTTGGGTGTGTCATTGATAGGACACCCACATTGGCATTACCCTATACCTCCCTCGGCTGTCCCTCTAATGAACCAATAAGACTAAGATTCATCTAAAAGCACTTCATCCCAGGCCTCAAACAGTCAAATTACTAATTCTGTCTTTCCTCAAGAGTAGTTCCTACTCAGGGAAATATTTCATTTTTGAAATTTGTCCTATATAAGGACAAGTAAGTCTGATTAAATTTTAAGAAACTAATCCTCCTAACTCTTCTGCCATTCTACCTCAAAACAGGCAGAGTTGGCACCTGCTTTGAGACACTTCCTTTCCTTGTTTTAGAAATTTTGTATGTAGTAAGCCCTAGAATGGAGAGTAGGTGCTGTCCCAAGCCAAGCTAGTCACAGTACCTATCCTTTGAGAGCTCAGATAGTGGCGATTTCTGGTCCTGAAAAATGTCAAATTATATGTCTAACATCTGCAGCAAGTGACCCACAAATTCCCCTAACATTGCTAATGAAAATAAGTACCAATCATGACCCAGAACTTAGCAGCCTAACACACGAGGCTTTTTCTGCCTTTCAATGGACTTTGTGGGAACGACCTCCCAAGAATCAAGACAAAATTCCTATGTGTCTCATTGAGGCCTGCCCCCACCCACCACCTCTGCCTCCCACCTCCCACTGTCTGCAGTTCCACAGTTTGAGACACCATATGGCAAAGGTTGAGGTCAGACATATAAAAACCTTTCAGTGCACTAAAGAATGGTTAACAAACATGTGAATGTAAATTCTAACACATTGTAAAACTGTGGCAAACCAGGCTGAAAAGGAAGTTTAGTGAAGGCAGGAAATCTGCTTTTCAGCTCCACCCAGCCCTTCCAGTTCATTACAGGTATTGTGGAAAGAAAATGGAGCTTTGTGCCCTCTCTTGGCAATCTGTACCCTGCTCTCCTAACAGATTTCCCATGAATTTTCCATGACAATTTAGGAAGTTTAGTGTCTGCAAGTTGGGAAAGGCTTGAGCTCAGTGTGCTTTTTCTGTGTATTGCATCCATCCACTGACATACATACACACACACACACACACACACACACAGAGAGAGAGAGAGAGAGAGAGAGAGAGAGAGAGAGAGAGAGAGAGAGAGAGAGAGAGAGACTCCCATCCACAGGGCCAACCTCCACAAATTTTGTCAAGTCTCATTCTATAACTCCATGCCCATGTCACAATGTCCTCTGAGGTAATTGGGTCAATCTAGTGATAAGAGAAACCCATCCAGAGCTCAATGATTTACACTAGAATTGGATCTATGGCAATTTGTAAACGTTGTTGATACTACTACCAGAAAAGGAACTCCATAACCCCACTGATACTCTGAATGGGAAGGCAACCTTCTCTCCAAGCCATCAGCTATCATTCAACACAACTACCCACATGCATGCTTACACCACAGAAGTCCTATTGAAATGCCTTAAATGTGTCAGCCCTCCCCTTTAACACCCAGGATAGAGAGAATGCTGGGGAAGTTGTACATAGGGACAGCAAGGTTCAAGGACAAATAGTTTAGAGTGGATGAACTGCTCTTTCTAATGCTCTTTCTCTCAAAACCATGGTAGAAAACAGTATGGAAATCCCTCAAAAAATTAAGAGTAGGATGCTGAATGCTTGTCACTCTGGGGCTCCTGGAAAGGTCTGAGACTGGGGCCTCCTGTGGCCCTAACTAGGCCCTCCTCCAGTCAGGAGGTGAGTTCCCAGAGACTAGGACCCCATGTTGGGCGCCAGATACCAGGAGCCATCCCTGGTGGTGAACAGGTCCCAGCAGAGGATGTAAGTAGTTGGCGAAGGGAGGAGGTGAGCCAGGCCATGATGGTGGTGAGAATCTTGCAGCCTGACTGACTAGCAGCTAGAGTGCTTCTTGTTTTATGACTTTTGATGTTCCCATCAGATACTGTGCCATCTCCCTCTTGTTGAACAGTTGCCTTGTTCAGCTTGAGTGAGGCAGGTAGTAGCTGTTTGGTTCTCGGTGGTTCCACCTAGTCTTGGGTTTATGCAGAGCATGGCGGGAACAGACTAGAATGGATCTTGCGCTCAGATGGCTCAGCTGTTAAAGGCTCACAACCAAAAATATGAACATGAGAAAATGAAACACAAGTCCAAAAACAAAAATGATATGATATATGTTTTTGGAACAACATGAATCTATACTAGCTTACTAAATTCTGTATAAACAAAGAAGCACTCTGGCTGCTAGTCAATTAGGCTGCAAGATTCTCACCACCACTATTGCCTGGCTCACCTCCTTCCCTCACCAACTCCTTATATCCTCTGCTGGGACCTGTCCACCACCAGGAATGGCTCCTAGCAATAGCAGCATGGGGACATAGCTCAGTTGGCAAAACATTTGCCTCTCAAATATAAGTTCAGGCCATTGAACCCACATAAAGAGAAGCCAGTTATGGTAGTGTGCATTTATAATACCAGAACTGGGGATAAAAAGACAGGTAAATCTCTGTAGCTCACTGGCCTGACAGTCTTGTCTACTCAGCAATCTCCGGGCCAGTGAGAGACCCTGTCTCAAGAAACCAAGTAGACATCTTCTGAGGAATGACACCTGAGGCTATCATTCCATGTGCATACACTCCTGTCCCTGTGCACATTTATTAGGGAGTTTCTAGATTAAATTAATGGAAGTGGTACAACCTACCCTACAGGTGGTGCCATCCCATGAACCTGAATTGCAGACACAAACTCACCAGTTGCTTCATGAGCTTGTCACCATGCCTTTACCACCATGATGGATTGTACCCTCAAACTATAAGCAAAATTAAACCATTCCTTAAGTTACTTCTTGCCAGATATATAGTTACAGCAACAAGGAAAGTGATTACTATAGCCAGTTAAGTATTTTAGAAGAGAAAAAGAAACAAAGACTCTGTGCTTTAACCAGGCATCTACCACGCCTTTCCTGGTATTTCCATCTTCATGGTTTGCCTGGGACACTGCATCATCAGAGCCATCTCTCACCTCTACAGGCTTCCTCTGCATTAGAAAGAGGATCATTCTCCAGCTCCCATCTGTATAATCTTTCCCCATACTAAGGTACCTGGTGTAACAACCCACTCTTCCTTCATTTCAAAGACAGGCAAGACACCTTCATTAGTGCAGCAAACACAGGACTCCTTGTTCCTCAATAAAAGCTTTTCCTCAGTGCTAAATCCGCTTCTCACTACCACCTAACAGTAGATTCTAACCAATCCATGACATACAGGGAAGCTGAAGTGGAAACTACAGCGCATCCTAATGTTCTCTTCACTAGCACCTTGGGCTAACAAGAAATCGCCAGATCCTGATAGGAAGCCCATAGTCCATGCTTTATTCCATCAAATGTCTTGGAAAGACATTTCATTCAGCCTTTGGTTTTCCCACCCCAAAACAGGAACCATTAAAAATTTTACCTTTCTCTTTCTTTTTCTCTTTTAGAAATGACACTTTGTACCTTCCGTTTTTTCCTCTACACATGCACATCCCAATAAGCACCAGGGATGTCCCCAGGGGTTGCTACAGATTGATATACTGACTAGAGAAATAAAACCATGGAGTATGATAAGGTCATGGGTAAATACATACCAATGGTGCCATTTACAGCAATCTCCTGGGCACTTGTCTGTTCTTGATTGAACATAATCCATTTTGCACCACTAAGGGAAGTTCTTACTTAAAGGTTCCCTCAAGATAATGAGGTGAATGAGGTAACTTATAAAGTCAAACTCCACTCTAAAGTTTTTCCATTCAATGGCTCAAAAGGCTTTTCTAAATATTATGTAAATAGCACATTGCGGCCAAAACAAAATATGAAAAAAGCATATTTGCCATTCCCACTGTCAAAAACTAAAACAGGTACAGTCATCTGCTGGGAAAAGAACTCTGAGCCAGTGTAGAAGGTCAGAACAAGCTGACCTGATATCTAGAAGGTGACAAAGGATGTCTATTCCTCAACTCTCTGCTTCCTATCACCCACTGGGCCTTGAGTTCCAGGCAAACGCCAGCAACTGCTAAAAGATACTTTGCTTTCTTACTATTTCTTACACACAAAAGAAAGGAGTTTGGGTAATGGAAAATGATTCAGGCAGATTTCTTTCTTGGGTAGCCCTCAAGTTCATCTGGAAGTGAAAAGCAAGGAGGCATGAATGCTGAGAGTCTGGAGTCAGTATCTGGAACCTTTGAGATGAGTGCTATGAAGACTTACATCAGAGATGCTGTATTCAGCATAGGAATTTCTGACATCTGGGCATTTGTGAACCTCCAGTATAATCAGAATAATAATTCTAAGTTGCCATCAACAATATACAATTAAAGACGTGTGTGGTACTTGTGGGGTTAATGAAGGCAAGGGAGAACACAGCATGGGAAGCTGTTTTCAGGGTACAAATTATTTATAAGGAAGCTTGGGAAATAGTTCTTTCCCATCACATTAATAATATTTGAATAGACATGGAAACTTTTCAGCATTTCAACAGGCAGCTTGGGACCTTGCTGCATCCATCCTGACCCCAGGACTCACCTCCTCACCCCCGCCACCAATGATTGATGCTTAAGGAATGGGCCGGTGACAGCCTCTTTCTTAGACTCCATTTTCCTCCTTTCTTCTTCACATGGGGAAAAATAGGCAAAGGGCAGTGGGAGGGGTGATTGTCCTTTCTAATGCAAGCCTCCAAAAGAGCTCCTTCTCAGCAGGGAATGGGGAATTGAAGTGCCAGTCAAGAGCACTCTGGAAATGTTTGCTTTGGACATGCAGAGGGATGGAGGCAGGCTTAGATGATCCCAGCACCCCCTTTCCTGCCTTTGCCTTGCCTAAGCCTTAGTGTGTTCTCCTCCCCTGCTTCACAACCCCTGCTCTGTCCCCCCACTGCCATATTCTGATCTTCATCTACAGCTGGAGGAGAAAGAGACTGGACTACAGAAGGAAGGAGAGGAGGGGTCAGCCATGCCACCAAGGGCTCAACCATGCTGGGCTAGCTCTGAAATCTCTAGCTGGACTTCAGAGCTCCTACACAATGCATGAATATTATAGCTGTTTGTAATTAAAATACAAGCCTGATAGAAAGAGAACATTTCACTTAAAGATTTGATAGAGATGCATTAAGGATTCCTATACATGAATAAATTCATAGCAGCCAAATGACATATTTATGCCATGTACTTAGTTACGCTTTCACTAACTCTGTGGTTCTAATTTATTTGCTGGTAAAACACCATCCCTGCTGATGTGCTCTACTGAGTATACTTCTGTCAAATACCTATTCAATAAATAAACAGCGTGGCATATGAATAACAACGCCATTACAGAGAATTGTAATGGGTTTTACCTTCCTGGTAATAACCCCTGAGCTTCCAGTACTGCCCCCTCCTGTTCTATGGGAACATCCACCAAAGAGGTACCAGACATCTTCCTAAGCAACCTCCCCCAAACTTGATGTCTCCTTTCAAGACTGGAAATTCAAAACACCCGCTCACCTATACCATTACAGAGCTTATCTTCTTACCTTGCAAGATGTCATCCCTCCTCTGACCTCGGGCACTGTTGAAAGGTTGCAAGCACCTGCCAGGAGAGCTGGTAGCCACAGCTACCATTCATGGAGCATCTATCATGGATCAAGAGCTTAAAATGACATCATTTAATACATTTTTTTAAATGCTACAAATATCAGTAGCTCTACTACATTGGTGAAAAATTTGGGCATTTAGAATCAAGCATCTTGCTAGAAGCTGGGCAGCCAGGCAGAGACAGAGGCAAGCCTTGGAACCCAGATCTATCTATCTCCAAAGCCCAAACACTTTAGAGAACATATTACTGCCTCGACTGGTAAAGCTCAATAGAGAATAATAATCATAATAATTGATGGAGATCTCCCCATGCTCTGGGCAACTTTTAAGTGTTTTGTGTGTAATTACTCATTTAACAAATGAGGCAAGGATTGTCATTATCGTCATTTTCCAGATCAGAAAACAAACACAGAGCCTAAGTAATTTTCCTTGCTCAGAGTCCCAAGGATGGTTAATGGTGATGCCAAGATTTGAACCTATGCCATCTGCTCCAGAGTCTACACTATGGATCCATATTTTGCTCACTCTGAGAGCCACTAATAAAACTATAAGTGGTATCTCCAAAGACTCTGTAGACTTCCAGAATGGATTGTTTCAGCCCAGAAGGGGATGGAGAGAGCAGAGAGATACCCATGGAATAACTGGAAAATATGTACAGTACACATGGGAAGGCACATCTGTAGGGGCTTCTTGGGCTTTATTCACAGGTGGCCTCTTGTCCACTACTTTTTTTATTCTTTCTACCCAGAATTGGACCAGACTTTTCAGGTTAAGATCCTCTACAGAAATGTCCATGTAGATACCAGATGCAATTTTGGGGGTCCCCAGGCTACTCTCACTTCTAGCCAGCTGGCTACAAACTCCTCACCCTCCTTTCAGTTTCAGTAATTTGCTAGAATAATTCATAGAACTCAGGAAAACATTTTGCTTATTATAGCAAAAAGATAATATTCAAAACTACCGAATGAAGAGACATATGCAAAGTCCACAGAGTCCCACTGTGAAGTATCTATTGTCCTTAGGGATGCATTACTTTCTACATGTATAAGTGTGTAGCAAAGCATACATGCAAGAATACTGCTCAGCAGGGAAACTCATTTAAGCTTTAATGCGTAGAGTTGTTTGTCTGGGTTTTGTTACACAGATGTTGACTTGAATCATGTGACTGAAGTTGGGTTCCATGTGAGAGAGCACGGTCACCAGTTTCTGCCTCTCCTGATCAAAGCCCCAATTTTCTCAGGACAAATGTAGTCTTTCTGGCCTGGGCAGCGTGTATCTTCAGTTATCTCACTGGAATAAATGATGTCGGAGTCCACTGTTTCCTCATTACTACTACATTACTTCATTACCATGAGCTATCAGGTGTGATCCAGAGGGCCCACAACAAATAAAAACTATCACTTGAGAAATCCCTACAGAATAGGAAGTATCCAAGATAGAAATCAGCTGTCATCCTTACTATACAGAAACAACACAGACTTCAGAGCTAATCACCTTTCCATGAAACATGGGGTTACATGTAGAAAGCAGCCAATACTAAGAAGCCTACTAAACCATTGATCCAATTTTCAGGCCACTTTATTTAAATTAGAAATATCACACAGTAGTCCCATTGGTTTCTCGGATATTAACCAACAGACAACTAAGCAAATGAGTCCTCTGTGTTTTGATCAAGTTATTGATGCTGCATAAAGTCTGCTGAAATGTGAGCTCCTCAGAGAGTCCAACCATTAACCTTTGCCAGGAGAACCTCACCTTCTGTGAGGAGAAAATCAAAGGATGACGCAGATAGACTATCTGAGGCTAGGTAGCCCAACAGCCTGAATTCAGGAATTCAGGAATTGAGGAAACCAGGAAGAGATGACTCAGACGGTCCAGCAAACAAACAATGAGACCCTAGGCAATAGCTCCGCACCTGAGACTCACTCCTCAGACTTTCCCTTCCAGATCCCTTCTTAAAAAGCAAACAAACAAACAACAACAACAGCAACAGCAACAATAAAACATTTCTTGAAGAGAAAAAGGCATTAAGAAAATATGGCAATTAGGACCAATTGAGCCTCAGTTTATCAATTTTTAAAGTGAGGACATTAAGTGGGGCAACATCAATCCATGATGTACCCACCTTGAGGCAGACAAGTAAATTGACTGACTTAAGCGGGTAACTGTGAAATAGCATAGAATCCTGGAGTTGGGCAGAAATAGAAAATACCACCCCACTGAACAGACTTCACGTTTGAATTTACAAAATAAATCACACTCCTGGGTTGAGTTTGTAATCACTGGCCTACATGGTTTCCTGGGTCCCATCAGGCTCTCTGATAGTGTCATTCTCTTTTCCTTACCAGTTTGACAAACCAGTTATCTCTGTGCCGGTCAGTTATGCTACGGAAATCAAAGCAGGTATGGTGGGTTGAGAGGGGGCAAGAAGAGAAAGTTCTAAAGCTATGGGAAGAGACTACTTTAGCACTTTCAAGAGCATGATTTGCCAGACAAGAAAACAGGGATGTGGAGAGAAGGACGGAGGGTGTCTCTACAGTGCAAAGCTTTACCCTAGGTTACCCCTAATTGAACAACCTACATAAAGGAGAATGGCCCCTGGGGCCATTTAGTGCACAGCCTGCACCGAGGTGCATGAAAATCTGAAGTGCCCTGACTCTTCCAAATAAAAAGTTCTGGAGACCTCTACACCCCAGAAGAATTGCTTAGCTTGTGTCTAAACCTAATGCAGCCATTAACCCGGTTCTCCGTTTCCTGAACCAGCTTTTCTTCCCGCTAATCCCCTCTGCCCCAAAGACATTTCGACTTGTGGACCACTTTAGCAAAAAATGGTTCCAGAGGGAAGGCCTCCTTGCCCTCCTGGGCAACTTAGCATGAAGGATGCTTTCTCAGGGGTCTTTTTCCTTCTTCCCAAGGTGTCTGTATCAAGCTTTGTTGAGGGGAAGGGGGACACAGATGGGGGCTAAGCCCTCTTTGAGCCAACCTCAGGCTTGATCTGGGTAAGTTCCAGTCTTCCGTCCCTTCTCTAAGATCTGCCACCATCCCTGGAACACCACATCCTAGGCAGCCTGAATTCAGGCTGCAATGAAAGCATAGACCCTTTCTTCTAAGAGAGGTAGTGAGGGTGGGGGTCGGGGAGCAACCTTGTGAGAAGCCTCACCTTGCTCCCTTGAGATGGAGCAGGGCTTCTCCAGCCTGTTGCCAACACTCCTCACATTCTTGTGCACGGGAGGCCTCCAGGACAGATCCAGCAGCAGTGAATTAATAATTGCTGGCGACAGCGCTCCTGCGGCAAGCAGCTCCTCCCCGTTGGGGACTGTTTGCCCTTCTTCAGAGAGTCCTCAACCACAGCTTTGCAAACTTCCTTCTGTGAGAACAAAAGGCTTGGAAGTGTGTATTCCTACCGGCCCCTTTGTATTCAGAAAAGCTCATTTTCACCTCGTCCTGGATGTCAGGACACCAGCATGCTTGGCTGGCTCAGATGCCGACTGGGAGTTTAACCTTGAGCAGGTCAGAATTTTTGCATATTGTTTCCTTACTTGTAATTGTAATTGAAGATGTATGGGCCATAACTTTTCCTTGTTCCGGATCCCACTACTGTCGCCTGGATTTAAGTCAACCTGCCACACCTTAGAACACATGGCTGGGTTGTGTGCCTTGGTTCTCACTCGGCAGCCAGCTTCACAGTGGAATTCACCTGGATAGAGATAGAGCAAGAAACAGACATCTCCGGCATTTCCTTTCCTCTCTAGAGTTGCCTCAACCCACAGGGCCTCTTTGGCCTCTACATCCTACCTAGGCACTTCCCTCTGGGGTAGGTCTGGGGCTCGTGCCAGGTCCTCACTACCCCCAGAGGCCTGAGGCAAGAGAAGGATTATGGTGCGCAACCATCTAGTTCCATAAATAATCCAAAACGAATCTACATTTTGGAAAGATACCAAGGTACATGCTGAAATTCCAAATTTTGTTTTAGGAGTTTCTAATCCATTTGGAAAAGTTTGTCAAAGCTGCATCTCTCCAGCTGTCTCCTCAAATCTTCCCATGTGTACCCATGACCCTGGTTGACAGTAGACCCAAAGCCCTGCTTGTTGGCTTCTCTGCACAGATGCTTGGATGAGTGTGGATAACCCAATGTGAATCTTGAAAGAAAACGTCTGAATTAAGAATCAGGAAAGCAAGACATGGACAGGTCAGCACTAGGCCTACCTACTAGGTTGGACATGGCATGCTGGCTGTGTGAAAGGCATCAAGTGAGCCATGTCAAAATGGTCTGCTTCAGAAACTAGTCTAGAAAGAAAGAGAACAGGTGTTTCAGGTGGAGATCATGGGACTCCAGAGAGATGCACAGTCACTGCAGACAGTTCTGGGAATCTGGGAACTGTAGCCTCAGCCCCTGCAATTCAAGCCATAAGAGTAAACGCTGACATCAATCCAGTTTCCTTCACCTTGTTACCCAAAGTATGGCTCATGAAATAGCATGAAAGGCATCACCTGAGAGCATTTGCCTGTATCACTTTCCAAGATTGGGTGTGTAAGATGCTGGGGGACACTGTGGCCCAATTTTAGAAATGCAGCCCCTCTTGCCACCCCAGAGTGAATGCATGGAGAGATGCACTGAAAGGGATCTCAGGAGCTTCTGTGTGCATACAGCTGCTTTGAGGGGAGTTTACCTACCTGTTTTGAGCCCCATCCACCCACCCCTGCCAAATCTAGGATCCCATCCTATAACCCTAGGACCTAGCCTCCTCTTGCAGCCTCTCAGCACCAGCCCACTGTCTGGCCCCAACACCTGACAAATCCAACAAGGAGTAAGTTAATCATTGCTGACATCTCCCCTGCAGCCAACTGGCTCTTCCTCATGGGAGGATGGTCTGCCCTTTCTCAGAGTCCACAACAGCTGTCCCCTTGCCTGACTCTCATCCACAGTGGCTGGCACCTACAGTGTTTTTGCCTGGATCCCACCTACCATGGGTTTGCTCAGCTGAGCCTCTCCGACCAGTTTCTACCTACAGGCCAGTTGATCCAACCCTATGATAAAATAGCTCTTTGCCAACATACAGATGATCCTGAAACTTGGCTACCACAGGTTTGCCATGGTAACAAACGCTAAACCTGAGACCCTGGCAGGTACAGTTTTCTGAGACCCTAACTGATACTCAAGAGCTAAGAAGTCTAGGTTTCAACTTCTTTACCTGCATCAGAGGTTCCAAGATTGAGTGTGAGACCACCTTTGAGTAACTGCAGAGGAACAACATTGTGAAAGCTGTGCAGATATAGTCCCCACCCCCGAGACCAAGTCTCAGAGTACTTGAGGGATCTTACTCCACAGCTGAGTCTTCTAAGTCCTGGTGATCTACCTGAGCCTCCTGATTTCCATGGTCCTGTGTCTGCATATATCCACATTTGGGGAAGTTTCCTTAGAATCACATATGACAACCTCTTGTGTCACGATCTACAGAGCCTCTCTGGGCCATGTCTCCTGGGATCTTGACAAGATCTCCAAATCACTCCAAAGGTGGGCTGAAGGGGTATGATGATTGCTCCAGTGAGGAGCCAGGGCTTGAAGAGGTTAAATGGCTTCTCCAAGGTCACACAGAGGTGCCTGAGCTGATGCTTTGGTAAACATTTTCTAACTTTGGTTTGTGTTCTGTTTATCTAGGAGGCCAATTTTCCAGGGGGAAAAACTTATCTTTTTCTGTTCTGGTTATAATTTTCCATCTCCCAATCCTTTCTTAACATACTCTGGTCATCTTTCTTTTTTTCCACTAAAAACTCTCAGAGTTACCATTGGCTTGGCTTTGCATGGTGAAACATGCCTTCATCTGTAATCCCAGCATTCAGGAGGCAGAGGCAGGCATCTTGGTCTACAAAGCAAGTTCCAGGGCAGCCAAGGGATACACAGAGAAGCCCTGTCTTGGGGGAAAAAAAGAAGTTACCATTAGCTTCTGTTTTGAGGTGACTGTGTCCTCCAAAAAGACATATTTAAGTCCTGACCCCAGAACTCATGAATGTGACCTTACTTAAAAACAAGTTTCCTTCAGATATAATCAATATAATATAATATAATATAATATAATATAATATAATATAATAAACCAGGAGAAGATGAGACAAGGAAAAGTGTTCCCTGGAGCCTTCTGCGAGAGCACAGTATGGCCAACACCTTGATTTCAAGCTTCTTGACTCCAGAGTAGAGAGAAGACATTTATGTTGTCTCAAGCCACCAAGCAGGAATGTGTTGTAGCAACTACGAAAACAAATACAATCCCCACGCTGCTGAATCCCATGGATGATTTTCATCCTTTAGGAGTACACTGTACTCATCACCCGGCCTCTCCCATGAGTGCATTCTCTCCAGAGACTGTCATCACATTCTCCTGGCTGTTACTCCCTGTTTACTCCTTTGCAATCCCCTCAGTAGGCTGACCTTCCTCTACGTGGTCACTACTCATTGGAGTTGATTAGGCTGTGTCTATCCCAGAGACTCTGGATCCTCCAAATACTCTCTCCTTGAGCAATCTCATCCAGTCTGCCACTTCATTCACTACCTCTTGATAAGAACCTTCTAGAATCAGAGTCTGGTCCTTTCCTTTGAGTGTGGATTGGCTCCCTCAAAACTCATCAAATTTCACAAATCCAAAGTAGAACTCGGAATTTACCTCATTTGACAAAAAATGAAGTCTGTGATACCATCCCTCTGCCCAGTCCTTTAGCAGGTCTTTGTTTACTAGAAACACATTCTCCCTTTCAAACCAATCTGCTTCCTTCCATGGCTACAAGTCTCACACACATGCTGTTAGCATTGCTCACCTGGAGTCTGTGACTGCTGCCAAGCTTCCCCCAAACACAAATGCTACCATGTTTCTTCCCCACTTAAAATACTCATTAGCTTCTCATGGTCCCTGAAGCTAATACCAAAAGCCTTAAAAGGAACTCTAAGACCCTAAAAAATGTTGCCCCTTCCCAGTTGAGAGAAGACACTGACCTACTGTGTGTCTCAATTTCCTCTCCTATAAAATGGAAATAAGAAGAATTAATATATTTTTTAAAAGTAAACTTTGTAGACTGCTTGCCTAGCATGCATAATTCCCTGAGTTTACTTATCAGAACTACAAAAAAAAAATAGTGAACATTTTATAAGTTAATCAGTAAGAATAGATGAGTTAATACATATGAAACAGTACAGTACCTGGAACATCGCAACCTTGAAACCATTAATTAATATTATTACCACCATCGTTATTGACACTTCTGACGTTACACGGCAATGTGTTCCATTTTTGCTCCCCTCATCCAGACACATGGCTTTCTTATGTCCCCACTTGCACAGAGTCTCCCACACACTGGCCAGAACTTCCTCCTCCCACTCAACCTGCAGCTTCCAGCAACCTCGCCTCTTCAGAGAAGCCTTCCCTGACCTTCTAAACTGAAATTAGACTCGTAGTCATAACAACATGTTCTCCTGACTGCGTTTACATCCGTTGTAGTCACACTTGTATTCAAGTAATTGTTTTATTAGCATATGCCTCTTTGACTAAGCTCAAAGTTCTGTGAGCCCAGAACATATGTCTGGCATTCTTGCCATCTATCCCCAATGCTTAGCAGAGTGACTCTTACCAAGCCTCAAAGAATAGTGGCTGAAAATACAAATGAACATTCGATCTAGCTCACTTCCTCCAGTAAATCATCACCTAAGTCCTCCTCAGACCCCTGGTACTGAAATTACCACCAGCATGAGTAAGAAGAACAAATCTGGTTGAAGCTTCACGTGCTCTGTTCCAAGCAATAGGGAGGTAAGTATTCTCTGTTCTGTTCCTTCTCTCTGGGCAACCCATTCTAGAAGCATTAAAATCATCTATCATGCTGTTTATCACAACATACCCAGATGCTCTGAGCAATAAAGCCGCTCACAATACACAGGCATCCCATTTTGGAGAGGTGCTCCAATCAAGTCTTCCCAGGGGGTGTTTCAGAGGAGCAGAGACACCCATCTGTCTGGGGTCTGGGCCTTCTGTCTTCACGGCTCCCTTTCAAAGCCTGGTGGCATATGTTGTGGGACCTGCGTTAGCAGCCTGCAGGTAGCAGACCCTGAAGCAGAGCTTTGTCCAATCAGGCTGACAGCAAGTGCTGCATTTGTTCAGGGTATTAGGAAATGCCATGCTCAGGCTGACTTTCTAGGAGAATCTCCAGTTCAAAATAAAGAGGGATTCTTTCCCCCTGCAGTCAAATAAAATCCAACTTTGCAGAAAAGGCTTTCTGCTGAGAGAGAAATCAAGATCCAAAAGAAAAGAGGCATCAGGCTCCTGGATCAATGAACCAAGCCTAACAAGATGAAGTTTAAGAGGAATTAGCTTAAGGTTCTTCACTTGGGCCCAGAAAGCCAGTGGAAGCGGTATAGGGTGGTAGGAGCCGATATGAAAGAGATGTGGGAGTTTCAGCTGACTCTCAACTCAATAGGAGTTGTCAGTATGACATGGTTGCCAAAAAAAATCTTAAGCAGCATTAATGAAAGAGTGGGCTCTGGGAGGTGGGAAAGACACCCTCCTTCTGAACCACATGGGATAGAGCTCTTAGTACAAAGCACAGAGCATAATGTTTCCCCGAAATACAGTAAACCTGAAAAGCATCTCCATTTACATGAGGAGTGACAGTTTTTCCAGAACTCTGTACCAAGTTACCACACAAGGGCCTAGAGACCAAGCTCATGGGAGCTAGGGAGCTGGCACTACAAAAGAGTTGAGCCAAGAGTGGCCAAACATCTCAACAGATGGGAAAGAACTGGTTGTCCCTTGGGACTCCATGAGGAACATTCCTTAGAACAAAAGAGGAAAGTGTAAGCAAAGCAGACTCGGGCAAAATAAAATAACACCAGTGTTAGTATTATTTTATTTTTTTTAACTACCCAAATTACTGTAAAAGAAAAATTTGAGCAATACAAATATAGAAAAGAAATCAAAACTCTCATTGAGTTTCTCTAATATCTACATTTACTCTCTCTACCACAGGGAACCACATCTAAGTTTAGTGTGTGTCATGATGTCTGTTTGGGGGCTCTTTTCCCCATCCTACTGTTGGGAAAAGCTTGGTAAGCAAGACTGTCCAGAGAGGCAGAGGGCTTCCTCCAAAGGAAGGGGGACCTGTTCCACGTAATATATTCACAGATATGCAACTAGTAAGTGTGATGCTTAAACAGACCTCAGGTATCAGGGGGACCCTGAGCTCCCTCAGATTCCAGCTTGAAGAAATCACCCAGGGTTCTTATGGAATATTCAGATTCTTAATCCCAAACCAGGACAATCTGTCAGAGTATGTCTTGGGGATCATGAATCTTCATTTTTTCCACAAGGACCCCTCTCTGCTGAATGCAAACTGTCAATGTACCACATACTAGAAATCATGACACAGATGATTGAGGCCATCCTCACTCCATAACCCTTAATGTGGACAAGAATAAATTGGAAAACCTTTCTTTTTAGTAACTGTTTGCAGTGAGATCATGGTGAAGTTCCTCTGTCTGACCAATTGCCATTTTTATCAGCTTTTCCCAACTCTTCAGAACCCATGTCACTTACCAGTCTCACCCTGAGCTAAAGAACACACACACACACACACACACACACACACACACACACACACAGGGCTTAGCAAGGAATGAATACCTAACTCAGAGAGCAGAGTGATGGGGGCAGCCCAACTCTGGACCTTCAGTTGGCCACTCCTGTCCATCCTACAGGGCCAGGGACCAATTTTGCCCTGCCCATATGACCGTGGAGGGTAGCAATGCAGTCTAAGACTAGCTGGAAGACAGGGTCATTATGGATATTCAGTACTCCTTTGTACTTTTGGGGGTTCTCTACAATCCCTGGAAGTAAGGGTTGGAAATTGTTTTAATAGTCATAATGGTTGGGGTTGGTGATACTGTCATTCATTGGGTTGGACTGAGCTTATTAAATACCCTGATTTTTGAGAGATGCATCAAAATGATGAAATTAGTTATTCTCTTCCTATTATGTGTGGGAACCCACAGAGGTTTCCTAGTGAGGTCTGAGCTTGCATTGCCAGCACAGCTACATAAAAGGATGGTAAGACCCTGGACCTGGGTACCAGGTATTTGGAAGGGTCTACACTTAGTTGTATCTAGCAAAGAGGAAGTCTTTTGCCTTGCCCCTTGGCATTGTTATAAAAAGCCCTTTTGAATAAAGTTCTGGGCCGGTGGATATTGATCCAGGTCCTCCCAAAGCTATCTTGTGTTTCTGTCTTTCTTCTTCTTCTTGGCTAGGCCTATCATTCTATCTACAAATTCCTTACTCCTCTTTCTTCCCTGTGGGAACCCAGGAAAAGGTGGGGGGCTGATCCCCCACAATCATGCACTTACACCCGTCAACTATCCCACCAGTGTCAATATGGTAGGTTTGTCCAGCCATGTTGACTTCTGTTCTAAAGCAATAAGGGATACTATAAAAGGGAACAAACATCCCAGCAGAAATATAGCCCAAGTGTGTGTCCACCAGCACGGGACCTGGCCAACCCCTGGCTAATTGGGTCTCACAGACGTGACAAATCGTCTCTGGCCCTGACAGGTACTTTCAGGCAAGGTTCCAGCTCTTAGCAAGGAGCTGCCCTCAGAGCAACAGAAAGGCAGCTTGTTTCCAGGCTATCTCTAGGAGACTGGTGAATAAAAAAAAAAAAATGCTTTTTCTCACCTCAAGGTGCTCTTGGCTGGTTCAACGGGAGTGCTATGCACAGCAGGACCATGTCCTCAAATGGTTGAGGCCATTCACTTTGTCAACTGACAAATGTCATTTATCATTTGAGACAGAGATTGGATATTGGAGCCTCTGGCTGGTGAAAGCTGTTGAATATTTTTTTTTCAGGATGGCTTAGCAGAAACTTGGCAAACTGACATATTTTCTTGAGCTGTGGATTTAAAGGTACAGTCTTCCTCTGTAGAAATACATTAGCCAGACTTTTCCAAATGACTTAGCCCAACAGTTCAGGTCAATAGCAGGTGGCACTTAACTCACAAAGAAACAAGGACTTTGCCAATAATACTGTCTCACACCAGCCCCTGCTCCCCATCCAGTGCTAAAACCCTTAGGATAGGGAAGCCACACCTTCTCCTGTGGGTCTCATGGTCCTCTGGACAGCACTTCACTCATATTATACCCACTACTAATGTGTCCCCAAGGAATTATTGACTGGCCATCACTAAGCATGTCTGTATTGCTTTCTAATTTGTCTTGCTCTTTGTGGTCTGGACATATACACTGCCCTCCTTCTCTTCCTCTGTCCTCTTCCTATTGTAGTACAGGATGTTATCTATGATCTCACACAAGATGGTTTGCCTTGAGTGACCCCTAACCATCCACTTCCATGTGTCTCCCAGGACTTTAATGAAGCAACCAGGTAAAAGACGCATTTGCTTATGCACTGTTTGGACCACTGCCTTCTCAACTAGATTACTGGTTTCTTGAACATGGATGTCACACTTTCTGAAACCTATTTTATCCCCCACTGAAATGTATACCATCCTGAACTTATAATAGGTGCTCATCTATGAATGAAAGTAACAAGAGGAGGAAGATGAGTAAATGCTTTGTCTTCTTAAGTGCACTCTTGAATCAGCTGTGCTTTATAGTCTAAAAAGCATATTCCACCTTTTCAGTGCCTTTCCTGCAGATTCTCTTATCCTTGAATTAACAGCCTGATGAGAAATTCTCTTCTCACTATAGAGGTGAAGGAGTTCTCTTAAAGCCTGTGCTGACCCCAAGATCACATAACCAAACCAGCAGAGTCAGAACTCAAGATGCTCTTGGTCTAAGGCTGGTGATCTCCCCACTAAACCAGACTATCTCACTGATCCAAGTTAATCTCAAAAGGGTCTGATCTTGGTATTTTCTCTTGTTACTAAATTCATAAGCATCAAAAGTACAACTTCCATTTGTTTGCAGCCTGTGTTTAGTTATTAATAATGCTCTGAGTGACTAATTTAGAATTTATTATTTTGAACTATGAACAACCACCGAATATATTTCATTATTTAGGTTAGTGAGTTATACCCTTGCCTAATTAGTATTTTCAGATCTGTTTACAACTTTTATAGTAGCAGACTTTCAATGCTGACTCTTCCCAGGGGCTTTCCAAGACTTTGCATGTTACAGTTACTCTGCTTGCCCCAGGGATTTTAAAACTCTCTACACTTTAATTCATTTACATAATCTTCCCAGGACAGAAATACAGTGCCACGATAATAGCCAACATTTGTTGAGTACTCTCTGTGAGCCACGCATGCATGGAACAAACCTCTTTACATGCACCATTTTGTTTAATTTTCATGTGAAGATGGTTACATTATAATAACTTTAAAGCAGAGAAACCCAAGTTTCCAAGATGGTAAGTCACACTCCAAGGTTAGCTTAGAGAATAAATGGAGAACTGGTACTCAAATCTGGGGTTATTTAACTCCCTAACCCTAATTAGTAGCCACTTTGTTGTAATGACACTACCAGCAGCTGGGGGACCTTGATATGTAGATGAGCGTGTGCCACTAATTGCATGACTTCAGGGAGGGTGGGATTCACAGAAGGGGTGACATTTGAGCTTGAAGGTGAGTAAGCATTTGTAGACTAGTAAAAATCACTTCAAGCAGACAGCAGCGCATCTCCAAAGGTTTAGGGAGGCATGAATAGTGAAAACAATATGGTTGAGGGAGCCATTAAGATTAAGTCAAGGTGACAATAAGAGATGTGATTTGAAACACAGAAGAACGGAAGATAAGAAAACTCCCCCAAAATGACCAAATTTGACAAACCCTATGGTAGTTTGAATACAATTTGGCCCCCATAAGTTCATGGGAGAAGCACAATTAGGAGGTGTGGCTTTTGGGGAGTAGGTGTGGCCTTGTTGGAGGAAGTGTGTCCATGTGGGGGTGGACTTTGAGGTCTCATATATACTCAAGCCACGCCAAGTGTCTCAGTTCATTTCTTGCTGCCTTCAGATCAAGATGTAGAATTTTCAGCTCCTTCTCCAGCACCATGTCTGCCTGCATGCCATCATGTCCCACCATGGTTTCAGACTAAACCTCTGAAACTGTAATTAAATGTTTTCCTTTACAAGACATGGTCATGGTGTCTCTTCATAGCAATAGAAACCCTAACTAAGACAGACATGTAGAACTATGCTACAGAACTCGCAGAATCAAAGCAGTGGCCAGTGACTTAAGTCCTGTAGGACAGAGGTCCCTTTAGAAAAGCAGATCTGAGTCAATGTCCTACTTGCTTCAGTTCATGCCGTCACCTTCCTTTGGCTTCCGTCCCTTCCTATTGAGTTCCCACTCCGAAGGACCTTCAGATGTGAAGAGTAAGAGAGTCAAGTAGTTAAAGCTGCCATCTGATGACCATACTCTAGAAAGCTCATGGAGCTGAGCTGTTGAGACCTGCCTGGGCTTCTTCCCTACATTAAATCTGGTTATACAGGAAGCCTCACAAGCCACTCAGAAACCTTCCATTTATGGGTTCTTGCTTAAGTTAGTCAAAGTCTAATGTTTATGGCCAAATTAGTCTAACACTCATTATTGAAGAAAATGGGATTCTGATAAGAGTGTTCCAAATGGAAAGTGGGAAGGTAGCTTGGCAGGTACCAAAGTACTTGCCATGCAGGTCCAACAACCCAAGTTCAATGCCCAGAACTCATGTGAAAAGTCAGATGACGTGTCACATATCTGTAATCCGAGCACATCAAGGGAGAACTGACTGGAGATCATAGCCTGGAATTTGCAGAGCTGTAGAAACAAGGGGTTCCCTGACTCAACAAGGTGGAAAGCAATAACAGACACCTGAACATTGTCTTCTGACTCCATACATGTGCCATGACACACATGTACCCATACACCCACAGAGCATGCACGCACGCACGCGCGCGCGTGCACACACATACACACACCCATTAACTTTTTAAAAAGAATTTTCCATGTGATCTTGGGCTTGTCAAGCCTCCAAGTCACAAAAGAAACTCTAGTGACACAGTTTTCAAGAGTCACTCCCAACAGGTGCCCCCTGAGACACAGGCTCCACAGGCTCTGAGTGGACCAAGAGGTGAGTCTTTGTTCTCCTGGCCGACCACCCCAGCCTCTAGGCTTTAGGCCCAGGGGAACAACCAGTGCCCCCACCTATTGCAATACCAGTTGCAGGCCAGCAGGCAGGTCAGACTACCACCATCCCCCACTAGATCCTGTAACCTACAAGCCCCACCCCATCCCCCAAACCCACCCATCCTCCAAGACCACAGCTGCTCCATGAGACACAGACTCAGAGTGGACCAAGAGCTCCCATTGGACCAAGAGAGCTGATTGCAACTAAAGAGGCTCCCTCAGACACAGACACCATTTGCACTAATTGGAGGAAGAGATGGGTAGATGCCAGTGCAAAAATACATTCAACAACATAAAGAGCAATACGGCACCACCAGAACCTAGTGGTTCTACATCAGCAAGACCTGAACATCCCAATGCAGAAGAAATCTACCTTTAAAATGACTTTAAGAAGAAGATAGAGGCCTTTAAAAATGAAATGAAAAAATCCCTTTAAAAAAATTGAAGACAAGACAAACAAAAAATTGGAAGAAATCAATAAATCCCATAAAGAAAACCCAAGAAAAAGCAATAAAATAGGTGAAGGAAACAGTTCAAGACTTGAAAACTAAAATAGAGGCAATAAAGAAGGCATAAATCAAGGGAATTCTGGAAATGGAAAATCTGAGTAAACGAACAGGAACTACAGATGCAAGCATACCCAACAGAATGCAAAAAAAGGAAGAAGAGAAACTCTGGTGTTGAAAATACAATAGAGGGAAAAGATTCATCAGTTAAAGAAAACATTAAAGCCAGTAAAGTCATGACATAAAACATCCAGAAAATCTGGGACACCATGAGAAGACCAAACCTAAGAAAAATAAGGATAGAAGAAGGAGAAGAATACCAACTCAAAGGCACAGAGAATATATTCAACAAAATCATAAAAGAAAACTTTCCCAACATAATGAAAGAAATGCCTATGAAGATATAAGAAGGTTACAGAACACCAAATAGACTAGACCCCAAAAAAAATTCCCCTTACCACATAATAATCAAACCACTAAACATACAGAATAAAGAAAAATATTAAGAGCTGCAAAAGGAAAAGGACAAGTAACAAATAAAGGCAGAACCATCAGAATAACACCTGACTTCTCAACGAAGACTCTGAAAACCTGAAGGTCCTGGACAGATGTGATACAGACATTGAGAGACCATAGATGCCAACCCAGACTATTGTACCCAACAAAACTCTCAATCACCATAGACAGAGTAAACAAAATATTCCATGATAAAATCAGATTTAAAAAATATGTCTCCACAAATACAGCCCTACAGAAAGCACTAGAAGGAAAAATCCAACATAAAGAATTTAGATGCACCCATGAAAACACAGGCAACAGATAATCCCACACCAACAAATACCAAAGAAGGGAAATACACAACACTACCATCAAAAAATAACAGGAATTAACAATCACTGGTCATTAATATCCCTTGATATCAATGGACTCAATTTACCTATTAAAAGATACAGGCTAACAAAATGGATATGAAAATAGGATCCACACTTCTGCTATATACAAGAAACACACTTCAACTTCAAAGACAGACACGATCTCAGAGTAAAAAGCTGGGAAAAGACTTTCCAATCAAATGAACCCAAGAAGCAAGCTGATATAGCTATCTAAATATCTAACAAAATAGACTTCAAATTAAGATCAAAAGACATTGGGAAAGAAATTACATATTTATCACAGGAAAAATCCACCAAGATGAAATCTCAATTCTGAACATTTATGTCCCAAATAAAAGGGTGCCACATTTGTAAAAGAAACATTACTAAAGTTTAAATTGCACGTCAAATCCCACACGCTAGTAGCAGGAGACTTCAAAACCCCACTCTCACTAATGGACAGGTCTGCCAGACAGAAACTTAACAGAGAAATAAGGGAACTAACAGATGTTATGACCCAAATGGACTTAATAGATATCTGCCAAACATTCTACCCTAACACAAAAGAATATACCTTCTTCTTCTCAGCACTCATTGGAACCTTCTCTAAAATCAACTACATACTTAGTCACAAAGCAAATCTCAACAGATAAAAAAATTGGAAAACCTTATGTATCATATCAGCCCACCATGGCTTAAAGTTAGATTTCAACAACAACAAAAATTAAAGAAAGCCTATAATCTCATGGAAACTGAATAGTGCCCAACTGAATTAAAGAAAGAAATTAAAGATTTCCTAGAATTCAGTGAAAATTAATGAACAACTTACCCAAACTTATGGGACACTATGAAAGCAGTGCTAAGAGGAAAGTTCATAGCACTAAATGCCCACATAAAGAAATTGGAGAAATCTCACACTAGTGACTTAACAGCACACCTGAAAGCTCTAGAACAAATGGAAGCAAACTCACCCCGGAGGAATAGATGCCAGGAAATAATCAGATTGAGGGCTGAAATCAATAAAATAAAAACAAAGAGAACATACAAAGAATCAATGAAACAGAGTTGGTTCTTTGAGAAAATCAACAAGATAAACAAGCCCATATCCAAATTAACCAAAAGGCAGAGAGCGTTTGTCCAAATTAACAAAATCAAAAATTAAAAGGGAGACATAACAACAGACAATAAGGAAATACAGAGAATCATCAGGTTATATTTCAAAAACCTGTACTCCACAAAATTGGAAAATCTAAAAGAAATGGACAATTTTCTGGACAGGTATCACATACCAAAGTTAAATCAAGACCAGATAAATAATTTAAATAGACCAATAACCCCTAAGGGAATAAAAACAGTCATTAAAAAAGAATTCCACTAGATTTTCAAAAAAGAGTTAATACCAATACTCTTCAAATTGTTCCATACAATAGTAACAGAAAGAACATTACCAAACTCCTTTTATGAGGCTACAGTTACCTTGATACCCAAATCACACAAAGATGCAACAAATAAAGAGAATTATAGACCAATATCCTTCATTAACATTGTTGCAAAAATACTCAATAAAATACTGGCAAACCAAAACCAAGAATACATCAAAAAAATTATGCACAATGACCAAGTAGGCTTCATCCCAGAGATGCAAGGATGGTTCAACATACAAAAATCTGTCAATGTAATACACCATATAAGCAAACTGAAAGAAAAAAAATCACATGATCACTTCATTAGATACTGAAAAAGCCTTGGACAAAATCCAACACCCCTTCAAGATAAAGGTCTTGGAGATATCAGGAATACAAGGAACATACCTAAACATAATAAAGGCAATTCACAGCAAGCTGACAGCCAACTCAAATTAAATAAACAGAAACTCAAAGCAATTCCATTAAAATCAGGAACATGGTAAGGCTGTCCACTCTCCCCATGTTTATTCAATATAGTACTTGAAGTTCTAGCTAGAGCAATAAAACAACAAATGGAGATCAAGGGGATACAAATTGGAAAGGAAGAAGTCAAACTTTCACTATTTGTAGATGATATGATAGTATACATAAGTAACCCCAAAAATTCTACCAGAAAACTCCTACAGCTGATAAGCACCTTCAGTAATGTGGCAGGATACAAGATTAACTCAAAAAAATCAGTAGCTCTCCTATATACAAATGATAAACTGGCTGAGAAAGAAATCAGAGAAACATCATCATTTACAATAACCACAAATAATATAAAATACCTTGGAGTAACTCTAAGCAAGTGAAAGACCTGTATGACAAGAACTTTAAGTCTCTAAAGAAAGAAATCAAAGAAGATATTAGAAAATGGAAAGATCTCCCATGCTCATGGATAGGTAGGATTAACATAGTAAAAATGCCAATCTTACCAAAAGCAATCTGCAGATTCACTGCAATCCCCAACAAAATCCCAACACAAATCTTCACAGACCTGAAAATAATAATACTCAACTTCACATAGAAAAACAAAAAACCCAGGATAGCTAAAAGAATCATATACAATAAAGCCACCTCTGGAGGCATCACCATCCCTGACCTCAAGCTCTACTATAGAGCTCTAGTAATATAAAGAGCTTGGTATTGACATAAAACCCAACATGTGATGCCAATAATGGAATCAAATTGAAGACCCTGACATTAATCCACACACCTATGAACACCTGATTTTTTGACAAAGAATCCAAAACTGTACATTGAAAAAAGAAAGCATCTTCAACAAATGGTGCTGGCAAAACTGAATGTCAACATGTAGAAGATTGCAAATAGATCCATATCTGTCATCATGCACAAAACTCAAGTCCAAGTGAATCAAAGACCTCGATATAAATCTAGTTACACTGAACTTCATAGAAGAGAAAATAGAAAGTAGTCTTGAATGTATTGGCACAGGAGACCTCTTCCTAAATATAGCACCAATAGCACAGACACTGAGAGCAACAATTAATAAATGGGACCTCTGAAACTGAGAAGTTTTGTAGGGCAAAGGACATGGTAAATAAGACAAAACGACAGCCTACAAAATAGGAAAAGATCTTCACCAACCCCACATCTGACAGAGGACTGATCTCCAAAATATATAAAGAATTCAAGAAACTAGACATCAAAATACTGAACAATCCAATTTAAAAAATGGGCTACAAAGATAAACAGAGAATTTGCAACAGAAGAATCTCAAGTGGCTGAAAGACATTTAAGGAATTGCTCAACATCCTTAGTCTTCAATGAAATGCAAATCCAAACGACCCTAAGATACCAACTTATACCCGTCAGAAGGACAATGTAAAAACACACAGATGACAGCTTATGTTGGAGAGGATACAGAGCAAGGGGAATACTCTTCCACTTTTGGTGGGAGTGCAAACTTGTACAGTCACTTTGGAAGTCAGTATGGTGGTTTCTCAGAAAATTGGGAATCAATCACCTCAAGACCCAGCTATACCATTCTTGGGCATATACCCAAAGAATGTTCAATCATACCACAAGGACACATGCTCAGCTATGATCATAGCATCACTATTCATAACAGCTAGAACCTGGAAAGAACCTAGATGCTCCTCAACCAAAGAATGGATAAAAAAAAAAAATGTGGCACATATACACAATGGAGTACTACTCAGCAGTGAAAAACAATGACATCATGAAATTCGAAGGCAAATGGATAGAACTAGAAAATATCCTGAGTGAGGTAACCCAGACTCAGAAAGACAAACATGGTATGTACTCACTCATAAGTGGATACTAGATGTAAGCAAAGGATAACCAAACTACAACCCACAGTTCCAGAGAAGATAGCTAACAAAGAGGACCCTAAGAGGGATGCATGGATCACCCTGGGAAGGGGAGATAGATGAGATATCCGTGAGCAAATTGGGGGAGTGGAGGGTAGGGAATGGGGGATGAGAACAAAAGGGAATGGGATGGTCGAGCTGTAACAGGGACAGAGTGGGAGAGCAAGTAAAGAGATACCATGATAGAGGGAGACATCAAGGGAACAAAGAGAAACAAGGTGCTAGGGAAGTTCTCAGGAATCCACAAGGATGACCCCACCTTAGACTACTAGCAATAGTGGAGAAGGTGCCTGAACTGGCCTAACTTGGGAATCAGTTTGGTGAATACCCTAACTGTCGTCATAGAGCCTCCATCCAGTAACTGATGGAAGGCAAATGCAGAGATTCACAGCCAAGCACCAGACTGAGCTCTAGGAGTCTAGTCAAAGAGAAAAAAGAGGGATTTTATGAGCAAGTGGCATTAAGATCATGATGGGGAAGCCTACAGAGACAACCAAACCAAACTAGTGGGAACTCATGAACTTTGGACCAACAGCTGTGGAACCTCCATGGGATTAGACTAGGCCCTCTGCATAGGCAAGACAGTTGTTTAGCTTGATCTGCTTAAGGGGCCCCTGGCAGTGGAATCAGGATCCATCCCTACTGCATGAGGAGGTTTTTTGGAGCCCAGTGCCTATGGTGGGACACCTTACACAGCCTTGGTTTAATGAGAGGGGATTGAACCTGCCTCAACTGAATGTACCAGGCTCTGATGACTCCCCATGGGAGGTCTTGCCCTGGAGGAGGTGGGAATAGGGGGTGGGCTGGGGGAGAAGGCTAGGGAGTGGGAGGAGGGAGGAAAGGGACACCTGCAGTTGGTATATAAAATGAACAGAAAACTTCTTAATAAAAATCAAAAAGAAAGAAAGACAAAGAGTGACTCCCATATTGGGGTTGGCTTCTCAGTGATGCAGCTAACCCCAAATCACCCATGATCCCATCAGTCATCCTCTACCATGCTTCTGGAAATAAGCTCAATAAACTCCTTGGTTCAGCAAGCTGGACTTGAAAAAGAATCTTTTTGTTGCTGTTGTTGGTTCTCATTTAAGTCTGTTATTAACCTCTCTATCTGGGGTGAATAGAAAGACTCCCAAGGAAAAGCCATGCAGCAGCTATTATAAAGGAGTAGTATCTGAGTGGCCACACTGATGGACTCCAAGGGAACTCCTTTGGGAATACTTCTATATCCAGTAAGATCTACTGCAATACCATGTCCTAAAAGCAGGTAACATCCTACTAGGCCATCCCCTTCCAATAATGGAGACACTGAAGCAATGGTTCCCTCCCCACATGCTATGGCCATGTTCATTCACAGCAGCAGCCCCACTCTCTCTAGCCAATCTGCTACTCCATCAAACCACTATAGCCTGAAGGTAGTGGAGCAAGAAACTTTTCCCCAGAGTTTCACTCCCAAAATAATACATGCTATTGGTGCTCCCCTTAGTTGTCCCTGAGAAGTTGAAGGTAAGCCCCTATTGCTGAAGACACAGTGCACTATGGACATAGAACTCAGGATTCAAACTGGATTTGATCTGAAAGTCTTTTCCCTGAGAACTAGCTTTCATTGTACTGGGAAGTGCTATACAACCTGCCAAGGGAAGGAAGCACCCAATAGTCCTACCCAGCTGCAATATCTGCGAACAACAACAGTGACTAGCATTGAAAGACAGCCCTTCAGGTGTTTTAGTAGAATTCATATCTTGGTGGTAATGAATAGCTGTCTAATTTGACTTAAGGCCCCCTCGGCAGAAGGGAAATCATGCCTGTTCTTTAAGCTTAGCCAACTACCCACAACGAGTGAGGTCACAGATCTCAAAGGAGAGCCTACTACTTACACTTTACTAAACCAGTGTAATTCCTAACTGAATTCTTTGTAATTACCCTTGTGTCCACAGATATGTGTAGCTCTCACCCTCATCCAAGAAGCTTCTCTTTGAACAGATAAAGTCTATCACAGAAAACCATAATTAGTCAAAAATGCAGAGAGCAACTGACTGTGGGGTGGCTGGCCCCAACGGATACCTCTACCATAAAACTCTTTTATCTAAGACTCAGAACATGACGGAAGAGGAAAGCTTGTCATGATCTGCTACAGGATCATGCCTCCTAGGAATGACGGGAAAGCTACTCCTATGAATCCCCAACAATATGGCTGCCTAAAATGACCTGAACAATGACCTCACTAATAGACAAGCTAACATGGATGTGGCAAACTGCATGGTGTCCCACCACTAGATGAAGTACCTAAGACACATGAGAAGAATACTCTGTCTTCCCAGGAATGAGCCCCCTAATTGGCTACCCAATACTAAGTGGACATTCCTGAAATCATATCCATACAACTAACACCAATCTCAGCAGGTTGTATGTATGTAGTTACGTACATATGTAACAATTATAATGAAAAAACAGGCCATGAACTGGGATGGGAACAGGAAGGAGGTATGAGAGGGGTTTAGAGGAAGAAGATGGAGGGAGAATGAAATTATATTTTGATGTTTTTAATCACAAGAAAAGAAGCCTTTTCCCCCAAATAAACAGCTGAGAGAAAGTCATACATTATACCAATCTTTGCAACACAGACAGCATATTCACTGCTTTAGCTGAGCCATAGAGACATTTCACTCACCCAGCAGTTTGCACAGCTGGTAGCAGCCAGAGTCCATCTGGAATCTTTTTGCTACATGTATCTGACACGTCTTTGTCCCTCCTTGGCCTCAGCTCTTGTTTCAACATAGTCACCACCGTGCTGAACCAATTCCTGAGGCCAGCTTGGTGCTTCCACCTGCATTCAGACATACACTCCATGCCAGGGGTCCTCCCAGTCCTAGGAGGCTTTAGAGTACAAAACCATCAAAGGAAAAGAGTACTGGTGCAAAATCCATCGGAAATCAGGCACAAGCTTCCAAAAGGGGCTCTCTTAACTCCCCTGGTAACGGGTTGTGACTACACACGGGAAACACCCGACATCTCCCAGAGAAGTGCACTAGAGACTCAGTGTCACAGAGGGTTTTGCTGAGGACTGGCCAGATAGTTACCTCCCTGCCAGCACATATCAAAATTCTATACTCCTAGAAGGGAATCAAGGGTCCAATATAAACCACACGGCTCACACATACACAAAAAACAATTAGAAATAGTGAGCCATTTTTACCAGGAGATGGTGGAAACTCTTTTGAAATTTAAGTGCCCAGATTCTAATCAAGGACCAACCTGGAGGCAGGGTTTGTTTTTTAAGGACATAGTCTCCTCCATAGTCACTTACAGCAACTGTGTAATTTCGATGCAGTCGCCTTGTAAGCATGGGCTTAGACTTCCTGAGTAGCTTTTAAGCACATCAAACAGGGGCGGAGAAGATGGCTCAGCTGGAAAGTGCCTGATGTGCAAGCTTGAGAAATATGGTCCCCAGAACTCACATAACAAATCTCAGCTGAGTAGTCATACCTGCAATCCTAGAGTTGGGGAAGTAGAGGTGGCCAGCAGGGACACTAGAGACTCACTAGCTAGTCAGTCTCCCTCCTCCTTCTCCTCCCCCGGCCTCTCTCTCTCTCTCTCTCTCTCTCTCTCTCTCTCTCTCTCTCTCTCTCTCTCTCTCTCTCTGTCTCTCTCTGTCTCTCTCTCTCTCTCTCTCTCTCTCTCTCTCTCTCTCTCTCTCTCTCTCTCTCACACACACACACACACATGCCAGATAATAATATAAGAAAGTCCTCTCCCCAGGTTATTTAATTTTTACCCATGGAAATAGAAGTGTAAGGTCAAATCCTTGTCCCTTCCCCTTCTGAGACCTATTCTGCGGCATGATTTGTATGACTTCTATACAGAAACTTTCTGTATGGCTGAGCAGTGTTATCAGTTGAGCAACTGGCTATGTTTTTGTTGGTTGAGTAGTTGGTCGGTTGGCTTATATAATTTATATAAGAAATTACAAACTAATATAGATAAAATTCCCAGCATTGTAATGGACCTAGAGAAGCAACAGTGAGTTCAGTAGACATGGTCTCTCCCTTGAGGACATTGCAGCCTTCAGAGACAAATTGATTAAACATGTATTTGGAAGAATGGCTGTGATGAGTGAGATGATAAAGAGCTGGATATGCAGGAGAGTGTGAGAGGAGATCTAACTTGGCACAGAGACCAAAACCTCTTAGAGCAAATGCTACTTGCATTTGCTTAGATGTAAGAGGGGTAGGACTGGCCAAGAGAGAGGCTCATGGGAAATGTCTCAGCTGAAGATACAAATTTAGGAGCCTTGTCCATATGTGAGTAATGGGAGCCAGGGGAATGGTTAAGACAGTGCAGAGAAAAGCGTATCTGGCAGTGACTGGGCTCTTAACCATCTCTCTCTCCTCCAAACTCCCAAGGAACTCTGAACTGCCAAAATACCTTCAAGTCCATAACATTTATCTGACACCTCTGCCATGACTTCACATTTCATCAGCATGAGGCTGTGTCTGCAGCTGAGTTGTGATGGGTTTTTTTAGGACAAAAGGACCAGACACTAGGAACAAGGTGAGACAAGAATGTTTGTTCATCTGACTGCCCAACAGATAGCTTACTATCCCAGAATGGGAGAATCCCTTGAGGGTTTAGCTATTTAAAGTTCCTCATTTTTCCCATAAGAAAATGGGAAGTAAAAGGTTGACTACACCCCAAGTGTTGTGCGTTTTTATGCTGTATTATATTCATCCAGTAGCGTTTCTATCCTCCTTGTTGATATCTAAATGCAACATGAAGGAAGGACTTGCATCCATAGTGTATGCTCTCCTCTCTCCAGGTACACCGCATAAATCCTTTGAACATGTGGCTTAGTAAAAATCTAGTGCATGGAGAACTAAAGCAAGGAAGCATGTTCTGTGACCAGGCCATGTTGGAGCCAACTACACCATCTCTCTTGCTCATCACGTAGAGAATTTACCCAGCTTCTGCAGGCTGATAATCCTCTGGTTTGAGCCCCAGGCACAGAGTCCACCCTTGCCTGCTGCTCTGAGTACCAGAAGTGTGTTGAGAAAGTACTTTAGTTCAAGTACAACATCCAGTTCAGCCCCAAACCTCTGCTGGCGCTATTGATTTGTGTGGGGTTTTGAAATGGAATGAGTGGCTGATTTTCTCCAAATGGCACATTTCATTCATGATGCATGATTGTAATCGTGGCTGCCTGAAGCCTGCCGTTCCCAGCTCGGCAAAAAAAAAAAAAAAGAAAGAAAGAAAGAAAAGAAAAAAGAAATGGCTATTTTCTGGAGTGAATACACTGAAAGGGCAAGAAATCCATATTCATTTTCTTGCCTCTCGGCTGGACTCTATATTTCGCAGGCAGGTGGAACAAAAATCTTTAAATATCATGCTGATCCAGGAAATGCTGGGCAATATTTAAAGAGCTCTGTATCCTGCCTCATGTAGCTCTCTGCTCTCCACAGGCTGGCCCCACATCACCAGGCTGGACAGCTACTGCCACAGACACTGCACACTGGGCTCCAGACCTCGGGTTCAGATTAACTAGCGTGTGACCTTTACAAAGTACTGTAGTTTATAGGAATGTTGAATTTTTCAATAGCTCAGGAGGGCTGGAACAAGTGGGGGGAAAAAAAAGAGTGGGAAACGACTCTAGGCCATTTAAGCCTCTAAGGGGGAAAATGAACTCAGCTTTGACTTTGATTTTAATTATGTCCATGGTCCTCAGAGATGCATAAAGAAGACAATGGGCTGGTACCATTAATAACTCTTTTTCCCTCAACCACGATTAATAACTTGAAGAAGGAAGGCCTTCAGAATATTTCGATTCTTCTTTTTTCCTTGGCAGATGGTTGGAAAGCCCTCCCCGCTACCGGTGGGCCTCACTGCCTTGACCTCCTGCAGATGTTAGGTTTTGGATGAAGTGTGGCCTGGGACTGCTGGGAAAGAAAAGAGTTCTAATGTGCCATATCACAGCTAGCAGTGGGGTGACCCACTAACTGCTTTTTTATGATTGTCACTTACCCGTCCTGATTTAGCCACACTTAAAGAGTGGTGTCAACAATTGTAGAAGGCCTCAAAGGGAGGCCAGGGCCAGTGAGGGTGAAGCATTATTGGAAGCTGGGCAATTGGGTGATGAATGGGTGATGATGAGAAGGGGCAAATGGCCATCGTCAGGGATGCCGTAACAAACTAGACGTTGATATATTGTCCTCTCTGAGATCCTCCGGCGGGCCATTATGACTCCCCTAATGAGATTGTCATGCACTTCTCTTTATGTAGCTATTAAAACCTTGTCTACATCTGCTGAGGTTTTCCTGGGGAGGAGAGTGAGGGGTCAGCCAATATTTTTCTGTCTGCTGCAATCCCTCCTGATAAGCCAGATAGGGCTCCGGATCAACACGACAGTTGCAGACAACTCTTCCAAGGGAGCAAAGGGTGGGCGTGGCCTTGGCTTGAAGGAACTCGCAGAGGCGGGATCAGCAGAAGCCTTGACAAGGGACATTCCTGATCAAAGGGTCTGCTTGGCATGGTCAACACAGTGTGGCTTGTTCCATCACTTATTTCTCATCCCAGATGGTGAAATAGCAAGTTCTGTAGTTCTCATTCATTCAAAGTCCCTAGAAGGTAGTGTGTGGATGGATGGTGGCTCAGCCACTTCCAGTTAATCCTCCACTCCACACAGATACTTCAGGGTTGGTGTGTGTGTGTGTGTGTGTGTGTGTGTGTGTGTGTGTGTGTGTGTGAAATTTTGTTTTATTCTCTATAAGACTTGTGGAGGAAAGATTGAGAGAAAAAGCATGCTGTCCCTCTGAGGTTCACTGCTCCTGGGCTTGGGACTATTTACGTGTCCTGACATATGCTGGGAAGAGTGACAACCCGCACAGGATCTGACCACACTGTCACTCACCACCTTCAGAACAACTCTGCCTCCCAGCACCAAATCCACTTGTTTACCAGAATCCAGCACCAAAGTCCCTGCCTGCCACCCTGCTATGACGCCATTTGTCCTCTCTTGTTGCAGCCTTGAAATGTGTGGCATAAGCCTGGCTGTAGGCTTGAGGCAGTGTATTGAAATGTGCGGCATTCTCTACTGACTTCCCAGTAACCAATATCAATGTTTGCAATTGGTTCATTTTGAAATTTAAAACAAAAAAAAAAAAACACTTATTTTTATGATTCTCCCAATAATAATAACACACATACACAAACACACACAGCCTTTAAATGAATGCAACAGAGTAACTGGAGATCAGTATAAAATGTCTCCAAAGGAGAGTTTGCAATGGATGTATCAGATATGTCGAGAAAACCTCCACCCAAGGAAAACTAATGGGATGGTCCACAATGGGAGAACGCACTTGGATACACAATGCCTCAGTGTCTCATGTGTCTTTGAAAAAAACCAGAACCCCCTTTTCCCTTTTCCAGGCCACATGCAACACAATAGAGCAAAGCCACATGAATCTATTATGTCTTGTAGGGCTTTTAGCGGGAGTATGACTGTTTAACTAAGCAGTGACATGAGAAGAATTACTATTAGACACTCCAGCTGAAAGTAGAGATTTTATTGATTCCCACACTGGCCTGCCTTTTTATCTTTGATTGAGTGGCTTTCATGAATCCAAAAAGGTAACACTCCTGCATTGAAAGCAGCAGCGAGCGGTCCAACCCAGACTGAAACCATCTGTCAGTCTAGAAGAAAGATGAAGGGACTTCCCAAAGTCTCATCATTCTAGCCCCTCTCCCCCCAGGACCATCCATTGCCTACACTGAGCACATGGCCCATCCCCTCTGTCAGATGGCTCCTCCAGGAGTCAACTAAATTTCAACAAAGGGTTTAGTGGGGAGATAAGCAAAATACACCTTCATATAATTAGGACACTAATTGCACCCTGAGACAGAGTAATTATGTCCCTCTTTTTAGGAAGCATTTAGTTCTGCACATTTCCAACTCTCCAGGTTTTTGTGATCATTATTTTTTATTGTTTCTGAGGTCTCATTTAGAAAATGATCAGATTTGTCTCTCTGTTTACTAAATATCAAACACGATGTACAAACATCTTTCAATTAGGTGTTCTGCAAAGAGCCCGCTCTCCCCCTCTCTATTTTAAACAGGACTCATTTGCATTCATGGGCAAATTAGAATGCAGAAAAGCGTATGAGCAATGTGCAGGTTTACACTTCAGTGAATATTCATAAAGTACCGATTCTCCTTGCAACCATTTCCCTGCAAATGGCCCTCCCACTATATGTGCTGTGTTTGTCATTCAGGGGCCTTTTCATTTGTTTTAAAGTGCCAGGTTTGGAGACAATACAAATGTATTCAGGCAGGCCCTGTGAAAGCAGGAACTGAGAGGAAATGGTATTTGTGTTCCATGCCACAACAGTGCTCACTGGGAATCCTCACAATTGATGGTGCTGCCTCTTGGTGTTGGGTATAGGGGGAATAATCCAAAGTGACAAATAGATCAGGCTGAGGCTGAAGGGAAGACAGCCTCCTGTTCTGCAACAGGAGGCCCATTCTCCAAGCTCCTACCAGGCAAGGTCCTGGGTACACAGTACTATGGAAGTAGGGCCTCTCCCTGCATGCATCCTTGGATCCCCACCTTCTCCAAGGTAACATGGATGGCAGTGTACAGACAATAAAGATTTTATAAATAAATACTGGCTTCTGCTTTTATTGTGTTGCTCAGCTAAATCAAATATGCCCCATCTGTGAAATGCAAAAAATCAATAGAAAAGAAGATAGGCAAAATGATAGGTAAGCATGTTTTTCGTCCCTTAGGTATCTGGGCATCAGGTGAGGGATCACTAGAGTACATAGTAAGATGGGGGTGGAGGCAAGACTTTAAAAGAAGAGCAAAGAGTCCTGTAAAGAAAGTGGGGTCTTGAACCTAGGAAGATAGACTACCAGCCTACTGAGCAGATACACTTTTTTCCTATGCCTTCTAGAAGGGTCTTGAGAAGCAAAGATTTCCCAACTATAGCCCTGACTTGAGACTTATGACTTAGCCCCTGACTAGAAGCAACTAAAGAGCATAAAAGGAGAAGATATAAAAGGCAGAGTGGGAGGGAACCAGGGAATCAGAGTGCACTGGGGCAGAGAGAATGTCATGGAGCTTCTGCCCGACTGCCTCTTGGCACACATGCACATTTGTCGTCCCTGATGATATGGCTGTGGACAGCATTCATGACCAAAAGTCAATGACCTAACTCCTCCACAGGGAAAATACCAATGTATGTTTTGCCAACTTGTGCTGGTCCATCTGCTGACCAGACTTACATCTTCAAGGCAGATATCTGTAGGTTTCTCAAAGACCAGCACATACCCCCAATAATGAATTCCAAAAAAGGAAACAGCTGTACCTGGAGGCTATCGGCAATGGACAAAGGACCACAGCCTTCCCATCGCTAGGACCACGGCTCTACTCCTCCTCTCAAACTGACAACCCTCGATGTGTGTTTTGCCAGGATGGTGCTTCCAGCAAGTTCACTGTGAAGCATAAACCACTGAGAGTCACAAGTTCAGAATCCTCTAGACATATGTGTGGGTGAGGGCACACAAATGCCTGGAACCTGCTTTTAGAGGACTTTCAATACATTTGAAGATTTGCATGAGGCTCTCTGAAAACAATGGGCCCATAGATATTTTCTTTCAGGCACTCATTCTCTTGCAACCAACCGGGAGGAAGGGGACAGCATTTAGTATAGCTAGATGCTGCTCTGTAAAGCCATAGCAGAGTCCAGTTAGTGGGAACTCTGACAGCTCTTAAACTGTCAGCAAGATGGGATGATTTCACACATGGTGAAGAGGGTATGACTTCACACATGGTGAAGAGGGTAGGATTTCACACATGGTAAAGAGGGTAGGGTTTCACACATGGTGAAGAGGGTATGATTTCACACATGGTGAAGCTGGTAGGATTTCACACATGGTGAAGAGGGTATGATTTCACACATGGTGAAGAGGGTATGATTTCACACATAGGACTCCAAGACCTGGACAAGAGTATTTCATCCAGGATTATGGTCTGATGAGCTTATCTCAAATACACATGATGAGCATGGATGAGACAGGACAGGGTAAATAGAGTTGGGGCAAGAGGAGAGAGGGAAAGGGAAGGGAAGAGGTCAAGCCGGGAGGAGGAGAGAAGAGGAGGATTCCCTCTCTGCTTTCTCTATCTTATCCTCTTCCTGGCTGTAGCTCAGCTGTCTTCAAATCACACCTCCTCACCTCCTCCTGCCTTTTCTTCCTCAGCCTGGCCAACAGGGCTAGAAAAGTAAGTCCTTACCAGAGACAATCACTAGTCAAGCGGGGCCACCTGAGTACCTTGTACCTTCCTAAAGTCCCCAGAGTGGCTGATACCACCCTCCTGCACCAAAGGGGTGGGGCGGGGCTGCCTCAGCTCTTCTTCCTACTTCATCAACCTTGTGCCTGTTCATTCCCTCCCTAGCGAAGTGCCCAGGAGATCAGCAGAGCCCACCTGGTGAGGAAGCACTCCTCACAAAGGCTGGCCTCTTTCCCTCTTTCCACTCCCTCTCTTTACCCCCTCTCTTCCATTTCTCAGCCTCTGCCAGCCCCTCACACTCATCCTGCAGTCCAGTGAAGCCACCTCTGCTCAGGGACTGTTTTTCATCCTCCTCATCTTTCCTTTCCAGGCACCTTGGGTCACAGAGGCTTTTAAAGTCCCACCACCCAGCCCTCTTTTACCCCTTATCCCCTGGCTGCCTCGGCTCACAAAGTTCAGGAATGATCTCCCAAATACCACAGAAAGACTAGTCGTCATTCCTCTGTGGGATGATTAATCTTGACTCCCAACTTGACTAAATGGAGAAGTACCTAAGAGATCAGTAAAGCACACCTCTAGTGTGTCCATGAGTGTACTTCTGGAGAAGATTAACCAAGGGGGAGGATCTGCCCTGAATGTGGGTGTCACCATACTGGGAGCCTGGATGATACAAAATGAAAAAGTCCATTAATGCAGGCATTTTCTCTCTCTGCTTCCAGGCCACAGGATGTGCACTGCTGTGCTCTAGCTCACCTTTGCTACCATGATAGACTGATATCTCTGAAATCACTAGCACTACTCGCCCCCAACCCCACAAAAAAGTTGCTTCCAGCATTGTCATGATGTAAGAAATAACACACTCCTCCTCTACCTGACTTTCATACAGCATTGAATTCTATTGCCTGTCATATTAGTCAGGATTCTCTAGAGGCACAGAACTTATAAAATGAATATATATGGGATTTATAAGGATGACTTACAGGCTACGGTCCAGCTAGTCCAACAATGGCTGTCTACCAATGGAAAGTCCAAGAATCCCATAGTGGTTCAGTCCACAAGACTGAATATCTCAGTGGGTTTTTGGTGTATGCTGGGATTCTGAAGAAGCAGGCTTTAATGCCAGTAAAGAATGGACTTACTAGTATGATAGCAAGAGCAAGCCAGGCAGAGAGCAAGCTTCCTTCTTCCATGTCCTTTATATAGGATGCCAGCAAAAAGTGTGGCCCAGATTAAAGGTGGATCTTCCCACCTCAAATGATTTCATTAAGGAGAAAAAAAAAAAACAACTCTCTTGGGGCTGGAGAGATGGCTTAGCAGTTAAGAGCACTGGATGCTCTTTCAGAGGTCCTGAGTTCAATTTCCAGCAACCACATGGTGGCTCAGAACCACCTGTAATGAGATCTGGTGCTCTCTTCTGGCCTGCAGGCAAACACGCAGCCAGAATAATGTATACATAATAAATAAATAAATAAATAAATAAATAAATAAATAAATAAATAAATAAATAAATAAATAAGTAAGTAAGTAAGTAAGTAAGTAAATAAATAAATAGACGAAATATTTAATTAAAAAAAATACTCTCACAGGTATACCCTGCCTCTGGGTTTTAGTTAATTCCAGATATAGCCAAGTCGACAAGAATAACCATCAGACCTGTCCCCCTCTTCTTTAAGACCTGCTAGTTTCTTGGCTAATGTAACCAGCCTGGGTACCCGAAGACCTCTCTGAAAACCCTTTCTTGGTTTCCTTCACAGGTATCTGTCCTTCAATCCTTACAACTTTAATCTTTTCCCAAGTCAGCATCCCTGGTGGATCCTCTTCTAGCTAGAATCATTGTTTTGCATCTTTGAAGGGTACCCACACTCTGTCTCTGCACCTCTGACCTTTGACCAGAGCCCCAACCCATGTTTCTAATTCTGAGCATTCTTACCTCTCTGTTCTATCCAAGCTCATTCAAAATGTCATCTCTGTGTGTTTTAGAAGGTCAAGCAATAGGATAGACATTTCAAATACCAAGATCAGTAAGATCCAGGCTTTACCCTCAAGGCCTTCACAATTCAGTGGAAGAGATGAACACATAATTAGGCAAATATAGAGCAATGTGGAAGTGCATAGATACCCACAGGACAGTATAAAGCATTTGAAGGGAGTGTCTAACTGGAAATCACAACCCAGGCTGGAGATGAGGGAATCTGAGAGCCCTTTACAAAGATAAGATGCTTCTATTACTACCTAGAGAACAAGAGTGATATAAGGAGTATAAGAGACTCTGAACGCTTTTAGCAATGTTCACTGAGAGTATTGTATTGACTATACATTAGCACCGACAAAATTGAAAGTCAAGAGAGACACCTAAGAATCTAACCGAGTGTCTTAGTCAAGGGTTTTATTGCATGATAAAACATCATGACTGAATGCAACTTAAGAAGGAAGGGGATTATTTGGCTTACATATTCTGCGTCACAGTCCTTTGAGGGAAGCCAAGACAGGAACTCAGACAGGGTGGAAACCTGGAGGCAGGCACTGATTCAGAGGCCATGGAAGAGTGCTGCTTACTGGCTTATTCTTCAAAGCTTGCTCAGCCTGCTTTCTCATAGCACATGATCACCAGCCCAGTAGTGGCACCCCCCACTGAAAGCTGGGCACTCCCACATCAATCATCAGTGAAGAAAAAGTACTACAGGCTTGCCCATGGGCCAATCAGGTAGGGGCATTTTCTCAATTGAGATTTCTGCTTCCCAGATGACTCTAGCTTGTGTCAAATTGGCATAAAAACTAGCCAACACCCAGGTACCGTGGTATGCCATATCAGTGTCTACTTCCTACATACCATGTGTACTCAGTAGTTTAGGAAATTATTCAGTTGTGGACTGGGATATGGCTCACTTGGTAGAGTGCTTATCCAGCTATCACAAAGTCCTAGATTTTGTCCCAAGCATCATATAAACGAGACATGGGAATATATACCTGTAATCTCAGCACTTGAGAAGTGAAGGCAGTAAGATCATAAGATCAAGTCAGTTCAGACTATACAGCAAATTTGAGGCCAGTCTGGACTCCATGAGACCCTGAGATCCTGGTTCGCTCATATTCTCTCTCTCTCTCTCTCTCTCTCTCTCTCTCTCTCTCTCTCACTCTCTCTCTCTCTCTCTCTCTTATTCTAACAGAACAGTACATATGATACCTTATCACCTTACTAAAAAACAAGCCCATATGTATTGTTTGCCTAAGTTGATCTGCCTGTGTTTGCACACACCAGAATAAGACATAGAATGATCCTAAGAGCTGCCATTCAGCGAGTGCTTTCTACGACAAACTCTTCCAGACACTAATAAAATAGCACTCCTATGAAGTAGATGTCCATTCCCTTATTTTGAAATTGAACAAATCGAGGGAAAGAAAGGTCCAATTTTCACCTAACGTCATGTGGTCAGTAAGTGACAGAGCCAAGCTGGCTGACTCTGAGCTACTGTGCTCTCATCAAGGTAGAAAACAGGACCATCACAGAAATTCTTCTGTAACTTGTGCCTTTTCATAGTGTTTGAAATTCACAAAATGAATATGCATTAATTTTGTAGCTGAGAGGTAAAAGAAAAAGAGGGAAATGCATGTGAGAGGTGAGGAGGGAAGGGAGGAGTGAAGGAAGGAACCAAGGGAAGAGATGAGGAGAGGAAAAGAAAAGGGAGGAGAACATGCCAAGGTTTGTTTCCCGTTGCTACCATAGCAGGGCATCACAGGACTAGTTTGTCTGGCAACGCTCTTGCATCCTTATGGGTCTGGAGGTCAGGAGTCCATGGATATCAGCAGGTTGTGCCCCTCCTGAGGGTTCATGGGAAGAATCTGCTATCCTGCCTTCCCCAGCTTCTAAAGGCTGCCTAGGATGCACACCTTGGACTCTGTCCTCTATCTTTAAGCTAAGAGTATAGCGTCTTCCACGATGTCTCTAAGGTGGGCCTCCAGTCTCCCCTCCACAAGGTCTCTTCAGATTCCATGCAGGCCCACAGCATGGTCCAGGGCAATCTCTACATCCTTAACTGAGCCACAGCTCCTGAGCGTCTTTTGCTAATGTTTTGCCAAGGTACTACTCTCACAGGTTCTGGGAAGTCAGAGGAGGACATCCTTAAAGGTGAGGAGATATTTTTTCCCATCCATTACAAAGAAGAAAGAAGAAGGAAGAAAGAAGAAATTCTATCCAAGCTTTGGGACTTGTCCTACTTGTCCTGACTGTTTAAATGAACAGTCTCACACCCAACCTTGAACTTCAGTGGCTCTTCATTTTCTCCCTTGGGGCTCCTAGAGCAGCTAGCACTTGGGGAAGGAGCTGCCCTGTCCTTTTCATCCTAGCCAGCCATCTCCTTGTACACCAGCACAGGCTCAGTCGTATTTGCGACACAGGATTGAATTGTTGCGAACACGGCTCCCCCGCCTGAGCCTGCCCTTGCGGCCTAGGCTGACAGCCTCGAGATTAACTGCCTAATGAATAAAGTTGCTGAGCTTGGCCCAGCTGTGCCTTTCAGAGTGTGTTTGGGTTTGCTATGCCAAGTACAGATGATTGCCCCTGTCACCAGCCTTTCAAGAACCTGAGCTGCTGAGGCAAGGCAGGTGGGGCCACCTGATCTCAGCTGCAGCTGCAGAGGCAGCCAGCGAGACGTGGCTTTGGCTCACCTGCCTTGAGTGACAAGAAACATAATGCTGCTCTCTAGAGCTGCCAGCTGATGGGCTGCACAAGCCTGCAGCAGGGCTGTCGTCATCCACCCAAGGAATGCCGGATCACCTCTGCCCACCCTGTCCCCACCGCCCCTGTTGGTGATGTTTGAATAACAATGTGGGGTGACAAGGGCTCAGAAGTTATCAGAAGTCTTGTTTTCAATGAGTCCAGAGTACACGTATTCAAAAACAGTATGTCAAATGCAATTGTGAACCTTCAAAAGATGTTCTGTCCATACACTGAGGCCACTGATTCTGGTTTGTAAGGGGGCTCAGGGGGAAACACCAAGGCAATGAGACAACAAGATTGCCATCCTTTGAATGAGGCTACAAGGAAGTGGGACCTTCCTGGGGGCAGCCTCCAGGAGGCCATACAAGGACACTTCAGCACAGCCCCCTGGACACTTGGCACAGCCCCCCGGAGGAAAGAGACACCTAGTAATGACTGTGCAAGACTGACGACCTGTAGCTGTTCCCATCTGTGTTTCCCTCTAACGATCTTCGCCATCTGCCATGGAAGGTGGACTGCTGTTGCCCAGGGCTCCCTCTCCTCTCCTCTCTCGGCTCTTCTCCCCTGGGAGTGAGTAGGTATGGTGATGTCTAGAATAACAATTTTGTGTGTGCTGGTAAACTGTCCATTCAGTTTTGTTGTGTTTTTTTTTTTTTTCTTAAACAGGCAAACAGCATGCCTTATGATGGGCCACGCACTGTTCTGGGTATCGAGAAATAGCAGTAAACAAAACACACTTCTGTCTCCTCTTGGGAGACAGAAGTAAACTCGGAAAAATATGAGAAACAGGCATCCTGGAAGAGAGCAGTGAGTACCTCAGAGAAAATTCACACAGAACATGTGGATAAGAGGTGTGCAGCCCAGACTGGCTCGCCAAACAGTGGTATCTTCTCTACTGTGACTTAGTGGCATCTTCTCCACTGTGGCTTAGTGGCATCTTCTGCACTGTGCTCTTGCTGCCTGAGAGACCTCATTCATCTAGACTTTAGTACTTGGAACCGCACAATGCCTGAGCTGTTTGTAGGAAAGGTCTGAGGATGACTCCTACCCTCAGAAGAGCCAGATGGTGCCTGGCACTTGTCTTTGCTAACCCAGGGTAAGCCTTTAAATTGTTTAATTAATTCTTTCAGAATATCATACAGTGTGTTTTGATCATATTCACCCTCAACCCCTCCTCTTAATTCTTCCAAGACTCTTACCCTCTACAAACTTGGTGTCCTCTATTTTTTTTTTACCCATAATAACTCATCGACTCCAATTTTTGCTCCCCCCATATACTCCTGCATGTGGAGCCAACTTCTGGATGGTGGTGAATCCACCAGGAGCCACACCCACCCTTAAAAAAGAACTTCTGCTCCATCTCCCAGAAGACATCAGCTGTCTATAGCTCCTCAGTTAGGGGTGGGGGCTTATGGACCTCTTTCTTACAGTAACACTGGGATTGTTTCTCAGTACCAATATCATTGACATTTATAGCTGGATAATTAATTTCCTTCAGTGGGTGCCATCCTGTGCATTGTAGGCTGTAGGGCATCATTTTTGGATTGTACCCAGTAGATGTTGGTGGGTGTGTCCACTAGTCATAATGACAATAAAAATTATCTCCAGACATAGGCTGATATCCCCCACAGGACAAATTATCACTTGTAGCAAAGAATCATTGTGTTTATAAATATAAAGCTTTGGCAGAGATATGGAAAACTTAATTAAATATTACAAGAGAGTAGCAAAGAATTTCTTTCTGATGCATGGATTTATTTCTTTTATATTACAAGGGTATACAAGAAAATCACATCTTACTATATGTTTAATTGATTTGGAGATCAAAAATTATAGAAAACAGAATTGTTTCAGAAATTCTGGAGGACTTTTGAAGAGAAAAAAGTTAATGGAAACAAAACAGAGACATGTACCATCATAGGAAATAAAACACATAGGGAAAAATTATAATGGAGGGGGGAAACCCTACACAAATACACAAGAAAACTCCAAACTATATTTTATCTATGAGTATAATAACATAAAAACATGAAAAACATAAGAATTTGTTTCTCTGAGATGACAGGATTGTGAAAATATTTCTTTCTACTTTGTGTGTATGTGGAGGGGGGGTGATATAGTTATTGAAGCCATATAGTAATTACATTTCTAAAATCTCTTTCTGCAATATGTCTTTCTGGGTAGCTATGATGGAAGCATTAATGAGACTTTATTAATCGTGGAAGAACTCTACCCTTGAAGTTCAGGGCAGCCCAAGCCTCTGAAACAACAAATTCTTGGCCAGCAAGAAACACATGACTTAACCTGGAGGAAGTCAGTGCACCCATCAGAAATACAAAGACTCAGGGCTGTAGAACTAATTCAGTGGTAGAGTGCTTGCCTAGCATGTGCAAGGCCCTCAGTTTGATTGTTGACCAGGAAGAGAGAGAGAGAGAGAGAGAGAGAGAGAGAGAGAGAGAGAAAGAGAGAGAGAGGGACTTCCTTGTCAGATTCCATGTATTTCAAGGACACACCTTTACTGATGACTGGAGCATAGTGAAAAATCTAGGACATCCGTCTTAGAAAATACTACTTTCCCCACTTCAGTCAGCAGACAGCCACAGCACTTACCTCCTTTCTGTTTGTATTCTGCCACCTAAGTATAATAGTCACCAGCCTCCATTCACCAAAGGGGGATGGAATCCTAGACACCATCCTTTTCCAGAGTCTAGCAAGTGTAGAGAAAAACAGAGTTGAGTTTGCCATATCCTCATGATCCAAAGACTTTCTCTTTCTGCAGTGATAGGCATTGGGAATTATTTCAAGAATGAGCCATCTAAACAAACCTCTGAGGTCCCAACAGGATGGCTCCCAAGCTCAACAGTCATGTAGGAGGTTCTTACACATGCAGCAGTAGGGTATGGCTGACTTACAACCTGAAAAACCTTCCAATGTTCACAGCCCACCCATTTTATCAGTTTCCCTGGTACCTTTCAGACAGTCATAGCTTTCATCCCAACACAGTGTCTGGCTGAGGTAAATTGCTATGTATTGGCAGCAGAATAGTACAAGAAAACAGCAATTGTGCAGAGCAGAGCAGGATAGGGGCTTACTATGCCAGTTCAGGAACCAGGCAGCTTGGGTTCCAATCCTACCTTCTGCCAATTATCTACCTTTAGAGGAAGTATGACTTTCCTATCAGCATCTTGTCCTGTATATGCAGCTTGTAATGGTGGTGATGAGAATGGCAAGGTTAAGATAGTTATAAGGAATACTTAAAATAGGCCATGCAAGGCCCTGGACTGTAGTAAAGCCTTAAACATCATACTTATTAGATGGTACCTGAAACTTCATAGCTGATCTCTGCATTCCACTCAGTGTGCGATCTCATTTCAGCCTGGCCTTCTCCACACCTAGTTCTTTAGCTAAGAAGTGAAGTTACTATCCTTAATGTTTTAAATTGCTATGAAGCAAATGTTTTTACAACTATGTTTAGACTCTCTGTGATACATTTGGGAAGCACATCATCTAATCATCCCTTAGAGGAGTCCTGGAAGAGTCCAGTAGTCTGAATGGACACTAGTGCTCTAGATAAACCCATGAAGCTCACAGAGAAGCAGTCAGAGAAGAAATGGAGAAGGAGGCACAAAGAGCATGTCGCTTTGTCTTCCATCAAAAGATTTCTTAATGCAATAGGGTGGGGAAACCCCTTTACCCTACAGAGCCTTAATATGTTTCAAAACACCTTGAATTTCAGTTGACCATTACCATGGTGTCTCCATGATATTACACAGCACTGCCACCCATGACCAATACAAGATCAATTCTAAGTTGAAAAGACAGAAGTCACACATAACAGTATCACTCCAGTGGTGGCTATGCATTGAGGTTTTGTGGTTCAGACCTTCATCAGACTTTGACATTGTACACAAATGCTGAGTGATGTTAGGCTACCCAGAGATAGAATAATCTGATAATGAGTTCTGCTTTCTGACTCATAGTTCTCTTTACTGCTTTGGGTAAGTGGATAATTCCTTGTGGTATGAATGGAAATGGCTCCAGAAGCTCATAGGATATAGCACTATTAGGAGGTGTGGCTTTGCTGGAGTAGTTACGGTCTTGTTGGAGGAAATGTGTCACTAGGGGGTAGGCTTTGGGATTTCAGATGCTCAGCCAGGCCCAGTGTGATTCTTTCTTCCTGCTGCCTACTGATCCAGATACAGAACTCTTGACTAACCTTCTCCAGCACCATGTCTACCTATATATCATCACGTTTTCTGCCTTGATGACAATGGACTAAACCTCTGAACTGTAAACCAGCTCTAATCAAATGTTTTCCTTTGTAAGAGTTGTGGTCATGGTGTCTCTTCACAGCAATAGAAACCCTAACTGAGACAGTCTTCCATATACAGATGAAATGTTGGAATAAGGGTCATAAACTAGGTGAAACCCACAACTCTGCACCACTGGAAATGAAATGGGGAAGACACTACTTTGGCTTTTCCCTAGCAAATGGAAGCCCTACATAGTCACAGAGGCTCCAAGTCACAAAAATGACACTGAGAACTTTCATCTGTCCATCCTTTCATCTTCTCATAACCTTGGAATTATCTTCTGCACCATAAATATCTGTGTAGATCACTCAGGTCCTTTACTACATCCCTTTGGTCTACTGCTCATATCCAACATTGTACACAGACATTGTTGTCAATGGAAACTGCATCACTCCAATACCATGTTCCAGGCTGACAAGCTCTCCTTCTGACTTCCTTGTTCATGGATCCTTGTAGGGTCATTTGATACACACCCTTTCAGTGCTTTCCTGTGTTCAACTCCCTCTCAACCCTCTCCAGCTCCATGGCCCTTCACATCAGCATCTCTCTGCCAAGTCTCTTAATCACCATTCTCTTCTTATCATTCGTCAACTTTGGAACCCCCAGGATCCTTATGAAGAGTGTTATGAACAGCTAGGTAAGACAGTTCTCTTCTGTAAAAAGTTACTGTGAAATCAAGGTGTTTATGCTTCAACCATCTGAGAACCAAGACTCCATCATCCCCACAGGGTAGACACTCAGAAAGACTAGGTGAAGGACATTTGGCTGTGAGCCAGTCCTTCTATCTATCCATAGGCAGAGTTGCTTCTTCTGTGAAACCTGAGTTCTGCTTCTAAAGTCTTTCATCCAATTAAACCTAGCCAGCCAAATTATCTAAGACAATCTTTACTTCTAGAACACTGTTTATAGACTTGCGTCACCTCTAGAAATGCCATCCTAATACTACCTAGGTCAATGTCTGACTCAGTAACTGGGCACTCTACCCTAGCCAAGTTGACACATAACTGACCATCATAAGAGACCATACAATTTAGCATCTAGACATAAACACTCTTGAGTGAACAGGAAGAGCTATTCATAACTATGTTATAACACACAAACTTTTTAAAAAGACAGCAAAATTGAAATATAGAGTCTTACTACAGCTATGGGATTACTAAAATCTATACCACAAACTCCCCCTATGACTTAGTATGGCTCAGCAAGCAACAAAAACTTTCTAACATGACAGAAAGTAGATTTATCATACATGAGTTAGCAAACCTGGCAGGTCCTTGTGATAGTTTAAATGAGATGTCTTCCATAGTCTCGGACCCTTGAGGACCCAGTCCCAAGTCATTGCCTTTGTAAGTACCATGAAGATCCAGTGTTGAACACCTTGCTTCCACAGTAACTCTTCAGAGGCTTAGGAGGTATTATCATCTTGCTTGAGAAAATATATCACTAGGGACGGGCTTTCTGATTTTAAAGACTTACACCATTTCTAATTCACTCTCTGTCTCTCTGCTTCATGCTTGTGGTTCAAGATGTGACCTCTCAGCTTGCTACTCAGCTGCCATGCCTATTGCTTGCTGACATGCTTCTTTACCATGATGGAATCTTATCCCTCTGGAACCGTAAACCCAAATAAACCCTTCCTTCTATAAGTTGCTTTCATCATGGTGCTTTATCATAGCAATAAAAAGTAACTAACACAGCCCTCAAGCTCGTGGCAAGGAAATCTGCAGCAGAAGGCAGAAGATGAAAGGCCTGGAGGAGTTTCAGATTTGTTTCTTCCCAATGCCTGCAACTTTTAGGAAAGTTATCAATGATCAGTATACAGTGGCAGTTGATGATACAAGACCTGGAGCCATAGTCTCATGTCCCAAATTACCTAATGTGTAACTTTGGGCAAGTTACACAGGCTATATGTGTCGGAGTTCTTATATAGAAAATGTAAGTGATACATTATGTTCAAACAGTTGTGTTACAGAGGTTCCCAGTAACAACTAAAGACACTATTACCCCAATAGAGACTCCCACTTCACCACTCTACAGCATTTGAACAAATCCCCTGTGTTTTCCTGACTTTCAAAAGCAATACTGTCTCAGCTTTCTTCCTAACTGTCTGCTCATTTCTCAGTACATGCTTTCTTCCCAAGGAATTTCATTCATGCCCGTGACTTTAGTCACCATTATCTGACTCTCAGATCCATATCTCCTGGTCAGGTCCACTTCAAAGTATCAGACCTACATTTTTACGTGTTGACTCAACACTATGACAAAACTTTTCCTTTCCTTTCTTTGTTTCTTTTTGTGGTACTGGGAAAGAAGTCGTGTCAGAGGAGACAAGTGGAGGGGAGGGATTATGCCCCCCTTGGTTCCCCATTTAAATTTACATAATGAGAACTAATGAAAACTGAGAGGCTTAAACTCAACATATTTGAGACTGATTTTACAACCATCTCCTCTGAACACTGTACTTTCCTCCCTGGTTCTATGTCAGAGGAGGCCACCACTGTCCAGCCTGCTTCACGAACCAGAAACTAAGAACACGGTCCCTTTCATCACTTGCTCCCTTCCTGTATCTTTCATGTCAACCATCTAGGCCAACGAATGGCAGTCTCTTGCTTGGACTATGCATCTACTCTGGCCACGCTTTATTTCAGTCACATCTGGACAAAGCCTGTGCACATGCGTGAGCACACAATGTGCAGACACAAGCTTTAAAGGCCTTTTGTTCCTGCCTTTTGCTATCAGTATACACATCCTTGCTGTTACCTGCAAATCCCTGCCTGCTTTTCCAGAGTCTCCCTATACCCCTCTTCCCTCGGCATTTTTCACTCACTAAAATGTTCTGCACATACCCATAACCCAGGGACATTACACTTACTGTTCTTTCCAAAGGAATATGCTAATCCCACTCTGAACTGTGAAGTCTCCCTGACCCATGCTCAAATTATTTTTCTTCAGAGAACCCTTCCCTAAACCATTTTCTGTCTCCGTCCTCACTCCACCTTACCAGGTAAGTCAGATTCTTTTGATTCTAATAGTCCTTCTCTATGTAGGTTCAGTTACCAGAGTCCAAAATATTAAATGGAAAGTTTCAGAAATAAACATCTTATGGGTTTTAAACTGCATGCTATTCTAAGTGGTATGGTGACTTGTCCCTTTGACTGGTGTATCTATAGTTTATATGCTACCTACTCTTTAGTCTTTCAGTAGCACCCCAACTATTAGGTTCACTATTGCCATGTTGCATTACTGTTATTCAAGAAACCATTATTTGGGTTAGAAAAAGCATCCAAAAGCAAGACACTGGCAACTTGAATGTGCCAAAAAGAAGTCATATAATGCTTCCTTTAAGTAGAAAGAGGCACATTCTTGATTAATAATGAAAAATTCACAAGCTGAGTTTGCCAACATCTACAATAAGGAAAAACTATGAGTTTTGCTGATGCATATCAAACTGCAAACATATGGTTGCATATGTGGTGGACACTTAGTGAAGATGGAAAAGCATTAAATGTGTGCATGATTATATAGGTTAGAATAGCACATAGAGAGTTCAGAGCTGTCTATGGTTTCAGGTATCCCTGATGATAACGGAGAATTCTGCGCTCTCTCAACTATAAACTCTAAGCCCCTAAGGCAGCTGCTCATTTGGAATTACATCCTGATGTAATGGTTGGTTGTCTCTCTCAGTGTACTCTAAGCACAGGAGAGAGGAGGTTATACCATACTTCACATTTCCAGTTCTCAGCACTGTACTCACCCAATAGCAGAGGCACATGTCAAGACAAGTTAATGTCCTTAAGGAGCTGGCCTTAGAATTGGCAATTTAGACCTAGGCAACCGAGGTGGCACATGAGAAAACACAATGGTTACACAGCTAGAAGGCAGAAGAGCCAGGACACATTTCAGATGCCAAATCACATAAACGATCTTTGCCACTATCTACAGAATTACTCTGTGTGAGAGGCCAGTGGTACATATGACTAAACATGTGGAAACAGCAACACTGAAAAAGGGCTTTTACCCTCGGAAAAGGCAGGTCTAGATTTGGGCTCTGAATTTGTAGCAATACACTCAACACAAAAGAATTTCCTTCCAAGAGGCTGCCATAAAGGCTCAAAAAGATTTCCACTTGAGAGCAATATCTTCTTTCTTGACTTTTAAAAAATAGCCCCTCTCCTTTGCAGGTCATATCAGGCTTCTCTACAGTCCCTGGCATCATTTTCCTCAAAGCTTTTCTGACTGGGGAGCCACCACCATCAACTTTAAAAAAAAAAAAAAAAAAAAAAAGAGCTTCTATTAGCCACAGAAGGCAAGGACACAGAAGACTGGTAACAAAAGCAAGGGAAAGAGCTTTGTGTGACAGACAGATGCTGAGTAGTCTCATGCATTTGGGTCAACTCAGTAGAGAATGACATCAGAGTTATTATATGTCCATCATAGTGGGCTGATTTCCTAGCAACTATTTCCTAGAGATGGGAGGGGTTTCTTTGTGGAAACTTCTGGTTGTCTGGTAGTTTGTAAGCGTGGTTTAGACAGCAGAGGAGCAATGGCTCAGAAGTCAGGAGATCACCAACCCAACCCTTGCTCTCTCACCAACTCTCCACATGGCCTTGGCTTCAAGGGTTTTGCTCTGATAAGTTGGTTTTTCTCCCTGATAAAAAAGAAAACACTGGGAAGGGGTGGGCTCTAAAACCTCTCTTCTTAGATTACAATCCTCGGTGGGTGAACCAGGTTGAGGTGATGCCAAAAGATATGGTAAACCAGAGCCTAGGGATCCTGTTGTTCTGTTGTGTTTCTTTCCTTTTTTCTTGTTATTCCATTGTGTTTTTTCCTTGATGAATACCCTGACTCTCCTACATGACTCCTTTATCATCAAGGAAAACGGTCATTGCTGCCCTAGAGAAATAAGTGTAAGGCGCTGAGGGCAACATTATCTTTGATAGCATAGAACTGGAACTAACCAACACCCTCATCAATAAAGAGATAGATAAATAAAGTGTCATATCATAAAATGGGATTTTATGCAACAGTCAAAATGAATGAGCTGATCTATCAGTGTGAACGGAGCTTGAAACGAAGTTGAAGAAAAAAAAGCAAGAATCAAAATTAATACTTTTGTGTATGAAACATGCTTTAAATGGTCTGAAAGATTAAATATCTAATGAATGATAATTGCCTCTGGGAAGGGGCATAAAGAAAGGAATTAGGTTAGACACACTGGCTAAGGGGCTTTAAATATGTCTGTATTATTTGATCTCTTTGTAAAATAGCAAAAAAAAAAAAACATGGTAACTGCTAACAGTTTTAATTCTTAGTAATAAGATGACAGATGTGGTCATCTATGAAAGTTTTCTTAATTAAAATTTTAAAAGTATAAACTCCTGAACTTGACATATAAAGTAGCCGAGATCTGACCTTTGTCCTGAATGGTCCTCTGCCTTTCTCCAATGTACATCCTGTATACTCCTGTCAGACAAAATGACCTCTCCCTCTTCCCATAGTGTGTGACCAGCTCCCAGACTTTGCACATGAGAAACACTTTGCCTGTCCTTCCTCCCAACAGCCCCACATCTGCTGGTCATGCTTTCACTTATCACACAAGGCCCGGTCCTATGATGTGGCTCCCATCCTGTTCAGACACAGCTAGCTGCCTCTTTATGCTCTTTAGCACAGCATTATTCTTGGCTGCCTAGCATCCAGCCCAGTGCCAAATACATAGTCTATACTCTACCACATCCTCTGATGGATGAAGGAATGAGAGAGAGCACAGCTGGTTTGCTCTAAGCAGGAGTTGTAGATATACATGACAGGCCAGCAAAGCTGCTTCAAGGACAAGAGCACTGCTGTCCTTAAGCTCTTGTAGAGCTGATTTTAAAAAGCAGAAGGCTGAGGTAGCCATCTTCAAACACATAAAAAGGACTTTGAATGGAATACTGAGAAGAAATACTCCATTTCTTCCAGGCACTGAGATAATGAGCTGAAATTACAGCTAGAAAGATACTGATTAGATACTGAAAAGAACTTGGGAAGAGCAACACACTGTACTGGGGAAAGAGCATGGTTCTGAAGTCAGGAAGACCAAGTACCAAATCCTAACTCCTCTGCTCAATGGCCTTTAATGCAGACAGACATGTTATTTAATCTCCGTGTCCCCCTTCCCAGAATGGAATACCTACCCTATGTATTAATGTGAGAGTTAGAAGGTAGAACATGTAAAGCCCTTGACACATGGTAGTTACTTCTCCTAGATCAGCAAAGAACTAAAATAGAAGATCCTTTCTTCTCCCAGCTTGTTATGTTGTACAACCATTATAGCTTAAAGAAGAACATGAGTTGAGAGACTTCCATGGAGACATTGCTCCTTTCTGGTTATTGTGTGAAAGAACGCTAAGGGTCCCTCTGAGGAGAGTGAGGAGAGGCTCAAAAACTCCCTCTTTCAGAGTCGGCCTGTCCAGAACAGCATGGTCATAACGCAAGGTACATTTTTTTTATCCTGTGGTCAGGTATTCACAATGGAATTTTCTTTCCTCTTTAAAAAGACATGTCACTTGTGAGCCTGATAACAGCCTAGGCTAAACTGTTTAGCATTTTCATTTTAAAGGGTGATACTTAAACTGTCTTCTTAAACTTTCACTATAAAAGGTGATAGTTAAACTGTCTCCCTTCAGCCCTAACATCAACACCTTTCCTGATCCAGTTTCTGACAATAAACTCTGGAATTGGGCTTATTATCGACATTGAACCATATTTCTTATTCTTTTCTCCCAGCTGGAGTAAGAAATGACTTGATCTTGACTCTTTGAGATTCTTTTCTCTCCTGATCTATTTGTGTTTGACTTTTGGAAGAGGTGACATGACTTCTTCTGGACAATTTTTAGGATTGTGAAGTAGTGATGAGTCCATGCTGTGATACTCACAGCCTCCATTTATAATGAGATCATCTTTGCTTCAGCCTAATCTAAATGGAGAATATCCTATGTTATGGTTGGAATATGAAATGTTTCCCCACAGACTCATGTGTTGAGCACATTGTCCCTAGCTTACAGTTGTGTCTTGATATGTTCTAGAAACTTTGGATGGTAGATCCTAGCTAGGAAGTGTAGATCAGTGAGGGCATGTCACTCACTGGCAGTTAGCATAGATCAGTGAGGGCATGTCATGGGAGCTACATCTTGTCCTAGAATTCCTCTCTCTTGTCCTGCTTCTTTTTCTACCACATGTTCACACCACTATGATGACCTGTTCGAAAAGCTTGAGGCCAAACCACCGTGGACTGAGCTCTCTGAAACCATAAGCTAAAATAAATAGTAGTCTCTCTCAGGCATTTGGTCACTGTGATAAGAAAAGCTAATACATCTCCTTGCATGGTGAAATTAGTGCTTACCTCTAACTTGAAGGATATGTTCTGTAGCTCTAGCAGAGCTAGGCAGAAGTCTAGGTTAAAAATAAAAGTGACACCTGGTCCTAAGTCCTCAATTGCAAGCCCTGTCCCACTGTGGCTTCTGCTCTCTGCTCTCCTCCTCTCAGCTCTATTTATAAACTGTTCCTAGTGAATTGACAAAGCAGGATTCTTTTCCAGCCCTCTCCACAAGATTCTTCAAAATGAACACAGCTCTTCCCCAGTGGCTGCACAGCACTGTTTACACTTGGCCTCTCAAGGAGCCACAGGCATGGTGCTTATTTCCTTCATGGGCTGTGACAGGGTTCAGTACATAATGAACAACATGTCATAATAGCTCAATAAAGGCACTTTGTAAAACACATGGAACAAGCAATTAAAAAAAGAACCCCTTCTAAATGAAGATTCAATTCCAAAGGGAAGAATGCCTTTGGGTTTTTTGACAAAGCAAAATATTCTAAAATTCAATTGTTTAATGGGGTTTCCCCCAGCAGCATTGGCAGATACTAATTCTTATTTCAAGGCATCATGTTTATTTTAGCTCCAACCTACTTTGGATGGTAGGTAATTAGGGAAACTAAAAGTGCATATCTTATTGCTTAATTTAGAGTCTACCACTCTGTTTCCAGGCCTTTCTCAGGCTGTGTTTTAATGGCACAGAACGATAAAAGATTTTTATTCAACTTTAAGTGCTTACGGAAGGCAGTGAGTAGAAGTCAGGTTATATATTCTGATTTTTAAAAGAAGCCCCAGCCTATCACTTTCAATACCCACTTTTGAATGTGCAAGCTAAGCCCTTATGCAATCAATTTCACCCGAAGTTCTCAGAGCATTAGCCATAAATGTTCTGGTTGTTTCTCTGAAGTCTGGGGCCTTGCCATGATTTCCACCATTGCCGTCAAGAAAATGTCTTGGGTGGCCATCATGGAAGCTGCAAATGTTTGTGTTTTTAGATCTTTTGATCTAAAGGGAAGCAAGAATCCACTCAAGGGACTAGCAGGCTACTGTAGAATCATAAGCTGCCAGTGTTGGCAGGGATTCCAAGGAGAGCTGTCCAAGCGTACATGTGTCATTACAAGTGCCATATGGAATTGTCTTTTGCCAGTAATTTTTTTTTACATTTTTTTAATATGGAATTGATTTAAAAATGTACTCTAATTCAACATTTGCGAGATGTCAATGTAAAATCAATATAAAAATTATTGCTGAAATGTTTTACCCTGTTCTTCATCCTAACTCTGAAATTTCATCTTTTACACATCTCCATTTGGCTACTGAATTTTCAACAGAAAAAGTGAAATAAAGTCCTGCGAAAACATAAAGTATGTGAAAACAGGGAAAATATTTTATACTGCCTTGTTTTTAAAATTTAATTTTAATTAAGGTTTATAAAGCATCGGTTCTTCATCTGCACCAGCCGCGTTTCAAGAGCCCTGTGGGACAGTGCACAGAGACAATGTGTCCTCGGTGCCCACTGCCAAGTTCTGAACTTGGGCAGCAGTGAGGTGGCTCAACCAGACATCTGGGAACTCAAATGATTAAAACGTTTTTTATTTGGGGGGTAAAATCACCACCCTGACATTTCCATCTTTAGATACCAGGTCAATCCCTCCCTAAGGAGATGAGGAGAGATCCACACCATCTAGCTTCTCCAGAGACCTGGCAGTCCAGACACTCTTGGTACAGGTCTCTTGAGCTCTCTTTCTTGTAAGTCTTTCTGCAAAAAGGGCACCACATCTTCTGCAGAGAGACCAGGCCTTCTGGGATGTTTCTATACCTCTGGCCATTTGACCAGGACCTGGGAATGGGGTCAAGAAAAGCAGTTAATAAAGGCATTTCCCTGTGCTGTGGCAAATGCTCTGTTCTTTCTCTGCCTCTTATACACACACACACACACACACACACACACACACACACACAAAAAAAAAAAAAAAAAAAAAAAAAAAAAAACCCACTACAGAGTGACTGGGCTAAATACTACAGAAAAGGAGCCCGCATAAGACTGAGTGCTTGGTAACTGGCATCAGAGCATTTTGCAGAGGAGGCACTTCTGGAGAAAAGATGAGCTGAGTAAAACTGTTCAGCTTTAATATACCTAGAAATATTAGTTTTGCATAAATGAGATCCTAGGATAAATGTTGTTAGCATGGATGCCTTCCCCTACCTCACATCAGCTTCCTCATCCTGGTTTCACACCCCACTCCTGCAATTCATTTTAAGAACTCAGCATGTATCCTAGAATTTATATAAGCCCTTGCAGCCCTTTGTATACACACTTACACACAGAGTTTGAACAGCCTGCCATGGTTCAGTCTCCAAAACTGAGTTCTTCGTGTGCACCGTTCGCTGCACCCACTTTTCTCACAGCACCCCTTCAAGCCAGGTGGAAGAGCAAAGCCTTTGGAATGTTTTATTCACTCATCCCTTCTGCATCCAGAGCGGTGACCAGCGGCAGACAAAGGGCTAGATTTCTAGAAGCTGGGCACCTGTTGAGACACATGCTTTCAGACTTTGCCCAGCCTTAACCACCAAAACAGGTGCTCCTAGGGCACAGTGGAGGGGACACCTCCCCAGGACTCCTAGGGCTCAATGAGATCGAGTGGATGAGCCTAGCTACCTGAAGGACAAGAGAGTGGAGGGCCTCTATACCTGTCCACCTCACACACCCTTCTTCTAGAATCCGTGTTGCCAAGGCAGACACAACTGCTCGGCACCCCCATGGCTGGGGGAGCATCTGGAATATTGAAAGTCAAGCCAATAATTGGAAACCTGACAGGTTTGCAGGTGTGAATGGAGTTCTTTACACCAGGTGTACCAAGTTGACAGAAACAATTATGCAGCAATGCAGGGAGGGGCCCTCCTCTCCCCAGGACTTTGCTCAAGTCCTCTTGTCCCTGACTTCAACCAGAGTCCTAAGCGGCAGTGTTATCCTCAAAGGACCCAGCCTTGTTCTTCAGCACCTCATGTCCTCAGGGCAGGAGTGGGAACAGCTTACCTGAAAAGGCCTGACGTACCTCCGGAAATCACAAGGCAGTGTTTCCTTCATCCATTTTTAATTGCTGTAGGTTGTAATGACACTCTTTGGAAAATAAATACTTAACTACCTTCCTGTAGATTTTTTTCAGGCCCACAGAGGAGGACGGTGATGCAAAGCTTTCAGTTAATAGCTTAGTTTATTCTGGTGTCATTTCTTTTATTTCCCTTCGGCTTGTTATTTATGGTTTAAATTTTTTGCACCCTGGTGCTTGGCCTGCTTTCCTCTGGAGGATAATTAAGAAAAAAAAAAAAATGTAGATGTTCAGGCATCTTTTTTCTGTGTGTACCCTTGGGCTGGAAGTAGTCAAGTGTTTCACGGGAAATGGGGGAAATGAAAGGTACAAACACCACCAAGGTCCCCACCAGCCCCCCAGTAAAACCTACCGCTTCCCTAAAACGCATCAAGGTGCTGTCCTTGTCACTGGGGATGGTGCAGCCATTATTAGAGTACTCACGGGCTTCTGGTTAGCAGATAGCGAAATGACAGGACTCTCCTGTGTAGACAAATTAGCATAGAACTCGTCTGTGGCCGACGGTCCTCTAATTGAAATGGGATCGGGGACCTCCAAAGGGTGTCCGCCCTATATTTGACCAGACCTCGTTACACATCCGTCTGTGAGCTACTGAGAACTACAGGATCAGAATGGAAGCCGAAATAAAAGGAACACAGCTCCCACCCCGGGACAGAGTGTTTAATTAGGCAGGGGGCTATGAATTGCAGCCTTTCGCAGAAAACAGGGAGGGAACCATAAAACTTTCTCTGTGAGTGACTCTGGTTACCCTTGAAGAGAAAGAGAATAAAACTGACAAACACACCTTGGAGGCCAGCTTCTAGAACCAAATCGATTTATTTAATAATTTAGGAATCACTCCCAGCCATCTCTCCCATTAAAAACTGAGGGGCCATTGTACTCTCTATTTCCTTGGTTCCTTTCCTTTCTCTTAGTTATGCCTCGCTGGCTTTAATAAATAAGTAATACGGAGGGGAAAACACTTATCTGGAGCCCTTGCCTTCGCCGTCACCCTGCAGGGCTCCCTCATTCTTTTCTACTTGGAAATAAATGGAGTGTAGATTAATTCTTTTCTACTGTAAAGGCTGGGACAACAGGGTTAGAGTCCTGAGTATGGTCACAACAGCAAGGCAACCCAGAGCAGGGCTCAAGTCCACAGAGTAGCAGCAGAATAAATTAACACACTGTGACAGGCTAGGGTTGTCAAGGGCTCATTGCCAAGGTGGAGCCTGGGTCCTGGTGACTTGGCAGCTAGTGAACGGTGAGAAACCACTGAGACTAGTAGCGGGAATTCCAGCAGCATCGAAGTAAACTGATCATTTGTAGTTTAAAATCGTCTGTAGTTTATTGCTCAGAAAGTGAGGGCTGCTGAACCCGACTGCAGTTATATTTCCTCACGATGCTTTGAGGAAATGGGAAAGAGATTATCGTTAGTCTGTGCCTCTCAGAAAGCAAGCTTGCTGATGGAGCAGGATTGTGGCTCCGCTCGGTTTGCAGCCCCTCCCTGCTTTCCCGACATTTCCCCACTTTGGGCAACACAGGCCCCTTTGCTCATCTGAAGGCCAGCAGGGAGCTGGGAGCCCACTGAGCCATTGCAGACCTGGCGCAGGGGAGAGTTTGTTTCTGGCAGAGGTGCTTTCACGATTCACAACGGCCACAGACAACACAGACTCCATCTTCTACTATCAGCCTCTAAGCAAGAGCCAAACCCTTTGTAAGACCACATTCTCGCCACACTTTTCTTCCTGAGTCCCTTCTGGGTTTCCTCTCAGGGTTGGTCCCAACTCCAGCCTTTTCTGCTTTTCCCAGGTCCTGCCCCTGGCCTATTTGGGGTCACCCCTGCCTCTCTACCTTCTTTCTGTTCTTATCTCTAGCTAGTCCTCATTGTTCTCTAGGACTTACGCATGAACATTTGCACTCAGGAATGACAGACACTACCACTCTTAGGGACACGCCTTTCTCACACTGGTCACCTGGTACAGTAAAGCTCTAAATTCCATGCCTGTGTTCCCCTGCCAACCACTTCCACCACCACCCTCTCAAGGGCAGAACATGCATCCTTGGATTTAAGACCATTCCCCCAGTGATCTTAAATGCACAGTACCCAGCAGGTGCTTCAGAGACATACACTAGCTAAATGCTGAGGGGATCCAAACTGGCTTCCTACTATGGCAGGGCCTTTGCCATTGGTCTGGGTATAATTTGTGCTTCCTTGGTTTTTCAGCTTGGAGAAGAAGGAAGAAGGAAGTCCAAGTATGTGTTGCCCTTGGAAACCAATATGCCAAAGCTTCACCTTGCAGCCCCTGGGAAAGCAATTTATCCCTGCCAGGAAAATATGGGCACCAAGCCACACAGCAACTTCTTTACCTCCACAAATTAATCATGATTCCAGTGTTAATTCCATAAATAATTCATGAAGTCAGACATTAAGTATCACACCGCTCTCACCATCCATATTGTATGGCTTTGTTCACAGAGAAATTTAAGCGCAAACCTGAAAGCCTCATTAATTTGCAGTAAGTTCTAATACGGCAAGCACACATTACATTTCACCAAATACCTTTCCTGAATACATATTCATGGAGGACCTTGCCTGCACTGGGTGTGGCACCTGGTGAAACTGGGTAAAGGGCAAGTCTCTGCAATGAAGGACACAGCTTCTTCCCTAGAGTTAAGATGCAGAGACAAGGAACAGTCATGCAGGCTGACCCGAATTCCAACTCTAACTCCTAGCTGTGTGACCAGAAGCCAAATTAATCTCTCTAAGCCTCCACCTACTCTTGTGTTAAGTGGTATGATGGCAACAATATCTACTACCCAGAGCCTGGCCTGGTGGCACAGACCTGTAACCCCAGATACTCAGGAGACTGACACAGAGAATGTTCAAGGCCCGCTTGGGCAAGTCAGTTCAAGGTCAACTGAGTGAGAGATGCCATCTCAAAATAAAAGGGGTTGTCCACCTGATCTCAGCCCATACCTCTGGCAGAAGCTTCCCACCACCCAGAGGCCAGGCCAGCATCCTGAACCCCAGGTAATACCACCACCCCACCACCCTGCCTGTGCCTATCCAACATAACCCAACCACCCTTCCTCTCCTGTTACCACCTCCTGGGCCACACCTCTGGCAGGGGCCCCCTCTTCCTCCAGAGACCAGGACAGCATCCTGAATCCCAGGTAATACTGCCCCTCCACCCCCATGTATGCTCATTCAGTGATCAGCATAATCTACCTGTCCCTTCTCTGTTCATCACCATGTCTATGCCCACACTTCTGATAGAAACTTTTCATCCCATCAGAGGCCAGGCCAGAATGTTGATCCACAGAGGCCAGACCAATATCCTGAACCCAAGAGATAGGGACAATTCCCTGAAAAATAGGCAGAAGCTTCCTACCCCACCAGAAGCCCTGCCAGTATCTGAACCCCAGAGGATGCCCAGTCAGATCAGAAGTCAGTACCTACCCAGAACTTCAGGCCCAAACATGGGCAGCAACCCCCTGCTGGACCATCAGGCTATCAGAAGTCCAGCCAACAGTGCAGGCAGAGACTCTCTACTCAACCACAGGCAATGGGATCCAGAAGATCAGAGAGGAAACATGAACTAATGAAGAAAACACCCATTCAACAAAAACAAATCCAGAAATTGGCACCTGGGCCTATAATCACTCCAAATCCAGAGGCCTAAATGTACTTATAAGAACACAAACAACAACAGCCAGGGTAATATGTCACCACCAGAGTTCATCTGTCCCACTACAGCAAGCCCTGAATATTCCAACACAGCTGAAGCATGAGAAAAGGATCTTAAAACCACCTTTCTGGTGATAATAGAGGTCCTTAAAGAGGAGATAAAAATCTCCCTTAAAGAAATGGAGGAAAAGACAACCAACAAATTGGAGGAAATCAATAAATCCCTTTATAAAAGCCAAGAAAAAAAAAAATGGGTGGAGAAAACTATTCAAGACATGAAAATCAAAAGAGAAGCAATAAAGAAAATACAAAGTGAGTGAAAATCTGAGTATCTGAACTACAGATGCAAGCACAACCAACAGAATTCAAGAAATGGAAGAGAGAATCTCAGGCATTGATGATACAGTAGAAGAAATGAATTCATCAAAGAAAATATTAGAGCTAAAAAAACAAACAAAAAACTTCCTAGCTAAAAACATACAGGAAATCTGGGACACCATGAAATGATCAAAAATAAGAATAATAGAAATAGAAGAAATAAAATCCCAGCTCAGAAACCCAGAAAATATATTTAACAAAATCATAGAAGAAAATTTCACTAACCAAAAAAAGAACATGCCTATAAAGGTACAAAACACATACAAAATACCAAACAGACTAGAGCAGAAATTCTCTATGCCACATAATAATCAAAACACTAAATATACAGAATAAAGAAAGAATATTAAAAGCTGCAAAAGGAAAAGGCAGACCTATAAGAATTACACCTGACTTCTCAACTGAGACTCCAAAAGCCAAAGGTTTGGATAGATGTCTTGTGTACACTAAGAGACCCTGGATACCAGCCTAGACTACTATATCCAGCAAAAGTTTCAATCACCACAGATAGAGAAAACAACATATTTCATGACAAAATCAAATTTAAGCAATATATATCCACAAATCTAGCCCTACAGGATGTACTAGAAGGAAAACTCCAACTCAAGGGAGTTAACTACACCTACATAAACACAGATCAAAAGAAGGGAAACGCACGCACACACACAATACCCCACTATCACCACTAACAACAAAATGACAGGAACAATTAGCGTTCATTAATATCTCTGAACACCAATGGACTCAACTTACCAATAAAAGGGCACTGGCTAACAGAATGGATGCAAAAATACAATCCATTCTTTTGCTGCATACAAGAAACACAACTCAATATCAAAGATAGACATTATCTCAGAGTAATGGGTTAGAGAAAGATTTTGCAATCAAATGGACCTAACAAGCAAGCAGGTGTAGCTATCCTAATAGCTAACAAAATAGACTTTAAGCCAAAATTAATCAAAAGAGATGAGAAGGATATTTCATACTCATCAAAGGAAAAACCCACCAAGATGATGTCTCAATTATGAACATCTATGCCATAATTACAAGGACACACACATTCCTAAAAGAAACATTACTAAATCTTAAATCACACATCAAACCCCACACATTAATAATGGAAGACTTCAACACTCCACTCTCACCAACAGACAGGTCATCTGGAAAGAAACTAAAAGAGAAATAATAGCACTAATAGATGTTATGACCCAAATGGACCTAACAGACGTCTACAGAACATTTCACTCAAACACAAAAGAATGTACCTTCTCCTCAGTACCTCATGGAACCTTCTCCAAAACTGACCACGCATTCAGTCACAAAGCAAGTCTTAACAGATATAAGAAAATTGAAATAACCCCCTGTATCCTATCAGACCACCACACATTAAAATTGAATTTCAACAGCAACAGAAACAACAGAAAGCCCACACTCGTAGAAAAAGAACAACTGTATACTGAATTACCACTGGGTCAAAGAAGAAATTAGCAGCTAGACCTTGCTTGCTGCTGAATTCTCAGGGCCTTTGTTGCCTCATCACCCTGGTGTACACTGTCCCCTCAGCTGGGTGTCCTCTCCAGCTGTCACACTGCCTTCAGCCTCCTTTCCATCAGCTCAGGCTTGGGTTCTGTCCCAGGCAAGGCCACTTTGAAAAAGGGGGATGGAAAGGCAAGCAGATGACACAGGGATGGGTGTTGGGACGAGTCAAACCCTTTATCTCCCAAGATGCTTCTCGGTGTAGTTATCATGGAAGGGACTTAGAACAACACTTTCGAGGAAAACAAGAGGCTATCTCTCCTTCAGGACTTCTGGGGCTGCTTTCCCCTGCCAGCCTCTTCTCTACAGCCAGTAGCTGCCCTGGGACACTTTTAAAAGTCAAAGTAGCCAAGTGTAGTGGTACACACCTTTGATCCCAGCACTCAGGAGGCAGAGACAAGTGGATCTCTGTGAATTCAAGTCCAGGCTGATCTAAAGAGAGAGTTGGGGGGTAGCCAGTACTACATAGAGAGACCATGTCTCAAAAAAAAAAAAAAAAAATGGACTGACCCAAACAGAGCTGCTTATGTGAGGGTACCACAGCAACCGCAACCTGGGAGTAGAGAGGCCAAGGGTGGATGCCCACCTCCTGGCCTTCTTAGATAAGGACAGGGCTTGAAGGAGCTTCTAACTCATTAGTGTTCTCCTCACTTTCCCTAGGCCTCGCCCAGCATGTGACAATGTCAAGCAGGCTTCAGCTGCTCAGCTCAATGGGTCTTGCAAGGCCCTGTCTGCTTGCAAGTCCTCATTCCTGGGGCAGATCCATTCGGATGTCACTGCTGGGAAAGCTCTCAGTCAGGGTTAACCCCAGGAAGGCCAGAAAGAACAAAAGAGGCTTCAGTGACACCACAGAGATGGTTCCAAGTGGCTTTACCCAGCAGGTCTGCATAGAGAGGATGTTTGGACCACAGACCTGAGTGCAGGTGTCTAAGATGGTCTGCACTTGGCAGTGGGGGGGGGGGGGGGGGGGGGGGATCTTTTGCTCCACCCCTTGTCATTTCTATAAATACCCTAGGGCAGAGACAGTCGAGGCCCAAAGGAATAGGTTCCAGGCCCTCTAAAGGCTATCCTATATTTTCTATCTGTTTCTCTCCACACTCTAAATCGTTCTATCTAATGCTTCCTGCTGCTCCCACTCAAGAGCACTCTGGGGAAATGTGGGGGTGGTGGGTAGCTCCCCCAAACTCAGTAGGGTAGTGGTGTGTGGTGATGCATACCTTTAATCCCAGCACACAACAGAGATAGGCAGCTCTCTTAGTTTGGGGCTAGCCTGGTCTATATAGCAAGTTCTAGTACAGCCAGGGCTACATAGTGAGCCCCCATCTAAAAGAAAGAAAAAAAAAGGTAAATAGTACATAGAGGATCTAGGAGAATAATTCTTTTCTCAGTAAAGACTTGAGCCCTTCTGTTCTAAGAACTTTCTAATATGGAATTGCATTGACGTTTACATTTTCATTATCTTAATGGGCTCATACATTTTAAGTAGTTAAATAAATGATCATGTCTTTAAAATGTTCATTGTTATTTAACCTTTAGAATATTAATATTCTTGAGCAATATTAAAATATTTTTTCTGTTTTATGGTGTGGGGCAATGAACACAGCGCATATAAGGCAAGCACTCTACCAACTGAACTACATCCCCACCCCATGATTTAAACAACAACAACAAAAAAAACTGATAAAGATTGAAATAAAATAACAAAATCTATATTCTTCTAAATTCTTCTTCTAAATTCTCCATCATGCGGTTATTCACATCATTTGAAAAAGTCACTTTTGAACTGATTTTGAAGTGTAACTGACATGTAATAGGCTGTACAGACTTGTGTTTATAATTTGATTACCCATCATTGAATCAAGATAAAGAACTTCCCTCCCCAACGTAAAACAACTAACTGAAAGGAGACCAAAGACTTAAATGAAAAAGATAAAACTTTAAAACACTTAGAACACACAGGTGTAAATCTTTATGACTTCAGTTAAATAGCCTTTTCTTATATGAGAGAAAGACTACAAAAATCAATATAAGGTAAGTTGGACTTAGGTAAAATTCAGAACTTCAAAGGGCATCACCAAGACATTCCCAACATCCTTTTCCACCACTTAAGATGACTAAAACCAAAGAGACCGACATGACACCTGTGGGCTTGTGACCAGCTTTGTGTCATTATCAATAAAGCTGATATCATTTTGAAATGTGAAGAATATTATTATCAGTATTGTACCTAAGAAATCTTTGCCTAACCCAATATCAAAAAGAAGGCCACATTTTCTTCTCATAGTTTAACATCAAGATTTGGTTTTGGGTCAGCCATTGGATTCTGTAATCTACAATACCCACTTGGCAGCCCAAACCCACTGAACCCATCATCCTCCCGCTGGCCAACCATCCCCCAAAACATCAGCAGCCCCTAGAGGCACATGCAACACCTGCACCCATTGGAAGAACAGCCCTGAACAGCCCTCTCCAGCAACATCCCCAGACCTTATAGACACCAGTGCTACTCACACCAGTTGGAAGAACAGGCACAGGCAAAATGTACACCAGTTAGAAGAACAGACCTCACAGGCACAAGTAAAGCCCATACCAGCCAGAAAAATTGGACAATATGCTGCATCTAGGCACCCAAACCCCCACAAATCTCAGCTGAGACAACCCTACTCCATCTGACAACCAGTCATCAGAAACCTTGGTCAATGAGGCTAAAAGACAATAAAGGAATGAAAGACCCATCCAACAAAGACATCACAAGAATCAACACCTGTACCTATAATTATCCCAAGCCCAGATGGGTAAATGGCAGTATAAGAATACATGCAACAACATAAGGAGCAATATGACACCACCAGAACCTAGTAGTTCTACAACAGCAAGACTTAAACATTCCAACACAGATGAAGCAGAAGAAAATGACCTTAAAAATAACTTTATGAAGACGATAGAGGCCCTTAAAGAGGAAATGAAAAATCCCCTTAAAGAAATCGAGGAAAAGACAAACAAAAAATGGAAGAAATCAATAAATCCCTTAAAGAAAGAAAGAAGGCCAAGAAAAAAAACAACCAAACAGGTAAAGAAAATAGTTCAAGACTTGCAAAATGAAATAGAGGCAAAAAAGAAAACACAAACCAAGGGAATTCTGGAAATGTAAAATCTGAGTAAACAAAAAGGAACTACAGATGCAAGCATAACCAACAGAATATAAAACATGAAAGAAAGAATCTCAGATGTTGAAGACATGATAAAGGGAATAGATTTATCGGTCAATGAAAGTGTTAAGTCCAACAAATTCTTAACTAAAAAATATAGGAAATATGGGACACCATGAAAATACCAAACACAAGAATAATAGGGATAGAGGAGAAGAATTCAAGCTCAAAGGCACAGAAAATATATTCAATAAAATCATAAAAGAAAACTTTCCCAACCTAAAGAAGGACATGTCTATGAAGATACAGAACACCAAATGGACTAGACCAAAAAAAACCAAAAAGCCTCTCGTCATGTAATAACCAAAACACTAAACACACAGAATAAAGACAGAATATTAAGAGTTGCAAAGAAAATGGCCAAGTAGCACATAAAGGTGACCTATCAGAATTAAACCTGACTTCTCCAGACGGTCCTAGACAGATGTTTTGCAGACACTAAGAGACCATGAATGCCAGTTCAGACGACTATACCCAGCAATACTTTCAATCACCATAGGCTGAGAAAACAAAATATTACATGACAAAACCAGATTTAAACAATATCTATCCACAAATCCAGCCCTACAGAATGTACTCGAAGGAAACCTCCAAACCAAGGAAGTTAGCTGCACCCACAAAAACATAGGCAATAAATAATCTCACACCAGCAAATCCCAAAGAAGGGAAGACACACACACACTACCCCCAACAACAACAAAACCAAAAATAACAGGAATTAACAATCACTGGTCATTAATATCTCTTAATATCAATGGACTCAATTCACCTATAAAAAGACACAGGCTAACAGAATGGATATGAAAACAAGATCCATCCTTCTACAGCATACAAGAAACACACTTCAACTTCAAAGACAGACATTACCTCAGAGTAAAGGATTGGGAAAAGATTTTCCAATCAAATGGACCTTAAAAAAAAAAAAAAAAAAAAAAAAGCTGGTGCCACTATCCTAACACCTAACAAAATAGAACTCAAACTAAAATTAATCAAAAGATGAAGAAGAATATTTCATATTTGTCACAAAAAAATTCATTAAGATGAAGTCTCAATTCTGAACATCTATGCCCCAAATACAAGGGTACCCACATTTGTTAAAAAAAAAAAAAAAATTACTAAAGCTTAAATCACACATCAAACCCCACACACTAATAGTGGGAGACTTCAACACCCCACTCTCACCAATAGACAGATCTGCCAGATGGAAACTTTAACAGAGAAATAAGGGAACTAACAAATGTTATGACTCAAATGGACTTAACAGACATCTATAGAACATTTCACCCAAACACAAAAGAATACACCTTCTTCTCAGCATCTCATGGATTCTCCTCTAAAATTGACCAAATTCTTGGTCACAAAGCAAATCTCAACAGATTAAAAAAAAATAAAAAAAATTGGAATAACCCCTGTATCTTATCAGATCACCATGGCTTAAAGTTGAAATTCAAAATCAATACAAATTACAGAATTAAAACTCACAGAATCTGAACAACCTTCAACTGAATCACCACTGGGACAAGGAAGAAATAAAGAAGGAAATTAAAGACTTCCTGGAATGCAACAAAAATGAACATACAACATACCCAAACTATGGGACATGTGAAAGCAGTGCTAAGAGGAAAGTTCATAGTACTAAATGCCTACATAAAGAAATGGAGAAATCTCACACAAGTGACTTAACAGCACACCTGAAACCAATAATCCTATTTAAAAAATGTGGTACAGCTCTAAATAGAGAATTCTCAACAAAAGAATCTCAAATGGCTAAGAAACAAAGAAATATTCAACACCTTTATCCATCAGGGAAAAGCAAATCAAAGCAACTCTGAGATTCCACCTTACACCTGTCAGAATGGCTAAAATCAGAAACACAAATGACAGCTCATGCTGGAGAGGATGTGGAGCAAAAGGAGCATTCCTCCATTGCTGGTGGGGAGTGCAACTTTGGTTTCTCAGAAAATAGGGACTTGATCTACCTCAAGACCCAGCAATACTACTCTTGGGCATACACCTAAAGGATGCTTAATCATAACACAAGGCACAAGGACAGACACTCACTCACCTGTGTTTGTAGTAGCTTTATTCATAATAGCCAAAACCTGAAAACAACTTAGATGTCCCTCAACTGAAAAATGGATAAAGAAAATGTGGCACATTTACACAATGGAGTATTACTCAGCTATTAAAAACAATGACATCATGAAATTCTAAAGCAAATGGATGAGACTAGAAAACATCACCCTGAGTGAAGTAACCCAGACCTAAAAAGACAAACATGGTATGTCCTCACTTACAAGTATATATTAGCTATAAAGTAAAGGGTAACCATGCTACAATCCACAGACCCAGAGAGGCTAAGTAACAAGGAGGGCCCAAGGGGGATATTCATATCTCCCTGGGGAAGGGGGAATAGAAGGGATGTCATGGGTGGACTGAGAGTTGGGGGGGGATGGGAACATGAGGGATTAGATGGGGGGGGGGCAGAATACTGAAAAAGTCAACTGGAAAAGGGTAGGGTGGTGAATTTCAGGGTTAGCTAGAACCTGGTGCAAGGAAAACTCCCAGGAATCTACAAGGTTGACCCCAGCTAAGACTCCTAGTAATTGTGGATATGCAGCCTGCACTGGTCACCTCTTGTTGACCAGACAAGGCTGCCAATCCAGCCACATAACCTTTGGCCTATAGTCCGTCTTACCTACGGATGTGCTAGGGAAAGGATGGCACAGAGATTGTGGGAATGGACAACCAATGATTGGTCCAGCCTGAGACACATACCAGGACAGCAAACCCATCCCTGACACTGCCTGGAGTGCTTGGGCCTAGAGGCTGGACGGCCCCGAGACCTAGGATAGAACTTGACACACAACCGGAAGAGGGAAATGTCAATGTAATTATTCCTAACAATATTCTGCTATACTCATAGATTGGTGTCCAGCCCAATAGTCATCTAAGAGGCTTCATCCAGCATATGATGAAAACAGATGCAGAGACCCACAGTCAAACATTAGGCTGTGCTTGGGGAATCCTGCTGAAGAGAAGGAAGAAGATTTGTAGGAGCCAGAGGGGTCAAGAACATCACAAGAAAACATCACAGAATCAACTAATTCATAGGAGCTCAAGAGACTGAACACACAACCAGGGAGCCTGTATGTGACTGACCTAGGCACTGCATATATGTGGCAGTTGAGTATCTTGGTCCTCTTGTGGCACTCCTAACAGTGGGAGCAGGGGCTGTCTCTGACTCTTGTACTGGCTTTTGGGACCCTACTCCTCATACTGGGTCACCTTGTCCAGCCTTAATACATAGGGAGGTGCTTAGTCTTACTGCAACTTGATATGCTATGTTTTGTCGACATCCATGGGAAGCCTGTCCTTTTCTGAATTAAAAACAGAGGAGGAGTGGATGGAGAGGAGAGGGCAGGTGGAGGAGGGACTAGGAGAAGAGGGAGGAAGGGGAAACTGCTGTAAGAATGTTAAATAAATAAATAATAAATGTAAAAAGAAAGAGATTGGGGTTTTGTTATTGTTGTTAGTCATTTTAAGAGGGCTTGGAATATAGTTCATTGTCTTGCACAGACTGTGTGGGGCTCTACCTGTGAGCTACCTGGGGCTGCCTCACAACATTGGTAGAGAGCAACAAACATCAGAGATTAATATCATTGCTATTACAACGTTAACATTCCAATACAGACTGAACATCCCTGTTCCAAATACAAAACTTAAAATATTCAAAAATCAGTAAGTATCCAAGCATCAACGTGTGGTCACAAGTAGAAAGCTCACAATTGATCTCATGAAACAGCTGATAAGTATTTCCTGTGAATAAATTTGATAAGATGACTGACTGGCTATTGGTAATACATAAATTACCTGTAGTCAATAATGATGGCAATACCCAAACAACCACAGACAGACAATCCATATGAGTGGCTGAGAATGAGCACTTTACTTTCCAAGGTTTGGTTCACAGAGACTTTGTTTCATGAACAAAATTATTAAAACTATTATATTAAATTACCTCCAGGCTATCTGTATGATGAATATATAAAACATAAGCAAATTTCATGTTTAGACCTATGTCCCATCCCTGAGATGTATCATTATGTTTACAACAGTATTCCAAAATGTAAAACACTTCAGGTCCCAAACACTTCAGATGAGGCATAATCAAGATCATGTGATAGCCTCTGGGGAAATCATCAAAGGTTGCTTGGAGAAGCTGAGATTTGAGGGATGTGAAGTGAAGAATATGAAGGATTTGAGAAGAGCCCAGGCATAATTTGCAGAATCCAGCACAAAATGAAATTGCAGACTCCCTTTTCCAAACTTATTAAGACTTTCAGGAGGTTGATAGGAGAACACCATAGCTGATACCACACCCTTCTGAGAGTATGCTGGACACACACGGGCAGCTAGCTGCCTTCTCACCTCCAACATGTGGTTGATAAATTAGTCTTCAAGAGGAATGATACTGGCTTCCTACAGACCAAAGTCTTCCCCTTTAACTCTTTTGCAAATAGAAGATATTTCTGACTGAATTACACCTCAAAGTAACCTGTAAATTCAAGGAGGCAAGCTATTCAGGGCATCTAAGCTATGTGTGCACACACATATGTGATATATGCACACACCCATTCCTCTGATGCTGTCTAAAATGTAGAAGAGAAAGCATGAGGCCATTGCCATTTCCCTTTCCCAGGTCCCTCATCTGGTCTAGGATTCCTGGCAGGGGAGGGGGTAGAAGGGTGGGGTGGGGACCAACAGCTAGCATAGCTAGCTAGCATAGGCTGATAATTACTGCTAGTGCTGTCACCAGCCAACAGCCCTCTGCTCAGAGCAAGTCACCTCACTCCTCCAGACAGCAATGTCTTCACCCATGAATTTCAGCAATGGACTCACTGGTCTCTAGAGTTCCTTCTGGACAGAATATTCTGTCTGTGTTTCTGCACAGAAGCAGCAGGAAGAAGAAAATAAAAATCTGCTGCACCAGAGCAAAGTAATAATAATTTTAAAGCAAGCTCTCTGTGCCTGCTGACTTTTTAATATACCATTCCTGGACTGAAAAAAAAAACTATATTATGCAAAATAAAATGCTGTTGAAAACTCCCATAATGTCCCCGTGTGCGTTTCATTTAGCAGGTGTGGCATATTTCATGCCATTAAGGCTTTGTGTAATAGGGGCTTGGAAGCCCAGCACTGATAACACTCTAGACCACTCAGCATGGGAAGCATATATTTCCTGTACATCACTAGCTGGTTTTATGTCTCAGAAAATTTGCATAAAGCCAAACAATTATCCCCAGGGGGTAGATCATTTGCCTCTGCTTTTCCTTACCTGAAGTTGCCATCCTTCAAACCTCCTTCTTGGGATCATTGCCAAGGCTCCCAGGTGTAAAATCATCTACTGTGTAACAAGCTCCAGAAACTTGAACAGACCCCTCAAAGGCTTCCTGGTCCCAAGGCCTTCCGCTTTGGAATTTGCCTAAGGTTAATATGAGGCATCTTAGGATGGCAGGTCTTGGGCTGCAGCATGTATTCATAGGTGTTACCTGAAGGGACTGTTACCCATGATGGCTGGCCTGACTCCCAGTTTCTGACTTGGGATGTCTAGGGTAGGGCTGAGATCTTGCCATTCTGACTAATTCCCAGTGATGCTGTTGGTCTCAGAACACTCTGAGGCCATTGTATTTAAAAGGAAATGGCAGTAAGGCCTTAGCTGGCTCTTAAGAGGTTAAGGGGATGTCTAAAATACAATCAGGGCTGGGGAGATAGCTCAGTCAAAAAGGCAAACATAAGGACTTGAGTTTGATCCCAGAAAACAGAAGGGCAGGCAGGCATGGTGGCATGCACTTGCAATCCCAACACTAAGGAAAGGGAAACTGGCTCATCTCAGGTTTACCAGCCAGCCCTGCTTACTTGGTGAATCCTAGGCCAGAGCCCAGTTCATAAGTCTATCTCAACAAACCAACCAACCGTACAAGGTTGTCATCCATCCAGCCTAACATATGATAAGGTGAAAGCTAACCTGTGCATAATGGATGAATGGCAGGATCTACACTCAAGGGTAAATCTATAGCTCTCGATTAGGCTTCAACTCCTGTAGAAAGTGACCAATGCTTGTCTAGTGTCCACTCATTTCTAGGACCCAGCGAACAATGGGTGGAAAGAACCGATGACTTGCTGTGCACAGGAAGTCTTCAGTCTGATCTAAGACCTGACTCTCAACCTCCAGGAGAAATGGTCCCCCCCTCCCAAAGCTCCAGAAACCCTGAGCCAGCAGCAGCAATATCACCTGGGACCTTGTTAGTTAGATGTGAGGCACTTTAAACCCCATCTTGATCTACCAAACCAGAACCTGTGTTTTAACCAGACTCCCATGAACTTGCAGATTTGATTGGCTTCCAAAGGTTAACTCAGTTCATGTCATTGGAACCTGGCAGGAGGCTAAGCTGAAGAAAGAGCATGTTTGTGTATATTAACAGCCCTTTGTGTCTACCACACAGACCTAGCACAGCCTGACATGTTACTGCAAACAAAATGCCTGTGAGCACCAGTCAGGGACCAGGTGATGAGCGTGTGAATCATGGCAGACATAAGACAATGGTCAATAGTGGGTTGTGGCATCTTTGACCACAAAGAGAATATATTTCTTTGGAAGGTTTTTTAGATTCAAACAGCTGAAAACACAGAATTGGGAGCTTCCTGGGCCTGGCCCTAAGACTCTCAGTTGTGTATCCCTGCCCTGAAGGAACAATACTATTGGCTAAAATGTACTGACCACAAGCCAAATACTGTTACCATTATCCCCAGTTCACACTTGCAATAGCTGAGGTTCAAGCTAATAAAGTAACTTGGCCCCAAATCCAACAGCTGAGGAAAACAGAGCTAGGATGTGGAAAGGAAAGGGTTTATTTAGCTTATACTTCCATATTACTGTTCATGATTGAAGGAAATCGGGACAGGAATTCAAGCAAAGCAGGAACCTGGAGGCAGGAGCTGATGCAGAGGCCATGAAGTGGTGCTGCTTACTGGCTTACTCCTCATGGCTTGCTCAGCCTTCACCAGCCTAGGGATGGCACCACCCACAATGGGCTAGGACCTCCCTCATCAATCACCAATTAGGAAAATGTCCTATAAGCTTGCCTACAGCTTACAGAGGCATTTTCTCAATTGAGGTTCCTCCTTTCAGATAACTCTAGCTTGTGTCAAGTTGACATAAAACTATGGTTGGTATGGACCTGGGTCCAGCTCCACAGGAGGAAGATGCTTCTACTTTGTACCAGGGCCTGGCTCACCTTCTCTTCTTCTGCCAAAAGCTGTGCCTGTCTCCTTGTGCCAGCCATCCAGGATGAACACTGATGGTGCATTCCACAAGAGGCGAGGGGAGCTGGCATCACAGAAAACCTCCCTCCTCTGGGAGGAGCCATCTCCAGCTGTGTTTAGTGCAGCCAGTGTCTCACTGTGCCATTTGCTTCTGCCATCTGTGACTGAACAGAAATACTCTAGGTCCTGGCTGTGGGGACTATGGGGTAGGCATGATGGGAGCCCTTGCCACTCACCGGCCTGGCAATAGTGGCAATAACATCAGACGCTGCATCAAAAGGCCTGACGAGCAAGTATTGGCACATCCATACCTAATCTGGACCTCTTAGAGTCTGCACTCTGGAAAACTGTAGGACATTATCCAGTCAAACTGAGGCCATCTATTTCCATGCTGAGGTCTGCACCCTATAGAAACACATGCCCATGTGTGCTGGGTTAGAGATTAGAATGATCTGAATAGTGTTAATTCACAATTACCTAAAACTTTGAAACAACCCAGACATCCACCGCCTGTAGAATAGGTAAATAACCTGCACTAAGGGCAATGTTGCTGTCATTACTACACAGAAACAAGAAAGTGAACAGCCACAATCGTGAAAGAAAGCAGGAGAGAAAAAAATATGATTGTATGTACATAATGTTTCCAACCACCAGAATGACAGAACTAGCCACAAACACCAATGTTTAAGGACATGTTTGAGTGTGTTAAACATTTAAGAAAAGCATTACCCAAACTCAATCCAGAGTGCGTCCTTCTGCAGGAAGTTGGGGGATTATGGACCATATAAACTGTAGACATCATTCCTCTTCCTAACCTCAAGATGTTTACTAGGTTACATATAGGTTATTGTGCGTTTTTTTGTTGTTGTTGTTTTGTTTTTTGGGGTTTTTTTTTCTGTTGGTATGTTCCACTTTATTCACATATTCTTTAAAATTTCATACACACATACTGTATTTACCTGAGTCCCCACCTCTGCCCTGTAGGCCCTCCTGTGTCCCCCCCTCCCAAATTCATGAGTTCTTTTCCTTCAATTATTATTGTTTATATATAAACCAATGAATAAATACTACAACCTGCTGGGTCCACTTAGTGTAGCTTATACATACGTTTTTTCAGACTGACCACTTGGTACTGATAACCACTTAGGGGGATTGTCCCTGTGGAAGACAAACATCTCCCACAGTTTTTAGAAAGCTTTTTTAAAAATGAGTTCTCTCTCCAGGCCTAATGGCAGCTGCCCCCTACTGGAACCCAAGAAAAGTACATGTCCAAAAGCACTTTGGGGCATGGGGTATGACAGAGACTAAACAGGAATGAAATCCCTTTTGGAATTTTTCTTCAAGATTTTATTCATGAGTTGTTAACCATTTTGTTTAGCAAATCGGTTTATCCCAGTGACCTCCGTAGAAACAGCAGATGGTGCTAAATGCAGTCCCCCGTCTGTTTGCTCACCCTCTGCTGCCTGTCCTGCCCTGTTCCCAGGGCTCAGAGAGATGCTCAGGCAACCAGAGGGCTGTGCTGCCAGGGCGGGGCTGTGGGAAATCAGTCTGAACGCGGCATTCACAGCAAACAGGAGTCTGAGCATTGCCTTTGCTGTGTGTGCCTTGCAAATACAAAGACCGAAGCCTGGGAAACCACACTATGGAAGGGCAGGGGGGTGAAGAAAGGGGGCTGGGGAGACTTAATTGTATGACAATCCAATGGGGGTTTGTGGAAGAGGAGTCAGAGCCAGGGAGATGGTACTCTTAACGCCTCCATGCAGTCAATGGTCCCATCTGGTCCTTCTAACGGGGGGGAGGGGGGGGGACCTCAGAGCTTGCAATGTGGGGCCTTTTCCAGGCCCTGGCTATCTGCTGAAAAGGAAGAGTCAGAGCAGATGCATTCAAGGGCTTAAGTCCTGGGACAGGTGGGCAGTGAGGAAGTGGCAATGAGCTATATTTCCACTTTTAATCTTGTCGAATGGAATGAAAGAATATTCATGAATCGGGTTGCAGTGGGAGCTTTCCTGAGCCTCTCAGCTTGGTCACCGACTGACTTTTAAAGGGGAGAAAAACTTGAGAGTTGTTGGATCTATACTTCTAGGCTTGAACCTCTTGCCTTTTGAAATTTTGAAATGTTTAGATTTTCACCATCTCACAGAGGTCTCCCCACAGTTCCAGAAAGACTGTATCAAGGACTTCAGAAGCCATTTTCATTTGGTGCTTTGAGAAACTTATTCTCAAGATACTGACCTTCCCAAGCCCATGGTTCAGTATGCTATTCTGATTCAGAACTTGCTACAAAAAGACATCACCTCTAGCTCCACATTTATTCAACAAAAGCATACAGTTGTCTGAGAGTTCTCCATCTGTGGTCAACCAAATAGAAAATATTTGAAGTATAACTGTAAATGTACTCAACATATGTAAGTGTTTTTCCAGCCATTACTCTTAAGCAATACAGAATAACAAATATTTACATGTTATTTGTATTGAATTGGATATTATAAGTAACCGATGATTAAAAGCATGGGGGCTAACCATAGAGAGATTGCTCAGTGGTTAAGAGCACTTGCTGAACTTACAAAGGACCTGAGTTCGGTTTGCAGCATCCGTGTCAGGCAGCTAACACCCACCTGTAACTCCAGCTCCAGGGAATCTGTCTCTTGCTGGCTTTCACAAGCACCTGCATGCACATTTACATACCCACACACACAGACAAATATAGACACCATAAAATAAAATACATCTTTAAAAATAAAGATAAATAAGAGTATGAGGGAGGCTTGCCAAAGTTCTTTGCAAACACCATAGCGTTTTCATATAAGAGACTTGGCTATCTCTCCATTAGGGATGAGGGCAGAACCAATCTTCTTGGCGATTCCATGGGACAGCTGTATTTACTGGTGACCAGATACCAGGCCTAGAGCTGAACACTCTGACTTATGGCAGATCATAGATCAATACAAAAGGGGAATAACAGGGCTACAGCATATGCTGTGTTGTGGGACAAGCAGGGCATGGTGGGACACAACAAATGTTCCGTCCATCCCATCAGAGGAGTTCAGGGAAGCTGCCCAGGGGAGCGATGCACTCGGAGAACTGGGGTATGACAGAAGCTACATAGGTCATGGCAGACAACTGTAGTGTGCCTGTAGAGCAGCGTTTCTCAGCCTGTGGGTCATGACCCATTTGGAGTTGATTGACCGTTTCACAGGGGTCCCCTAAGACTGTGAGAAAACACAGAGATTTGCATTATGCTTCATAACAGTAGCAAAATTACAGTTATGAAGTAGCAATGAAAATAATTTTTTGGCTGGGGGTCACCACCACATGAGAGACTGTAAAGGGTCGCAAGGTCGTAAGGAAGGTTGGAAACCACTGCTGTGGAGGAATCAGAACATGCAGATGCCTGGAGATGGGAGAGAGATTCTATTTTCAAGGCTCAAAGCAGAGAACTGTGCATTATGAACCAAAGATGTCTAGAAGTGGAAAGCCCCAGACCACAGGAGGCCTAGGAGGCCATTTGAAACCTGCCCTGAGGAATCTGAGTGGCTGTGAACAGATTTTCGGATGAGAAAGATTCTCTTGGTTGCTATGTACAACCTGGATTGGGGGACAACAAAATAGGCCTCAGGATGCTTCCCAGCATTCTGATGTGGGTGACATTAAGATTGAACGAGGCAGGAAGATAGATGGAGATAGAGGACCACTGAGAGGAAGGGCTTAGAACCCATTGTCTTCATGTCCCTGATGAAAGGGAATGCCTCAGAACACAGAACACCAATCACCAATCCAAGCAATCATTTACTTTCTTCTGTGTGTACCTACTATCCATCAGGCATGGACCGGCCTAGTAATTCAGCAGTACCAGGAAGATGCCCATCAAGAACTGCAGCATGGCTCTATTCCAGCCCAGTGGACAAGGGTTCTGAGGTTAAACCTACATGGTTTCAAGTGCTGGCTCCATTTAGACTCTGTGACCAAACACAAGTCATTTAATTTCTAATGCCCATTTCCTATTTATAAAAGAAAAGAAGAACATCAGCCTTTAAAATTAGTTGATGAAGCTGAGTGGGGCAATGTGTATAAAGAACAGAGTACCAGGTGTAAAACAGTTGATTGATAAGCCGAAGCTAGAGTTATTTCTGCTGCTGTTGCTGCTGGCAAACCTTTTAAAATTGCTTTCCTAGTTCAATTTTTACAAATCTTCTTTTAGCATGACTAGCAAATCCTGTGCAAGTACCCAAATAATGTTGACTACATTTTTCCCCCACAGTTGCCATGCAGGTAAAAGCCAAAGCTGAGACCCCCAGTGTCCAGCTGACAAAATAGTACAGAACACAAGATGAAGTGAAATGCCATGAGCATCAGTATGATTAGTCTCCTGTATACTCAAGACATACACATGGGTCTGAACCAATTCCCCGAGTGAACACAGACTTCACACTTACAGTGAAAATAATCATAATAGTACTAAAGGACAAATTCCAGATTATAGGAAATTCTGCATGCATGGATCTCAGAATATCCTCCAGTAATTCACTAGTTGAGAGCTGCCCCTAATGCTGTTGCCTAGGCAGCAAGCATCCAATGATGAACTGTAGAACAGGGAAATAGGAAAACAGATCAAGAAAAATGGCATGACCTTTGGGAGACAGAAAAGCAGAATGAGGCCAGAGCTGCATTTAGCTCTATGTTCAACCAATGCTTTGCAGACCAGAAGGGTCTGACTTTCTTTTCAGCCTCTCTGTCTGCTTCTTTAATTTTCTTTTCTTTTACTTTACCAACAACAGGTCAAAACAGAATCATCCTCAAGTGCTCCAACCTTGAAGCAAATCAATGTGCAGCTTAGCCCCATGGGGCAGAAACTGCGTGGAGGGCAAATGTAATAATAGCGATGTGCTAGAAACACATCTTGAGATTTTAAGCAACATCCTTGTGCACTGAAAATACCCTCATTCCTTCTGCCCATCCCTGTCTCTCCAGGCAGATACTTCAGCATCCAGCACTTACTGCCCGGAGAAAGAGATAGCATCTCAGAAACGCCATGAGAAAGAAAAAGTCAATTCTTGGCTTGGGAGTTTCAGATTTGAATCTCACAGCTTAGTTTAGGGCAAAGACTTTTTTTTTTTTTTTTTCATTTCCAAAGCTCAACAGAAAGCTTTTGCTCCAACGCACTGGGCACAGAAAGGTAGAGAGGAAAATCAGGGGTGAGAAAAGGTAGCTAGACATCCTGTGTGTCACACGCTGTCAGTACAAGTGGAAAAGGCACAGGGAAGACCTCACAAGGTTGTAGGGCACTTTCCAGAGGAAGCCAAATTGACATAAGGTAGCATCCAGGAAAGCTGCAGAGGGATTGAAGCTGGACAGTAGTGAAGCTGACTGAGGACAAGTTCTTCCTCATCAGAGGACAAGTTCTTCCTCATCAGCAATAGCATGAGCAAACAAAAGAATGAGTGAAAGGCAGACTTGGAGAGGCCTGGCAGGTGGAAGGAGACAATGCAGCTGCTATCTTGGCAGACAGAGTGCTGATGGAAAATGGAGGGGAGAGGAGCCATGAGGTCACAGCAACCAGCTCTCCTTCATAGCCAAGACCCTAAACTGATTAGGATGCCTTTTGTTGCCATCATACTCTATAACCCAGGGTGACCCAGAACTCTCTCCTTAGCCTGTACTCAGATGGCAAGTGTAAGTTTTCATCTCTCGTGCCTTCCACCCCATCTCTCAGAGGGGCAAGTTGTTGCCCCTGCTGGTTTGGGTTTTGTGTCGTTTTTGCTGAGTGAGATTACATGTCCACTACTTGGCAGAAGGGAGTCTAGAAGAAGAGAAAGAAGAGGAGGTGGAAGAGGAGGAGGAATAACTCAGATACCAAGAACTACCAAAAAAGACATTTTTACATTTCATTTAATTAAGAAAAAAAATTTATTCATTTTACATACCAAAGATCCCCCTCTTCACACCTCCTGTTCTCCCCCCAACCTCCCCCTCCCAACCCACCCCTCTTCCCCCCTACAAGAAGATAAGGCCTCCCATGGGGAGGTACATTTAGTAGAGGCAGGTCCAAGCCCCTTCCCCTGCCTCAGTTGAAGAGAGAGAAGAGGGATTCTACAAGCAAGGGGCATCAAGATCACAATGGGGAAACCCACAGAGACAACCAAACCAAACTAGTGGGAACTCATGAAATTTAGATCGAGAGCTGGGAGCCTTCATGGGACTGGACTAGGCCCTCGGGACAGTTGTGTAGAATGATCTGCTTAAGGGGCCCCCTGGCAGTAGGATCAGAATCCATCCCTGGTACATGAGCAGGCCTTTTGGAGCCCACTTCTATGATGGGACACCTCACACATTTTTACATTTTGTGCACGTGGCCACGTGGCATGCCATATATGCTGTCATTGCCGTTAGGAAATGTTACAGATCTCTCTTGAAACCACTTCCTATGTGCCAACCCTCGAGGGTAGCACATTCAGCCACACTCACCCCACTTGTTCTTCCCAATCATTCTCTAAAGGGGCATATTATTTCCTCTCCTTTACAAAGAAGAAACCAAAGCAGAGTACTTTGCCCAAAATCTCACAGCTATTAACAGGCAGATCCGTGATTTTCCTAGCCATTCTCCCACTAGGGCACAGCCAAGTGGCTTTTGCTTGAATAATGGATCTGGAACAGCTCTGAGCAGCAAGGAAGGGTAGGAAACAGTGCCGAAAATCACATGCTAAAGCAAAGCACACTGCTCAAACCCACCCTCAAACCCACATAACTGAGTTGACTTCCCTGTGGGGCAGCACCCAAGTGACTGAGCATCCGTGAAAACTGTGCCTTTCCCAGGACATCAACGTGTTTCCGGACTGCTCTCCCCGGCCATCTATAAACCCACATGCAGCTTGAGAACCCCCCCAAATGCCACCGCACTCACGCCTGGCCCAGGGTCAGCGCAGGCAACTGGAAGGACAGACTGAAGAACGGTTTTGTTTGTGTTTTAGAAATTTCAGTGGTCCCTGCTCAATATGCATTGGGGATGATTTATCATTTGCTCGATGCGCTGATGGCTTCCTGCAGTCTGATTTTGAGCCTCCCCTCCTGCCTGCTGGAACTGATGTCAGCTGGGCAGCAGAGCTCTGTCAAAGCCTGAGAAGGAACTATTCCAAAGTAGAGAATAAATAATCCTTTAAATAACAAGGTTTGGCTAAAAGGAGAGGTGTTTCTCTGTGTAAATCAGTTACACGCCCGCTTCTGTAATGTGCCTCCTGTCCTGACAAAGCAGAGGGTTCCAATGAAATGCAGCTTCCCCCACCCTGGGACATTTAAGGGCCACCTGAAGGCTGCAATTCCAATTGCATGCATTCAGTCCTTAATTGTCACTGTTCTAACGGTAAATCCTTTATCTTCCAAATTAAATCCCCTCTTTTAATCCTAAAACCAATGTCTTAAGTCCTTTTTATTTTTTCCCATTTCTTACCCCCTCGAAATCCATATCAGGTGATTCTTCCTTCACAGTAATCCCCAACGTGTCCCTTCCCTGCTACCTAGTTAAAGCCAGTATTCAGGTATGAAGCCTCTTCATACTTGAATTGATCTGGCCTCTCTGTAATGCCCCACACACACACATACACATACACAACACATACACTTCCTGCTTTTATATTAATTAGTTCTCCCTTGACTTTTTCAGGAGGGCCCATGTACCTTCCTCTAGGGCTGCCAAAGCCCAGACAAGCAAACAAGCCATTTCTCAAGAGAAACAAAGGCCTCACCTCACCATGTGTTTCTCCTGGATCAGACTCAACATGGTGGGTCACCTCTACAACTGCTCTACTCCCTCTATCTTGTTGGTAAATGAATCAACACCTCCCACAATGGTTCATAGAGTCCAATACAACCAGGAGCCCCTGCTCTGGGCTACACACTGTGAATGGTACTGTAATGTAAACTGCATGTTTTTACTCAAGGGTGGTGGATTTTCTGTAAGCCCAGTCAGGGAGGGGTTAGTCCAGCAAGCTTCCAGATGTCCCCCGCCCCAATCTCCACTTAAATGTACCCAGCCCAAATTTCGACTTTCAAATGATACACAAATATCTCAGTGTGCAGGGAAATACTTCAGTGCTAGAAGCCTGCTCTTCACGAGGAGAGACTATGTTTTACAGATGTGAAAGACTGAGTGTAAATGGTTTTGGTTAAGAGACATAAAAATGAAAATAAAAATAAAAATAATGAAACACAAGCTTACATTTAATGGGCAGAAGATGAGGTTGTTCACAACAGCCCATAAATACTTCTAACACAGGCTCTCAGCTCGGGAAGATGATCTCCCTTGCTCCTTTTACTTCCATTTGAATACTTACTCACAATGAATGGTAATTGCCAGATAACTTGCCGTTCCTCCAGTAATCGGGGAATTCATTGGAAGCAGAAATTGCTTTACTCACTGACATTTCCCCAGAACCTGGCACAATACTTTGTGATAGTATGTGAACTAGAATATTTCATGACTGAATGAATGAATGAATGGGAAACAAATGATGTGTCCTAAGAATACCTGGAGGGGACAGCTCAGAAGGGGTAAAGTCAGCAAAGGCTTGGAGGAGTGAAAGTTCCTTGGACAGCTGTGGAATTGACAGACAGATGAGTGCCCTGACTGACAGAAAAGCAGACCAGACAGAGCTACAAGGCCGAGCTTCCTATGCTGGGGACACTGGACATGATCCTGTGTGTCGAGGACCTCAGTGATCTGCCTGCCTGAGTCCTCTTACCCTCCTCCTGACAAGCACATCCCTGTAGAGGGACATTACATTAAGGGCAACAAAGTGAGGTGAGCCTAAAAATGCCCAAAGCTGTCAAATAACAGCAAAGTGTAAAACAACTTTCAAATGGACAAAGAGCTTGAACAGCCATTTCCAAATAAGCTCGTAGAGCAGCGGTTCTCAACCTTCCTCATGCTACGACCCTTCAATACAGTTCTTCATGTTGTGGTGACTCCCAGCCATAAAATAATTTTCCGTTGCTACTTCCTAACTGTAATGTTGCTACTGTTAATGAATTGTAATGTAAATATCTATGTTTTCTGATGGTCTTAGGTAACTCGTTCAATCCCAAAGGATTGAGACCCACAGGTTGAGAAGGATTGTTGTAGACTTATTCAGCACCACTGATCCTCATGGAAAGGCAAAGCAATACCGTGATGAGATGCTATTCCACACACATCACACATTTTTATCATGCAGAAAGTGGCAAGTATTGGTGAGGATGGAAAAAAAAAAAAAAACAAAACCTGAAATTCCAGTAGAACTGCAAAATGGCAATAACGCTGTACAAAACCAGATGGGAACTCCTCGAAAGCTTAAACCCACAATGCCATGGGGTTCCACAGTCCTACTATGGAGTAAACAACTTAAAAATTGAAAGTAGGGATACGGACAGACATTTGTACATAAACATTCCTTGCAACATTATAAACAGACAAAACATAACAACCCAAATGTCCACAACACATGCATGCAATGGAAGATACTCTTCCTTTAAAAACATAGGACAGAAGGAAAGGAGATTCAGATGCACACTAGACCATGAATGCATGTTGAAAACAATGTGCTGAGTAAAGTAAACCGAAAGCAAAGATCCCATACATTGCATGATTCCACTTACATGCAGTACCTGGAGAAGTCAAACTCACAGAGGCAGAAATTATAGCAAAGGCTATCAGACCAGGAACCAAGAGTGGAAGAATGGGTAGTCATTGCTTAATGGGCAGCTTTTCAGTATGGGATAATGTCAAGGTTCTGGAGAGAGATAGTGAGTGTTGTACATATTATGAATATAGTTAATAACACTTAGATAAAACGGTAAGCTTCATACTTTTATGTTTTCTATAATATAAAACCAAAAGTTCCAGTGGGGGGGGGGGGTAAAAGTTCCTAAAACGTTGTTGTTGTTGTTTTTTTCTTTGTCACAAAAAATATAAGGGACTCGAAGGTTACCATATCTTCTCATTGTTTGCTCTAAACTACAGTTCTGAAATACGCTATCTTGCGTCATCCAATATGGTGATATTTTATTTGTGCTCTAATAAATAAAGCTTGCCTGGAGATCAGAGGGAAAAGCCAGCCATTATAAGTAAACACAAATGTCATGCGATGTTAGTATACATCTTTAATCCTATCACTTGGGAGGCAGGGATCTGTCTGGATCTATGTGAGTTCAAGGCCACACTAGGAACAGAGCCAGGCATAGTGACACATGCCTTAAATTCCAACACTAGTTAACCATGGAGGTCTTGAGGTCTGTACAAACAGCCAGGAAGTGTCAAAGCTGGACAGGAAGACGAAGTAATGTAGCTGGACAGAGAGAGCAAATCAGATGGCAGAACAGCAAAGCATATGTGCGTGGGTAGACAGGAAGTAGCTCGCATTTGGAAGCTACAGAGTTGGTGAGGTAAGGTTAGCTGTGGCTTTCCCTATTTCCCTGATCTCTCAGGTTTTCACCCCTATATATGGCTCCATGTTCTTTATTTAATAAGACTGTTTATGGGGGGGGGGGGCGGCGGCGGCAGCAGCGGCAGCGGCAGCGGCAGCGGCGGCGCACGCCTTTAATCCCAGCACTCAGAAGGCAGAGGCAGGTGGATCTCTGTGAGTTCAAGGCCAGCCTGGTCTACAAAGCAAGTTCCAGGAAAGGTGCAAAGCTACACAGAGAAACCCTGTCTCAGGGGAAAAAAAAAAGACTTTTTAGAAATTCATCTAAAATCCAAATTTATAGAATATGTCTCTTCATGACACATTTCTATCATCTTTTAGTTTTAAAAGTCTTCTGGGTAGTTCACTGGGCTTTTCAGGGTGTTGTGGTTTGGATATGACTTGAGTGTATCCCCTCAAGAGACTGAGAAGATTGGCCCCAAGAATGGCAATATTAAGAAATGGTGGTTCCCAGGCCCAGAACCAGGGCTATGAGTTAGCCCATCTCAACATTCACCTTATCTATGAACTGCTGGAGCATGTGAAGGAGCTGGACTTGTAGACCCAAAGCTACAGGATCTCCATGACACAGGACAACAACAGGATATCCATGAAGAGCCCCAGTGAGGGCCCAGTATAGGGTAGCAGAAGTCAGTGACTTTTAGAAGGCCAGTGACTCATTGCAATGGATACCTACAAGTAACGATATATGGGCTAAAAGATACTGTGTGACTCACTGGGCCACACTATAGCTTCCACACTGAGATTTTTTTTTTGTTTGTTTGTTTGTTTGTTTATTCTGGTTTTGGGATTTTTCTTTTTTAGTTTATTTTGTCTTTCTTTTTGTCTTTATTTTATTTTGTGGGGGGAGGTTACAAGGGCAGAGGGTGGATACAAAGGGACGGAGAGATGAATGGAATTGGGATGTATGATGTGAAATCCACAAATAATCAATAAAATGTTGAGAGAGAGAGAGAGAGAGAGAGAGAGAGAGAGAAGAAAGAGAGAAAGAGAGAAAGAGGGAAAAATAAATGGTGGGTCGTGTAAGTAGGTAAGTCATTCCAAGCATTGTCCTTAGATGGAATTAATGTAGTTATCATAGAATGCTGGTTATTTTCCTCAAGAAGGGATCAATAACATAACCAGATGGGCCCTGCCTGCTCCTCTCTGGCTTACCATCTCTCTAAGTAATTTATTCTGCATACCACAATGGTTCTGTTTCCCTTTCTTCTTGGCAGTGTTAGGTACTCACCATAGACCAAACCAATAAGGTCACCTGATCTTGAATATTTAACCACCAGACCTATAAGCTAAACAAAACCTCTTTTCTTTCTCTACATTTTACAAAGTACCCAGCCTCAGGTATTTTCTTACAGCAACAGAAAAGTAATGCCAGGGAAAATGGTATTTCTCACAGTTAGGGTTATCTGTTTTCTAATGTTATCACCTGCATGACTTCTTCCTACAACACCAAATGTTTTAGTGCCTGTGTTCTTGAAAACATGAAAAGACCTTTATCGGGCAATAAATAGTGTGATTTGATCCCTAGAGGTACTTACACATGGGGATGCTGTGAACCTTTGGAGGATACGGGTTTCTACCACTTTGCAAGGAAGAAGACCCCACCTCTTACTGTCAGGCGGTACCATGCCTGCCCCGGCTTCTCTTAAAGCCAGATTGCACTCACTTTCCTGAGAACATAAAGCTGGTGGTAGTGACATGCAGGAAAGAAACAGGGACCCTCAGAGACTTGGGTATAGTGTGGGTGATTCTTTATGCTGCATAGTGTCAGTCACGGTAATCTCTTGAAGCATTTCCTGATGTTCACCAGTGTGTCCAGTAACTGCCACACTTCCTGCCATGCTGCCAGATAAGAATTCTGGTTTCATTTTCTTGTGGAAGGCCTGACATGGAAATAGAAGGAAATAGTTTTAGAGAAAGAGGTTTTGAGTTTCAAAAGCCTAGGACTTGGAGCATACACAAAATATTTGAACACAATGTGATCAGTCAGAAATGTATCCTGTTCCTGGGAGGCAAATAAAGGTATCCCACCTGGGTAAAGGATGCCATAGGAGAAATCTGAGATTTAGAAGCTTCTAGACCTTTAAGGAGGGTTCTTATCCCTGCCATGCCCAAATCAAACCAGGCATCCCAAGAGAGCAGCAGGATCCCACTTTGTGTTGAGGAATGGCCAAAATGCAGCAACCCAGTTCCCATGGGGGCTAGGGACAGGAGCCACAGAGAAGGCACACCACATGAGGTGTGAGGAGAGAAGACCATGGGAAACTTTGTGGGTTTCCTGTGTCCCTGGAGGAACCAGAGGATAGCATTCCTTGGCATGTGCCAGGGAAAGAACAGAGAGCCAGACTAGGAAAGCAGCCAGGAAAGGTCCAGAGCAGACAAATGGTCACAACACAGAGCGAGGACATCTCAACAGATGTGTAGATAGACATCAGCCCACACCTGTGACAGGATCCTCATCCACCAGCCCGAGTTAAAGCCCTATCCCAGCCAAGAAAGAAAATTATGGATTGGTTCAACAAAGTTCCTGCCTCCAGGTACAATGGATTCAGATAAGAAATCCTGAAGCAGAACCAGGTGGATCTCCGTGAGTTCAAGGCCAGCCTAGGCTACCGAGTGAGTTCCAGGAAAGGCACAAAACTACACAGAGAAACCTTGTCTCAAAAAACCAAAAAAAAAAAAAAAAGAAAGAAAGAAAGAAAGAAAGAAAGAAGGAAGGAAGGAAGGAAGGAAGAAAGGAAGAAAGAAAGAAAGAAAGAAAGAAAGAAAGAAAGAAAGAAAGAAAGAAATCCTGAAGTGATGGGAGAGATAGGTATCATCTTTCCTTAAGACCCAGGTTTGTGGTCTCTGATTCATGCATTCATGCCAGCTACATACGAACGTGTGCGTCACTTACTAATACCCAATAAACTCAGATTTTACTCAAGGGTTAAGTTCTAATATTGGGCTCATGACGTGAAAACCAAGTATATTCACAACTGACCCTGAAAATATCTTAATTTGCTCATAAAAATACAGTACTGTGCCATCGCTCAATAAATTCAAAGCAGCCAGATTTTCCTCCAACTTTGAAACAGATTGCTGGCTTCTATTCCCCAATTTAGCACCAAATATAGTAATTGGCTTTTGTTTAGAAATATGTTGTTCAAAAAAATTAAAAATAAGTTACTTTATCTTCAAATGCTAGAATCATATGCATGTCATTATGACTTCACCGCAGAGGAGCTAGGGACTATTAAGGGAAAAGCTCTCCACTCCTACCTCCCTTTGGACACCTCTCAAGAGGGGTGGAGAGACCTTCCCCCACAGCAGGCATTGACAGTCTCCCACTAAACTCACGACTATTCTCCATGTGTATTGTGTGTGGCTGTGTTAGTGCCACCTTTAAATCCAGCTTACAGGGTGCTGAGGCTTGTGTGACATGACCATTCTGGAGGCTGTATGTCAGCTGTAACTTCACACCAACCTCCAGTCAACACAACGGCCACTTCATAGTCACCAAAAGGCCCTCTCACTCCAGTGCGTTTGTCAAACATCCCCCCTCAAAGGCTTTCCAAGTGAGTCAGAGGACAGGTTGACATACCTCGTGCACAGCTTCATGCCAAAGTCCCATGAACATCCCTCCTTAGCCCACTCATCCTTTTCCCATCCCCCCATGTCTCCACCTTCTGCTCACAGACTTCGCTGGTTCAAACATATGTCAATCCATCCAACAGAAGGGCATCTGTGCCAACCAGAAGCCCATGTCTTAAAGGAACAGGGCTTTAAGTGTGTGTGCACGTTTTCCTATTGCACATTAATTCTTTAGGAACACGATCTGAATTCTGTTTACTACCTAAACAGCTGTCACCTATTAACAAGCTTAATATGCTAGACACTTTGTATCTGTGATCCTAATGGTTTCCTATAATAACCCCAGGAAAGCTCTCCAAGTCACGCTTAGGGGAACCAAGGGTCAGAGGTGAAAGTCATACGCTGAGTCATACAGGTTTACTCACACTGCCTTCCACCTACGCTGAGGAATGTAGGGGTTTTACTTCAACCCCCATCTCATGTCCAGTCGTCCAGGTTTTGAGATACACTGTGGAGTGGTAGCCAGTTAAAAATACAACCACATAGTCCAAGCCAATCATGCCCCCATAGAAGTACTGAAAAAGCTGTTGGCTAGCCGATCCATCTCCATTTATCTACCTTTCTGCTAGAATTTGCTATGGGACACAATTCTGACCAATAAACAAAATATAAATGGAGATTATTAGAGACTCTAACAAAGTTTTCAGAAAAGGCCAATCCTCCCCTAATCCCTGTTTGTTTTCTTCTTTTTAAAAGCAGGGTCTCATATATCCTAGGCTGGCCTCAAATTCACTACATAGCTGAGAATGAACTTGAACTTCTAATCCTGCTTCCACCTGGCAAGTTCTGGGTGCCTTCGTTTGCTTTCTGGTGCTGTGATTAAACACTACAACCAAAAGTGAGGTGACAGAGGAGATGGTTTATTTGACATACGGGTTATATACAGTCCATCCTCATGGAAAGTCAAGGCAGGAACCCGTAGGCAGAAACTGAAGCAGAGACTGTGGAGGAACACTGCACATGGTTGCTATCTAGCTCACTCCTAGGCTCGCAGCTAGCTACCTTTCTCAAGCATCCCAGGCCTGCCCACTTAGGGATGTACAACCCACAGTGGGCTTTTCCCACCCCATCAATCAGAGGTCAAGAAACTGCCTCACAGACATACCCACAGGCCAATCTGATGAAGGTTCTTCCTCAACTGAGAATCCTTCTTTCTTCCTGGTATGTCTAGGCTTGAGTCAAGTTGATAAAAACTAACTATGACACTGAGGAGCAATTATAGTTCACCATGCCCAGTTTGTGTTATGCTGGGGACTTTGTGCATCTGAGGTAAGCATCCTACCCACTGAACTACACACACCCCTAGTCCTTTTCCTTCTTCCTGCTTCAAACACAGATGCCAAGACCTGGAGTGTTGCATGCAGCCCTTGTGCGCCACAGAGACTATTAAGATAATGCCACGGAAACATAGAAAGTACACACCTGAGGTATGTTTCAGCTGCAAACCACCTACCTTGACCTGCTGTGTCTGAGGAGAAAGTCAACTCATTATTTGCTGCCACCCCTTGTAAGGTGTTCTATGGATGATCATTTTCTGTGTACTGTGTTACACTTAATAAATAGCCTCTTTCCTGCTATCAGGCACAACCCAGAAGCACATCAGCCAAGGACAAATCAAGGGTGACAATACTCAAACAGTGTCAGGGACTTCACTCTCCAGCCTTACGAAAGTCAAACTCATCCTGGAGGATGAGGGAAGTATAGTAAAACCTGCCCACAAATGTCACATTCAAGTGAATGGAAATTCTGCAGACCATGCCCTCACAGGGCATGGGATTAAAGGAATTAAAATAACCATGTGCGTGTGGGAAAGGTGCTTTTCATATTTCCCTTTATATTGTTTTTAATAACCAACTCTCTCTGATAAGAAGTGTCTGACTTTGGTCCCAGGAGAGTTCTTCATGCACAATGTGATCTACAGAAGCAGACTTCAGATCGGAAAGAAAAATTCTGCCATGTCACTTTCAAACCACTAAATGGGTTCCCTAATGATTCTGGGCTAAGGACTTTTGAACATCTGAAAACCAAAGGAGACACCAAGTCTGCTGAAGAGAAAGGAGCACATTTGGGGGAGGGGTGGCAGCCACCATTCACCTTGTGTGGAGTGTTGATGGGTGGTGCTGTCAACAGGAATGAACCCAGTGAGCAGAAGAGCTTGCCACCTTCATACCAGCGTTAAGGGACACAGAAAAGGTTTCGGCCTTTCTGGGCACTGCTGCTGCTTGGACACCAGGCAAAGAGCATTCAGGGCTTGCTACATAGAAATAAGGCTTATCCACATCAAAAATTTAGACATTAACCCCTATTTACAACATTTGTTCACAACATACGGCCGAGAAGCTTTTTAGTAAATCACTTGAGATGAGCTGTCTGGCCTCAAATAAAAGATGTTTGCCAATTTCTTGGTAAGGCAGAAGAAGAGCTCTTTATCAAAAGCATATTAGCATATTTTGCCTCATTAATAACTTCACTGCAGCATTAATTTGCCTAATTATCACATTTGGAATTCAACATGGTATCTAATTAATTCAGAACCCAAAAAACAAACCCAGAATTCTAAAGTGCACTGGCTCTTGCTGGGACACCCCCTCTTTCCTTAGGGGTGAGTGTTTGTGCAGGTGTGTGTGTGTCCCACATCTGCCCAAGAAGGACATAGCATTCACTGGGTCCTATGTAAAAAATACATATAGAGCGACCATCTCCCAACATTAGCAAGCTTTGGTTTCTGCCTTCAACCTCTTCTCTCATGTCCTTTGTCTCTTCTTCATCGCGGCTTTTCCCAAAGTCCAAAGGCATACACAAGAGCAAACGGATGACCAGTGGCCTTTTTTTGCCTGCCAGGGCCTTTGGCACTAAATAAATGAGCAGTGTTTGCCCACCTTTCCCTGGAAACCCCTTCTGCCTAATTTCCAGAAGCCGTGGGTAAACACCTAGCTGGCATTATCAAAAATAAAATTCAAAGCATAGCTGCTGAGACCTCCAGCCATAGCTGAGCCTGTTAGAAAACAAAACGGAAGAAAACTTTGGTCTCAGGGCTCAGAAGAGTGTATCATCAACTCCCCTACACCCAGACCCCTCAACCTTCCTACAGTGGTATCCACACTGTGTGCTGCCATGGGCACAAAGAAACACAGAAAGGATTCAGGTCTTCATGGGGTTGCAGGAGAAAAACAGTAGCTTAAATAAATTTTGTCTCCAATGTGCCTGCTTCAGGGCTATTTTTAAAACATAAAGTTGTGGCCAAGAACAGTCAAGTCAGGTTAATAAACTAGGGGTGTTTAGATTTTAAAGAGTGTTATTAACCACCCAATAAGAAATGCAGTTTTGCAATCTAAAATGTAAAGTGTGGGGCCTGCCTTCTTCGGGTAATGTATTCCAACGCAAAGAGCAGCTATTTATAGATTGCCAGGCACCTTGCTACAGGTCAAATCTCCACCAATAATAATGCACTTCCATAAGCAGAGAATTTCCTCTGTGGATGCATATTTTAAACACTCCTAAGCTGTAAGCCTACTGTTCTGCCTTCTTCTAGATTAAATTCACTTAGATAATGAATAGTCTAAATTCAATAGTTTAATCCACAAAAATCGCCAATGACCAAGAAAAAATAATGTAGCTGCTGTGTGGCTGAGTTTTCCTACCTGGTACACCTGACAGTAACCCTTGAACCTTTGCAGCTCACTTCCAATGTACCCAAAGTGAACAACAGCCTTAAAACCAGTCAGTCTAGCAGACTTTCACAAGGCACTTACCCAGGTCTTGATAGTTTACCTTGATATCTTAGCATAGGGAGTGTAGCACGAATCTTAAAAGGTCTTATTCATAAAAACAAACCCAGGGGCCAAATACTGGGGTGAATGCTGGAAGATCAGAGAAACAGAACAAGCCACACTTTCTCACCTAGCTAATTCCTCACCTGATCCTGTTTCTTCAGACTGGAAGCTTCTGAGTTCTCATCCGAAAGGATCTCAGCTGAACTGCTGCTAAAAGCCTAAAAGCTTAACCAGGCTCTAGTTCCTGGTCCTCATTCCTTATATATCTTTCTGCTTCCTGCCCTCACTCCCTGGGATTAAAGGCGTGTGTCACCATACCTGGCTGTTTCCAGTGTGGCTTTGAACTTACAGAGATCCAGGCCGATCTCTGCCTTGGGAATGTTAGGACTAAAGGTGTGTGTGCCACCATTTTCTGGCCTCTATATCTAGTGGCTGTTCTGTTCTCTGACCCCAGATAAATTTATTAGGGTGCACAGTATTTTGGAGAACACAATATCACCACAAGGAAGCAGATCATAGACTCCTCAATATTAAAGAACAGGACCTAAGAAAATTGTTCAAACAGTAAAGTGCCTGCTACTTAAGCATGAGAACCTGAGTTAGGATCCCCAGCACTCACATTAAAAGGCCAGGTAACCCCAGTACTGGGTGTGTGAAGACAAACGGATCTCCAGAGCTAGCTGGCCAGCCAATCAACCCAGTGAATATGTGAATATTGGGTTTAGTGAGAGAATCTGACTGGCTGTCACACACATGTGCACACATATGCACACACATACATACATGTACACACACACACACACACACACACACACACACACACACTGAGTGTCCCAGCAAGAATCAGCCAATGTGCCTTCAAGCCAATATTTTAATCCAATCTATAAGAAAACACCACTATCTTTTCCCCCTGGAACCATAACACTGCTCATCTATATTATCAAACATTGCAACCAGGTACTGCTGGACCACCAGTCTTACCCCACTGACAGACACAGTCTATACCTAAGTTGCCAGTAGAAGGGAAAATACATTAAAATGCTCCCATACTCCTCTGAAAATAGACATGAGTCTACCTCATAAAGCTGTCACACCACCAGCAAAGATTTCGTGTCTATTCAGGAGACAGAAATGCCCAGAGTAACAGGGTCCGAGGTTAAACAGTGTAGGGAAGGCACTTTGTGTGTTTCGGACTACCTCCAACCTGTCAATCCTCACTTCTGTGGGCCCAGGAGGCATGGAGTGGCTTTTCAACCCTCAAAAAAAAGAAGGTATTAAGAAAAGAAAAGGCATTTTTTTAATCCTTCATGCTCAAAAAGACCTTGCAGACATAAAATCCCTCATTTAAATGCCTCGAGTTTTAATATAAAATGTATTATACAGGAAAAAGATTTTATTACCATTAAATTCTTGCTGCAATCTAACAAAAGAAGAAACTGACCTTGAATTTAAATCTTCTGCCTATTTTAGAATCCTCTATTATCCTAAATGTTATTTACTGAACATATTTTCATTATCTCTCTTCTTTTTTTAGAGAAATAATGATTTCCACCACCCACCCCCCCAGAAGGTCTAAAAATGTGCATTGTTTTCTCAAGACAATTCCAAAGACGATTTTGCAAAGAAATGCTAATACAGACCAACTCCTGCCCAGAGACCACAGAAACTCAGTCTTAAAACAGTGATAGAAACGGGCTTCCTCTGGTCCACCAGACTCAAATTGAGGTGGAGGAGTAAAGAAAATTTGGAGGCCATGTAGTAAGACAAAAGGAAGTGAACAGTGGGAAAAAATAGCCCAGGTGGAAGTTATAAAGAGGAGATTCTTAAGGAGAAACAAGACATAAAAGTCATCATTTTTCACAGTAAAAATAGTCATCGATGAGTGCAAAACCCAGACATTTTGTCGTCACTCAAGCGGCATATACCTCTATCAGTTATGGTATCAAAAAGTAGCAAATGGCATAATCAACTTGGGTAATCCAGCTGTCTTACAGTGGGCCTAATGCACAAAGGTGGGTGTTAGTGTTAAGGAATAATGCGGTTCTTACGGGCTAGCAACAACAGAAACCTACCTGAGTCGAAAGAAGCAAGGGGTAGGAGCAAGCCTGGGCCACAGGATGAGAGATACTGTCTCAATAACAAAATCGGCAGTGGAAAAGTGAGGTCCAACTGATATATAACTCATTTCCAACCATCTGCTTTATCACCAAAACCTTCTTTGTGTCTCTCATTGACCCAACCCAACTGTAAACCAAAGAACAGGGGCCCTTGTGAAGTAGGAGCCTGTCATCTGCCAGGGCACAGAGAATAGAGAAGGATGGAGAGTGTCTCTGCAAGGACAAGAAGAAGACATCCTACATGTAAGGACCAAAGAATTGAAACAAACGGGAAAGTAGAAAGTCCAGCAAACCATCATTCAGAGGCAAAGAGTAAAAATGGTGAAGTCAGCTGAGCATGGCGGCATGTACCTATGATCCCAGCACCTGGGAAGTGGAGATGGAAGAATCCAAGCTCAGTGCCAGCCTCAGCTACATAGGATGATCCTGCCTCAAAAAATCATAAACAAGCAAACAATGGTGAACTCATGGGAATCTCTGGTGTCAGATTAAGCTCACATTAAGTTCTGCTCTGCCATTTACTGTATGATATAAAAATTCTTGCACACTTAACTTTGCCTTCTCTAAAATAGGGTTACAGCTTATATTTAGGCATTGTTCTTGAGACAGAACTAGCATTTAATAGACTTATAAATCCTGGTTCTTCCATCTCCCCCACTCATACTCTTTTCTATTATTATTATTATTATTATTATTATTATTATTATTATTATTATTATTCTGGAGATCAAACCCATGTCCTTGCAATGCTGAAAAAGGCAACCTACCACCGAGTGACATCCCAAAGTCTACACAAACTCAACTCAATCATGTTACAAAGAACATTAAGAAGAGATGAGCCATACCTCTTTGTAGGTTTAGACACAGCATTGTCTCACTTTGGAAGTATCAAGGACACTTCATTCCACTTGTAGTTTCTGTGATTTTTCCCCCAGCAAACTATCGGCCAGAGAATGAGCCTGGAGCCTAACTCCAATCTTTGAAGTATTCCCTGCCGCATCATAAGCACTCTGGCAGCCTCCCTGGGCACCTGCACTCGTTATGGTGGGATTGCTACAGGCATTGTCATGTGCTCAGGCGACAGAGCGGCTGGCAGATCTTCATGCTTCTGGGTTTATTTCCCTCTATTCACCTTGAATCAGAAGCAAGTGAACACTATAGAGGAGCAACACTGGGTTACACACACATCCTTTCTAAGAACCTAATGGTACATTCTTTTTTTAAAAAAGAACAATGCCTGCCTGTTTCCTTTTGTCTTCTGAGGGACTCTACATCTCGTTCCTCAGGGTCATTCCTCCAGCACAAAGTTCGCCAGCACACTCTAGCTTTCATGAGACCTGAGGAAAGAAACTTTACAGCTCTTCTGCACTAAAATGTAATAACTTTCTCCACACGGCTGCACAAAGGATTTCTTTGGGAACAAGGGACTGAGTTTCACAGTTGCATAAATATAAACTAAAGTAGAAATCCATCTTGGAGTCTGCAGGCACGCAGTCAACATTCCCATTTTTCAAGAGTCTCAAGGTCATTCTTCACTATGTGTTCTTTCAGCTCAGCTTTAAAGTTGAGCTACTTTAATAATTCATGACATCATACCCACTAAAATATGAGTATTTTCTACCAAAGGAAACAGCCTCCCTCGCTCCCCTTTCTCGGTGGAAGAGGCCCAGACGAGCCTCTGCATAGTAAAGCAGTGTTGTTCCCAAGCATTAACTGATGAAGCTTCAGAACCAGCCTTGCAATTTAGTCTACCACTGCACACAATGACTTTTATCATGAAAAGCCAGCGCCATATGCCAGAGGAGACAGGTTAAGCCTCTTAAATGTTCCTGACAACAATGAGCTTTCATTTATAAAAAGTAAACATCTGCCTCATGGGGAAATAATCCACAGCACAATGGGGATGGGTTATTTGTTTGCTTGATTTATTGTGACTGTGTTGAGACTGGGGCATTTCAGACATTCGAGATATGTCAAAATAGGGATGATTTTTTTTTAAACATTTAAAAACAGTTTGAAGCCTTTTCTAGTCATCAAAGAGGAGCACTGTCCATTGCAGATACTTACCATGAGGAAATGTTGATTTTAAAAATGAGGAAAGAAAAGACCAGAATTCAGGCTTTGGTTCTGTCCTTGCTAGCTATATATCTTGGGCAAATTGTTTAACTTCTCCAGCTTCTATTTTCCATGGCTGTGAGTGAGGGTCAAAATTAAATCTATTCTGCCAAGTGAAAGGGTTCTGATGAGGCATTGATGATTTATGACTGTGGAACTCCTCAGTAAACTGTGCAACAAAACAAATGTTAAGGTGGTGCTTGGTATTAAACAGACAAAAAAGACATTTTGCTCAACGCTTTTAAAAGTCAATAGGCAGAAGATTTATTACCCATGTAGAAAAGAAATTTCCTCTTGCTTATGGATCTTTCCTGGAAATGCCTGCAACCCCCCAGATTATCTTACTGTGGCTCAGGGTGCATGACAATGGTCCCTTGAATGTCACCTGGTAAAATCAGTGATCACAGTGATTCATCATGGGCATGCCCGGAAAGAGGGCAAGAGCATCATTATTCTACCACCCATCTTCATCACCATCCATAGCATCAGCAGCATCCCCTATGGTCTGCAAAATTCCTTTAAATTTAAAACGTTGATAGTCATGAAAGCTGTAAGTAGACTTATTTAGACATGAGAAAACTGGTATTCAAGGGACTCTAGATAATGCTTAAGTAGCAAAAGCAGTGGAGAAACTGAACCCCAAGGAAAAATACTGTTAGTGCTAATCTCCTACTCCTTCCTTGTGTCCCCAGTTCCTATACAAACGTCTACCCTACACCTTTAACTCTCCTCAAAGCCTCCATACCTACCTTTCTGCTGTGGATATTGCTCTGTATAAACAAAAAGCTGATTGGCCAGTAGCCAGGCAGGAAGTATAGGCGGGACAAGGAGAGAAGAGAAGGCTGGGAAGTGGAAGGCTGAGGCAGATAGACGCTGACAGCCGCCACCATGAGAAGATGCTAAGACACTGGTAAGCCACGAGCCATGTGGCAACTTATAGATTAACAGAAATGGGTTGATTTAAGCTAGCAAGAAACCTGCCATGGCCATACAGTTTATAAGTAATATAAGTCTCTGTGTGTTTACTTGGTTGGGTCTGGGCAGCTGCGGGTCTGGCAGGTGAGAGAGATTTGTTCTGACAGTGGACCAAGCAGGACCAGGAAAACTCCAGCTACACCTTTCCCTTCCCACATCCTTGAGAGAAGGTCTGTCCTTTGACCACCTTTGATCTCCCCATCAGCCCCTACCCAAAACTTGATACACAGGGGGTACCTAAGCAAAACTTGTTGAATAAACAGGAAAGGAAAGTAACCAGCGGGAGAAGAAAATGACAATGTCTTTGTTCTCTGTCTCCCAATTTCCTTATAGAAAAGTCTCTAGCTTTACATTTTCTGAGGGGGGCCAGCAAGATGGTTCAACAGTTGAAGGCCCCTGCCATCAAGCCTGAGGTTCTAAGTTCAATCCCCAGGATCCATATAGTGAGAGAAGAGAATTGACTCCCAAAGTTGTCTTCTAACTTCGACATGCACTGCCCCACGCCACTCTACTCACACAAAAGAATTATTAAAAATTAAAAATACGAATGAAAATAAAATGTCAGAGGCTTTAGAAACAAGCTTCTCTTGGGCTCAACTACAGACTCCATAGTTAGTTGTAGGAAGCCAGCATGACCCAAAGGGAGATCCCAGAATACAGCTGGTTGGGAACACTATCTAGAAAGGGGGATACAGCAAAACACCTCAAAAAAATCACTCCAGGAACCACTCAGGTAAATGTGTATACTGTCTGAAGAAACCTCTCTGTTGTAGTCTAGACTGTGACTACTCAGAGTTTTCCCAGCTGATACAATGAGCTTGCCCTGTATCAGGGGTGGTCAAGCCAGCAGCATGGATGCCGCAGCCTCAGTTCTGGTGTACAGATGGCTGCATCTTCAGGCAGATCATCAAACACATGTGTACCTAAGGGCACCACGGAAGCAAAGAGTGAACCAGTCAAACAAACCCCCTTTTTCCCATGAATATTCTGCTTTAAATATAACAAACCACAACTGAGTGTGAGTGTGTGTGTGTGTGTGTGTGTGTGTGTGTGTTTGTGTGTGTGTGTCTGTGTATGCATGCCCATGCATGTACATTCATAGGCCAGAATAGGATGTCCTTTTCCTCCTACCTCAAACATGAATACTCACCCCAACCTCCCCAATCTCCTATCCCTCACGTTCACAACTCCAGCATGTTTTCTTCCTCTAATCTTTCTAAAGTTGAAAATGTCAAACATTTGCAAAAGTAGAAAAATACTATCACACATGTTCACAAGTCATAACTGAGTTTTGACAATGCTCATCTCGTGACCAGTGTGGTCACAGCAGAAACCCACCCTCTTCCCTTCATCCTTACACTGAATTATTTTCAATAAAACCTTCAAATTATACTATTTCATCTATCAACATTGTTATATGTGTCTCCAAATAAATGGCTCTTTTTAGGGCCTTCCTGGCCCCAATTTTAACCTTCTTCATCCTTTATATTCAATTTATAAACAACTCATAGAAGTTGTTTCCATTGTGCTTTTATTTTGTCTACATTTCTGCAAACCTCATCCTCCTAAAGACAGGAAGTACTTCTCCTTGTGTTCCGACTCTAAGCTCTCCCCATGCTCATCAATATTCTCCCTTGCTCACATAGCCACAGTATGGGTTGGAGGTGTAGTTTAGTAGAAGAGTGCTTGCTTAGCATTCACTAAAGCCCTAGGCTTGATTCCAATCACCAAAAAGAAAAAGAAAAAAATTAATGTTAGACTGGATTGCCCAAACAACTTAAAACTATCAAATCATATCAGGTGACTATTTTCAAAAACTCAAAATCACAACCTTGCTCTCTCACAATCTCGTGTGTGTGTGTGTGTGTGTGTGTGTGTGTGTGTGTGTGTGTGTGTGTGTGTCATAGTGTACTGTGTGTGAGTGTATGTACATGAATGTCCATATATGCATATTTAGAGACCATAGCAAGATATCTAATGTCTTCCTCTATTCCTGTCTCTCTGTTGCCTGAAGTCAAAGCTCACCGTTTCAGCTTGGCTGGCTGAGCAGTGAACTTATAGGACCCACGTTTTCCCACCCTTCAGTGATGGGGTTACAGGAGCACAAGCCATGTCTCGATTTTAAAAGAGGGTGCTGGAGGTTCAAATTCATGTCCTCATACTGGCAGAGCAGGGACAACTCTGGTTTCTTGAGAGACGGGACGTTGACTAGCTGAGGTCCAAGGTTGGTGTCAAAGGACAGTTTCCAGTGGTGATGTAGTAAAAGGATCCAAGCAAAGCCTTGTGGTACTGGTGAGCTGCACAGGTAGAGGTCACAGTTTGGAGCAGCTGACATAAGTGGAACTTACCAGGCACAAAAGCTGAAGGATATAAGCAAATCAGTCCCCAGAAACCCGTGTGGTGGCACTCTGCCAGAGCTCAACCAAGGGGTGAACTGTATGTGAGTAAGAAGTGTCTACACAGGCTTGGGGTAATGGGGTCGTTCTAAAGTTTGGATCAGAACTGACATGCTAGAGGTAAGCAGTGTCTGTAAGTTAGAGTGAGACCTTGCTAACACTTTGTTCACAGTCCAAGCATCCAGCTGAAACACTGGGGGTGGCATATCCAGCAGTAAGACCCCCACCCCAAGTAAAGCTTACAATAGTCCACCCTTCCAAAATTTACAACCAAGCCCTCACAAACTTTTAATTTGTAAAAGGTTACAAATTAAATTCTACAACTTAAAAAGACTTTGAAAATTTAAGATTTCCACAGATACTCCCTAAGAAAGCATAAAAGCAGGCCCACTCAAGTTCATTTTGATCCATAAGTAATCAACTACCGCTAAAACAGAAATAATTTTAAAAGCTGGGAAGGGCAGAGAATGTAGTTCATCTGTCAGAGTGCTTGCCTGGCATGGGTTCAGTCCCCAGTACTGCATAAAAGTCTGCATGGCGGCCCACCTCTAATCATGGCACTCAGGAGGTGAAGACAGGATGGTCAGAAATTCAAGGCCATCCTCAGTTACATAGCAAATTCGAGGCCAGCCTGGGCTACATAAGATCCTGTCTCAAAACAACAACCAAGTAAATCAAGAAATATCACAAAATACAGTCCCTACACTGATTCACCCACAATATCAATATTCGGCCAAAAATGATTAGACGCACCAACAATTATAACGTAATTTATACAGCTAAAGGTAAAAAGCAAGAACTAGAAAGCAACATATGAGAGTCTCATATCTGTAATTTATCAGATGGACAAATTCAAAGAAATAAAGGGAAATACATTCAAATCATCAAGGTAAAATAAAACCTTATTACATGAAAAGACAGACTTTCAGCAGAGAAAGGAGAGAGCATTTAAAACTGGAAATAAAAGCTTGCTGCATGGACTCCTGAGTAAATTGAAGGCAACAAAAGAAAAATCCAGTAGATTGGGAAACAGATCGATAGAAATCTATCCAATCTGTAAAAGAGAAGAAAAAACGGATAAAATGAATGGGGCCTCCAAGTCCTAAGGACAGTATCAAAGAGTCTACCTGGTGCAATTTGGATTCCCCTGAGGAGAAGATGATGATAACAGAGGAGGAAAATTACGGAAGAAATACCAAGACCTTGGCTCAGCTGGGAGACAAGAACTGAGCTCTTAGGTGTGGGAGGAGACAAAGGAACAAGCCCAAAAGGAGACCCCTGGCTGCGCTTGTGGCTCAGTGGTGGCGGATGCAGACACTGACACAAGGCCTGGGACTTAAAGCCCAGAACAAAACAGGTTAAGGGAGAAGCTTTGCCATCAATGCAGAGACGCATCCTGGGTCAACGTGCTGAGACAGTGCTCAGCTCTGGAGGGGACATCTTTATCAGCCCTCTCCTACTCCCCCCAAGTCTCAGGGAACATTGTCAAAGAGGAAGCAGAAAGAATGGAGGAGCCAAGGGATGAGAAGAACACTGTGGAATACTACCTCAGGCACATGACATGGCTAGCCCGCCCATGAATTCATAGCAGCGATGGTTACCTGCACAAAACCAGCCAATATTCAAAATTCCAACATAGATGAAGAAGGTGCTCTCCAGGTCCCATCCCATACTGAGGAGCTATTGGCAGTTGATGGTTTGGGGGGGGGGGGGGCGGGGATAATCATTATTTAAGGTGTTTCTGTTGCTTGGCTTCCTATATTTCAAAGGATGGCCCAACACCCATGCACATATGACAGCACTAATTGGACTTAGTGTGGGAGAAGGAGGAGGAAGAGGAGGAGGAGGAGGAGGAGGAGGAGGAGGAGGAGGAAAAAGAGGAGGTTCAAGAAGTTGTTGTTGTTTGGAGGAAACATCCAGAGGAATAAGGTGAGAGTTGGAGGAGGTAAATGGGGGTTGGATGTTGTGGTGGTTTGAAAGAAAATGGCCCCCAAAGGGAGTGGCACTCTTAGGAGGTGTGGCCTTATTGGAGGAAGTATGTCACTGTGGGGGCAGACTTTGAGGTCTCTTTTGCTCAAGCTTCCCTCAGTGTGACAGTCAGTCGACTTCCTGTTGCCTACATGTTGTAGCACACCTCAACTCCAGCACCATGTCTGCCTACACACCGCCATGCTCCCCAACATGACGACAACGGACCCAACCTCTGATGCTATAAGTGAGCCACCCCATTAAATGTTTTCATTTATTAGAGTTGCCGTGGCCACGGTGTCTCTTCACAGCAATAAAAACCCAAGCTAAGACAGATGTAATCATGTTTTATTATATGCATGTATGAAATCCTCAAGAAAAAAGGAGTTTTTATAATTTTAAAAGTCTTCAGTCACACTTGAAAACCAGCAAAAACTGGAACCGGAAAAGGTGCTGAGTCCCCTGTTCACGTCATCTTTTCTTAATTTTTCTTTTACCTGTGAAATAGCATACCCGTTTCTGGACAGGTAGGCCAGTGCAATTGGAGATTATCTCACTTTTGACAGAGCCCACAGTAAAAGGTTCCTTCAGTTTCACAGACAAGGGGTGTTCTGGGGAAGAAGAACGGAAAGGACAAGAGCAGGGAATTAGCAAGCACGGAGAGAGAAGAGCAGCATCTTTAAGGCTTCCCTTTTCCCCTATAGCAGAGTGGTTCAGCAAAAGCGTCTGAAGAGGTCTCTGCATGAGGCATGAAAGAAAGGGAGCCAGGCAATGGCACAAGGCTAGCAACACAAAGCTGCAAAACGCTCGACCTGCCTGAGGGTCCTGAGACCTTAACTGCAACTCCTTCATGGACTGTCGTGCACCGGCTGGGCAGAGGCTGTGTGTGGGAAGGGAGAGTTCCCCCAGAGGCTTGTGAGTAAAGCCTTTCTCCTAGCCCATAGTCTGCGATGAAAACTAACACATAGGTTTTTCAATCAGGAGCCAAACTCTTCAGAAAGAATAGCTGAAAATTACATTCGATGAAAAACTTCAGCTTAGAAAGCCAAGAAGCTCAGTGAGCCTCAAGCAGGATAAATACAAAGAATGCTACATGTAGGCACTTCATTGTCAAGCTGCTGGAAACTGACAGGAAAGAGGAAATTCTGAAAACAATCAGAGAACATAAGATTTCGCATGCAGAGAGCAATAATAGAAATGCTGGCTGACTTATTGCCAGAAAACGAGACGAAAGAAAAGAGGAGTGGGGAGGAGAGGGAGCAGGGGGAAGAAGGGGGAGGACCAGAAGTCAATAGAATCACACCTCTAAAATACTGGGCGTGGTTGCAGGATGGGATGGAAGAATGACCTTGCTAACCCATAGTTCCATAGTCGGAACAAAGATCCCTTAAAAGGAAGAGTGAAACCAATATTATCAAAAGAGAAAGACACTGTGAGAATGTGTGGTTAGCAGATTCAAGCTAAAGATACCAGAGGGTGACCCTCTGACTTGGAGAATGACCCCAGATGGAACAAGAGGGAACTGAGAACCAGCTACTGATAGGGTGCCCATGCCCCAGCGGATGGGCCCACACCCATGCACACATGATCAGCACTAATTGGACTCGAGGTGCCATGAATAGTAACTTTTGTTTTTCAAAAGGACATGAAGTCGGGAGGGTTGCTGGGTCCCAGAGGGAGGTGGTGAGAGTGGAAAGATCAGAATCCATTGCACACATGTATGAAATTTTCAGAGGATAAGTAAAAAAACAAAAAAAAAAAACAAAAAGAAAAAAATAAAACAAAACAAAAGGAAGACAGAATAAGTGGGGACCCAGGATTGGTAAACAAACAGAATACGAGGTGTTGTTTCTTTTCATAGTTTCTTTAGAAGAACATTATTTAAAGCACAGATAGTAACACCATAAGGAAGGTTTACAATGTGTAGAACTGAAAAACATGACAACGTATCAGCCCGGGAGAGGGGGCATCAGGGCTCCATGAAATTGTAAGATTATTAAATGTGTGAAGTGAGAGCAGGAAGCAGGAATGCTCAAGTGTGATGTGGGAGTGAGAAGTAAAGGTTGGGGTAAGCAGAGCAATGTTGACCCAGATGCCCAATAATGACACGATTGCATTATGGGAATGGGAGGTATGACTCTCCTGCAAGAAGTGTGGATTTGACCGGCAGTTCCCCAAAGCTAGAAGAATGGCTATTTCACACTGAAATAGTAGGCTGTGGGATCTGAAATGAGCACAGGCTCTCCCCAACTCTGTAGGTCACAAAGAGAGTGAACTGCTGACTGCCGATGGGTGTGTTCAAGCCTGACTCCATCTCTCAATTTTCAGCACTCAATTTACCAGAAACATTTGTTCTCCTCGAGAATCTGCAGTACACAAGAACATGCTTTATTTTTTTTTTCACATTCTACTGGCTATTTTCATTGCTTGTTGTCTTCAATTATGTTTTATTATGGGTTTTAAAGGACTCGTATTATATGGCATGCTATTATTGTACTGACTACAATCATCCCTTGACGTCTTGGGAATTGGTGCCAATATCCTCCTCAGATATGAAAATCCCTAAATGCTCAGGCCCTCACGTTAATGATACAGTGTGTGGGCATAAGCTGTGAGCATCCTCCAGCATACTTTAAATCATCTTTAGGTGACTCCTCACACCTAACACAGTGTAAACACACCAGTTGCAAGTAGTCATTATATTGCATGGTTTAGGAAAAATGACAAGGAAAGGTTCAAACATGTTCAGTACAAAAATAATCTTTTCCCAAATATTTTTGGTCCACAGTTGGTTGAATTGGGGACGCAGAACCCATAGAGACAGAGGGCCATATTATAATCATGGTATTTTACACTTGGTGAAAATGGGCCCATAACAACAACAACAACAAAATGAGCAGAAAAGAAGGCAGTCTCAAACGCCAAAACAGTAAAAACGGAGGGCACTAACTCTCAGCAGCTGAGATCTGGAACTGGTCAACACCAAAGAATAGTGGTTGCCATTAGTAACCCTTCAGTCAAAGCCCGAGGTCAGAATGAAGATTGCTGTGGAAACAGGGACGCACCCTGGGTCGCCCTGTCTCCCTCCCAGTGTCCACCTCGCACGTCTGTCCCCACTACCTTTTCCACTCTTTCCACTAGTCTCCTTGTCACTCTCGTGAGTCCCCTAACTAATCTCTCTGAACTCCCTGTAAGCTTCATCTCCACCCTCCTTCAGGGCCAGACATAATTTCTTAGAACATGTCAGGCCCAAGTTTTTCATGTGAACACCTTCTTGAAGCCCGGCCCAGCCCAACATATAAATCTGTCATCCTAAAAGAAAGGTGTAGACTTTAGTCTTGACATTTTATTCTTTGCCCTTGACAACTGTCTAGGTTGTGGCTGGTGAATTCTAATAACACTCTATCAAAGCTTTGATGTGTTTGTTATTATGATGGTCTAGAGAGCTACAAACATCTTATAAATAGCCAGCTTGATGCCGCCGGCTCTTGAATTCCCCAGATGTCAAGAGTCCTCTTGTTAAGATAATTTCTGATGGCCTGAACCTGTAATCACATGGGGCCTCCCGTCTGAACCTTTGTGAATCACTGGGCAGAGGGGGTAGACTCTGTTCTCACCTTTTTGAGCCTTTCTTCTGATGTTGCCTGGGTGAGTTTGCCTTTGCTGGAGAGCATTGGCTCAGTGTTGATGCATCTGACAACGGCTTCTCTCATCCTCCCCAGGTATCCAGGCAGCGATGGCTCTTTGCTCTTCTCTGCTGCTGCTCCCTATCAGCTGCCTCAGTTTGCCTTTCTCCCAACACCAAGAGAGATGAGTGGAGAGAGGGCAGGCAGAAATGTCCTCACCAATCTACACCTCTGATTTCTTGCCTGTGCAGATGTGTACACCCACTCTTAATTCATCTTTTTCTTTTGGTCAATAATTCTTTCAAATATTTACTGAGTGCCTCTTAGGCACAAGCATTGGGCAGCAGCAAATACCAGAGGTTACAGTCAAATGGGAGTGAAGGGAGTAGATATTAAATAACCAATTATTCAATTAATACTTTCAACTACAAACCTGAGAAGGATTGGGTGAGAAAGGTGCTGTGAGAACAAGCGAGGACCCATCTGATCCAAGCATCAGAGAGGGCTTCCACGAGACAATTTTGAGCTAAAGCACAGCTTTAAAAGCAATGTGGTTGAAGGACAGATGGAGAAAATCAGAGAGGCTCCTGAGTGGTTTTGAGGTAGCAGAGGACCCACAGGGGGTGGATGTGACAGATTGGCAAGACTCTGTTGCTGTAAAACCCAGCAGGCATCTGGAGGACTGAGGCTCTATCTGAAAAGCAGCGAAAGTTGAAAGATTCTGTCATCCGTAGCATCAATTTCAAAGTTACTTCAGTAACAGAACGAAACAAATCCACAGACATAGAGACACCACCGATTTTCAGTGACACTGACTGGAGAGAATCCTCAGTCCTCCAGCAGCTGTGGCTCTGACAATCCCTCCTCCTGCCCAGGAGTATTCCCCATTATATCACATTAATGGAAACAGCACAGTTAGAGGCACTGCAGTTAACTGAACTGTTCTGATCCACCCAGGCCAGAGATTAGACTCTTATCTTGCCAGTGTCACCCCTCAAAAGAACGTCTTCTGCCTTCACTTGGGAGCATGCACAACAGTAGCAGATCAGGCAGTGTGGTGTAACAGTTTCCTCGGAAATTGAAACATTCCTGTAGGGAATAAGCTCTTTAAACCTGAAGGTAAACCATTCAAAACAGGTTCAGGAAGCCCCTGAAACTGACAAGATTCACTAGGCCCCTCCCTACTAGAGGAAACAATAAAAGTTGAGGGTGCCCCTCAGGCTGAGGGAAGCCAAGATGCAAAGAAGACTTAAACCAGCCAAGTTGCAAACGCTTGCAACCACATCAGCTGCCTGAAAGCAGAAAGCAGCCAAGCTGCCTGGAAGAGGTTTAAACCAACTGAGGCACCTGGAAAGGACACTCTTCAACGTGTTGAACTGTCTGCAGCCTGTGCAGTATGCTCTGGGTTCCCAGCTTTGTGAACTGTCACCCATGCTGAGGTGGGCATTGGTGATGCAGCTAGCTGCCTTTGAGTCATTTCTGCTCCTGTAAGTGACCCCTCATCCACATTCCTGTAAGTAACCCAAATACAACTTGTGGTTCACCAAATTGGACTTGGGTGGTATCTATACTTTGATCTGCCATGGATTCCCTATCTGTAATGAGTAGATGTGTGTATTGGGTCTCCCCAAGTGAGGTTTTTGTTACGCAACAGGCAGAGGGGACATCAGAGTCGCAAGCACGCATGCACACACTTCCAATGTGAGCATTTTCTAGCTGACAATGAAACGGGTACATCAGACCATCTTCCACTCTTCGGATCTGGGATTTTCCACCTCACTTAAGGCAGAGGCTGTGGTTTCTCATTCTCATCTTCTGCTCCAACTCACTCATGTTAGATACCTCTGAATCACCCTAATCCATTGGGCTGCTATGGCCCACATGAACCAAACAAATTTGCTTGTCCTCCAGTTTGCACATGATATCAGACCCTAGGAATCACTATCAGAAAGATGGCAGGGGAGATGAGTATGAGGTTTCTGTTACAGGGTTCCCAGCTCCTTCTAGGTAGGCCTCCCATACTGACCTTATGGCTTCAGTAACTGTTAACTCCCCCATGCTCTTCCTTGGCAATGGCTTCTGGAACTGCTAACCCACAGAAACTGCTCTATCCCTTGTTGCTGTCCCTGTACTCTGCTGTGGTGGTTTGAAAGAAAATGACCCCAAAAAGGAATGGTACTACTAAGAGGTGTGGCTTTGTTGAAGTAGGAGTGGTCTTCTTGGAGGAAGTGCATCACTGTGGAGGCAGGCTTTGAGGTGTCATACATGCTCAAGTCATGCCCATGGAGACAGTTCACTTCCTATCACCCACAAGATATAGAACCCTCAGCTCCTTCTCCAGCACCACATCTGCCTGCATGCTGCCATGTTCTGCCATGATGATAACTGACTGAACCTCTCAGCTACAAGCCACCCAATTAAATGTTTTCCTTTATAAGAGTTGTCATGGTCACGATGTCTGTTCACAGCAATAAAAATCCTAGCTAAGACATCTGCCCATACTTTTCCAAATAGCAGCTTTACTCATCCACTCAAGGTTGCTAGTTTGAGTATGCCAGGCTTCCTTTCTGTTCTACTATACCCGAATCAGAGCTGGCAAATCTCCATGTGTGGTCTAGTCTTAAGACAGCAGTTACTTATTTTACCTTTCTGGCATTTTTTGGTTCAGATTACCTAGTGACTGGCCTCTGTAGGATCTTAAACAAGGTGGAGAAAACCAGCAAGTGTAGAGGAACCAGAAGGACATGGAGTCTGCCTCTCTTTTCTTATCCTAGCGGGTTCTCCCTGATGCACCATGCCCACTGCCATCTACACTACTCTCCGTGCCAAACACGATGTGCCTCCGATTTTTCCTTTCCCTCTGTCTGTCATCCTCTTCCATCAGAAATCTAAGTGGCTCACTTCCTCATTAACATAAGGCCTTTCCTACCAATGTCAGTTTTCAGCTAACTTCCTACAACCTACTTAAAGTTGGCACCCACACACCGGCCCTCGCTACCATCTTCCCTCATTTATTATGTCCATAGCATTTGCCAGTTCTACTTGGTAAAGAATTGTTTTTTAAAAAAATGGGACACACACACACACACACACACACACACACACACACACACACTGCATTTTCAATAACCAACCCCAAATTCCATGTGCTATTTGCTTTACTAACATAATATTAGTTCAAGAGGGAGATGTGAAGAAGGGACTCAGGCACATTTTTTTGGCCCTAAAGCTTCCTGTCTGTCTCTTAACACAGCCACTTCTAGCAAAACCCTATCTTCAGCAAGGGTCCTTATCTCAGCCACCACATTCTGCATAACACAGAACAGGTCTGTGCATCGTGTTAGTGTATGCCATTTCCAGTTTGGATGTATCTGTGGGGAACTGACAAACCGGTCTTTCCTGCCTGGTCTCCATTTCAGAAGCAAAACCACACACTGGCAAAATAAAGTTCTCCTTGATCTAGGAAGGTGACCCCACTGATCTTGAAGTTAGGTATGCACTTTGAGCAGACACATCCATTCACATGCTATTCATTGTGAAAGCTCCTACTACATGCTAGGCTTTGTACTAGCAGCCGAAGAAGCCAAGATGAATAAAATATGGTTCCATCCCTCCAGGTGCTCTTATAGACCGTGCTGGACTTCTATGGGGTGAAAAGATGAAAGCCATTCTCTTCTGCAGTACAGAAGCAATGCACTAGACTGTATATTCCCATCACTCAGCACATGGTGAACATCCTGTAGGAAAGCCAGGTCTTGACCTACAGCTACAGATTGAGAAACCGTACACATGGTCTACATCAACATCAGAGACCCGGGGAAAGTTCAACATCTCAGTGAGTCACTGCCATATCATGGGACTTAATTCAAGTCATTGGGGTTTAGGACAGAGCCACAGTCCTTCCTCAGACCCAGCTCTCTCACAGAGTTTCTCACAAGTACATCCTTGTGAGTAAATACATGAGTGAATGAAAAAGCAATAAAGACACCAATAGTAATAGCAGTCAGTCCCCTTTCGCAACTTCTGACTAGAGCACCTTGGCTATGGGAGCCTACGGATATTCAGGGTATCCTCAGAAACTGGAGAAGTGAGGCCAGAACCCAAAGAGGGCTCAGCATTAAAACAAGCTAGTGATGAAGAGCAGAAACAGAACAAGTCAGTAAACTTTCTTCAGGATTAGCTCTTTGGACCCTCGGGTGTCAGCTGAACATTGATTATTAATTAGATAATGCTATTGCACTGCACAAAAAGCACAATGAGAGCCTTGAATGCTTTTAAACACAGCCTTGGCCACTTGTGTCCTTTGGGAGCAGTGCTCTGTAAGGAATCATAGTTATTCATGAATAATGCTTGGGCATGCCTTGTTGGGACAGCCATTAACTAAGCCACATGCTTCCTACTATTCTTACACATACACACACACACACACACACACACACACACACACATACACACATACACACATACACACACACACACATTTTTAAAAAACAGCTTTCACCCCAAAGGCAATAAGAGATAGTTTATTCTGGGTCCAAATATGAGTGACTATGACCCCCAAGTACCATGTTCCTCCATGGTAACTGTTTCATGAACTTTTAATAGTTATAGAACAAAGAAAATAATATATCGAGATACTTTTCAAAAATATTGATAGGAAAATCACATGGTCAGTTTCTAGCAAAATATGGAAATCTGTTATAGGCCTCAGATGCTTTTTGATAACATTCTTACCTTAGAAGTCTACTCATAAATTCCAAATGTATTTACCTAAGAATCACAAGGATGTTGGGTCACACATAGAAGTTGGCGATAAATGGCTGTTTATGAGGGTAAAGTAACCCAAGATAGTTGGGTTCTGGACCTGCAATTTTCCAACTCTTCATAACCATTGAAGTTCTAATTTGTCAATGGGCCTTGTAGAAGGTTTAATGTGGGCACAGCTGGGAACCTCACTTCATACTTTAGAAGCTGTCTGTATGGAATTAGACTCCAGGAACCAGTATGGAGGAGATGGCACTTGATGGCCAAGGTGTGAGGAGAAGTCACCTAGAGTCTTGGCACAGGGTAGGCTGAGAGATCTGAGAAGACAGTGCCTCTTACAATGGCCATCTCTGGGCTGTGGCCTGAAGTCTCTGCCACCGTTCAGAGGAGATGATGAACATAAGCAGCGCCAGGAACCTAGTCACAAAGCAACTTGCAGAGATGACAGTTTTCTGCGTACAGCAGTTGTGTGCTGTTTCTGCCATGTCTTGGGCATATGTAAGACTTGCAGGGTGTCAAAACCTCAAAACCACGGCTTTTAAACACATTACCTGTTCTAACTCAGTTCAAATTTCAAAAATAGTGGTTGGCACAGTCTTCGTGCAATCGATCCCAGAAAGCTTCTGTCGGCTCCTTTACAGAGGTTTCCCATCTGAGTATTTCCAGAAAGAACGACACTTTGCTTTCAATAGTCTGCCAGCTGGTCAGAGACAAAGCAGGTGCAGCCCTTTCTAAATACCATATGCACATACATGCCTCCCCAGCGCTGCCCCCTCCTGCCAGAATTTTGAGACAGGGCTTTGTTGGTAGTTAGACAGGTTTTTCCTTATACCAAACTTTATTCAAGATTACTATGGCCAAAAGCAAAAGTGAGAAAAACAACGAAAAGTATAAAGACAGTTTAGTGTGTGTGTGTGTGTGTGTGTGTGTGTGTGTGTGTGTGTGTGTGTGTGTAGACCAGAGGCCAACTATGGGTGTCATTCTCGAGTCATTATATCTACTTTGCTTTTTGAACCAGTGTCTCTCACTGGTCTGAGGTTTGCTGATTCAGTGAGGCTATCTGGCCAGTGAACCCCAAGGATTCACCTCCAAACACTGGTATTATAAGTGTGAGCCACCATTCCCAGTGTTTGTTGTTGGTGTTATTGTTGTTGTTGTTTTATATGAGTGCTGGAATCTGAACTCAGGTCCTCATGCTTACCTAACCAGCGTTTAACTGACTGAGCCATCTTCCCAACCCTAAGACGGTACACTATGACTCCCAAAGCACTTTGTACATAAAACCATGTCTGTTTGAGGCTTTATATAATCCAGGAAGAGCAGCCCAAGCTGATCTGGAACAGGGGAGAGGCGATTAGACCTACACATCAGGACCTGTGTGAGTGATGGAGTCGAATTTGCTCAGTGGTCGATTAAAAATGCTTGTGTTGAGCTCACTGTTTGTGCTCCTCTGCGCCCTGGAGTACCTGAGGCAAGAATCGAGTGGAGTCCATCACTGTGGTCTTACCACCACCATCACCTTCCATCAGCACATTAGCTTTTTCCATTTTGAGCAGGAATGGAAATAAAATCGGAAGTCCCCAGCTATCTTTGATACAAGCCTAGAATAGAAACGAGAGGAATAAACAGTTCCAGGGACCAGCTCATTGCTCTTTCAGGTAGAATTCTATTACATTTAAAAGTATCCTTTGAAATTCTGATTAGCCTGAAGCCTGTGAAAGCAGATAGTTATGCAGCCATCTGAAGTGGAATTCTCTTGCTATCTCGCAGCTCCCCATCCTTTTGACCTACACCCTCTGGAAACCTCGGGCCAGCCACCTGCCACACAACCAGATGTTTTGGAGTTTGCTGAGGTGTAGCCCCTCCTGAGGGGGCACAAGAAGCTGGAGGCAAGGGGCAGAGCTAGTCATGTTAGGAAAATAGCTACATGAATTGATCTGAGAGAACAGAACATATCAACATAAATGCATTCTAAGTAGATGTTCTCGTATATTCATGCATGCTCTGGCTTAGATGTAAAGTATCACCCAAAAGGCTCATATGTTGGTCCTCAGTATAATTCCGGCCTTGGTCCCTGATTGACGGCACTATCGAGAGGAGACAGGATTATCAGGGTGCTGACTTCATCAAGAGATCAGTCCATTGATGGGTTTACAATGTGATGGCATCAATAAGATAGATCACAAGGTAGAACTAAGAGGTGAAGCATGGATAGAGAAAGTGGTTTACTAGGATGTGCCCCTGAAAGGTAAGCCTATCTGAAACCACAAAAACAGTGTGCTTTTCCTTATATTTGCCCAGGTATTTTGTCACAATGACAAAAGGAACTAACACATTCATCATAGAAATACTGAGCACCTATTTTATGCCAGGCCTTCTGCAGGGTACTAGGAATGTTGTCATAACTACACATAACCCCTACTCTCAGACAGTCTGGTGGGGAAGGCAGGGATTAACCAAACAATGTCATAAGCCAGGTACAACAGTTTCTGAGACCTGAGAGCAAAGCAAGACCTAGTGAGCATGTCCAACCTTTTGACACCACAACACAGTTTTATCGTTTACAAATTTCAGGCTCAAGAATAACACCATCAAGTTACCAACACACACAGAACCCTTTGCATCACTGGAAATAGTACACATCACAGCTTCAGTAGCACTGTTTAGGGCAAAGGCAGACAAGGCTCCTTGCAGAATAAGCTACACATTTATGCCGCTGTAGGGCAAGGAGCATGTTTGAGTGAACCCCAAATTGCAGTGTTTTTCCCCATATCGCTCTTATTTGCCCATGCCACACTGTTCGATCAGTCTGCATGAAACTCTCAGTCCTACCTAACAGCTGTGCTTTCAAGTCTCCCTAAGAATTCTGAAGTCCCAAGGACACAGGAAACTAAACCGTGGGAAGGGTTACCTCTGGGCTCTGCAGGCTTTCTCAGTAATACTGACTACAGGGAAGGGTTCTGACTGACAGCCAAAATAGAAAGTGCCAAAACTCTAGAACACTTGCATTTACACCTTGTAAATCTCATTAGCATGTGTCAGTGTACCAGGGGTTCCAGGGCAGGGAGCTGGCAAAGCCATTTGTGGAAGGTTGCATCCAGCTAACACATAGACCCCCAACTCAGGCACACCAACTCTCTCTGCTGCGTGCTGCTCCCCACTGTGTGGATTGCACAAAGACCAGTCTCAACGTTCTGTTTGTGACTGTGGTTAATAGACATAGGTGGAAGATTCTGGAGGTAAATAGAGCACAGAAACACTCCTGGAAAACATATACTTCATTCCTGCTGGGGCTTTGATGTCTAATTGTTCAATAGTTTTCCTACTTTAGTGGGCTTGGCTTACCCACACATGAATGATCTATTACTGAGGATTAGGTTCGTTTGCAACTGACGGTAGCATAAGCAAGATAGATGTTTACTTCTCTTGCATAAATTAAATCCAGAGCACTTACAGGGCAGCTCTGCAATGACTAGGAATGGAGGCCTCTTCCAGCTTATTTCTCTGCCATTCTCAGTACACGACTTCCACCTCAAGCTCCAACAAGAAGCCTACTCTCTTTGCTTCACCTACTTCCACTCCATATGCACCCAGAGATGAGCAGTCCGCAAACTACAGATCACCGGCCAAATCTAACTCTCCTTCTGCTTTGACAAGTAAGGTGTTATTGGAACACACAAGGACAAATGGGACATACCCATGTGTTTGAGTATATTCTATAGCTGCTCTAACAGTTTAGCAGCCGAGTAGAGAAGCTGTAGCAGAGACCAGATGGCTCACAAAGCTGAAAATATTTACTATCTGGCCCTCTCCAGCAACAGTTTGCCAACCCCTATTCTAGATGCGAGTGAGTGGGGAGAGTCACAGCAACCCAGGCCATTTCCCAAAAACCACATATGACATTTCTGCTTGTATCCCATTGCCAGAATTGAATCTCACAGACATTCTTAGCTACAAGGGAGGCTGAGAAATGAAGTGTATTCTAGATGGCCATCTGCCCAGATCAGATTTATAGCCCTTTCACTAAGAAAGAAGAGATGGGATTTGAGTCATCCAAGGGCCCTAGTAGACCCATGGGCTTAAGACAGAGCCCAGATGAGTGTCCTACTTGGCATCTCCCCCAGGATCACAGATTGACTTTGATTGTCTGCACTGTAGTTCCCAGTCAAGGGGAAACATCACAGAGTGAGGCCCAAGTTCAGCCAAGCGCCACCGCGCCCTGCCACCGCAACCCCAAACCCCCCACCATGACCATGGCAGAATTAACCAGCCAAGGGCTCCTTGCCATTTTGGCTATTAGCTGCTACTGGTCTCTGCTGCCTTCAATGGAGAGACACCCAAAAAAAGAAGGTGACTGAAAACCACTAACGTCATCAAGAGATCAGTCCACTGATGAGATGAGGTATGTGGGGAGGCAGGAGAAGGAGAGGAAGAGCTGGAGATAGAAGTGGAGAAGGAGGAAGAGAAGGAGGGAGGGATGGAGAGAGAGAAAGAAAGAGGGGGGAGGGAAGGAAGGAAGGAGCACATAAAAGAAGGCTTTTTTGTTTTTTTGTTTGTTTGTTTGTTTTGGGGGGGGGGTTGGGGTTTGTTTGGTTTTTTGTTTGTTTGGTTTTTGGTTTTTTGGTGTTTTTTTTTTTTTTTTTTTTTAGCAGAGGATCAAACCCAGGGCCTTGCACTTGCTAGGCAAGCGCTCTACCACTGAGCTAAATCCCCAACCCCTGAGAAGGCTTTTAAGATGGGTGTAAAATGTTGTTTGTTAGACAGGTGTGAAAAAAATACACATCAGTTTATTTTCTTCACTAAATAGAATTGTGATCTGCCTCCTGATGAGCAGGTCAGAAATATGACAATATTGGCTCCCTCTTCAGACTCAAGCAAAGGTCCCAGGGGCTTCTGAAATGATCCCTTCTATCAATGTTCATGGCAGGTGTACAGAGACAACATATGGTTCCTTTGGGTGAGGCTGGGAAACCTTAGGAGACAGGTTCCCTGGAAGCACCACCCCCTCACGGGGCATAGCACACCTGTTTCTTTCCCAAGAGAGAGGAAATTCAACCATGTCCTCATCCATAGCACCAGAAATATAACCCTGTCTCTCCATACCCTCTGGTTCTTCCATCAGCTTCTACTTTCTACACAATGAGAAATCTATAATCAATGTTTTGTTCATAGATAGTCAGGGAACAGGGAGATAGTCAGTCATTCATAGATAGATAGATGATAGATGATAGATAGATAGATAGATAGATAGATAGATAGATAGATGGATGGATGGATGGATGGATGGATGGATGGGTTTCACATTTGTGCATCTCTTTACTCTGTAGCCCATTTGCACATTTCTGTCTCTGTTGGTCCTTTTCTTGGCCAAGAACTGGGCTTCCTCCTGAAGAGAAATCAAAGGTAAGTGGAGTAATTGGAAGAAGTTGGGGAATATGATATCTTAAGTGACCCTTTGATGCATATCTGCAAATCTCCTAAACCTGCTCTTATAATTACACTTCAAATTCCTAATTTTTAGGAGCATATCCTAAAACAATCACTTTTGTTGAGGTCCTTATTGTCAATAGGAGTATAGTGATTGTGAAGTGTGAGAAATATTTAAGTACCATTGATGGATACATTTGTATCAGATGCTGAAGAATTCAAGTGCGATAAGCACAGCTACTATTAGGCTTATATGCACCAAGAAAGCTGTACCTGATGTCAAAATGTTAAAATACTACGACCTGTTTTTGAACTCCAAGCACTACCCTAGCAACTACCCAGTGCCTCCCCAAGTTCCCACAACACAGCAATCAAAGGGTAGTGTCTGGGTCAGCAAGTAGCCTGCAGATCCTGCTCCAAGGTTATGACCAAGGTCCATTCTGATTAGCCAGCGACCATTCACTGTATCATTTGTGGGATATTTTGAAATTACCTGACTATAGATGCTTCCAATGGAGCAAAAAGTAAGACAAGCTGAAGGTTTATTTCCAGTGTTCCCACGTACAGTTGGGCAGACTGTCCATTGCACAAGTTCTCATAACTAGGAGAGCCCTATGCTCTGCTTGCCCATGCCCAGTGTAGAGCTGTACCACCCAAAGGAAAGGAGGAGCAAAAATGCATCTTCCAACTGTTGCCTCAATGTCAAGGCTTCTTTCCACAGCCCAACGCTAAGTAGAGAGGGTCTGGACCAGGATGGGAACGTAAGCTGAAAGTCACAAATAGTACAAGAGTCATTTGGGAAGGTTACAAAAGCCATTTTTAAAAACTACAGGCGAGAGGGGTTCAGAAAAGAGTGAAGAGCACCCAGCTGAGGGACTGAGCAGCTAGTACTGACAGGAAGTGATACCAGAAGTGTATATATATATATATATATATATATATATATATATATATATATATATAGTGGTGGAGTGAGTTAATCTTTCTGCCTGCTGCCTGGGAAACTGCAGCTGAGTAACCAAATAAGAGTCCCAACTTCGACATGGGGGTGAATAAAAGAGGTGGGGACTTCAGAAGCAACCCTCAAGTGGTCTGCAGAAGGAGGCCAAGGAGCCCAAAGAACCCCTGGGAACAAGGGGAGTGATGAGGTATGGTTTCATAGAATGGAAAGAGTGGGTGTATCCAGGGAATCTGATTCAAGCTGGGTGTGGCACTCAAGGAAGAGGATCAGGAGTTCAAGGCCATCCAGGGCTTTGTAATGAGCTCTAGATCTGCACTACACAGTAAGACCCTTTCAAAAAAAGAGAGAGAGAGAGAGAGAGAGAGAGAGAATTGCATTTAAGTAAGTCTTTCCTTGCCACTCACCAGCTGGGAGCCCTTAAAGACATTAACTTCTCTGAACTTCGGTTTCTCTGAAAATTGTTGTAATAATACCTACACTGCAGAGTTGCTATGAGAATTAGAATAAGTGAGTGAACTGCCCAGCCCAATGCATGACAAGAAGCAAGTGCTTTACACTCATAGCCATTAATAGAAATATTATTGCTATTATTATCAGCAGAGAGCTGCCTTCTAGGCCATCAAAAATACCTACAGAGCAGGGCAGAAGGACATGAAGAGACAGCCAGGGCAGATTAAAAGGACACAAGATAAGTGACAAATTTCCCAAGTTCTGTCTAAGACTATAGCTTTTCTTCTGAGAGACGGAATTTAATATGGGAATGTGATTTTGATAAATGACATGTAATATGAGCTTATCTGTGATTGAACTCGACTTGCCTCCCAGCTGGGTTGGGCAGAAGGAGAGCTGAAGTCTGGGGGAAATGATGCTATTGGAGTCTTGCTGTCTTTCTCTGGGAAGATTCAACCCAGATCTGAGCCTGCAGATGACCTGACCAAGCCCACTCTGAACAGAGGTAGTTGTGGGGGCCGCTGTCACTTCTATAAGAAGAAACAAAAATCATTCTGGGGTTCTCAGGGAAGAAGGATTAATTGTGTCCTCATGGAACCCAGAGCCAGCAGAATGAATAGCATGTGTTCCCAGTCTGCATGCGGGTGGCTCCATTCCAGTGACTAGAGTGGTGCTGTCCAAGGTACAGCCTCTTGCCTTGCCTGACCAGCCTTGAGACGCCAGTGCTAAGTTGAATATCCAACACTGAATCTGCCCCATTGATTGCTTTTACCAGCATGTATTTGTTAAAATCAACTGGTAGGTGTCTCAAACATGTTAAAAGGGCATAGAGTCGACACCTCTACCCACAAAACAAGCAAATAAAGAAGCTAGGAGCTGTTGCTTCAGAAGATCTCCCATCTTGACACATTCAAAGAGCCTCTTTGTATAGGGAGAGAATGATATTTCAGTGTTTGGAGGTTTTGTTGGGGTTTTGTTTCTGCTTTCTGTTTTGTTAGTGGAGGTGTGTGGCCCAAGCTGGCCTGAGACTCACTATAGAGCCTAGGCTGGCCTTGAACTCATGGCAATCTGCCTGCCTCAGCCTCCCAAGGGTGACAGACTTTTCATGAGCCTTATTCCTAACTTATTCACTTGTCCATCCATTCATTTCAACTCTTGTTTATTTGTGGCTGTGTGAGGCTAGGAAGTGTATATGAAACAGTAAAAGATATGCTGTCTAATCCATGCCCACCCTCTTCCACCCCCAGAAGACTAAACATTATTCTTTCCCTTTTATCATGACTCGCTACTCCATGGTTCAAATGCCTCAAAAACTTTCCCAGGGATGTCAGACCTAGACTCCATGTTGCCTTCCTGTTCCCTTTCCCTTAGCTCATTTTTCACTGCCCATACCTTTGCCTGGCTCAGTGCCCCTGTAGTTTCAGCATCTCCATTAACACTGTAGCTTAATGTCTATACTGCTTTATAAGTAGACATGGACCCCTCCTTTCAACTCTGAGGGAGTTCAAGTAGGAATTATCTACATCATTTAACCAACTTGAAATAATGTATTTAGACCAGGACACCTGCATGATACCCTATGTTTCTTTCAGCTCTCTGAAGTCTATAATTAAGTACAGTCTCATATTTACTGTGTGCCCTGCCTACTTCCAAAAAGATGTTAAATGATACTTATCTGTGACTAGAGGTCTTCCAATCCTGGCTCTTTTGGAAAAATGGCAGCTACAGAAAAACTTTGGGGTATGCAGAGTGGTGATTTTCCCTGACCTAGCCTTACTTCCACATGCAAGGGAGTCACAGAGATATTTTTCCCCTTCTTACATGAGTTCCTAAATCTTTCCTAACCAAACTTCTATTTTGTTAACATTTATTTATTTTTGTGGATATGTATGTGTCCATGTCTGTGTGTGAGAGCTTATGCATGCCATGGAACTCATGTGAAGGTCAAAGGACAACCTCTGGTATTGGTCTTCCCTTCCTCATTACCTTATTTGAAGTAGGGTCTCCCTTTGCTTTGCCAATGTGGTTCTCAAGACTAGTTGGCTCACAGGCTTCTGAGGGATTCTCCTGTCTCTGCCTCTCATCTCACGATAGTAGTGCTGGGATTGCAGACATGTAATAAGGATCTCAAGCTTACACATGGGCTGCAAGGGTCCAAACTCAGATTATCAGGCATGCTTAGCAAGTACTGTATAAGTAAACAAATTCCACTGAAGTTGTTCAAGAGGGTGGCTAGCCTATCTCTGATCATAATCTACAAAAGATAAGGCAAAAGTTTATGTCCCAGTGCCTACCCATGTGAATGGCACATCAATAAAGTCAGTTCTTCCAAAGAATGATTCATGGCCCCTTCTCTACTGAGTACCCTGCAAAAACAAAGTAACAAAAAAAAAAAAACCCTACATTTATTCCTCAGGTTTTGCAATGCATCACTCTCAATATTCACTATTCCTGACATTTGTTTAGCTGCCTTGAATTGTTCCATCCATGTGATCCTAAACTCTTAAAAGGCAGATAGTTTGACCCAAATACAAAGAAAGCACTCTGCACCACCTCCTTGCGCACTTTGAAAGTTGCTTAGTAAAATGTTTTTGATCATGGTGGTCGGTTGATGGTGCTAAAAGTAAAAGCCATTAAGACTGTGATTAATGAAGATGCTTTATGCAAGTTTTCCCAGGGCAGAAGCAAGAGGACATGTAATCCCATTACCAATACTCAATCTTTCACTCTCCGGAGATTTCCTCACACTAATTAGTCTGAAGCTGTAATTTAGCCTCTACTTTAAAGAATGTGTCACATGAGGACACTTCTAATTTATTTCTGACCTTCCTTGAATTTCAAGGCACATATGCCTTTGAGTAGCATTTGTCACAACTGCCATTTTCCTGCCACTAAAGAAGAGGAAAAGACCCATCTAAGACACAAGACACGAGGAGAAGAGACAAGCTCAGAGCACTTGTCCTAGAACTGAGCTTTGTTAAGGTTTTGTCTGATGACGCCACTCTGTTTCCTCAAGCTTCCCTTAAAGGCTAATGAGCTTTGCACTGCATTATCAAGATTTTTAAGTGGACAAAGCAATATGAACAGAGGTTATTCGTGTTATATCTGAGCGCAAAACTTTAAAGCCAATGTACAACTGACCATACCCCATCACATACATGCTGCATCAGCAAAGACCAAGTTCTAAGTGGTGGCTCTTCATCAGCCCAGGTCCCCAACTAAGGAAGCCTAGAGCGCACCCCTTGGTGATGCAACAGACATGCAGAGTAAGAAAGAAGGTTTGAAGTTACTGAGGCTTGGGAGGGTTGGCTTCCCTGAAGCATCACTTGGCTCATCCTAACTAATGCAATTTTCCTGGGCAAAGTACGCTTAACATTTTTTTGGGCGAGTTCTATTTTGCTATTGCCTCCTCAGTGTCCTTCTGCAAGTCTGTCTCCATAGTTGACCCCCATGGCCTTTCTGCTTGACCCTATAGACTCCATAGCTTCTTACCCATACCATTCTCCTTCCAAAATCATCTATTTACATCATTCCACTCCCGGGCAAAGCCACCCCACCCCTCTTTTTACAAAATTCCAACAAAATCCTTCACTGGTTTTGATGGAAAGGTGTGTAATCTACCATACACTGAATATTGTTCCCTCCTTCCAGATCCCAGCCATGAAGGATTCAGGGCCCAGCAGGGCCCCCTGACCACTGAGGGAACAGTGGTCACCCAGTCTCCATGTTCTGACAGTTTGTCATATTATTCTTCCCTATGGGGGTACTGATCCCTCCATCTAACCCTCCTCTCAGCCCCCTGAGACTAGAAGCCACTATACAAAGCTCCTAAAGCAAAGCAAAGCAAGATTGATGCCCTGCCGACAGCTGTGCCTTAGAGGGCTCGAGATTCAATGAAAAGAGCAGGTTGTTCTTCCCTACCTCTGGTTCCCACACTGGACACCAAAAGGGAGATGTGGCCAGAGCAAAAAGAATTCAGCCTTTGTCCATCCCCCCAACACATCACCCTACTCCCCTAATCTCCTGAGCTCAGCCTTCTCACCTGGCCCACTCAAAATTTTTCTGTGTGTCCTAGGTCTTCCTGGGCTAACACATGCTTCGTGCCTCCCTGTCAAAGAGGATTTGGATTCAAACAGGGATACAACATGTGTCATGGCATGGGGTGGGGGGACCACTCACTTAAATATCACCCAGGAAGGACCCTGTCTCCTCCTCTAGTCCTTCTCCCCTGTTCATTTGCCCCCTATTAACATTTGCCCCTATTAACACAAGCAATGTTGGAGGCCTGGAGGCTGGGTCATTCTGATAAGAAATCATAAATTAATATTGATGCTCATGATTGTTTATAGACACCATTTCTGTCAGAGGAGGTAAGAGCCTCCCTCAGGCTGGGACCTGCAGCAGGGTTATAGGGCTTCTGGGGGCTGTGGAGCAATACATGTAAGAATGATTTCATCTAAACTCCCTGAGCGGTTTCATAGACCAAAGCACCTCTGAAGGACAAAGAGACAAGTGTAAAATTACCTGGAAATAAGTGCTTCTGAAGTCGTCGGAAGGAATCCAGAGTGAGGGGAATTCAGAGGGTGATAAGTAAATCCATCAGCTCTTCCTCCCCTCCCCCATTTGGACTTTTTCTTTCCAAGGCCACAGCCTGTCATTGTGCAGTTTATCAGCCATCACTCCATCTCGATTCTGGGTGACATGAGATCAATGGCCTAAAACTGTTGTCAGATCAACGGCGAAATTTATAACACCAGGCTACACCGAACACTGCATGGACCTCAGGCTACCCCCAAACCCTGCACGGACTTCATTCTGAGTTTAATGCTGAGACTGCCTTGTGGACTTCATTTCCATTTCAAACGTGGATTGTGATCCACTTAGAGCATCCGAGTTCAAGTCACAGAGGCAAAGGGAGCCTCAGTCAGAAGCTCCCCCCCACCCCCGCACTTACCCAGAACAAAGACTCTGGGGTGAGGGGAGTAACTAGTAGTGATTAAAATTCTCTCTGTCCTTCTGATTTAAGTCATTCTAAATCTTCTGAAATTTATTAATAAGGAAACTCTAAATCTGTAACAATGTGTTTTAGTCTCTGAAAGCAGTTAATCCATTCAATTTATTGAACTCTAGAACTCCAGTGCACAATTTAAGCAGAGATTTGTGTTTCGTTCCCTCCTCACTGAGGGCTCCTTTGATTACCTACAACCTCTTTTTCTGCCATAAACTATGTAATCTGTCAAATTCTGACTCAAAATGCCCATGAACCATAAACCGGGCCTCACTAGCCCATACCTTACCCTCTCCCACCAAAAGGGTCCAGAAAAAAAATCTTAATTTCCCGAATACCTCCCCACATCCCTGCATTGAATGGACTTTTAAGAATACTGCAAGACCTTAATTAGCCATGGAATACCTGACCCCATCCTACTCCTTGTCCTTGATAGATGACTAACTCAAGACACACTGAGATAATAAAGATCTCACCCTAGGTGATAACAAAACGCCTTAACCTGCAAAGCAAATGAGAACTTTCTCTCTCACCCCTGTCTATTATGTGTCCTCCCTGAAACTAAACATCCAAGACAAGGCTCCCAGACAGCTGTGTTCTCCGGAGGATGTATCATGAATGGAGTTCATGGGCAGCCGCCCCAGCACGGCTTGGGTTGGTTGGAGGGGAAGTTTTTACACAAGGAAACCCAATGTTCTGCCTCAGCTCACTGATAAGCAGGTGCCAGTACAAAGCATTCTCCCATCCCCTGTGTCTCTTAGGATTTGGCCTTCCCTCTAGCAGACGAGTCACTGTTCAGATTGCACTATGCTATTCTTCCAGGTGAGGGTTTAAACGTCCTCTTCGATTTCGCTTTAACCCAATGAGCCTAGTTATTGATTTCAGGGCCAACATCCCTGAAACAGCGCCTTATGGTGCAAAACCCAAATTCTTGAACGTGGCATATAAAGTGCCTACCCAATTTCCCTTATCATTGTGCCTTCCAGTTCCCCTCATGGGTCTCACACTCCAGCCTCAGCCCTTCGCACGTTTTGATGTTACTCTTGCGTGGAACACCCTTCTCACCTCCACCTCTTCCCTTCCCTGTCACCCCAAGTTTATTTCCATTCATGTCACCTCTCCCTGGAGGGTTTCCAAGGGCTCCCTCTTAACCGCCCCCTTCCCCCGCACAGTTGCTCACTCCCTCTGGGCTTCCACAGCATGCCGGCAGCACTTGGAGTCTGTGATATGTTTCCAGGCAAGGAGACGTACTCTTGTGTAAGGAGCTACCTGTGACCAGCAGCATTGTGAACCTTCATCACAGAATGTCTCATACCCAGTTTGTTACACTTAATGACCGATGTGGATATATTGATTTCTATTCAAAGTACAGTCAGATTTCCTAGGCTTTCCCTTAATGCCTCCCTTTTAAAAATTATGTGTGTGTTTATGTATGTGTGTGGGTACATACATATGGATGTATGTAAGTGTGGGTGTTGAGGATAGAGGTTGATGTCAAGTGTCTTCCTCCACTACTCCCTTTTTTTTGAGACAAGATCCCTCAGTGGATCTAGAGCTCACTTTTTGGCTAGAATGACCACCCTGAAAACTTCAAAGATGCTCCTACTTCCTCCTCCTCAACACTGGGATTAGGCTGCCACATCAGCTTTCAGTCTGGTGCTGGGGATCAGAACTCAGGGCCTCATGTTTGAATGGCAAGCATTTTACCAGTTAAGCTGTCTCCCCAGCTCCCACGGATGTCCTTTCTCTGTCCCAGGAAGCTACATGGCATTTGATTTGTCTCTTTAGGCACCTCTTAGATTCTCAGATTCTCCTTCTCTTTGTTGACCTTGATAATCTTGAGGAATATTGATCAGTTTTTGTAGCCTATCCTTCAGATGGGGTTTGTGCAATATGCTTCTCATGACTAGACTAGGTTTATCTAGTTCTAAGGAAGACCACAGACATGAAGGACCATTTTCATCACATCGAGTCTAAGGTGTGTACCATCAACATAACCTGTTACTTTTTGCAAGAGTGGGGGGGGGGGGTTTGAGATGGGGTTTCTCTTTGTAGTTGTGGTGCCTGTCCTGGATCTCACTATGTAAACCAGGCTGGCCTCAAACTTACAGAGATCCTTCTGGCTCTGCCTCTCAAGTGCTGGGATTAAAGTCGTGCACCGGCTTAACCTATTACTTTTTGATGTTGATTGTTTTAGTTGGATTTTTTTCTATTGCTTTAATAAAACATGAACAAAGGCAACTTGAGGAGAAAGAAGTTAATTTCACTTACACTTCCATGTTAGTTCGTCATCAAAGAAAGTCCGAGCAGAATCCTGAAGGTAGGAGCTGAGGCAGAGGCTGCAGAGGAGTTCAGCTGGTGCTTTGTGATTTGCTCAGCCTGCTTTCATATAGGACCACCATCCTGGAGGTGGGCACCAACCCCAGTGAGATGGGCAATCTCACTTCAATCACTAGTTAAGAAAATGATCTACAGCCCCATCTTATAGAGGCATTTCCTCATGAGGCTCTCTCCTATCAGATGACTCTAGCTTGTGTCAAGATGACATTAAAAACTAGCTAGCACATTGACCTTGATTGCCTGTTTGAAATTGTAGATAAGAAATTTTTCTACTCACTTCTCTCAGTCATTTATTTATATTGCACTGTGTTGTTTGTTTAATTTCTCTTCTCATAGCCCATGTCACAGAGTCTGAGACTTAATAGAAGATGAGGAGGATGTAATGGACTGACTTCGTCACCTGCAAATTCACATTCTGAGAGGTCAACACTGAAGTACCACAAAATGCGACTATTTTTAGAGACAGGACCTCTAAAGAGGAAGTTTAAATTAGAAGAGGTTACCAGGGACTGCTCATGCACACAGAGAGAAGACCACATGAGGTCATGTGAAGAGACAGTCATCTACAAGCTAAGGGAGACCGGAACTTGATCATGGACTTTTTGCCTCCAAAAGCATGATAAAGTACATTTCTGTTGTTGTAGCCACATGGTGGGCAGTGTTTTATTATGGCAGCTCTGGCAGGTCAATGCCAAGAGGAAGCACAGGACCAAGAATTTTTCACAGGAGGTTGCCCGCTGTTCTGTAGCATCCCAGAAAGGAAAGTCTCTGACTCCTCAGGAACCAGGGGTTGCTGCTCATCAAATACCTACGTGCATCTGGTCTCAAATATGATGGCTTTTGTGGAACTAGAACTAGGTAGGGGAAAGGTCTACTGATACTTTTCGTTGTAGTCTGATTTCAACTAGAGAGGACTTTCAGATAACAAGAGGAAAGTTGCTCAAATTCTCTCAAGATCATCTTCTCCTTTAATAGTCTATGCATCACTATAATCTATTATTTCCAGAGAACAGGAAGCATATCAGAAATACATCTTTCTGTCTTTTTCCTCTTTCTTTCTTCCCTCTTTCTCCTTTTCCTTCTTCTTTGCTGAACAAATTCCTCACCGGTAAAAGCGACTGTTGCATAGTCTGTGATATTTCCCCCCCTGTGATTTGAAGGGAAATGACACGCGTTCCTAGCCACCTGATAGTGTATCATCTTACACAGTTCTCAAGACAGCCTTAGAGGTTCCCTTATTATGTCCTTTTTCATAGATGATGAGACCGAGACACAAGAGATCGGGTAGTGTGCCCAGGGTCACACAACCTATCAGTGGTATCTCAATGATGATGAGATTGGAGCCCAAGCATAGTAGCCTATGACAAAGACCAGGTGCTACTTCCTGCCAGGTAAAGTGCATCTCCCAGAGTTTTTCACCACACAAAGAACACAGAAGGATGGGTGGCCAAGACCTGGAAGTGGTCCAGCATTTGGGAGCATCTGGCATTGGGATTAGTCCAAAATCACCTTTTAAACAGCAGTAAGCATCACCCTAAACTATCCCATTGTTTGACTGCTGAGATGTAATCATGTTATGGACAATGCTGTTTTTTGGTTCAGTATGAAGTTTAAAAACTCATTATAGCCAGACGGTGGTGGTGTACGCCTTTTACCCCAGCGCTTAGGAGGCAGAGGTAGGTGAATTTCTGTGAGTTTAAGGTCAGACTGGCCTACAAAGCTAGTTCCAGGACAGCCAGGACTGTTACACAAAGAAACTCTGTCTTGAAAAAAAGTTTTAAAATAAAATAAAAAATTCATTATAGTGTCGTTGACAGCAAGAGATTTTAGAGCAAGCATTTGTAGTGTACAAAAGCGCTCTGTTGCATTTCCACACGTCAATCCATGTAAAACTCAGAGATTCTGGAATTCTAAGAGATTTTCACAAAAGGTGGTTTTCATCTCTTCTTTATGGCAAACACTAGTTGCTCACTTCCATGGGAGATTTAGTCAATGGAGTGAGCTTGTGGGGAGAAAAAAAAAACATGGGCCCTGGGTTTTGTTACTGTTGTTGCTGCGTAAGATAAAATGTTAGAAAATAGCCCCTCTCTCTACCTACCCTTAGAATTAACACTTTCCAGCCAGGTCGCGTTCCCTTTCCTGGCAGATATAATCCTAATTAAAAATAAATTACATGCCGTACAGAACTTGAAATGGAAAAGATAATCCTATTACATAGGAGAATATATCCTGATTTTCTTTCTCTCTAAACTGTGGGAGATAGCGGATCAGGCTGAGCCCCCCATTGTCACCGCTTTGAAAACTTTCCTAGAGCCTAATCCGTCACGTGACGCCTGTGTCAATCCCGAGGTCTGCACGCGAGCCTCACAATGCCGGCATTAGGCGCGGTAACAGAAACCCAGCTCCGCCGAGCCGGCGACATTTGCATCCCGAGAAACCTCGGCCATTGTGGAGCCGTGTTTGTTCTCGGGATTGCGAGACAGTTGCGGGCGAAGTTGCTAAAACCGAAAGAAAGGGGCTCCTGTGAGACCTTTTGGCATGATAACCAGGCGATCGGGGCAGCTTTTGTGGGTGGATCCGCGGTGGGCTCCCCCACCTCCCTTCGGCGTCAGCCCTCCCCGACTTTCCTCCAGCCCTCGCCCCCTGGGCATTTCTCTTCCGCGGGGAGTGGCCGTGTCCACCGAGGCGCTGCTTTAAATCCTGTTTCCGTTCTTCGGCGAGTGCGGGCGGCCAGCGGGAGCTCCCTGCTCGCGTGCCTTCACACCTGGACCTCCAGCCCCGCCAGGCCCTTGCGCTGGGGCCGCACGGTGCTCGCAGCAGTCCTGCCTCAGCCCCACGATCCACTCCCGGCTTCCCCCTGCCTCGGCGGCTGCCACTCCCGAGCTGCCAAGGCGCCGGTAGCAGACAATAGCCTCTGAACCTAGGGCTAACCTCCCCAACAGCTCCTGCCTCGGCTGGGCTTCTAGGTTGCTTTCTCTGCCCTTTTGCTCCTTCCAAACACTTCAGCCTTTGAGGAAAAGAAAAGAGGGGGGGGGGGGTGATGGAAGTGCACGGGACACGGTACAGACTTAGCATCCCTCTGAGCTCCCGCGGTCCAACCTGGAATCTCAGTGTCTGATTACAGAATCATGATCGACTCCCACCTGATGGCCCCTCCCATGCCCAGGCCGCGGCATTCTAGACTGGCTAGCGCTTGCTCCTGAGACACCGAGTTCCCGGGTTATCCCAGCAGCGGAAGCACAAAAGCTGCTGTCCATCACCAGGGTTCTGAACATGTTCCCGTCTGGGCCTGCATAAGATCGTGATGAAAGAGCTGGAGTGAGCTTGGAAGAGCCAAAGGTCACGTGTGGCCCCAGATCAGGGTGTTCTGGGGTTCAAAAGAAGACTGAGAATTATTTTGAACATATGTCTCTCCACCCAAGGACTATCTCTTGAACAAGAGCAGGGTGAGAGCCAAAATCTAAAAGAGCACTTGGGAAGTAGAGGGAAAAATTAGAAATTAGGGTCCTGTAGGAGTTTTTCCCTTCTCGTGTCCCCGAGTGGCTGCAGACATCTGGCCTCACTGCCTGTAAGTGTCAGGACTGGAAGGTGATGGGGGAAGATGAAGGATGCCCCAAACTCCCCACCCACCTCCACCTTAACCTCATAAAGGCTTTTATTTACTGATGGCTAAGATTGCGTCTCCTGATCCCAAGCAACTCCAAACATCCCTCTGTCTTGTTCACCCCACTGCCACCCAGACCCAGCTCCCAGGGGCTCTCCTGCTCCAGGCAAACCCCTACTCCTCTTCTGAAAACCCTCCAAATGAGTCTGAAGGGAAGAGACTGGAAAAGGTCCTTACAGAAGGGCCAAGATCCAGAGTCAGAAGAGCATTGGCCAAATGCAACCTGTTCACCAAACTCATATAGCCTTCTTTATTTCTTCAGTGTGTGGCTTGTGTCTGCAACTCTTCCTCCTGGCTTTGTATTTACATTGCCTGCTCCATAGAGCCCTTCAGTAAGAATCAATAAGAATCAGTCTTGTTCCGGTGTTGGCACAGCTCCCTGCCCTTCAGCGACTGGAGGAGGGGGAGAATCAACTGTGAAGGCAGCTCCAGGACCCACCCAGGGGGGAGTGGGTACTCTAGAAGTTCCACCCTTTCATAGGCAGATGGTTCAGTTACCCCAGGTTTCCACATCATGCTGTGATTTTGTTCTGCTGGAACAGGACGAGTGTTGCTCCCAGAGAGGCCCTATTAGAACAGAAAGAAAATCCTCTAAATAGGCGGAACAAGGCATCAGGAGGAAAAGGTCTCTCAATGCACTTTAGTACGAACCTGGCATTGTGTGGAATTCAGTGCCTATCACCGTTTAGCCCGAGAGTTATGGCAGTGATTGAGGATGAATAGAGGGGCATAATGGATACATGTGGCGTTTGCTCATTATACTCAAGTTAGCCCAACTCCGCTGTGGAAACTGTTCAACTTTCTCTCCCCTTAGCTTGTCACAGTGAAATAATACAGACATTGGGGCCTCCAATGGGATCGCCTGCCACGCCATTCCATTTTCACTACTAACGAGGGCTTCATAAGCCTTTGATTCAGTCTGATCTTTGAAACCTTTCCAAATCTCCTCAAGCTTATGCTAAATCCTATTTGGAACTTTTTTTTTTCCTTGCCTGCTAGCACCTAGGGCTTAAGAAAGCCATTTGAACAGTGACATGCATACTAACATGTATCGTAGCGCTCTTTTCTGAAAGGCAAGTGGCACCAGGGCTCACGCGAGCAAAACACAATTGCATACACAAATCTGAATAAAATCAATTTTGCTCTATCTTTCAGGCTTCTTCGTCTGCAGGCTATTCCCTGCACCGCGGGAAGCTGGGAGGGAAGGCGAGCAGAACCTCACTCCGCAAAGCAAGCGTGGAAGCCTTCGAGATGTAAAATAAAGGGGCGGAGGGGGTACGGTGTGAGGTCCGGGGCCTCTGAAGGGAAACCCAGCTTGTTCGCGCTTAGTGCGAGCGGCTGGCAAAGCAGTGAGAGTGCCGGGCGCCCAATTACCAAAACCATCCTGCTAACTTATCTACAAGCAAGATACTAACAGAAAATGGAAGCAGGAGTTTTTAAAACAAAGGGAAGCTTTCCTTTTTCCTTTCTTGTTTTCTCCTCTAAGCCTGTCCACATTAAAAGGATCGTCAGTGGGTTGGCGGAGGCGGGGCGCTGTGGCTTAAGCGGCCATTGGCCGCCCCGTTTCAGACATTTGCATATCGGCAGCTATAAAGGCGGAGGCGGCGCGCGGCGGCGCAGCTCCAGCCCGGGGAAAGGAGGCGGAGGCGCCGAGTGGGGCGGGTCCGCGCGTCCGCCGAACCAGCCCGAGCTGCAGCTGGCAGACTTCACCCACACAGGGCTCGCAAAGAGCGCGGTCCCGGGAGCCTGAGACTCACGCTCCGATCTGCAAACCGGAGAGGACTCTAGCTTAGGGTTTCGGAATAGCACTTGGGGCTCGGCGGCATGAGTCCTGTGAAGCGCGGGGGCAGCCCTTGCCTTTTCCCTTTGCAGCTCTTCAGTCTCTGCTGGGTGCTCTCGGTGGCCCAGAGCAAGACAGTCCGATACAGCACCTTCGAAGAGGATGCCCCCGGCACGGTCATCGGGACCCTTGCAGAGGACCTGCACATGAAAGTGTCTGGAGACACAAGCTTCCGCCTGATGAAGCAATTCAACAGCTCTCTGCTCCGGGTGCGCGAGGGCGACGGGCAGCTGACCGTCGGGGACGCGGGCCTGGACCGCGAGCGTCTGTGCGGCCAGGCCCCACAGTGTGTGCTGGCCTTCGATGTGGTCAGCTTCTCGCAGGAGCAGTTCCGACTGGTGCACGTGGAGGTGGAGGTGAGGGATATAAACGACCATGCGCCCCGCTTTCCCCGAGCCCAGATCCCCGTGGAGGTCTCAGAGAGTGCTCCGGTAGGCACGCGCATCCCCCTGGAGGTGCCTGTGGACGAGGACGTGGGTGCCAACGGGCTGCAGAGTGTACGCCTGGCCGAGCCTCACAGCCCCTTCCGCGTGGAGCTCCAGACGCGCGCGGATGGTGCCCAGTGTGCAGACCTGGTGCTGCTACAGGAGCTGGACCGCGAGAGTCAGGCTTCCTACAGTCTGGAGCTGGTGGCTCAGGACGGAGGGCGACCTCCACGTTCCGCCACAGCAGCACTCAGCGTGCGTGTGCTGGATGCCAATGACCACAGCCCGGCCTTCCCTCAGGGTGCCGTGGCCGAGGTGGAATTGGCCGAGGACGCACCTGTGGGATCGCTGCTGCTGGACCTGGACGCTGCGGACCCCGACGAGGGTCCCAATGGCGACGTGGTGTTCACCTTCGGCGCCCGCACCCCTCCCGAAGCCCGCCACCTCTTCCGCCTCGACCCGCGCTCTGGCCGCCTCACCTTGGCCGGGCAGGTGGACTACGAGCGCCAGGACACGTACGAGCTAGACGTACGGGCTCAAGACCGAGGCCCGGGGCCCCGGACAGCCACCTGCAAGGTCATCGTGCGCATCCGAGACGTCAACGACAACGCTCCCGATATTTCTATCACCCCTCTGGCCGCCCCGGGGGCTCCAGCCGCCTCGCCCTTCGCCGCCGCCGCCGCCGCCGCCGCACTCGGAGGAGCGGACGCGGTCTCGTCGGCGGGGCCCGGGACCCAGGAAGCCGGCGCCACCTCGCTGGTGCCAGAGGGGGCGGCGCGCGAGAGCCTGGTGGCGCTGGTCAGCACCTCGGACAGGGACTCGGGCGCCAACGGGCAGGTACGCTGCGCCCTCTACGGGCACGAGCACTTTCGGCTGCAGCCGGCCTACGCGGGCAGCTACCTGGTGGTCACCGCGGCGTCTTTGGACCGGGAGCGCATCGCCGAGTACAACCTGACGCTGGTGGCCGAGGACCGTGGCGCGCCCCCTCTGCGCACCGTGAGGCCCTACACCGTGCGCGTGGGTGACGAGAACGACAACGCGCCGCTCTTCACCAAACCGGTCTACGAGGTGTCGGTCCGTGAAAACAACCCCCCAGGTGCCTATCTGGCCACAGTGGCCGCCCGCGACCCGGACCTGGGCCGCAACGGTCAGGTCACCTACAGGCTGGTAGAGGCCGAAGTGGGTCGCTCCGGGGAAGCCGTGTCCACTTATGTCTCAGTAGACCCGGCTACCGGGGCCATCTACGCTTTGCGTAGCTTTGACTATGAGACGCTGCGCCAGCTCGACGTGCGCATCCAGGCCAGCGACGGCGGATCCCCTCAGCTTTCCAGCAACGCTCTGGTGCAAGTGCGCGTGCTGGACCAGAACGACCACTCCCCGGTCCTCGTGCACCCGGCGCCGGCCAATGGCTCCCTGGAAGTAGCAGTGCCTGGACGGACTGCTAAGGACATAGCTGTGGCGCGCATCCAGGCCCGGGATGCAGATGAAGGCGCCAACGGGGAACTGGCCTTCGATCTGCTGCAGCAGGAGCCGCGCGAGGCCTTCTCCATAGGCCGCCGCACGGGGGAGATCATGCTCACGGGAGACCTCTCTCAGGAGCCTCCCGGCCGCGTGTTCAAGGCCCTGCTGGTCCTATCGGACGGCGGCCGCCCCCCTCTCACCACGACGGCAACCGTCAGTTTCGTGGTAACAGCGGGCGGCGGGCCAGCTGCGCCTGCCAGTGCCGGGAACCCGGAGCACTCCCGGCCGCCTGGCTCTCGACTCGCGCCGTCGGGGCCTTCGCTGCAGTGGGACACGCCGCTGATCGTCATCATCGTGTTAGCCGGGAGCTGCACGCTGCTGCTTGCCGCCATCATCGCCATCGCCACCACCTGCAACCGCCGCAAGAAGGAGGTGCGCAAAGGGGGGGCCCTCCGGGAAGAGCGGCCCGGGGCGGCGGGCGGCGGAGCCTCGGCCCCTGGCTCCCCGGAGGAGACCGCCCGGGGAGCTGGGCCCAGGCCCAACATGTTCGACGTGCTCACCTTCCCTGGCAGCGGCAAAGCGCCCTTTGGCAGCCCCGCGGCCGACGCGCCCCCGCCCGCGGTCGCCGCGGCCGAAGTGCCGGGCTCGGAGGGCGGCAGCGCCACTGGGGAAAGCGCCTGTCACTTCGAGGGGCAGCAGCGGCTCCGAGGCGCGCACGCCGAGGTGAGGCCTTCCTTCGGCTGGGCGCCCCTCTCCGTGCTCCGCGGACAGGCTGGGAGAAGGGAGACAGGAGGGGTAAGGGTGGGCTCTCTCAGGCAGACGCTTAACCTGTCGCACTTGCTTTTTTGTGTTTTGTCCAACCCTCACACCTTCTCCCCCTCTCCCCCTCCCCATTCCCCGCTGCAGCCCTACGGTGCCTCTCCGGGCTTCGGGAAGGAGCCTGCGCCCCCTGTGGCGGTTTGGAAGGGCCATTCATTCAACACCATCTCTGGCCGAGAAGCTGAGAAGTTCAGCGGCAAAGACAGCGGAAAAGGAGACAGTGATTTCAATGACAGTGACTCCGACATCAGCGGGGATGCATTGAAAAAGGACCTCATCAACCATATGCAGAGTGGTGAGGATGCTTCTCCCCAGCCCAGGCCAGCGGTCCACCTTCCCTTCCCAACTGCTTGCCTCCTGGAAACCTCTGTTCCCAGCCCCTCTCCCTCTTCCCTCTCTTCAATACTCCAACCCCAGCCGGACCCCCATCTTTTAGCTGCGATGCTAGCCATGGAAGCAGGGTATTCTGCTTATTTTTTCATGTTGTTGTTGCTGTTTTCCTCCCAGCAAAAGAGCTACGCTTTGCATTATATAAAGTTATCTTTATGGAAAGCATGTGCCTTTGAGTTCTTAAACGCACCTTCCTCTTCAGCTGCCCTGACCCTGGCTGGCATTCTGCCGATGGAGGCCTACGTGTACTAACCTCAGGAAACTCTGTCTCTCTTCTAGGACTGTGGGCGTGCACTGCTGAGTGCAAGATTCTGGGTCATTCTGATCGCTGCTGGAGCCCATCCTGTTCCGGACCCAATGCACACCCGCCTCCTCACCCACCAGCCCAGATGTCAACCTTCTGTAAGAGCACATCCCTGCCCCGGGATCCTCTGCGCAGGGACAATTACTACCAAGCCCAGCTGCCCAAGACAGTGGGGCTGCAGAGCGTCTATGAGAAAGTGCTGCATAGAGACTACGACAGGACAGTCACTTTGCTCTCCCCGCCCCGTCCAGGGAGGCTCCCAGACCTGCAGGAGATTGGAGTACCCCTCTATGAGTCCCCTCCTGGTGGCAGATATGTGTCCCCAAAGAAGGGAGCCAATGAAAATGTGTAATCTTATGCTGCATGTCTTCACACACATATACAGGTCACCCTGAGACGTCCCTAAGTTATTGACCGGTTTCAGTGTTGTATATATAAATATGCAAGATGTGCCTTAAAATGAAGTTGTTGGAAGCTATTTCCAATCACATTGGTACTGTTTGGTATTTGCAAACAAAAAAAAATGTAGTTAATGTAATTTTTATGAAATGTGTGCAGTATTTAATTTTTCTTATCATGCTATTCACTTTAATTTCACTTGTGGCTTGCCATTTTCTTAGTGTTTTTAACCTGTACATTGTGTAATGTAATGTTTGTATATACTGAAATTTTGTTATATTTTTATATAATAAAAGCTAAGTGGAAGTTACTGCCAAAGGATTGTCTGTAAGGACAAAAAAAAACAAAACAAAACATGTTGGAATTGCTTAATGGAATTTTATCTTTCACCAGAAACAACCTAATGTTTGAGAAGTTTTGCCTTGCCAAGTCTAACAACTTGTAGATCTTGAGTCTGTGGTAGATTTCAAGTTAATGTTATTTAATTACATTTGGTTCTCTGTAAGCCGTGTCACTTATAAGCACAGTAATAAAGGATTTGTCATGTATTTGAAGAATCTGCTAATTGCTTTTCATGGAGTTGCCTGAAGTCAGACATTCACAAATAATTTCAGTACCAGAATTAAACCTCCTTTCAAGAGCTAATTATTCAGGCATTGTTAGGGCTTCTGGTGATGCTGAGCCTGTGGGATTTGGGGTACTGCAAAATCTTGCCCAACAAGTAAGAACATTTGTTGACTTTGTAGAAAATATTTATGACTCCATGTGCATCTGCTACTATGTGAAGTTCCTGGCCTCGTTTACCCCTTCAACAAATACCAAGTGAACATTTACCAAAGAGTGAGGAAAAGCTAAAGTTGAGTTGCTCATCCACTAACTAGGCAAACGTTTGTAGAGGTTTTAGCAGAGCCCAGTAACCCCTTTAGGAGCTGGCCTTGAGTTGAAGAAGATCCCACTGCTTCTTGAGGTGATAGTATCAAAAGGATGCACAGTGGGTTGGAGACATGGGGCAGTGCTGGAGTACTTGCTCTGAGTTTGATTGCCCTGCACCGCAGAAGAAAGGGAAGGGGGATACATATTGTGGATGAAATGACACAATGCCCAGGATTTGCTTTAACATATTCAACAGAAAAACCGTGGAACTGCATGAAACCAGACTGATAAAATACTACCGTTAATTATCAGTGGAGGCATGGATGCAAGATGGAGTGGGTAGAGTGCCTTGGAAGGTTTAAGACAGCCATTAAGTCAGGCCTGGTGGCACTTTCATCCCAGTACTTGGGAAATAGAGGTAGAAGGACTAGGAGTTGAAGGCCAGCCTGGGCTACGTAAGGCCTTGTCTCCAAAATGCAAAAGATAAAATAACATTAAGCCATCTATGTCTATGTCTTCTGCGCAATTTCATTTAAAATTGAAATGAAGATAATAATGAGGGTTGGCATTTACTGAGGAATCTTTTCTATATGCAAAGCTCTTCACAGAGTGTTCTGTGTGAATTGAATTCTCCAACTACCTCCATGCCACAGGAACTACGGTTAACTCTACTTTGCAAATAAGGATACTGAGGGATAAGCAAGTTATACAAAGCATGATCACCATAAATACATCATCAGAGTCCAGGATGAGAATCAAACCCAGATTACTCATTAAAGGAGGGAATGAAAGAAGTTTGTAGAAAGAACCAAATTTGAAAGAAACAGAGGAGGAAAAGCCCAATGTCTTGCCTTTGCCGCTTGATTATTGTTTAGTCCTTTGTGTTTGTAAGTGCCTGTGAGCCTTTATTACTAATTACAGAGCGAGCCGCTGTAATGAATAGAGGTTCCCTCAATGCAGCCTGTTGAAGTCATAATTGAAGCCAGTGGTAGCTCCAAGCTGAACAGCAGGTCAGGCACACAAGTGCTAAACCACCCACGGCCTGTGCAAAGTTCAGTGCTTTCTCCAAGCAACCAAACTGCACATGAGCCTGACAAGCTGGCTGCCCAGTCCTCAGGGTCGAAAAGCAAACAAGGAATGTTTGTCGGTTACCAACTTTATCTCCCAAGCCAGGAAAACCCAGCTCTAGAAAACAGATCCCTAGGGAGCTATCCCACAGCAAGTGGAGCTTTTCTTAAGTCAGCCCCTTCAAATGAAGAGCAGAAGACTCTAAAAGCATGCTGTCTCTGTGTATTTGCTGACTTGAGCCTTCCAAATAAAAACAATGAGTGCCACCAAGATGGCTCAGCAGGCAAAGGTGCTTGCTGCCAAGTCTTTAACAACCTAGGTTCGATCCTCATCCCATCTAATAGGATGAAGAGAACTGACGCCTGAAAGTTGTTTATCTGACCTCCATACATACACCTTAGCACATGCATGTGCCCCCACACACAAAATAAACCAATAAGTGTAACTTTTAAATTTTCAAAATAAAATAATGATAGAAATATTATTTTATTTTGAAATGTGCAAGCTATTTTGTTTCTCAAAAAATTTGAGATTCAAAATCTCTAATTTTATTAGAATAGTCTCTCTTTGAGAAAAGACAGTATTTTTACAAAGTAAACACACAAATCACTTCTTAAAATTATTTAGATAAAAAAGAGGAAGGGAATCTGTTCCAAGGGCCAGCATGAGGGATGCTTTCTTTAAAACTTGCCTCTAGAAATGTCTACTCTTGATTACATTTTAAAGAAAATGTATTGATTTATTCAGTTAAATGAAATAATATATGTGCAGAAGACTCAGCAAAATGCCTGGTCTAGAATGATGTCCCACCACATACTGCCCTACTTCCTCTTGGCTGTCCTCTGGACCAAGTGTCCACTGTTACTCTCAACCCATTCCACTCCATGAAAGTAGAAGTAAACTCAGGGCATCTGGTCTTGCTGTGACCCCATTTTGCTCCCCACCTCTTCCATTTTTGCCAAGTAGACAAGAGCCCCCTACATAGCCAACAGTTCACAGACAAGTATGGCTGAAGCAAACATCACATGCAAACTCACAAGCCTCTCAGGTCTGTGACTCTGACAGAAATATCTCTCTGGAGGTGGGAGCTCACTGCACCTTGGCAGCGAGCACCAGGACAGAGAATGGCCCTTGGGGAAGAAGAAGGTCACCATGAAAGAAAGCCAAACCAGACTTTACCTCTTTCATATCTTTGTCTCTGGCTCCATCGGCTTGGGTGTCCTAAACTTCTTCCTATAATAAAATAACCATCAAAGAAACCGCTTCAGAAAATTAAAATGTAAGTGGTTTCAACATCTACTGAAAAATGCATTCTGAAATAGAGCAAAAACAGGATGCGTGTCTCCAAATGCAAAGATATATGCCTATGGAGAGAAAAAATATATATAATCAGGATGAGTTCCATGCTATAATTAGCTAACTATCTGGCTTATTACACTTGGCAAATACAAGCTCTTATCATCTAAAAATTCCATTTCAGAAAGCAAGCACATTCACTTTAGTACTGAACTCAGCAACAACAGTATAATTGGAGGGCAGTAAGTTTTGAAAGCAAACTAAAGCAGTGTAAGACAATACTCAATGGACTCCTGGGCTCTGCAACAACTCAGAAGAAACCTCAAAATGTTGCCCTGATTTTCCATTCCGATGCAGCAACTCAGAGAGTGTGTATTGTTCCCTTTCCTCACAGGAAAACAAACTAATAGAACTCACTAACAGGATCAAGAACAACTAAGTGAAGAGCAGATAGTAACAAACACCAAGCTATTTTCAGTCACCACTTAAACCCCCATATGATATGCACTCTTTCAGTGTGTTGTGGGGTGGGGTGGGGGGAGAAGCTTCATTCATTATCAGAATTAGGACTTGCTCCACAAAACTTCTTTCAAAAATTTCAAATTGAAACCTGAATAGTTTAACATGAAGATAGGAAAATGCCATTTGCTAACCCATTTGCTGATGCTTGGCTGTACTGCAGACATCTCCGACTCAGCATGTCCAAATGAGAATCATCTCTTCTGCTCTGCTACAATTAACCCCCAACTACCCCCATGGCAATAGTTTAAAGCTCAGAAAATGGAATGCAAGCTCAAAAATATAAACATTGTTTTAATTCCCTCTCTTTTTTATTTGGATTTTTTTATAATTTTATACATGGGTACCCTATTTACATCATTTCCATCCTGCTCTCTCCCCAGTCTAACTTCGCCTGTATCCCCCACACTCCCTTTCAAATCCATGACCTCTTCTTCCCTTCTATTGTGATTGTTACATATATGCATATATAAATACAACCCACTGAGCCCATCTAGTGTTGCTCCCACATACATGTGTTTAGGGAGGGCCACTTGGGATTGAAACGCCTAGCAGGGGGATGATCCCTGGAAAACACTGATTTTTCCTCTCTCAGCAGCCATTAATTGCATGTACCTATTCACCTAGAAGTGGTAATATCCCCTATTTCTTACTCCTAGTATCCCACCTTCCTTGTTTTAATTTTGCTTATTTATTTATATTTATTTGTTTTGTGTGTGTGCTTGTGCCCATTCACGTCACTGCACACATGTGGATATTGGAGAACAACTTGCAAGAGTTAGTTCTCACTTCCCATCATGTTGGTCCTGGGAATTAAATTAAGGTTATAGGCTTAGTGGCAAGTACCTTTATCTACTAAACCATCTTGTTGACCCTAATAACCAATCTTTCATCAAGACCTATTGGCTCTACCTTCCAAATATTATTTAATTGTCCTTTGCCTCAACTGTGGAAGATACAGTGATCTACTCATATCCTTTCTGCTGATGTCTAAGTCCATCTCAGACACTGTAGTCTCTTCCAGTTGTGCCTTGACAGTGTCTATCTTAAATGCCCATCACTGTAGAATAAGAAATACCCAGGGCTTCAGACCCCACCTGGAGTTTGTCTAATCTGTGCACAGAGCAGCGTGAACACACTGGAGACTTAAAGCTTGCAAATCTCGGTCAATGAGGGAAGGAACTGGCAGAAATACCCAAAGCCTTCCCATGCCTTGGAAGAACCACGTTTTGAGCTCTGTTCTAGAAGTTCCCCCAAGGATCTCCAGTTGCCTGCCCAGTAATAAACCTCTACTGGACTTTTAAAGATACCCAGCTCCATTCTCCTCATTCCTTCATTAATGATTCCTGTGATTCCTTCCCAAGTAGACCAACTGCTTCTAGTTGCTAGTGTGTGATAATTAATATTCACTGTCAACTCAACTAGAACAGCAGTTCTCAACCTGTGGGTTGTGAACCCCTGGAGTCAAACAACCCTTTCATAGGAGTCACATATCAGATATCCTACATATCACATATTTACATTACAATTCATAACAGTAGCAAAGTTACAGTTAGGAAGTAGCAATAAAAATAATTTTATAGTTGGGGGCTACAACATAAAATACTGTATTAAAAGGGTTGAATCATTAGGAAGGTTGAGAATGGCTGACCTAGGAAATTGATAAGGACACTCTGGGTGTGTCTGTGATGCTTTGCCAAAGATGATTAACCGAAGGAGGAAGACCCACCATGGATGTGGACAGCCACCCATTGTGGTGGTATTGTGTTCCCCAAAATATTGTGCACCCTAATAAATTTATCTAGGATCAGAGAACAGACAGCCACTAGATACAGAGCCAAAAATGGTGGCTAGAAAATGGGTCAGAACAAACCATAGCAGAAGCTGGGCAGTGGTGGTGCATGCCTTTAATCCCAGCACTTGGGAGGCAGAGCCAGGCGGATCTCTGTGAGTTCAAGGCCACATTGGAAACTGCCAGGCTTGGTGACACTCGCCTTTAATCCCTTTAAAGTGGGGAGTGGGGGCAGAAAGAGAAAGATTATATAAGGCGTGAAGACCAGAAACTACAAGCATTTGACTGGTTCAGCATTCAGCTGGTTAAGTTTTCAGGCTTCTAGCAGCAGTTCAGCTGAGACCCATTCTGGATGAGGACTCAGAGGTTTCCAGCCTGAGGAAACAGGATCAGCTGAGGAAATGGCGAGGTGAGGTAGCTGTGGCTTGTTCTGTCTCTCTGATCTTCCAGCATTTACCCCAATAACTGGCCTCAGGTTTGATTTTATTAATAAGAACTTTTAAGATTCATGCTAAAACCCATGGGTAGGAGGTTTCGAGGGAAGAAGAGGATGAAAGGAAGAAAACAGAGGACCAGTTTCTTTGCCTCCTGGACCACTGGGGTGAGAAGTGAGTTACTCTGCCATGCCCTTCTTGTGCTGAGGGATTGAATCCTCCAAACAATAAGCAGAATAAATCCTTCCTCCCCTGTAAGTTGCCCCACAGCAAGTCATTCCCATCAGGTATTTTGGTCACAGCAATGGGAAAGGTACATCCTGTTTCCTCAGCCTGGCCTGAACCGAGGACAGCTGCTTCACCTTACCTTCCTTCCATCCAGTCCACAAAGGCAGAGACTGGCCATAGGTTTCACCTCTGTGTTCCCAGAACCCATACCCTTGTTTCAGTTCCAACTCGACTGGGGGCTATGTGTTGGAAGCTTGTTTCCTACATAGCAATGTTACGAGATGGTGAAATATTTAAGAGATAGGACCTAGTCTGAGTTGATGGGGCAATGGAAGGTTTGCCCTGGAAAGAGCTCAATAAATTCCAAGGGGCATACATTTCATTCCCAAGACAAAAGCTTGTTAAAAAGGAAGGCTGACCTGACTCTGTTCTCATTTCCTGTCTTGCCATGTGTCTTCGTTTGGGTTTTTATTGCTATGAAGAGACACCATGACACGACAGCAACTCTTATAAAGGAAAGCATTTAATTGGGTGGCGGGCTTACAGTTTCAGAGGTTCAGTCCATTTTCATCATGGCAAGGAGAAGGTGGTGTGCAGGTAGACGTGGTGCTGGAGCTGAGTCCTACATCTTGCAGGCAACAGAAAGTTGACTGTCACACTGAAGGAAACTTGAGCAAAAGAGGCCTCAAAGCCCCCACCCCAACAGTGACACACTTCCTCCAACAAAGCCACACCTCCTAATAGTGCCACTCCCTTTGGGGGCCATTTTCTTTCAAACCTCCACGCCATTGGCTCTCTCTCACTCTCACTTCTCATAAAGATTCTATTCACCATGGTGACTTGTAGCCAAAGAGGCTCTCACTTACCTCTTTGGTCAATCCTACCTCTCCATCTTAGACTGTGAACCAAATAAATATGTATCTACAACGGAGCTACACCCTCAGCCTTACATTTCATTTTTATTGATATTCTGTGATTTTGTCACTGCACCAGACCCTTCATGGATAATACCTCATCCAGTCCTCACAACCTTACACTTTCTCCATATGGAGAAAGTAAGGCTTAGAAAGGTAGTTCAATCTACCACAGCTCACATGGAAAATGTTTGAAAAAGGAGCTCATATTAAAATCAGAATCTATCTGTCAAAGAATGAGGTGTCCTTCCCTGCTCAAGCCTCCATTGCTTCTTTCCTCTAATCCAGCACAAACTCCTGTCTGTCATCTCTGCCTTGCTAAACCCCCCACTGCCATACTTCTATCACAAAAACCTTCAAGTCCCCTCTTCCCGTTCATCCAATTGATACCCTTATGACTAAGAATCACCTTTAGGATAAGGGCCAAGATGTTGTCTTTAGCATCATAGACCTTTCATGCTCTAGACCCCATATCCTTCCTCAGCCTCACATGATCAGCTGCTGTCCCCACCTCACACATGACTCTCCAGTCCTACTGCGCTTATCTCTCCACCCTGTTCCTTCCACTGAGAGTGACATCCTACCTCCTCTCCTCTCCCAAACCAGCTTTTCTTGTCTCTAGTCCATTATTTTTATCCTTCAAGACAACTCAAAGGTCACTTCATTAGAGAAGACTTCTGCTCAGTAGCCTGCTCTACCAGCCCCTAGCCAAGCAAGACAGAGCTCCTTCCTATGTGTTTCTTCAGCATTGGTCTAAACTGCAGGCAATGTCTCTCCACTTACCTATCTTACCTTTTCAGCCCAGGAAGTCAAGGCCTGCCTGTGTCTTCCATCTCTGTATCCACAGCACTAGATACACTGGCTGGTGCATAACAGGAATTCAACAGAAAGTGCTTGCTAAATGGAATTATTCACAGAGCAGAGCACTAAAGGTCACAGTGACATATCTTACATAAGAGACTACATCCACAAGTCACTATATCCCCCACATAAGCCCCATGCTAAATACATGTCCAACTCAGACCCACTCAATACATTCAGCATCCCATGCACCCCGACTACTCCAATGATTCCAGTATCAGCACTGGCCAAGTACAAGTGACCTTGACCGCAGAAAACAAAGCTCTCCCAATCCCAGTCTTCAATGCTGCACTGTCCATCCTTAGACACAACTCCAGAGAGCCTCTGTCTAGAAGGACATATTCATGAAGACTTGGAACCATCTTGCCCATTTTGCTGCCAAATCCATGTAGCCCTTGTTATCCAGATAACTGTCAAATTTCCTCATTGTTCTATGGAAGCACAGAAAATTATAAAGTGGATGGAAACATCAAACTGTTTTCTATGCTAAATATTGGGTCGTAGTCCTTATTTCACTGAAACTTTATTTTGCCACATTTCCTGCCCAGAAATGCTTTTTTTCTTAAAGAAGCTCTAGAGGGGTGAAGATTTATATCTAATGATTGTACATGATCATTATAGGAAGGGATGGGTTACAGCGTGTAGGGGTGGAGTTGGGTGGGGAAGTAGAATTTCATTTCACTTAGTCACTGGCTCTCAGCCATCACTTACCCTTCCTGTGATTCATTCTTCTTATCAGCCAAAAACCCTTAATCACCACCCTCACTAGAAGTCTGAGAACAAACTAATGAAGATGCTTAAGCACCTCTAAGAATGCTAAGGACTCAGTCAGACATCCTCTGGCACTAAAGAAATTGAATGCCACCATTCCATCACTGCTATTTCTACTGGTGTGCCTGGTAGTACATCTTCCAAACTGTGATACATGTAAAAGCTAATCAAAAAATCACATTCTGCTTAATTGTCTAAATACTTTCGGGTGTTCCTATGAGACTCTAAAATTACTTCAGAAATCCTTCAATTCTTCATTTAATTTTGATGACTGTCAAGTTCCTAAGAAATGCAGAGATGGGGATCTTCCGAAAATCACTTTCTGAGAAAGCATTCTAGGAAGGGTAAAGAAGCAAGCAGGATATTGCAGAGAGGGAAGAAAGCTCCACACCGGTTGTGGTCTTAATTTGCATCTGGTCCCCACCTGGAGCTCTTGAGCACAAACTGGCTCTCTACTGTGGTGACGGGTTAGCCTTTGGACTCTATGTCAATCAGTCACTGTCCTCTACATTGAGGGAAGGGATATGTTGCCTATATTACCTCCCTTGGCAAAGAGGCTTCCTGTTTGGCTGATGGCTGGCCTCCAGGATGGGGGCTATTACAAGTCAATAATCAGCCAGTATTCATAGAAAGGATGGAATGTACAAGTTCCATAGGTACTGGTGGGAAAAGCATGAATATACCAGCCATCTCCAAATTGCAACCACATGGAAGGGTTGCTCCATCTCAGAGCACTAGAAATCCCACCACGTGTTTATCATACAACAGGCCTGAGATGGGGGGCCTCACATTCATATTTTATCCAGTTTATCGGCAGCACAAATGCTGCTAACCTGAAGACTACCTTTGGGAACCACCTAACGTAGAAAGTGTGTGGTGTTGGGCCAAGTCATTCTTTCCAGCATGCTTGCATTTGGCTACATTTCACCCTAAAGTATTTCAGCTACAGAATACATTCTTTAATCCTTCTCTCCAAAGTGTTTGATTCCTTGTTTAGTACTAACATAAAGCATACACAGAATGCCCCTGAGTAAAAAGGAGTTCAGACTGGGGGTTGGAGCTAAAGAGGTAGGGCCCTGTCTCATCTAAAAGGCATCACCAACATCTGGCCTTTCTCCTTCCCCATCACAGCGAACAGCTTGATGTCCAGGAGGAGCCAAAAGGGAGCATGGCAAGTCTGATAATAGGTGTCCCACGGTCACATGGGTAGAGTGCTGCACACTGTTCTGATTAGAACTCGTCAAGAACTAAGCAACTGGAAGATGTTCACACAGACAGGGAAAAGGAGGAATCTGGGCAATGGTTCCTGCAGAGACAGGGATTTGGCAAACAATTAACAGTGTTAGATAGTCACAACTGATCAGGCCTGTCTTAAGAGATGGTTATTTGGTACTGGTAGACAACTCGCTAATGGAGTGAGGGAGTAGTGGAAGATGGGGAACTTGAGGTGATGTATTTGACTGGGCTAAGGGATGCCCACCCAACTGGTAAAAGTTATTTCAGAGTATGTCTGTGAGAAGATCTTAGCATTTGAATCAATAGCTGAGTAAAGAAGGTCTTGCCCTTACTGCCATGGGAGGGCATCATCCTACTCAGTGAGGACCCAGACAGAACAAAATGGCCAGAGAAGGGGTGGGGATATGGCTCAGAAGCAGAGCACTTACCCTGCAACACAGGGCTCTGGGTCTGTGCCCCATCACCAAAACAAAACCAAGGTCATAAAGGGCAAACTGTGCCTCTTCTCAAACTGAAGCATCCATTTTTTCTGCCTGTGGACATCAGGGATCCTGATCCTTATGCCAGTGGACACACCTTCCCTATGCCCACTCCCCATCTGCACCTCATCCTCATGTCTGCAGCCTTGTATTGATCATTGTTCAATGATTTCTTCACTGTTCACATGGTAAATTCAGGGGCTTCTCAGCTTACACACACACACACACACACATACATACACACACACACCATGTTGGTTGGTTTGTTTCTCTTGAAACCAATGTGGTGGCTCTACACAGACTCCTGGTATGCCCTTTCCTTCACTCTGAGGTGTTTTGATCAACCTGTCCTGTTTTACCTGATTCTCTTTGGATGGTTGAAAGCTTAGCCTTCTTGCTGTCTTTCTCCACGTGGCTTGGAAGAGCTGCTACACTCTGCTGAGCATTCTCAAGAGCCCGGGTCATCCCTGCCTCCTTGCTTGGATGCTTGACTGATTTGGGAAACTCAGTTTGTTTGTCATTTTGTCTTGAAATGCCAGAAAGCCCGACTCTTTCCCTGTGAAATTGGCTTTGATAAGGAGTTTTCCAAGCCATTTCCAATCACCTCTAAAATCTGCTCGTGAGCAGCCCCATCCTGCAGAGAGCAAAACTGAGATGAAGAGACCATCAAAAGGAGGCAGCCGGCACCCCACCCCTCCATCCCCCACCCCTCCATTCCCAATCCCTCCACCCTCCATCCCCCACCCCTGCCTTGGCTCTTCCATCTTACCTCTCTCCTTAATACTTATTAGATGGGGGATATTTATTCAGAATAAGTCTCTAGAGTTATGTTCATTGTAAATCATTGAAGAATTGAGTCACCAGAGCTGTGTCTTGGCTGACCTCCTGCATTCACTCATCCCGGACCCATGTCCTACAATACAAAGGCACTATGATTCATTTCTTCTCTTGAGCTTCACTAATCAGAAGAGCCCATTGCTCTTGCCACTCACTGAGTGATATAACAGAGATTTCTAGACTGAGGGCATTAGATTCAGATGCAACTGGAAGAAAAAATGTCAAGCAGCTTGATTTATTGTAGCTGTAGAGATGTGAAGGGGAAGGACAGGAAAGCTGGCTTATTTGCGCTCTCTTTTCTCCTGAAGCTGTGGACACAGACAACTGCCATTTGCTTGACCAAGTCATCCATGTGAAGACTGGTAGGCTCACAGGGCTCTAGCCTGACAAAGAAGAATTAGCAGGTCTAGGCAGCGCATGGAAACCCATGCAGTTGGGGATGTAGCTGAGTGGGTAGTGTTCGCCTAATATCCACTAAATACTGGGATGGATCTTCAGCTCCACAAGAACCGGGTATGGTAGCATGTACCTCTAATCCTAGCACTCTGGAGGTGGAGGCAGGAAGATCTTATATTCAAGGTCATCCGTAGCTACACAGCACCTTTAAGGCCAGCCTGGAATACCTAAGACGGAGGGGGGGGGGGATATGCTTAAAAGGAGCAGCGATCAGACCTCCATAAAAATGCCAAAGGATCCAGAGAACTCCTGGTCACCTCTCAGATAGAGTCCTGTTGGTCTGTGGGATGGGGTGGGGGTGGGGTGCTTCGCTGCTCCACTGCTTCCTGGGGGCATCTGCCCAGTGACTGCGTTGCTTTTGTGCGTTGCTTTTGTTTGCCGAATGGGCAGCCGGGGTGGGGAGAGGTGACTGCTGGAAGGAGGGATTATCCTCCTCTGCCCTTCCTTGCACAGTGCTCTGCCATTCTTCAAAGTAAATGTGAAATGAATATTTAAAGAATATAGACTTAGGGGACTTAAATCTTATTTGTAATGTTTTATTTCTTTTATTTGAATAGATCTACAATAAATATGACAAAACATTAACATTTGTCAATTCTGGTTGGTGAGGCAACGCAAGCACTTGCTATGTATTTTTTAATTTTTCAGCTATAACAAATGACTGCTGCTCTGCTAGACCACTCCATTCCTTGGCTCCCCCCGGCTTCCTTAGGTCTTTATTCCATGATAGCAGCCATGCTATTATCCTCCCACTCATCGCCCACTTCTCATGCCCAACTGAGCACAGCTCTGGGCAGGATAAAGATCACATATGAGCAGTAGCTATAATCACAGAGCCAAAGACAGGAGTGTATACAGATCGTAGGAGGGTCTGGGATGTGTAGGTGATGCTTCTGAAAGTCCATCTCTCTTTCAGGGATGACCTCAAAACCAGGAACTTCGCCTCCATCCAGCCAATGTGAAGATGTGGGGGTAGGGGCAGTCCTTAGAGGAACTGGGGGATGGCTAGCAGAGCCTGACAACATATGATGTGTCCCTAGGTGGGCATGTAGACACCTCTCTATGAATGTACACTGTTCACACCCAACCCAGCAGCATCATGCTTCTTTGTATTCCGAAGAGGAACAGACAGGAAATGAGAATTCAGGAATATGCATAGCACACCTTTGCTGCATTCAGAAGTATAGCTGTTGCCCCAAGTTTAGGTGCTAAAGTCCATGTTTGAATTACAAATTACAGGAACAGAGATGAGATCTGGCTATGAAAGATTCTAGCTGGGCTTAAGGTGGCTCTTAGGAAATGGGAAGTCAAAGGAATTGCTTTCAATATAGGGATGGGGGTCCCTAGAGTTCTTGGCAATCCATAAAGGCAGAAAAAAATTAATAATTGACATGCCTTGGAAGTGGTTTGTGTCCCAGCTTCATGTGTTGGGAGCTTGGTCCTCAGTTTAGCAGAATGAGTAGCATGGAACCCTTAAGAAGTGAATCGAATGGGCAGTCTGTAAGTCACTGGGGCAGATCTCTGGCATCCTATTGGCCAGAGGTCTCTTCCTCCCTTGTACGCTTACCCTCTGCTTAGGACCCTTGTACTGATTTTACCTTCAGCCTCTGTGACTGTGAATAAGGTTAGCCTGCCTCAGGTATTTTGTTACAGCAACAAATTCACTAGCAAATTCACGAATACACTAACAATTCCAAACTCTTATATACTGAAATGTGCTCTGATGATGCAAAAGAAATGGCAGGTGACACCATTACTGCCACTGTACAAGTCAAGGTCACAGCACCTACTACCAAGCATTTGTATTCCTTGCACCTTAAGAAAGTAGCCTTAAAAACAACCTGAAGAAACAATTATATTATTTTTATTAAATCTCAGTCCATTGAGTATATAGATTTTAAACACAGTTCGTAAAAGAAATTGGAAGAATGAAAAGAACCTTTGCTATGCTCCTAGGTGCAATGGATATATCAAGCTAAACACCAGCATGATGCTTAAATTACCAGTGAGCTCGCTGTCTTCTGATGGATAACATTTTAGCTGGAAAGAATGACTGACAGGCAAACTATGGCAATTCGGACTCAGATATTTGGCAGGCATTGTCTTGAAAATAGTCAAAGTCAGTCTGTCATTTTGAAGGAATCAATGATAATATTTATTCCAATAATAAATTGTGAACTTTCTAAAGAAAATTAGAATCTGCGGAAAACCATGTACACGATGTCTATCCATTTTAAGGAGATTGGTGTTGATATTAATAAACATGACTGTTTCAAAACTTAGCTGATCTATAGAACTCAATGAATCAACATTTTCCAATTGACCAACGAATGCTGTAAAAGTCATACATAGATGAATGACCCTTTCAAGGTGCTAGATAGAGCAATATTTTAAGGCAATGGAGGATGAAAAAGTTCATTAATACGGTTTCAGATTCCACACTGCAACTAAGCTTTAAAAATCTACCTAGCCAGGTATGGTTGGCACATACCCATGGTCCCAATATATTCAGGGGATTGAGGTAGGGAAGATCATGAGTAGAAGATTACTCTGCTATATAGGTAGTAAAACTCTGTATTGAAAGAGAGAGTGAGAGAGGGAAGGGGAAAGGAAGGAGGGAGGGAGGAGGAAGGAAGGAAGGAAGGAAGGAAGGAAGGAAGGAAGGAAGGAAGGAGCCTTGTAGCCATCCAGTATAGAGATGACCACAGAATGGACTACAATATAAGACAGACTAGAGAAACAGCCCAGTCCTTTCCAATTACATATCTGTGTGCCCTGGATTTTCCTCGTATACTTAAACCCAAACATTATATTCAGCACTGCAACAGTTTGAACACAGGAACAATTACAAGAATCCAATTATCTTGTATTAAGCCAGGCCTTAAAGAAGCTTGCAAAAAATGTAAAACAAAGCCTCCTTCTCACAAGTGTTTTTGTTTTGAAAATGTGGTTATTTTCTCCAGTAATTATGTTACTTTATTCATGTATATTGGGCCTATTGTTATTTTTTAATTAGTTAATTAATATTTTTAATGTCTTCATTTTAAATTTTAATAAAGTAAATATTTAGATATAACACACATTAACAAAAGTTCTCAGAGTCCTTGATTTTCAAGAGTGTAAAGACCAAGATATTTGAGAGTACCCAAATTAGAGCATTTATTTAAAGACTGAATTACAATATATAAAGTAGCCAGTTTATAAAAAGTGTTTAATGGGTAGGTGTGGTAGTAAGGCTTATAGTCCCAGCCCTCAGGTATCTGAAACAAGAGAATCAAAAAGTCGAGGCCATCCTGGGCTACATAAGAAGGCTTTTTCTCAGAAAAAAAAAAAAGTATTTAGCTACCACATTGATAAGCAGCACGTATTTGCAATCTAAAACGACCATTTTCCATATTCGTTCTACCTCCCCAACACTGCTGTGATGGTTGAACCTCATTCTCAACTTGACTGGATGGGAGATACAAGAGACTGACAAAATGCATTTCTTCTCGACTCTCCGAAGACATCTCCAGAGACAACCAGACCATGAGGGCTCTGACCTAACAAATGGGTCCTTCTGTGGATTCACAATATCATGGCATTATGGGAGGCAATAAAAAGAACCTAGTTGAATGTAGTAGTTCATCAGGAGCTTGCCTTTGGCTATACCTTGTTCTGGCCCCTTTCAATATCCTCTCTTTGCTTCCTGAACACCAGTAAGTGAAGAACATCCTTCACCACACAATCCCACTGCCATAATGTCCTCCTCAAGCTCACAGCACCAAGCTACCATGGACTGAACTGTCTGAAACCAAGGATCAAAAGAACTCAGGCCTGCAGTGGCTTTGTCCCATCTTTGGTCACAGAGATGGAAAGAGTTATTAGCACACTATTACCTACTTTATAGGTATCACCACTATCTTTTGAAGATGAAGGAAAAGACCATGAGGTTAAGTAACCTACTCTAGGCTAAACAGCAGGTGAATGGCAGAGCTGGGATTTCAGCCCAGGCAGGTTGGCTCCAAAGTCCCTGCTTCCAATCCCACTATTAGTGTCTGTTGATGTTAGCAATGAGTAGTGCTGATTATAAATGGGATTCTGTCCCCTCAAGTTAGTCTATTTTCCTTTCGTTATCTTAGGCCCCTTTAAAGTCTTATTAATATTACAAATTAGTCTCCAATGTGCTCTGAGATACAGGACTGGAATTAAGAAGTGTTTTTAATAATAAAGCAGTAGCCACCTCCCGTTCCTGGCAGAGAAGCAGTAAAAATTCACAAAAAGCTCAGAATAATCAGAGCTGGGATGTCCAGCTATCCCTTCCAGGTAGGGATCTCCTTCTCCACAGCCAAGAGCCAAAGATGCATATTATGTTGAAGTAAAATGGCACCTCCCCTAGATGTAGGCCCCCGTCCTCAAAAACATGACAACCTAATTAAAGGGATAAAACAAATATGCAGAATAAAAGCTGGAACAGATGACAGTATCTAATTAAGTGCTAAATTAATCTGAAACCAGACTGAACTTTTTAAAATTTCTCTTAGATGATTTAGAAAATACTTTTGGGTCTGCAGTGCCTCTGGGTCATAATTATGAACAGTAATTATTATTGTACTCCTCATGTCACAGTGTTCCAAGGTAAGTTTTTGCACATCTCAATTTGGCAAGCCTTTCCCCTCTCCAGTAATCCTGGATTTGTCTCTCAGTTCTCTCTTACACCCACATAAAGTGATTTTTTTTTTCAGATGGAGCTTTGCTGTGTTGCCATCGGCTACCAGCCCTGCACTGAGGAGTGCTGGTTGTTAGATGCACCATTAGGATGTTGTTAAGGACCCATTGTTACAACCCACAGAGCTCTTTATACCTGTCAGATACTGATGCCAACATCGACTGGGCTTCCTGGAGTTCCTGGTCTGTGTTTCTTTCGTGTATATCATGGATTTATGTGTGTCTGGATTTCTCTTTCTGTTTTGACATCGACATATAGACATTCAGAGTCAAGTGTGTGGATAACGTTTTGCTGTTTGTCTTTCCGGTGTGTTTGTTTGACCTTGCCCTCAGCTCTTTGGAAAGACGTTTCTTTCTCTTTTGTTCCTGATTGTAATTGTTGTAATTTTGCTTTTATGTTTTAGGAGCCCTTGAAACCACTGACATCCTCCCAGGAATACAAGGAATTATAAATAACTATTTTGCTCTGCCTTCCATGGCCTTGAGCAAATCCTTCACAGCTCTGGTCCTCTCTGGGAAATGTCACCTCCAGGATGCCTTCCAGCTCTAACACATTCTGATTCTCAGTAACAGGTCATTAAAAATCATAGTGAATAAGATGTTTGGACAATGTTTGGTATCTGAAGAGTGCACCAAAGATGTATTTGATATGGTCCCTCTTAGCTGTTACCAGTAAATAGAAATCAGTAGAGAGTGGAAACATTAATGTCACCAAGGTTTCTTCTGGTCCCTCTCTGTGGTGAGGACATGTTGGAAATAACTACTGAGCACCTACTTTGTTCAAGACAGGATGCTAGAAGTAGAGGGATGCAGAATACAATATTTAAGATTTACTCTCTTGCTTTCAAGCTTCAGAGGAAAACTCATGAGCAGAGAAAACGGAGGTTGGGGGGGGGCGGCGTGGGAAAGAAGAGAAATGGTAAGTGAAGACAGAGCTGGAAAGGTTAGCGTTTAACACCTAGGAACTACAAAGCCATCCACCCTGCCTGAAGGAAAGACACCCTAGGGCCAGGAACCCTGTGCCAGCTGTTTCATGGCATCTGCAGAAGAGAGATAGGGAGGGGGGTAAACAGCTCACCCTGCTGCAAGCGCCGTAATAACCCAGAACAATAACAATAACTTGCCACGTGAGTTCGCCCATCTTTCCAGGCTCTGCCAAGTTTACATGCCAGATGGCTCTCGCCTCTACATCTGATTTGCTGTAGGGCAGAACAGTATGCCCCATCTCAGGGCAGACCCACATCTGGCAGCCAGTTGGTGGGGTTCTGTCCCTATGAAACACGTGCCCTCACATCATAGTCCCCAGAGCAATTCTGTTTCTGTCAAGGTTTTTTCCTAATCTGTTTTTGTCTTCTTTACTTATTGCTAGGACTCCTGTTGGAATATCTGTCAGCCGCAGATCTACTCAAGTACCTTTATGTCAGAGGAAAGATTCTTACTGTGAAATATGAACAATAATCCTCTGTACCCTGTAGGGAAATCCTTGTATATAAAGGAAAAGGGGGAGTCCGGGGGACTGTGTCCCTAGAGTTAACTGCTTCCTCCTGCAAGATCTTGACACTGGTTTTATTTGGGGATGGTAACTCAATCCTGGGAAAGCTCTAACCACAGTTAATGGAAATGGTTGCCCCAAAGTGACCCCAGACCCCCCCCTCCTCTTAGGTGATTTAATTTGGGAACTGGGGATGACCTAGAACCAGTCAGTGGAACTTATGTGAAAGTCTGCAGGGAACAGATGGAAGAATCTGCCGGAAATATGTTTTCCCCCTGAGGAGGAGAAACTGAGAGCAATAGAGAGAATTTAAGAAAAAAGGCGGCTCCTCGACACAGAGTCCCTCCTAGGTGTTCTTAGGAACTTTACTCATAATGACCCGAGCTGGAACCCCACGGCAAATGATAAGATCATCCCATGGCTACCCTTTGAAGGAATTAACCAGTTCATCTAGGACCTGGTTAGTACTAACTAGAGAACTGCCAGAAAAGACTAAGACAGGTCCCAACCCAGTCCTGGCTTCTTGTGCCCCACGTGACCTCTCCCTCTATCTAGTGCACCTACCAGGTTGCCATTTACCATGATGTAAGGTACCTGCAGAGCCCTCAGTAGGGCCAGCACTATGCTTTTGAACCTCCTAAACTGAGAGCTTAAAAATAATAATAAGATAAATAAAAACTGTTTTCTTTCTTGAGTTTTAACACAGCCCTGCAATGATGCTTTCTTCCCTAGTCAATGAGGATAAACCCATTCCCGTTCCCGAGAAGGACCTAAGGATGGCCATACCTAGTTCTGGGACAGTGAACTACAAAGGAAATACCTAAGAGAAATTCTAGAAAGGTTTTCTTCCTTCTAAAAGGAAGAGCTGGTGAGGTGTCTCCATGGGTAAAAGGCATTTGCTACCAAGCCTGATGAAGCTGAGTTCAGTCACGAAGACAAGAACTTCCTCCTAAGAGTGTACGCTGAGCTCCACAAGCATACTGTGCCTCCTTGTCCCATCAACACAAATAAATCAAAGCATTCCCAAAAAAGAACCTTTTCAGGATTGGATGTAGCGCCTGGAGGCCTCCAACCTTTTGCTGCCATTCAAACAGCCTTATCAGAAAGAGAGAGAGAGAGAGAGAGAGAGAGAGAGAGAGAGAGAGAGAGAGAGAGAGAGAGAGCGAGCCTGGGTCCTGGTGCCATTACTTGCCACTGAAGTACACACTTGGAGTTGGGCATTTGGCTAGATCAGACAGCAGTACTCTACCTCATCAAGGCAATGAGTAATTCCTTGGACTAGTTGTGATCCAAAACTTACTAATAAATGTGCCCCACTATTGAAAAGTTTCCATCTCCAAGTTTTCGTCAGTCTTATTACAGATAAAAGCATCATTCCTATCATTTGTGTTTTCTTTTCACTAAGTGTTCAATATTTTCATGTTTATAAAATGTTGACTTCTGTATTTCTTTCATAAACTTCCCATTTATGTCTCTTGTCTTATTTTGGAGTTGTATTGGTGATTTTTTAAACATTTTTTTATCTTTCTTTTTTTATGATTTATTTATTAATTATATATACAGTGCTCTGTTTGCATGTATCCCTGCAGGCCAGAAGAGGGCAGCAGATCTCATGATAGATGGTTGTGAGCCACCATGTGGTTGCTGGGAATTGAACTCAGGACCTTTGGAAGAGCAGCCAGTGTTCTTAACCTCTGAGCCATCTCTCCAGCCCCATATTGGTGATTTTTAAGAGCTCTGAATACAATATTTGTGAACCCTTTGTGGATCTTCAATCTTGCAAACATTTTCTCCTGCCTAGAAGTTTCACACTTCAGACCATTTTTTTAACTTTCAAGGAGTCGAATCTACCCAGCTTTTCTGGTGTCTTAGTTAAGGTATGATATGAGGCCTTTTCATTCCAGTGTCATAGTTTCCTTATTTTTTCTATATTTTCTTCCAGCTCATAGATTTTACGGTATTTTTAATGTTTCATTTGTTCATTTTTGTCACTGTACAAGCCATATTGCAATGTTATCTCTTCAAGATGAAGTGAGTGTCTTCTCTAACACTGTTTCCCACTAACTGAGATGCCAATTTTCTTAAAGATGGATGTGGGTTTTTTTTTTCAATCATTTCTTGTGTATTTTGAGATTATACTATAATTACATCATTTACTCCCTCCAAACCTTCCCATAGACACCTTCTTGCTCTCTCTCAAATCTCTTTTTAAAACGGTTGTGTGTGTGTGTGTGTGTGTGTGTGTGTGTGCATCACCTGCTCAGTCTGTATAATGTTACTTGCATGTATATTTTCAAGGGTGACAATTTGGTATTTGTGGTGGTTTAAATGAGAATAGCCCCCATAGGCTCATATATTTGAATAGTTGGTTCCCAGTTGGTGGAACTGTTTAGAAAGGATTAAGGGGTGTGGCCAGGTTGGAGGAGGTGTGTCACTGGGGGCAGGCTTTGAGGTTTCCAAAGCTCTCTCTGCTTCATGTTTGTGGATCAGGATGTAAGCTCTCAGCTACTGCTGCAATGCCAAGCCTGTTGCTGTGCTCCCTACTGTGATGGTCATGCACTCTAACCCTCTAGAACCATAAGCCCCCAAACTAAACATTCTTTTATAAATTGCCGTGGTTGTAGTGTTTTATCACAGCATTAAAAAAATAAGTAAAGCAGTATTAGATAACCAATTAGTGTGCCATTTTTATCACATTAACTAAAGGCTCATCAATTGACCTACCCATTTCTCTACTCTCTGCCCTATATTAATCTATTTGTTAGTGTTAGAAGTAACTCAATCCTGCTTGAATTCTTTTAACTTTTCTCCCATATTTTGATGTGTTTCTTAGTAATTCTCATGCTCTTTTCTTCCCAGATTAGTTTTACAATAAGTCTACCAAACGTGGGTGGGGCTTTATTCGGCTTGCACTAAATTTGTAGACTGTTAGGTGAGGGCTGCCCTCTTACATTGCTGGCCAACTCTGCTAGGACGTATCTCTTCATTTGTTCAGGGTTTCATTTCTTGCTTGTGCAACGGACTCACTGTCTTTTTTATCAATTTTCTAAAATGTGTAAGTGTGTGTATGTGTGTGCATGCATGTGACAAGTGAATGCACATTCCAGAAGAGGGTGTTGGGTTCCTTTGTGAGCCACCCCTGTGGATGCTGGGAACCAAACTCAGGTCCTCTGCAAGAGCAGTACGAGTGCCTAACTGCTCCCCAGCTCCTTGGAGTCTTTGCATGGTTGTTTTCTTTGTTTTTTGTTTTTGTCTTGTTCATTTTGTTTCAGTGATTGTTGTTGACAGTGTTGTTGACATTTTATACATTCTGTTGTTATCGTGAAAGTAATTTGGAATCCTTTTCATTTTCCCAGTGGCTATGGCTAGCATATAGAAAAGCTACTGACTTGCATGTTGGTTTTGTGTCTTGTCATCTCCCTGGCCTCCCTCAGACGCTTTGCTGCTTCCTAGTTCAAAGGCCATGTAAAATGCCACCCTCCATTTTGGCTTCATACATTGGACCTTGCAGCTTTTTAACCTGTTACTAATATTATCACATGTTCCCCTTTCTCCCAGACTTTTCCTGGGAGATGTTTTCCCACAGCTTTCTTTCCAAACAGTATAAGTGAGCAAGGCACTGCTGTTTTATTTTTTTAACAGAATTGTTGAAAATCAATTTTTTTAAAGCATTTATTCAATCATTTTTTTTTTTCAATAAATACTTGCTTGATTCAGCAGGGAGCAGGGAGTAGGGCCAGTTCAGATCCCTGCATCCCTGGGACTCATGTGCTAGTGAGTGGACTGACCTGCCCGCTGTGCTTGGGTTAATCCTTGTCTGCACAGTTGACACTTTCTCTGTCTGTGTGTTTTCCTCTACCTCTTCATTTGTCTTTTCCTGGGTTGGGGTTGTCCCTCTTTAACAGTCTGGAAATTACACATCTCATTTCCATTTTCCTGAGAGTTGGTATTAAATTTTGACAGGTAAGATTTAAATCTGCTAGCCATTCCTGTAGCTGGAGCTCACACCACAATCCTCCACAAGGAAGAAAAGCCCCTGGACTCTGAGTGGGCACACTGGCTCTTGTTCCCTAATCACAGTGGCAAAAAAACGCAATGCTCTGGGTCCCCATGGCCTGGGTTGAGCTGGATAATTCTCACATCAGTAGTTCTACCTGAATGAAAGAGAAAGAGAAGAGTCAGAAGGAGGGGGGAGGGAGGAAGAGGGGAGAAAGAGAAGGGGGGAGGAAAGTCAGGAGATGTGGAGGGGAGAGGAGGGAGGAGAAGGAGGGAGGGAGTGTGGACTTTTCTGAGAGAAAAGAACAGAAAAAAAAGGAAGCAAAAATCATACAGAAAAAAAAAATGTACAGCAGGGAACATCACGGTCCACCACAGTAGATGAAATTCATTTTCTCTGAAATAACCTCAGATATATGTGTTTGAAGCTGTTCCTCTCTCCAGGACGTGTGTGTGTGTGTGTGTGTGTGTGTGTGTGTGTGTGTGTGTGTGTGTATCTCCGTTCTGCTGATTTTCAATGGCTCTTTTAAAATAAATGGTCCTTATTATCCCTCTAGTCTGTAGAAATATTTCTCCTAGTTTTCCCTTACTCCTTACCTCTATCTAGTCTCTGGCTCTGGAATTCCTGGTCAATTGGCATCTGGGCCTTCCAGGATTGGTCGGGTTGATTCTTTCTTTTGTATTAATGTTCCCTGAGTGCTCTGTCTCCTTGCAGCTCTCCTCCAGATCCTGACAGCCTCTCTGAGCTTTGTCTTACAGATTGCTCTTGTCACCTGTCCTAATGCGCGGTCCCTTCCTTGACCCTTTCAGATCAGATTTTGAATAAGAGTAACAAAAAGTAGTTGTTTCCCGGTTCTAAGTTTCCACAGAATTTTTTTTTTTTTTTTCAGAGCTGAGGATTGAACCCAGGGCCTTGCACTTGCTAGGCAAACGCTCTACCACTGAGCTAAATCCCCAACTAATCTTTTTTTTTTTTAATTGTTTAATTTAATACAATTAACTCACAGGTGTTTCCTACTTTTTATTTCCGGAGTTGTCTCTTTTCTTTCAAGATAGCAGTTCAGGCAATTGTGTTGTCTGGTTTCTAAAATGTTTCTTTCCTGGTAGGATTCTCTGAGAGATCTGCCCTGACACAGAAGCTTGGGCATGACGAGGGCATGAGGGTCCATTCTCCTGAGGGCCAAAGTCAGAGGGCTCTAGGCAGGCAGGGAATTTCCCCGACTCCCTGAGACAGTCTTTCCTTCTGGTTTCTTTTGCCTCTGTGTGTTTTTGTGAAGTCTAAACCATCCTGTCCCTGGAGGAGGCCTCCCTGAGGGGTATTCTTCCTCCTGGTGCTTTGTGGCAGCGTGCTGTCCTGCTAGGCGGCAGTGTGAGTTACTAACAGGCCCTTCCAGTCTGGAATTTGCTCAGTTCTTCTAAGTCCTCATCCATTGCCCAGAATCTCCTTCCCGTTCAAGCTGTCTGCTGAGGCTAACCTTGGAGGATCTTCTCCTGGGTGAGTGTGTGATAGGAAGTCACAACATGCCCACACGGTTGGGCATGCCCGGTGGACCCCCTAGTTATTTCCGGTTCAAAATAGCCATATCCGGGTCAAAACATCTCGAGTGACTAGGACTCCATGGCTTTGCATGGTTGTGTAAAGTGTGCGTGGCCATGTAATCTACGCGCATGCGTGGAGTAGCCACATGAGGTCCTGTACGCATGTGCGGCCCACTCTTTAAAAAGCTGGCGCCATTTTGCACAGGTCTCTTCTCTTCTTCTCCTCTCTTCCTTTTCTCTTAACCACGTGTGTGTTTCCCACAGGCCTGTCACGTCTGTCTCTTCCTATCCTATATTAATAAACAGCTCTTCTGTGGATTTGTGGTGTTCAGGACGTTTTCTCGCAGGGTAAGAGCGCCAAATAACTAACAGTGTGGCCTGGTGGTTTTTTGGTTCTGACCCGTCCTCTTCCCTTGAAGAGGGACTATGTTCATCTGGAGTCTTTCACTGCATTGAAAGAATTGGAGAGAATCAAAGTCGTCGTCATCCCCTCCACCCCTCACCCCACCACCACACCCCTACACACACACACACACACACACACACTCACACACACACACACACACTCACACACACACACACACACACACATACATACACTCTGACCCATTCTCGTAAGTGTTTGGAATTCCTTGCACAGTTCCCTTATATACCGAATCCCTCATGGAGCATCACTAAGTGTGTTTTCTAGAATCTGATTTATATGCAGGGGTAATGTGAACTTTTAATATACATTGTCAGATACTGTGTCATTTTCTACACAGTTCTTTATTTAATGCAGTCTAATTCTCTCAAAAACAAAAATCTCTGAGCCTTAGGTGGGGAGGGAAATTAAAGAACGGTGGGCAGAGAGCCTGCAGGAGTCACAGATCTGGTAAGAAACAGACCCAAACCCAGACCTTGCCAGTCTCAAAACCCAAGCACATCAAATGCTCTGTAGACTATCTCCAAGAAAATGAGCAGATGGTTTCATTTTAATATAAATCTGTAAACTGAGTGTTGGTTGAAATAAGCAAGCAAAAAATATCTGCTGTGTTATAGTTTAATCTTTTGCAATAAATTTAATCACGTCTACAAACAAAATCTCCAATTGTGTTTTGAAGAAGTTGAAGCATACAGATTATTGGAAATTAAAAAATAAACTAACTCTCTCTCTCTCTCTCTCTCTCTCTCTCTCTCTCTCTCTCTCTCTCTCCCTCCTATACCTCCTCTAGTCTTCCCTCCCTCCCTGTCCCTAAAATGCTTTTTTTGGACACATCTTTCCCATGACTTTCTTAGGACAGGCCCCTCTCCCAACTCCAGTAGTAAATGTACTCCCTGGGCAGCACTCCTGAGATATCATCTAAATCGGATCTCCTCCTCCTCGTCTGTTATCTAATCCAACATTCCACTTTGAAGCACATCTTGTAACTATTTTGTTTACTGTTAGATGTTTTTGGTTTTGTCAGTCTCCCCACTAAATTGTAGGCTCCAGGAATGAGTCCAAGTTCCTTACATCAGCCCTTCTTAGACTGTTAGTTAACCCTCGCTGTTAGTAGGAAGTAGAGGGAAGAACTCTTCCCCCAAACCAGGAAACCATCAAAGTTAGGAAAGGAAAAGAACTGTGAAATCAGATAGCCTAGGAGATGCTGACATAGTCTGCTTTCGTAAATAACCCAGAATTAAATAATGAACCACAGACGCCATTCTCTACCCTCTGCAAATTATCTCCTGGAGAAAATCCTTCCCAGATGCCTGCTGAGACCCTGACCAAAGATGACAGATGTAAAGGTGGCACCTTGGTGGATCACACTGATTGAACCAAAACGGCCAAATGATCTCTTTCAGACAAATCCTATTAACCAAATCAGAGCTGCTAGTCTGGGGAAGTTTGCCAAGGCTCCCAAAGGAGCCCAGGATTCTCTACAGATCAAGAAGGATACAGATGTATTTGGTCCAAGAGTGTGTTAAGAGAACCAACAGGAGGAAGAAATGATTCCATCTGGAGGGGGAGCTACAGAAACTCTGAGGACCTTTGGTAGCTTTGGAGTTGAGGAATTCAGCCCTGTGGGGGTTCCACAACCATCTCTGCTCCTGAGCTTTGTAAGACAAATTCTCCTTTTGTCTAAAGCAGCTTGAGCAAATTCTGACCAAATGGCTCCTGAATGTTCTCCTCCTCCTTCTTTTTCCCTGCCCCTCCTGTGGGGGAGGGGCAGAGTGGGGGCGGCCAGGGGGACAGAAAGGTTACTTATTTCATCCAAAGGCCTTCCTGTTTATGTATGGAGGTAATCAAATGCTACTTTTGCACTCAGATCAGCTCTTAGGCACAAATCTAAGTGACTTCTGAGATGCACTTGAGGATCTTTGGTCCTCTCCCAAACTCCCTCACTGATAACATTGCTATGGGTTAGTTATTAGATACCTCTGAGCAGAGCCCATCCCTGTTGGTATTGAGTTCTCACCGTGTACAGGATCCTGCAGGAGAGGAACCCAGCTCACACTGCTCTGGCATACATAAATTGAATGGGAACATGTGGGCTGGAGGGTGAGGGGAGGCATCTACTCAGATATCCTGAACTTCACCAGTTTGAGTTAAATTAGTCCCAATCACAGGTGAGCTGTAGGATAACAGTCATGAGGAATTGAGGATTTCTAAACTGGGTGATAGGCTCAACATCAGTCTTAGCTTATATGAGCATTAATGCCACCTGACCAGGTCTGTCCAAATGAAGAGGAGGAAAGGTCTATATGCTCAAGAGAAATGAGAGGCGTAGTGGGGGATGGAAGAAAATTGCTAGACAGAAAAGTGCAGCTGTGTAGATCTCTTGCTTTCTCCTGTCCCTGCCCTTGCTCAGTTTCACAAGTCTTATTGCCATCCTGACATTCACTAAATTATGATTTAAAATTCATTCACGCAGAAGAACTCACGGCTTATCTGTAAAATTTGAAAAAGCAAATTTAATTTCTTTCCTCAGGAAAAAAAAAAAGCTGCAGTCTTATAAATACAACCGAGCGACTGTTGGTGTGTGCTTGGGAGTGGAGCGAGCATATGCATGGCTTTAATATCCACTCTCTTTACCCTGGAGGTCAGCCTCCAACAGGACCCAACAGGCTGTCCTGTGAGCTTCTCAAAACACCACACTAGTGAGCTGCCAACATCTGCACAAACAACCCTGTGAGATGGGGACATGGTAGCTGCTCCCTTTGCAAAGGAGAAGAGTGAGGTTTGAGGAAAGGGGCCAGGAGTTTCCCCAGTGGCACAGTAAACCCACAGAATGGGCCCCAAGCTCTGAGCTACCTGGACCTGATCCCGTGAGCTAAGGTTACCATCTTCTTTCTTTTTTTTAAATATTTATTTATTTATTATGTATACAGTATTCTGCTTGCATGTATGTCTGCACACTAGAAGAGGGCCACAGATCTCATTACAGATGGTTGTGAGCCACCATGTGGTTGCTGGGAATTGAACTCAGGACCTCAGGAAGAGCAGCCAGTGCTCTTAACCTCTGCGCCATCTCTCCAGCCCTAAGGTTACCATCTTAAATGAACCTCTGCCACACAGTCCACTCTTAGATCTAACATGGTAGGGGCTAGAAAAGAAGCAGAAATGTCATCAATGGAGATAGACTTTAGCCATACCATATACAACGTCCATGTGCATATATCTAAGGCAACTCTACTTTTTCCACATGGTTCATGAACAAAGGTTTTAGGAAAAATCTCCAGAAGTGCTGTCTTCCTAATGTACATGAGTGGCACACTATTCCATGTGAATGTGGGGCCCAAGGAGTTATTTCTGTATACGATTCTTAATTTAGCACAGGATAGAAATCTAATTGGAACTGTTTAGATCCACATCTGGAATTTTCCAATGAATAACCTATTGCCTAATTGGCCCCTTGAGTTAGCAAGTGGTTGCTATTTTGATGACTGAGTTTTCCTATCTGTAACAATGTTTTTGTTGCACTTAGTTCAACATTCTTTTTAAATTTAATTTTTAATTAATATTGTTCTTATTTTGCACAAGGAACAATGCTAGATATCAAGCAAAGGAAGGAAGGAGTGAGGGACCAGAGAGTAAAGATAAATGGTGTGCGGGCTGGGGGGTGTACCTTTGTTGATAAGAATGTTTTGCCTAGCATACATGAAGCCCTAAGTCTGCTCCCCAGCACTTCATTGGGACTCACACTATGAAAGAGGCAAGAGAATAATAAGTTCAAGGTCATCCTTGGCTATGTAGAGTTTGAGGTCAGCCTGAGAGATACATGAAATCTTGTCTTAAAAAAAAAAAAAAAAAAATCCCAGGCATTGTATAAGCCAGGGAGGTCATAATGGGGGAACCCACAGAGACAGCTGACCTGAGCTCCTGGGAGCTCATGGACTCTGGACCAACAGTTAGGGAGCCTGCATGGGACCAAGCTAGGCCCTCTGCGTGTGTGACAGTTGTGCAGCTTGGTCTCTTTGTAAGGCTCCTAGCAGTGGGATCAGGACCTGGCCCTGGCACTTAGCTGGCTTTTGGGATCCTGTTCCTTTGGGAACCTGTTCCCCATGCTGGATTGCCTTGCCCAGCCTTGACACAAGGGGAGGAGCTTGGTCCTGCCTCAACTTGAGGTGCCGTGCTTTGTTCAAGCCCATGGGAGGCCTGCCCCTTTCGAAATGGAGATGGAGGAGGAGTAGAAGGGGAGGGGTGTAGATGGGAGGGAGGGAGTAGGAGGAGAGGAGGGAGGGGAAACTGTGGTCGGTATATAAAATAAATTTTTAAAATGATATTTAAATAAGATAAAAATTCCAGGAGATAAATAATAAATGTACAGTTTTCTGTTCCCAGAAACATGGGTGCTATTTGTATAAACAACAACCAAAATTGGACACTGAGCCAACGATATCAGGATGCTGAGAAAAAGACAATAAATGGTGTGAGCTGGCCAGAGACAAAGGAGAGTAATTACACAGCTTCAAGAAGGGGCATTTGAAGGAATGTACATCACGGAAGAAGGAATAAAGTGTGAGGGGGTGAAGGAGAGCTGAGCACCCTGGAAGGACGAAACAGCACATCAAAGATGGATGAGAGCAGAAAGGCCAAGGAGGAATAAGTTAAGTGTGGGTTGGGGCGAGATTGTGAATGACTTTGGACTTAGCTTCCCAGGCAGTGGGGAGCACCAAAGGCTTTTCAGTAAGAGAATCAAGTGCTCCCCTGACAGCCCAAAATACCTGGGGTACTTCTAAAGGAGAGCTGAATCACTTTCTTATTTAAATCACTGTATTCGGGGAATATATCAGTTAGCCTTCCCTTATCACAGAAATGCCCTCATTTTACAAAGGAACCCGGAGCTCAGAGAGGACAGCAACTTAGCCAGCATCATGTTGTACCATTCTGTGGCAGAACCAGGATCAGACGAGAAGATCATGCCTTAGCATTTCCACTGCCCCAAAGGTGTGATGATGATATTGATGATGGAGGGGGACTTGGAGGGCAACGGTGGAGGTTATTTGAGGCAGGATGCCTTTTGGGATATTATTTCATACTTCCCCCTCCCCTGTACATTTTCTGTTTTTAATGGAACATGGAACAGATTATCCACACAATCACTTTAATCAATTATCTGTAGTTGATAAACTTCCCTGCGACTTAATTAGCCAGGTTGTTTCCCAGAATAACAACACCATAGCATCATCTGAAAGTCATCTCAGAGAGATAGAACAATTCATTAACAATCACTAATTTCTACAGGGTTGAAGGATGTGCAGTCTTCATTCGGAGAACGAGGAAGCCACGCATAATGGCTTTCACAGTCTTGGCTTGTCACACTCAGTGTCCACAGGATGACTCACGTTGCCAAAGCCCGAGTTTAATTAACATGCTTATTCTGTCCCGCTACCTCCATTCTAACAAATTAAATGTTTAAACAGCCAGTGCAAACATTTAGATCTGAGTCAAAATTGTTTGCACTCTGCCAGTTTAGGCATTTAATTTATTATAATCCTTCCCATAATACATGCCTTGAAAGTCTTTTTTTTTTTTTTTTGCACAGAAAAATGCTGTTAGTATTTCAACTGATGATATTGAATCTGATATCATCAGAATGTGATGTGAGAACTAATTTGGACTGCAGACGAGGGTGATCAATGAGATAATAAGCGGATCCTCATCTGTCCTGACTTCCTCAATTGACCAGGTGATAGCAAAGACAGGTGCCACCTCAGGGCCTGCCTTCTGCCCCATGAATCTCCGCTGCAGCTGAGGCTGGCTCCAGCCTGAAGAAATGGGAATCTTGCAAGGCTCGGAGCTATTTCATCTTAAAAGTCCTCATGGATCCTGACCTCTTCCTCCCTGCAGATATTTTTTCAGAATATAGGAATGTGCTAGGTTTCCACTATTTCCCCTTTCCGGGGGGTTAAAGAAAGTAAAAACGCACTGGTAAGAAAAACTGTAACAAAAGCTCCATTGAAACAATGCTGAGCAGAATGAGCGAGGCTTCAGGCTTGCAACCAAAGACAATGAGGCAGACAGTCCAGAAGAATGACCTTCTGTGGTTCCAGGTGACCACAAGGTGGCAGTGAAGGTCTACTGCGCCTGCCTAGTGGCACCCCCACCCTCCACCCCAACCCCCAACTCCGACCTCCAGGATAACCTACCTCCTCCCCACCAACTCACTGGAAAACACACAGACATTGTCTGATCCAAAGAGGTTGTGTGTGTGTGTGTGTGTGTGTGTGTGTGTGTGTGTGTGTGTGTGTGTGTGTCCCACAGTCCGCAAGTGAAGGTCAGAGGACAACTTTGTAGGGTCAGTTCTCTTCTTCCTCCTAAGTGGGTTGTGGGGATGGAGAGGAGATTGAGAGGTTTGTATGGCAAGCATCTTTACCTACTGAGCCGTTTCGACAGCCCACTTTTACATTTTAATAAAAAAAAATATCTTTCTGTTGTGTTGCAAATGGCTGGAAAATGGCTGGAACTGCCTCAAAAGCTCTTGTTTGAAGAAAATGTGTTGAGACAAAGAGAAAATTATTAAAGACGATGGGTATGCGAACTCATTAAATCTCAGCTTCCTTGATGATAGAAAGCAGGGCTGTTATCCCTGACATTTCTGGCAGTGATCTTTCCAGGTGGAGAAGAATGGGTCCACATCATCCAGCCAAGGAGAGGATGAGAGTCCACAATCAGCGATTGTTCTGTCGCTGTGTGCTAATCAAGGTCACTCAAAACTGAAACCCTGGCTCTCTCGGCTTCCATTTCCTGCTTGGAAACCATTCAAGATCTTCCCCAAAGTGTTCCAGGTTGTTTGTACCTGAAGATTGTGCTTCGCAGAGTCCAGCCCAGTCAGATTCCACAGTGAGGCTCTATCTACCCAAAGACTGGCTGGTGGGAAAGAGGAGGAAATAGTTGAATTCTGCCAATTTGTTATATTTCAATGCAATCAGTTGTGATCAATGCAGCTTTGCTTTTAGTTGGTTTGGTTTTTTGTTTTGTTTTGTTTTGTTTTTCCAGGTAGTGTGGGTAATTTAAACCCAGGAGAGGATGTTCTGTGAGAGCCTGGTCTAGGTAGGAACTAGGCATTCAGAAGAGCCCTCCTAAATAAGAATGGATGTGCAACCACATCACACAATTGCTGCTTAAACATTGGGAGAGTGAACTGAGAAATAAAATATAAAAGCCTTTCCCACTGAATATCTGTGCTGAGGCATTTTTAATGTTTTTAATGCTGGGAGGGTTGTGATTAGATAAAGTGTTCCTTTGCTGTTTCAAATCACATTTTAGAAAGTTAATCATAAGTAGCATTATGATTGAGAATTCACTATGAGCCAGACAATAGGTTACACGCTTGATATCAATCAACTCTTATTGAATACAACCTTAGTAAAGAAAAAACTGGCCATTTCCTTTAGTTTATAGGTGCCCAAACTGAGATCTAGAAAGAAAGCTGGCAAGCTAGACTAACTTAACTGTTAAGCACTTCACTCAAGTGAGAGAAGAAAATGCCTGATTGAGGAAGATGCCCGAGGTCACACCTAACATACCAGACTCACAGTCATAGCCCCTCAAGGCAATGTGGTCCTAACTCCAATTCTACTTTTAATATTTAATGACTAGTGAAGATGAGCCTCTTCTTCGCTGGACCTAAGGAATTTAATTCATTTAATATTAATAAAACAAAGCCAATTCATTAAAATTTGCAGTGGGTTCCTTATGGTGGAGAGGACAGGAGGGTTCAGGACAATTAGGGTAGCTCTCAGCTTCCATGCAGTTAGCTTGAGGTGGCTGCTGGTCCCAGGCTCTGCTTCAAGTTCATCAAGGAGATCCCACACTTTGGGAGTTAAGGAATCCACCCATTAGCCCTAGCCACCATTTCAGAGCCTTCCCTCTTGTCTTAATTCTCAGGACACACAGAGAATGGCCAACTTTTTCTTCTGATGCGCTGCCAGAGAAATTCGTAATTCTGAGGCTGAACTTGAAGATTCCCACTCCCCTCCCCCACCTCTCTCTTTGGCCAAGATATGACTTCAAAAAGCCATCTAATCAGAAGAGGGAGCATCACTGAAACCAATGAACTCAAGAAATAACAAAATATTAGCAACCATGGCTCCTCTGGTGAACCCTCACTAGAGTACAAAGGGGTTGATCCATGTCAGCTCATTCTACAGTTCAGAGGACAGGTAGAGACCAGGGGGACTGGAGAGTGACTCACCAAAGCTGTGCAGCAACATAGCATAGGGCTGTGATTTGGATCTACTGTGCTGGGCTTATTTGTCAAATCTCTGCTCTGCCTCCCTAACTTCAACTGATAGGAGAAATTCAGGGCATGAACCTTGTTATCTTTTTCAATTTTTTAGTCAATAATTAGTTCAGTTTTCAATGCCATTGCTTGACAGAGGATCTCACTACACGGCCCTAGCTGGCTTAGACTCTCATGTATCCTAGGCTGGCCTCACACTTGTAGCCATCCACCTGCCTCTCCTCAGTGCTAGAATTACAAACATGCACCACTACCACCTTATATCTTAAGTGAAGTTTAGAACTTAAACACCACCACCCCCAAGGTCCACCATGGTCACCATGTTGGCACTATTGAGAGGTGGTGAAACTTTTAGGAGACAATCTGCACAGTAGGCCTTTGATCAGTGGAGCAAGCTCTTGAAGGAGACTGTGACAGCTCTATCCCATTGTCTTCCTGACCATGAGGGGAGCAACTCCTGCCGAGATATGCTGTCTGGCCCCAAAGCAGTAGCACCAATTGAACTGAAACTTCAGAGCTGTGAGTCAAAATAAACTTTAGAATAACTCTTAGAAGTTAATTTTCTTAAGCATTTTATTATGGTGATGAAAAGCTGACAAACACACTTGGAGTAGTGCCATTCTGATTGGTTAGTCTACTTTTCTATTGCTCTAATGAAACACCAGGACCAAGGCAACCTGGAGAAGGAAGAGTTTATCTGGGGCTTACAGTTCCAGAGGGACAAGAGTCCATCACCATCATGGTAGATGAATAGTGGCGGCAGGCAGGCAGGCATGGCACTGAGGTGCCAGCTGTTGAGAGCTCACGTCTTGATCCACAAGCAGGAGGCAGAGAGCACACCAGGAATGTCAGGAGTCTCTTGAAACTTCAAGTCCACATCAGAGACACATCTCCTCCAACAAGCCACACCTCCTGATCCTTCCCAAACAGTTCCGCCAACTGGGGACCAAGTATTCAAATACATGAGCCTATGGGGGCCTTTCTCATTCACACCATCACACTAGACAAACTACTAAAATAAGAGTTACCATTGAGTCACCTGAGCCTGGCAAGTATGTGTGTGGGGGGAGGTATATGTGTGTAGGGCTTTCATGCCTGTACATTTGTGGGGGGTTGGGGAGGCATATACGCATGGGTACATGTGTGCGACCTTGTGTGGAGACTAGAAGTTGATATCCAGTGTCTTTATTGAGAGCTATCCACATTATAATTTGAAGCAGGGTCTCTCACTTGAATTCACAACTTAATGTTTCAGTTAGTCTAGCTAGCCAGCTTTCTCTGAGGATCCCCTGTCTCTGCCTCCTGTGTTCTGGGATATTATAAGTAGACCACCTAATCTACCCATCATTTCCATGAGTGCTGGAGAGCCAAACAGAGGGGACAGGGAAACAGTAAGTTGTGAAGCAGCAGATGAGCTGACAGCCATGACTGTCCTGTTCATTGTGCTGGAGCTCTGCACCCACCAGGAGCTTCTTGCATTTTCCATTCTGCATTCTGCATCTGACCTCTGTTTTATCTTCAGTGTGTTAGTATTACACATTTATATTTTGCCAGTTATCTCTTCTATTAACCCGGGCACACTGCAAAATGACTTGTCATTAATAACGCAAACTGGCTTTTTCGGTTTAGACAGCAAGGAAGATATGGAGTTGAAGGAACCACATTATCTAATGCATTTTCAAAGAGATTTGCTTGGAGAGAGCGTTTGTTAGAAATACCTAAGCAGAGAATATCAAATCTTTGGCAAAATATATATTAGAAATATTCTTAGAAGACTTTCAGGGATTAGCCTCGACCTGCATGCATTGCCTCAAAATTTCTGACAAAATTTTAACAGCCACCGTTTATAACCATACTCATAAATGCCAGTGCCCAAATCACAAATGCCAACCTAGTAGGCGTGTCTGAGGGTACGTCTGTCAGCAAATATTTTTCCCTTTATTGCTTGGTCTGTGTGCTTGCTTTTTTTAAAAAGATAAGCACAGAATTTTAGAACTAGGAGGAACCTGAAAGATTATGTCCATCCTACTCTTGTGTTTGCAGAATGAAGAAATTGGGCTCGAGTCCAGGAGTGTTCCCAAGGTCGTATACTACCACACAAACTGGACTCAGCCACATGACCCTTAACCCCTGAGCTTCTCTGGGTGTACTGTCACTCTCCACAGAATGGGAGAGGGAGGTGCAGAGGTCCCTGTTATTAATCAGATATGGCTGAGCCTAGAGATAATACTCCATAGCCCCATAATCAGAAATGGCAAACACCCCCAAAAGGAGAGCAGCAAGGGGGCCCTGACCTGGTCATTAACACCCTAGGGACAGAAATTCACAGAGATCATCATCTGTTTGTGGTTTGTTGTCCTTGCTGTTGTTGATGGTGGTTGGGTGGGTTTGGTGTTCTTTTTTCAAACTACTATTTTTAACTTATTCATACGAAGGTCCGAGGACAACTTGAAAGGTTATTGATTCTCCCTTTCCACTCTGTGAAGGGAATCAAATCAAGTCATTCATAGGAAAGCCTGATTCATAGGAAAGCCATCTTGCTAACCCTGTCTTTTTATTTTATTTTATTATTTTTTCTTTTTTGAAAGAGGGTCTCAAGTAACCTATGTTAGCCTTGTTAATCCTACTGGCAAGAATAAGACCACTACTACAATTTTTGAGACAAAGTCGAAGCAAGCTTTATCAAATACTGGCCAGGTCCATACCCAGGATTCCTAGAGAATGGCCATGGATTACATTAATCCAGTGCTTACAAAGGCAAAACCCATAAGGCTAGATACTTCCCACCTTCATCCAATCAGGGGCAAGCATACATCCTGACATACTTCTTGCCTACATACCTCCTGCTATGTGTGATCAAGCATATCCTGTGAAGTTGGGGCAACCAACCTTGTTTACAAAAGTGAAAACATGTGGCTTGTTGTCTTACATGAACAACAGACCTCAGCATTCCAGGAAGTTATCTGTCTTTGGACAAGTGGGGCTTACAGGTGAGAGGCATTTTTGTTTCATAGATCTCTTAAGCACAGTCATTCTGACTTAAAACATAACATTAGCCCTCATACCCTCTAGTCCCCTTTATTTCAGGGGATCAACTTGAACTTTGATTCTACTGCTTCCATGTCTCAGGTGCTGGGATTGCAGATATGGGCTACTGTGCCTAATGTAAAGTTACTTTTCCATTCTGGCAGGGCAGTGGTGGTGCACACCTTTAATCCCAGCACTGGGGAGGCAGAGGCAGGCGGATCTCTGTGAGTTCGAGGCCAGCCTGGTCTACAGAGCAAGAGCCAGGAAAGGCGCAAAGCTACACAGAGAAACCCTGTCTCGAAAAACAAAAAACAACAACAACAACAAAAAGTAACTTTTCCATTCCTATGATGAAACATCATGACAGAGGTAATTTAGAGAAAGAAGGGTTTCTTTGCGGCTTATGGTTACAGCAGGATAAGAATATGTCATCACCATGGTGAGGAAACAGCAGCAGGCCTGCAGGGTGACTGGAGCAGCAAGCTAGAGCTCACATCTTAAACCACAGTAGGTAGCAGAGAGTGCATCACAATGTCCTGAGACTTGAACTCTGTTTTTGTTTGTGTTTGTGTTTGGTTTGGTTTGGGGTTATTGTTTTTGGTGTTTGTTTGTTTGTAAATTGGTTAGTTGGTTGTTTTTTGAGACAAGTACCCCTAGCTGTCCTGGAATGACATAGACCAGGCTGGCCCTGGAACTCACAGATCCACTTACCTCTGCCTCTAGCATGCTGGTATTAACAGCATGTACTACCATGACCAGCCCTAGACTTTAAAGTCTAAGTGACATACTTCTTCCAGCAAAGCCATATCTCCTAAGCCTCCCCAAATAACCAGCTGTGGACCAAGTATTTAAATGCCCGAGACTCTGGGAGACATCTCATTCTCTACCAAGACAAACCACCACACCTAGCCTATGTGCTGCTGGGATTGAACACAGGGCCTTGTGCAGCCCTGTTTATTTTATTATTTGAGACAGAGTCTCACCATGTGACAAGACAAACCTTCCCTTCACCTCCCAAGTGCCAGATCACCACACCCAGTTTATGCAGTACCAGAAGTTGAACACAGGGCTTTTTACATGCTAGATAAGAATTCTACAAACTGAGCTATATCCCCAGCCCAAAGAATAGCCCTTTATAGAGACATCACCAAGTCCCTAAGAAGGCTACAGGAAAGAACAGGATGTGGAGTCATTCAAGCCTTGAGTATGAGCTCCCAGATGGATGCCTTTGCCTTTGACAGTCACCTTCTTTCACGTCTTTAAAACCTCACTGCTCCCTCTGCACATTCAGACATTCTTGTTTGCTAGGCAATGTTGCGAATTAGTGCATTTTAATACCATGGCTTCCATTCATAAATATTTTTAATGCAATCAGTAACTGACCAACCAACAACAATCTGTACCTTTTCCAAGGGCATGAATAACAAACTCAGTTCAACAGGGCCAGAGCCTGGATTCCTGCATCCAGAAGTGGTTGCAAATTATGTAGCAGCAGCAAAGACTATCCAGTTCAATTTGTTTTAATGCCACTAACCAGCTGCTTTGCCTATGTCTGCTCAAGCTCAGGTCAACCCATCTATGCCAAGGGAAACACTACTGCTATTGTAAACAGAGACCTACGACTGGCAGAGGGGAGGCGGCAAGTGACCTTCATCACTGTCTGAACCCTGAGTATAAAGAGTGGGCAAGCAAAGCAGTCTTCCCTGGGCAAGCTGGACAAAGCCGGCCAAGGGTTGGAAGACAGACAAAAGACAGATGCCCTTCCAGACAGCATGCACTCTCCAGGAACTGCTAAAAGCTCAGCTTACCAAGGAGGACCCAAAGACAGCTAAGGTCTTTTAGGGACATGTCTGCTAACAGCACAACTATGTAAAATACTGGCTGGACTGAAACTGAGCTACAGAGCAGGTCTAAAGGGAGAGAATCAAATGGATAAGGGACCAACAGAGGAGCTAGGGAGGTGGCTCAGTGGGCAAAGTGTCTGCCAAAAGCTTGAAGACCTGAGTTCAAATCCCTTGAACCGACATCAAGCCAGGCATGGTAGCATATTTCTGTAATCCTGGTGCTTCTGCTGGAGAATCCCCAGAATGTCACTAGCCAGCTAGCAAGGCAGGTATACACAACAGCAAACAACCAGGATGAAAGACGAGGGCTGACACCCGCGGTTTCTCTGACCTCCATATACTTACACACACACACACACACACACACACACACACACACACACACACAGACAGAGAGAGAGAGAGAGACAGAGACAGAGACAGACAGAGACAGAGACAGAGACACAGAGACAGATAAGAGAAAGAAACAGAGAGAAACAGAGACAGAGAGAGAGCCCAGAGAAAGAAAGAGAGAGAGAGAGAGAGAGAGAGAGAGCCCCCCCAAAAGGTGCTTAAGATCCAGATAAAAGGTTCAAGTGTCAAGAGCAGACTTCAGATGGTTGCTCTGGAAGGATCATTTCCCTAAGAGTGGAAGATGTGTGGCCACGCTGGGCCACATTCTTTTCACACAGTTGCATAACCTTTTGGTTATCTCTAGCTCTGACACCATAAGTTCCCCTGGTTCCAAGTGGAAAGAAATATGTAAACAGCAAGTAAACAGAAGAAAGATACCTTAAAATATTAATCAATTGTATTTTCCTTTCTGCGGCTCATTTTTTTGTTTTGTTTTGTTTTGTTTTTGTTTTTTGATCAATCAGAGGCATTCATGTGGCCTAGGGGAAAATTAGGAATGCTTTAGTGGGAATGCAAAGAAAAGACATATTTTCTTACTTTCAGAACTAACTTTCAGAGCTCAAAGCAAAGCTCTGTGGGAATTTGAGGAGGGTTTTTGTTATAATAATAGACTGGAAGGAAAGCAGGGCGCCCCTGGGTGAGCGATGGCTGCAGGATTCAGGAAGGGGTAGGATAGGATGGAGAGGAAGGTACCAGTTTATGACGTTGATTCATCCCATGGAAAGGAGAAATCATTGTGAGCAGAACCAAAACTCTTCTGGAATCTTAGACATGCCCGATACCATCCTAACTCATACCTGCATCCACTCTGGGAGACCCTGTCTCACCTGCCAGGCTCTCAGAACCTGACCATCTCTCACCACCTACCCCACCGCAGCTCTGGTTCTGGGTTCTGGCCAGCAGCATTCTCTCATCCGCCTGAGTCCCCAGTGGGTCTCTGCGTGACTCCTCAGACCCCTTCACTCTCTTCCTGACATAGGGGTTGGAGCATTTGCTGCACGAGGAGATCATGTCAGTCCTCAGCTGAGATCACCAACGACCCTCCATCTCAGGGTGTCACAGCAAGCCCTTCTGGATGGCCTCTTAGGATCTGCCATGGTGTCTCTCTTAGTCTTCCAGTGACCTCATTTCCTCCTTGATACTCCCTGGATGTGGCAGACACACTCCCACTGAGGGCCTCAGCAGGAGCTCTCTCCCTCTTCAATGGATGCTCAGCCGACATCCTCACAGCTGCCCATTCTTCTTCACTCTCTCTCCAAGCTTACCTTACTTTTAAAAAGATTTCTTTCATTTTAATTGTGTGTGTGCGTGCATGTGTACATGAGTACAGATGGCCTAAAGTGGACATCAGACATCCTGGAGCTGGAGTTCCAAGCAGTTGTGAGCTGCCCAACATGGACACTGGAAATTGGGCTCAGATCCTCAGCAAAAGCAGCAAGTGCCCTTAGCCACTGAGCCAACTTGCTAACCCCCAAGCTCACTCTATCATACTGCCATCTGCCCTCTAAACATTCCTGACTGGGCTTCACTAATCTCTTGCTTAGGATTCTGCATAATTTAAGAATGGATTACGCTTATGTACATTGTCTTTCCCACTAGAATGAAAGCTCCATGAAGACAAGCATTTATTTTTATCACTGGTATAGCCTAAGTGCCACAAGAATGCCTAGATTCAATAAATACTTATGGAATAAGTGAGTAAGTGAATGGAGACCATCCCATCACCGGAACAGTGTCTCTGAGATCTAGACTGAATGAATGGCTCAGCAGTCATTGTGGGTGAGCTGTCAGTCCCTGCCCATCAGGAGACCTATCTAGGCCCAAGACATTTGTGAACCTCATCCAAACTTGCAATATGACGGATATGCCCCCTTTAGCTACTCTGGAGGGGTTTGGTATGAGGGGAAGAGGCTCTACTTGGTAGTAAAGTCCACTCAAGACTAAGGGTCTATAAATGACTTTTTTTTTTTCTATTTGATGTAGCAATATTTTATTGAAGGTAGAAACTAACTGCACCTAGTCAGACCTTGAGGAGAAATTTTTAACTAGACCCATACCAGAATATATAAACAACTTTTATAAGCAATAAGAAAAATAATAGAAGGTGCACAAAAGGTTTATATACAAAAGACAATATCCACACATGGGCAATATACATAGCAAGTGTGTTCAACACTCATGAGGGAAATGTTGACTAGAACTGAAATCCATTACCAGAATGTCCAAAAGAGCATGTGAGGAATTGTCAAGAGTTGCAAGAAAGCACCTGGAACAAACATGCCGCTGGTGGGGGAGGGACTATGGAAATGGATTTAGAAATCATGAACAGTATCCACAGCCACATCAGGCCACCCAGCAATCCCACTTCCAAGACCACACCCAGTAGAAAGGTGTCCCTGTGCTCAGCAACAGACACAAACAGTTGCCTTATCTGTAGAGTAAAACTGGACACTACCTCAGTGCTCAACAGAGGCAGCTGAGCAAAGGATGCTTTACTTTGGGGATGGGAAACAAATCATTGCCTACGACATTTGTCTAAAATGTGCGAAATTCCTCCTCAATATAATTGCCAGGGAAAATGTAATCTACAGAGGTGGAAAGCAGGCTGGGAGCTACCCTAGTCAGGAAGGTGACTGGAAGGGGGCCCCAGGGGCTCAAGTGCTGATACTACAGCTTCTTGACTGGAATACTGGTTATTCAAGTGAGATGATGCTATGGAAATCTACTCAGGCTGATAGTCACACCATGGGTGCTGTGCTGTGAGTACATTAAACTTCAGTACGAAGGTTCTAGCAGAGACATTTGATGCACTGGCTTCATAGGGGACTTGGTTCTAATGAGGGTCACAAACACAGAGTCACTCCTCACACTGGACAGTAGAACTAAGTCATTAGGAAATGGAGACAGATGTGATATACTACGAAGGCCAGGTGGGGGAGGGGGTTGTTGTGACTTGGGGTGGGGAAATAGAGTTCACAAGGTAGCTGGATTTTAAGAAGAAAAAAGCTGGGTATCTGAATGAAGAATGACAGAGGCAGAGCTGTATGTATAAAGACAGGAAACACGTGTGGGCTAGGAAAAAATGGAGAGCCAGAGTTAGAGAGGGAAGGAGGGAAAGGAGGAAGGAAGGAGGTAGTCCATTCTCATCTTTCCTACCTCATTCTTCTATGGCATACTCACCCCACAGGGCACACCAGGTTCCTCTAGCTGATGTCTGCAGATGACACTGGGATGGCAAACACTGAAAAGGGTCAGGTGTCCAGATGTTTAAAAAGCACTTCTCTACAGATCTCTTGGGGATTTGTGAAAATGCTTTGGTAAAGTAAAACTTTGCAGCCTTCTGCAATTATGTTGAATTCACTGCTTCCCAAAATGGACTGTGAAATTTTTTCATTTCCATTTTAATTGAACAAATATTCAGGTGCCACCCAGTTACACGAGTGGGTTTGTTAGGAGAATAACAGCTACTGTAACAACAAATTCAGTGTCTTCCAGAATACACATTTTCTCTTTACCTCTTCGCTCACGATAGTACTACTGGTATGGAAGTAGGAGTCAGGGTCTATCTCACTTTGTGACTTTGTGTGTGTGTGTGTGTGTGTGTGTGTGTGTGTGTGTGTGTGTGTATGTGTGTGTAAGTGTGCATGCACATGGGTGCAAGTACATATGAAGATCATAGGCATATGACAGGAGTCTTGCACATCTGGCTTCCATTTTAGTTTTTGAGATAGGGTCTCTCCCTGAATGTAGTGCTGGCTGATTCAGATAGACATTCTGGGACCAGCAAGCCCCAGAAATCCTCCTGCCTCTGGCTCCTCAGCATCAGGGTTACAGGTACCTACCACCACACCATGGGTTCTGGGGATCTGACTCAGGTCCTTATGATTATACAGCAAGTACCTTTTACCCATTGAACAATCTCTACCTTTTCCCCTGCTGAGAGCTCATGGAGGACAGAATAGAATAGCAGACTCAGTTCTAGATTACCTTAAGCCTGGTGAGAAGTAGTCACCTGTTTCCGTGCGATACAAATGCACGGGACATGCAGTATCTGGGTATCCCTATGGCAGCTCTTGTGAGGTGCTTCTACTATATCCAATAATTAACTCATTTCTCCCCTCTCCCCACCCCAATGTGTGTGGTATTCATGTGGGCAAGTGTGGAAGCCAGTGATTATTTCTTCAATACTTCTCTGCATTATTTTTGAGACAGGGTTTCTCACTGAACTGGGAACTCACCATTTGGGCCATATAGACTTGCCAGTTAACACACAGAATCCTCCTATCTCCATCTCACCCTCCAGTGCTGCATTCGCAGGCATGTACTACCACACAGCAAGCACTTACCCTCTGCCCTAGTCAGGGTTACTGTTGCTATGATGAAACACTGTGTCCAAAAGCCAACTGGGAAGGAAAGGGTTTGTTTGGCTTACACTTCTATGTCACTGTTCATCATTGAAGGAAGTCAGGACAGGAACTCAAACAGGGCAGGAACCTGAAGGTAGGAGCTGATGCAGAGGTCACGGAGAGGTGCTCTGCTTCCTGGATTGCTCGTCATAGCTTGCCTAGCCTGATTTCTTATAGAACCCAGGACCACAGTTCACAGTGGGTTGTGCCCTCCCACATCAATCACTAATTTAAAAAATGCCCGATAGCCATAATTTTTGGAGGCATTTTCTCAATTGATGACTCTTTCCAGATGACTCTATTTGTATCAGGTTGACAGAAAATTAGCCAGCACACTCACTGAGCCATCTCCACAAATCCCTAGACCCCTCCCCCATTTATTACCATGCCTTTAGTCATTCCATTCTTCTGAAAAAAAAAAAAAAAAAAAAACCTCTCCTTGAACAAAATCCTTTCTCCAAAAATTCTTTCACGCTAGAGCAGAGACAGAAGCTGGCTCCCCGAGGCCTGTCTGGGTCTCTTCTTTGTGAGCCCATGAGACTTTAAGCAGGGGTCATTAAAACCTGTGTGTACTTACTGCTAGAAGAGCAGCTCCATATCAACAGGGTCTCTCTGTCCCGTCCTCCAGTACAAAGAGCTGTATTTGACAAATAGTCTAGACTTGATAAAGAGTGGGGGAGGGAGGGTAGAGAGAGGGTGAGAAAGGAGCAGTGCGTGGCTTTGGGGGCAAACATAGTGGGAGTACCACCGTCCAATCTGGTACTCTGTAATTAACAAGGGCATAGAGGAGTTTTATGCAGTTTTGTTCCACTTAGGAGTCCAAGACTCAAGCTGATGCCTCTGAAGGCATTGTGCTCTCATCTTTTCTTCTGGGTGTTTTTTAGAGATGGCCTTTAACAGCATGCAAATCAGTCCCCTTCACTCTTTCTGTCTCAGACTTGACACTAATGTAAACAATTGTCGACGTTTCCTATCTGGAAGATGGCTGGGTTGCTGTTTTGATCTGCATGTAGCCAGTCTGTGCTTGATGGTATATCACTTAAAACAGCATAATTAAAGTGGATAAGGAAAAGCTGGACAAGATTGACTAATATAAAAAGAAACGTTTAAAATGCAACCTCACAACATCCTTATTGACATTGCCAGGGTGAAATATTATATCGAGGGGACTGTCCATCTTGATACCCTCCCGTGCCTCTGCCCAAGGGACACAGGAGTCTGCTATCCCCCATCCCGCTCCCACACCAAGAGCCTTGTTCCTTGTTCAGATTTCATGGCTCAGGCAGGATTTAAACCCAGAACCACAAGGAAACCCTTGTCAGGCTTCTGCTGCGCCTGTCATGACTAAAGGCTCAGGTCTGGGCAGGTGAGTAGACAACAGGGTTCCCACCAGACTTCCACCTCTGACTAGTGGGCAGGACAGACTGAGCCCCTGGGCTAGCTCTCACTCACCTCTAAGATGCGGGGGCTTAAACACTTATCCTGCCTTGCTCTTCTGGAAAAAGGAGATAACAGTATTACCCTCCCTTAGCACCTGCAAAACCAGAATAGAACAAAGGCCAGAGGAGAGAAGGCTTCCATTCATTCTCCTTGCTTCCCAAGACCTTTCTGTGCATTACAAACAGGGGTGCTGCTCCACATCCACACACCCTTGGATACCTTTCTGGCATCTCAGTGACAGCCTTTCCACACAAGAGTGACCCCTGCCAAGGATCTGCCCTGAGCAAGAGCAGACGGATGCCCTACAATCTCAGCAGTAGATGCACATTTGGCAGGGTGTGATGGCAGGGGGCAGGGGCTGCTGATGGTAGCCGGGACCTTAATATTTGGCCCCCTCATGACATACCTCTACCAGACTTTCAACCAGGACCTGTCCCTAAAAGCCAGTTTGGCCTGATGCTTGCTTGCTTGTTTGCAGCGGCTGTTCTTCCCAAGGCACACTGGCTTCATTGATAAGTGTTGCTAGCTCTTTATCGACATCATTTTAGAACTGGTTGCCAAGGCAACGGGATTCAGGAATGATTCTCATTACTGTACAGTCCCGACAAATGAGTGTCTGCCTTTGCACGATCTCAACCAGTATTAGCTCTCCCCTCTCCGAATCAGAACGCCAACACTTACAGTGTGCAGCACACAATTCAACATGTAATTATATATTGTCTCCTGATAATTATACATTGTCTTGGTGAACAAAACAACTGTGGGCACCCATGTCAACCCATATTAACACCTCTTACAGTAACAACCTCCCTCCCTTCCTCCATGATGGGCCAAAAATGCACATTCATAGAAATCATAAAGAAAGCCAAATAGTCTCATGAGGGAATATATAAAACAAACCTACACTCTGACTCCTAAATGCTGCCTCAGTTTCCAACTTAAAGAACCCTGTGTTTCCCAGGACTGCCATCAACCAAATAGTTATTGCTTTGTCTTACCTTTTTGGTTATTTATTCATATTTATTTATTTAAAGATAGTGTCTCATACAGCCAAGGCTAGCTCCAAACTTGCTATGTAGCCAAGGATCATCTTGAACTTGTGATCCTCCTTCCTCCATCTCTCAAATGCTAGAATTACAGACATGTGCCACCATACCCAGCTTATGGGTCCCCAGGCCTTCATAAGCAAGCACTCTACAAACTAAGCTACATCCCCAGCACCCAATTTGTTTCTTTTCTTAAAAAAGGAAATATCATTAATCTCTGTAGCCAGGGCTTGACAAACTGAGGAACTCATTCAAACCAGAACAAATCCCTACATAAAATGACAGGGAGGGGGCGAAGTGCATTGAAGTCATGTCCAGCTTCAACATGATGCTTCATTTACATCATGGATCTGCACTATTGCCCAGGACTGTGAAATCCACACAAACCTTTAGACATGTCACCCTGTTTTCCTTCTCTGTCCTATGAAGGAAATCCATGGTGACAAGAGCATTGAAAGGGAAAATAATTTAAAATCTTTTTGGATTGAACTCACAGCTCTTTCCTTCACACACACACACACACACACACACACACACACACACACACACACACAAGCGAGCCGAGCCAAGCGACAGAGGGAGCTTTGAAGGAGATTAACTGGACCACAAAAGGTCTGGGGTTGCAAGCACTGAGTTGCATTTTAAAAGAATCTGTGGCTCCAGGTCATTTTAATCAAGTTTGCATGTCAGCTTGCAAATTTTCCAAATTAGCTGTAGCTAGAGGAGAGGGAGATGTTGTTCTTCCCTCCTAAAGAATAAAAAACAGATTGTTGTGACATGTTCTCAGTCACGGTGACAGATTGGAGCTGCCGTTTGTGGTACAAGTCAGAAACAAAGCAACTTTTTCCCCCTGAAGTTGTAACAGTTGATTGATTTCTGGTGAGATTTGGGCATCTCCCAGTTTGTCAGTGATGTTGATGAAGTTCACAGAAATCTCCTGGGAAGCCAGAGACCGACACAGAGGCCAACTTAGAGCGAGATTGGGTTTCACAAGGAAAGGAAGCCTCTTGGTCTTAAGGTCAAGTTTCAGGGATGCTTGGTTTGGGCATTATTCAAATGTTGGTCCTTTGAAAAGAGAGATGGGTGGTGGCAAGGGGGTAAGTGTCATTTTCTCATCCCAGGCAGCCCTCTGTTCCAGCTCAGGAAGATATTCCCAACAATGAAGCTGGGTAAGGCTGGTCTTGCACACGAACCAATGGCTCCCTGCCTGACTTCGGAGCTGTGTGTCCCAGCACCCACTGGTCCCTTCATGGGTCTCCCCTGCTTCATGGCTAGTCCAAATGGCTGAAGCACAGAAATTTAGCTGTCACAAGCCAGAAAGAAAAGCTTGAAACCTGTCACTCATCCTGAACTCAACCAGAAGGCAACCAATTAACAACACAGCTTAAGTCTGATTTCCAGATCTACATATAAAATATCAAATTAGTATTTGTGCCATGTAAAGAAAGAAATAGGAACCAGGGAATGAACAATTACAGTTTGGATTAGAGAAATTCTTCAAAATACCAAGAAACCCCCAAATAAGAAAGCTCCTTTTTTATTCTCTATACCTCTTTTCCTTGCCAACTAATATCTATTTGCACACCAACCCCCTCACCCCTTATCCCAGTTCAGCTTTGAGAGTCACTGCTCCCCCACACAGAACCTGGAGGCTCAAGGGTGAGTGCGTTCTTGGAAAAAGATCATAAAATCTGAGGATGACGCACGAAACCCTGAAAAGTGCACAGAGGGTCAGGGAGAGGAGGAGAATGTGGGGGACACAGGCCAGCTGTATGTACACACAGGAGGAGTGTTAAGGAAAACGGTTGTTGAGAACTTCTGAGGTCACAGAGCACTGGGTGCCTTTCAGGGGGTGCACTTGAATAAGCTGGGAGTGGGGAGTGGAAGTCTGAGGGGCCTCACAGATGAGGAAGTGAAAGTGACAGGTGGAAAGTGACAGGTGAAGAGCTCCCGCTGGAAAGCCCATAGGGAGAAAGAACTTGGATTGAAACAAGGAGAGTATATGTATACCTGGAAGCCCTGAAGGATCAAGGAGAGAAAAAGACAGTTCAAACCAAAGGAGACAGCCCACGGCCCAGACCGAAAAGATGGCACCCATAGCTGACCCTAATGAGGAGAATGTGCCCCACCTTGAAACCAGAAAATGGAGTTGAGGTGTACATTAGGGCAGATGGAAGATGACCAGAAATCACAACATGGACCTCACCTTCTCAGGAAAGCGAAGACATAAGATATGGCCCCTGCCTAATCGGGACAGGGGAGGAGACAGCTAAAGAAATGGGTATGTTTCCTAGCACCCCAGACAGAACAATAAAGGTAGAAGAGAGTTTTAGTGTCATGTGGATGCTAGCAATTCAAAGTAAGCTGGATGGGAGACTAAATGCATTTAAAACCCTGGTAGCATCCTCTCTCTCTCTCCACCCCCCCCTCAGCCCCCCTTTCCTCCCTCCTCACACTGGTCTAAAATGAGGCCACAGTCCAATCAGGCTTCCTAATATCCAATAAGATCAGCAGTGCATAGGCCATTCCAAGGGCCTCAGGTCCTCAAGACTCAAGGCTTAATGAGTCACCTGCTCGATATTTTCCACTTCAGGCCCTTGGCTTTCTGGGACCTCAGTCCACTCAGCTGCAAAATTAACTTACGGGATCGTGTCAATCGGCAGATGCTCTGGAGCAGAGCAGCGGGTCCAGCATCTGCAGGTAAACGAACTGCCTGAAAGGAAATGAGCAGGATGTCCCCGGGAGTCTGTTCTGAAATGTGGTTATTATGTCAGCTTTTGACAGCGGGATGGTCTCAGCGAAGACTCTGGAGCATCCTGTGGAAGTGCCTGAGCCTTATTAAAATGATGTCAGTGCATGCTACGTTTCACATCTCATGAACACGGACATCCCACAGAGGGAGAACCCAGTCGCTCAGACAGATGACCATGGTGTCTAGATCCTTTTGGCCTATGGGATCTCCCGACTCCACATTCTTCTCTGGGCAGTAAGCCATAGACACAGATGTGTCCAACCTCTGGCTCATGGGCTGTATGCCTCTGAGGATAACTATGAAATCAAAATTGTAAACTTATTTAAAAGATTATGAGATTTGTTGTGATTTGATTCTCTTATTTTTTCTTTTTCTTTTCTTTTCTTTCTTTCTTTCTTTCTTTCTTTCTCTCTCTCTCTTTCTTTCTTTCTTTCTTTCTTTCTTTCTTTCTTTCTTTCTTTTTGCAATTAATTGTACATTTGCCAAGCATTAATTTTGTAGATGATGTTGTCATGTTGACAAAGTCAAAAGGTTGGATACACCCACCAGAGCATTCCATCTCCAGATCCCATGTGTTTGGCTGAGGGCCTGCCCCATACCCTCTATTACAGGTTAGTCACACATTCTCTCATGCTATAACATGCATGATGTGGGTGTTAGCATGCTCATTTTCACAAATAGAGTAAGTTGAGGCTCAAGAGAAACAGTGAAGAACCTGAACGGAGGTTTCTGTGACTCCAAAGTGCCTGTTACTAACCATGACACATAGAATGACTGTATCACAGTTGGGGGCTGGACCTCAATACACAGAAGGATCCTCCTATTCCAAGTTAGGTGAAGATAAAGCTAAAACCACCTGCACCCAGAAGCTCTACAGGGTTAGCCTGGTGATGAGAACAGGTGGGTTCTCTAAACCTTCCAGTTAGAGGAGGAGAAAGCTATCTCCTGGCAGGGGGTCAGTCACCAAGGGCAGGCCTGTCTACCTTCATTCACCTCTCACAGAAGAAGCAGGGTGGCTTGAGCTCTCCCAGGCCCCCAAAGTCACCACCATCTGTTCAAGGCTATCAGCAGGGTGGACCGACCACAGAGACTGAGGAAGACAGGTTGCTCAGCTCCTCCCTGACACGCCACCTGTGGTGGTTTGAAAGAGAATGGCCTCCATGGGCTCACCTGTTTGAATGCTTGGTCCTCCATTAGTGAAACTTGTTTGGGAAGAACTAGGGGGTGTGGCCTTGTTAGAGGAGGTGTGTCGCTGAGGGAAGGCTTTAAAAGCCTATGCCAATCCAGTGAGCTCCCTGTGCTCTCTCCTTCTGTTCCTCTGTCACTGTCTCTGCCTTGTGGTGAAAGTCTTAACAGGTAAGTTCTCAGTTATGGCTTCGGCACCATGCCTGCCTCCTTGCTGTTCTGCTCCCAGCCATGACGGGCATGTACTCACCCTCTGGAACCATGAACCCCAAATTGAATGCTTTCTTTTATAAGTTGCTTTCATCATGGTGTCTCTTCACAGCACTAGAAAAGTAATTAAGACATTATTATCATATTTTTTTCCAGGATCTGAGGACCACTGGGAACATTCCCATTCATGGGCACATCATTTATGCCAGGAAGTTCTACCCCAGCCTGCTCATCGCAGAAGGACCAGGAACTAACTAGAAGATCTACTTCTAATCAAATTTAGTGGGGCATAGTAATTGTCTACAATTAATGTTCCGAGCGCAGGTTTTTCTGTGTGTTCACTGCAGTTTCTAGACACAACTGCTCTGACCTTTTCAGATCCTTGCTATACAATTTGCCTCTTGTTCAAATAATTTGCCATTACTAGACACCAACTGGCTGCTGATAAAGGCTAAATGTAGAATACCAACAGTCCCTGACTTCAAACCAGGGCTTAAGACTGGAATCGTTCCTAATCATAAGCCTCCTCCGTGGAGGAGATGAGAAAGAGACCTTGGATGTGATGATGCATCACATAATGGAGACAAGTGAGAGGGTTTTTAACCATCAGTTCTTAAACCAGAAGCCCATACGCACAGGGATATGTACAGCCCTTGCTCTCTGGACTAATTAAAGACAGAAACTAGCTTTCTAACCTGTGTCTTTCTTCCCACCTCCTTCCTCCTCTTTCTCCTCCCCCTCCCCTCCCTCCCCTCTTCCCTCGGCATTGTCTGTCTTCCCCTCCCAGTCACGCCCTCCCTTGTCTTCCTCAACACTTTTTATCCATGCTTATAATAGCCTGTGCACTATATTGAACACTGAAAATGTGAAATAGAAAAGACTATGTCTACCCTCAAGGAATAAAAAACTCGGGGGGGGGGGGAATAAAACCCACAGAAAGATTAAATGCAGAGAAGGAAAGTAGGAGACACCCCAGGCAGGAGCAGCTGGAAGAGGTGACCTACTCAGACAAAAATTAGACCCTGCTCCGGTTCAAGGAAGCCCCTCCTCCCCCCAAAAAGGTGATAGCCTGGTAGTACTCTGCAATGGCAGTCCTGCTCTTCAGTGCTTTAGGCACAGGGGCCCACAAGCCGTGAACCATCTGGGGACACTTGAGCAGAAGGCAGAGATGTGCTCAGCCAACACCCCCAGTAGAAATCAGGAGTGAGCCCACCCTGAAACAGTACCTCACCCCACATCTACAAGAAGTTACTAGGTCTTGGGTAGCTTCCATATTCCTGCCAAACTGGATGGAGTAGGTGCTGAGAAACCATCTTCTGAAGGTGCTTTTGAACACCACAGCTAGAATTTCTGCCTTTACAATCTAGAATCTTTGTGTTTGTATGCTGGTTTATTTTGATTTTCTGGAGGCATGGGTTCACCATGGAGCCTTGAAATTACTGCCCCAACTCAACCATCCTTGCCTCAGCCTCCCGAATTCTGGGATTATAGACAACGCACCACCATGTCTGACCTAGGAGTTAGAAGTCTTGCATTTTTACTCAAGTTCAGAAGTCCCCAGAAAGAAAACCCCGTCCTCAGGTCAAAAGAACAGAGGATCCAAGGAGACCAAAGACACCCAGGAAGGCTTGTTTGTGGAGAGCAGGAAGAGGGCCAGAGTAGATGCCAGGAAGAAATATGCCCTTTGAAGTCCCCACAGCCCAAGGAAGCCAAGCTGGGGGCAGGGGTGGAGAAAGCCTATTTTTTCCTTTTGTAATTTAGACAAGAATGGGTGGGTCCATGGCCTTCCCCTTAAGCTGCTGCTTACGCCTCTCTACTGTACCCTTTCATTCTGCAGACTTTACAGAGGAACCACTCTGTGCCGGGTTCTGGGCCTGGCTGGCAGCTGAGGCAGGAAAGGGGTGTCTGGAGGACTCCTTGAGTCATTTTATGTGATTGAAGCTTCTAACCTAGGCCAGGAATCCAAAATGCCATGGCTGTGGGCAGTACCCTGCACACAATGCCATGCCTGGCTCTCCCCAAAGTCAATCCTGGCACCAGCAGAGAGGTCTGAGCTACAGAGGATGTTTTAGCAAGTAGCATTTTTGTCAAAAGGCTTTTCTAAAGCCTGGCACCTAAGGGTTAAAAAATAAACTAACAGGTGAAATGCACATTAGAGCTGCAACCTGCCGAGCCTCTTAATCTGTCACTTTAATCTAGGGCTTTTAGCTGTAATTGAACATCCTACTGTGCCTATTATGAAGAGGAGGAGGAGGGGGTGTCAAAGTTATGGTTTAAGAGGGTGGAGGAAAATAAATTTCCCTTCAAAACTAGTCAATAACAATGCCTTTGTGTTAAAGAAATGAAACGTTAGCCTAGTCGCCATAGAGGAAAACAATACATCCCGGGCAGTTGAGAGGCAGCTGACTCCCATCTAGGACACCATTATCCTGTGCATGACTAGAAGACTCCTGAGAGGCTCCAAGACTAGAAAAACACCAGGGATTTCCCATGAGCTGGAAAAGAAGCCACCTGGTAGATGATGGCAGGCATAACATGCTGACAGCACCATCTTCTAAGAAAAGAAAGAAGGGGAAGAGAGGGAAAGAGAAGGAGGCTTCCATATAAGGTAACATCAAAAACTCCATTTGCAGGGCTGGAAAGATGGCTCAGATAGAAAGAGTCTGTCATGCAAGCACAGGACTTGAGTCCAGATCCCCAGCACTCAAATAAAGAGCCGGGTCCAGTGGTGTGTGTCTGTAATCTCTGCTAAGAAAGCAGAGATAGGAGAACCCTGGGCGTGTGCTGGCTAGACAGCCTAGCTGAGTCAGTGAGAGACCCTGCTTCAAACAATAATGTAGAAGAGTAACTAAGGAAAACACCCCCACATTGATCATTTCATATGCATGCATACTTACACACACACACACACACACACACACACACACACACACACACAAACACACAGAAGCTATGGAAATACAGCAAGGGGTGGGGAGAATTTTGTGAAGAGCATGCATCCTTTCAGGCTAATCACCACGGGGTCTCCTGGGAACTCAGGAGGGAGCCACAGCTCCTTGTCTTCTGAATGAGAGAAGCTCTTCTAGCTGTCTGTCTCCTTGGAAAGGCAGCATGATATAAGTCCAAGAGGTGGTTATGTGCCTCTATTACTATCATTACTGGACAGAATTGTCTTTGAGAGTGTTCTCCTACCTAAGAGGGAAATTAGGCTGAGGAACTGAATTGTCTCTCTGAATTTCTTATATAGAAAAATTGAGTTCCCGGGGTCTGAAGAGGCATAGTGAGGGGTCTGGGTAGATACCTCAGCAGGCACACTCATTGCATCCTAATCTGCAGAGAACTAACTTGAGCACTGATGTGTGACCTTGTGAGAGGCTGGGTGGAACCACGCTTGCTTTAACTCTCTTAAGAAAGAACTGGAATGAATATCATATTCCACATCAAAGCCTTTCTTATGCATGCCAGGCAAGGGCCACTTTTCTACCCCTGCATAATCACCACCTTTCAAACAATCAGAACAGATCCCAAAACCCCACAGTAAGAGCCTCGGTCATACCCAATGTAAGAGGAGAAGCGACCTCCTTCAACCAGCCTGTCTATAATAGAGCATCTTGGGAACATGCTCTTAGACTCACCCTGCCAGAAATACAACTGTAGGTGCCCTCCTTGTATGCAACTTGAATCTCAATTTCCCCATGATGGCACGGCCTTGATCCTTTCATGAGGAGTGAGCTGGAGAAATGAATGTGTACCATGTAATTTCGACTTACCCGTAAAACCGCAAATAATAAAAACAAACAAGGAAGCTGGTTATATTGCCCACTTCCCTGAAGTAATAAACAGAAAATATCTCATACTTGAAGTTTTACAATGTAGGCCATCATCCTGGGTGAAAATGGCATTGTGCAGTCATAATTTGTATGCACTAGGTAATAACAGGTTAAAAGCAGTGGTGATTTCTAACCAGCTACCTGATGCTTTTAATGGGACCTGCTTTCTGAAGCATTCCATGTTATTAAATACTTTTCTGTATGTCTGTTCCAAGTTTATCAGGGTTAATTAAGGAAGCATTAAAAAGACATGGTTCAAAGTAAGAAATACCATTGCACACCAAAAATGGTGCCGATGATTAGTTCTCAGCATCGTTGTAAGCAAGGAATCCTGAATAATTGATCTTTTGCATAATGCTGGCAACAGTCGGGATGTGGAAAGACAGCATGGCAGTTAAGATCTGTTTGGTAGAAGCAGCAAAACCCAACTGGGAGTAACTCAAGCCAGAAAGGGGATTTCATGGAAGAACACTGGGGTTCCCTATGTTGGGGGACCAGCTGAGTAGGCAGGCGCCATGAAGAACTGAATGAAGGCTGATCCACATTATCACTCATAGACTGCCTCTCACTCAGTCACTCCAGGACATTAGGCATCCCATGGGTTGCATTCTAGTTACTTCTGGTGCCTTCAGATTTCTACAGTTCCTGGGAGAAAAACCATCTAACTGACCCATTTCAGGCCATGGGCCTATTTGTGTGATGGGGTGGGTGTAACCCTGTAGGTGGCAAACCCACAAACACCAGAGAACATGAAGAAGGTACATTTTCCAGTGTTGGGTGCAAAACAAACACCAAAACCCCACAGAGTTCCTCTAGAGACACCTCGCTAACCCATGCCGTACTTTTTCAGGTTCCACCAAAGTCTTGCTGCTTTTAGAATGTGGCTTTGTCTTTGCTGCTCGTCCCCTGGAGGATCTGACAGGCAAACATGCCTAGACCTTAATCCCTGGAACCTATGGTCAGGGGACTTAGTGCAGACATGAATAAGGTAATGGACTAGAAAACACAGAGATCAGCTTCAGTTCCCAGTAAGTCCAATGTGTCAGAGAAAATCAGATAAAGGAAAAATTGGGGGAATTCTGAGCAAGAAAGGACTCAGAGGAAAAAGGACATAAAATATGAGAAACATAAGAAGGATCCAAGCAGCATCCTGGAGGATCAGCCTCTGCCTGGTAGCCATCATATAAACAAGAACCCCAGTCCTTACAACTTGCCGGGAACGTAATTCAGGTAACATTTTCAATATGCTTAAAAGAAAATGCACACCCAGAGTTTCCAGAAAGAAATCTCACTTTGCCCACACTTTGGTTTCAGCCATCAGAAGCCCAGATGGGCCACACAGTAGCTGGAGAGCTATGAAGCAATGATTTACACTGTCTGAAGTCAAAAACTTTATAGTACTTTGTTATAGACACAGACGGACACTTCAGATAGGATAGTTGCTTCACCTATATTGTTAATACTGGACCCAATGTCCTTCCTTGTGACTGTCTGAGGGGTTAAATTCTCTGGGTTTATCAACCTGGCAACAATTCTTTTCTACACCAGGATAACAAGAATAATAAAGCTATTTATGGAGCACCTATGATGTGAAACATACTTTACAGCCATTATAATTTTTTTAAACACCCAAAATAAGTATTTTACAGATTTAAAAGTATCCATAACACAGAATTAGTTGATGCCTGCTTCACTGGGCATTTATAAGGTTTAAATAGGATGCAGAGAGGTTACATGATTTGTCCAAGTTCACATGAATGTTTACATGAATCTGGGATGGAAACCCCAGTCTACCAAACCCAAACCCACATTCTTCCACTAAGCACACTGCCCCCATAGTACCACTGTGAAAACCCCCAACATAACGTGTGCTAGGCTGACACCCAGCGTCACCTTGGAGCCTTCAGAGTCTCCACTGCCTTAGATGGACAGAGCCCAGGAAACAGCGCTGGCCCAGGACCTGGCCAGTCTGCCACCACTCATCAACTAGGACCGGGGGGGGGGGGGGGGGGGGAAGCCCACTGAACATTAACATTGCAGCCACTTCTCAATTCTCCTTGATGTTTATGTTCCCTAGTTCTTTTGTGTCTTCACCAGGCAAACATAATCTTCCAGAAAGGCCAGAATCTGTGGAGCATTCATTTTGGACTCCTGCAGCATCCTTTTATTTCCAGGACCTCACCCACAAAATTTCTGGTACTCACCCTAAACAAGAACATCATCAAGGGATATCAAAGTCATGGGCTTTCCTCATTCTTTCCCAAGTGAGTCCTTTACTTCAAAGCACCAAAAACCACAGGTTTACACACACACACACACACACACACACACACGCACGCACGCATGCATGCACGCACGCACGTGCACTCACACACGTACCTACCTCCTGGCAACAAAATTCTCCTTTTTCATGCCCAGCCATGCTTTCAAAGCTACAACTCTGTTCAGCTGATTTGGTGGGAGGGCACAGAAGCATATTTAGATGCAGGGGCCACAGATTCCTACTGTCTTTACCCAAAGCTCCAAAAATTTTGAAGAGAAAATGAAAACTGCTTTATTTGTTGTCAACCTCTGGTTAATTTGTGGTGTTTAGAGATGGATCTTCTAGACAATTCTTTTCTAGTGTCTTTATTTTATGAAGAGGAACCACTGGGACATTCTAGTGCTAGCTAACTGGTTCACTGGCCACATCAGCCCCAAAACTGTCCCAAGGAGCACCTGCCTATACCCTCATGCTCTTCCCTGGGATTTTGAATGTGAATCTATCAAATGCCCAGTGTCTAATATCAGAAAAAACCAAGCCTGGATGCTGAAGCTTCAGTTTTCATGGTCACTGTTTTTCATTACAGTCAATGAACCATAACTGCCCCCAAATACTTTGGCTTTCAGATCATGGAGGCCAACATTTCAAACTGGATATCAGTTTACCATTGCCCATAAAAGACAGAACAAGAAAGACCTTTGTTTGCATGGGTTTTATTTACTTTCTTTCTATTCAAACCTCAATTCCTTCCAGATGACAGCTTCACCTCAGCCTGCTGTTCCCCTTTATTTTTTACTAATGATCCCTTTTGGGACCTCTCCAAAACTAAAAGTAAGCAGCAGTTTTCCACAGCACACGATGTGAAAGTCATCTCATGAGGTAGTAGCAATAACAAGCTGTTCATGAATCTAAATGCTGTCCAGTCATTATTGGTAGTTTGAATACACAATATAGGTGCAGCCACTTCTCAAATGCATGTACATCTTCCCTGTGGAGTGATGCTGTGCTTAGAGGCTGGTACTCCTGTACACTTTCCCTAAGCCTGGATATCAAGTCTACAGCCACTATAACTGCTGGAATGGGAGCTATCGATGTAATGGGTTAATGTGAAAACATAGTCTCTGTTCTATGATTGTTCTATGTTCTCTAAGATTGCAGGGCCCAGAGAGATAGCTCAGTTCATGAGGAGCTTGCAGCACAAGCATGGGAACCCGAGTCTGAACCTGCAGAACCCAGGTGAAAACAGCCTGTGTCTATAACCCAGTAATGTGGGGAAGCAAAGACAGACAGAGCCCTCAGAGTTCCCTGGCTAGCCAGTCTCACTGAAGTAATGAGCCTCACATTCAGTGAGAAACTGTCTCAAGTTGTCAACCTCTACCCTACACACACACACACACACACACACACACACACACACACATACACACACATAGGAATGCACATATACACAAACATGGACACATGCATACTCCACAAACACACACAGGAGTAAATACATGCACACACGCATGCACACACACACCAATGGAATCACTAATCCAGAGAAGCTGGATCTCTAGTAAAATATCTTCTCTTCTCTTTGCAGGGAAAATATCTGAGACAGAATGCTTTCTACCATTCATACCCACGACATTAACCAGCTTTAGGGAGAGCACCCTGGTAGCATAGACATTGGTCTGAGAGTCTAAAGATCTAGCTTGTGCTCTGAGGTCTGGAAACTTTCTGGGGAATCTTGTATGCTTAACTTTCTCAGGTCTCCATTTATACATGAATGATGTCAGGGATCCCTGCCAGCTCAGCCATTCTATGACTCCACAAATTGTAATTCTGGGTGCCTGGCACACATCTTCCTCCTCATAAAGCCCAGAATGGACACACATCTTTTTACAAATGATTGTGTTTCCCAGCTCAGTGTTACCACTCTCTTCACTTGACTGCTGGTCATAAAAATAAAGCACTGTTCAGGATGCAAGCGGCCACAAGCATCCATGCTCAGGTGGGGAACTCACACACCTTCACCTGTACCTCCTGTAGCCACTGTTTACTGAGCACTTACTTACTCTGAGACAGGCACATTACTAAGAATTATTTGTATACTCACTCCTTACCATCTCCTTACAGACCTACTTGGTATCCTGTTATCTTTACCATGGTTTAGGAAAGGAAATCAACTCCCTCTCTGGCTGTATCTGTCTCATTGCTACATCCTCAGGATGGTCCCCCGCCCCCTTATGCAGTAATGAGGGTTGATGAGCTCTTAATTTGTAAATATATAAGCCATCACCTTATTGGACCCTGTCATGAAACCCAGCAAGATTCTGAGAAGAAAATAGAAGGTTCATTTCAGTATTACTATCATTTCCTTCTTGGGCACAAATGTCAAATGTCTGTGTAATTATTCTCAACTCCCACTGGCAGAAGGAAAGAATCCAGGAATTCAAAGTTTTCCATTTCTTTTAGTTAATGTTAATAGGAGAACACATGAAACAGTGGGGAAGGCTGAAGCCGGGCAAAGTTCTCGGCAGCTAAAAGGAATGGTGATTTCTATCACCGAGTCAGCCAGCTCCGCTCCACCCCTGCCCCTTTTGATATCAAACCAAAGCAAAGGAAGCTCTCCTCATATCCATTAAATCCGAACAAAAGTGGGCAAATGGGGATTGCACACAGGTTAGTAACATTGCCACCAAGTCAGCTTCCCTATACAATTTTCATGTCAAAACCAAACAACAGCCACTCCTGCAATCCCGCTCCTGAAATGCTATCTCCAGAAAATGCATTTTAAAAAGGACACTCCAGGGTTGGGGAGAGGGTTCAGAGGGTCCAGTGCTTGCTGGGCAAGAACAAGGACCTGAGTCTGGATCCCCAGCATCTATATAAAAGCCAGTCATGACAATGTACCGCTGAAACCCCAGCACTGGGAGGTGGAGGGGGCCAGGAATGGGGATAGATAGCTCCCTATAGCTCATGGGACAACCGGTCTAGCCAAATTAATGAGACCCTGGTCCAGTGAGAGACCCTGACTCAAGAATGAAAGGGCCGGCCAGTCATGGTGGTACACTCCTTTAATCCTAGCGCTCAGGAAGCAGGGGCAGGTAGCTCTATGAGGCCAGCCTAGTCTAGTTCTAGGCCAGCCAGGGCTACATGGTGAAACCCTGTCTCAGCAATAAAATGCAGAAAGTTCGAGCCAACAAAATCAGTCACCATTCCAATAGGCAGCACTTATGGGACTCAGCAGGTTAAACAGCAAACAACAAACAAGAACCAAGAACCAAGGGCATGATGTGGGGAGGGGACATTAGAAGGGATGTTAGGTCTACCTGGAGGGAGCAGGAGGAGGATGAGGGTGGATAGGATCAAGATACAAGCCTTACCTGTGTAAAATTGTCACAGGAAAAATACAAGATTTTTTTTTTTAATGTGAAGAAAAGTCAAGGAAGATAAACAATGTCAACCGCTAGCCTCCACAATTGTATACATGAGTAAGCGTAGCTAGCCAATACATACATACATACACACACACAAACACACACACACACACACACACACACACACACACACACACACACACACACACACACACACACACACACACACACACACACACAGCACAGCATTATTTACAATATCAAAATAATAGAACCAACACAAACAGAAGAGAGAAAGAGAGCACTTTTCAACATTTATTGAACATATGGATGTGCAAGAACTGTTCCCCGCCCTAAGAGGAACATGATTCTGAGTTTCAATTCAAGTATTCAGGCTTTTCATGGGCTTTTAGTTTTGCTGTTTTGGGTAGTGGTGGTGCTTTTGAGGGTTTTTTTTTTCTTTATATTTTCAACAAATAAGTCCGCATAAGTCCTTTTTCTCCTGCACATTATGATGCTGGAAAATTGGGAACTACAGGCATGCAAGATCTTGGATGTCAGAAGGGTTGCATGAGGTTTGAGACTTGGAAGACAGAAGGGAGGTTCAATATCCTTCCCCAGTAACAATAGTGGACATAGAGGGCATCCTCACATGCAAGTGTTTGCCAAGTCCAGCTAGATCTATTGTCTGCCACCTGCTTGGGTGTTGTGGGGGCATTTGGGACCACCAGTAGAATGCTCCTGCAGCTCTCTAAGCCCCCCCCCCACCAAGCAGTGACTTTGTAATTCTCACCCAAAAGGTAAGGAGAGACCCAGACACACTCATTTCATTCCTCCAGCCTTCTTAGAGTTTATTGTAAATGCCTGATGCCCTGTCTTAAATCCCTTTCTGATTAGAATGCCAAAACTAATATCTATTTCCTTCATTCCTAAGTTATTGCTGAGAGAGTACTGTGAAGAGCAGTGCTATTCAGTAGAAATATGAGCCATGTGAACAATTTTAATTGTTCTATCACAGTAATCATATTTAAAAAGTGAAAAGAGGGGTCCAGAGTGTGACTTAAGTAAGCACTTACTTAGCAAGGGTACAACCCTAGATTCAGTTCTCAGTACCAAAAAGCAAATAAAAATAAGTGAAATGATTTTTAATCATATCCATTGAACATAACCAAACTATTATCATCTTGCCAGGTGTAGTGGCTCATACCTTTAATCCCAGCACTCAGAAGTCAGAGGCAGGTGGATCCCTGTGAGTTCAAATCCAGGCTAGTCTGCATAGTGAGTTCCAGGACAGCTGGATCTACATAGTGAGACCCTATCTTGAAATAACCAGGGTGTGGTGTGTGTGTGTGTGTGTGTGTGTGTGTGTGTGTGTGTGTAATCATTATGATATGTGCTAAGTCTTGAAGATTGTGTGTTACATGTGTGTCTATTCTCACTTGTATATACATACGTGTATCCTGGTATGCATGCATGTGTGTGTATGCATGCATGTGTGTATGCATGCATGTGTATGCATGCATGTGTGTATATGCATGCAGATTGAGGCCAGAGATTCATGTTGAGTGTCATCCTCAGTCACTCTCCACCTCACACTTTGAGACAAGTTCTCTCACTGATGCAGCTAGGCTGGCCTGCCACCAAGCTCCAGGGATCCACCTGTGTTCACCTCCCCTCCGCCCCCTTAGCGAGAGGATTACTGCTGAAGCACTTGGCTTTTTATACTAGTGATAGGACTCGAACTCTCGTCTCCTTGTTTACACAGCAAGCATTTTATTAGCCAAGCCATCCCCCTGACCCCGAGTATACATTTCTTCTTTCTGTTAATTTATATTTTACATCTTTTATTCATTGATTATATATGTGGAAGGGTTCGTGTGGAGATCAGAAGATGACTTGCAGAAGTCCATCCTCCCCACCATACAGGTAACAGGGATCAAACTGAGGTCACAAGGCTTGACAACAAGCACTGAGACATCTCACCCACCCCAAGTGGAAGTTTCATAGACAGCGAATCTCAATTCAGACTACCCTGGCTAGTTTTATGTCAACTGGACACAAGCTAGAGTCATCACAGAGGAGGGGACCTCGATTGAGAAAATATCTCCTTAAGATGAGGCTATAAGTAAGCCTGTGGAGCATTTTCTTAATTGGTGATTGGTGGGGGAGGACCCAGCCCATCCTGAGTGGTGCCATCCTGGGCTGGAGGTCCTGGGTTCTACAAGAAAGCAGGCTGAACAAGCCATGAGGAGCAAGCAATAAACAGCACCCCTCCATGGCCTCTGCATTAGCTCCTGCCTCCAGGTTCCTGTCCTGTTTGAGATCCTGCCCTGACTTCCTTCTAAGATGAGCAGTGATAGGGAAGTGTAAGTCAAGTGAACCTTTTCCTCCCAAAGTTGCTTTTTGGTCATGATGTTTCATCACAGCAATAGTAGCCCTGACTAAGACAACCCACATACCAAAACTCCTTATTAGTACAAATGAATGCTGGTGCTCATAAATTAATAAACACACTAATAAATAGTGTAAATGTATATGATGAGCTATCACACAGTACAATGGCAGAGTACGGTGCTGTTACTAAGTGAACTTGGAGCTTGGTGGAGAACTTGCTTTTGCCACTGACTGCAGTCGGTTCGTCTCTTCAACTGCCTAGTGGTATCTGCCAAATAAAACTCAGCACATTGAATTAAAAGCACTAACTTGTGAGCAGCCTTCTAAATGAAGAAGAATGTAAGTCTGTAAGCACTCCCAAAGCACACCGGAAATCTCATTATGTGAAGAGGAACCGGGATCAGTGATCCAGAGGGTGCTTGGACTGGTCTACTCTGGTGAGCGGTCTACCGAATAACCTAGCTGTCATCATAGAGCCTTTGTCCAATGACAGAGGGAGGTAGATGCAGAGATCCACAGCCAGGCACCAGGCTGAGCTCTGGGAATGCAATTGATGAGAGAGAGGAGATCCTGCAGGCGAAGGATGTCCAGATCATGATGGGAGGATGTGCAGAGATGACCGGCCACACTAGTGGAAGCCCATGAACTGTGGACTGGTGGCTGTGGAGCCCTCATGGGACTGGACTAGGCCCTCTGGAAATGGAAGATGGTTGTTTGGCTCAAACTGTTTGGGGGCCACCCAGGCAGGGGGATCGGGATCTGTCCCTGGTGCATGGGCAGGCTTTTAGGAATCCAGTGCCTATGGTGTGACGCCTTGCGCAGCCTTGGTACAGTGGGAAGGGGCTTGGACCTGCCTAGGCTCAGTGTGCCAGGCTCTTGCTGACTCCCCATGGGAGACCTTGATTTGGGGGATGTGGGGATGCGGGGTGGCTTGGGAGAGAGGGCTGGGGGGAGGGAGGAGGGAGGAGGTGGGATCTGTGGGTGGTATGTGCAGTGAGTAGAAATTTTCTTAATAAAGAAAAATGAAAAGACAAAGAAAAAAAGAGGAGCCAGGAGGATCCGAGAGGTCAGCCTTGGACTGAGGCAAACCAAGGTACGTGGTAGAAAGTGGGCGTTTCCTAAGGATACAGGTAGCTTTCATGATGGCAAGTGCCCTGAGTCCCCCACTGTGTCCACTGGGAAGGGTTGGGCTGACAAAGGCAGCCTGCAAGATAGCTTGCAGAGATGCTGAGCTGGACACATACATCTAGAATAAGAGTCTTCTCTATGGGCACCTCTAACTGCATGGGGAAGAGAAAGTCAGCTCTGGGGACTGTATCACACCAAGGAGGAATGAGAATCGGGAAACAATCCAGTTGTGATATCAGGAGCATTGAGGAAGAACAGCGGTCATCAGGACCGGGTCAAGCCAAGATATGAACATTAGACTGTGGTAACAAAGGCAAGTGTGCGAGAAACTGATGGCCCCGGGGGGTCAGGCTGGGAACCAAGTGAGTGTGGGAGCTGCTGGGGATGCCTGCCCATAGCTGGGGTGGGATAAGACCCGTGGCAACAGGTATCCTCTTTTTATGGTTCCCTGTATCACTTCAGGCTGACACAGCCACGCACACACTCAACATATTATCATAATAAGACCAGCTTCTCTGGGAGTTCTCTCTACATGCCAGGCACCACGCCAAGAACTTCCCATACCAAATCCTGATTTCATCCTCTCTGAGCCCAATGAGGAAAGTCCTGTTAGCCCCATTTTATAGAATAAAAACCTTACCGGAGAAAAGCAGCTTAGTAAATGGCCAGGCTTTGGTTCAAGCGCAGGCCCTTGAATTCTGGAGCCTTCCACGTAATTCCTGTCTGTGCCACTCCAGGAGAAGTTTGGCAGCTTTACTTCAGCTAAAGAAGAAGAGATGTGAAAGCTGAGGGCCAACTGCTAAAGCCCAATTTTACCCAGTTTACAAATAATTGTTGTGAGTTGGGCCTAGGCAGGGGACTGTAGAAAGCAAGAGATACCACACCCTCAACAGGACATCGGCACATGGTGCATACAACACTCTTCTTAGAGGTCCTCTGAGCCCACGGTGGGGTGGGGGGTCTCAGAAAACCGCCTTGTGAGAAAGAAAAGAACCTTCGTGGGTAGAAAAGGTACAGTTGCCATGGCGACCACAAATTCTTGGCCCAGTGGATTGAGTCTTAATGCAGAGAGGCCTGCTTTTCCAGAGGGGGGAAAAATGAAATAAAGCAAATCAGAGTCCCTCTGAGCTGTGGCAGCCTTCCACAGAGGGGCAGTGTCTCTGGCGGCCTCACAATCTAAACAGATGAACCGCCAGTGCCTGGAGGCCTGTGAAAGGCGTCTGCAGAAGATGAAGTGGGTTTTCATACCTGACAGTATCCCAGATGGAGCTTAGCGTGGCTTTACCCAAGAAGCTGCCAGAACAAATATGACAGGGTCCCGTTCCAGCTGTGGGTCTCCCACGGCGGACCGCGGTTGGACCCTCACAATGCTGGCTTTTTCCAAGCCAGTCAACTGTCATTTATTGACCCAAGCTAAGCCCCTGGCTCGTGGTACTTTTCTACTCCGCTGCCCGCAGCCTTCACAGAGGCTGCCTTGTCATTCCCCTCATTCTGGAACAGTTGTGGCCCAGTGGGAGGAGTCCTGCCACGGCTCCGTTTCCCAGCGGCACTTCCTGGCCAGCACACATGCACGAATTCTCTAGATACCTAACAAGTCTTCCCGAAGTCTAGAGAAGGCGACAGGCTTACATTCCTCTTGGGCTGATGCTCCTCACCCACATAGTATTCCAGATGATGATAGCAATCATCTGCTATACGAATTAGATTCCGATTTTCCATGTTTTTACTCCTGTCTTGACAACAAGATGCCAACAGAAAGACTCAGTGCCTAGAGTTGGGGGATTGGGGGGGGGGGTCTACCCAAATCCTAAGACTTCCTGAACCTCTAGAAGGGTATTGATTAGCAGAGCCAACTAATTTGAACTCGTGACAGTGGTTCCATACCCCTTTATTTTCACATTTATGTTTATTTAGCTCACACACAAGTTATTCAAGCAGTATAGACTTCTAAATATTCAAAGAAAATGTTTATCCCTTCTGGGGTCCCCAGTGAGGTGATCTGTTTTCAGTTTTCTGCAATCAGTTGGTGCTGGACTTCCATCTTCTCAGAGAACTCTCAGTATTACCTCAGCTGTCTTACTAGCAGATTGACAAGAGCAGTGTCAGCTCAGCCTCCCCACTCCCCAGGTGAAGCCAACAGAACCACCCACTCCCCAGGTGAAGCCAACAGAACCAGCAGGGTCTGCAACAGGCAGCTCCAGTGAGTGAGTCCTCTGCTCCCTCCCAGCAGGACCAGAGCAAATATGGTCAGTCTCCATCTAGAGTTCTATGTATCTTCTCCAGAAGACTGGAGCCACCTGGCAGGCTAGTGTGGTATGTTGACCTGAGGCCTCAGCAGATACATCAGGAGGTCGGTTTTCCTTTAAGGAAACAGAACCTACAGTTGCCATAAGGACAGTGAACTAAAAATGGGTGGCTAGGGCCGTGAGTAAGGAAATGACTTATTCAGCACTACGGATGAGCTTCTGAACTCTGTACTTTGAATGGTGCATCATGTAAATGAATCAACTATTCAGAAGAATACTAACATTTCACCTCAAATTAATTTACAAATAAAATTTCCCCTACCACCAAAGCATTGCAGTTAAAACATATATTGTGATTAAGAGGGCCTGTGAGCTGTATGGTAGATGAACCCACAGCTTCCCCATGGACTCCAGGGAGATAAAAGATACTGGACTGGACCAGGTCTTCTTTTTTGGGCCACCAACCAGCTCCCAAATCATGACACAGAGACTTATTATTAGGTATGAATGCTCAGCCTTAGCATAGGCTTGTTTCTTGCTAGCTCTTATAACTTAACCTGTTTCTCTTCATCTACATTTTGTCTTGGGGCTTTTTACCTTCCTCCCTCTCTCTCTCTCTCTTTTCTCCCTTTCTGTATATCTTGCTTTCACTACTTTTTGTGTCTGGCTGGTGGCTTCTGGACCCAAGCATGTGTCTCTTTTTTTTTTTTTTTTTTTTTTTTTTTAAGCTGAGGATCGAACCCAGGGCCTTGCACTTTCTACATGTCTCTCTTTTTCTCACTCATTATCTTCTTCTCTCTCTCTTTCTCAAGCCTAGCTTTCTCCTCCTACTTATTCTCTCTGCCTGCTGGCCCCACCTCTCCTGCCTACCTGTTGGCCATTCAGCTTTTTATTAGACCAATTGGGTGCCTTAGGCAGGCAAAGTGAAACAAATGCAACACATCTTTACATAGTTAAACAAATGCAGCACAAATAAATGTAACACATCCTTACATCCTTAAACAAATGCAGCACAAACAAATGAAACACATCCTTACATCCTTAAACAGATGCAGCATAAACAAATGTATCATACCTTTACACAGTTCAAGTAATATCCCACAGCATAAACAAATGTAACACATCTTTACATAGTTAAAATAATATCCCAAAACACTAGATATACATTTACCTTCCACATCCAAAAGGCATGGAATTCAGTGGACATAAAATAACCAAATCTTAATTGTCTATGTTAGTGAAGGGAAGTGCAGAGTCAGTAACCTAACATGTAAGTAAACGTAAAATTTTCTATTTTGTGTTTGGAATATGTAGTCTCCTTTGGAATATGGATCTGTTTCCTCCCAGAAGCTTCTAGGGCTGAACACTAAAGTAGCCTAAAGGACTAAAATATTGGGGAGCTATCCTGTTTTCTACATGCGCCTCTTAGGATGCCTTTGGCTGCTGGAAACAAAAATCTCAAGCGAAATTGGTTGAAACAATGCGGCCATTTACTATCTCACCAACAGAGACCACAGGTCAGGATCAACAGTTTGTGTTGCTCAGTGATGCCACAGAGGGCCCCAGTCCATCTCTCAGTTCCTCTGCTGTTGACAGTGCTGGCTTCAGGCTTGGACTCATGGGAATGCCACAGGTAGACGTCAAACTTCACCTCCAGGTACAATATAGAGGGGAGGAACCATCTTTCATGGAACAAGAAAACCTCTCCAGAATCCCCATTCTGTCCCCTGGAAACACAGCATCTCCCTTCATCCCATGCCATGCCAGGAGCAGCCACTAGCTTGCAGAGGAACGGAGTGATGGCAGTGTGGGCTTGGAGATATTAGACCGGACAGTGCAGATCCAGCCCAGCCAAAGCTCCACTGCCCACGCCCTAAGAGGCCCTCTCCAGCACTTACCTGAGTAGACATTCACCTATAGCAGAGCAAACTTATTGGTACTGAGAAGCAATTTACATGGAGATGACTCCCTCCCAGTCCTTCCACACAGGGGTCCTTCTCCTTACGAATGGAAAGAAGTGAACTGTGTCCTAGCTTCAAGTTCTTGCTACACGGGTACTCCATGTGATTAAAACTAAGTTCAAACAAAAATAAAGCTTGCGTCACTAAGGCAGCTTTCAGTGGAAGGAGAGTTCAGGAAGCCACTGAGAGCACATCTGTCATGAGAGAACACAGTAAGAAGTAGCCAGCCCCAGGTTCAAGGTGACTGCACCTACTAGGATGGGTATCACATTCGCTATTGTCATTTGCAGAAACCGACCCGATTCAAAACTGTTTTCAAAAGCTAATGATCGCATGCCATGTGTGGCATACGGTGGCATCGATTCCAAGGGTCTTTGTACACTGTGCAACAAGTGCCTCACCTTCGACCTCTGTGCCTGTCCCAGGAGCTCAGAAGTGGACACTCAGGGAGTGGTCTCATTAAAGGCATACAGTCCCACAAGACAAGGAATGGATTGATGTCACTAACTTGCTGAGCTAATAACCACCTCAGCTGCACAAAGCCCCAGCTGGAGGTTAAGAAGGGAATTGCCTACAGGCAATTTACACAGAGCAGCTAAGAAATAAAACACAGTGTCAGATAGGTCACTAAAAGCAAACCTGGGAATATGTGCCTCTCCCTCCCCACCCCCATACACACCTTCTGGAAAGAAACAGAAGTTGCAGCTACTGGCTACATTTATGTTTAAAAGAGAAATAGATAGAAACTGTGTAGACATGGATTGATCTGATTAAATGCTAGTGAAAAACCATTCATCTCAGGGTTAAGAAGGGCCAGATAGTTATGACCTGCACCATCAGAAATGTACAGTTTGGTCTCGAGTTCTCGAGTTTTAATACAAGAAATGGTGGAAATACCAGATCAGGATCATCCTAGGACCAAAATTAAAGGGGAAAAAAAATTCCCATTCTGATTTAGTGGAGCCACACTGCCCCTGAGCAGCACTTCTTCCGCTTCCACGTCACACAAATTACCTAGGGAGCTCATGCAGACGTAGGCTCTGACTCAAGAGGTCCGAGCAAGGCCCAAGAGCTTGCATTTCTAACAAGCTCCCAGGTGATACTGATGTTGCCAGTCAGGGAGCCAGATTCTACCTTACCCATGATGAAGAACAAAATTTATTGAGTTAGCAGGTCACGTGGTTAAGATGCACAGAAATTTTAAGGCAGGAATCACCAAAAGCCAGCCAAAGGGGAATATGATCAAAACGAGATATATCTATCTTCATTGATGATCAGGAAAATACAAATCAAAGGCATGAGGTAGCATCTAAGACCTACTAGAAATGGCTATCATCAATAAATAAAAATAAGCCAACTGTGGTACTCAGAAGGCTGAGGCAGGAACATCACCAGAGCCCATGAGTTCAAGGCCAAGTTGGGTGACTTGGTGAGATTCTGTTAAAGTAAACAAACAAACAAATGCAAAATACCTAAGGACAAGTGTTGGAGAGGATGAAGAACCCATGTTTCATTGCTGGTAGGAATTTAAAGTTTCATAGCCACTGTGAAGTACAGTATGGCAATTTCTCAAAAAAAAGAAAGAAAGAAAGAAAGAAAGAAAGAAAGAAAGAAAGAAAGAAAGAAAGAAAGAAAGAAAGAAAGAAAGAAAGAAGGAAGGAAGGAAGGAAGGAAGGAAAGAAAGAAAGAAAGAAAGAAAGGAGGAAAGGAAGGAAGGAAGGAAAGAAAGAAAGAAAGAAATGAGGAAAGAAAGGAGGAAAGAAAGGAGGAAAGGAAGGAAGGAAGGAAGGAAGGAAGGGAAAGGGGGAAGGAAAGAAGGGAAACCCACTAGCTTCACACACAAAGGAAAGGAAAAGAATGAGCCTGGCTGGCTAGGCAGGGCAGAGCTGGTTGATGATGGGAATTGAACAGAAGCCTCCCCCAGACCTAACTGGAGTTCCATCTTCTCCATCCCAAGACTTCTGGCACTGGGCAGCTCTTTAATAACTCGAAAATGCAAAAGGGAACAGGGGAAGAAGGATCCCAAGATCTAACTACCATGGGCTCCTCCTGCCTGTGGACAATGAAAACTTCACTCTTCTGATGTTACCGTCTTTTCAGTAAAACGGAGAGATAGATGATGTTCCCGTCAGTAAAATGAAGGGAATGTCTCACAAAATAGTTTGTTTGGAATACTGGTATTAAGAAATATATGCCCTATGGATAAGTGAGACAGTTGTTTAGCTTGAACTATATAGGGGTCCCCCAGGCAGGGGGAATGGGACCCATCCCTAGTGCATGAGCCAGCTTTTTGGAGTATAGGGCCTATGGTGGGACAATTTGTGCAGCCTTGGTGCAGGGAAAGGGGGCCTGGACCTGCCTCAACTGAGTGTACATGGGAGACCTTGCCTTGGAGGAAGTGGGAATGAGGATGGGTTGGGGGGGGGGGCTGAGGGTGGGAGGAGAGAGGACAGGGGAATCTGTGGTTGGTATGTAGAATGAATAGAAAATCTCTTAATAAAAAATAAAAATAAATAAAGTAAGACATGTTAAAAAAAGAGATATATGCTGGGGATAAAACATGCTTTGTGGTCAAATATTCACAAAGCACACCATCTTGTTAAGAACATTCTGAATGCTCTATGGTAAAAAAAAAAAAAAAAAAAAACAAAAAACTGGGCTTTCTTTGTTTTTGTTGGTGGTGGTCTTTTTTTTTTTTTAACCTATCTTTCTTTGGGTCCCCAAAGCATATGACAAGATAAGGCTGAGAGCAGCAGTTGTATGCTTGGGAAGTGAAGTGAAGAAATTGAGGAGAAAGAGGATATGATCTTAAAGGAAAGTATGGAGCTACCTATTATTAGAGCGACTGAAGCTCAGTCCCACTGGAAAAGCCAGAAGACAGCCTGGATATCACACAGTCAGCAATCACACATGGGGCCAGGGGACTGGATATCACACAGTCAGCAATCACACATGGGAGGCAGAGGTAGGCAGAACTCCGTGAGTTCGAGGCCAGCCTGGACTACAGAGTGAGTTCCAGGAAAGGTGCAAAGCTACAGAGAGAAACCCTGTCTCAAAAAAAACAAAAACAAAAAAAAACAAAAACAAAAAAAAATAGGTGTGCTGGCACATGCTTGTGATCCAAGCACCAGGGAGGCAGAGACAAGTGGATCCCTGGCACAGCCGACCAGCTAGCCTCGCCTAATTTGTAAATCACAGATCCAAGACAGAGACCTTGTCTCAAAAAACAAGGTAGATGGCTCCTGAGGAATGATACCCAAGGTTGGCCTCTGTTGTGCACTTACACACACACACACACACACACACACACACACACACACACAAACAAACACAAACACACACACTTTGATTAAGCCTCTTCTGCTTGAATTGTCAATCTGTTTCTCAGCCTTGACACTTCTCACCATGTGCTAGACAAGACTGGTCTCCAGTCAGGGCTGGTACAGACAGAACGTCCAGGCACTGATTTGCCCTGTCCCTCCGGTGCCTCGGATCCATGCATCTGTGGCACGGCTTCCCCCAACATGAACTCACCATCCATGAGCAACTAGCAATCTCCTCTTTAACCACACGTGCTCACAAGGAAGGAAAGGCCTTTCCCAGGTCCCCAAATCTGCATAGTTTTGTTTTGTTTTTCTTTTCCACAGCAAACTGATATCCTGAACTATTTTCTTGTGTTTAAAATAGGAACCCTTCCCCAGGCCTGAGGAAAATCTGGGCCAGAAGAACAACCACGTAGATCTACTATCACACTTGTTTGTCGTGGAGGAAAGAAAGAAGGACAAGTGCTTAACCAAGAGACATGAAAAATCCTCCAGACAAATGAGCTATCTTGAAAGATGTCACGGGCTGACAAACAGTCAACCCCATCCACTGGCAGTCATCTCCTCTCAGACCCAGGCAGTTTGAAGGCTTCCTTTGGGTGGAAAAAAAATTACACTGGCCTTGATTCAGGCATCCTCACTCTCTTTAGCTGACAAGCCTTAAAAAGAAATCAAGAACCAGAAAGAATTAAAGGTTTGCCTATTTTTCCTCCATCAGGAGCCTTCCAGCTTCTAGAATTTATCTTGAGGTCCCATTTTCAATCTCTTTCTTCCTGCACAAACATATCAATAATTGTCCCATTACACACACACCTGAATGGTATTTACAAAACGTGAGTATAAATTATCCTGCAAATCGTATTAACACTGTGAATAAATTTAAAGATGTTCAAGTGAGACCACAAATCAGCCTGTTTCTAAATACCTGAGGCCAGTGTGAAATCAATTCAAGCCAAAAGCCACGAGCCTGGCCACACGTGGGAGTTGAGGAAAAGCAGGCCGGCTTCTGCAGATGTTGCCCTTGTAGGTAGAGAAGGGTCAGCTGCTGGCAACTGGGCATGCCTCACCCCACATGAAAATGAATCACACAGTGGGCAGTGGTGGTGCACATATTTAATCCCAGCGCTCCGGAGCCAGAGGCAGGCAGATCTATGTGAGTTCGAGGCCAGCCTGGTCTACAGAGAGAGTTCCAGGACAGCCAAAGCTGTTACACAGAGAAACCTTGTCTCAAAAAACCAAAAAGAAAATGAATTACTCGCACCCTAGGTTCAGGGGGAAGAGTAATGTGTGAGTCAACCAAGGTTGAGTCAAGGACCCCAAAAGGCATAGTGTGCTAAGGCGCACAGGGTGGCAAGTCAGATGTCACACGGAAGTGAAATCTTTAGTTTTTATATTCTGTTTAAAAACCTAACATATATATATATATATATATATATATATATATATATATATATATACACACACATTTATGATACACACACACATCACAGTTGTGAATACCTGTGATCTAAGCCCTTGGGAGGCATTGCCAAAAGTTCAAGGCCAGCCGAGGTTGCATAGTGAGTTCCAAGCCGGTCAAGGCTCTATGTAAGGCTTTGCTTGCCTCAAACAACAACAATAAAAACTAAGATTGTGCAATTTTTTAAAAATTCCCCCTGAGAGCTGCTACGCTCTAAACATAACGTAGACTAATAGTTTACTGTGTTCCAGACTTTTGCCAAATCTCCATTTTTGCTTCTTCTTTGTTTATTTGTTTGTTGAAGTACTGGAGACTGAACCCAAGGCTAGGCAAGCATTCTGCCCCTGAGCTACAACCCCAGCCCTTTCATCCATCCATCCATCCATCCATCCATCCATCCATCCATCCATCCACCCATTCTTTTTAAAAGAAAACTGAGTGATAAAGTCAATACTGTTTTATAATGTATTTTGTTAGATTTCACTTACAGTCATAGGTCCCTTAACAGTGGGGATGTGTTCTCAGAAATGTGTCATTGTCATTGTTAAGGCATCATACATAGAATGTAGTCACTCCAACTGAGATGGCCATGTCACCAAGTGTATAATTTTATGGGACCATGGCCGTATATGTAGTCTCTTATTGGCTTGAATGTAGTTATCCATTACATGACTGCATCTTGATACAACGTCCTCTTCATTGTATCAATTTCATTTTTCCAATCTCATTTTCACACTTCTGTTATGAGAAGTTCTCAAAATTTGTTTGTTCTCCCTTATCAATGGGCATTTAAGTTGTTTCTACTTCTTAGTGTTTCAAACAAAATTACAATAGATATCCTTAAACTTGAATCTTCCCCATTCCTACATCTTTTTCTAGTTTAAAATTATTCAGTAAAAAGATACAAACATTTGACTAGTAAACACTGTCTAAAGATCTTACTCCATGCCCTGAAGATTAGGGTTCAAGCAGGCAGAAGCGGGGTTGTAAGAGTAAGCAGGAAGCTGCTTCCTGTCCTTTAAATGGTAGCAGAGAAGTCCAAAACTGTAGCTTGAGGACAGTGTTTGTAAGGAACACACTGCCGAAATGCTCCATTGCACCCCAGTCCCCAGCCCTATGCTCCTCCATCAGACACGCCCATCACAGCCTGCACAACTGGGCTAAAACCATGCCAAGGACAGTGCTTGTAGCCCAGTCATAGTGTCTCTATATGAAGCAGTTTCTGAGGGCAGAGGACATCTCCATTCCCTCTATCTACTTTGAGGTCTTTTGATTTGGTTTGTTTTTTGGAGGGACTGGTGATTGAACTCAGAGTTTCACATGTTCTAGATGAGTAATCTACTACTGAACTATATCACCAGGCCCTCCATTCTCTCTGTCTAATCCAGAGCCACCACCTGAGGACTGACTCATGGCCACCTACTTGGAAACAGCCAATCAGAACTTGACTCCAGCTCCAAACTCATCGCTTACGAGACTCCAAGGCAAGTAAGTGATTTTCTTACCTCTGGGCCTCTAACCATAAGTAGACACAAGGACAAAAACGTACTATGTGGGGGTGCCCTGAGGATGGAACGAGGTCTTCCAAAGAGCTCCAGATTGCCAGGTGCTGTGGTGTTAACTATTCTGCTGCAGGCCATCTGTAGCCCTCTGCCTTATGACGACAGTGGCCCAATACTTCTTAATAAAGAGACACACAAGGACCTCAGCACCCTGGCTCAGACATAAACAGAGGTGACTCTGTCTGCCTTACAGGACAGTTGTGAGGATTCACAAGGTCTATGTGACAGCCCTGGCACCCAGCTAGGACTCAACAGCTACATGCTGCTAACATGAATACTGCTGATACCATCATAATGTCCCTTGCTGATACACACTGATGCGTTTACACACACATCTCTTCCATGACTCTAGTGGGCATGAATTCCCTAGGCCTCTCCAGAGTAGCTGAAAAAACCAGAGTCCATATCAGAGAAGCAAGTAAGGTGGGCTGTGATGGGAACACAGTGGAAATATTCGAGATGTAGGCAATGCTGGTAGAATTAACAGGGTCCAACGGAGGCCCCTTTTGGCTTGGGGGCCATGTTAAAGGTCTCCTCCTACATTTGAGTGAGGAAAATATGTTAGAAAGAAAGGAACACCCTCAGAAGCAGAAGAGAATGTGAACAAAGTATATGAGAACTCAAGCCCTGTGTGGGGAACAAATGTCTCCCAGAGGACATGGGAAATGTATGTTTTGGAGAGAATTGAAATTCATGACCTCCATTTTCATATCCTTAATCTGCCCGAGGATGAACCATCCCAGAGCTGTGCTTCCCTCCCCCCACTTCTGAAGCACCAAACCCCGTCGTTAGCTAATCATGCCATGGTGTTGGTCATTTCATCAGACTGTGTGTTTCCCACACTGCGGCACAGCTTTGCCCAGCGGAGAGGCTTGCAAGACTCCTGTAGGGAACATAAGGAAAGGCTATGATCTGTAAATGTCAAGAAGCCAGGAGAGGCTTTCCGACATCCTGCGGTATGATGAGAGATAGCCAGATTGGGATCTTTATTACACTCTGTCTGATTGGTGCCCAGAAAGGATTCTACCACCACGCACTGAGCTGTATTCTGCAATCAGTGAGAAGTTGTCAAAGAAAGACTTTTTTTAATGAATTGCTTAGACTAGATTGTGACCTGAGAAAAAATGGTCCTGTATTCAGAAAAAAAAAAAAAAATTAAGAGAGAGACAGAGGAAGGAGAGAGAGAGAGAGAGAGAGAGAGAGAGAGAGAGAGAGAGAGAGAGAGAGGCAATTTTGGTAGCTAAATATTTGAATGCACTTAAATATTTATAGATTCACAATGTTAAATATTCAGGTTACCTCTGTAGGCAGGTGTCTCTTATCATCAGTCACAGGCTCACAGATCCGACTATCTCATTACCTGCTTCTTCAGTTATTCTTACAAGTCCTTTCAAGTGACTTAATTGCTCCAGGGACCAGGACATTTTTATCAGTTCCTGGTAACTAAATCTCTCACCCTCCCTGCCCTGTACCTTAAGCTGAAGTAAGTCTGGAACCATGACTTTTCCCCTGGCTTTTATCCCCACCCCCCTCGCTTCCTCCATCATAGCCAATCCTCTCTAGCTCCAGCTATGAGCATATCCTTTCTGATCCTTCAGGACCCTCTAACAAACTGTCCCAGTGTATCTTATAAAGACAGAAACTGATTTGTCACCCTTCTGGGGGCCAAGTGCCCACAGATTCAGTGTCTAATGAAAGCCTGTGGCCTGGTCCATGGATGCCACCTTTTCAGTTCCCTCCCATGGTGGGCGGGGTTAGATAGCTCTTGCAGGTCTCTTTTTAAAATAATCTCTGGGATTTTATTTCCTTCATGTGTATAAGTTTGCTTGAATATATGTCTGTGCATCCCACACATACAGGGCTCTCAAAGGCCAAAAGAGGATTTCAGATCTCCTCTTAACCTCTGAGTCATCTCTCTAGCCTCTCTGGGCTCTTTTATAGGACCACTAATCCAGTTCTTGAGAACTATAATTTCATGACCTTCTGACCTCCAAAAGTTTTCACCTCTTAATATCATCAATTTGGGATGAAGATTTGAACATATGAGTTCAGGAAGACAAAGACATTCAAACACGACACTTCTCTCACATCCATCTGTGTAGGGAAGGGACAGCCTGCCCTAGAGTCTGCTTCCTCTGCAAGCTCAGTGAAGGCAGTTAGGTACTCTGGAGGTTTCTCTTAAACAAATCTTGCAGTTTGGGCCCAAAGCAATAGAACTGAGATTGGCCATTTACTTAATCACTTTATTTGATTATACACAACCCAGAGTCCACTCCCTCCTCCTACACCCTCATCACTGCTCAGCCCTCCACCTTTACCTTAAAGCTAAGCTCCAGGGAGAAATCTAAGTGACATCATAGGGTCCATCCAACACACAGAGCTGTTGGATTTGGTCCTCTAGGTCCCTGAAAGTGCCCTGGTTACTTCTTCTTATGGGTCAGTTTTGCAAAATCATGTGGAGTTCTGTTCACACATTATATATACACCATAATAATAAATGAATATATGTGCAAGATGTAAACTTTTTTTAAAAAGATGTTTATTTATTATGTATACAGCATATTTGACTGCAGGCCAGAAGAGGGCACCAGATCTCATTACAGATGGTTAAGAGCCACCACGTGGTTGCTGGGAATTGAACTCAGGACCTCTGGAAGAGCAGTTGGTGCTCTTAACCACTGAGCCATCTCTCCAGCCTCACAAGATGTGAACTTCTATTGCTTTATCCTCACACTGGGACAAGATTTGAAGGGTCCCAGTCTTTTCCTCAAAATAATGCAGCCCCACTTACGGGTACTGCCTGCCAGCCACGCACAGATTTGGGAGCTGCCCTGTCACCAGAGTCAATGGAAGAGTTTTTGCATCTAATATAAACCACTGCCCTCATGAGCTTGCTATCCCGAGAGGGCACTCATCATTAATTATGATGCCATGATGACTGTTATAAGAAAGGGACAATTCCTTGCCACAGCATCTCAAGGTAGGACTATTAATACCCTGTTGTGGGAGTGAGGAAGGCTTTATGGCTGAGAAGTTGCATGTATGTGCACAGGTGCATATCTACCTGTGTTCTTGTGGATGTGTGTATGTGTGCAAGGGTGTGCATGTGTGTATGGAGGTCAGGGGCTGATGTCAGGCATCATCCTTGATCACTTTCCACCTCATATTTTGAGAAAGGGGTCTCTCACTTAACCTGAAACCCACTGGTTCTCCTAAACTGGCTGGCCATCAAGCCCCTAATCCCCCATCTCCACTCCCAAGGGCTGGGATTACAGGTGAGCACCACTGTGCTCAGTTTGTGGTTGTTGTTGCTGTTTTGTTTGGTTTGGCTTTGGGGTTAATTTCCTTTTCTTTGTGTAAGTACTGGGGGTCACACTCAGGGCTTTGTGCCTCCCAGCAAGCCACCTTCCCAGGCTCTGAGGAGGTGTTTTATGGGGAACCCAAAGGATAAGGAGAGTTGCCATAGATGAAGATCAGAAGGAACACTCCAGCCAGAGAGCTGGGAGAAGCAAATCCAAGAACAGCGACACTCAGTCCTGCTGAACTGCCATGTGCATGAATGTGTAAACTATGGGGAAGACACAGTTGGGGGGCCTGCTTTGTGCCCAGCTGAATGAATGTTCTCTTAATTTAATAGGCCATGGGGGAAAAGTCACAGAAATCTGTCTGAGCCGAAGAATGGCTCCATCTGAGCTATACTTTAAAGAAATTAATCCAGCAGCATTATGTGGGATAGCTTCAGAGGCAGAGGGGATGGGGCAAGAAGAATAAGAAACCAGACAAAGTAATCCTGGGCAGAAGATAATGAGGGATTGAACTAGGCCAGCCAAGACGGGAAGGAGGCAACTGATGGATAGAAGAGAAACAGCCAGTGCAGAAAACTGACATGATTTGACAGCCCTAAGTAAGAAATCTTTCACAAACATGTGTATCATTCCTATCTAGTGTTACTTGGGGCAGTAGGGATCAGCAGACCGTCTGTCATTAATGCTAATGAGTAAGTCAGATTTTTTTATCCCGCATTTAAAGCATACTGCCAGGGACCCAGAGACCCCACACCCATAGAAGTAAGGGAATATCTTTTAAAGATTTTTTTTTTAATCATTCTTTTGTTATTGTTTTGTTTCATTTCGTTTCGTTTTTTCAAGACAGGATTTCTTGACCCTGTGTAGTCCTGGCTGTCCTAGAACTCACTCTGTAGACCAGCCTGACCTCAAACTCAGAGATCCACCTGCCTCTGCCTCCTGAGTACTGGTATTTAAGGCGTGAGCCACCACCCCCTGGCTATTTTTTATTCTTATTCTTAATTACATATAGGCACATGTTCCTGAATGTGGGTATGTGTGAGTGAGTGAGCCCTTGAGAAACTGTTCTTACGGATGGTTGTCAGCTCCCTGGAGTGGGTACTGGGAACTGAACTCATGTCATCTAAAACAGCAAGTGCTCTTAACTGCTGAGCCACCTCTCCAACCCCCAGAGTAAGGGAATATCCGTGTCCAGGACCAGTCACCTATTTAGTGTGCACCCAGAACAAGGTCACACTCCTAGACTGCTAATCCCAAGAGGAAAACCTGGGAAGGTGTCACCGTGTCCCTGAGTTGCCTCAGGGTCCACTCAGCCTATGCTGAAGCTAGAGGCAACCCTGTTTCAGCCTTTCCTAAGGGAGTGGCCCCAAGGCTCAGTGTAAAGACACAGAATCTAGGAAGGACAGGAAATAGAAGTACCCTTTCTCATCTGCATCCTTGTCACCGAGAACAAAGCCTAGCGTGTAGCAGAGGCACAGGAAACAAATGGTCACTTGAATGAGTTTCAGATATCGTAGAATGTCCGAGCCCTCTCTGGGGGCCACAACAGCGGCTGCTCCTTCACCAGCTTCCTTGCCCTGCACATCTGAAGCACCCAAGCTGAGCTGCAACCTGAGAGAGAGCTGAGTGTGTCCCTATTTGCACAGGCCAGAGAAGGAAAGCAGAGAGAGGAGACGCTCCCCCTGCCCTGCCCTTCCTCCGTCAGCAGGGAAAGGGATAGCAGCGTTCTCTCAAGGACAGACAGAAAAACCAAATGCACTAAATAATATTTTTTTTTAATTTAAGTCAATAAAGCACTTGAGAATATTTGCAGCACGAACAACTCCCACAACCGAATAACATTCCCCGCTCCTTCCGCAGCCGCAGCTTCTGCTGAAAACACTTGTTCCCCCGCCTTCTCACGCCGCTCTTGCTTCAAGCCATGATTTGATGAATCTCAGTGCCAGAAATAAAGCAAAACTTATTACAATGATGCTGTCAAAGTGTTGTAATTTTACTCTGCGGCACTTTCAGTTGTTTAAAAACAGACTTCGCTCCCCAACCTTTGGGCCCAGGCTTAGAAGCAGCACCCGCCTCGGGTCCTCCTGCTTCTCCCTTGTGTAGACAGATGGTTTTCCCCCAAATATTGAGGTCCACAAAGGTCCACAGGGAGCACTCCCTAGTTCCCCCTCCTCTGACTATCTGTGGGCTGTCACCATGTATGTGTGAAGCTTTGAGATTGGAAAATGACAGTGATCTGGATTCGGCTACACTGCGCTCCAGCAGGAGTCCTTGAAGCCCTTGGCAGAGTTAAAGAGGGAGAGGGAGAGTACGGTTATGACGCGCTACGGATGCGTTCAAGCGGAAAGCCTTCCTCCCCTTCCAGGGATGGCCATGTCCATGGATCTTGGACTTGCAGATGAGCAGCATGGGAGAGAGTCAGGGGCTTTCAAGGTGATCGTAACACTTGTATGTGATGAAAGGAATATGCAACCTCCTTGTCTCCTTCGAATGTGGATTTATCAAAGAGCGATGGTGCCCTCCATGGAAACCATGTACCTACTATGATTGGCTTAATGGAACCAAGAACCACCTAGGAGATTAATTAACTATATTTCTGGCCACGTCTGGGGTAGAGAGAGAGGTACCTGAGACAGTTGGTATTTGGGGACAGCAACTGAGGTGGAGAGACTCACCCCAGAAGGTGAACTGTAGCATCCAATAAGCTGGAGGCCAGGGTGGAGCAAAAAGTGGAAGGGTAAGAAACCAGGCGAGCTTCACTCTCATGCCCCTCTGCGGGCATCCAACCCCAGCGTCGTCTTCACCCTAGCCTTTCCCCCAGGGACTCACAGCAGCTACTTCCAGAGAGCCCCCAAGCTGCATGCTCCTTGGATTGAGCCGCTAGTACATTATCTAGCTTTCACCATGTAGAGGGTTATCACAGCATTGTCCAGCCTACAGTTCCATAAGCTAATCTAATAAACCACCTTGCATGGTCACACACACACACACCCCTGATGTACTAGTTATTTTTCTCATTGCTAGGACAAAAACACTTGACAAAAGCAGTTTACAGAAGGCATCATAGTTTGAAGGTACAGTCTATCATGGTAAGGAAATCATGTCAGCGGGAACGTGAAACAGCTAGCCACATTGCATGTATCCACAGTCAGGAAGTGTCAGCGCACAGTCCAGGAATAGAGTTGTGCAAGGGGAATTCTGAGGGCTTGTAAGAAAATTTCGCCGGTAGTGCCTGTAATCCCAGCACTCGGGAGGCAGAGGCAGGCGGATCTCTGTGAGTTCCAGGCCAGCCTGGTCTACAGAGCGAGATCCAGGAAAGGCGCAAAGCTACACAGAGAAACCCTGTCTTGAAAAATCAAAAAAGAAAAAAAAGAAAAGAAAGAAAAGAAAAAAGAAAATTTCAAGAAAACAAAACAAGGTTCTTGTCCCCTCAGTTTCTTCAAAAACACAGATTTGTTCTTGGAATGTGCTTTTGTTATTTGTTTATATGCCTCTGTGGAAAAACATGCTTTTGTCATGTGTGGCATGTCCTTTACTTTACTATTGGGACTCTTATTTATTTATTTATTTATTATACTTATTTATTAAAATTTTTTTCATTTTACATATCAACCCCAGTCCCCCTTCCTCCCCTTCGCCTGCCTCCTCACCTCCCTCCCGCTCTACCCCCATCCACTCCTCAGAGTGGGTAAAGCCTCCCATGGTAGTCAACAAAGTCTGGCATACCAAGTTGAAGGAGAGCCTAGCCCCTCCCCATTGTATCAAGGCTGAGCAAGGTATCCCACCACAGGGAATGGGCTCCAAAAAGTCAGTTCATGCACCTGGGATAAATCCTGGCCCTGCTGCCAGGGACCCCACTAACAGATCAAGCCACACAATTGTCACACATATTCAGCAGGCCTAGTTCAGTCCCATGCAGGTTCCCGAGCTGTCAGTCCAGAATCAGTGAGCTCCAACTAGCACTGTTCAGCTGTTTGTCTCCCGCATCATGATCTTGATCCCCTCTTCTTCTTCTTCTTCTTTTTTTTTTTAAATGCCATTTATTGAAGGAGGGAGGTCTTAAATACAGGCTTACAGCACAATGGGAGAACCCTGGATGGCAGAAGTTAGCTTCTGATTTTTTTTGTTTGTTTGTTTGTTTTAGCTGAGGATCGAACCCCTGAATCCCAGGCCTTGTGCTTGCTAGGCAAGCACTCTACCATTGAGCTAAATCCCCAACCCCTGCTCCTGGTGTTTTACAATCTTGCATCTAAGCTGTTAACACCTATTGGTACTCTTCTTAAGCCTCAGAATGTAAAATGTCTGATGCTCTGAATAAAGTTGGCTCTTGCAGGAGACTTTAGTCCATCGCATTTTTAGGCTCCAGTCTCCCAGGTCCCTCCCACCACTAGTTTGAGCGTAGACAAGGTACCAGAGAGAGATGAGTGCCGATGCTCAACTCACTTTCCCAGGACCTCAGTCCATGTGGTGTTGCCCAAATCCAGGCAGGCCCTCCCTCCTCAATTAAACTTTTTCTGGAAACACCACCACAGTCACAATCAGAGGTGTGTTTCCACAGTGGTTCTAAATCCAGTCAAGTTAACAATGAAGATTAGCCATCACACCTGACCCAAAGTTAGGACCAACATCTGGAAAGATCATGAGAGCATGACTGGGAAAAACCATGCCAGGACATGCTAGGGAAAGAAACAAGAGGTCCAACAGCCTGGGAGTAACAGTGGCCAAACTAGCTGGTGGCCGAACTTCAAGGAAAGGAGTGCAGGCAATCGGCACTCTAGGATCACATCCATTTCTTCCCCTTGTATTTCCATGTGGTGCTGTTTAAATTTGGTTCCTCAGTGCCTTTTCTAATAGGATTTTTTTTTTTTCAGCTGATACAGGGCCAGGAATAATGCAGGTATCTGGTCTGGTGTAACCAACAGAGATCAGACTGTGCCCTGCTCCTGCACAGGTAGTTGGAGGAGCAGAGATCAGAGCAGCAGCAAAGATGGAACAGGGCAGAACAGATGGGTGCAGGGTGGAGGAGGCAGGAAGGACAAACTGAGAATCAGAGGTTAGAGACCATCCTGGATCTCCCTTCATCCTGGTGCTCCCTCTCACCATCTGCAGCTCCAAGGGTCTCCAGCCCACATTGACTGAAGACTAAGGACAGAAGGTTAAGATCACACTTTGCCTCCAGATTGAATTGGACTCGATTCCACATGATCTTGCACTCAACATTGTAGCTGGAAGTTTTCCTGTGTCCTGCCTGGCCCACAGCAGCTTATAAAATAATTACTCAGAGGCTTAATATTAATTACTGTTTGGTCTATTTACTGTTTGGCTCAGGCTTATTGCTAGCTAGTTATTACATCTTAAATTAACCCATTTCTATTAATCTATATATTGCCACATGGCCATGGCATTACCAATGGTCTGCTGGCATCTTGCTCCTTGGGTAGCTGGATGGTGTCTGCCATGACTCCGCCCTTCCTCTCTCTGTATCTCTGCTTGGATTTCCCACCTGGCTCTTAACCTGCCTTACCATGGGCCAAAGCAGCTTTATTGATTAACCATTGGGAGCAACACATATTCACAGCTTACAAAAAGACCATCCCACAGCATGACATTGAGTGTCTCTAAGCATCTACTGTTTTCATTTGTTTACAGTAGGACCTACATTATGGTAGATTGTTGCTAGGGTCACATGAGATGGTATATGTAAACCTTTGATGAGTCTCTGGAGTTCGGCCAACTCATCACCCCTAATTCTAGGAAACCTTGCCTCCTCCTTTTGGGGAACTGCACTTTTACTCCGACTTTAACCACATTGTCCTGTGGGAAATGCTACTTTCTCATATGACTTTGATGTTGTTGTTGTTGTTTTTTTACTCCATTCCTCTTTGGGGAGGCCTGCCACCCAGCTGCCAAATAAACACATAGAGACTTATTATTTCTTACAAATGCCTGGCCTTAGCTTGGCTTATTTCTTGCCAGCTTTTCTTAAATTATCCCATCTATCTTTTGCCTCGGGACTTTTACCTTTCTATATAGCTTTCTTTACTTCTTACTCTGTGGCTTACTGTGTAGCTGAGTGGCTGGCCCCTGGAGTCCTCCTCTCCTTCTCCTTTTGCTCCCCCACCTCTATTCCCAGATTTCTCCTCCTGTTTATTCTCTTTGCCTGCCAGCCCCACCTATCCATTGTCTTGCCTAGCTATTGGCCATTCAGCTCTTTATTGGACCAATCAGGTGTTTTAGGCAGTCAAAATAACACAGCTTCACAGAGTTAAACAAATGCAACATAAAAGAATGCAACACATCTTTGCATCATTAAACAAATGTTCCACAGCATAAACTAATACAACACATCTTCAACTAATATTCCACAACACTTTGATGATAGTGGCTGACCATGTAGTGATCACCCATCCCAATTATTCTAAGAATGGTACATTTCTCATAAGCACCATCATTGAGTACCTGAACTCTGAAAGGAACAGAGGTGTTGATGTTGAAATCCCTGGCTTTGGTAATCCTGCCTTTCTGTGACTTGGTTACCTACTAATTTGAATTGTGGTATTATGGCATGTTAGGAAAGGAATTCTGTATAAGCCAGAAGTGGGGTGCTTAACATGATAGGGCCTAAAATATAGAACTGATTGTATTAAGTCAGTTGTTGTCTTTCAGAACTTGAAAAATAACATTCCAGCCCCTTCTGGATGTTAAAGATTCTACTGAGAAATCGTCTGTTGTTCAAACAGATCTATGGTTGACAGAGCAGTTTTAACATGTCTGTAATCTTTTGATGTTCATTCCAGCCATTAAGAGGCAGACCCTCTGTTCTTGGCACCTGCCTGGATAAAGGAATATAGTATAAATGACACTGTATGATTCCTAAAGTTAGGAAAGAAAACACCATGGACATTTATTATAGGACATTTACTCTGTGGTCTTTAGTCCTAAAGAAAGATAGTCAGATATGTGTCTGCCTGATGTAGAGAATCATGTGGAGAGACTTTCCCAGAGAGTTTGGCCTGGTGGGATCTTTTCTGCCTAGGGACCTTGTGAGATGAAAAAACCTTTCAGAGGACCCCAGCCAACCCTAGCTTTTATCTGAAATCTTGACTGAGAACTGCCTCTCTGAGCCCAGTCAACCCTGCAAGAATCATAAACAAATAACTGATTGTATTGTTCAGCCACTGTGTGGAGTGCCTTGCCAAGTGGTAACAGATAACTAGCAAGGGGAAGTCAGGGCTCATCGTTCTGACATCATCTTTGCTAAGAACCAGTATAGCTGTTTGCTGAATTATTGCTACTGTGTCTAGAGACTCAGTGCACTGAGAGTAAAGCTTTAGGGACTTAAGCAAGTTGAGAATGATTTAATGTATCATAGTACCTACAAGTTGCAAATTGTGAGAAGCTATTTCTGGAACCAATGAAAAGAAATGGACATTGCCCAAGATACACAAAGGTGCATAGTTGAACTATATTAGGTAGCCTAACAGATAGTAGAAACTTGAGGGTCCATTGAGGATGGATCCCTCTGACATAAACAGCAGCTTATATAGCCAAGAACTGAAGCTTCTAGACTCCATTGTTACCAGTACTGGACATCCTACAACCTGCCCTCCATCTCTACCAAAACAAACCCGGAGACAGGGATTGAAGGAAGAGATTCATTTTATTCCAGTTTGGTGTTGAGAAGATGGAGTAAAGCCTGTCCAACTCAAAGACAGGTATAACCCATTTTTCCAAAGGGGGAATGGTCTCATGGGCTTTGTGGGGATGATGGATGGAAGATCCCCACACTCGGCAGAGTACTCTGACAGTCCTTGGCAGACAGAGCTGTAGGGTGGTGGCTTTTCTTCAAAGTCACCTTCAGGCCTCACCCACTCTGGGCTCCTTAACACATTAATTTGCAAGTAAAGAAACCACAGTGGTGGGTGAAGGAAGAAAAGTGTTGTGATTGCCTCTCCTTAAAGTTTTAAAGACCGTGTGCAAGGATAGTTACAGATAGGATGAAGGGGGGAAGTGGAGGTAGCAATTCTTTGTTGAGGCTTATCAAGGAAAGGCTGGGTTTTTTTTTTTCTACTAATGTATTGCTAGCTTCATAAATTTGTTGGTATTTTCTTTCTTTAATTCTTTTTAATCTTCTGTGCTCCATGTTAAAATGAGAGCTGAGCCCTAGCTCAGACCTTGGTAGTGATGAACATCCTGTACTACCTGGAATGTCATAGAGTTACTGGCTAGCTGAGACTTTCTGGTAAAGAACAAAGATATACCATTGCCCTCTCATGTACAAGTCAATCAGAACGGGCCCATCAATTGCTTGGACAGAACCCTCTCAGGAAGAGCTGTCTATCTATTCTAAAGAATTTAGAAATAGTATAAAGCCTGCATAAAAATGTGGGTTGGCACAGCAGTCCTTTGTGACCGTTGGTCACTCTCATTCCTGAGAGTGTCATGTTTGACCTTGTAATAAACTCCACCTCTCTTCTACACAGCCTTCTGTGTCTCACCTGAATTCTCTCCATGGATATCAAAAGGACTAAGAAGTGAGACCTCAAATAACAAACATAATTTCAGAACACTTCAAAATGCTGAGATAAGGGACTGGCGAAGTGGCTGGGGCATGAGGATGCTTGCCACCAAGCCTCTGATCAGCCGAGTTCCTTCCCTGTAGCCCACTCAGTGGAAGACAGAATTGATTCTAGAAAGTTGTCTTCTGACCTCTTGTGAGAGCTGTAGCGCGCGCGCGCGCGCGCGCACACACACACACACACACACACACACACATACAAATGTAAAAAAGAATTAATGCTAAGAGAAGTGTGGCTATCATTTTAGGTGCTATATTTAAAGTCAACTAAATGGGACCTGTTTTGAAGCGTCTTGGAAGGCTACGGTTGTAGTGGTAGGGAATTGAACTAACAAGGACTTGGGCTGTAATAGATGCATTTTTCTTGTTACCCAGCACCTCCCCTTCATCTGTAAACAAGCTTTGCTCCCTCCTCTCCTGAGATTCTTCTTTAAAAGATCCATCCTTGCCCCCCCCTGCACCCCCACCTCCTTCTCTCTAGGATGTAAGGTTGTCACTGTCTTATAAAATCCTGCCTCATCTATCACCAGTGGCCAAGGGATTAAAACCCTGCATAGTGGGAGAAGCTCAGGGTCTGCCGTACCCCTGCTCATCCTGAGTGGGGACTCAGCAATGTAGAAGGGAGAGACCCTTCCCCTCCAGATGTAAATCTGTCATGATGTAAAGCTGACTCTGACCGTGGAAAGGCCCCAGCCTCCGTGAAAAGAAAAGGAAGCCTATGCTCGCCGGGAAGAATTAGTGGGCCCCAGGAGGCCCACGTGGCATTTCTCCCTGCTTACTTACACAGCCAGTGCTGTTTGATTATCTGCAGTAGAAAGCATCCTTTACCACTGTATGTGGAGCATGGAGCACACCCAATAAATGCTTTTCATGTCCTGCTGTGCTGGCAAGCAGGAGAGATGTCACCTGTTTGTGAGAGCATTCAAAGCCACACTCCTCTGGGGTCAGCAGTGTGCTTACCTACCAGCTTCCTGGGGAGCCTTTAAGATGCAGAAATTGACAGATTCCCACCCCAGCCCCTTAGTGAGAATCCTCCGGTGATGGGATCAGGAGGTCTGTATATAGTTAAGAGTCTGTGGGAGGGTTTCTGATTAAACAAACACCGTTGTTATCTCTACATCCTTCGAAAACCCACCAAAATGACAGCAAAAGAATTAAGTGAAAAGTACCACAAAGCAAAGAGAATAGGAGACAACGTGCAACATAGAAACTCCATCCAAGACGAGACAAGGAACACTGAATCCCAGTGGCTATGCGGAAAGCATGTTCCCACTCAGGCACTGACCAGCTGAGGGCCAAGGACGTGGACTGCAATGCGTTTCTTTTCCTTGTCATCTGAAAATAAGCCTTTGTCTCTTCTTGCATGGGGTTATCTCTAAGGAGAACCACTCATTCCCCTCTTTTCCATTAGTAAAACTTCCTTAATTTTTTTTCTAATTTTGTGTCATGCATGTATGGAAGCATGCATGTGCCATAGTGTACAGGACAGAGGACAACCATGGGAGTCAATTCTTGCCTCCTACCATGGCAATTGAACTCAGGTCTTCAGGCTTGGCATCAAACACATTTACCCACTGAGCCATCTCCCTGGTCCAGCTAGCAAGATTTCTGAAGGCAGAGGTCTGAGAGAGGCTGAAAACAGGTTAGTCAAAGCCTTCTTAGGAAGCAGTTTGTGCCAGAACCAAGGTCTTGTCCTGTGCCCAGACAACGGCTCTTCCCATGAATAGCCAAGTAGAGAGGTTCACCCTCTGCAGGGGATCAGCAGCCAGAAGCATGAACCCAAGACTTAGATAAAGGTGAAGGCAGGTGTGGTACCTCTCAAAACAGGAGAAATAAGGACAGTGCTATAGAACGATGTTTCTGTGGGCTGCAGGGAGCTACACCTGCATTAGAGTGTGGCGAATCCAGATGTTGGCAACCCAGAGCCAAAATTATCTTGGTATATATTTACATCCCTTAAAAGCCATTCACTAGCCACTTCTGTGTCTGACCTAACATCCTTGTGACATATGTCGGGGGGAATTTTGTAATGTATTAACTTATTCTACTAGGTTCCACCAGCCCAAAAGCTGAAGTGTTATCGAATAGCATCTGAGGCTTACCACAGAGATATCCTGGCCTTGCTGTAACCCACCGTCCCGAAGTTTCCAGTCACATATTTGAAGAGTGCTTTGATTCATCACTCATCATCTATAATTTTATATAGCTAACTATAAGAATGTCATGAAATGGTTGCCACATTGGAACATGGTATTCAGGGCAACCTGAGTCTATGTTTCCAGGCCAGGGTCACTCATAGTTGGTTTAAGAGTAAACTATCTTGGCCGGGCAGTGGTGGCACACACCTTTAATCCCAGCACGTGGGAGGCAGAGGCAGGCAGATCTCTGTGAGTTCGAGGCCAACCTGCTCTACAGAGTGAGGTCCAGGATAGGCTCCAAAGCTACGCAGAGAAACCCTATCTCAAAAAACCAAAAACAAAAAAAAAAACAAAACAAAACCTATCTCATTCCCTTTGCCATAAGAGCTATGTTTTGGATGAGCAAAGAAAGTTTCCTGCCCTTTTTCTGTTTCTCACACCAGCTTATAGAGTTGCCATCTTTTTTCTCAAGAACTCCAGCTATGTACAAGCCTGAATTCATCTTCAGACATGAGGTTGGGTTTAAACAGAGGAAGGGCAAGAGACAAGACATGCATAGTCAGAGCTGGTCAAGGTCTAGTTCTGCCCATCATTGCCTCAGCTCCCACAAGGTGGTTTGAAAAAGTCCTTACTGCTTGAAGGGATGCCAAGGGTTCTTAGGCAATGGTTGCTCCTACTGAGAGATTCTTCCTCTTCCTCAGAGATGACTATCCTCACAAGGGGTCATGGCATGCTGTCCTCAAAGATTTTGCCTCTCCTAAAATCCAAACTGACTTCATGTTTGGGACAGTAGCTTATTTTTGTACCTTCAGCCAAGGTTAAGGAGACAAAAAGAAAATGAAGATGAGATGCTGGACTTCGCTCCTGCTTCTGTGCTCAAGTGAGGAGCCAGTGCTTTTTTAGCCAACATAGCACCCAAGTGCCTGTTCCCTACCCTGAGAGTCAAGCTACCCCAAGAAGGAAAGCCTAGAGACAATAAGAAACCCAGAAGAAGTGAAGATAGCACAGAGAAGAAAACCTCCATAGAAGCTACAATTGAAAGTACTGTCTTTAAGAACCATTTCAGAACAAGGAAAAGAAAAGCTAAATGCTTACAGAAATGAGAATATTTTAAACAGAGCACTCTCTAGGTAGAGAGAAGATCACCATTCAAAACATATTCCCAAAGCAAAAGCATAGGGGAAGAAATTGATCCCCCCACCAATAAGTTCTAGAAAATTACTAGAGCATGGATTTGATGAAGGCACAAGGTAGGAAACTCAAGCTCGCCCCCACCCCCAAAACCACTGAGCTGTTCATCTTACTGTGTGTTCACACAAAATGCTTGAGAAAGGCAGGATAAGGATGCAAGTGTCTCGTGTAACTCAATCTTCATGACTGTCCTCCAAGTTTGGTGCCGTCGTCATTTCTCTTTGGGGATGAAAATATTAAGACACAAAGAAGTAATTTGAGGACTTAGATTCAACACAAGACTGCCTGCCTCCTGAGCATGGTGTTTTGCGTTTGTTTGGTTTTTGTTTGTTTGTTTAGTTGGTTGGTTGGTTGGTTGGTTGGTTGGCTGGTTGGCTAGTTTAGTCTGGTTTTTATTGTTGTTGTTTGAGACCGTTCTTGCTATGTGGTCTAGGCTAGCTTTGAACTCAGGTTTCTCTTGTCTCAGCTTCTTAGATGCTGGAATTATATGTAAGTGCCACTACACCCTGCCCATTATGCTGCTCTATCCTTGTTCGATAACACAAACTGCATACACACACACACACACACACACACACACACACACACACACACACCTGCACACAGATCTTAAGCTGTGCTGTTTCTGGTTCTTACTTCTTAGGTAGCTGTTAGTGAGTACCATTTGGTGTTTTGTATTACTCTACTTTTTTATTTGCTTTTCAGAAAGACTTAATCTTTTGTGTCATGTCATGGTCCCAATTTTAAACTGATCACTCTCTGCTTTTCACTTAGGAACTTCACACGGAAGTATGAACGATAGATCAGCCTCTTCATGTGACTGACATTCAAGCTCCAATGGCCCAGCAACCTGCCAAGCATCCTTTGAAAGTGAAAACACCCTGGGAAAGAAGAAGTCTTTCGTTTTCCCCATCTGATGGGGCTAGGGAGCTGCTGGGAAGGGCTTTGGGAGAGCAAGAGAGCTCTCCTCTCCTGTGAACTGTGAAGGCCAGCTGGCAGTGTGGGTGGATCCTGAGACGGGAGCAGGGATAGTTCTATTTGAAATCATGAAGGTAAATTCAACAGTGTCTGTCTTTGGGTCATTCCCTATGTATTCAGCAGGGCTCAGCCAGCCCTCTCTAAATAAAAGCATGATAGAAATTGACACGGCAAGATGGCTTCTGAGAGCACTGTGCTACAATGCCATCAAAACCTCATAAAATGAGTCAAAAGCTGCAGGGTCACCTCACATCAAGAAAGGCTCATCTTCCAGGCTGCCACTGGTGCAGTTGGGGGAGGTCCATCTGTCTAGCTCTGTCTGTTTCCATAGCATCTCTGAGGCTCCTTTCAGCTTCAAAGATCTTGCATAACTAATGCGTATTTCCTAGCAAAGGCCATCTGGGATGGTTAGAGTTGATTGTCACCTTGACAGGGTCTGGACTCACCTGGCAACAAGCTTGCAGGCACAGCTGGGAGGGATTGTTTAGCCTCTGGACCTGCCTATGAGGGGTTACGTTTGACAAGGTTAGCTGAAAGGGGAAGATCTACTGGAAAAGTCATCACACCATTCCCTGGGGCTGGATTCTAGGCTGTATGAAAAAGACAAGGCCGAGCACACAAGCATTCACCGCTTTCTTCTTCCTGAGCGTGGATGAGATTAGAGCCTGGCTTTCAGGCTCCTGCCGCCCTGACTGCCTCGCCATGATAGACGGTACCCGGGAATATGAGCCCGAATCAACCTTTCTCCCTTAAACTAAGTTTCTCAGGTTATTTTCATCACAGCGATGAGAAAAGAAACTAAATCACCACCGCTTCTGGATGTGCAGGGGGTGAAAGGGCCAGTGAGGGAAGTAGGCATGCTCTAGACAATGTGTGACAGACCTTTGTCACTGATGCAGCCATGAGAGAGATTAAAAAGCAAGCAAGGCAAAAGCCACCAAAGGGAGAAAAAGTGGATATACTGGAGCCACTTCCAGGAAGGGCTGTCCTGAGCGGTCATTGAAAAGAGCTTTCTGGGTAACATACGAGCATTGATTTTTTTTTTTAAGCCTCTACATTTTAATTATGCCTTTGACTATTTATAGGATTATCAAAATCTTGGAAATCATCTGTAGATCAAATTAAATGAATGGTAGTAACATTCAACAAGCTATAGACAACACTAAATCACTCTAGAGTGGATAACGCACAAGCTAATCCACTTGAATACTTTTGAGTTAATATGAAAAGTTGATAAAATAATAACATTCAGTTAAACCAGTTTTCCCGCATAATTTCTTTGGGGATGTAGGACATCTTTATGGCCTGGAGAGATGGCTCACTGGGGAAAGGCACTTGCCACCAAGCCTGACCACCTGAGCTCAATCCCTTTCTCTCACATACTAAAAGAAGAGAATTAACTCCTGATAGTTGTTCTCTGACCTCAATATGTACAGCATGGCACATGCACAGCAACACACACACACACACACACACACACACACACACACACACGCACAAATAAGTAAATAAATAAATTACAATAAAAACAGCATAATAAAAAGTCACCTTTATGAAGTAGAAAGAATTATTCTCTTTGCTTTATAGAGATGGGAACTCAGAGATCTGGTGTAGCTGGAAGATTTCTCTGGTCCTGCCAAGCCTCTGAATTCCCATGGCCTGCTTATAAAATAACCATTAAGAGGCTTAATATTATTTATAACTTCTCAGCCATTAGCTCAGGATTATTATTGACTAGCTCTTACACTTAAATTAACCCATAGTTCTTATCTATGTTTAGCCATGTGGCTTGGTACCTTTTCTCAGTTCTGCCTTGTCATCTTGCTTCCTCTGTGTCTGGCTGGTGACTTCTGACTTTGCACTTCCTCTTCCAAGAATTCTCATCTGCTTGCCCTGCCTGGCTATTGGCCAATCAGCATTTTGTTTACCAATCAATCAGAGCAACACATATTCATAGCAGACAGAAAGACATCCCACAACAATCTAGAAAGCTAAGAGATTTGCTGACAGTCACATCATGGCTGAATTATCAAAGTGCTGGCTGTAGTTTAGAGCTATAGCATGCCCCAAGGGCCTCTGTGTCGATGACTTGGTCACCAGTCTGCAGTACTACTTGAGGTGGTAGAAGGAAGTGAGGTCTTCTTGGGTAGTGACCTAGTGGAAGGATTTAAGTCTTTGGGTGTGTGTCCTTCAAGAGGAACTGGGACCCAAGCCCTTTCTTGTCCCTTTGTTTCTCAGCCACTGCCAAGTGACTAGACCTTCTCTGCCATGTATCTGCTAGTACATCTGTTAGGATGTACTGACAGGCCCAAAGCAATGGGGCCAAGCAACCATGGACCCAAACCTTTGAACCATGAGCCAAAATAAACCTTGCTTCCTCATAAGTCGATCATCTATTTTGTCACAATGACAAAAAGTTAATGAAATAGTACCACACAAGATACAGAGTACTTGTGAATACATCATATTCCATGGAACCTTCCCAATTGTTCCAAGAAAAGAATGCTACCTGTGGGACCAGTTAACTGAAGCTCTGAAGGAGAGAATTTTCCTTTTCAAGCTCTTATAGTTGCTACAATTGGCTCATATAACACCCATATTCCAGTTTCCAAAGTCATCCTTTTCCCATAAGAATTCAAACCCAGGTTTACTGGGCTGAAATCATTTTACTTTCTGCTAAACCACCATGCCTTGAAAAAGATGGAGAAAAAAAAATCTTTCTTCTTAAGTGGGATCTGTTGAGCCAGATAGTTTGAGAGCCCTAGCTTTCCAAGGCTCTATGTTGATTCTTCCAGCTCAGTAGGTATTGGAGCACTAGTCTACACAAGTCAATTGAAACTGTTCTACAAATAGAAGACATATGGAAGTATGGAACTCTTAACTTGCCCCTGTGTAGAGCACAATATTTGAGAGTTGAGATTCAACCAAGAAAGACCACAGTTTTTAAAGACCTATATGTATCTCAATGTGTCATCGCTTAGCCATCCACCAGGTCCACATACGTATTAAATTTAAAACTCTAGAAAGGTAGGATCTAACAATGCAACTGTTGAGCAGACATCTGCAAAATTGCCCCCTGACCCCAACACCCAAAGCACTTTCCTCAGTGTCTTCAAAGTCAGGACCCAATGTGCAAGAGAGACATGAATGCATCTATTAACTTGACTGTCACTTTTTTAAAATTCAAAGCTAACTTCATTTTGACATTGATCTTGATGTCTAGTATAATTTCATTTTTCAAGCAAAATTTAAAGACTGTCATTTCCACATACTTGCACCCAATGAGAAACAGCTTTAGTGACAACTTTTTTTTATTAAGGTTCTTCATGGCCAAACAATAGTGCTTCATTCATCTGAATTGAAAGACAAGGTTGTCAGAAAATCTGTAAGTGGTTTCTGCACAAATCCCCACTCGCTATGAATAGTGCCTCTGTCCAATCCTTTACATAGATTGGCTTCAGCACGACACTTGGCCCAGTAGGTTTCTTAAAACCAACCTTCAGATGCCATAAATGCCCCTGGGGTTCTCTGTTGACTCTGGAATTGAATCTTTTCATGCAGGGTGTTCACTCCTTCCCTTTTTTACATTCCTGAAATATTACAAGGTTCTGGTGTCCCCAGGATATGCTTCGGAAAACTCAAATTGCTCATTGCTTTTTTAAATTTTGTGAAAAATAATAAACACTGCTTTTTCCTGTCAACCTTTTCACTTTCCTCAGCAAAGTGAAGGCGGGGACTGAGAGAAAACAGCCTTTACGTTAAGTTAGCGAAGTCGAACGTTTTCCTGTTTTCGTTTATCTAGTTCTTACGTAACTGTGAAACTGGTTTTCTGTTTTAGTTTATCTACTCCTTATGTAACTAGTTTTTTAATTAATTCTGAGTCAGTGGAAATCTCAGTCCCATGAGAACTGTGAGGGATTTTAAGGAGAAAAGAACTCCACTGGCCTATGGAGCTAGTCTGTGTCTGAGAAGTCACCTTTGGGGTGGGGGAGGCTTCTCCGAACTCCAGGGGGGGAAGCTGCTCTGGTGACCTGGTCACCGCAGCCTGTGACAGAGGCAGAGAAGGTAGAGCAGGTGGATGTGGTGGTTCTCGGGATTACGGATTTTCTTTCCTTTTCTTTTTTTGCCAATTAAATAAAAAGCCTCTTGCTTGTTCGCATTTGTTTTGGTTACAGCCACTCAGGGAAGGGGCAGTATTTTTGCCATCTGCAAACTGGCAGCCAGTCCCAGCCTTTGCATTATGCCGCAGCATATGTTGGAGACAGCATTTCTGTCTCTGGGGTGCTTGCTCTGCTCCTCCAGCCCCGGCTTTAGAGTCACTTTTCCTGGGCAGCCATGTGTGGACGTCCACCAGCCTGCGTTGTGACCAGGGCCTAGGTTTCTGCTTAATCAGTCCCTCCTCCAAGCCTGCCATTCTGTGCAGGCGTCTTGATGTATTTGTCCCTTTCAATGCCCTCTATAGCCTACAGGGGTGGGATTTTGATGACCCAGCTTGACAGATGCTTAAACCAGGGTTCCGAGAGATAAAAAGCTACTCATCCACAGTCGCAAAGCTTGTTGGTGGTAGAACTGGAGTTCAACCCAGGACTTCTCAACTCCAGAGCCTGGCTCATCCATCCCAGTCCTGGTCACATCTGCCAAAGGCAAAAGGGGTTGCAACCACAGAAAGCCTCAGTGTGGTGTGCAAAGGGTATGTGGGTCATGAGTTAGACCCAGCAGGGATCATCTAGTTCAAGCTTCTGCCCCAATAAGCATTTCTCTCTACAACATCTCATCCAAAATGCTTTCCCAGTCTGTGCTCCAGTTATTCTAAAATGAGGGAGGAAATGTGGTAAATGGCTATGAATAGGAGCATAAGTATTCACCCGAGGTTGAGTTTCTGCGGCAACGTTCTGTTTGGGAACAAGCGTGCAAACAGCCATGCTCAGGTTGAATCAGAGAATTCCCACCCGCAGAGCCTGGTGCCCAGGAGAGACCCGCGGCGGGCTGTAATCAGGAGCTGCCATCCTGGTCACCATTTACATGCCTGCCTGGGGCTCACAATCTTGAAAGTGGCCCCCCAAAGGACTGGCTAGCCCTTTGAAAACTGCACAAACAACATGGTAAGTATAACACAAACTCAAAGAGCAGTCCCTCATAAGCTCACCCGCCAAACTAATCATTTGTTTGCATTCTTCTTGCTTCCTGCCAGGCCTTGCCCACATGTAAACATGATTTTTAGAGTTGTAATCAAATGTACATTCAATTTGCGCTTCCACTTTGCAATAACATTATATCATAAGCATCCGACGCTCTACACAGACTGCATAATTATAATTTTTAGTGACTGTATGATAGTCCATCAAAATGATATGACATAATTTGCCTAACCACTCACTCTTAAGCTGTTTCTGGTGTTTTCTTCATTATAAACTACTCCACAATAGTCATCTTCATTTTTATTGATTTTTCTCTTTTTTTTCCCTCTCTCTCTCTCTCTTCTTTTGGACTGTGGCATCAAAGATCAGTATGCCCTTTAAAGATACACTTAAATGGAATTTATCTTCAATGATGTAGCACACAGAAGATCTCAGACCTTAGCAGAACTGATGTTGTGTGCAGCTAGTCTTTCATGTGTTATTTAATATTTGGTGTCTAACAAGTGTATGTTAAGTCCATGAAAAGCCAGCTCTCACTTAGCTGACATTCTAGAAGAAAGAGAAAGAGAAGTGTTTAGGTCTTGGAATACAACTGAGTGGTAGAGTGTTGGCCTACCTAAGAGTTACAAAGCTTAGGTTTTGGAGAAAGAGAGGAAATAAAACTAGTTTTAAGTCTTCACTAAAGTTGTCATCTTTCCATGTATGCACATGAGTGTGTGTTGGCTGGGCAGCTAATTGGTTTAGGAGGTATTGTTCAGGTTGTTTTGTTGAATTTTCTGTTTGTGGTTTTACAGTGTTGAGAGTTCAAACCCAATGCCTTGCACATATGAGGCAAATGCTCTACCACAGAACTTCTATATCCCTAGCTCCTCACCTTTCCCTCTTTAAATTCTGCCATACTCACTTACCTTTTCATAAGATTTGTTTAATTTATGCTTACACACATGAGGGCAAGTGCTTGTGGACGCCAGAGGTGTTAGCTCCCATGGAACTGAAGTTATCAGCTGTTGTAAATCACCCAACGTGGGCATTGGTAACCAAACTCAGGTCCTCTGCAAGAGCAGTGTATACTTCTAACCACTGAACCATGTCTCCAGCCCCTTTATGCAGTGCTAGGGATCAAATACAGGGCATCATGTATGCTAGACAAACATCTAACAACTGAGCCCTATACCCAGCCATATTCACTTCTTATAGCTCTTCAGACTTGGGCTTTTAAAGCATGACCCTTTTGTCACTGGATCTGTTATCAGGAAAAGGTCCAGTTAGGAGACCACATCAACAGCCCAGATAAACTGACTAGGATTCTGGAGATGGTCAGAGGGTGACAAGTAAGTAATGATCTAAGAATGGCCACAGAGTGAAGACGAACTCATCTAGTGTGCAGATGTGACAAGCATACTTGTTTGGTAGCTCTTGGTGGATTTTCAGAAAAATGATCCTGGCCTGGCGTTGGGTATAGGACACACTCCAAAATCTCTGTGCTTATCTGCCAAAACACTATCACAAGAAAGTCATTTGAGTTGACATCTCCCCACCAGCTCCTGGAAACAATGCAACCTGCTCTTGAGAGCAAATGCATTCTGTCACCCATAAAGTACCACTGAGCTTGGGGCCCTGAACCTTGTCTTTACTGCGTGGTCATGGCAAGTCACTCGCTATTGATCAGATGGAGATTAAAATGTCTTCTGATTGGTTATCTTACAAGTCAGCTCCGAGCATCATGTGAAAGCATGTATAAGCTTTTTTTTTTCTTGTAAACTCTGATGTCTACACAGGTGTTGGTAGGGTGAGGGGGCTCCAAGGGGGAGCAGAAAGCTGTCTATCCCAAGTTGATGTTGAACAACAAAAGCCAGAGCCCCAAAGGGACATCCTGTGAGGTAAGTAAATGCTGAAGAGTGAACCCAGAGGGTTGTGCTGCTCTGCTTGGACTGCCATAGCAAAACACCACAGACTGGCTGGTGGAGTCATAGCAAGGTGCCAGGGTGCTTGGTGAGGGCTCTCTATCTGGCTGACAAGCAGCCACCTGCTCAATCTTCTTTGCACAGGGGACCAAGGAAACTTCAGGGTGTCTCCCTCTTCCTGTCATGAAGGCTCCATCCACAGGACCTTAGCTACATCTGAATTACCTTCCAAAGGCGTCCCCTTCACTGGAGGTAGGGCTTTCACATTCTGTATAAACCAGGGACAATTGGGGAGGACATAGCACTAACAGGAAAGACTTGAATCAGAGGCTGATGGAGCTCTGAGCTCCAAGACAAGAAGAGGCCTGGAGGCAGAAAATGAGCTGGCGAACCCTGGCTCCATCACTCTGAAAACCAGGCTACTCGAGGGAGCTAACAACTTCACCTTGGCCACCTCATCTAGAATGGAGACTTGCTTCGTCACTCACCAAATATTTTATTGAGTAGCTGCTATGTGCCAACGCGTGTTCTAGATGCTGGTGGACAAGAGGCGAACACAACAGAGCAAGCCCTTGTTAGCGTGCTCCTCATTGGACGCTAAGGTGACCCAGGGACACTCAGGAAGCCATGCATAGTACGTGCTCTAGGATTATCGTCTGTTACCATCCGTTTCACCACATTTCCTGGGGCTTGTTAAGATGCTATATGAAGAGAACAAATGAATAGAAATCAGAGGCATTAACCCAGAGGTCTGTGCACACATCCCATCTGTTTGTATTTACTCTGTGGATAGAACTTCCAGGGTCACCCCCACACGGCTCCCCTCACTGAGTAGCCAATATCTGTGCATGTTGCTTAACTATTCTCTGGGCTCCCTTCTCCAATGAGTCCAGAGGGGCATTGCTTATTTAGCAAATGACATGTTCCGAGTTATTAATACATTCCAAATATTAAAATTTCAGTCGAAGCGCTGGGAAAATCATGGCAGGATCGTAATTTAGGGATGCCAGGTGGCTAATGAATGCTTAGTGCCCAGGAATATCTTGATTCCTCTGCCCCTCTCTCCCAATTAACAAAAGCGCTGATGATCTCAGGGCTGTTTCTGGCCAGCTGGGATAAATCAGCCCCCTGGCAGCTGCCCAAATGATATATTTTAAGGGCGCAGGCCATGTGGCTCTCTATTGCAAAGCAATTGGGGTCATTGTGTTTGCATATGGATTAACTCACTGCACAGGGATCCTACCCACTTACGGTGCCCGCTGCGGGTTGACACTCAATAGCTATTCAGCAATGATAAAGAGGAGGCCGACCTAACGACCCTTCAGAATGCTCCCTCTATTCCTTCCTCACCATTTCCATTTATATTACTTTGAGCAAGGAGAATTCAGTTGGCTTCCCCTATCTGGTTGCACTGTCCCTATTCTTAGAAGGCGTTTCCCACAACTGACAGAAGAAGATAGCCAGGTGAACACGATTGGAGAAAACCCCAAGGTCCAGGCAGACGGGATTTGCAAATTGTCAGCTTGGATCACTGTTCTCCGTGATTCCGAGGCAAGAGCTATGCAAGTTAGGATAGTTTTGAATAAACTATTAATTGGATGCGCTGTTCTCTGGGGGAACCCAGGGCAAATCCCAGCGAACAGGCTCAGGTGCTGATTGTTCTGTTGTGAAGACTCCAGGAGCTCCTGAATATTCAATCTCTACCCCCTGGAGCAATCCCTGGGGACACAGAGGTAACTGACTTAGTCCCTGTTCAGCCACTCAATAAACATGAGTGGCCTAGTGTGCTCAGCACCATATTAAACAAGGGAAGGATGCAAAGAGGTCTGAGAGCCGCCCTAGCAATCTGGGAGCCTGGCGTCTTAAAACGGATTAGGAGCCCACAAGAGAACACCAGGTCATCAGCGGGCAGTCATGAGCTCTGCTGGCCCAGGTCCTGAATTTCCTGGGTTTGTTTTAATGCTTTCTTTTCTATGTCAGTCTCCCCATAAATCATTGAGATACCCCAAATGTTCCTCTTCTGTATGGGAGTGAGACAAAACGTTCTGCCGAACACTGAGTTCCGATATTTGTACTAAAAACAATAGCCACTGGCCACTTGAGCATTACATATGGTAAGGTGACAGGCCACTCAAAACTCTACAATGGTGGCAAACAGGAAACATGAGGTCTTGCAATGAGGTATGCCATCCTGTGGCTCGGCACATGTTTTTAATAGCCTGGGTTCTGCTCTTGTCCATATTGGTTCATCTCCTAAGCATATGCCCAGTGAACGACAGTGCATAAGGCACCATACTGAGTTCCCAGAAGCTTACGTGACAGCTTCTTCAGGGATATGGACATAGAAGCTGGTGAAGAGGCAACCAGGGAGACAGATGGCCCTAGCCCTGGATACACCCGAGATTTAACCTTTGCACTAGCAGCCCTGGGAACCACAAGGACCTTAAGCAGAATGTGAGGGGCTGTGAGATGCTCTTTAGAAAAGCTGATGTTGCCACAGTACAGAGAAAGACAGACAAAGCAGCCTGTGTCGCCTCAGAGGACATTGCCACATAAAGCCCCGTGGACAGGGGTTTGCAGGGGCCTTTGCTGTCTTGTATGTCAGCAGTGCTGGGGTTTATCCCAGGGCTCCGTTAGGCAAGTGCCTTACGACAAAGCTATATCCTCCCTGGCCCCTTTCTTACTTTATTCTGAGATAGGGTCTTGCTAAGCTGCCCAGGGGAGCTTTGAACTTGCAGCCAATGCCCTTGCCTCAGCCTTCCCAGTAGCTGAGGTTGCAGGTTGGTGCCAGCTGTGTCTTGCAAGAAACTGTGTGAGATGAAGCCCATAAGCCAAAAGTCACCTCAAGGGATGCAGGAGAGATTTGTCCCAGCCATTTTCCCGGGCTCCGCATCACTGCAGGCTGCACACATTAGTACACTCTGACATTTAGATGAGGAAAAGGAGGCAGCTCGGAGGGACAGAGGCCAAAGTTAACTTGAAAATTAACCTCTCCAAGTGATCCCACGTAAATTCAAAAAGACTCCAAGTTGGCTGAGTGAAAAGGGAAGAACCCCTGCTTTGATGATCCCAAAAGAAAGATAATATTTCTCTTTGGAGCATGACGTTTTGTTTTCTGGGGTCTATGTACCAACAACACAGTATTTTTTATGTTGCCAATATGATAATGTTCTCTCTGTACTAACTCCAAATAGCCTGGGCAGCAGGAAGTGGGAAAGAGAAAGCAAATAGAACCCATGGGGCAGCTCGCCAGAACAGGGAGGAAGCGTGGGAAGTCAATCTCCTGTGACGGCCTTACATCAGTGCCCTCCAAGTCCCTATAGATTGTAGCCGGTGTCACCATCAGAAAATTCTGTAGGTGGAATGGGGATGAAACTCAGTTAGGAGTGACTACCTAGCATGCTCAACCCCCTAGTCTGTTCAATCCCCAGCACTGCATAGACTGGGCGTGGTGTAATCCCCACACATGGTGGGAGGGGTCATCTTCAGCTACACAGCAAGTTCAAGGCCATCCTGGAACATAGGAGACCCTGTCTCAAAAAAGGGTGAGAGGGGCCGGGTGGTGGTGGCGAACGCCTTTAATCCCAGCACTCGGGAGGCAGAGCCAGGTGGATCTCTGTGAGTTCAAGGCCAGCCTGAGCTACAGAGTGAGATCCAGGAAAGGCACAAAGCTACACAGAGAAACCCTGTCTCGAAAAAACAAAAAAAAAGGGGGGGGGAGGTGAGAGGAAAGGAAGGAGGGAAGGAGATACATACATACATACATTCATACATACATTTTGACACCACCAGATGTTATGCCACTGTTTAAATTTTCTTGGCTCTTTGACTCAGTAGGTCCCAAATGGAGCCAGTGCTCTCCCCCTCTACCCAGCAGTTTGTGCTTGATGTGAGGGAGTGGTCCGTCATGATCTCTTTCACCCTTGCCTCAGTCTCCACAGCTGCTTGTTTGGACCTCCAGTGCTGTTTTCGAATCTATCCACTCCACTTCCCATCATCATTTACAGCCGGATTTAACCACCAGCATCCTGCACGTGGACCACTTGGGATAACCTCCCGAAGACCTTCCCCTTTGGGACTGGAGCGATGCTTCAGGAGTTAAGAGTGTTTTCTGCTCTCCTGGAGGGCCTGAGTTTGTTTCTAGTACCCACGTCAAGTGGTTTATAACTGCCTGTTCCTCCAGCTCCAGGGGGTCCAAAGCTTCTGGCCTCTTTGGGCACTTGCATGCATGTGCACATACCTGTACACAGACATACACATCTACACATAATCAAATCCTTAGAAAAACTTCCCCCTTTCTCTCCTGTTCCCCTCTAGTTTGATGAATCTACCCCACAGTGATCAAATTGTTTTTCTCTTTAATACAACCTTGAGTGTGCTAATCCGCTGTCTCAGACCCCTAAACAGTTTCCCAATGTGAAGAGAAATTATTTTAAATATTTTAAAAGTTTTATTTATGATTGTATGTGGGTGGTGAATAATGTATTTGTGAGCCGTGGCGCATGCGTGCCGTGGCTTGCAAGTGGAGGTTAGAGGACAACTTTGGGGAGCCAGTTCTCTCCTTCCACTCCTCCATGGGCTCTGGGGGTTGAGTTCAGGTCTTGGGTTTGCACAGCAGGTGCTTTACCAACTCAGCATCTCACTGCCTCATAGATTTATTTAGGGATAATAGTGCAGGGTAGGGGGTGGGGGAACCTACCACAAATAGGAGGGAATCCAAGGGAAAATGCCTTTTTAAAATCTTTACTTATTCATTATATTTCTGCATATGCATATGTGTGTGGTGTATCGTGTGCATGTATGGGTATGGGTGCCCATGTGTGTGTGCAGGCCAGAGGAAGAGCGTCCTCCTCTATCATTCACCATCTTGTTCCCCTGAGGGAGGCGCTCTCCCTGACCCTGGGGCTATGCTTTACTGCAGGGCTGCCAGTAAGTCCCACTCACGTCTCTGCCTCCCTTGGTGCTGGGGTTATGGGTATGTGTGTGAGCATACTTGACTTTTATGCGGATTCTGGGATCCAAACTCCAGTCCTCAATGCTTGTACAGTAAGTATATTTTAACCACTCAGCCATTTCACTAGCTAAAGCCTTAGCATGCTCTAGAAGATTCTGTCAGCTGAGGTCACTCCTCTCTCTTCAACTCCATTGCTGGCTATCCTTCTTTCTACTCTCTGCAAGCCAGCTTTCCTTTCAACTATCAAAGTCTTCAGCAACCTCATAGTCTTAGACCATGCAGACTCTCGACGCTCCCATCCCAACCAGTGTTCAGCATCGATTCTTCTTCCTCAGGGGCTGCTTGTTTTCCCTCATCCAGTGCAGACTCGATAGTACACGATCTTGGAGTCCACGGTACATTGTGACACACTGTTTAGCACACATGCAATGGCCTCCTTCTTTTATGACTAACTTTATCTGACCCAATTCTCCATGAGCCCCCCACTCTTGCTTCTGGGTTGTTTTCTCTACTGGCATTCCTGAATCATAGTCTACAAATGCATGCTTGGCGTTAAAGTGGCCAAATAAATGCCATGTTAGCAGAATGTACTCAGAGAAGGCAACCTGCAGCCCCCACCCTTCTCCTCGACGCCGGCCAGCTGTTCTCTGTGAGCGCGAGCTCAGGTTCTCTGAATGCAGCAAGTTCCTGCGCCCCACTCCTCACTCCCTCCTCAAGGTCAGTGCGTCTCCAATGCATCTGTTCACCACTCGCTCCCGCCAGTGCCTCTCTCCTCTAAGTCCCCCTTCTCGCTCGCTGTGGGTCTATTCCTCCCATCTTTTTTTTTTTTAAACAGAGTCTAATTGTAGCCCAGGCTAGCCTTGGATTCAGTGGGTAGCCGAAGATGACTGAACTGATCCTCCTTTGCCCTCCAAACCCCTCGTCTGTGCTGACCTTTTCTTCTCACCCTCTGCAGTGAGGAGTTCTTCAAAGAATGGCTCCGTGTTCGGCCTTCATCTCCCCCCACCCACTCCCTGTTATGATTTCATTCGCCCATTTCTCAAACAGCTAACACCTGCCTCCAGTTCGGAATTTAAAACACTGCAGAAGATGTACAGTGAAGCATGATCCTTCCATCCGGCTCCCGGGTCCCACAACTCCCCAGAGGCAGCCCCGTGTCCAGCTCCTTCCTTAATCTCCGTGGATCGCATGCATATGTACTTACTGGAGTTTTTAGGCAAATGGAGGCGTCTGTACACATTTTCTACCATTGGGCTTTTTTCCCACTGAAAGTATTTAGAGGCTGTCCTGTGTCAGTGTAGCCAAAGCCGCCTCGTTCTTCCAAATAGCTGCCAAGACCCCACTGTGAAGACGTCACCAGTTCCCCTTTCTGGACACTGAGGGTCTTTCTGTCCTCTGTTCTAACACACACGCTGCCGTGAGCATCCTCACACATGCCTGCTCTCCCACCCTTGTGAGTGCTTCTGCAGAAAAAGAACCATAGAATACAATTGCACTTTACATTTTGAAATCAAATTGCTCTCCACAGAAGCCGCACCATCTCATCTACCCACAGCAAGACACAGGAGGGCCTTGTTTCCTCTCATACTATGAAAGAGATTTTTTTTAAATGACTGTTGGTGTTAGGTGAAAAGTATAATTTTAAATTCTTTTTAATTTCACACATAGTTTTATTGGATTCACCCTCTCCTTCCCCTGAAAACTCCTCCTGTACCCCCACATCCTTCTCCAAACCTCACGTCCTCTTCCTCTGTAATTTTATATGTATGTATGCATGTATGTATCCCAGAACCTGTGGCTAGAGAGGTCATCGATCCTTGATTCCATTTTTCTAAACTGATGTTAAATCCAACTGTCTGCTAAATGCTTACCCTTATCTATGGTCTACTGCAGCTCTCAGCCCTCATCAAAGAAGTGCCATTTTGTAGCAGCCAGGGGCTATTTCAGAGACCCACAATGAGCCACAGTATGGAGAATAAGTGATTGTGGGAGCACATCCCCCAAAAGGACATCTATAATACGTCCTGCATCCAGTGCTGAGAGAACCTTGTGGAAGAAGAATTGGAAAGTCTGTAAGATCCAAAGGCTGGGGAGGCCTGCTGTGAAATGGTACCTTCTGAACACGACAGGGATGATTCCCCTGAACTCTCCCCAAGGCTGCCTGCCCAACACGACACAAGTCAACCTCCCACCACAGTGGAGAAGGGCTCACAGGCCTTACCTCCAATTTAAAAGCTACAGGCAGTTGGTGTCTGCTTGGAGAGAGAGACTCAGTTTCCTTTATGGACAAGCCCCCCCCCATAGGTTGCCCACACCCAGAAGGTCAGCCCTGCTCTCAGATCCCATATGGATGTCACTAAAAGCACACTCTCAATCTGTATTTGTTTTTATGGATGTGCTCAAGCACTCTTATCTCTCAGCCTTTTGTGTTTCTCCCTCCGTAAATCATCCGTCCCCCATCTTTTGTCAGTTGGAGATGGTCTTTTAAGGATCCTAGGGCCAGCCTATATTAGAAAAATTCATTCCTTGTCTGCGATATTAGTTGCACATACTTTTAGTCACTGCTTGACCTTTTGTAATGCATGTTGCATGCCCAATAAAACAAGTGCACCACTGCTGTTTTCCTCTGCCTCCTGATGGCAAAAATCCAAGCCTTCCTCAGTCCTCATGCTCCTCAGCATTCGACTCTGCCAAGCCATCTTGTGACTAATCTCTTTCAGCTATGTGCACTTCTGTACCAAGACTCACCTCCCACTTGTCTGTTGCATCTCTTTTGCTTCCCTAAAATCCCTGGGACAATGTCCTTGGGAAAAGCCAGAGGCCAGGAGACCAGCTGGATCACACTGGGCACTTCCCTGGCACCATTAGTGGAATGTGCAGAGAAGGGTGTTACACACATCCAGGGGGATGTGCAGACAAGGATGTTATACACATCTAGGAGAATGTGCAGAGAAGGGTGTTACACACATCCAGGGGGATGTGCAGACAAGGATGTTATACACATCTAGGAGAATGTGCAGAGAAGGGTGTTACACACATCTGGGGGATGTGCAGAGAAGGGTGTTACACACATCTAGGGGGATGTGCAGAGAAGGGTGTTACACACATCTGGGGAATGTGCAGAGAAGGGTGTTACACACATCTAGGGGGATGTACAGACCAGGGTGTTATACACATCTAGGGTGTGTGCAGACAAGGATTTTATACACATCCAGGAGGCGTGCAGACAAAGTGGCCTAGGCTGATTGCTAGACTCTTCTTGCCGCACATCAAACTTAACAATCTACAAACTGCCCTCCCACACTGGGCTTCTGCTGCTCTTGTAGTCCTTTGGGGTCTGAAACTGTCTCCCCAGCCCAAGGCTCAGCAAGTGTCGCCAGCTCTGCTGTGGCAGTCCCTTCCTCTCTTGCCTTGCAGCCCCGCATCAGCATCTCCACAGAAGCATGCCTTTCTTGATCCTTAAACACTCTCCGGCTTCTCCCAGGCACCAGCCCTCGCTCACTCCTCAGCAGAGAGTTCTGAAATGGCTAAAAAAAAAAAAAAAAAAAAAGTGTGAATTGAGGAACCCTAGCTGCAAATGAGGTACCACAACAGAAGATACATTCTTCAAAATGGAGGAGGAAAAAGGTGGGACTGGGGATGTGCCTCTGTGGAAAGCATGCTCATCACAAAACGAGGAGCACTGGCCGGTGCCGGTGATCCCAGCACTCCAGAGATGGTGGTGAGAGAATTCAAAATTTAAGGTCACCTTCAACTACCTATGGAGTTCTAAGTCATCCTGAACTACAAGTGACTGTCCACAACAACAAACAAACAAACAAACAACAAAAAAAAACCATTGAAATATCTCCTCTGTTCATTCACTTAACGATGCTATGCATATGTGTATGCTCTGTACTCACATTATAGTTGTTCCTTTAGACACATCCCATTAGCGTTTGGGAGAAGTTTGCTGTTTCTTTTAATTGCTGTTTTGACTTAACTGTAGACATTTTCATTCCGGGCTCCCCATTGCCTCTGCTGCAGGCCCCTTCTGCTTGGGTTTGGCTGTTGCTGCAACCTAAGACCCTCCCCTGGAGAATCCAGTGGCAAAAGGCCATCTCCGAGACTCTGCTCCACACTCTGGTTTCAGGAGAGTCCAGCAATGGCCCTGCCCCCGCCCCAGTGGAAAGGTGTCCTAACGTGGGCACTTCAGCCAAGTCCCTATCGCCTGGTACCATTCTGCTCTCCTGTCAACCACCTTCCATCAGCACCCTCAAGAAATAACCTCCAGCCGGTGTCACGGCAAAGCCCTTTGATGCTCTAAGAAATCCTTGGGTGGACGGCTAATTGCCCCGACCAGCTAGTATTTGGGGGAGGGGAGTTTCCAAGACTCGACATCCCTGCTCTAAAGAATGCACCCACCCTTACACACTCAGACCCATCTGGACAGTACTTGGGGGCTTTGGCCTGGAGAGAGAGGAGAGGGCACTTCTGAGAAGGCGAGACAAGCTGAGTAGGCTGCTCCAGGGTGGAGGGAGAAGGGAGGGGAGAGGTGCAGAGCTAGAAGGGGTGGGGACAGAAGGGCTGGCTAGAGCAGGACGGACGCTGCTGCTGCTGCTGCTGCTGCTGCTGCTGCTGCGCTCCTGCTGCTTGGTGTGCAGGGGACATTCGTCGTTGGGACAGAGGGGCAGAGCCTCTAGGCGTCCTTCTTCTCCATCTTCAACCATGGCAGAGAACTCGGACAAAGTTCCTATCACCATGGTAGGACCTGATGACATTGAGTTTTGCAGTCCTCCGGTGAGTACCCCCTGGGTCCCTGGTCCTGGTGTGGAGTGAGGCCACAGGCAGGGACCCAGGCTGCCTGTGAGTGCCAGATCCACTTCTGGTGTGAGGGATTTGTGCCATTGAAGTTCAGAGGGTGGTGAGGGCATCAAATGAGGGTGCCCAGTGTATGCGCGGAGTGGCAGGGTGCACAGGATCCACCACAGGTGTGGAGGGAACATCTTGTGACAGCAAAGGGTGAAGGTCTGCAGGGCTAGCGGCCCTTCCTGGGGAAGTCTGCTGTTATTTCCACACCTAAGGACAAGGGACCCTCCGGAGACAGCAGCCTCTGTGTGCAGGGGCCAAGGCCTCCCACTCCAGTCCTCGAGGGGCCCCGGGGACACGGTGCACGGACCGGGAGTGTATGTGGCGCAGCGGCGACCGGTCCCTTTCCCGCTCTGCAGGCATATGCCACCGTGACCCTGAAACCCTCCAGCCCCACGCGTGTGCTCAAGGTCGGAGCCGTGGTCCTCATTTCCGGCGCGGTACTGCTGCTCTTCGGCGCCATCGGGGCCTTCTACTTCTGGAAGGGGAATGACAATCAGGTAAGTCCAAAAGGTGGCTCGAAGGGCTATCCACCAGAGTTGGGGTGCAAGGGCCGCCAGGTGCGTGGGGTGGCCGGTCCCCCTAGGTAGAGCAGGAGCGCTGGTTCGCCCGTGGACACCACTTGCTCTTTCCCTTTGGTCTTCTTGGGATATCCCGCCCCACTTCGTGGATCCAACCCCACGTGGGTACTGGACACTGTGTAGGCAAGCTCAGGGTTTCTAGGACGAAAGTGGGAATGGAGAATGTTCGAGGATGTCCTGGACACTTCAGGGAAAGCCATTCTCTGCCACCTAGGCCTAATGCAGCCACCAGGCAGTTGTGACAGTGGGCAGGGAACGTGGCCTCTCTGAACTTCTCATCCCGAGGAAGGAAGGAAGGAAGGAAGGAAGGAAGGAAGGAAGGAAGGAAGGAAGGAAGGAAGGAAGGAAGGAAGAAAGAAAGAAAATGATCCTTAAGGCCTGTCCCAGCTGAGAAAAGCTATAAATTTAAAAAGGACAAAAGGGAAGAGAGACTATTGCGACCCACAGCTAGGGGTAAATCTTTATCCTTAAGGTTTCTGTGTTGGTGACCTGTTCATCCCTACCCCCTTCTCTTTATTAAAACAGAACGTCTGACTTCCTTGAGGTGACAAATCTCTTTTAAGACTCAGTCTGGTCCCCTGTGATTTAGTGGCAAACGTCTCCCTCCTACCACCCTACTTTGATCTACTTGTTTGTTTTAAAGCTGGATGGACCCTCTCACTGAGTATAAAAACTGCTCTGTCTGCACTGGGCAGAGCTCCAGTGTGCTCGCTAAATACCTGACTGTGTCCACCTATGTAAAAGGGGGCATTTTATCTTGGTGACCGTTGCCGCACCGGGGCTAAGCCTATTTCAGCTAATGGGGAGGAATTCCATCTCCAGGGTGCACACAAAGGGCTTCCTTCATCACTGTCCTCCCAGGATCGGTGACTACTGCTTTTTCCCCTCTCCCACCATGAAATTCAAAGCCTGAGCGAATCCCAGTACTTAGAGAAAATGGTGCTGAGAGCAGTTCACCCATTTTACACATCACCTCTTCGGCAGTCACTGCATAATTTGTAGTTTTAACTCGAAAGCCTAATGTAGATACGCATGCCATTTACCACGGAGTCTGTTTTTAGAGACTGTATCAAATTTACAAGCATCAATTTGTAAGATCAGAATTGCGCTGTAGTTTGTGTGGATTTGAAAAGTGCCTTAATGTATTTGTATTTTAAATATAGACACTGGGCCAGATGCTCACATATGAAAGCAGAGAATCTGAACATGAAAATGATTTCAACGTCTGCATCCCCATTGGTAGCAGGGTTGAGATTGTCGCCCTTTGGGAAATTTGATGGTATTGGAATGTAAATACTACCTTTTAGATAACAAAACCTCGATAATGGAAGTCATTTGGAGACAAAAATAGCTTGGCTTTTTAAGGTTTTTGGTAAATATTTTGGTCATGAAATTCATAAAAGCATTGTCATTTGGCATTTAAGTATTTAAGGCAAACATGGCTAGCTGACAAGCTTCTTAGAGAGAATGAGCCATCACACTGAAGAAGCGAACTCCCTTTCCCCACACCTTTCAGTTTATGGCAAGATGTTTGGTTGTCTGGTTCAAAGATCAGTATTAAATTCTAAGAATATAGAGGAATAGTGAATCACATTTTATTGCCAACACAGACAAGAGAATGAAGAAAAACCATGAGAGTTCTTTTTTTTTTTTTTTTTTTTTCTTTTCCTGGAGAAAAAAATATCTGACACTGTTCCATATTATTTAAGTCTGGAGAACAAATCACAAAATTCTGAGTAGAGTACTTTGGCATTGCCTGTGCTCTGCACACACGCGCGCGTGCGTGGGTCCACTTTCCCTGAGTGTAATTCTAAATCGCCCAAGCACAGAACAGTCAAAAAGGTAAGTCTCCATCAAGCAGACACAGCCATCAAGCTAATGGACTCCCCCTTCTCTGGCGAGATGAGACTAGGAGACTGCTGCCTCTGCTCTCAGTTTCCAAAGGAGAACAAGCTGTGACGCTTACTCCCCCCCATCTCACGTGACTCAATCCCCAAGGACAGGTCTACTCAAATTTAGCTGGAGGGCTACCAAGCACGGGGTACTAATAATGAGGGGATCACTGACTGAGCTCAAATATTGAGGCCATTTTTCATCTGCGTTGTTGTAAATGGAATAAGGCATTGAAATATGGGAAATTCCCATCAGCTCCCCAGAACTGACAACTCTACCCATTTAGGGAGGGGAGGAGACCATGGCTTAGGGCCTTTTCCTTAGATTAATTTTTCTAGACATTTTCCCAAACATTATGTAATTAATCTTATAGAACCGAGGCCTTATTAAAAACTCATTAGCAAATATCCTTGGCTGTAAAAGGCACCATATTGAGCAGAATTTTGGCAAATAATAAACTGCATTGTACTTGGCGAGAAATAGCCTTAGGTGCCAACAGCTCCCTGGGCTTAGAGCAGATAATGTAATTGCCGCTCCAGCAGCTCAGCTTCCTGCCCAGCTCCAGGCCCAGAACTTTGGAAACTGCAGACTGCCTCCCATCCCCCCCCCCACTTCTGCCCCCATCACTTCAAGAGGGCACAGGCCACCAGGACGAGCATGCAAGATAGACCAGTTCTGAATGCAGAGGAAGCAAGCTGAGGCCAGGGGGCCTTTGCTGAGGGAGTCAGTGGACGTGGTGGGAAGTGAAATCAGAACTGCAAGGATCAAAGCCAGACTGGCTACATAACAGGACATGCTCAAGGCCAACTTGGGCTACATATTGAGACTTGGAGGAGTGGGGAGAGAGAAGGGAAGGAGAAGGAGGAAGGGAGGAAGGGAGGGACAATGAGGAACCAACTAACAAGGATTTCTAAATGATTAAGGTTTTTTTTTTTTTTTTTTTTGGTATGTGGAGCTGAGGATTGAACCCAGGGCCTTGCGCTTGCTAGGCAAGCACTCTACCACTGAGCTAAATCCCCAACCCCAAGTTCTTAGATGTTGTACTGCTTTGGTTTGTTACCAGCTGAATGGAGGACACCTGTGCCAGTAAGAACTCACAGGCCAGGTTTCTGTGTCGGCCACGGCTAACCCTGTGTGCAATGGCTGCTCTGAGCACCCAGGACAGAGCAATGCCTGCTTTCCCAGCTGGCCTGCAGAAAAGGCCTGGTTCAGCCAAAAACAAAAAACAAAACAAAAACAAAACCCAGGCTTCCCTAAATGGGCTGCTTCTGGGGGAAAAGGTAAAACAGGCTGCTGGGCCTGTTCCATCTCTAATTCTGAATCCTACACGTAGTCCCCATGGTCAGAGCAGTGTAGGAAACTGCAGGCATCTGAGTTCCTGAAAGGAGGCAAGTAGGGCAGGGATGAGAGATGGTCACGCCAAGGCGGTGCTGGTATTTTTTTCTCTTACCAAATGAAGATGGCTGCCCAGGAGAATGAGTGGGAGTGGCCAATCCATCTCTGCCTCTCTGATGATAAAATAGTGCTCTGTGGGGCTAGTGATAATGAGATTTCTCCAAGTGATTATCCAGTAACAACAGCTACATTTTCTAGTGTTTATCCACATAGTAGTCTTTCTTCATAACGCAGGAGAAAAATCAGACTTGACTAGAATTGCAGCTATTTACAGTTTAGACTGGCTGACCCGGCATGAGGTAGGAACGGTCTTTCTTCAGATCTTCGCCTTTCCGCTTTGAAGACTTACACATATGTGCATGAGCACACAAACACTTTGTATGTTAGACAGATGATGGACAGTTAATGAAGACAGTCCTAAAGAAAGAAGAGAAACCCAGCCTCCAGCCCACCACACATAGAAAGAAAGGTCTAGCGGCAGAGCAGCATGCTGGGTTGGGCTGTTGGTTATTTTTAAGCTATTGCAATGATAAAGTTGTCTAAACCAAGAAAGCCCTTTGGATCATCTAATTTAGTGATAAAAAATTTTTTGTTGTTTGTTTTCAGAGGTAGTCTTTGTAGCCCTAGATATCTTGGAGTTTAACATGTATAGCAGGCTGGCTTTGAACTCACAGAGATCTGCCTGTTTCTGCCTCCTGAGTGCTGTTGTGTGTAAATTATATCCCAGTCCTATCTGAAATCTTTACCATATGCCATTCCCCACATCTAATCTTGACCAATAAACTTTAAAAAATAAATAAATAAATAAATAAATCTTCAAAGATGCCACTGTTTCAGCTGGAAAAAAAAAATCTCTCCAGAGGTGGTTCTCGGTCCAGGTGCAAGCAGAATTAGACTTTAGAAAACCAAATGCTGTTGCTCAACCCCACAACTGCATAGGCTTTGATGTAATTGTTCCAGACACGGTTCCTGGAGCATCTATCTATTCAGTAGCTAAGATTCAAGTCTTGGAGCAGTTTAAAGATTTATTTATTTGTTTGTTTGTTTGTTTGTTTATTATGTATACAGTATGTATGACTGCAGGCCAGAAGAGGGCACCAGTTCTCATTACAGATGGTTGTGAGCCACCATGTGGTTGCTGGGAATTGAACTCAGGACCTCTGGAAGAGCAGTCAGTGCTCTTAACCTCTGAGCCATCTCTCCTGCCTCCAGGAGCAGTTTAAATAGCTATCAAATATTACCAAAGATTTTACTTAAAAAGCATTTTAAAATAAATCAGGCTGGGGAGATAGCTCATTTTGTAAAGTTCTTGCCATGCAAACTCAAGGAACTGAGTTTGATCCCCCAGAACCCACATAGTAATTCTATCACTAAGGGGGCCAAAACAGGCTTGCTAGCCAGCCAGTTTAGTTGAATTGGTCAGTTCCAGGTTCAGTGAGACACTGTGTCTTTAAAAAAGGTGGTTAGTGGTTAAGGAAGACACCTGACATTAACATCTGGCTTACAAACACACACACACACACACACACACACACACACACACACACACACACGCATACACACAAGAAATCATTGTATTAAGTGACTGGTGTATGGATGAAGTCCTCAAATACAAATGTATTACTGTTCATGGTGTATCCATGCATCTGGGAAAAAGATGAACCCCACCTCACATATTGCAGGTCTGCAGAGAAGCCCCAAATTGCCGGAAGAAAGCAAGCATCACTGACTCTTATGTTCACTTCTAGATTTACAATGTTCATTACACCATGAGTATCAATGGGAAATTACAAGATGGGTCAATGGAAATAGATGCTGGGAACAACTTGGAGACCTTTAAAATGGGAAGCGGAGCCGAGGAAGCGATTGAAGTTAATGATTTCCAGAACGTAAGTATATTTCACGCATTTAGAGAGTTTCTCTGGCAAACCCCAGCTTTTCCAGTCTGAGGAGAAGCAGCATCTCTCATGTGTACCAGTGGTTACTGTTCGATACAGCAGCTCGGATGCCGTCCATCCGCACTTTGTAAATTGTGCCCCCTGAGAAAGGGGCTTGCTTTGGCTTCCATGTTCTCAAAATGAAGAAACATGGGTGAGTATACAAAACAGCCAAACCTCTTCGGGTCCAGCAGACCCAGCTGTTAGGGAGGATGACACTGGAGGGTCACTTGAGCCCAGGAGTTTGAAGCAGCCTGGAGGCATGAGATTCTCATCTCCAAGCAAGAAAAAAGATTTTTAAAAATGAAACAAACAAGACAAGACAAAACACCCTAATTCAGTTCATGTCCTTAAAGAACTGCTTGAGAAAATGAATGTATTTCTAGAAAATAAAAGATACATGGACTTAGAAATCAAAATAAGGCTTTTTTTAATGGAAAAATATGTCATTGACAAGAACAGGCTCCTCTTGGACTTGCACAAAGTCTTCAAGAAAGACTCATGAGAACTATGTCATTCCAAGTGATTTTCTATAACTTGACATATAAAATGCTCAAGTAATATTCAAGGACAGCAAGGACAAAACTTTGGACTTCTAGAGAATAAAGACATTTTAATGACTGGGTAGTTTTCCAACAACAGTAGGTTTTACTTCCATATTTTTCTAATTTCCCATTTAATCCAGAAAACAGGCATGGGTGGATTCCCTATTACAGCCCAGGTTTTCTGGCATGGCCTATTACAACAAAAAACATTTCAGCCCTCTTTTTGTTTTTAACCAAAATTTAATTCACAGGCAACCGGAGACATTAGCTTACTCGTTGACGCTTCAGTGTGCATCTAACAGAAGCATCACTCTGGCTAAATTTCCAGTTGGCTGACAAAAATCTTCTTCTCTTATGTTCTATGATGAGGAAGAAGCATCAGTATTTAGGTTCTTCTGCTAAATCTGCAGACGAAGTAGGTGAAACTTCATAATGAAGGAGGGCTCTTGAAAAAATAACGTCTCTTCTGATAGTTTATGGGTCTACAAACATCTCATCAACCCATCTTCCTCTGATTGATGAAAAAAAATGAAGAGAAGCTTCTCATTTACGCAAAAGTACTCCTCTTGTGGGAACCAAAACACGCTTCACAAGTCCTTTTGAATTCCCAGCAGATGTTGGCATTAGTGCTCAGAGAGGCTGAGCACTGATGCCGATGAGGACGGGCTGTGTTCAGAGGGGGGCCTGCCCTGGGGACAGGCTCTGAGTGTGCCCAGCTGCACTCTGTTCGGTCATCACATTGCAAATAGTTCTGGTCTGTGCACAAGTATAATTTCTCTGGACCTATTAAATGCTTTTACTGCAAAATCCAGGACAGGGCAAAACATTTTTTTCTCTCTACTACTCAATATAAACTAATGAAATGTGGCTCCTCCACACACATCATTCAATCCAGAACAAAATTGAATACCTATGATGTGCCACACTGTCAAAATATGCAAAAAGGAGTTGAGGATGAATTACAAAAGGCCCCTCACTCTTGAGAGGTTCATGTATCAAGAATATCCTCTGAAAATATTTTAATCCCAAACCTATATATCTGTTTTATAATCCTTTGGTTCTTTCTAATAATGGTATTGATTGTGTTTTGTTCTCATAGACCAACAGGGCCACAAATATTTTATAAACTGATCAATTCTCTTTGATAGCTCCTACATTTCTCTGAGTCAGAACTGGTGACTGGAACATTTGTTTGATGGATAGTACCTGTTATGGGTTTCAACAAGCCTGGACTTTTGAAAAGACATGAATCAGCCTCCGTGGTCATCTGCTATTACTTTTACCCTATTTTAGACCATCAGTCAAATGCGGGAAGTGTTGATTAAGGCTCACCATATGTGGGGATGATGCTAGGCACCAGGGATGGAAGATGACTGACATTTATCCTTCAAGGACCTTCTGGTCCAGTCTAAGAGAAAGACACATGCCCAGAAATGTGCCATAATGAGCTATGGGTAGAGTGTGCTCCACACACCAAGGCATCGCTGCCGATTAGTTGCTTTGCACAGGCTTAGCACAGGCGATGACATAATAATTGAATAATGTCCCAAGGAATGGAATGATTTGTGCTGGGAAGTGGACCAAGGGCCTTTCTTTCTTGTGCCGGACTAGCACTCTACCACTGAGCTATAGCCCCAACCGTTTGGAAAAACAGTGGGCTTGAACTTTCACAGGGAGGGCTGGAAAGGATACCACAAAAGGATTCACAGTCTGATGCCAGTGTGGTCAGCTCAAGGATGAGAATGAAGACTGATGGAAAAGGCACGTGGGGTTCTATCATGCAAGGTTCTGACCTGTAAACTGACACCGGGGACCCACCCCAGTGTTTTAACACAGTCTAGCATAGAAGAGACACCTTGGGTTGGGGATGTAGCTCAGTGGTAGAGCGCTTGCCTAGCAAGCATGAGGCCCTGGGTTCGATCCTCAGCTAAAAAAAAAAAAAAAAAAAGGAAGAGACACCTTAAGAGAGCGAAAGGCTGACAACCAAGTGCTCTAAATTTTGTTCCCTGAGACAGAAACAAAACCAAAGAGTTGATTTATAGTTCGTGATTTGTATTCTGAAAGACTATAGCCTGACAAGCATCCATGCTGTTGGCTAAAGCCAAGTTCCTCAGACCTGAGACCAGTAACAAGAGCCATGAGTAAAAACTAAAAATAGACAGTAGTGGTGAGCGCATATGGGTATTCTGGGTTTTCAGAAGACAATTCTTTTAATATGTGGATATTTGAATTTTGTGATTTAAAAAGCTAGAGGGGGAAAAAGACAGTATAACCTACCTAGAAGGTAGGTAGGTTATTGATTTCAAAAATCAATATAACCCTCAACTGTAATGTAAAGGAAAAATAAAATGAAGGTCATTTATAGTGAAATATGGATTTCATATGTACACGCTCAGCCTGCTGCACTAGCTGGTATTAACAAAGTCGAGTGTGTGCACTGGTCATACAAAGACTGCCACGCCCGCAATGCAGGCGGTCACAAGTGTGCGTTGGCAATCAGAAGCTATGAAACTTTCTGACTGTAGGCATCAGTACCAATCTCTTGATGGGCATGGCTGTGCATGCCTGACACCCCAGCACTTGAGAAGCTGAAATGAGATTCTGTCTTAAAAAAAAAAAAAAAAAAAATCAAAACCTAATTTATTTCCATTTCTCAGTAACTGTTTGTAGGAAATTCACTGTGCCGTGAGCTATGCTCAGTCACTGTATGTTTATATGCAAAATGAAAATGGCATTCTGTGCTAGGCGAATACCTCCAAACAGCTTTGTTTCCTAGGACCCAGAACAGTTGGTTCTTCAGGATTCTAGGGCTCCAGAGGACCCCAAAAAGCCAGACTACCCCAATCTTTGCATCAGATTCTTCCAATGATTTCTAAAATGCCTGTTGGGGGCAGGAGCCTTCCCTCCTTGAGGACCTCTAGGGGTCCCAGATGGGGCAGCAGCCGGGGCAAGAGCATGTGGCTCTTTTGATGAACAGGTGTTGATTTTTTTTTTTTTTTTTTTATCTTCACTAGTTGCCTTTGTTAGCAAATTTCCTCATCATCACTGACTTCTAAGGCCCTGTTTGTTTGCTAACACAGGGGGTTTGTCTGCCCTTCTTCTACTTCTCCATCTGCTTAATCGCTTAATATATCTGGCCACTTGATGCGGATTTGCAGCTAGACACAATGGTTAAGTGTGAATTCATCTCCACTAGCCCCACCCCGTGGACTGTCAGCAACCTGCAGCGTGCACACTGGCACAATTAACTCAGCATTAGGTCCTCTTTCAGTGTGGTGGGTCTGCAGTGGACTCTGCTCTCTCCAGGAGTACTGGAATGATGTATGATGTCCTCCCAACATGTCTTGTGTTCACAGAGCATGCGTGTCTGGAACTAGAAAATCTGCCACATAGGGAAGCAGTGATCTCTCTCCCTCCCTCGTTTTTTAAGCTGAAAGTCCTAGATTTACATTCAGAGTAAAGGTAGTGGAGCTTTGGGAAGTAGCACAGCAGACACCAGTGGTTCTCAAGCTGTATTCCTTCTGGTACCAGCAGGGCAGCCTCCAAGAGCTGGCTGAAAATACAAACTTGGGGTGTACTGCATCAGAAATCCTTACCCTGGGCTTGGGACCCAGCCCTCTGGGTTTCGTCCCAGTGACTCTGAGACAAACAAATGTTTATGAGCCCCAGGTACAGGAGAAACTTGGCCTGAAAGACTGTTTCAGTCACTTAAAAATTTTACTCTGAACAAGTTCCCTTTGCCCTAAACTGCTGGGCCTCAATTCTAGTGGTCTGTCCGTCAGGGACATCTGGGTGGTTTAAGAATACTCAAGAGACTGAGCGCCACATTATCAATGTAAGAAGAATATTTTGGGAGGGCGCAGCAGCTGGGTTCTGTTTTTAGGTTTGTTCTGCTTGTTGACGTCGACTAGATCTAATATACCTCAGTCTGGCCTACATGCTCACTATATACCTAAGGATGACCTTGAACTTTTGACCCTCCTGCCTCCACCTCCTCAGTGCTGTATCACCAAGCCTGGTTTTGTCAACTATGTTCTGAAAATCTCTCCAAGGGATGTTGGTGCCCAAAGCAGAGGCTGTATGTAGTCAGACCATGTCTCTGTGGTGTCAAGGGGCTGGGTCAGGGGAGGCAAGGTGACAGGGGTTACATGGCGTGAACGAGCAAAGAATGGGCCATGCAGGAAGACCCCCTTCTTCCCAAATCTCTTCTGTGACCTGCCGGCTCTGTGGGTTTCAGGTCCTGGATGTGAGTAAGGTAGATTCCTGTGATTCTCCTCCAGCAGGGCTTATGGTTTACTTCATTCTCCATTTAAGAAGCCTGAGCCCACAGCTCTGGGTTTATGCTTTTCTTCCCCCACGCCTTAACATTGACTCGGCCAGTTCAGCCCTGTCCTACACTGATCTCAACACACCAGGAAGTTATCAGGGTTCAGACATGTGGTGGAGTCTACATTATTAAGCATAAAATTTCTGACCTTTAAGAAAAAATATTTAGATCATTTATTCATTATGAAACAACGTCAGCAGAATCAAAGTAAACACTCCAGGGACAGAATGTGCAGTTCCTTCTCACATCCTCTTCAGGTGAAAGCTGTCAACTCTGAGAGAGCTTTGTGCCACTGTGTCCCTTAAGGCTGGTCCCCAGCCGGGAGGAGACACTGTTTATGTCTCAGAGGGGACAAAACAAAACACCTAAGTGCTGGGGTAAGGTTTAGCTCCTGGTGCCTTATAAAGCTTTTCTGTTTACTTCGGACTTGGTAACTGGGGAAAACTCAGAATTAAGGGAATTCATTAATTTGACCAACATTTTACGAGCTTTGTAGGATCACAGACAGATACACATACATACATACATACACACACACACACTGTTTACTGATCTCTAGAAGGTTATAACTGAGAATTGTGGGCCAAGTGACAAATCTCAGATGCAGCTTAGAAAAAGTCAGAGATAGAACTCACCTCATCCACAAGCTCAGCAAAGGCTGCATGGCCAGAGCGGCAGTCCATTGGGCATCCAGATACACAGATGGGGAAACTAACATGAGCGATGAGGCCCAGATATCACCCTCATCCTCACGCCTCCGGAGTGTGCTCTCTAAAGTATCCTCCCTGCCTTTCCTAGCCTCTACATCAGCTTTATTTTTTTTTCTACAACCCTTATTTCTACCTGAATTCATCGTTTCTTCTTTTTGGAAAACAATGTTGGTAAATTCCATAAGAGCCAGGATTTTATCTTATGTTTATCCCTATACCCAACACCCGGGATGCCTGACATACAAGACATGCAATGGATTGAATATATGAGTAGATGGACAAATAAACTCTTATCTCATAGGGGATCACTGGAATCCGCTTTGCTGGAGGAGAGAAGTGCTACATCAAGGCACAGGTGAAGGCTCATGTCCCTGAGGTGGGCATTGTGACCAAGCAAAGCATCTCTTCTGAGCTGGTAGGTACCAACACACACAACAGGTAGACACTGAAGATACCACCTTTTTCCTGCACAGGTTCATGACGAGAACTTACGTTGTTTTATTTTCTTTTGTTTTCTCTACCAGAAGAATTTATCTGTCCTGCTGGCTCCAAATGATCTTTCTGACATGATGTCCCATATTTAAAGGTTTAGGGAAGCTGTGTTTTAAAGTGCATTAGGTGGGCCAGCTCAGTGAGTATAGGCGTTTGTTGCCAAGCCTGATAACCTGAGTTGGATTCCTAGAACCCACGTGGCAGAAAGAACAAACCAGCTCCTTCAAGTTGTTTTCCACTTTCTACCTGTGTGTTTTGGCTGCGCGCATGTGTGCACACACACACTCACTCACACACACACACACTCACACACACACACACACACACACACAAATAAATAAACATAAAGATGTTTAAGTGCATCAGGGGCTTGGTATTCAGATGGCCCTTATCCATCCAATGTTAAATGGCTATCAGACCAGTGATTAAAAGTTCAAAATAGCAGGGCAGTGGTGGTGGCACATGCTTTTAATCTCAGCACTCGGGAGACAGAGGCAGACAGATCTTTGTGAGTTTGAGTCCAGCCTGGTCTACAGAGCGAGTTCCAGGTCAGCCAGAGCTACACAGAGAAATACTGGCTCAAAAACCAACCAAACAAGAAAGTTTAAAATAAAGATTAAAAAAAAAAAAGTCCATGGTTAAATCTTATTTAAAGGGACTTCAAGAAACCCTCTAGCCTCAGTCCCATGAGATGTGGGAATTCTTCCCCAAATATTCTGGATAGCTGGTCTCCCAGCGTCTTCCAGAAAGCTGAGGCGAAACACTCTCCCATGGATTTCCTCCAGCACTGTGCTGTGATGTTCCCCTACAGTTTGGTTCAATTCAGCTTAATGAAGCTACACAAACCTCATGGGTTGTTTTTAGTTGTTAGAGCGAGGGAATTGAATCAAAGACCTTGCTAGCAGGGTAAGTAAGCTACAGACCCATAGTTATTTTTTAAACACAGGGTGTCACTAAGTTACCCAGGTTGGCCTTGAAAGCTTAGGCTAGAGTGGTGCTCTCTACACAGCCCAGGCTGACCTTACCCCCTACACATTTAAAAACATAATTCTTTCCTTTCTTACCAGTGACTTGCCTTTAAGTCTGGTATTTTGTTGGTTTCCTATTTTTGGAAATTGAACTTAAGGCCTCACACATGCTAGGTAATCACTACACAAGCTATACCCCAGCCCTAAACCTGATTTTTTTTTTTTTTGATGCACTTGAAGAGTTGCATAGTGTCCTAGAAACATATTTAATAATAATATTTCCCATCTTATACTTTTAGGGCTTACAAAGTAGTCACACCCATGACTGTCTTCCATCTGAGCTGTGGCAGGGGCTGTGGAAGGAAGACAGGCTTGGGGGCCATGAAAACGTAGATCCACCTGCTGTAAATGCAGCAGCTCTGTCAGCTTCAAACTGTTACATACACACTGTGCCTTAGAATCTTCTAGAAGATGAATGGGAAGCCTGCCACTCATAACTGCTAATTTTATTATGATCTTCTCTGAGCCTTCAGTATTCCAGAGAGGGAAGTGAATGAGCGTCAGATCCCTCAGGGCCACAGAGGGAAATGGTGGATAAAAGCAAAGGTGCCTGGAAACCACCTAATTGTTTGTTCCCATGGGAGCAGCAGCAGGCGACATCTCAAAACAGAACAAAACACAACCACAAACCAATCTGTGGGCTCTGAAAGCGAGCCGGGATGGGTTCTTTCTGTAAGATGGTGGCCAGACCCCCTTGCTCCATTCATTCTCCCTGTGAGCTGAGTCAAAGGCCATGAGTCAGCATGAACTCACAAATGGCAGCCTGAAGGGGGTGGGGTCTCCTCTGCTGTGGGCCTTGCACTTCTTTCTCTTCATTGCATCACTGTGGAGTTCTGCCACTCCATTGCTGTTTTTCTCACATGTGGGTATGAACTCAGTCTCTCTGGCCTTCCCCAGAACCAACTCCTGCAGCTGTAAATCACTCAGCTCTGATCATAACTTTGTAGCATGTAACTTTACATTTTTATTTGTCTGTGTGTGTGTGTGCAGTCTTGTGTGGAAGAGGTCACAGGATAACCTGTGAAAGTTGGTTCTCTCCTTCCACTATGTGGGTTGCATAAACTCAGGTCGTCAGGCTTGGTAGCAAGTGCCTTTACCCACTGAGCCATCTCATTGGCTTTAATGATTTTTTTTCTCATGATAAATGCATGAAAGTAAAGAGATGAATATCACAACTGCATAATCTAAAAGTAAATAATGTTAACAGTTTGGTGAACTTTGTATCCTGTGTGTAATAATCTTCTCAGAAATGCAATTAATTGTTACAAGATTCTTGTTTTGACTTTAGTTCTAAATTGTAGGTTATAATGAATAAATGATAGACCAGCATATGATTATACCTTTTTCTTTCTTTTTTCCTTTATTTTTAGACAGGGTCTCATTACATAGCCCTGGTTGTCCTGGAACTCGCTATATAGATCAGGTTGGCCTTGAACTCCGACATCTGCCTGCCTCTGCCTCCCGAGTGCTGGGATTAAATGTGTGAGCCACCATGCCCAGCTATGACTATACTTTTGAAAGTCTTCTAGTCAAACATTTCAGGTACCCTCAATTTCAGGTAATAGTATTTGAAAATAATTACTTAGCTATGGCAAATAGTTTTGTATTGTAAACTTTGCACTTGCCTGTTAGCCCAGAGTAGCTTGTCTTGTGTTTTTGTTGTTCACAGCATGCATGGTAGATCCTCTGATGGATAAAACCCAATTCAGAAAGTACAGTTGGGTAAATCAGCCATGTCCAGAGCTGTCAGTAGCAGGTGATTCCATTTAGAGGACCTGCAGCAGGGGGGATTTGAGGCCAGCATCTGTAGGCACTGGCTCAGTGGCAGCATCTCTGTGACTTTCATTATTACAGTCTCCTTTCACCACTACATGTGCTGATGCTGCATGCTGTCTTCCCCAGTTCTTCCCCAGAACTTAGGAACAGGGGAGACTGCTCAGTAATTACAGTTACTGAGGACAAACAGGAGGACCTGTGTTCAGTCCCCCAGAACTCACAGTGTGTAGCACATGCACAGAGTCCCGGTGCTGGGGGTCAGAAACAGGAGGATCCCTGGGAACTCTTCACCAGCTAGTCTAGCCTATGAGGAGCTCCAACACAGTGAAAGAGCCTGTCTTGAAAAAACAGTGCCTGAGAAACAACACTCAGGGTTGTCCTCTGGCCTATACTCACTCTCCCTCTCTAAATAAATAAATAAATTTTAAGAGTTGATCCATGCCAGCCAACCCTGATTTACCTTTATTAGGGAGAAGTAGGCCTCTCACTCACAGCCACGCAACACATTTCAGTCTAGACGTCACTGCCTGGCTTTGGCCACTGGGAAGGATGAAGAAGCAAGAGTTCCTCCTTACAATGACACACCACTGCCTCCAACAAAAAGAAGGTGGGGGGGTAGCCCACATGCTCCAAGACTGACAACGTTCTTGCTCACAGGATGTATCTACACGCACCATCCCAGTCAGGCCCCTCCTCTCCACACTCGTCAGGCTATGATGGGGCAGATTTATGTGCCACTTGCTCCCATAAATTCTTCAACAGTTTTGTATAACTTTAAGTTATACAAAGCTGCTGTGCTCAAAGAGCATTCATTTCCTGGATGGAGCCGTTTAATTTAAGGTAAATAACTGGATTACCTGAGTGTTACCTTCCTCCAATAACTTTAAGTTGCTTAATGCAACCATGCACCCGAGGGAGAAAACACAAATGAAGTGCTGCTTTTACCTAAAGTGAGGGAAAAACATTTTAATTTCTCCAACCTACTGCAAAGTAATAAATACATGAAAGGAACAACCTGGCAAAAATAAATTTGTCTCCTGGGTTATCAAACCACCCTCAGCATTTCGCTGTAGAAGGAAATCCAGGGCTTAGCTTTGAAATCTCAGTGGTGTGCTTGATGTGGGGAACATCTGAAATATGTTTTGTTATAGCTGGGGAACGGAGAAATGGTTTATGTTAAATAATACTTTGAACTGGAGACATTAAAGAACCAATCACTGGCTTTTTCCATTGTTGTTCAGAAGCTGCAGAACAAAACCCCAAAAGATTTTCACTTCAAATGAAGGGTTCCTCTATCCTTTATAGGATTTTAGGGTCTGTTCAATTGCTTTTCCTCAAAAACATCTTTGATCGAAAACATCAGATTAACCTAAATCTCAAAGTTGGTATCAAGTAATTTTCACTTCGACTCAAAATACTTCTATTCACACATCAGGGCTGTCTAGGAGCAGGGTATTGGGAGGTGTGCTGGGTATGAGAGCCAGAAACTAGAGCCTTAAAATGTGCATGCATGGTCTGTGCACACACAGAATTGTCCCCGAGTTTGCACAAAGCAAAGTAATCCTTTAGAAGCCAGACTCAACATGTTCTACCATCCTCTGCTCACAGGCATTTCATTTTTACAGGAAGGCAAGATCATGCCAGTTAAATATGAAGAAAACTCTCTTATCTGGGTGGCCGTGGACCAGCCTGTGAAGGACAACAGCTTCTTGAGTTCTAAAGTCCTTGAACTCTGTGGCAACCTCCCTATTTTCTGGCTTAAGCCTATGTATCCAAAAGGTAAAGTTTTAAGTTTCTGTCACAGGGCTTGGAAGTCTCCCTGTCACTGTGGCCCTCAGAAGCCCCCTCCACTGGCCTGAGCTTGGGACAAAAAGGTAACTTGGGACAGTTGTTGGCAGAGTCTCGGTAACTAGCACAAGAGAAAAAAGAGGAGGTGGGGTGGGGGAGTGAGGGTGGACCTGCCAGTGGAAGGGAAGGCCCAGTGGGGAGACAGGGCAGAAGACAGAGCACCTCTGCATACCTGCGGCTTTTATTTATGACCCCCCTGCTCTTTGCTACTCTGCCCTGTAATCTCTGTTGTTTGCGCCTTCCAATTTTATATTTCTTTATTCTTAAAGCATAGCATCAGGGGGCTAAGAAGCTGTCACGCTGCCGATGCTTTATTATATTCAAACCTAGAATTATGGGACAGCCAAAAGCTGCTGTGGGTATAGGCTGAGATTCCTCAAGTGCAAAGCTCCTGCATCAGCTTCCAAAGCCAGAGAAAACAAGTGCAAGGTCCCCTAGGGGGTAGGCTGGAGCACACCTCTGAGCCACTTCTGGGTGACAAAGGGCAAGTAAGCCCAGCAGGCCTCACACTTCATCTCTACTGTGGTCAACACACTGACCTCCCCAAGGACTACTGTGTAGCGGTGGCTCAAGTGGAGAGGGAGGCCTTGCTCCTTGCACACATGAGATAGGCTGTTTTCGGAAAGGCTTTATGGAATACTAGAAGACAGCAATGAGGAAATGGAGAAAATGCAGGCATTAAGCCCATTAGGCTAGGCAGGGCACTAAAACAAAGGCAGTTCTACAGATGGATGTTGGTGATGATTGTGCAGCAACACCGGTGAATGTGCTTAATGCTCTGAACTGTAAGACTGGGACTCCCTAAAGTGAGCTGGGCCTGGTGGCACTGTTTGTTAATCCTGGTGCTAGGAAGGAGGATCAGTTGAAGGCTATCCTCAGCTACACAGTGATCGAGGCCAGCCCGTGTTATATGAGACCCTGTCCATTGCTATGATTGCTCTACCACAGTCAAAACAATACCCTACCATAGAGAGCAGAGACTTCCGATTCTCCATGACTAACTGATTCATATTGTTCACAAGTCTCATCTTGCTCCTAAGTCTGGAGGAGATGCCTACTCTCAACCCACACCAAGTAATGCCATGTCATACCTGGCAGAGGGTTGAGAAGGACCCTGAGGCCGCAGGAAGAAGCAATGTCCCATCTAATCTTTACCAACAACTGTTGATATAACTACTCATATTCCCAAGACCCAGAGATAAAGACCCACTAAGATAAAGAGAGACTAATTTGCCTAAGGTCCTTCAACTAGCTGAGCAAGTGTGACTTGCTGATTTGGGTTTCCTTGGTGTTCCTCCAACCACACTATTCATGGAATCTACCTATGGCTTCAAAGCACATCTTAGAGATAAACAACAATTTATAAGAATGCTGCCTAACAGGGCTGGAGAGATGGCTCAGCGGTTGAGAGAGCTGGCTGCTTTTCCAGAGGTCCTCAGTTCAATTCCCAGCAACCACATGATGGCTCACAACCATCTGTAATGAGATCTGGTGCCCTCTTCTGGCCTGCAGGCATACATGCAGGCAAAACACTGAATACAAAATAAATCCTAAAAAACAACAACGAAGAATGCTACCTAATATCTGTATGTTTATTATATGCCAAGGCCCTTGGATACAGTTTCCCTTAGCCTATCACTGTCCTATGAAAAAGATACTACTACCTCCATTGCAGACAAAGAGATGCAAGCTCAGGGAGACTCTACTGCAAATGCTCTGTGGTACTTCCCATCTCTGGTACTCACCTGTCAGCTGCACTGCAGGATACATGGTGAGATGGCTAACCAGAGTGCTGGGTTGGAAGCCAGGGTTCCTATCCTGTCCTTGATGTCACTCAGTCTGTGACCTTGGCCAGGCACTTGGTCTGTACCTTGATGCCTTCATACATAAAAACATCTGATTTTCTTCTATAATATGGGATTTTTTTCTAAGAATTAACCAAGACAATGTCTCATATGAAAATGTAAAGTTGTATATCTATAGTCAGTCGATTAGGAGTACATAGGGCTGCAGTTATAGTATACTTGATCAGCAGTGGTTCCAACTTTCTGTTCTCTTTCATTAAGAAAGTAAAAGCTTTCCTACACACGGCACTAACCTAGTCTGCTTTAAGTCTTAAGAGTTAGAAAGAGCTTGCCTGGCCACTCCCCACTGCAAAGAAGATAGAAAATCAGTAGCATTCTGTCTGCCCAGTTCCTACACGGAAGTGAGGAAGAGAAAAAAGGGACCTGAGAACAGAGGTTTGTCAACCGACTTCCAGTGTCTGCACCAGCCCGCATTATAAAGTCTAACGGGAAGCTAGACTATGGCTCACATCTGTGGCTGCCGCTCTGAAATGCAGATCTAATTGCCTCATTCGTGTTAAGGAATTAACTTACAGAAAATTTTTGCAGAGATCCAAAGAGAGAGAAGAGAAGTAGTAAGAAACACGGCTCCCTCTACCACGAGAAGACCGCACAGTGAACAGCGAGGCAACCCAGGCCCTAGAAGACTGAGCAATGAAACCAGGCCTAGTAGTGTTCAGGACGACGCAGAACCTTTCAATCCCGACAATCCTTACCACGTGCGTACCAGTGTTTTCAGGACGTGCCCAGGCAAATGCATTACCTGTGATGCTGAGAGTGTATTTCTAAGTGAGATTTCCTATATCTCCATCTATGTGGTGCAAATTCCATTTCCCATGCTTTTTATTTTATTATTATTATTTTATTTTGGTCAGAGGAAAAAATCTATGAAAATAAATCCTACCAGGAATCTGATCATTAAAAATGCTCCCAAGAGTGTGCCCTCGAGGTAGCACACAGAGTGAAAGTATTCTCTTCCCCTGCTTATATCCACTCTGTTCATGCATTCAGCACACATTTGTGGGTTTCCTGATCTTTCTCAGGCAGGCCCTGTTCCCAGACAGTCAACTGCTACTTCTGCCCTCGGGGCTCGCATCCTAGACAGGGGATAGACTCTCACACAAGTGACGACAATATGCTGAGCTCAACTGCTGCAAATTGAGGATCATGAGAACGGCACTGACGTATTAAAACCTCAAATGTTCTAAGAAATATCATTTACCATTACCATACTTGAAGAGAAAAATGGAGCATTTGTAGCTGGATTTTTGTTTAAAATAAAGTATAAGCATACATTAAAAAAAGATAGAATAAAAAAGCACAGTGAAATTGAGTTTCTAAAACCTTTCACCCCATATCAGCTTACTAACAACCATGTGTCCAGTTTACTTTCAGGAGCACACACAGAGAAAAACACACACCTTTTCAGAACAAAGATTTCATTCTGCTTTCCAATTAGAATATAGTATTTTGGAAAGTGTTCTGTCTCTCTGATGTTGTACCATGTTCTGTTAATGGCTTCTATCCAGTTAGCAGCATTTTAACATAGAGATAGGCATGTGCTGAAACTTAATGTTAATTTGGCTTTGATGGGCATACAGTATCTCCCTCTCATCTGCTACTGCCAATGCTACTGTAGTGCAGCACGTAAGTGAGGTGGCCTTAGGTGAGACAGATCTTGGTGCATAAACTTTATGATGGAAGTATGTCTTTAGCATAAATACCAAAGCATAATTCTGATACATCTAAGCAGACAGGAGTTGTACATTTTACTGGAGGTTATCAAACTGTTTTCCAAGGAACACACCATCTACATGTCTGCGAAAGGTAATGAAAGGCCCCATGCCCTACCAAACTTCCCTGGTCATATGGGATGGCACAGCAGGGGCTACTGAATCCAAGCCTAATGCTTGCCAAGTATAAACCCAGTGACTCTACCCTCCAGTCCCATCAAACCTTTTGACCTCTGCCACTCTCCTAGGTGTATAAATTATGTCTTCTGCTTATTTTTCTCATCTTTAATTATGTGTAAGATGGAATATCTTTTCACACACTAAATCAGCAGCTCTCAAAGGTAGGTCTCAGCTCTTTGGGGATCCCCCAAGACCATTGGAAAACTCAGATATTTACATTACAATTCACAACAGTAGCAAAATTAAAGTAGCAACAAAAATAATTTCATGGTTGGGGGTCACCACAACATGAGGAGCTGTATTAAAGGGTCACAGCATTAGGAAGGTTGAGAACCCCTGCTCTAAATCATTTATTTATCTGTACCCCTCCCCCACAGCTTATTCAGTCCTACACTGCTTTACATTTTACAAACGTATTTTCTAGTTTATCATTTTAGACTAATATATTTTAGAAGGATTTAAAGCAAAAGGTATTCTCTAAATAACCCAAGGCTTATCAGAAAATTCAGAACACCATAGTACTTTATTCCCTAAGCTCAAAGAATAACAAGAAATATAATCTGAATAGGCAAACAAAATTTAATATAGCTTATTCCCCAGGTAGCTGGGCTAGATGAATTTGTTCAAGGTCTGAAGCTATCAGGCACTTTTCAGAAGGGATGTGGCATGTCTACCCTGGCAACAGATTCTAGTAATCCACATCCCTTGAAAAACTCCAATTATGTCAACTTTCTCCTTTATCATATGCTGAGCATTAAGCAAAAATACTTCAAGCATTTTCCTCAAGGTCTGTCCTTCACATGCTCCTCTAAGGAGAAAGCCTAGAGCAACAGCTGAGATCCCTCCCAACTTTGTGAATCCGAAGAAGCCCCTGTTGAACCTCCCTAGGGGGAAACACCTCCATTAATGCTTATGTACCCTTTACCCCAGAGAAGTCGCTGCGATTAATCAGGAGGCTGATGTCTGCTTATTGTTCTAAATGAGCCTATTTCAAGAGATAAGGGGGAAAGCAGTCTGGAGAATGGAAGAATGGTCTGAGGGAGTAAGGGAGGCATTCTGAAGACACAGTATCTGAACAGATGTCTCAGATAGTGTTTGGGGATTGCTCATTCTGTTAGGTGTGACAATGGCAGTGAAGCTGTGTAAAAACCATTCATTCCTTTTAGAAGTACTTCTATTTACAACTGAAATGTCACGATGCCTTCAATCTTCCTTAAATTCATATCAGACTCCTCTTTCCAGTACTAGAGAGGAGAAAGTCAAGTAAACCTGACAAGAGGTTACCAGCTGTCAGAATAAACAAGTGTACTGATGCTCCTTTAAGGTTTTCCCACTGTCAAGAAAATGTTAGCTTTCCTCACATTGACTAGACTTAAAAAGAACAACAAGCCAACTCACAGGACAGAGCCAGCTACCTCCAGGAAGATGCTGAGATTAGAGACTTTAAAACTAACAACTTTGATAACCGCTGTGCTTATAGTCCCCACGTTCAAGAGGTTGAAGCAAAGACTGCTCCAAGATCAAGGCCAGCCTGGGCTAGTTTGAGACTCTGTATAACCCCACCAATGCCTCCAAGTAAATAAAAACAAAGGCATCTTGCCAGTATATCCAATGCATATTTAAAAACATACAGAAACCTGCCCTGTAGACCCTTGAAAAGATAAACCAGATAGCAAATTGAGCAGAGGGCAAGTCCCTTACAGTATCACGATCTGTCCAGCAGTGGAGGTTTACTTCATCAATATGCTTTTGTTAGGGAACACTGAGGGCCTCTTCTTCTCCACAAAGACAACATCTCTGCTCTGTTGCTAATACATAGGTAGGAGAAATTAAATGACTCAGCAGGGCTCCGGGAGCACTGGAACTGGAAATGAAATCCAGCCTGTCCCAGATCAGTAGAGTTTACAATGTACACCCAAGAGCTCTGGGAACCATCATACAGGAAGACAGCTGTCCATGGACTTAAAATCAGTAGTTAGGGTGCTCTTTCGGGTCATAATGCTCCCTTTTATGCTTAAAGCAAGGTAAGTCACTGCTGAGTGGTAGCCTTTGTTCCTTACAGGCACGGAGGAGCTTCATTGAAATACCACACAACTTTCTGCTGATGAGGGGCTAAGTAGGCAAAGGTTCCTTGACGTCAGAAAGAACTCTGAGTGGTGGCACAAGTTTGAAAACTTACAACTGATGGTTCTGATTTCTTGAAGCAGTGAGCTCTCAGGGTCTTGCTTGAAAATACCATGCATGCGGTGACCTTCTCATTAGATGGACTAAAGTAATTGTCTTTCAATCCCAGCAGCAGGAAGGAGAGAGCATGACATTTGACCCTAGACTGGACCATGAAGGAATCTGCTGTATAGAATGCAGGCGGAGCTACACCCACTGCCAGAAGATCTGTGAACCTCTGGGAGGCTACTATCCATGGCCTTATAATTACCAAGGATGTCGTTCGGCCTGCAGAGTTGTCATGCCGTGCAGCTGGTGGGTCGCCCGCATCTTGGGCATGGTGTAAAAAACCACTTCGTCTATCAGGGACTGTCAAGCAAGAATTAACCTGAGAGTTGACAACCAAAGAAGCATAAAGCATGTTCTTGCCAAGGGACCACAAAGTATTTTATATTCAACCTGAGCAATGTTTATCCTAAACAATGCAATAGAATCTCTCAACTGTATGTGCAAATGTACTGAAGGGGTAGTTTAAGTCTACAATTGTTATCCCTTCACTATTTGCTTTGCCAATAAAGCCTATTGCAAGTCTTTAAAAGCTACTTTTGAAATAAACATGGAAAGTTATTTAAAGTTTGCCCCAAATCTGTCATATACTTGAATACTTTAATCATGATTGAAATCATCCCAATGGTTCTATTGTTTATAGAGAAACGTTAACCTTCACTGTTACTCCCAGTCTTGCAAATGTGCCGAGCCCCCACCCACCTCACCCCAAAGGAAAACAACCAGGGGGAACATAGAATTCACCTAAAAGCAAACATTCCAACTTTCAATGTTTCCTCATGTGGAAGTATTACCTATAATTCCCATGACAAGTCATTAACAAGGGGCAACACTACATTGAGTCACCTTCCAGGAAGAGAGTATTAGACTAAAGAACACCACATAAGAAGGTAAATCCGACTCACAGGGAAGAACTGTGACATCCATCTTCACACTCCTGTCCATGTGTTTCCAATAAGGAACCAGAGGGAGAAGCACAATGGTTTTACCTTTGTAGTACAGATCAGGTTGCCAAGGTAGTCCAATTACCAGCTAGTTACTCTCCTACAACAGGCCTGGGAGAGCCGCCTGGCAGGTGCAGCTGGGAAGGAACAGCCTGCTTCCTTATGGAAGCAAGCATTATCTTCAGAAATGGCAATATTAGATCAGGAGGATATGGAAGTGTTTTATAATTGTGACATTTTAGTTTTGAACCCCATAGTTTGAGAAAGACAGAAAAAATAACTTCCCTGAGAGAAATTTTTACCCAAACAAAATTCTGATATGACAGAAGGGTCTTAATGCTGACACATTCTCTTTCTGAACAAACCTTATGATCACATATCTGGCATTTATCAATTAAAATCTGTAAGACACAGAACCCGTAGAGCCTGGCTATCAAACACTTCCACTTAGTGGGGTAAACTGCACTGGCACCTAAGAAAAAAGAAAAGAACATGATGTCCTGGTCATTGCTGTTCTCAGGCAGAAGATACTTTCTGCAGCTCAATTTTTTAAGCTTAATCTTTAAGGTGGTTGCTTTCCTATTACCCAAGCAAAACATGGGCCGTATAGTTCTACCCAGGCTCACACACACAGAGAGCCCAGTAATTTGCACTGAGCTCTAGAAACAAGATCAAAAGAGATTAGTCAGTCAGTATAGCACCCCTAGAAGGATGGAAGCAATGAGCGTCTTGGAGAACACCTACTTGGAGGGCTTCATGTAAGCCAGATCTAGTCTGTGAAGTGAGAAGGAGTGTTCCAGAGCGTGTTGGGGAAAGGCAGAGGCATGACACTCCACGGGACAAACTGGAAATGGAGCACTTCAGTAGGAAATGTGAAGGTGGAAAAACAGGCAGAAGCTACACCTTACAGGATGCCAACTTGATAGATACAGAAGTGGCAACCAATCCAATTCTAGGCAAGGAGATAGCTGGTTAGGCTTTCATGGTAGGTCAATCACCTGGGTGGAGCACATGTCATAACGCAAAGGTGTCTTCTGCAGGACACTTGCTTCCTCTCTAAAGTTCTACCAGATGAAAACAGAAAAGGCTCTACCTGGTTAAAGTATAACCTTTAGATAAAAATAGAAGTAGATGCTTTACTTTTAGAGATTAGGGACCACTGCTATAAAACATCACGGAATACAAATGCTCTATTGCCTCTAAGCAGGCCAATCCCAAACTACAAATACAGTTGACTTTTGCTATATTGAATTTTGACTGAAACATCACTGTGTTCACACTTGTATTAATGATGCCACAATATTTTAGGCACTTATTTCTCAGTAGTAGTGTACACTATTACTCCTAGAACATCGTAGGCTGGTTTCCAAGGTCCTGATGTGACCCAGAACAGAACAGTGGGCTGATTCAGTCTTAGATGTGATAAGTGTCAACAGGCACACAGAACATAGAGAAAAGGTTTCACTTATGTATCAGTGTAGTCATGTTAACTTGTATCACTCAAGTATGCCAGACTGCATTGCAACCAGTCTAAAAACTCAGACTTCATCCCTACATCTCTTCTACCACCTCAAATGATTCTAATATTGAAAAGATACACTAAAATTAGTCAATCCACTCAACCATTTATTTTACATCAGACTTTATTACAGCAAAATACAATCTCCATTTTACAAAACACAAACGCTTTGAGTGGCTTGTTTCTGTGTAAGCTGGCTGTATCGATTAGTTCAATGGTGTGTACTTTATAGAAATGACCACTTTGAAAGCTGACTGGTTTATTGGGGATGGAAGGAACTGACAAAACTTACATGCATTGCTAGTTCTCGTAGTAGTATCACAAACGTGAAGGTGCAAATATGAGCAATGACACGAACTTTCGCCAAAAAACAAAACAAAACAAAACAAAACAAACCAACAAAGAAACCCCCACTTTATATGCATAGAGTGTTTTGGTTATGAAGGAAAGCTGAACCCCCTTTAAAGGGTGTGTTTATATATATATATATATATATGCATGCTCATATTCTACATGAATATACAAGTGTATTTCATTTTGAAAAACAGATCCAATATAAGAATCAAATTTACAAAGCAAGTTAGTTTTAACTAACTGGAGGAAACACCACAGGTTTTATTTAAACTGTTTATATTCAAATGTATTTAATTCAGTTTTTAGATATTTAATGTGAGGATATATACATACACATATATATAAATACAGATTTGTGCATGTATAATCTAAGCTTAGCAAATAGTTAACACTATTTTCCAAGACATTTATGTCATTGAACCCTTTTCACATCTTAGTTGTTTTTATATAAAAATATAGGAGTCAGTCCCTAGTATTATACTATATGTTACCACCAGGAAGACAAAAATTGGTGCTGGGATTGGAAATAATATACCCACACTATGCTGAAGTTGTTCCTTTATAAACATTCTTTTCACCCATGATTCCTAGCAACTGGTTTGAAACCCCAGAAAACTGCCACATATCCCTTTTTAAAAATTGTCTTCTGAGCCAGGTGGTGGTGGTGGCGGCATACGCCTTTAATCCCAGCACTTGGGAGGCAGAGACAGGCGGATCTCTGTGAGTTCGAGGCCAGCCTGGACTACAGAGCGAGATCCAGGACAGCTCCAAAGCTTCACAGAGAAACCCTGTCTCAAAAACAAAAACAAAAAGTTCTCTTCTGTAGCTACAGAACTTCTAAAAGCAACAAGGCAGCCTAGAAGAAATACCTACATGTACCTTTTAAACTGACTTGATGTGTGCAAATCTACTGGCAATTACTTTACTTTTTTGAAATGTGACTACTGTGGCTTCCTATCCTCTGCATTCCATGCTGTGGATTATTTACTAGCCAAGAGTTAATTAATTAATTAGCCTATACTGTTACCTATCTTTTAATAATGAGTTTGACTTACACTGACAGTCAAAAAACATGGAACAACTAGTCAAACATGAAATGTCTCTTAGCAGGGCATAATGTTGCTAAACGTAACCAGTTTGTTTTCAGCTAAAATCAGATTCCAAAACCCAGGCATGGTGCAACGTCTATAATCACAGCACTGAGAGACCAAGGCAGGAGGATTGCTACAAGTCTGGGCCAGCCTGTCTCAAACAAACAAAAACCCTGCACTCCTGTTACTAGGTAAACTCTAGAAGTAAAAAGCAACAACAAAAAGGATCTCCACAGGTATGCGTTACCCGCACCGTGCTCAGTCTGTTCAACCAGCACTCACACTTTAAGATAGTTACTCTGTCCTCTGCATACCACACAGGCAATAACAGCAACAGTGCCTCACCATGAATCAGTGGCATGGTCCTTTGTTGTTCTGTTCAGTTTAAACACAAAGTGGTGATACACCCAAATCCCTATGCTCAGTGTTTCACTATGACAGCAATGGCCAGACACCGATTCAATGACTTCATCCTAGGTCTCCAAGGTTCAAAATGACCAATGAGCAACTCGCCTCTACCTTATAAAAACACAAACAGAAAATCTTCACTATCACTGGGAACTGAATCCAAGGCCTCAAAAACACTAGGAAAATGTTCTATCAATAACCCGTATCTCCAGCCCTGTCCTTTTTTTTTTCCATGTAAATGAGTGTTTCCTTGCATGTATGTATGTGTACTGTGTGTATGCCTGGGTGCCGGGGAGACCAGAAGAGGGCATGTGATTCCCTGAAACTGGGAACTGAACCTAGGTCCTCTTCAAGAGCAGTAAGTGCTCTTAGCTCCACAAGCCGTCTTTCTAGCCCCCAGTCCTGCCATTTGATTTCTATTAATGAATAGGAACCAAGTTCTTCAATACCTTTTCACTTTTCTCAAATGGCTGGGAGGAACTGGAGGCGACCAGTGTAACCTCAGCTGTTTACCTTCTCCTTTACTAATTGCTCTAAATTCCTCTCAAGTCATCTGCTTTAAAACCAACATCTTTAAAATTACAGATTAGTACATAACCCCAGACCTAACGATCCAAACCTTCAGGATAGAAGCCAAAGTCTACATTAAAAAAGTGAAACGCAACCCCCAAGCTTTCCGGGTGAACTCTACCCTAAGTATTACGTGACGCACCTTCCCAGGGCCATAACTCCGGCTGCCGGATACTTTGAGAGACTGTGATGTCTCTAGACGATCAGACGAGCTAAGATTCAAGAATCACTGTGAAGAAAAAGGCTGTGAGCGCACTTGGGGGTGGGGTACATCTGTAAACAAAAGGTTTGGTCCAGACAGTATCTAAGATCCACTCCAGCTCTGGAGTTCTCCATCTGTTTCCCTTTCGTCTCCTCATCTTGACAGGCAGGAATGCAAATATATGGTTAAGGGAATGAGACTCCAAAACAACCTTTAGTCTTAGCAGATGGCCCATAAAAATGTGTTCTGCTGATCTGGTTCTAACAAAATCATTAAATATACAATCTTATACCACATTTATCCTTAAGGCCCTGTGCACAACCAGTAAATCCGTGTAATCCAATCTCATCTCCATATTTATTCTGCTATAACTGTACTTACATTCCAATACAACTGCTTTGGTGAGCAAAGATTAAAATAATGTGATATAACTTGTAATTTGGTGTGTAAGGAAGAAAGGGCAGAAATAAGATGAATACTAGATTGAGAGTTTACTGAAAATATACCATAATGCAAATTAATTCACATCTATATCATCAGGGTATTCACAGTAAAATTACATTACAGTACAAATTCTAATTTTTATCCCATCTGTCACGTGTTAACATTTAATGTCATTCCAAACACTTTTTGTACTGATACTTGGGAGGGAGTGTGTGTGTGTGTGTGTGTGTGTGTGTGTGTGTGTGTGTGATGGAATCTATGGGCTTCATTCTCCAAATCTGCTCACCGTTCCAGCAGCATAGCTGCCCTAGTGTGGGGCAAACCATCAGGCCACCTCCAGCTCTAGGACCTGTGCTGCAATGCCAGATGTCATGTAACCCAGGCTGGCTTTGAAGTCCTAGATTCTCTGCAATCCCTGTACTCAGAAGACGGAGGCAAGGGAGTTACAGCAAGTTCAAGGATAGTTTTGGACTGACTATGTTAACACCTGGCTAGCCTGTACTACATAAGACCCTACCTGGAGAGGAAGAGAAGAGGGGAGACCAAGTCTACACTAACAGCATACACTCTACCCACTCAGCTCCACCTCCAGCATCAAACCTGTTCATCTTTGCCATTGTCTTGGGTGTATAAATTAGGTCTTCTGTCGATTTATCTTGCCTGTCTTTAATTCTGTGTAAATCTGACCATCTTTTCACATTCTAAATCATTTGTGCATTGCTCTCCCTTACTCAGTTCCACACTGCTTCACTACAAATATATTTTCTAGTTTATCATTTTAGACTAATGTTTTAGAAGGATTTAGAGCAAAAGATATTCTCTAAATAACCCAAGGCTTATCAGAAAATCCAGAACACCATAGTACTTTATTCGCTAAGCTCTGAGAGGGAAAAGGGGGAGGGGAGAGTGTGCATCAGACGTGGTAATAGCAGACAGCTCTTGGAAGGTAGAGGAGGACTGGAGTCCAAGGTGACAGTACATTTGACGCTAATTTAGGACACTAAAAGCAGCAAAAAGTGAGGGATAAACAGGGAAGACTAAAAAGACAAAGCAATGACTAGCTAGGTCCCCTGAGAGTGAAAATAAAGACATCAGTGAGAGGCTCTTAGAATTCTGTGGAAACTTACAAGCTTCCAGGACCCTGGACCAGGGAAACAGGAGCAGCACTCTGGAATGGGCACTTTGGGATAAGTCTGGCCTATTTCTCAAAATTCCTCTGACAGATAAATCGAATTACTTAGGTACATTTTATAATGCTTTTAGTCATACATTAGGAAGTCTATTTACTCTAACAAAACCTGAATCTTAACAATGTGAAGCAAATGTAGTTAATGAAAAAGCATCTCTATATAATATAGCTTTTAAAATAAATGCAAAAATAATACCAAAATATAAAAAGCTCTTTAAAAAGCTGAATGGTAAAAATGATTTATTTATATTCACAAAATATTAGTTATAATTTCTAAGACTCTAGATATTATCTGATAAAGGAATTAAGACATAACAGGCTTAAAATGGGTGGCTCAGGCACTTGTCAATCTTGCAGAGACCCCAGGTTTGGTTACAGCACCCACATGGAGGCTCACAAGTGCCTATAACTCCATTTCCAGAGGATCTTACACCCTTTCTGGCCTCTGTGGCACTGGATGTGCACACTCACACACGAACATACTGTACATACATTCATGCAAACATACATACATACAAAAAAAATAAATTTGTTGGGGGAAAAAAGGCTAAACTCTTGAAAATTAGGAAGTGAGACTCTCGTACAGTACCCTGGCTTATTAAATAGCCTCTGTAGCAAGTCTCCCTCCTTCCACTTAGGATCAACACTGAGAAAATTTAACATCAGAACACAACCCAAAGGAGAGACTATCAGAACTCCACTCTAACAAGAAGTCGGTTTCACCTTCCCTTTGGCCCTCAAGAACAAGGTAGCAGCCTGTGGCTTTATGTGGGCACAAGGACAGATTAGAACTCCAGCATGTGACACCACCGACAAACAAGGCAAACATGGTGGTGTGGTCCTGTGATGCTAGCAGCCAGCAGGAGGAGCCTCAGGAATGCAGAGGCGGCTCTCCGATGCTCCAGTGTGCTTCCACAAGCCATTAACAAAGGACCTGGTAACTACTCGCTGCAACTGTATCAACTCTCGGCTAAAAGGAAGGAGCCCAATCCCTACCTACATCTTTACAGCTGAATGAAATGCTTGCCAACACGCTTCTCACTCAATTCACCATCAACTCTGAGGAGACAAGAGTGCCTTGCCACAAAAATGTCAGTGACACCTAACAGAACGTAGACCCGCCACTAGGCTGTAAAGACTGTGAAAGTTGACTGTGGTATATACGTACATTTTTTTGGTTTGAAAACTCTTTAGCCCAACATTCAACCATTTTGTAACTTTTTCCTAAATAGCCTTCTCTCAGCTATATTATAAACTCTAAAATTAATGATGTCTATTCATTTTTATTATCCTCAGAGAATCTACAGATTTCAGGCACAAAATACTAAACACATGCATATTAATTTACTCTCAAAGTAGCAAAACTCCAAAGTACTGAAGCCAGAGCAATCCTGGCACAAACAGAAGCAGGACCTGAGCCTCCTGAGCCGCCTGCGCCTTTCTTGGCTTCTGCTACAGATTACCTTTAAGATGGCTAAAATCTGTGGGCTGTTAAACTCCAGAACCTATGCTTTATTCTGGAATTTGGAAGGCAGAAGCAAAATCTTGGTGCAATTACAAATACTTCTCAAAAAACCAAATGAGGAAATTATCGGTAGTATTTTCTCAGTGTTCTCAGTAAAAACTTAAGAGAAACTTAAGAAAATAAACCAACCTCCATAGAAAAATTGTCTTTATAACTCATTCAAAGGTAGCTCTGAAAAGGAAATACAACGCTGAAGCTGAAAAATGTATGCCCACAAAAAGTTGCCAGGTCTAATAAATTATTAACAGAACACTGCATCAAAAATAAGGCAATTACCCAAGATGTTATTAAAGATTCTCTACTCCCACAACTAGACAGAGCTGATCTATCTAGGAACAGATGACATTTCATTTGGTTTCGGGACGTGTGAAATCCGCATGGACAGAAGTGATAAGATGTGATCATCAGTCTTTAGAATACTTGTAGGAAGGTCATTCTAAAGCACAAAGAGGTAAAGGGTTTAATCTTTTAAAAAGATATTGTTCGAAATTCAAGAATGTGGTAAAGCACACAATGGGCACTCGTGAACAAACGCAACACTGTGATAGCAAATTGATTTATTTAGTACTGTTTCCATTCCATATCATCAGGAGGGTTGATTTCAACTTTTCTTTTACCTACATCAGACCAGTTGGTACTCAAGACTGTACCACCAGACTCCATCTGCAATAGAAGAAAAGAAAGAAAAGATTCATTCCTGCCTTATATATCAAAATGCAACATTTTCCTTAAAATGAACCAAATATACTCTCCCAAACATAGGGACTAAATTAACTCAATACAAACTCAACATTTTTATTTAATCATAGGCTTGCCAGAGAGGTTAACAATTTCAGACACCTGACAAAAGACAACTCTAGAGTAATTAATTAGGTAGGCACATCAAGTGCATATACACTGCCACACTAAGGACCATGGACTTGCTAATTAGTAGAGGCATTGTGTGGAAAATTTACCTTAAATAAAAATAAAATTCCTTCCTCTCAAAATGACATAATCTTTTTTTGATGACAGTAAAAGTCAGGCAAAATAAACTTTCTACACCAGTTAAACAGAATTTTAAGGGTCCTCATTTAATGCTCCCTCATTGCCAAACACACTCTAGTATACTCTGAATTTTTCTTTTTTTAATTAAGGCACATACAACAGAGGTACATAGGCCAACATCCTGTGCCTGGATTATCTATTTACAAGGCAGTGAATAGCAATCCTAACATGTGCACAGAGTTATGCACTTCATAAAAATGTTTTGATCAGCAATGAACTGCTCTTACAATAGAGATGTCATAAGACTACAATACAGCTGAAGAATTCTGGATGCCTCGAGATATTGTCGCCATTAATAACAGCCACAATGCAGCACGCAACTCTAGTGCAAATTCATTGAAGAATTCTGGCTGCCTAGTGATATTGTAGCCATTAATAACAGCCACAATACAGCACACAACTCTAGTGCAAACTCACTGAGCTCCCAGCCCTAGGAAAGAACACTCATACAATCATATAAAGTACATAATACTTAACAGCAATAGTTTGACTATTTACTAAGCTAGATTTTTTATTGTAATTTTAGAACACACACACACACACACACACACACACACACATTCTACTGTAAGAATATTCTATGTTACATTTGCAGCAGCCTCAAACATCTTCTATTTACCAAAACTCTTGATAATATCGAGAAGTTCTATCAAATTGTGGGTACAGGTCAATAGGACAACATATGCCTGATTTGTATCAACACACTCAGTGGTGTTACCTAATAATGAAAATTATCCAACATATTTCTCAGAATATGGCCAAGTGTCAAACAATACATAGTATTATTAAAAACTTGAACTGGAGAGATAGTGCATCTGTTAAAGGCTAAGGTTCATACTTCTAAAGAAATACAACTTCCGCCGGGCGCTGGTGGCGGTGCTCACCTTTAATCCCAGCACTCGGGAGGCAGAGCCAGGTGGATCTCTGTGAGTTCGAGGCCAGCCTGGGCTACCAAGTGAGTCCCAGGAAAGGCGCAAAGCTACACAGAGAAACCCTGTCTCGAAAAACCAGAAAAAGAAAAAGAAAGAAATACAACTTCCATACATTTATTATGATAAAAATTCACTAACATGGATCATAGAAGAGTATAATGTGAATTCCTGAAATTTACAATCTTTTAATTGGCTGTATTACTAACAAACACAGGAAGTTATATACCCTTTGAACTGAACTGGAAACTCAAGATAACCAATGCCTTTTGCAAAACTCCTTTGAGTTCCTTTGCATGGGGTGCTATTGTCTTCCTGTTTTTAGACCTTTATTTATCTTCCAAACATGAATGTCAGCACCTCTTGGTGGTCTCTGACTCCTATTTTTAAGTGACATTTAGTTAGTGTATGTGCATGGACATGTATTTATAGGCATGGGAGTGCCATGGGACACATTAGAGGCCAGAGGACAACTAGTGGAAGCCAGATCTCTCCCTCTACCATAGAGGATCCAAGAATTGAACCTGGGTGATCAGACTTGGCAGCAAGTACCCTATCCATTCAGCAACCTTGCCAGCCAACTAATTTTCTTTTATTAATTAATTAATTTATTTATTTATTTTTAGTTTTTGAGACAGAGTTTCTCTGTGAAATAGCCTTAGCTGTCCTGAACTCACTTTGTAGACCAAGCTGGCCTCAAGCTCACAGAGATCCACCTGCCTCTGCTTCCCAAATGCTGGAATTAAAGGTGTGCGCCACCACACCTGACTCAACCAGTCAACTTTGTTAAGACTCTTAATTGCCAGGCTATATACTCTCATACAATCAGTCTTCTATGTAACTACCATTAATACACACTGCACCTTTGCAATTTAAGGACTGCCTCCTTTCCTTTTCTTGTTTGTTTTTGAGACAGTCTTACTATGCAGCTCAGATTGACCTTGAACTCTCAACCCTCCTGTCTCAGCATCCCAAGTACTAGGATTGCCATCACACCCACTTAAGAGTTTCTCCTTAAGTCTACTTCTCATTGATGACTAGAACTAAAGAAGAGAGTCCTTCAAAGACATGGACTATATTTTACCAACATAAATATCCCTTGGTCTCTAAAGAGGGTTCAGGCATACCCTTACATCACATACAACAGAATCTGCAGGTGCTACAAGTCTCTAATATAAAATGGCGCAGAATTCGCATATAACTTAGGCATGCCTTTCCACTACACTACAAATCATCATCTCTAGAGTACCCATAATATCCAATACTAGGTATTATCAGGGAGCTTGTCATGTAGTATCATTTGGGAAATAACAAGAAAACGTCTATATAATAGGTACTCAATACAAACAACTCTTCCCCTAATACTTTCCAATCACAAGCTAGTTGAACCCACAAATGTGGGACCCATGCAAAGACAGATGAATGTACTTACACTGTAGTCCTAATCATGGTGGCCTGGCACATGGCAGGCTTCATATAAAATGAGTAAATTAAATGTGACAAGCCTGTAAAATCAGTTACTTCTAAGAGGACTCTCAGTTAGAAAACTCACAGAAGTGACTTTAGTTTATAATCTGGTCATATTCACTGACCACAATCTTCCCTTCTCTCCGTATAGAAGGTAGAATACTGTGCGATTTAGAATCTCCTCCTCATTATTTAGTTGGTCTCATACAATTATACTGAACAACCATAAAGGACAGTACGTTCTGTCTTCCTACAGAGACAGAAGCAAGCTCCACATTTAAGGTCAATGTTGCCACACAGATGGCTTACTTTATGGATGTATATTACTCATTTAACTATCAATTTTCTGTATGATATGGATGCAGATTCTGTAATGTGTCTTTGACTTGGCATACAGCTAGTCTCTCTAGCACACTTTTGAAGTCAACAGTAAGGGTGAGTGTCTTGCCTGGAGAAGATTTGAGTAGACAACATTTTTCTTGGCAAAATTCATGATTGTATCTTTAAGAAAAATAATTGCTTGGTAGAGTGGTACATGGGTACTTGGGAGATAAGAGGCAAGAGGATCAAGAGTTCAAGGCCATCTATGGCCATGCAGCAAATCTAAGACCAGCTTGGACTGCAGAAGAGTTCAGTTCCCAACACCCATATGACAGCTGACAACTGCCTGTAATTCTAATTCCAGCAGATCCAACCCCCTTCTCTGACCTCCACAGGCATGAGGGCCACATACATGCATATATGCAAAACAAGCACACACATAAATTTCCTTTAAATATAAATAAATAAACAATTAATACAGTTTTATAGCAGTGAACTGTCAATTAAACCTCAGAATTGGAGACCTGATTCAGGTGATAGTTAGTCTACTCTAGCAAGAGCCTGAATTGTCTTAATCAATTGAGAAACTAAGTCACTGAATAATAGATACTTTCTGCTAGCCCATATGGTTCTGTGAATTTCCCTTCATTTTAAAGAAGAAAATAATATATGTATGATTCTACAAGATAAAACAGCGGAAGCTCACTGAGCTACTGTGACAAATTCAACTAAAAATAAATTCTGCAGTCGTAGAATTTCTTAGCCTTCCAACGCCTAACTCACAAGTGAGTTACAATAAACCACTGTTTCTCTCCAGCTATCCAGGTCATACAATTTGACCTCAAATTCACTACTCAATCTGGCTTTAAGAGTCTAAACTTCACTGTCATAATTTAAGAATATTTGAAAACTGTTCATATTCTTTCTTACAAATGATTTGTTCATGGCCCGTTTCACTTCATCGGAACCATCTGAGTAGATCTGTTGAAATAGCTTGTTTAAAGCTGCGTCGCCCTCCAGCTTCTCGTTCTTCTCCTCCTCCTTGATCTCACCAACCAGCTTATCCCAGTTCCTGGTATAATGAGATGATGATGGATACAGGGTCTTCACATCTGCAAAGGGAAAAAGACAGAAGTAGTTTAGCAGCATGCTTGATTAGTCAAGAAATATGTAAATGCTGTGACCACAGTGCACGGAACATCTCAGCAAGTAGTTTAGGTCACTGAATTTCAAGTTTGCAGTTAGTATCTCTTTGCTATGTACATCAATAATTAGATCTACATTTCAATAACCGAATCAGTTAGCATACTGCAAAATTTAGGACTTCCTCTGAGCAAAATAATTCAACAAGAGTATGCTTTTGATATAATATATAAAATCAGACTAAAAACATTCTGCATGCTAATCACAGAAGTGGGTTAAGAATACAGAATGTCTTATATGGAAAGTAAAGGTACTCAAGACACTGAAGGAAGGGGCTGGAGAGATGGATGGCTCAGTGGTTAAGAGCACTGACTGCTCTTCCAGAGGACCTGGTTCGATTCCCAGCACCCATGTGGCAGCTCACAACTGTCTATAATTCCAGTTCCAGGGGACCTGTCACCCACAGTAAAACACCAATACACATAAAATGAAAATAAATAAGAAAAAAGAAGCTGAAGTAAGATCGTAATACAGATACCACCCTGGACTACATTGTTATGGGTAAGGTCAGACTGTGAGAACTGTCTCAAGAAAAAGGAAAAATAACTGTAAAGAAGGAAAAATTAGATGGAAGAGAGAAGAAAACTAGAGATGGTTGAGAGACAGCTGAGCAGCTGTGCAAGCCTAATAACCCAGTTCAACTGGCAGAACCTATGAAAAGACAGCAGAGAATGGACGCTACAGTGTTGTCCTCGGACCTCCAAATGCATGCCATAGCATTCACAGCCCTCTCCAATAATTGTTTTTTTTAGAAAAGCAGCAGAGGTTTGAAAAAGACAGTATTAGGCCAGAAAACATGGCTCAATGGCTAAGAGTACTTGTTCTGGGCAGGGGAGATGGCTCAGCAGTTAGACTACTGGATGCTCTTCCAGAGGTCCTGAGTTCAATTCCCAGCACACACATGGTGTGGTGACTCACAATCTTCTACACTGGGATCTGATGCCCTCTTCTGGGCACTCATATACATAAAATAAAGAAATAAATTTTTTAAAAGAGTACTTGTTCTTACACAAGATCTGGGTTCTTCTCCCAGCACATACAGAGCAGCTCAAAACCATTCATAACTCTAGTTTCAAAGCCCACTTCTGACCTCTGAGGCACTAGGCACACATACGGTACATGGGCATACCTGTGAGCAAAACACTCACACACATCAGATAAAAAAAAAAAATCTTTTTAAAAGACAGTACAGATGATTATAAAAAAATACCAGTGTATACACACACACTTTCTAGGATGCTCCATTAGAGGCAATGGCAAAATGCTTGCCTCTCATGTGCAAGGTTTTTACACCAATTCCAAACACTACCAAAAAGCACACCTCATTTTTCAATCTCTAAACCATTTTTCAATTTTTTTATTTTATGTGTGTACCTGAGTGTTACATATGTGCACCCTGTGAATGCAAGTGCCTGAGGCAGAAAGTGTCAGGTCCCCTGGAACTGGAGTTACAGAGAGTTGTGAGCTGCCTGATGTGAATCTTCTATGAGAACAGCCAGTATGCTAAACCACTGAACCCTCCCTCCAGCCCATCTCTCAAGATTTTAACACAGGAAGTATAATTTTTCTATGTGACGATACTCAGGTATCTTTCAAAGTAGAAATGCTCTGAAAATAAAATCAACTGCCACAGTGAATTAGTTAATCCTCCATCTCCTACACACACACACACACACACACACACACACACGCGCACGCACGCACGCACGCACGCACGCACGCACACTAGATTCAATAGAAAATAGTAAGTAACTCCATGGGACTGGAAGGATGGCTCATCAGTTAAGAGCACTGGCTGCTCTTCCAGAGGACTCAGGTTCAATTCCCAGCACCCACATGGGAACTCACAACTGTTTGTAACTCCAGTTCCAGGGGATCCACACCCTTACACAGACATGATTCAGGCACAACAACAATGCACATAAAATGAGGGGGAAAAAAGAAAATATTAAGTAACTCATGAATGCTGAAAAATAATCCACTTATCCACATCTTAATACACTATCTGAAAATAACAACACATAAACTTATCTACATAACATAGAAAACAACAGAATTTGTGTATCTATTTGGATAGAGGCTACCTGCATAGAAAAACTACTAGCCCAGCAGCTCAAGGAATGCCCTAAGACCAAGGAAATGAAGATCTTGACACACAAATAACTGGAAAACAGACAAACAAAATGACCCAGTAGGTCTAAGAATAGCTCTGTTTACTATCTAATTAAACTATAATAACAGCCAGAAACGGAATCCACATACATGATTTAACAGTTTTAGTACTAGTTATTAAAAGGAACTGAGACACACTCTAATTTCATTTTTAAAATTACATCTATTGGGGATTGGAGAGATGGTTCAGCAGTTAACAGCACTTGCTGCTACTGCAAAAGACCTGGGTTTAGTTTCCAGCACACACATGGCAGCTTATAACTATCCTAACTCCAGTTCCAGGGAACACAATACACTCTTCTGACCTCCACATCTACCAGGTACACATGTGCTACACATACAAACATGTAACAAAACCCCATACACATAAAATATAAAATAAATCTTTTTAAAATCACATTTATTTATTTACTTGAGGGAGGTGGTCCTTATAATTAAACTTGTGTCGTTAGGTTCAGCAACAAGCACCTTCACCTGCTGAGCCATCTCGCTAGCCCCCGGGTGCATAGGGACAACCAGGGAGCCTGTATGTGACTGACCTAGGCACTGCATATATGTGACAGTTGAGTATCTTGGTCCTCTTGTGGCACTCCTAACAGTAGGAGCAGGGGCTGTCTCTGACTCTTGTACTGGCTTTTGGGACCCTACTCCTCATACTGGGTCACCTTGCCCAGCCTTAATACATGGGGAGATGCTTAGTCTTACTGCAACTTGATATGCTATGTTTTGTTAATACTTTTGGAGTGTCAGACCTTTCCTAAACAGAAATGAAGGAGGGGGAGTGGATGAGGGGGGGCAGGAAGAGGTGGGGGGAAGGGGCTAGGAGGAGGGGAGGGAGGGGAAACTGTGTCTGGGATGTAAAATAAATAAACTTATTAAATCAACACAGAATTTACAAAGAACTCTCTCCCATTCACACACAGAAGATTTTTTATCTTAATGAAGAGGGTGGTAAGGGACAGACTTTGTATTATCAGAAGTGAATTGTTTAGTTTCCTGAAGGAAAATGAAAAGTGTCTAGGTACACACACACCATATATATCATAGCAAGAAAGAATATTATTTCAATATGAAGTCAACTGGAGAATACTAAAACACTTTGTGATCCTTTTTATATAGAAATCTTAAAAACTGGGGATGCAGTTTACATCTCAAGGCAGACTAATCCTACTTCAAGTGGTCAACAGGCAGCAGCTCTGCAGGGACAGTACAGCTGACATTGCTAACAAAACAAAACAAAAGGCTGATTCCAAGTGTCCTGTCCTACTGGAACCCAGTAACACTAATCCACAATCTAAATGTTCCTTCCCTAGTAATGTCTTTCTACATCCAGTTTCTAAAAATGGGTGAGAAACTACTCGACATTGATTCTGTTTCTTGTGCCTTCACTTCACCAGTAAATAAAAAAAAAAAAACCTACTTTTCATTTACCCATCCTTCATCAAAACAGAACCCAGGAAGACACGAGTGTGTGTGTGTGTGTGTGTGTGTGTGTGTGTGTGTGTGTGTGTGTGTTGCTTTAAACATCCTAAATGTCACTTCCCTCTACTGGAAATGCTGTCTTTGTACATTTTCACGTATGACATGGTTAAGGGGCTGGGAACTTGAATTTAATTAATTCTAATGGTAACTCCCAGGAAGAATGGGAATGAAGTTTTAATCTCTCTCTACAGATAAGAACGCTGGCCCAGATAGGTTAAGTGACTTGCCCTTATCTACAGTTTCCAGCTTGCAGTACACAGGATCTGACAAGCATATTAATTCCTCACAAAACACAACAGGACAGGAGGGAAAGCATCTTAAATTTCCAAGGGATTCAGTTTAGAAAAACCTTACACACAACACACACACACACACACACACACACACACACACACACACACACACACGACATTCAATCTCAGAACAACTTGAATAATTGGACATGGTAGGTGAACTACTGAGAGTAATCTAAGTTTCTTGCTCACTACTTTATTTATATATATATATATATATAGACAGACAAGTGTGAGAGCAGAGATCATCTCTACTGTTGGTGAATGTGTCCCACAGGAAGCAGCAAGTTACCAGAAACACACCCACACTCTGCAGCCCTGCATTTTAGTCCTCCACAAATCCACCAGGTGATCCTAGCCTATAAAAAGGAAGAAATAGGGGTTGGTGATTTAGCTCAGTGGTAGAGCGCTTGCCTAGCAAGCGCAAGGCCCTGGTTCGGTCCTCAGCTACGGTTAAAAAAAAAAAAAAAAAAGGAAGAAATAATACTGGGCTGCCTATTATGAGCACTGTATTATACAGCTGTTCACCAGGTAAACCCTATCCCCAAACGACAGTCTTTGAAGCAGCAACAAGAGATCACCTGTGCTGCCTCCCCTGGTTTTGCTGTCTTTGTTATAGATTAGTTAAAGTTCTATGACTGGGGTAAGACACACTTTTAGTCTTGTAACTTCTATACAGACATAAAATCAACACACACACACACACACACACACACACACACACACACACACACACACACATACAAGATCTGCTCATAACTGACTTCCTAAATGTTACAAGCAAATGTGTTTCCTACTATAAAAGGGGTAAAAACCTGAAAATAGCTGAAATACATTGTTGGATTGTTTCAGCCATCAGATCAGAGTATTAAATAACAAAAAGAAATTTCTCCCTATTCAGTAATGAGGCGATTACCTGAAGATACAATCTTAGGATCCCCCAGATTATACTAGTAAAAGATGCCTGACTGCTGGTTATATATGCTTAAAATGGACTTCAACATATAAAGGGCTATATAAAACCAACCCTAGTTGTCTCCTCTTCTGGGTATTCCTTTACTGGTGTGTGCCATCTCTATATTAGTAACAGAAATAGTCCAAATGCCCTACTCTGTGAAGTTCTGAAATTCTAGGAAATCATAGATGAGAAATCAGTTGGAAAAACAAAGGAATAAAGGCAGAATAGGGGAGGGAGGAGATGCTCAGCCATGCAAACTACCTTACCGTACACTAGGCAGATCACAAATAACTGTCAAGTTACAGCCTGACACAGTAAACAACTCCAACTCCTCTTGCCAACATTTGTCTGTGTTCAAGCTTCAGAAATTACAATAACTTTACTATATTCAAAGTATCTTTTCTTCATAAATAATGAAATAGGGAGAATGCTCATTATTATTTAATTTCACCTACAAAATGAACTTAAAACCTCAGCAAGGCCAAAATACAAACCTGCTATGAACTGTTTTGGTGTGGTCTCATCTCCTTGTCCCTCTAGTTTTTCCCATCTCACAGCCTCTGGCTTTTTCATTTTAATTTCAATCTGAAAGAAACACCAAATAAAATCCATTACTCAATGTAAGATACATAAAACAGTAAAAATGCAATTTTCTTAAGTCATCAAAGTTTTATGAGAATTAATAGTGTCTTTGACAGTTTGCCTAAATTATACAAAGTTAAATCTGAAGAATTATGAAGCATTTATTTTGTTTCTACTCTTAAAATTTTACCCTTTAAAAAAACAACACACATATCATATAAGCTACAATTGAGTCTTGAAATTCAGGCCAATGAGAGGGCCCAGTGGGTAATGGTGTGTGCTGCTAAGCCTGACAGTCCATGGAACCCACATGGAGGAGAGAACTGACTTCTGAGGTTGTCCTCTGACCTTCATATGTATGTGAGAACATGTGTGTGCACGTGTGAGCATGTGTGTGCATGTGCTTGCTTCTCTCCAAATCATTTTTTTGGAGGGGGGGTGTCTTGAAATCTAAATGCTTTATTGTTCTTCTACAAAAGGGTTCTTAATTATTCTACTAGTAAAGATACCTGACTTTTAACTATTGTCAAATTCTGCCATTCAAGGCACATTTGATAATAACAACAGAAACTGATATTTGATCCAAGGTTGGCAAATGAAAGGGATACAGACTTGGGAATTCTAACAAGCCCTGCAATAGATTCAGACAGAGCAAATGTCTGCAATGCCACCTCTGAGAAACCCTGTTATCAACCTTACATTCACGCATGTGTTTCACTTGCTTCAGAGGAACTTACTCCATTGTATAAAACCAGTACAACTAATGCTGACAACTGTATAACCACTTATTAAACAGATCATTTCAAGTTGAGAGTCTGTTTATTGAAATGCTTGGGACAAGAAAAGGTTCAGATTTTAGGCCTATTTTTTAAGGGGTTTTGCTTTTAAATAATGTCTTGGGATTAGGGCAAAAGCTAAAACAGCTTCACTTATGTTTAGATAATAATTATAGACAGCTTCCAAATCATTTTATACAATATATAATAACAGCTTTAAGGTGCACACATTTAAAAAATGTTTACTTCTATTTCTTAGTTTTGTGTGTGCATGCATAATGCATGCATGTGTGCAGTGCTTGCAGGACAGAAGAGAAGAAAGCCTAGTCCTCTGGAGCTCAAGTTACAGGCAGCTGTGAGCAGCAGCCAGGTAGGGGTGCTGGGTACCAAACACAGGCACGGAGGCTATGAGCACTGGTTGCTCTTTTCTCTAATTGAGGTTGGGCTACTGAACTCATCCCTTACTCCTGACAAACTAAATGCTGCCTTGTACAACTCTTCCTGAGGAGACATAAACAAATGCCTACTGACTTCAACAAGGCAATTGTGGGACCAAAGATTGCATACAAGTCTAGCTTGGTGAACTAACAACTCCCATTAAATACATGTACCATGTTTCACCTGAAAAACAGCACATACTAGCACTCACATTTACTCAAAGCTACTATAACTTGAGCATTTGTGGGGTATGAACAAAGAGGCCTTTATAAAGCCAAATCTCTTAGCAACATCCTAAAACAAGCTGACCTGAACTTGAGGTTATATTTCATCCATCACTAAGACAGCAGGATGCATGCAATAAACTATTTAAGGCAAGTTGGGGAACAACTAATTTTCTATGAATTCCTTTTTACACTTACTTCAATTTGTACATACTTACGGTGATACTTCATTTGTGCTGAAATGTGATTTTATTTGTATGTTAATAAATAAAGTTGCCTAGGGGTCAGAGCTAATAGCAAGCCATAGCAGAAGTCTGGCAGTGGTAGCACACGCCCTTAAACCAATCACATGGCAGGCAGAGTCTGTGTGTTCAAGGACATAGCCAGCTTGGAGACACATGCCTTTAATCCAAGTACCAACCATAGAGACTGTATAGACAGGCAGTGACAAAGAAGTCATATGGTTTGGTTTAGAACCAATGAGAAGGCAGAACAGAAAGTCAATAAAAAGACAGACACACAGAAAATAGGTCTCTTTCTCAGGGGAAGGACGGCAGCAGCTGGTAAGCTAAAGGCTATTCGCTAGTGCTCTGACCTCTTGGGATTTTAACTCTTTATTTGGCTCTGTGTTTCTCATTTAATAAGGCTGTTTAGAATTATAACTACATTCATACTTTTTAAAATGAAAATGTACAAGTCTTGAGGATTCCAGTAGACACTTCCTAGAATTACTTGCCTGCTTTCAGAAATGTTTTCATTGTAACCATTAATAAGCTAACTTATTTTTATTTAAGTAAAATTTCCTTAAAGTTTGAGAAAATGCTGGGCAGTGGTGGCACATGCCTTTAATCCCAGCATTCAGGAAGCAGAGGCAGACAGATCTCTGTGAGTTTGAGGTCAGCCTGGTCTACAAAGTGAGTTCCAGGAAAGCCACAGCTGTTACAGAGAAATTCTGTCTCAAACAAGAGGAGGAGGAGGAGGAGGAGGAGGAGGAGGAGGAGGAGGAGGAGGAGGAGGAAGAGAAAGAAAGTTTCGAGAAGATGGCTTAGGTGGTAAGATGTTTGTCCTCCAAGTTTAAGATCCCCAGCACCACGTACACAGCTGGGCATGGAAGCATATGCTTGTAACCCCAGAGCTAAGGAGATAGAGATGAGAAGTAGATCCCGGAGGTATGCTGGCCAACTAATCTAGCCAATCAATGAGCTCCAGGTTCAGTGAGAGACCCTCCCCATCTGAAAAAGGTAAGTTGAGGAAGATACCAGATGCTGACTTGGCCTTCACACAACGCACACACATACATGTGCATGCACCCCACCACACACAATTATCCTAAAACTTTGGTAATTAACTTAAATATTATTCTCAAGAATAGGCTTTCAAAGATATCATTATATTTGAACACAGTATAATAAGTCATCTGTAAGAACCCCTACTGTGCTGGGTCATCAGTTCTTAGCATTAAATACCACCATCCACCTCTGAGGACTCTGTATAAGAGAACTTATTAATTCTTCCCAATGAAAGACAATTCCTCCAGCACTACTCCTAAGCAATCATGGAGTTCAGACACTGCCTTCTTAAGAAGCAGTAAGGTCCCTCTCACCAACTACTGCAGGCTGGTGGTAGATAGATCTTTCTCAGGGCCTAAAGAGCTGTGGCAGTTTCCTGGCAACCTTTTGCAAACCATTGCTTCATAGTTTCACTTAGGAACTAGTTCTTTGTCTTACAGACAAGCCTTCCCAGTATTCTCTTACTAGTTCTCTACAGTCAACTGGTGTATCAAATCCCTTTGTGTTGGAGCAGTAGCTCAGGCCCCCTGTGAGCAGACTCAAAAATCTACCTTTATTCTTACACTGAATCAATTAATAATCACTTCTTCCTTACATTTTTAGCTTTGCTTCTTTTGTGTGTGGTGGCATGTGTATAAGCATGCACAGGTCAGAGGACAATTTACAGAAGCTGATTCTCCCCACCTTTTTTTTTTTTTTTTTTTTTTTTAAAGATTTATTTATTTGTTATGTATACAGAAGAGAGTGCCAGATCTCATTACAGATGGTTGTGAGCCACCATGTGGTTGCTGGGAATTGAACTCAGGACCTCTGGAAGAGCAATCGGTGCTCTTAACCTCTGAGCCATCTCTCCAGCCCTCCCCACCTCTTCTAACTGCTTAATTTTAATACTTTCCGAGTGATAAGACTGATTCAGGGCAACATGTCATACACAAGACAAATCTTTGGTTCTTCCCTCCCGTTATGTTATGACTTACTACCAAAATCTTTATTTCATATTACTCTTCCAGTGTACATCATGCACACTGAAAAGTAGCTGGTTTTTCAGAAGTATGCACGCTAAAATGTCAGTGACTACTGTACATGTTCTGTAGGAAAGATCTTGGAAGCATGCTAAAATGTCATCAATGACCTTCTCAGTGCCTTTGTATACTTCTCCATGTTTCCTATGGTCTGCACGTATTGTTTCACAGCTAGACTAAAAATGTGAATTATGAGAATAACTAGCAGCACTTATTTAGCATTCACTACGTGCTTAGTGTTTTACATATGCCACCTTACTTAACAGAACCACCTAAGATTACTATCTAGATTTTATATATATTTGCATGCAGTGTGTGTGTGTGTGCGTGTGTGCACACACAAAAGATGATATCAGGTGTCTTCTCCATCACTCTCCACCTTCTATCTGGAGGTGGAGTCTCTCACTGAACCCACAACACAGCATTTTAGCTAATCTGACAAGCCAGCTTGCTCTGAGGATTTCCTACCTCCATCTCCGGTACACTGAGAATCATAAGCAGCCACCACACCCACCTGATTCTATGCAGATTCTAGAAATCTACATGTGGGCCCTCACATTTGTGTGGCAAGCTCTTTACCCATTGAACCATCTTCCTAGCATTACTGTCTATAACACTGCCTCCCTCTGCTGTTTGAAAAGGGAAATGATCAAAGATGTCACCATTTGTTTCCCTGAAGATACATAATTTGATTTATTTTCTGTAAGACACAGTAATCTAATGGTTATACATGCTGTTGACATATAACATGTTGACTCCAGGATCAAAACACAACTTCTTCTAACTGTAGGTCTCTCAACCCCATATCCAGCTGTGTAACTGAATCCAGGATCCACAAAAGCTTTGGCAACAGCAATGCACAACAACCAAAAGTTAATTCCAAACCAAATGTGTAATAAGCCCAAGGCATTTGGGCAGTCCTGGCCAACACTGCATTGTACAGTATCACTGCAGCCTTGGCTTTGAACACATAACATGCATACTCTGCCCTCTGCACGTTGTCATGACATGCTACATCAACTAAATACTGCCTGAAACACCTCAGCTGAGATTCAAGAGTATAGCATGTTATAAACTTCAGGAATTTTTTTATTGCACACACATTTTGTGATCTTAAAAAACAAAAACATAATGGCTTAAGTACAGGAAACAAAGACTTTAATATATTCCTACTGTCATACCTCAGCAGGTAAGTATCAAAAGACTATATCTTTGGATTTTATTGTTAAATTGCCGTTTGAGTTGCCAACTTGAGTTTCATAAAAACAAACAAACCAAATAAATAAATCATTCAATTAATTTTGGCTTGGGATCAGGACAGAATTTCCAACCCTTTCTGAAACTACCCTAAATACTAGTCATTTTGTAGTATGTATTAATGTGAAGCAGCATTCTCAGAACTGATGGTTACCAAACCAAACAATTCTAGAAAATTTCTAAGATGCTCTATGCATCAAGTAACAACCAAGCTTAACTCTTCATGCAAAACCAAACAAAAACACCTACCTTAAATTTGTTTTTATCTTTAATAAATGGCAAGATTCTATGTATAACCAAGGAATTATTTTTAAATACATTTCTTTAAAACTTATTGCTTGATTTCTATACCTATATATACCCAGGGTCATCCAATATTTTCTCAAGCTAAATGGTTTTAAAAGGCCTGCTTTAGAATACAGCATTAGAACCATAAGTTCTTCCAATCAGAACAAAGAAAACTCTAAGTAAAGAAGCACTAGCCTTAGCTGGCAGTCAGAAATAAAATACGCATCCTGGGCCAATACAAACAATTCTTGTTTGTTTGAAACAAGGTCTCTCTACATAGCCCTGGCTGTCCTGGAACTCACTATGTAAACCAGGCTATCCTCAAAATCACAGAGATCCACCTGCCTCACCCTTCTGAGTGCTGGGATAGGTGTGCAATACCGCTACTCAGTGAACAATTATTTACTGTAGTGTAAATTTGAGGAAAGCATTTAAGCCCGTGAGCTTGTTTTCTTTCTCTATGTAAAACTAAGAATAAACCATTTACTCTATCAATTCCACAGGGTTAACCAGACTCCGATTCAGATTCTTTCATTACACAAGTACCACTAAGTATACGGGGGAGGACTACCCAAGTTAGCAACAGTGTGAGCATATTCGTGCTGATTATTATTCAGTTTACCAGAGATACAAACTGCATTGATGTGTCACACATGTGAAATACAAGTTCCTGAGTCATTCATTCTTACTTAAATTACTTCAAATGGACATGCAGTGAGGATCTCACAGGCTGGAAATATACCTAAGTGGACAGAGTATCCGTGAGGCTGCACAAGGCCCTCGGTTCAACACCTAGCAAAGGGGGAAGGGGGCCCGCACAACAACAAAGGACAATATTTGAATTTCAGCCTTGGACTTAAAAACCAAAACCACTAAAAATCGATTAACAAAAAATACACAATGCCAAACACACCACTTCCTCACCTGCCTCTCTCACATCTCCCCAGTTTTGTGACTGACTGCTCAAAATTCTATTATTAGACAAAATTCACTCTATGTGGATAGGACCAACAACTGAAATACTGGCTGACCCCTCTTCTCACCCTGTATCTCCCCACAAAGCACTGACTTGCAGCTGCCTCATAATTAACCAGCTTTGTTCCTGATACTCCAGACAGGTTTTAAAGGACAAATCTTTCCCTTAATTTTGGGTCATCCAAGTCGCATGTTTAACTGTATTTTTCTTTTTTCTTTGCTTTTTTTTTTTTTTTTTTTTTTTAAGGTAGGGTCTCACTCTAACTCATGCTGACCTGAAAAATCACTCTGTAGCCCAGCCTTGCCTCAAACTCACATCAATCCTCTCACCCTAGCTTCCTGGATGCTGGGATTATACGTATGAGCCACTATACCCTGTAATTTTTATTTTTAATTTTATATTCTCTACTAAATTATACTATTACTTTCCTCTTTGGAATATTTAAAATACTCTAAAAACTAATTCCATTGTGTCTTGTTTTTAAAATATACAGGAATCTAAACTATATAAACAAATTATAATTCAAATATGTTCATCATTTCATCTTAATAAAAATAACCTAAATTCAGCTTAACTAATAAAATTTAAAAATGCAGATTCATCCTTCTTAGAGTACTTTGTTATAAACTGTATGAGACTGAGTATTTGTATATCAAAACAGACCACAGTGAGAAATTCAAATAAGTATCTGATAAGAGTCTGGTTAGAACTGGAGAGATGGCTCAGTGGCAAAAAGTAAATAAAAACCATTCTTGCAGATACTTCCAGCACCCACACTAGGTGGCTCACAATTACCTGTAACTCCAGTTCCAAGAGGATCCAATGCCTCTGGCCTCTTTAGGCACCTGCACTCATGTGCACATACCCCGATACATACATACACACACCACACACACACACACACACACACACACACACACCACGCGCACACACGCGCGCACAATTTTAAAAAATAATAATAATAAATTTTAAGGTGTTTGCCCTGCATGCATGAAGACCCGAGCTTAGATTCCCATCACCCACAGACAATGCAGCTGTGTCACTTGGCCTCAATCCCAGAGCTGGCAGGGCAGAAACAGGCAGATTCCGGAGGCTCACTGGCCTGCCAATCTAAATAAAACAGGGAGCTGTGGTACAGTCAAAGACCCTACTACAACAAAGAAGGTAAAGATCAATTGAAAAAGAAGATACATCACCTCAATCTCTACACACACATGCTCAGGAGAGCATCACACACAATAACTAAATTGGCGGAGGAATATGTCTATGTTAAACAGAACCCTTTCTTTAAGAATATTAATCTACATTAACAGGCATGTCAACAACCACATAAGCTAAGTGGACTGTTCTATTAAGTAAAACAACAACGAACTACACCTAATACTCAAAAGTAATTGTTCTTGGGCCAGTGAGATGACTCAGCCAGTAAAGACACCTGCCACCAAACCTGGCATCCTAAGTTTGATCCCCTGGACCCACATGGTAAAAGAGAAAGAATTCCCACAAGTTGTCCACCCAACCCACCATGGCATTCACACATCCACATACATGCACAAAATTAAATTTTAAATGTAATTTTAAAATTTAGGGAAAAAACCCTTTGTTCTTATTTACTTATCCCTTTTAACTTAATGGTATGTGTCTAAAAGGAGCTACAGGGCCTAGGATAGAGACTTATGAGTGAGTACTTGCCTAGCACACACAAAGCCCTTGGTTTGCTCCCTAGCACACTGGGAGCAGGGGCTACAAGCCTGTTATATCTAGATGACAGCATCCATCAGTACTTGTTTTGCAGATACTACCTTTTCATATTACATTTTTTCAACTTGCTTACCTTTGTTGAAAGCACTTTAAACGTGCTCTGCTCCGGCACTACAGGGTGAAGCAACCTCAGCTTCAAATTGTAATCTTCTCCAGAAGGGAGTTTCACCAAAGCAGACAACTAAGGAAAACAAAATTAGCATCAGATTTGTAAATATACATAAAAGGCTAAATAGTTAATATAAACACAAATCTCAGCAATGCTGCAGATTAAGTGTTCTATGTAGAAAGTCAGATTTGGGTGTTTTGTTTTAGTGTGTGTGTGCTCGTGTGCGCGCATCCTCCTACACCTGCCACATCGTGTGGAGGTCACATGACAGGCTTCAGGAGTCTGCTTTCTCCATCCACCATGTGGAACTCCATGACTGAACTCAGATTGTCAGGCTTGGCAAAGGGGGCCTTTACCCACTAAACCATTTCACCATTTCTGGAATGTCAGATTTAGGTACTTCAAAAAGTATTAATTACAGATCTAATCATATATACTTAATATTCAAATGAAGAAAACAATACACAAGAACAAAGTAATAGAGCATATAGTTTTAAAAATGCCTACTCATATGTTAATTCTACCACACTACTGCTCAAGTATCTATCATGAGGAAGAAAAAGATACTAAATCATATTCATTTGATTGAGTTAAATAGTTAATATATTGAATAGTTAATATATTTTAAGACATGTATAAATCTCATACAACTAAGCTTTTTTGTGTGTGTGGTGGTGGGTGGGTGGTGGCAGTGGTAAACTAAACCTTTTTAAAAGTAACATATGCCAGTAAGTTTAACCAAAGCATGGATCTTAATTATGTCAACCCACTTCTGCTTTACCCAGCAAATCTGGCCAAGGATGCACATAAGCCAGTGACAGTGGCCAAAGTTCACCATGTATAGTAAGTGCACAGTGACATGCACTCCAGAGTCAGAGACAGGAGAATTACAGCAGGTTCAAGACCAGTCATGGTGACATACTTCAAATTTTAAAAAACTTCAAATGAGTTGGGCAGTGGTGGCCCATACCTATAATCCCAGCACTTGGGAGGCAGAGGCAGGTGGATCTCCATGAGTTCCAGGCCAGCCTGTTTACAAAGTGAGTACCAAGACAACTAGAGAAACCCTGTCTCAAAGAAAAATAATTCAAATGAATGCTTCCAATTTTATTTATTATTTTCCATATTATCTCCAGAAAAAATGGAATATATCTAATAAACTGGCATAAACTATTCTGCAATATACTAAACTCATAAGCAGTATTTAACCTCTATATAATAGATGGTTCAATCAAGCTAAGACCTCCAGCAGATCTAGGCTGGGCTACAGACATGGCAGGGAACGCAGCAGGGAAGCGATCCGTTTCTTTCCTTCTGGACACCAAAACCACTGACTCAATCCTGGGAGTTTTGGGATGTCACCTCTCCTTTCTCTACTGTCAGGTACAGAGGACAGCCTTACCCACCTCACAAGATTTAGTTGCACTTTCAGAGTTACTTAATAAAAAAAGATTTCTAGCTATAAAAAATAATAATAATAGTAATAGATGGTTCAAAGATTCATTACCTCTTTTTCTGAAAATTCCACATTTACATCATTCTTCTGAATATTCTTGATCATAAGTGTAATGATTACTTGCGATTCTGTTTGATACCAGTCATACCTATTTAAAGGATACAGTCATATAATTTCTGATTTTCTTAAAGTTGTTTGTCAAATTAATAGGCTGTTAAGTAACAAGAGCTCCACCTTGAGGAAGACAGTAACAACGCAGCTGTAAACACTAAGGAAAACTAAATTCCTGTCACCTACATCGGCAGAAGAGAATGGGAGGCAGAGGATCCAAACCTTTCCAGCAGGTACAGACCCTCTCATTTCCTAATACTGCTGTGCTTAAGCTGATACAGAAGAGGAAACCTAAACAGTTACCAGTTCTCTCATTTCCGCCTAACGCTAACATTGGAGAAACAGATTGAGAAAGCTAGCTCAGAAAAATGAAGTGATCAGCTTCTGAATCAATGGGCAGCATTGAGACAAGGGACACAGGTCAACCTGGGTCAATACTCTAAGCTCTGTTCACCCAAGAGGGGAGCAGATACAAAGAGGAGACACAACCGAGTATAAATTACATAGATCCCCCACAGTGCCAGCAAATTATATACCTTTCTCTTCAACTCAAGTTTTGAGGGAAGACCACGGTGTCTAAAGAGTCATATTTTACATGTCCTCCCACAACAAAAGCTCCAGAAACACAGGTGTTCTCACTTCCTCCAAACTAGAATAGACTATAATCTCCCAGAGGGCAAAGCTGTTTATCCTGCACTATTGTATGTCTGAAACGAGGGGAGCGCCTGCTTCACAGAATACTTATAAACTGTTCTGATTACAATAAAAGCATGTTGATTAAAGAAACGCCCTTCAATAGTCTCAGCAAACACCTTTACAACTCAGTGATAGTGCAGTTCTACAGCAACCCATCAGGTGTTTCTGTTATCGTCTTAAGAACACAAGTTCTTTAACCAGGGCTCAGAGACTGAACCAACACCTAGGGAGCCTGCATGGGACTGACCTAGGCCCTCTGCATATATGTGACAGTTATGTGACTTGGTCTTCTTGTGGAACTCCTAACATGGGAACAGGGACTGTCAATGACTCTTTTGCCTGCTTTTGGGACCCCTTTCCTCATGCTAGATTGCTTCATCCAGCCTTAACATGAGTGGAGGTGTCTAGTCTTACTGCAACTTAATATGCCACATCTGGTTAATATCCATGGGAGGCCTGCCCTTTCCTGAATATAAAAGGAGTGGATAGGTGGTAGAGAGTGGGAGGGGCTGGGAGGAGAGGAGGGAGGTGAAATGCAGCTGGGATGTAAAAAAAAAAGTCATGATAATAAAAAAATACTTTCTCAATAAGAAAATGAAAGAATACAAGTTGTTTACATGGCTAGTGGATAATTTGTTGTGTATGTTGTGTGCATGTATGCATTTGGCTGACTGTATGTTTGTATGTGTGTGTTGGCCAGTGGTTGGGTGTTTTCCTCAACTGTTTCCTACCTTATTTTCTGAAATGGGTTTATCACTGAACCTGGAGTTCACTAAATGCTAGGCAAGCTGGCTGGCCAGTGCGCTCCAGGGATCCACTTGTCTCCATCCACCCAGCACTTGGATTACAGATGTGTGCTGCCATGACCAGTCTTTTTGTTGTTTGTTGTTTTGTTTTTATGTGGGTGATGGGGATCCAAACTCCGGTGCTCAAGCTTGCAGGGTAAGCACTTTACTGACTAAGCCAAAGTCAAAGCCTTGCTATTCATTATTGTGACTGCAGTACTAACTTTGAACTCATGTACAACATTCCTATGAAAACCTGATCCAAATATAAGAGGCAGGACAAGGACCTTATATTTGTCCTGCCTCTTATACTGTGAACAACAACTCACCTACATGGCACTTGCCTAGCATGCATGAGGCTTTTGCTGGTTCAATCTTCAGCACCACTATCATGCATGTGTATGCGCACACACATGTACACACACATATACACACACACGTATACATACATACATACACACACACCACCACCACCACCACCACCACCACGGCAAATTTCAATTCTGTGTAGCCTATTGCTTCTTTACATGTTTAACAGTATCAACTTAATTGGAAGCAGCTCTCCTTAATACACAGAAAGGCAACATATTATGGAACCAAGTAAAGCAAGTTTAGAGATGAGAGCTATTTGAATTATTTGTTAATACTAATTAGTAGACAGCCTTAAAATGTAATTTTTCATAGACATAACACAATTTTTAAAAATAGAAAATATTTAAAATTACACAGTATGTCTTTGCCTTCTGTGAAACCAGAGTTTTCTTCTCTTTAAGCATATTACCAGGCACTGCTTTATAAAAACAAACAAACAAACAAACAAAAAAACACTTACTTGATTTTTGACTGAGTTCTCTGAGATGCAGACTAATTTGGGCAAGGTGAAAGAGAAAGATTTTTACACGTTAGTTTAGCAGCTATATTAAAAAATTCAAATATTATTAATTCACTTAGCCCTATGGTTCTTTAATATGGAAAAAAGTACAGTGTGCAATCTTAATGCTTGGCAGGCTGCTTGGAAGGAGGAGCAAGAGTTCCAGGCCAGCCTTACACATTGAGACCCTGCCACAACAAACAACAAAACTTTCTACAAGTATGACTGGGAGAACTGACTTGTGTAGTCTATCTAGTCATAAGAAACGGAACTCAGAACTGATCGGGGGTTGGCATTTGGAAGACCACTTTCAGCCTGGTGTGGCAGTAGTACACCTCTAATTCCAGCACTTGGGAGCTAGAGACAAGAGGAGCAGGAGGTCAGGCTCATCCTCAGTGACAAAGCAAGTTCAAGACCAGCACGGGATACATGAGATTCCGTCTCAAGAAAGAAAAATCATTTTTAAGAGACAGTATAACCTCAGGCTTAATTATGTTATCAAATGCTGCTCTAAAAACAGGAAAGGACCATCTCAATGGTTAGCTTCAGAAGAACATTTTACTCTATTTAAGGTATCTCTACAACACACCCGACCACGAGGAAATAAACTGACTCTTACTTCATGCAATTTCATTCATAGCCTAGGCTGGCTGAACTCCTGATCCTCCTGCCTCTGTCTCTTAAGTACTATAATTATAGGGAGGAGCCACCATTCCCAGCCATGGCAATGAGAATTCCCTAATCCATATAGCACTGATGAACTATATGTCCACTATTAAGGTGATGGAAAGGTAAAGATGATGCCCAGAGTTATGGGTGGCCTCTGCACTGTCCCTAAATGAAAAAGGAAATAACCAAAGTAAGCAAAACCATTCTAGAGGTGTGAAGACAACTCAGAATTCCAGTTTGCACACAGGAAACAATTACAATTTAGGTTGGAACCAGGACAAAAGTACACTAAATCAGGGCAGAAGAGATGGTTCAGCAGTTAAAAAAGTACTGGCTGCTTTCTAGAGGACCCATGTTCAGTTTGCAGCACCAACATGACAGCCCACAACCACCTGTAACTCCAGTTCCAGGAGCTCCAATGCCCACTTCTGTTCATCCAAGGGTACATGTGGTGCATATACACATACATTTAGGAAAAACACTCAGGCACATTTAAAAAAATAGATAGACAGATGATGGACAGATGGATAGATGGATGATAGATGGATAGACAGACCAAACCACAGCACGACAGAACACACTAAAGCTATGTATCCTTTATTACTGGACAAAGGAAATTGTTATGCAAATGCAGTTCTGTTGTTCACAGACTAAACAGTTTAGATACAAAATACCCTCAGATCCCAAAGGTTACATGTAGTGGATGGTACCATTGCAAGAAGCAAGACTGGCTGGAGGAAGGTCACTGCAGATGAATGCTTTGGAAGGTTACATTGGGTACCCAGTCTGCTCCCTTTTTCTCTACTTCCTGGTCCCCCTGATGTAACCAGCTATGTTTTGACTGATCTCCCTAACCAGATGAGTAACACTGAGTCAAAAATAAACCTTTCTTCTTCCCTTAAGTTGCTTTTCTCAGTTCACTTGTAAGAGCCTGACCATACACAAACCCCACATACAAACCTAGCCTGAGGCCTGAACAAAGAACTATCAACAGGTGAACTAGGAAGCCAACCTGTCAAGACCTCTCCAATCAGTTCCTCATTTACTACCTGGGCACCTAGGACTAAGGGGTAAGCACAGGGGTACGGAGATGGTTGTACAGGGCTTCAATTTTGGAAGCTGTTCTAAACTTTACCTATACGCATGCATTGCCTAATGCTCCAGGAAATCTGTCTGAAGCAGATTAGGTCTGTTAGACACACTTCATACATGAATAAATCTTGCAGAATAAGTTGTTTTCTCAATGTCACAATGTAATTTTGGAAACTTGAGATGGAAATCTTCCTTAAAAGACGAACGAGCATATCAAAAAGGTAATTATCCATAAAATGAGTCATGCAAACATTTCCAACTCCTTGTGATTTTCTTTCTTGACTATGTATGTGACAACTACTCCTAAGACAGTATGTCATAATTAACTGCATTATGTGAAAGTCTAAACTGATGAAAAGTGAAGTGGACCGTGGGGCTTGGAAAGATGGCTCAGCAGTTAAAAGCACTGACTGCCCTTCCAGAGGACCCAGGTTCGATTCCTAGCACCCAAGGGAAGCTCACAACCACCTGACAACTCCAATTCCAGGAATCTGATCTCCTCTTCTGATTGCCACACATACCACACACATACATAGTACACAGATATGCACACAGGCAAAACACTCATACACATAAAAGAAATTTTAAAAAATTAAGTTCACCACATAGTGTTACTTTTCCTTACAATTACACAGTAATTTTTTAAAGATCTCTTCATTTTTGTATTTCTGTGTATGTGTGCCTGCCTAAGTGTCTTTTCATCACATGTGAACAAGTGTACTAGAAAGCCAGAGGGCACCAAATACTCTGAAACTAGAGTTACAAGTGGTTGTGAGCCACTGGATGTAGATACTAGGAACCGCACCTGAGTGCTAGGAAGAGCAGTGAGTGCTTTTAACTACTGAGTCAGCTCTGCAGCCTTGGCACTGTAATTTAAGATTCTCATATCCAAAACATTAACAAGTATTAAGAATGAACCAGACAAATAAAAGCATTTCCAGTGTACTTTAAGCCTATGGTGTAAAAAACAAAAAACAAAAACAAAACAAAAAAAACAAAAACAAACAAGGGCTGGAGAGATAGCTCAGAGGTTAAGAGCACCGACTGCTCTTCCAGAGGTCCTGAGTTCAATTCCCAGCAATTACATGGTGGCTCACAACCATCTGTAATGAGATCTGGCGCCCTCTTCTGTATACATAATTAAAAAAAAAAAAATTTTTTTTAAAGCCCTATATGAGCCGGGCGGTGGTAGCACACGCCTTTAATCCCAGCACTTGGGAAGCAGAGGCAGGCGGATCTCTGTGAGTTCAAGGCCAGCCTGGACTTCAAAGCAGATCCAGGAAAGGCACAAAGCTACACAGAGAAACCCTGTCTCGACAAACCAAAAAAATAAATAAATAAATAAATAAATAAAATAAAATAAAAAAGCCCTATATGATGACAACTATTTAACCTACTAAGTTGTAGACACTGGCAAGGAACAGATAGGAAATAATCACCCTGATCACACTAAAATCCCATCAGCTTAGATTATACACTAACTTCATTAAGACAACCCAGTCCATGATTATAACTTGTAGTTTTTATTTCAACAAAATGAATTATTTCAGATAACTAATATTTAAATGGAACTGTATATATTTATAAGAGCTCATCCCAAGCCCTGGCTTAAATATATTTGACTCATTAACTTTAACATGACCAAATAAACCAAGGGACGAGTGGACTTACCACTTCAGATTCTGATCCTATAAAACAAAAAAGGAAGCATTTTCAGATAACAGTATATTTGTAGGCAAGGCTACAGACATGATTTCTACAACCAACACATCAAGAAAGCTGATTCTTTATATAGTTCAAATGAAGCAAATTGTCCTATTTTGCATCTAGGAGTTTAACTTTAGATTCCTTGATTACCTTTTACTGGTAATAACATAATATACTTTTGGCAAAGCAAAACCATTAAATTTCCTTCTGACGTAAGAAAGACTAAAAATGATGGTCAATCAGAAGCAGTCTATTAATGGGGCTGGGGTGTAACTTAATGGTAGAGCACGACTTGTCCAACATATACAAGGCCATGGGTTTGATCCCCAGAACCAAGAAAGGTTAAAAAACAAAAGACTGTGGAAACCTACCCAACATACTTACTATTCTGAGTCTCTTGGCACCTTTTAATCCAGATTGCAAAGTTTGCATCTGCACCTGGAACAAAAAAAAAACCAAAAACTTGACTGTAAAATTCCGCATGTGAACAATGTAACATATTCATTCAACAAATATTACTAGCAGCCTACTATGCCTGAAATAGTGTAGGCACTGGGAATTGAGCAGTCAATAAGATAGATACTGCATGCCCAGAGTACAACAAGCACAGTGTTAAAGCTCTAATGTAACCATGGGTTTACCACTGAGCTGTTCATCTACCCCAACCTTAAAGGAACTCTCTCATAAGGCAAAGGAAACTTGAATGAGATTCCCCAATGAGTTCTCATCCTTTCATCTTGCTCTACAATGCAGCTACCAACTATCTACCATTTCCTCTGTGATTTTGTCTATCTTCAATACTTTATGAAACAGTCACATCTCCAAGTTACATGATATCCAAGAAACTGAACATACATAGTAAACTACATATTTAGAGAGCAGAAATGTTCTAGACCTCTGAAGATCTAGAATATCTAATTATAGTTACTATGCCTAATAAACGGTGCTATAAATATTAAGTGATCAAAACAGGGTTTCTCTGTGTAGCCCTGGCTGTCCTGGAACTAGCGCTGTAGACCAGGCTGGCCTCAAACTCACAAAAATCCTCCTGCCTCAGCCTCCCAAGTACTGAGATTAAAGGCATGTGCTGCCACTGCCCAGTCATACAACATTTCAAAATTGCCTGATTTATAAGAGGAATTAAACTAGTCATGTCTTATCAAAATGTTTGTTAGGCACACATGCACTAACTTCTTTCTTCTGGGGAACTATTATATTCAAACACTAGTCTAAAATAACCTATTATTCACACAACCAGTAAAAGCCTCTTACCATACAAGGGGGAAGGAGGTACACAGCAAAGGATACAAAATATAGAATGCCTAACATCACAAAATTAGAAAACTAGATTCTTTAGATTTGCAAAGAGCAAATCAACAGCTATAGAATTCGTGTGCCCAAACTACGGCAAACAAATTGAAGCATTACTATTTCCCAGACCTTCTAAGTCATTGCTTCCATTTGCATACTGGAGCCTAAAGTCCTTTCTTCTGAGAAATTATGTACAAGAGCAATGATAAAGCACTACAAAGTAAAATTTTAAAACATGTAGCGCTTTAGGAGCAGGGCTTGTCAATTTCATCATTACTGACATTTTGGAGCAGATACTTCTCATGGGAACAATCATGTGCACTAGAAGATGCTACTCAAAGATCTTCAGTAGCCCTCTTCCACTAGTTATGACTATCAACAATCTCTTCAGACACTGACAAAAGTCCCCCTGAAGTAAAACTGTTTCCAGTTAAGAACCTCTGTTTTAAAGAACTGCAGTAACATTCGACCATAGGGAAGAAACTAAATAATACAATTTGGATTCTGAAGTTTCCTATAATTTTCTATAAGATTACTTATAAAATCTACCTTTTGGTAGCTTTCTAGCACTCACTTTCTCTATGTAACTAGATCCTGGTTCAAACACACTTATTGTGAACAATCCTTTTTTACACTATGAATACATAGCACTCTCATTGGTTAATAAAAAGCTAACAGGCTGGTAGTTGGGGAGGAAGTGAGGCAAAAAAAAAAAAAACTAACAGAGAATGATGGGAAGAAGGAGGGCGGAATCAGGAGGGACACCAGCCAGCCACAGAGCAAGCAGAATGTGTAGAAAACATGAAGTGCATGAAGGATGTTAAGTAACTAGCCATGAGCCACATGACAATGCATAAATAGAAATATGGGTTAACTTAAATGTAAGTATTAGCTAGTAACAAGCCTAAGCTATCCATCAAGCATTTATAATTCATATTTAGCCTCTGAGTCAGTTATATGGGACCAGGAGGTCAAGACAGGAAATGTCCATTTACAATACTTCTCAAAATCAGGGTTTGAAGACAGATAATACTCTCAAAACTATTTGTGCCTGAGAGTAAATATAGCTGTGGGTCTGCAGAAAGCCCTGGATTTGATCCCCAGTACTACATAAACTAGGTACTGTGGTGCCTGTCAGTAATGCTAGCACTCCAGAGGTAATGGCAGGAAGGTCACATGGTCAAGGTCATCCTCAGCTCCATAATGAGCTCAACATCAGTCTAGGTTACATGAAACTGCCATAAACAGGAAGTTCCTGTTTCTTCTGTATCTCACAAGGTTTGCAGATTTAAACCTTTACTTGTCCATACAAAGACTCTGCTGTTGAACTTCCTCTTTTAGCGATCTAACTTAGAATGGACATTCAGTTTTTTAAATTGTATTATTTTATGTGTGAGTGCTCTGTGTACATGTACGGATGTATGTCTGGACACCCTAGTTGTGTCTGGTGGCCTCACAGGCCAGAAGAGGGCGTGGGATTCCCTGGACCTACCTGAGGATACAGGCAACTGTGTATGCTGGATCACCTGGAAGAGCAGCCAGTGCTCTTAACCTCTGAGCCATCTCCAGCCCCATTAACTCACTTCTGAACAAGAAATCAAATTAAATTTTCGCTTTTCCAGTAGAAAAAAACACAGCCAGGCTCTGGGAGAGATTACTCACTGAACAAGCAGAAGGACCTCAGTGTGACCTCCAGCACTCATGTAAAAAGCCAGGTGTGATGGTGTGAGCTCAGAATACCAGCAGTGGAACTCATTGGCCAGGCAGGCTAGCCTAACAGAGCAAGGCTCCAGTCCCATCTCAAAAAACAAAGACAGTTCCTAAAGAATGCTACCTGAGATCAATCACTGGTCACCACAAGCACTCAACAAATATTCATGTACATACCAGGAAGGCAGGGGGTATAGCTAGATTAAATAGCAGAGAAAGCACATTGTTGAGGAATATTATTTTAAGATGTGTTACATTTGTTTATACTGTGAAACATTTGTTTAATGATGCAAAGATATGTTGCATTCTTTTATGTTGCATTAGTTTAACTCTGTGAAGCCGTGTTACTGTGTCTGTCTAAAACACCTGATTTGTCTAATAAAGAGCTGAATGGCCAATAGCAAGGCAGGAGAAAGGACAGGCAGGGCTGGCAAGCAGAGAGAATAAATAGGAGAAATCTGGGAGAAAAGGACTGGGGAGAAAACGAGAGAGGACAACAGGGGCCAGCCACAGAACAAGCTATGGAGTAAGAAGGAAAGCAAAGATTTACAGAAATAGAGAAAGATAAAAGCCCAGAGGCAAAAGGTAGATGGGATAATTTAAGTTAAGAAAAGCTGCTAGAAACAAGCCAAGCTAAGGCCAGACATTCATAAGAAAGAATAAGCCTCTGTGTGATTTATTTGGGAGCTGGGTGGTGGCCCCCAAAAAGAGTAAAAAGCGAAAGAGTGAACAACAAAACAAACAAACATACAAAAACTACATTCCGGCATACCAACGTGAGGCTCTCAAATTTCAACAGGGCCTGAGAAAACTTGAAAAAATAAAAGACAGCTCCTTTAAAAAGAAGTACCCTACAGCGGAGCACTTAAACAGCCTTTTTCATGGTAAATAGAAAGAAAAAAACCTAAGTAAAAAAACACCTGCCATAGTGCAGAGCACTGGCATTCCATAGCTGGGGACTGAATGCAGTTCTTTGCCACACACCTCTGACCAAGCCTCAAGCTTTAGGCTTGGCTCTCATGACCCCAAAAGCAGTGGAGCCAGCTGACAGAGCATCTGGAGGATCCAGCTGTTGCTTAGCAGTTTTAAAGTTTACTCAGATGGTCAAAAAAGACTAGAGGTTTACAGTAAAAGAGATCCAGACAGGAGAAAAAAAAAAAAAACCTCTGAACAGGGTCCAGCGTGTTTTACAATGTGTATAGCTGTAAGAAAGAAAGAATATAGATATATACAGTCATAGAAAGAAAAAGTTTAAAAATATAAAGTCTTTAAAGAGACAGTTAAAGTAATATAAAAAAGTCACATAAGATGGGAAACACACAGGGAGTCTGGATCCTATATAGTATTGTGCTGATGCTGAATTTTCTTTTGAATGCTGGTACGCGACAACAGCTGCAAGAGACAGGAGACCTAAAGAGGGACTGATGAAGTAAGCAGGCCTAGACAGTGCAAGAATCCTTCACTTGAAAATAGAAGTAAAAATATGTATTTGTAAAATGGAACTTAAAACATGCATTACTTTGGAGGATCAGTTTTGCTTTTGTTTCCACAGGAAACAAGAGGCTGTGGATTCGTTCCAGGTTAATATGGATCAGGTTTGATCAAGGGAGACTTCTTGAAACTTGGCAGGTGATATCTATCAACAAAGGCTATAGCCGGTCTTTCCAGCACTTGGCCATTATCTCAAATCTTCTCAGGGACCTCTAAAGATGTTTCACCCACAAACAACAAGAAGCAGTCCAGAGAAAACAACGTCCACATTCCCAAGAGTTGGGTTGTGGGGGGTTTTGGTTATTTGGTGGGTCATAGATGTTTGTTATCATTTAAGGAACAATAGGAATATAGGATAAAAAGACAACTATTAATCTCAGTTATGTTGCACTGGCATGGATTCTGTTATATTGATACAAGTTTAAAGTTATTTTTGTTATACTGTATATATGTTGCTACTCTTGTTTGGGGTATTGTACTTATACAGCTCATTTAAAAATGCAATGTATGGGCTGGAGAAATGGCTTAGAGGTTAAGAGCACTGACTGCTCTTCCAGAGGTCCTGAGTTCAATTCCCAGCAACCCATGGTGGCTCACAACCATTTGTAATAAGGTCTGGTGCCCTCTTCTGGTCATACATGCTGTATACATAATAAATAAATAAATCTTTAAAAAATGTAATGTATAATTAAGAAATGAGGTTAGAGGTTAATCTATAATAATCAAACTTATAGTCAACATTAGGTATGTTTTCAAGGTAAACAGGTATATTTTAGACAGATGATTTTCAAACACTTCAAAGAGACCTACAGAACACAGCATTTAAAACATTTAATAACCTAAGGTTTTTCATGACGAGACATATCTGCTCCTGGCAGCACCAATTTACTTCATAAAAGAATGATGGACATCAAAGAAACTCCATAGGAGTTTGCTTTCATTATGGCAAGATTAGGCATTTGGGTAAGACACTGCTTTTGCCTTGACTGCTTGACGTATGTTTTATAAACTGGACATGCAGGACCACAGGAAAGTGACTAAACTTTGCCAAAACAAGCCAGGATGGTCCTTCAGGGTTCCTGCTTCACAGAAGAGTCTTCTAGACATTCTGCAGGACAAAGAGGAAAGCAACTGAAGAACTGTGCCAATAAAAGGCTGAATAGTTCTTCAAATTTATTGCTTCGTTGAAAAGTCTGCCAGATATTCTAGGCCTGTAGGCCGAAGATGAATGCTCCAACTATGCAGAGGAACTTTGGGTGACTGTCCAGGCAGCCAGATCTCTCTGTCATTTCTTATTTTTGGAAGTTGCTTACAATAAACTTCCTGTTTACTCAGATGATACTATATCCTTCTGGGGCCTTTGATGGAGTTGAAGACTAGATAGTTATAATTGCAGTTTTCCTTAGTTATGATAGAAAGTAAGTTAGTTATAAAACTTTGGATTCATTAAGAATAGATAATGTATTTTCCCAGAATATGTGAAACACAAATGGACTGAATATTGTAAATAATTCTTCCTTGATAACTGTTTTCATTGTATGTAGTTTTACTATGTTAAAGTTAAAACCTTTCATTTTTATTTAGACAAAAAGGTTATTTTGGTTAGAACATACTGTACGTACATTCCTACTCTTGTTCAAGGTATTATACCTATACAGCTCATTTAACATATAATGTAAATTTCTAGTCCTTGAAAGTTATCATTATAAACTATTTAGGATAACAAAGAAATGCAGGTTAGTGGATAGTCACCTATTACAATCAAACTTGTAGTCATGTTTAGGTATGTTTTCAAGGTCAAACAGAGATATAGTTTAGATAGACAGGCAGTCTTCAAACACTTCAGAGACCTACAGAATAAGGCATTTAAGATGTTTTAATAACATAAGGTTCTTTTTATTTATGACAATGAGACATGTCTGCTCCTGACAGCACCAGTCTACTTCATAGAAGATGCTGAGCATCAAAGAAACTCCATATGGAGTTTACTTTCTGTGTGGCAAAAGTTAGCCACCGGGCAAGAAAGTGTCCTTGCTTCAACTGCTGACAGCATGCTGTCCAAACTGGACAAGCAGGGCATATAAGAAAGTGACTGCCAAACCTTGCCATGACAAGGTAAGAAAGTCCTTCAAAAATCCTGTTTCACAAATGTCTGTCAGATATTTCTAGACCTGCAGGCTGAAGATGGATGCCCCAACATTACAGAGGAACCTTGGGTGACTGTCCAGGCATCCAGCAGTTTCTGTCATTTCTTTGTTTTGAAAGTTGTTTGCTCTGCACTTCCTGTTTACTCAGGTATTATATCCTTTCATGTTTCTAATAAGGTTGAAGACTAGACAGTTATACTTTTCCTTGTTACCAAATTCAGAAAAGAAACTCACAAAAGAGGTGTAACGTGTATAAGGTTGAGAGACATAAAAAGAGTTTTGGGTTGGTAATGCAAGCTGGGATAGGAAATGAATGAGGTACAACACGTTGGATTTACCAAAATAGGATAGGTAATGTACTATTTTCTCTGAATTTGTCAAATGCTATAGACTAGAAATTGTTAATGTAATTATTGCCTATATATATTTGTATATAGTTATTATACTTATTGCATAGTTTTTCTATGTTAGTTAAAACCTTTGCTTTTTATTTAGACAGAAAAGAGGGAAATATGATATTTGGCTTGTGTTCTGACAAATAAAGCTAGCTTGGAGTCAGAGGGCGGAGCTAGCCACTAGTTAACCATAGAGGTCTGGAGGTGTGGACAGAGAGGAGACAGGAAGTGATAATGTGGGGTGGAGAGAGGATCTAGGTCTTTTTGGTCAGAGGAACTGGAAAGGTAGGAAGCAACTGTGGCTGCTCCCCTGTTCCTCTGATCTTTCAGGTTTTTACCCTGATATCTGAGTCCTGGTTTTTTATTGATAAGATTAATTAGATTTATGCATCATTACTTCATCTATCTAAAAGATCTGATTGGTCTAATAAACAGCAAGGCATGAGGAAGGACAGGTGGGGCTGATAAATAGAGGGACAAAAAAGAGGGAAGGAGAAGGAAGAAAAAGGGGACATCAGGAGCATTGACCCAGCCACACATCAAGCCAGGAAGTAAGAGTAAAGAAAGGTATATAGGATAAAATTAAAGGCCAGAGGCAAAAGGTAGACAGGATAATTTAAGTTAAGAAAAGCTGCCTAGAAATAAGCCAAGCTAAGGCTGGGCATTCATAAGTAATAAGTCTCCACGGTTATTTATTTGGGAACAGGGTGGCAGGCCCCCAAAGTGCAAAGAGTAAAGAATAAAAGGAGTTAAAAAAAAAAAAAAAAAAATCAACCAACTACAGCACATTGAGAGTTTATTATAGTTTTTGGCTTTCCTTTTCTTCCCCTTTCTTTTTATGCATGTGTGTCTAGTATGCCAGAACAGGCATGTGCATGTTTGGAGGTCTGAATTGATGTCAACCTTTCTTTATTCCTCTTCCTCCTGTTCTTTGAGGCAAGTCCTCTCAATCAGAGGTCGCTACTTGGATAGTCTGGATAGCCAACTTGCTCTAGGAACCCTCTGCCCCAGCCTCCTCAGGCTGAAATTCAAGCAAGCCACCACCCCATCGGGCACTCACAAGGGTTCTAAGGACCTAAACTCTAGTCCTCTTGCTTGCACACCATGTGCTTTAATGGCCAACCACTGGCCAGACCCTAATTTTAGTTGCTAATGGCAAAGTTCATCTGTGATTGAAATGCTAAAGAAAGGTCAATTTAATCAAAAAACTTTAAGTGAATTCAAATTCTAAAATAAACATGAAATAATGTTAAAAGAAGAAAAAGGGTATTGGGTTTCTAGGACAATAAGATTTTAACAAAATTTAAATATGGTATTTAAGATCTAAAAAGGATATTCACTTCTGATACTTACTATCTAATTTCTGTCCTTCTGCAAAAGTGTCTAAAGCAGAAGCATAGTCTTTTTCATGGTATTCACACATCCTGTATGAGAACATTAAAGACAAATGAATACACACATGAATCATGCAAAATAGCCTTATTTCTAAACAAAGACACTTTTTACTTTCATATGCTGAAAGAGAATTTCAAGTACATGCTAATAAGCCAGAAGGATTATTTTAGATACTATAATATCTAGTGTAATGGTCATAAAACTCAGAATTAATACTCAGCTGAAGAATCTGATTTTAAATGTACAGATATATCAATTTCAAAACAATTATACAAAAGAATTAGTTTCTCAGTTAACTAAGTCATGCTTATGAAAATGAGCACTGCTTAAATACAAACAAAACAGACAAGTTTTTGTTTATTACTCCATGTGGCTATCCAGCTTTGTTGACAGAGAAGATCCATCAGTTCCAGCTATACTTTGCAGTTACTGCAGTCATCATTACTTTAAAACCATACATTATCTCATTCTTCAGTTAACATAGTTACATAAGTTAGTATTATATGGTTACAACATACATCAATAGCTTATAACGAATGTACTCAACAAATCAACACCTGCTAGCTATAGTCCAAACCCATGAGTTAATTACATACCCTTTCCTCAGGAAAGCAGTAGGATTATTTGGATTGAGTTCAAGAGACTTCTTTACATCAGCAATACCATCTATATATAAAAAGGTAAGGTTGTTTAGTCAGAGATTTACAGATCCAGCACATACTGCACACAAACGTGAATCAGGGCCAGCACAATGGTTCAACAGAAAGAACACTTGTCATCAAACTTGACAATCTAAATTCAATGCCCAGAACTCACATGGCAGAATGAGAATGGACTCCAAGGTGTCCACTGCCCTCAATGTGTGCTGTGGCACATACAAGCTAGCATACACACATACACAGACACACATAAAATAATGTAAAACCAATATATTAGTGTTTTATTTTTAATCTCTTAAACCGGTGAAAGACAAATGGTTTTAAATAAGGAGAAAACTAATCTAAGACAAAACGTAAGTATTACTGATGAGTGATGTCATTCTGTATGCTGTGAATATGTGTTGCTCTGACTGGTCGATAAACAAAGCTGTTTGGCCAATGGTGAAGCAAAATATGTTAGGTGGGACATTCTAACTAGAGAGAGGAAGGAGAGAGACAGAGCAGAGGAGACACTGCTAGCCACCACCAGGAGAAGCAAGATGTAAAGTACCAGTAAGCCACAGGCCATGTGGCAAAGTATAGATTTATAGAAATGGGTTACTTTAGGATCTTGCTAGCTAGCAAGAAGGCCTGCCATGACCAAAGTTTAGAAATAATATAAACCTCTGTGTGTTTACTTGGGTCTGAGTGGCTGTGGACTGGGTAGGACACAGGAAAACTTTCAGCTATGTATTACTTTCATATCTTCCTTGTGGTCTAATATTTAGCTTCCTTCTTTAAAAAAAAAAAAGTGTATTATGAATTGTGTGTATGCCTCCACAAGAGTGCAGGGCCCAGGGAGTCCAGAAAAGGGTATCAGAGCCACTAGAGCTGGAGTTACCAACAGTTGTAAAGAGCTTTTAACTGCTGAGACTTCTTTCCAGCCCCCTTTAGCTTTTTTCCTTAAAACTCATCTGTCATCAGTAAATGAAGCTGTGTCCCAACGCTCATTTCTTTTTCTCATTAACAATATTTATGTAACTCAAGGCACTGAATTCTTACCCCACTCATACACACACACAATACATTAAAGTCACACAATTCAGAAATACATTTTTATTAAAAATTGATAACACAAGGAATAAATAGTGTATTAATAAATGAAGTAGTATTCACCAGTGAATACAGCCACAATGAATGACATCTCTATAAATTCTCTGCCCACTGTAGAAAAGATATGCATAACTGTTAAATCAATGTTACTCAGCGGGTTTCTCCCATGAAAAACCATGTTAAAAATCCTCAAAGATGGTGCTAGGGAGATGGCTCAGCAAGGAAAACCTATATTTGCAAACACAAAGACCTAAATTCAATCCCCAGCAGCACCCCACATAAGAACTCCAGGCGTGGTCACTTATAATCCTTGGAGGCTCACTGGCTAGCCATCTAGCCTAACTGGTGAGCTCCAGGCTAATGAAACATCCTGTCTTCAAAGAGATGGACAGCATTCCTGAGTGCACCCTAGGTTATCCTCTGGCTTCCACACACATACAAGTGTAAGCACAGGCACAGTGACACATCCACAGAGACTCCATTCCAACAGTCTCACTTGGACTAATTTGTAAGTAAACTACAAAATGACAAAATAGTTTGTAAGAAACATTACCACGATATTTCCCAAGGAGAATGTGACAATAAGCTCTCTGACAGTAATACTGTGCATCATCTGGATTCTGTTCCAAAGCCTTAGTCAGCTCCTACAAATACAAACACGTGGAGGGTCAGTAAGTAATGTGTTAAGTCTCAGATTCCAATTAAAGCTTAACTTAAAATCAAATAACCTGTGAACACAAGCTATTTAGAGAAAAATAACAAGGAAACAAGCTTGGAGCTCGTCACTGTAAAAGGATCACTACTTCCCACATTAAGATCTCAATAAACACAATTATTATCATCTCATTTATTCCAAAAGTTCAGCTGATATAAATAGACCAGCTCAGAATTCCTCCTCATTTGGAAAAAGCCCAAATGCCATGTACAATTTGAGGTGCCTAGAAAATGTAAAGCTATCCAACTTTAAAAAAAAAAAAAAAAAGCAAGGTGGTGGTAGCGCACACCTTTAATTTCAGCACTGGAGAGGCAGAGGCAGGTGGATCTCTGGGAGTTTGAGGCCAGTCTGGGCTACAGAGTGAGTTCCAGGACAGCGAGGGATGTTACACAGAGAAATCCTGTCTCAGGAAAACACACACACACACACACACACACACACACACACACGGAAACAGAGAAAATTAAAAACAAAACAAACAAACAGCCCTTAGAAGTTAAATTTAGAGTTCATGGAGGTTAACAGAATAAGTTAAATATACATACAACTGGCCTTCCCTATCAATTCCAGAAAACCAAAATAGATTACAACATTCTGCTCAAAGCCCAGATAAAATCCCACAATAACTGATTAAGAGTTAGCATTAGAGAGATGAAAATGTTCACTGCCCTGGGTAGTCACAGTAGTCACACAGTAGTTGGACCATTAACAATGCAAGGAAACATCACGTCAATAAAGCCAATGCCAAGTGCAGACAAAAAGACTTTGATTCTCTGTTCAATGCACCCCACACACTAGTTTTTATAAAAGATGTACTTAAATAGCCACTCACCAGTGACTTTTTTTCAAATCTACTGATTCCCAAAACCAATGTATACCAGAAAATCAAAATAGACCTAAACCCAGGATAGGTGATAGCTTGATTGGTAGAGTTGCTTGTTTAGCAAGCACAAAGTCTTGGGATTCAATCCTTGGCACCTACAAAACTGGGGGTGGTGGCATATGCCTGTTATCCCAGCACTGATGAGGCAGAGGCACAACTGGGAGTTCAAAGTCCTCCTCAGCTACACAGTAAGTTCCAGACCAGCTTGGTTTATATGGGACCTCGTCTGAAAAAAAAATTAAACAAAAGAAAACCACCAAAATATACCTATAATCAACGACTTCAAAAGCACTGAAAGTATCTAATCCAACCAGTAACATCAAACCCTTTACTGTGTCTCTGCACAAGGCCTTCCAACTGATGCCAAGCAAAAGTCTAAGTCTTTTTAAAAAGTTCTTCTTGGCAGGACTCCCTACATCCCCACATCTCTAGCACTGTATTACTCTTCCCTCAGCTCATGTCCAACCACAATAACTGACAAGGAGCCCCTCAAATCTATTGCTTCATCTGACTAGAACAGCAGTATTCAACCTGTGGGTCACAATCCCTTGGGGGGTCAAACGACTCTTTCACAGGGTCACCTAAGACCATCGGAAAATGGGTATTTACAATACAATTCATAACAACAGCAAAACTATAGTTATAAAATAGCAACCAAAAAGATTGTATGCTTGGGGGTCAGCACATGAGGAACTGTGTTAAAGGGTTCCATCATTGGGAAGGCTGAGAACCACTGAACTAGAGTGCTCTCAGAAAATTCCTTCTCTTACTTCTGTAGTGACAAAACTGTCCCAGAGACTAGATTCAAACCAGGCCTGTCAAGTCCCAGAGAACTGACACAAACCAGAAGCCCTCCCAGCTCGCTGTACTCCCAGCTCAGCTCACCATCTCACTTGTGTTTTCTGAAATCCCTAAATTAAGGAAATCTTGTGCTGGGCAGTGATGGTGCACATCTTTAATCTCAGCATTTGGGAGGCAGAGGCAGGTGGAGCTCAGTAAGTCTACAAAGTGAGTCCAGGACAGCCAGGACTATTAACCCTGTCATGAAAAACCAAAGAAAAAAAAAAAAAGAAAGAAAGAAAGAAAGAAAATCTTGTACCTAATTTTTAAAACAATTTTGAAAATGACAAATGATCTGGGTATAGTGGCACACACCTTTAATCCCAGTACAGAGGCAGAGGTAGGTATCTCTGAGCTCCACAACAGCCTGCTCTATATAGAGAATTCCAAGACAGCCAGGGCTTAGAGATCTTGTCTCAAAAAAAAGTTAACACACAGAGAGAATATTATAACAAAAAGTTATTACAGATCATATTGATGTCAAAATCAAACTCAAAAAGTATTTTTAAAACATGTAAGACATGGATCTAGAAAAAAATCATCCTGAGTGAGGTAACCCAGACTCAAAAGGACAAACATGGTATGTACTCACTCATAGGAGGATACTAGATGTAAAACAAAGATGACTAGACTGCTACACAACTCCAGGGAGGCTACCTAGAAAACAGGACCCTAGGAAAGACCCAGGGATCGCCCAATGACAGAGAAATGGATGAGATCTACATGAACAACCTGGACGACAGCGGGAGTAATGAAGGGCAAGGTTTGAGGGAAAGAGAGCTCAGGGGAGAAGGAGATCCCAGCTGCATCAAGAACAGAAAGGGAGAACAAGGAATAACAGACCATGATAAATGAAGACCACATGAGAAAAGGAGGAAGCAAAATGCTAGAGAGGCCCCCAGAAATCCACCATGATACCTCCACTATAGACTACTGGCAATGGTTGAGAAAAAGCCCAAACTGACCTACCTACTCTGGTGATCGGATGGCCAAACACCCTAACTGTCGTGCTGAAACTCTCATTCAATAACTAATAGAAGTGGATGCAGAGATCCTCAGCCAGGCCCCAGATGGAGCTCTAGGAGTCCAATTGGCGAGAAAGAGAAGGGATTGTATGAGCGAGAATTGTTGAGACCAAGATTGGAAAAGCACAGGGACAAATAGCCAAACTAATGGAAACACATGAATTATGAACCAAAAGCTGTAGAGCCCCCAACTGGACCAGGCCCTCTGGATAAGTGAGACAATTGAATAGCTTGAACTGTTTGGGAGACACCCAGGCAGTGGGAACGGGACCTGTCCTTAGTGCATGAGCTGGCTGTTTGGAACCCAAGGCTTATGTGGGGACACTTTACTCAGCCTGGAAGGAGGGGTCTGGACTTGTCTGTACTGAATCTACCAGGTTGAGCTGAATCCCCAGGGGAGTCTTTGCCCTGGAGGAGATGGCAGTGGGGGGAGAAGCTGGGGGGGAGGGAGAGTTGGGAGGGGGGAGGACAGGGGAACCCATGGCTAATATGTAAAATTAAATTAAAACATAAATATCCATATTAAAAAAAATAAAATTTGAAATAAAATTTAACAACAACAACAACAAAAAAAAAAAAAACATGTAGGACAAAAACCAGACAGCAGGTTAAAGGAAAAATATTTTTAATAGTGACTTTTTTTTCTATAAATGTGGCTCAGTAGGCAGAGTGCTTCCCTACTGAATACAAAACCCCTTTTCTCTTTTTTGTCCCCTCTTAAGAAAATTTTTTTCATATACTTTGATCAAGTTTTTACCTTTGATCAAGTTTTTACCCTCCGACAACTCTTGCTAGACCCTTCTATCTCCCTACCCATCTAACTTCATGTTCTCTAAAAAACAAAAAGCATAAAGTTCACTTTGTATTTTTTTTCATCAGCCCAAGACTTTAATTTTCTCATGACTGTTTTTTTGTTTTTGTTTTTGTTTTTTTTATTTCTTTAAATAACTGTTTCAACAAGAAAGTCAGGCATGACTGATGATGTTCTGATTGCCACATGATGTAGGTTCATTCAGCTGTTGGGATGGCTAATAGATTTTTTTTTCTTTTCTTTTTAAAAAAATTTTTATTTATTTGTTTGTTTGTTTGTTTTCTATTATCAGCTTGATACATACAAATTCTTATCCTAATAGTGAAATGTTTCACTGAGGTTTACCCAGTAAAACCAAAACTTATTATAAGCCACAGTCATCCTAGGGTCTCCCCTGCTATATAGCCTCCCTGGTTCTGTGGGTTGCAGTCTGATTGTTCTTTGCTTGACATCTAGTATCCACTTATGAATGAGTGGTTTTGTCCTTCTGAGTCTGGGTTACCTCACTCAGGGTGATTTTTTTTCTAGTTCCATCCATTGGCCTGCAAATTTCATGCTATCATTGTTTTTCTCTGCTGAGTAGTACTCCATTGTGTATATGTACCAATGTGTATATGCTAGACCCTTCTATCTCCCTACCCATCCAACTTTATGTTCTCTAAAAAACAAAAAGTATCAATGGCAAACAGTTTCTTGGTTAGGGGTGGGACCCCACGTCAAACCCCCCTCCCTCAGTGTTAGGACCTCATCGGACTTGACCCTGCATGTCTTGTGCATGCTGTTTCAGTCTGAGTTCTTACGTGCTGTGTCCGGAAGGCACAGTTTCCCTGGAGCCATCACCTCTGGTCTATCTTTTCCTTTAGATGCACATCCTGAGCCTTTCAGAAAGGAGTGATAAAGATATCTCACTTAGGACTGAATTCTCTCACTCTCTGCAGACTGTCCACTTGTGAATCTCTATGACAGAAGCCTCTTTTAATCTCCAACATTACATAAAAACAGGCATGGTGGTATATGACTGTAAGACTATAATCCCAACACTAGAAAAGCAGAGGCAGGAGGATCTTTAGTTCAAAATCATCCTTAGCTACATAATGAGTTCAGGGTCAACCTGGGCTTCTCTGTATTAAAACACACTTCTCTAAAACTAAAACACACACACACACACACACACACACACACACACACACTCCAGAGGCAGGCAGATCTCTGAATTTAAGGCCAGCCTGGTCTTCAAAGACTTCTAAGACAGCCAAGGTTGTTACTCAAGAAAATGTTTTGGGAAACAAACAAACAAAACAAAACAAAACACACACACCCTTAAGAGAAGTTACCTCTCCCTTCAGCCCTCTTTCATGCTAAGATTACAAGCATGAGCCACACACAAAGTTTAAATAGTCATCTTCTTAAAAAGTCAAGTAAAAGCTTCAGTATTTAAACCACCCTTGTAAATGACTTTTAAACCCACTAATCAGTTGTTAGTTAAGAAAAACAAGGGTTTTTTTTTTTGTTTTGTTTTGTTGGGTTTTTTTTGCCAGAGCCAAGGACCAAACCCAGGGCCTTGCCCTTGCAAGCGCTCTACCACTGAGCTAAATCCCCAACCCCAGAAAAACAAGTTTAGTGGTAACAGTTCAGTTTCATAAAACATGCAACTGACTTGGTAAGGTTGATACTAAAATGAAGTTTCCAGAACAACTTGCAAAGAAACAAACAAAAAACAATGGGAGCCAAGTTTAAAAGAATGACAAATTTACAAATGGATAAAACCTATTTTTTGAAAACAAATTATAATAAAGCCTGAAACAAGTTAAGATAATGATCTGTGGTCTTAACTCTATCTTATGGCATGCTTTTAGTGCACCACTGTCTTTGAAAAGTTTAGAGAAGCATGGTAGTGAAGGGAAGCACCTGAAGAGGCCACATCTTCAGTGCCAACAATGAATCACAGCAGCAAAAGGCTATTAATTAGTGCAGACCTAAGCAAAAATATTGTAAGCATGTCCAAAAATACACTTGCTGAAAGTTGAGTTATGTGGGTTCAGTGGTAGACCACTTGAATAGCATCAATCCCATAACCACAAACAAAAAGAAACAAGCAAGCAAAAACCACAGTGAGAAGTATCCCACTAACCAGCACAATAATGGGGGGTGTATATAAGGCATTAAAATTAAGATTTTGGAGGTGTTGAGGATGTCGCTCAGTTGGTAGACTGCTTGCCTAGCATACATGAAGCCCTGGTTTTGATCCCTAACACAACATAAAACTGGGTAAGATGATACAGACCTGTAATTCCAGGATGCATGGGAGTCAGAAGTTCAAGATCATCCTCAGCTACCTACAAGTTGAAGCTAGCCTGGGATATACAAAACTCTGCCTCAATAAACAAATAAGACTTTGAAACTGGGGCTGTAGAAGGAGGCTTAGTGGTAGAACACACACTTAGCATGCATGAGGACGTGGGTTCAAACCCCAGCAAGACTACCCCCCCAAAAAAATATTTTTAATTAAGACTAGCTCTTAGTAAATTTTCAAGTATTTAAAATGTTAAGCTCTTTTAAAATGCTACTTAAGATTCAAAGAACCTCTGTATGTCTCAATCTGATTCCTCCTCTTTCTCCCAGTTACCTAGCTAACTTCTAAGCACAGAAACAAGAACATCAATCCATTTAAAACCATTTAGCACTGCTGGAGAGAAAAACATCAGAACTGATTACCATTACATGTTTACCAATCTCAGCTGTGTTCTCAACAAAGCTACTTCCAAGTCAGCTACTAGTTGGTATATCACATATCTCCAGTGCCCTCCCTTCCAGCAGATGACCTTGATCCCTCGGAAACCAGATAACTGCTGCTTCCAAGCTTTTTGGCTTGGAGCAAGTTAACCTTTTTACTCTTTACTTCAGCTCCCTACTGAGTAAAATGTAGCTAAAGTCAGCAGCAAGTGTTGCAAGAATCATGCAACAGAGCTTGCCCATCGTAAGTACCAAGTGTTACACTGAGAACACAGAAATAATCAAGATACACAAACTCCTGCTGTCTCACAACTACTTTCATGCCTGATTTAGATTTACACAGAAAAGCTAGTTCCCCTGAACAACGTTCACTTCAGGTGAAACCTAAAGAAATAAGCGTTCCCAAGTAAAATGAAATATAGGTCAAGTATATTTGGGGAAAAAGTAAACTTAGCTAGACGCACTTGCAACAATGTAGCTCTATAGAGAGCAAAGGAAGCTCCAAGATGGCCACCTGACCAGGGACCCTGCAGGCCACTATAAGGAGTTTGGACCTTCAGTGTGAGGAAAGGTCATGCATGGAAAGTTTCAGTAGAAAAGTGACATGATCCAACTTATATTTTAAAACTGTCATTTGGCTACCCTATCACTAATACATTAAAACAAAAATTGACCAGAAACAGTGTCAGGTCCCCCAAGAAATTCCTTTCCCCACAGTCTGGCATTTAAACAAAAGCTAGCATTCCCTCAGTGGCTTGAAGATAGTTCCCACTTGCTAAAAGGAGTCATTCTCATCTCTGGTAAAAGGGACAAATGGCTCTTCCATTAACATACAACTGTAGTGCCTATTAGCATATCTAGGCTCCCTCACTCCCTACTCACAAGCCCCAACCCAGTTCACAGGCTCCTTCCCTCCCAGGTGCCCATTCCCATATAACCAGGAGATCTCGATCTCTCGATCTCTCTCTCACTCACACACACACACACACACACACACACACACACACTCACGCCTTACTTCTGCTTTGCCTTGGTAGTTTGAATAAACTTTTCTCCTTTTCACCTACAGAGTAGCTATTTTAGTTTGTTTGCTGCTCTCATTTTCATTCAAACAGAAAAAAATGAATATAGTAAGTCCAGAATGTGTGGTAGCCACTGGGGTTATAGAGTATTATAGGAAATACGCTGGAAGGAGCAGCCATCTGGTCCTAGGGCTTTGAGGGCAGCCTAGAGCTGTACCCAGCACTCAATAAGCATTCAATAATTATTCATTTCCTCCTTTCTCAGTCCTCCCCATAGCCACCATTTTGCCATTATTTCCTTTGGCAGAAAACATTTGCTTCCAGTTGTAATTTCAAAGTCACTAATGCTTTGTTTTCTTTGTTTGGTTTTGTTTTTCCAGACAGGTTTTCTCTGCATAGCCCAGATTGTACTGGAACTCACACCCTAGGCTGGCCTTGAACTCACAGACATCTCTCTTTCCTGCCTCTCCCTCCCAAACGCTGGGATTAAAGGCATGCACCACCATCACCCAGTTTGCCACTCCCCTGTTACGGAATGTAACTAATTGTTTGACCTGGTGATCTCTGCGAGGACCTAACAATTCAAAACCAAGCTTGAAACATTCAAGCAACAGTGTAGCTCTACTAGTCTGCTAGCCTCTTGAAAAGTGGTTTCTCTGAAGTGTCAGGCAGGGTTTCACAAATCCAAGGTTAGCCTCAACTCACTAGGTCGCTGAGGATGACCTTGAATTCCTGACCCTCAGGCATTCACCTCCTGCGTTTACAGGGCCTGGGCCACCATACTTGATATGTGCTAACGACTCTCCAGTCCAGCCAGTGCTCGAAAGCACCATCCATACAAAGATAGTTTGTTCTGGACTTCACCTGAACTAGCCCAAAGGCAATTCATACAATATTAAAAACTTAGGCAGGGCTTAGTGGTGCATCCAAAGCAATCACGGGACCCAAAATTTGAGGCCAGCCTAGGTATATAAACGCGTTTTTATAAACAACTGTGTGAAGGACAAGCACAGTCATCTGTAAAGTTTCAGGCACAGGAGGGAAAATGTTCTTTAGTGAACTTAGTCAACTTAGGGCAATTAACAGCACCTGGCATATAAGGGCAACCACAACTGTCAAGCTACAAAATTGTACATTAAGCCGTATTTTCGACTTTTCCTTGATCATAAACGCCATTAAAATAAGTCGTTTCAGGCCAACCACAGATGGCAACTATGAGTCCAAGGAATAAATCGGAGGGAGGTGTCCCTACCAGGAGCTGTGGGGTGCCTAAGTCTGGGGCAAGACCTATGGCAAAAGGGTCACCAGGGGACAAAGAAATGGATCACGGGATCTTAATATCTGGACTAAGACACACTGAAAATCGTAGCTTTGGTCCCACGAAGGTAATTTTGGGAAGACGCGGGGTCTGTAGGAACCCAACAGTCCCAGTGTGAATGGAGAAGAAATGAGCTCACTCACCTCTAACGCCGCCTGGGGGTCCTCGTCGATCAGAGCATCTGAGAAGCTCTGGAACAACCTGCCAGGAAAACAACGACTTCAGCAGGGCTCACTAACCAAGGAAAAAACAGTAAGACAAACAGCAAAGGTGGAGAAAAACACGCACCGCTGGGACGTTGCAGGTCCTGCTGCAGCTGCCGCCATCCCTAAGAGCCACTAAAGCTTCGGCCCGAGCGTTTTCTACCTTGGTTACCAGCTCTGCCGCCGCCCAGGAGGGGGGGGAAACTTCTGAAGGAACACCAACAGAGCTTCCGCCCTCGGTAGCCAATCAGCAGCCGCGCAGCATGCGGCCGCGGAAAAGGAAGCGAAGGGCGGGCAGGTGGGCGCGGGGACCGCTGGGAAAGAGGAGGGGACCCTCTCCGGCCCCGCCCCTACCGGTGACGCAACCAGGTCCCCGCCCCGGGGGCGTGGCCACAAGGCCTGCGCCCCGCCGGCCGCCCGTGCGGTTCCCCCACGGCCTGCAGGACCTGTAATAAGTGTCTCAAAGCCCCGCTGTGAGGCCCTGGGGGCCGTCGGGAGAGTCCGCGGGCCTGTGACGGTGTGCCACGTTAAGCTCCGTTGTCTCGGGTTTTCATCATGGCTACCGCGCGCGGCCAAGCTGCGCATGACGTCATCGGGGGCTGCCAGGTCTCTTCCGGCTGCAGAGCCCCGGTAGGCGGGCGCGTCAGTTCGCACGGCGGCGAGCGGGGAAGTCGGACTGGCTGGCTCGCCGGAAGTCGCTCTACCGGCGCGGAGAGTGGGGTTTTCCGGAGGCGCTGCCAGATCCTAGCTCTCCACACCCCAAGCTTCCTTCCTGCTCGGCCTCGCAAACCCAGACCGGCCTGGCCTCCCCTCCCACCCTCGCCGTCCTGAGAGCCGGGAAGCTTCCTGCGAGTTCTCGGAGGCCAAGTGGGAATGGGCGACGGGAAGGAGTGGGAGGGAAGAGGCTCAGCAGAGCAAGTAACGGGATGAAAGTACCCGCCGCACCCACACTACAGATCAAACTTGATTCAAGAGCCGTTAATATGCTCCGGAAGTCATTTACAAAATGAAGAGGTGGTCGACGGCTTCCTTAAACCTGATGTAAGACCTCAGTTTGGAAATATGAGTGAGAGTCAATGCACAAAAAGAGATTACTGTTCAAGCTTTTGCTTACATTATCTTCACTGCTAAACGCCCACTTTTCTGAGTTCTAACTGAAGAAAAAAAAGCCAAACTTTCATCTTCCCCACTTTCCCCATACAGGCCAAAATCTCAGCACGCTTGCCTGCTGAGCAGTCTATCCTGGGCAATTCCACTTTCTGTATTTAAAAAAAAAAAAAAAAAAAAAAAAGCAGAACAAAAAAACCCCACCCACCACTCACCCCATGCAGCTGCGAACAATAAGGCGCTGGGGGTGGGGACCTGTGAAAATACGAGGAAACCGTGAGTCCATATTCAAATTGGAGAAACAGGAGGGTACATGGGTTAGTATGTGCCAGGTCATCAAGAGATAGAAGTATGGACTAATAAGTTAGTTAAAGTGTTACATATTGGCAAACTGTAGGCATATCCCATTTGTATTGTGAATGGGTGTTGTGAGGGGAAAGAGAAGTGTTAATAGGTCAGAGAAAGGAACCTGAATCCACTGATGTCAGAATGGGGAAGGAGAGAGGGAGACAGGAGGAACAGCGCCAGCTGGCCGCTAGACTGAAAGGTGCAGGTTTCTGGATGGAGTTAATTGGTGAGAAGATACAGCTGAGCTAAAAAACTGAGGCTGAGCAGATTGTAAGGGCAAGGTAGAGGGGTTTCAGTTTGGATGTTTTGGTTGAAAGCTGTTCTAAGTTTATGAGTGCCCAGCAGACACTAAACTATAAAAGAGCAAATGTCTAAAGATGAGAATTGTCTTTCACATAAACATCTTTAAAGCAAATGTTGGTTTTCTTCAGTTTACAGTTGTCTGTATGGTTGGATGTAAATTATTTCTCGGATACATTTGTTGCAGACACCTTGTGACAGGTGTCATCTTATTCTCTTAATATCTGGAACAAGTTTAATGTTAACAATTTATAATTAGTTCTTTTGTGTCACAGGTAAGACTGCCTATTCAAAGGCTACAGGAATATTTTCTTTTAGATCGTTCATTCTCCACATTTCAGTCAGTCCATATACTTTGACAGCTTTTATGAAAGTATGACATAGGGATAAAAGTCCATTGTCTCCTCCATACAGATACGAACTAATCCAATGACACTCAACTGAAAAGGTCATTTCCCCTTCAATTCAACAGCAATTTTATTGTTCTATTCAAAACTCAAGGCATCTTCTTGGAAGCAGAAGTGCCAGACCTGCCAGCACACTCATTTAGAATTTTCTAGACTCTAAAACTGTACTTAGTAAATGACCCAGTCTTAAGTATATGTGTTATAGTAGCACAGATCAACTGCTGTCTCTCTATGCAGTGAAAAACTCTACTAACCCAATTTAAAAGATTTAGGTTAGGGTCTGGTGAGGTGGCTCAGCACATAAAAGCATGTGTTACACAAGCCTGGAAAACTGAGTTTACTCCCCAAGACCAGCACACATACAAACGGGGTGCTGATGTGTGAAAATTAGTAAGTTACCCCTGACAGAGTAGGGGTATACCATATTAGAGATCATTTTCTTGAATTTTTCTTTTTCCAAGTTTAGCAATCAATTGGCCAAGTTCCTAATTAGAATGCCTGTTTTAGGGCTGAGGAGATGGTTCACTGAAAATAACCGCTTGCCATGTAAGCCTGGTGACCTGAATTCAAATCCTCAGGACCCATGTCAAAGCTGGAAGCAGTAGCACAGTATCTGTGGGTCCTCCTGCACGTGCAGCCAACCATTTTCTAAAGTATACTTAAAACCCCAGCCTCATACACAGAAATTTATTTTTTCTTTGCCTTTCTGAAGATGGGGTCTCATTTAACACAAAGTGGCCTCAGACTTACTCTATAGCTGAGGATGACCCTGAATTGCTGATCCTCCTGCCTCTGTGTCCCCACAGTACTGGGATTACAGGTTTTTGCACCATCGCACCTACTATGTGAAAACACTTATAAAAGACCTAACAAGTCTTGCCTCACAAACTTGTGCTTTATACATCCCAAGACCGCCTGCCTAGGGGTGGCACTACCCACAGAGGGCTGAGCCCTCCCACACCAATCAAGCTGTGGAGGCATTTTCTCAGGCGAGGGTCCTTCCCAGGTGACTCCAGTTTGTGTCAAATTGACAACACCTAAACAGCAAAAGAGGTGCTTAGGTCATGAGAACAGAGGTCATAACCTAATGGATGATTACCATTAGTTGGTGCTGTGGATATCGCTCTGTGTAAATAAAATGCTGATTGGCCAGTAGCCAGGCAGGAAGTATAGGCGGGACAAGCAGAGAAGAGAATTCTGGGAAGTGGAAGGCGGAGAGACACTGCCAGTCGCCGCCATGACAAGCAACATGTAAAGACATCGGTAAGCCACAGGCCATGTGGCAAGGTATAGATTAATAGAAATGGGTTAATTTAAGATAAGAGAAGTAGATAACAAGAAGCCTGCCACGGCCATACAGTTTATAAGTAATATAAGTCTCTGTGTGCTTACTTGGTTGGGTCTGAGCGACTGTGGGCCTGGCGGGTGAGAGAGATTTGTCCTGACTGTGGGTCAGGCAGGAGAACTCTAACTACAAATTGGAAGTAGATTTGTTATCAGTGCATTCTCTTGCTCAACTGCTCCTCTACCACCTTAATATTAACGGACTTCATCACTGGTATTCTACTGTGTGATGCCTAGAAACTGCCCTATTGCATAGCTAAAGGAAAAGATAGCCTCCTGCAACTTTGACCGGGAGTCTCAGAGAAAGGTCATCTGGTACCACTGTAAGTACGCGTGCGTGCGTGCGTGCGTGTTCCTTTTAAGAAACATTTACCAGGGCCAGTGTGATGGCTCAGTGGGTAGAAACACTGTGCAAGCCTGAATTCGACCCAGGAACCCGTGGTGGAAGAAAAGAACCAACTCCCCAAAAGTTGCCCTCTCCTCTGTGCTCATACTCAGGCATGCACGTGGATGTGCACAAGGTAGGAGAAGTACACGACAGGTATGTTGGCATGTGCCTGCACTCAGATGATCACTAGTTCCAGGGCGGCACAGTGTGGTCCATGGAGGCCTTGTGTCAAAAAGCAAAGGAAATAAAGACAAGAAACACTGGATTGAAAACAGAAATATTGAGAACTTTTACATGATTTAATAATAAACAATTAAAGATACAAAAATGCTTAGAGGATTCCAAAATTTAAATTTTTGTTTAAATACAAATTCATTTTATAATATGAAAACATACAATATTAGCCCTCTAAACATAATGATTTTCTCTTCTACAAAAATTTCTATACTAGAAAATTTGCAGAAAACAATTTCCTGTGACATTAAATTACATTATTTACAGTTGAAAAAGTAATCTAAGACTCTCCTTCAGAAACTTGGATATATGTTATTTTGTATGCAGTTTCCTTCCCCCTTCACCCACAGTAAAAAAGTTATCAAAATAAAAAGCACTGCTTTTTATAATTATGCTTTTTATAGTTACTATAAAATTATGCTTTTATAACAACTGACTACACTACATTAGCTCAGGACTCAGGTTGCTTCCTTGGCCCTTTGAATCCCTGACCCTCAGAACAGCAGCCTGCCATTTAGCACTCAGCACATAAGTTTCTAATAAGCCACAGTGCCCACTGGTCTAAGGATTAATGAACAAAGAACTTAGAATTTAGGGTAGATCTTGCTGATAAGAATAATTTTGTGAGGAAAACATTTTTATACAGTATTCTTTCTACCTATATTTACATTAGAAAGTAATCTGGTAATATTCTGAATAATTTTAAAGTACATATTAAAAATCGTAAAAATTTATGATAAGACAGGAACTTGGAGAGCCTTTTTGTCTAGTCCAGTGCATCCCTTTTTACCAGAAGGGCAAAGACTCTAGCAGATGAAGCAGCCTGCCTGGGGTCACACACCTAGCTAGTGGGGGTGCCACTCACAGGCTGCTGCCTTTATAATATCACATCTCTGACACTCAGGTTCAGACATTATCATGGGCACACTTAATTTTGTTTTTTTTTTAAAGTTTCATGTAGCCCAGGCTGGCTTCAAACTCACTACATATCTAAGGCTGGCCTTGAACTCCTGATTGCCCTTTGTCCACCTCCCAAGTGCTGGGATTACATGTGCCAACACACTGGGCTTACATTTCGATTTATAATGTTATTTAAACAGTGCAGCCAACTAAAGTCAAGCTAAGTGACATCCTAATAATTTTAACAGTATAAAATAAGTTTCTTGAATCTGAGTCAAGACTTAAATTATACAAGTGGAATGAAAATACTTCCTATATAAATTTCCTGTTGACTTACATTTAAGTAGTATTTACAAACAATTCAGGAAGTGAATACAGTGTAAAGTTAGAAAAGAAACTTTAAAAACACTTATGAAACTGAAAAAAATCTCAAGAATTTCTTCATAATATAAAATTCCTGCTCCTTCACAACCAAGTACTGAAACATATAGAGAAGAGAAACACTTGGGTTTTCCTCCTTCTCTAGAAAAGGCAAAAGGAACACAATTATAAAATTATGGACTTCTGTGGATTTTTCGTAGGAAAAAATCAGGTTATTCTCAATGAAAAAACAGTTCAATTAAAAAAATAACCACCCATAATTCCTTTGGTGTGCTAATTAAAAAGAGTTGGGCTCTAGCAGTTCGTTCTGTTTGATGGCTACCTGAGAGGGAAACCCGTTTGAACTGGATACCACCATCACATAGGGCTGTGGCTGCTGTTCAGTGTCTTCATTTAAATGCTCTTCAAACTTTTCCTCTGCCTCTTGTTTGAGAGTTTTTGTTTCCTGAGCTTTGATGACAGATGTGATCACAGTGCCGGGTGGGTGTGCAACCAGCTGGGAACTTGGAGAAAAGGTCACCACAGGTGTGGTGGCACTGAAGGATGGAGATGAGTCCATACTGACAGCTCCATTACAAATGGACTGAACGTTGCTTGTGAGGACCTGTTGTACATGGGTGGGGCTAAAGACAATGGAAGGAGGAGAGCCCGGCTTCTGTGACTGGAGCATGACGTTTTCTTTCAGTACAGTCATGGGCTGTGATGACGGAATGGCTTGTAAAATGAATTTCTGGGACCCGGCACCCGACGATGGGTCTGTGCTGGCTATGACCGTTGTGAGTGGCACTGTCTGGAGTGTTACTGTATGCAGCTGCTGGTTGCCAGGAGACACGACTACTGGAACCTGGGCTTGAAGCCTGTATCGTCCTATTGGGATCACCAGATAGAAGTGGGACAATTAGCACATGGTACATCTTTCACAAGTTAGTCTTAAAGTATTCGCAGCCAGGCGGTGGTGGCACAAGCCTTTAATCCCAGCACTCAGGAGGCAGAGCCAGGCAGATCTCCGTGAGTTCCAGGCCAGCCTGGGCTACCGAGTGAGTCCCAAGAAAGGCGCAAAGCTACACAGAGAAACCCTGTCTCGAAGAAGAAGAAAAAAACAGTATTCACATTGCTACTTGCCCTATTCTAATCACAGTATAATTGATTAACATCATGCCAAACCTTGTTTTAAACATTATACAGGCTGGGTCTGGCAGCAGCACACCCCTGTAATCACCACACTCGGGAGGCAGAGGCAGTTTGAGGTCACCCAGGGCTGTATAGAAAGACCCTGTCTCAAATGCAAAAAATCTGTGAATACTGCCACATTAACACAAGTGAGTAAGGCATTAACACACTAAGCGAAGCATTTATGCATAGGCCACTCTAAAGAAAAGTATGAATTTAAAAGGTCTGTCGATTCACCATGCTCACTCCTAACAAACGCCAAACTTCACATAATTGTGTTTTTTTTTTTACATAAGAGAAAAAAATGATTGATTAACTTTAAAACAAAATCCTATCTTAACAGAACGTCTATTTTTTAACAGAGTTGCTAGGATTTTCATAATTGGTATCAGATGGACATCACACAAATCATGACTGTAACTTCCAAGAGTTCTGGGCCAACAGAGCAAAGTTAAAGCCAAACTTTGGCAAAATAAAATAGACATGTATTTTAGCACTTTTAGAGGCCAAGGAATTTTCACAGTGATTTTTTTCAATATAGGTTCTGTCTATGCTGCTCAGACTAGCCCTGACCCATCCACCAGTACACAGGATTGTAGACATATGCCACCACCCAACACAAAACTACAATTTAACAGAAAAAATATTAATGTAAAGTCCAATGTATAGAACTAGCTGTAATAATGAGATAACCTTATTATTAAATAAAAAGGTTCATAAACGATGTGATAACTCAATATAATTTTAAAAGTTTGCACTCATAAATATTACAGGGTTTTGTTTGTTTGAGACTAAAGTCTCTTATAGCCTAGGTTAGTCATTCTCTCAAGGTCCTGCCTCTACAACCCAAGTGCTGGGATTACAGGCATATACTACCACACACAACTTAAAGTTTATAGTTATGGTTACTATAGTTAAGTCAGTTGAAAATTGTATCTTGAGTTCAACTGTTCTCTCTGAATTTGGTCAAGTTATTCTGTGAAAGTTACACTTGAAATGGCTCAGTGCTAAATATCAACTAGAAAGTTATTAAATATAGATTTTATTATGCTAGTTATATGTGACTGGTCACATATGAAAAGATAAGCAGTTATATGCAAAGATAAGACAAAGACCAAGTGCAACTTAGAAGTTCAGAAGAAGTGGGAAGGCACAGGGTGACTCCAGCATCCTTGTAGACCAGTAGATTCCTGTCCAGACGGTACCCAAGTCACATTGTGAACATCAGTCTATGGGAGGATAGTAACAGCTTTTTCATTTTTTTCCTTTTTTCATTTGGAAACAAGGTCTTGCTATGTAGCTCTGGCTGGCCTAGAACCTGCTATGCTGATCGGGCTGGCTTCAAACTTAAGAGTGATTCTATAGAATATTGAGTACAGGCATGTACCACCATGCCCAGCTTTAACAGCTCTCTAGAAGGGTAGAACTAGAAGAGACAAGAGTTAAGTCATATAGATTTAATGGGTGGGAGGGGTGTGACTCATAATAAAGGTGTGGTAGTATTAGGCAAACAAAATGAGTTGAAAAAAAAACCTTAGGACACGGGGTTTTCCAAAATATACTGTGCCTATCCCATTCTTTTCATCTGAACCAAAGCATCTTTGGGGAAATCAGTATGAGTAGATACCTGACCTGGCCAATTTTTAAAAAATATATACTTACAGGTTGTGTGTGTAGGAATATTTGTCTATGATTGCATATATGCCACAGGGCACACTTGTAGATATCAGAAGACAACTTGGACCCACCAGCTCTCTCCTTCCACCCAGAGATCACTGATGCAAATGCCTTTACCTGCTGAGCCATTCCACTGGCCCCTAGATTCCTTTTTGTTGTTTGCAGATAGGGTCTTACTATAATATAGCACAAGCTGGCTCAAAACTATGATCCTCCTGCCTCAAGCTCCTGAGTGATGAGACTGTAGCAGTAAGGTAAACTGTATCCTCCCAATCAACTTTTCCCTACTTACCTTCTTATGTCTATACATAAGGGACACTCATATGATTAGAATAAAATGAATCATGACATGCACAATAATCAAAGGCTTAGACAATCAATCAAAACAGAACCCTTAGAAACCAGCTCCTCTTCCTAGAACCCAAAAGAAAGCCCTAAACATGAGCTACTGTTCTGGGATCACTCCAGCTCAAGTGATCCACCGCTCCCTTGCAGAATTTCATGTACTATCTCCTTAAGCAAAACTTCTTGCTTTGCCATCTCTGTGTGTTTTCAAGTCTTTGGATAAGACACCAAGAATCTGGACACACCTGGTCCAGACATGACTACCAGCAACACCACTATACCCAGGCAGATACCACTTTTCAAAATAAAGTCACAAGACCTTCCCATACCAAGTGTTTACATAAAATTATAGATAAAATAGCATTTGTCATCTAGTTACCACAAAAGTGTATATATAATCTTGGCACCCTATAAATGCTATGATCCTCATTTTACATGTAGGTACTTGGTTGCAAAGGTAGACAGATTCCTTAAGGTAAACAGGTCTGACTTCAGAACCTATATGCATAACCATTACAATACACACTACCTCTTCTTGTTTGATTGTTTTTCGAGACAGGGTTTCTCTGTGTAACTTTGCACCTTTCCTTGAACTCGCTTTGTAGACCAAACTGGCCTCAAACTCACAGAAATCACCGCCTGGCAATACACACTACTTCTTAAGTCCTGAATAACCTCAGCTAAAGATGAATACTTACTATTTTAATTTTCATTTTTAACTCTTTGACATGAATATGTGTACTTTCCACCCATTTCCCTGACCCATGAATACGATTATATGATTAGTACTTCAGTGTGTCCTGCACCCATGCCTTTACCTTATTCTACAGTATGGCACAGTGTACTGGGAAACTGTGCATATTACTAATTAAAGCTATCTCTAGGTCTTCAATGCTTTTGTACAATGGTCTTAAAAATGGGCTTTTTTATAAATTTCTATCTTGGGAAACTTACATAATACCTACTACAAAATAAATATATTGACTCATTTGAACAAATTCTAGAGCAATTTTCACTTAAAAAAAACATTTGGAGCCAGGCATTGGTGGCACACACCTTTAATCCCAGCACTTGGGAGGCAGAGGCAGGCAGATCTCTGTGAGTTCGAGGCCAGCCTGGTCTACAGAGCGAGTTACAGAACAACAAAGGATACATGGGGAGACCCTGTCTTGAAGAAACAAAAACCAACCAAACAAAAAGCATTTGGAGACTATCATAGTGCAGGCTTGAAATCACAACATGTGGGAAACTGAGGCCAGAGGATAGTATACCCTGCCTTAGCTACGCATCACATCTTTGTCTCAAACCCGAACAAAACTGGGCAAGGCAGCAGACTCCTACAATCTCAGTGCTCAGGAGGAGGAAGCAGGGAGAACAGAAGTTCAAGGCCATCCTTCTACATATATCAAATTTGAGACCATCCTGGGACACAAGATACCATGTCAAAAGAAATGTAGCTATTAAAGAAGCAGCTACCATGAAGTTCCTGCAGCCACAGGAATTTCCCAACTTTTTTTCTTTATAATTAAATCATCAGTTGTATCCAATTATATTATGTCAGTTTTATCTTCAAGTTAACTATTTTTTTAAAACCCCGAAGCTGGTATCATATTGCTGATTTATGATTCATCAGAACTTCTGAGGCTTATTATTTTGTGACATTTGGCTTGTGTTGAAAATTGACTCGGGTGTCAAGAAGTGTCATTACTGTCACAACCACGTGTCCTCATTCTTAGAGTACTGTTCCCATTTTATAGATGAGGAAATTTCCCAACAGTTGATTGATTTGCACATTGAATAACTGGCGAGGCTAGTGGGCTGAAAGGTTTGGCAGTCATTCTTCCTACCATGTTACCTCGCTTTTAAAGTAAACCTACAGCTTTAGGCATTTTTAAAGGATAATTTTAAAGACCTTAAGACAAACTTAGTGCCTGGATAAATACTAAAGAAAATGGACTTCAAAGTTTACCAGGGACAATTCTGAAACACTTTACCAGGAGTTTACTTTGTTGGTAATTGAACTATCATACATTTTAGTTTTGATTTGGACTTCATGAGTGCATACATTATAAACTGATTTAGAGGAACACCTGAGATGTTGATGACAATTCCTGTGATTTACAGAAACCCTTTCCTCCCCGACTTGCTTTCGGTCATGGTGTTTCATCACAGCAGTAATAACCCTAAGACAAACTACAAGAACTATAAATTTCCATTTAATTTTGGACCAGTATCTCTTGCCTTATTCTAAAATCAGATGAGAGCAGTACTAAATTTTTCCAGAAGACCAATCTAGAGATAGGGTTTTTTCTTGGTCAATTGGATGTTCAGCACCTTTTTCAACTCTGATTTGATTAAACTAGACTAAGAGACTTTGCAACATCTGGCACATTAACACCTGAAGAAGAGAAACTGACTCCTAACCTTCACTCTTGGGCTTCAGACATATTCTAAAACAGGTTTTCCCAAGCGATACCACTTATTCTTGGTAGTGAGTGCATCCTAAATGTCTCAGTTATGACAATTTATGCCAGGTTTTTGTAGACTGTCATCTATTATGCTAAACAAATCAGTAGCGTAACAGCAAACACAGACTTGGGAGAGAGGGAATCAGGAAGGTCAAATAGCAAGTTTGAGGTCCTGGGCTACATGAGATTCATCTCAAAAACAAACAAGGTCTATAAGGATGATTCAGTGGTTAGGAGCATTTACTGCTCTTGTTGGAATAAAATTCCCAACACCCACATCAGGCAACTCACAACTGTCTATAACTCCAGCTCCAAGGGACCTAGTATCTCAAGTCTTCACAGGCATCTGCAGTCAGGTACACAAAAACCCACACAGGGACACACATAATTAAAAGTAAACAAAAACAGAACTGCTGATAGAATCAGAGACCTGATATAATTTTGCTCCTGAAACAATCTATTGACAAAGAATTCTACCTTCTGAATCCTGGCCCACTTAGCAAACAATGCCTCTCTGCTCATAACATCACACAATGAGGTGCAGTTCCTCACCTAATACTCTGAACGGAAGAATTTGCTGTTTCTTCCTGCATGGTGCTGGTTATGGTTGCTTCTCCTTCTGGAATCGCTTGTACTGGCTGTACCACATGAATAGTCCGGAAGAGCTGGGTAGGATAGGGAGCCTGTGAGGACTGCACTGTCCTCACAACTTCTGATGGCTGTCCAGCTTCCATAGGATCTTTGGGTTTTGAAGCTTTAGAATTCCCTGGTTTCAGAACTGTAGTGGCCCCTCCTTTTATTCCCGGACTTGAAGATACTCTTGATCGGTTTGCTTGATTTCGACTTGATGTGGTTGTTGGAGTTAAGGAGAAATCCGAAGACTCTATGCTGGAACTTGGATCCTCATCATCTATGTATATGAGATCTTTTGGCATTTCTTTAAACTGATACACCAAGCGCTGACCTTCCACTTTTGCAAGAATACCTCTTTGGTAATAGTACCTAGTCAAAGCAGACAATTTCATCAATCTTATTGAGTCAAATATAAATTAAAATCATAGTCAACAAAATCATTTTTCCTAATCATATAATTTTAGGTCTAAAGTTTAAAAATAAAGAAATCTGTTGTTACTGTGGTTTATTATTTTGTTGTTTTGTTTTGTTTTTGAGACAGGGTCTCTTTACATAGCCCTGACTATCCTGTAACTCACTATGTAGACCAGGCTGAACTCACAGAGATCTGTCTGCCTCTACCTCTCGAGTGCTGAGATGAAAGGTGTGCCTCACCACACCAGGCAGAAAGTGAGGAAATCTGTAAAGGAAGGACATTTATACAAAGTATGTACAAACTCATACAAAGATTAAATCCTTATGAGGGACTGAAAAGATTACTTAGTAAAGTGCCTGCTTGCATAAAATTCTGAACTCCATCCTCAGCACCCATGCAAAGGCTGTGCCCAGTGGCGCGTAGTCCCAGTGCTGAGGAGGCAGAGAGACAGCCTAGCTAGCCTGGCCAGCCTAGCTCAATTGATGAGCTCGAGGTTCAACAAGAGACCTGGTACCATAATATAACATGGAGAGTAATCAAAGAAGACACCCAACCTCTGACCTCCACCACAAGCACCCATTTACACAAACATACAAGCACATATACACACATGCAAGTCCTTAACAGCCAGCTCTAAGATGAATTCTGAATAGGGAACTGAATGACTGGAGCTTTGCTTCTCCTCCTTCCTGTTCCATGCCGCTAGTTTTCTGGGGTAATCAACTTTACTACACACTTCAAGACCTTGCCTCCCCTTCCCAACCTTACTAGAAGCATCCATACAATTTAAATTTAACTCCATTGTTCAAATTTGGTGATTCAAATGTCAGTGGTTTTCATACAATCCAGAACCTAAGTGATTCTTGTAAACACACACCTATGTCTTTGTGTATAATGTGCTTTCCGTAAGCGCCTCTCTCCCTCTCTGCCCTCGAATGTTGGTCATTAAAACCTTTCCTTGGGGCCAGAGAGATGGCTCGGCCGTTAAGAGCACTCATTGTTCTTGAAGAAGACCCAGCACCCACATAATGTCTATTTCAAGGGATCCAGTGCCGCCTTCTGACTCTGCTTAGAAGAATGAGAACGGGAAGGGGAAACGGGAAGAGAAGAGGAAGAGGAGCAGGAGGAGGAGGAAGAGAAGCAGCAGCAGCGAAACTTTAATCTAATAAAAGATAAAGTAGCTGTGAGCAAGGGGTGGTGGTGCACACCTTTGATCAGCATTCTCAAGGCAGAGACAGGTGCGTCTCTGTGAGTTCAAGGCCAGCATGGTTTACATAGTGAAACCCTGTCTCAGAAAAAGAAAAAGAATAGAAGAAGGAAGTTCTAAGTAAAGATGACAAACCATGTCCTCTAATCATCTCTAATTCAAGTCTTTCTCAAACAACATGTGGAATTATTAATGATAACAGTCATAGAAAAACAAAACAAAAATGTACTTAAATTTCTTTTATCTAATATCAATATTGAAGTGTTCATTCTACTATAGTAACAGATATCTGAGATTAACATTTTATAAATTTTCAGATCTCTTTATAAGTAAAACACAGGTTGGGTATCTTATTTTCTGAAATGCTTGGGACCAACAGTGTTTCGAAGTTTTAGAGTTGGTTTTGAATTATTTTTAAATATTTGCATGGATCTTACCAGTTGAACATCCAAACTTGGAAATGCCCTCAAATCCAAATTGCTTAATCCTCTTACTATTGCTCACAAGTTTCAGAATCTGGATTCCTGACTTTCAGACTAGACTCTGCTGTTCCGCATGATTATTTGTAAGAGCAGCATTTTCCCCAGTTGAAGTAAGATTTAACTTTAAATGTCTGCTGGTTTCTGTAAGTACCGTGGTTCCTTCCATAAATATAATTCATGGGCTGGGGACCGGAGCTCAGTAGTGGAGCGCTTGTCTAGAATATACAGAGCACTGGGTTCATTCCCAGCACTACAAAACAAACAACAGAAACACAATCACAGTCCTTAATTTTTACAAAGTGCCCTGTTTTTCAGTACCTAGGAATACACGTTCAGCATAACACAACCCTCACATACCTGAGTGCTCGTCCCATGGTCTCATAGTTCATATCAGGTTTGTTTTTGTGCTTGCCCCACAATCTAGACACTGCTTTAGAATCGACCAGCTTAAAAATGCCTTTTTCTCGTTGTGTCCATTTGATGTATTTAGGACAGGTAGCTTTGTCCTGAAGCAGAGCCAGTAAAAACTCCCAAAGGTAAATTGTGTTTCCTGAAACAAAATCAGTTTACTTTAAAGGAACACATTTTCCTTTAAAAGCACAAACCAACCAACCAAAGGACTAGAAGTCTTACAAGGTCTGTCTTTACCCTTAAAGAAATATCTTATCATTCAATGAGCTGATGCAATCCCTTAGTATTGGTGAATACAGCCATAGGACCTAGTAGAGATCTTACTAAGTTCAAACATATGTGATGTATGAATGGCAATCGTGTCAGTTAGATTCATGATGACCTAGGGGAAACACTGAGATCATTTCTGTCTGCTCTTTAAAAACAATCACATAGTGAAAACATCAAAAGTATTTTAAAATCTTAAAAAAGCGTTCAATAGTCCTCTTTATATCAAAACCAGCAGATCAACCATTGATAGCATTCTTCAAATTGAGCAAGAGTTGCAAAAACACTAGATGTCCAACACACCACGATAAGGATCTACGAATTGAAACTCCAGACTAGCTGAGTTGCTGCAAAACTTTGCTGAATGCATTAATGGATTACTCGATAGACAAATGAAAAAAAAAAACTGAAATGAATTTCATAGGCAATTTTGTTACCAGTCTCTTTACAGAAATTGATGACTGTAACTTATAAGCACTGGGCAACAGTATGTTCCACTTGGCTCTAACAAAAACATGATGAACTAACTGGGTTTGGGGTTATGGTGGTATGACATCTGTAATCCCAGTACTTAGGAGGTGGGAAAAGATCAGCAGTTCAAGATCACCCTCAGCTACTAGGGAGTTCAACAGCAGCCTGGACCACAAGGTTTTATACACCCAAGGTAATCATTTGATACATGTGACACACACACACACACACACACACACACACACACACACACACCTAAAACCAAGAAAAGTAACAAGGAGCAGGAAAGGAGCACAGGGAAGAGGGAGAGAGGAGAGGGCCCTGGACCTGTAGATAGAGAAATCTTAGTACTCACCCTTCCCATCTTTACTTTTCTTTCTCACTGATATGTTTGGTGTAGTGGCCGGGGAATCTGGTCGTGGTGGTTTTGTTTTTCTTCCTGAAATCAGAATAACTCTGTATAAATATTTGCCATCAAGACTGAATGAAAATGGGCAGTTAAACTATCTGGTTTACCAAAAATTTCAAGTTCCAAACTTTTATACATGGGTCAAACAAACTGGCACCTCAAAATGCTATCTAAAAGAAAAATAACTTCAGTAAAAATTGAACTTAAAAAATTGAATTAAGTAGGTTAAATCACAAATAATGACTTATATATGAAAGTATACTTCAGGACCAGAGACACAGTTCAACAACAGAGTCCTCATCTAACGTGTACAAGCCCCCAAATTTGATCCCCAGCACACCAGGGATAAGGGGTGGGGAAGGGAAAGAAACCAGAAATCACTCTGGCTCACCTGTAAAAAGAAAATGAGATCCAATTTCAAATGCTTTGTTTTTCTCTGAGATTACCACACTAATGCTTTCTCTTACATTTTTAAAGAATATTCTTAACACCAACAATATTGGAGCTCAAAAAATTAGCCATACAGCTGTGTGTGGTAGCACACACTTTAATTCCAGCACTCGGAAGGTAGAGTCCAAGGCAGGTGGCTCTCTGTGAATTCTAGGCCAGTGATTGGGCATGCCTCTTTTGTGGGGGAGTGGTTGGAGCAGGGAGTTCTTTCTGTAAGACAGGACTTTGCTTTTGAAAAAACTCAGGGCAGGAACTTAAGCAGGAATGGTAGAGAAATACTGTTTACTGGCTTCGGTTCATGCTTACTTAGCTTTCTTAAACAGCCAGGACCACCTTTCATAGGGATAGTATTGCCCATAGTTGGTTGTCTTGCCTCCAACAACAATTAGCAATCAAGACCTACAGATATGCCCAAAGACAAATCTGATCTAGGAAATTCTTGAATCCAGGCTTTCCCCTCAGATGACTTCAGGCTATGTCAAGCAGACAGTTAAAACTAACTAAACCACTCAATCTGTGAAAAGTTAAAGATTCTCCTTTAACATAGTCTACCATTTTTGTCTTCAGTTGCCTGCAGAGTTCCAACTTTCTGCTGTGTTTTCCCACTGGCACCCTCTAATGGAATCTTTGGTAGACTGGAGGTTTTCAAACTATGCCCTAGGGCAGCAGTTCTCAACCTGTGGGTCCAGACCCTTTCACAGGGGTTGCATATCATATATCCTGCATATCAGATATTTATATTATGATTCATAACAGTAGCAAAATTATAGTTCTGAAGTAGCAATGAAAATAATTTTATGGTTTGAGATCACCATGAGAAAGTGCATTAAAGGGTCACAACATTAGGAAGGTTGAGAACCACTGCCCTAGGGCACGAGCAGTGGTGATACACGCCTGTGATCCTTGCACTTGGAAGGAGGATCTGGGTCATTCTTGGCTACATGGGAGTTCAAGGCCAGTCCAGGATACTTGAGAGCATTCCTCAAAACAGAGGGCTGGAGAAATGGCAGCTGTTCAGAGCACTGGCTGCTTATAGAGGACTGGAGTTCTCTTCCCCGCACCCACATGATAGCTCACAACCAGCTCTGGGTCCTGTGGGCATCAGCGTTCACGTTTGTGCGCATGACACACACATACACGCACACGCACAAACACACACGCGTGCGCACACACTCACACACGCACATACACACGCACACTCACACCCACACACATATTTGAACATAAATAAATGCAACAAAAGAAAGAGTTGGAAATCTCCTTTGGGTGAGAAAGATCAACTATTAAGTACCTAAGATTTTTAATGACTAATATGAAAAAATACCTCAATTTGTTTTGTATTCTCATTTTTTCTTACCTATCTTAACTGGTATAGAAACACCCTCTAATAAAAAGTATATTTTGGGTCAGGCAGTGGTGGCACATGCCTTTAATCCCAGCACTCCGGAGGCAGAGCCAGGTGGATCTCTGTGAGTTCGAGGCCAGCCTGGGCTACAGAGCGAGATCCAGGACAGGCACCAAAACTACACACACAAACCCTGTCTCAAAAAACCAAAAAGAAAAAAGTGTATTTGGATTCTCTATCAATACTGACTGGTGACCTAAGCAAGGCAGACACTCACCTTTCTTTCTTTTAGGTTGTTCTGGGGATGAGGCTCCTGGGGAGTCTGCATTTATCTCCTGTACTTGCTGATTTTCCATCACTTCAGGAATCCCATCTAATGTGACGGACACATGGGTGATTGGAGCAACAATGTCATCTTCAGAGGAACTAAAGATATTATTATCTACTGGAAATGAAATCGACTTTAATCAGGTGTGTATTATAAACCAAATCATTTCTTGTTTCTATAAACTCTCTGCCTTTTATTTCCTTTGCCCTAAATCAAGTAGCCTAAGCTGGGATTCCTATACCAGTCTATATCTTCTTACCTCCCCTTCCCATGTCTACCTTCTGAAACTCAATTTCTATCTCACCACATTAGACCTCTATACAAATGTTTTATTCTCTAAAAACAAGAAGGAAAAATCATAGCAAAAGGTATCTCCCTATAATTTACTGAGGAAAAACAAAACAAACACAAACTCCACAGCATGTCTCTCAAAGTTTCCACAATCTAAACCAAACCTACCTTTTCCAACCTCATTCCCCACTCACCATGAAGCTCAACACAAAAGCATCTTTCTCTTGAAAATAAAAATACTGTACAAGTTGGTGCTGGTGGCTGAATCTATCCCTTCTAACTTGAATGCCCATCTCTGAATGAAGTGTAACTGTCATTTAGTTAAAACAGTCTCTCCGTAAAGCTAGAGTACCCACTGCCTCCAGAGCACTAAGCTATCACTTCCTTGTTTTTGGCTTTTATAGTTACTTACACACATGAAGGAATTCAAAATTAAACTGTTGAGATTGAAGAAAGGAATAACAGCCATTCTTTTTATATCATACCATTGCCTAACATACTGCTGTGCACATCACAAATATTCAATAAATACCTTAAAGTAACTTAGTAACTATACTTTTAAGTTTTGGTTCCCCCTTGTCAGAAAGGGTCAAAGGAGAAATACATTTTTAAAAGGTTAATAACCTGGCAATGAATTTTATGCAATAAATGGGTAGGAAAAATTTCAATAGGTTTTTTGCCTATATAATACAGAAATATATAATACAGAAATGACTATATTGTACTAGTCTGGGTTCAAAACCAATGAGAGGCTGAAAAGATGGCTCAGCAGTTAAAAGCACTTGGTGCTCTTTTAGAAGACCAAGGTTCAGTTATGAGCACCTACATCATGACTCACAACCCTCCATAGCTCCAATTCCAAGAGATTCAACATCCTCTTCTGGTCTCTGTTGGCACTACACACATGCAGTGCACATACATACTTGCAGGCAAAACACTGATGCACATAAAGTTAAAAAAAACAAAACAAAAACAACAACAAGTCCAAGCCCTTCCCCCTGCCTCAAGGCTGCACGAGGTGTCCCAGCATAGGTAGTGGGCTTCAAAAAGCCCCATCATGCACCAGGGATGGATTCTGATTCTTGCCTCCACTGGATGTGCCTCCGCATGGGAGGGCTTGCCTTCTTGGGGAGGGGAGTGGAGGGTGGGTTGAGGGGGGAAGGTTTGGGGGGACAGGAAGAGGGGGATCTTTGATTAGTGTGTAAAATGAATGAAAAACTTTGTTTTTTATTAAGAAAATTGCAAGTGTGATCAGGGTGCATTGTATGAAATTCCCAAATAATTAATACAAATATGTTGGGAGAAAAAAGACAAGATTTTGCATAATCTACTTCATAAAGGTCAAATTACTTTTTATTCTAAAAATTATTCATCAAATTTTAAATCAGTTAAACAGAATGTTTTAACAAAGGTACCACATAGCAATGTGCTTGGGACCTACAAAAGAAAAAAAGCCTCTTCTGTTCTCTTGACATTTACTATCTAATGGAGATGGCAAGAATAGCTTTGCAATGACACAGATACAAGCAACTGTTAGCACTCACTCATTCGTTTTTCATCCAGTACAGGGCCAGGAGAATCCATGTTGAGGAGTGCCTCCGCAGCCTCAATGGTCTCAATGGTTTCATCTCCATTATGACAAGAAGCCTCAACTACAATAAAGCAAAAATAGTATTAGCTCCAACATATGTGCTACTCTGAAATTCACAGTCACAGTGTTCATCTCCTCAATCGGGATATACCACTTGATAATGAGTTTGTATGCATATAAACTATAAGATACAGAACATATGCCATAATACTGAATCTGTGGATGGGTTTGTATGTCTCACCCTATGCTGGCTAGGTTTTTCTTTTGTTTTATTTTGTTTTGTCAACTTGACAAAAGCTCAAGTCATCTGGGAAGAGGACACTCAATTGAAAAAAATGATCCCATCAGATTGGCCTGCAGGGGTTGGGGATGTAGCTCAGTGGTAGAGCGCTTGCCTAGCAAGCGCAAGGCCCTGGGTTCGGTCCTCAGCTCAAAAAAAGAACAGATTGGCCTGCAGACAAGTCTGTAGGGTATTTTTTCTTGATTAAGGATTGATGCAGGGGTGCCCAGCCCACGGTGAGTTGTACCTCCCTTGAGTAGGTGGGTTGTCCTAGGCAGTATAAGGAAGCAGGCAGAGGTGAGGGGTCTGAAGAGATGGCTTTAGTGGTTAAAGGCATTTGTTGCTCTTGAGAAGGACTGGGATTTAGTTCTCAACAATCTGCATGGTGGGTTATAGCCACCTTTAACTCAAACTCCAGGGGAATCCAACACCCTCTTCTGGCCTCTTCAGGCACCTGAAAGCATATGGTGCGCACTCTTACATTATATGGAGACAAAATATGCATGTACATAAAATAAAGAATAAAGCTTTAAGGGAAAAAAATGGTAGGCTGAGAAAGCCACAGAGAGCAAGCCAGTAAGCAGCTTTCCTTCATGGCCTCTTGTTCAATTCCTGCCTCCAGGTTCTGCCTTGAGTTCCTGCCCTGACTTCCTGAATGATGGACTGTGATGTGTAAGTGTAAGCCAAATAAATCCTTTCCTCCCCAAGCTGTTTGGGAGCATGGTGTTTATCACAGCAATAAAGAAGCAAATGAAGACATGCACTGTAGCTCATGCTGGCCTCACACTTGCAAAAATACTCCTGCCTCACCCTCCCAAGTGCTGGGAATACAGGTGCCACACCAGCCAATTGCCTTCTTATTTTGTTTTTTGAGGGGACTTTAAAAATTATTATCATTGGGCGGTGGTGGCACACGCCACCACCTTTAATCCCAGCACTTAGGAGGCAGAGGCAGGCCGATCTTTATGGGTTCAAGGCCAGCCTGGTCTACAGAGAAAGATCCAGGAAAGGTACAAAGCTACACAGAGAAACTCTGGGGAAAAAAGGGGGGGAGGGGGGATTTATCTCAGTGGTAGAGTGCTTGCCTAGCAAGCACAAGGCCCTGGGTTCGGTCCTCAGCTCCAGAAAAAAAAAATTATCATCTTATATGTGCATGTATATGTGTGATATGTGTATGGCCTATGCCACAAAGTGTGTGTGGAGGTCAGAGGACAAGTTTATGGAGTTCTTTCTTTCCTTCCATTTTTCCCTGGGTTCTGGGGATTGAACACAGGTCATTACACTTTCACAATAAGAGCCATCTCACCAGCCCTTCTTTGTCTTTTAGTGGCTGTGTCTACATTATATAGTTCTGGCTGGCCCAAAATGCATGATGTAAGACCAGGCTAACCTCAGACTTTCAGTGACCCTCCTGTGTCTCCCTGTTGAGCTGTGAGATCACAGGCATTCACCACCATAAAGTGATTAATCTTCATCATACTAGAAATTTTAAACAAAACCAGTTATGAGACATAATATAATAAAGCCTTCTGTGTTCATTCACACCATCAAACACAATCAAACAGTAGATAATCTTTCACCCATGCCCACCCCTTACTTCCTACAAAGGATCATTGCCAAGGAATTCAAGACTCCATTTTTGTTCATTTGTTTAGGTGTTGCTTTGTTATTTTTCTAATTTTTTACAGTTATATGTTTGTGTGTAGGTACACTCATACTACAGCATGCGTATGAAGGTCAGAGGACAAGCTGAAGGAGCTGGTTCTTTCTGAATGCCATGATCATTGGGCATTGGCAGCAAGTGCCTTTACTCAATGAGCCTCTTTCACAAGTGTTTTGTTTGTTTGTTTGTTTGTTTGTTTTTGTTTTTGTTTTTTAATGCAGGACCTTATTATAGCCCATCCTGGCCTCAAACACGCTATGTAGCTGAGGCTGGCCTAGAATAGCTGATCTTTCCATCTCTGCTTTCTAAGTCTTAGACTCCAAATCTGGGTCTGCAACCAGATTTCTAAATTAAAAATTAACATTAACTAATTACATAATAATATTTGCATCTCTCAAAATTCCTTTCAGTTGGTGCTGGAACACAGCAGTAGAGCACTTGCTGCTCCATACTCAAGACCCTGGATTCCTGCACCAGGAACAACCATAACCACAACCAAAACAAGCAACAGAAGACACCAAGAAGATATGTAGACTGTCTTTAAGGAGACCAGTTAAAATGAGGTCATCACAGTGGAATAGGAAATCTGCATGTGTACAGTAATCAGGGAGACTATATGAAGGTAGGGGACAAGACAGTCATCAGTAAGCAGGGGAGAAAGAAACCAAGCCAGCCAGCACCTTGACCTACAAGGAAATGTTTCTGTCAGCTAGTGGAGTGGCGCTGTGTGACACTAGCCCTGGCAAACAAGGCGGTGTTGTTCCATCCCTTGCCATTCTCTGCCCCACCCCCAGCTTCTCAAAGGCTTAGTACTGCCTTCCCCACTCTGGAACAAAGGGAACTAGACCTTCTTCCCTTTCGCATCACACTGCTTAGATGAGCACCAAGAATCTAAGGACTTGAGTGGTAAAAGAAAGGGAGGAGGAAGGAACAAGCTCCAGAGAATCTAGCCTTTAAGATGTGGCTTGCTTTCCAGTGCCAGCCCAAGACTTTCCTACCTCCTAGGAAGGAATCCGTCTATATCTTGTCGTTTGCTGTCTTCAAGCCTAAATGCAAAGGAATGATACACTCAACTAAAACAATTCCTTGTCTAAAGATCCTTGGCTTGCTTTCCTAGTTTCAATTTTCTCTTTGGAGATCAATGTTCTTTATCAATGACTAAACCCAGGAATAAGCATTCTTTCAGAACACATTGGTTCCCAATTAACACTGAGCAGAACTCAACTCTAAAGCTTGAAGTTAGATAAAAAATACACTGCAAAACCCGTCAGGTCAAGCCAAGTCACACAACAGACACGTGACAGAGATAGTCACTGCAGAAATCGTTTATCAATCACAGCCAGCAGTAAAAAGAAACTAGATTCTGACCAATCCAACTCCCTTAGTGATAAAGGAGAAGTAAGCTTAGAGTCACCAAAATGCATTCATTGATTTGTTCTAACAAAGAAGATAATAGTGAATCTAGAAGCTGGAGATACAGTTCAGTGATAAAGCACGTGCCTAACATACTCAAGGTAACCCTAACCACAGAGAACACTGAGAAAACAAAGACCATAAGAATTAGATGTTGCTTCAACACAAATGCAATCTTAGGCACAGTATTTAACCTCTCTAAATTCTGCTTTTTTGTATTAATAATAGAATTAAATGATACACATTTTTTACAAACTCAAAACAATGGGTTAGGTTGATAATGCTATTTTTGTGGTATTCTCACAAAATGTGCATTTCCATGTAGAAATGCCATATGGCTGAAATTGAGGGAAAATCTACAGAATACTTAATTAGTGTACCTCTAAAGTATCGAGGTTATGAGACAAGGAAAGACAGAGCAATGGGTCCAGACTGTTAAGTCTCATGACAAAACGGCACATAAGAATGGAAGCAGGTATTCTAGAAAGAAAGCAATGTGTGCAACTGGTAAGATCTAAGTAGGACTTGGGCTTCGTTGGTAATGTTGTAACCAATGATCATTTCATCTTCTTGACAAGTGTATACTGCTTAGCTAAGATGATGGAAGAAGAATCGAGATAAGGCACATAAGGGAACTGTTTGTGTTGTAGTTTTACATCTTATTACATTAATTTCCTCTATGTGGGGTGGAGGGAGGGAGAACACAGGCACCACAGCATGTGTGACAGTCACAGGATAACTTGCAGAAGTCATTCTGTCCTTCTGCCTCATCGTCCCAGACACTGAATTCAGACCCTAGCTTGGCAGCAAGTAAGTCTAAAATAGATTCATGCCTCACTAAAAAGCCACTTAAAATTGAAAAGTTCTAATTATCCAAGCTTATCACACAGTAAGCACTCAGCGGCTGACAATCTGTCACTTTTCCGTTTACTCTGACAGGGAACTGTTAACTATTCACTCCCAAATCCAGCTACTGCTCTTACCCCAGGGACAGCTAGCCTCTATCGCGGGAGTCCTCAAGACTATTCTTGGTCTTGTCTTTCCAAGTATACAAATAACAGACACCCAAGCTCCTTGCTAGTATTTCCTTGCATGAATCTTTGGCCAAATAGAAGATGCTACATAGAACCCACATCTTTGGGGCAGGGGAGGGCGGGGGGGGGGGGGGGGTGGAGTCTCGACAAAAATTTAAGCCAAGTTTAAAACCCTAAGGGTTCTATGTCACAAAGTTACCATCTTTTTAATTATCTTTCATCATCTTTTCAGCATGTTGGGTAAAATGATATTCTCATTCCACACTAAATTTGGTTCTTTTCTTCTTTCTGAGACAGGGTATCATGAAGCTCAGGCTGGTAGTGAGCCCTTGATTCTCCTACCTCTACCTTCCCAAGTGCCATCATGTATCAGACACACTGTATATATTTGTTTACTAAACAAGTAACTTGGTCACACCTATCAGACATTTATATCTTTTACTTATTAACATAACTAAGCAAACTCTGTACATTTACAGTTGCTAATTTGCTCTTAAACCCTCTCTACACATTAGTCACTTGTCTTTTTTATTTGGTTATAATTTGGGGGGAATCAAAACTGTTTCCAATATCTGCTGAAAAGGTCAATGTTCTTTCTTCTCCTTTCTACACATAGAAAAACTTTTGCTACTAAAAAAAAAAAAAAAATCAAGCATAACTTAAAGTTTTTCGTTTTTCCTATATTAAACATTTTATTCACTGAGGGTCTACTTTGCTACTTTAAAATTTTTTATGTGTATGAGTGCTTTGCCTGTATGCATGCATTTATGTATACCATCTGCATGGTACCCTTAGGGGGTCAAAAGAGGGTACCGGATCTCCTGAATCTAGAATTACAGATGTTGTAAGCCGCCATGTTGGAGCTGGGAATTGAAGCCAGGTCCTCTGGAAGAGCGTCCAATGGTCCTAACCGCTAAGCCGTTCGTCCAGACCCCCTTTTGTGTGTTTTTTAGCTAAGAATCTTTCTTTTTTTCTCCCCCACCAAATATCCATGTGTTGATTTCTTAAATAGACAAGCACATGCATCTACACATACTCAGTTCTAATAATTCAATTATTCTTTCACTGATACCACTTTGCTTTCAATATCCTAACTTCAAAGTTTTAGTATTTGCTAGCATAAGTTACTATGTAAGAAGTTTTTATTGAACATATATTATGTGTCAGGTATTGTGGCCAAAGCCAAAACAGAGCTGAGAACAAGGCAGTCACAATGCCACTAAAAAACTTCAACTCGCCAGGCGGTGGTGGCGCATGCCTGTAATCCCAGCACTCGGGGAGGCAGAGGCAGGTGGATCTCTGTGAGTTCGAGGCCAGCCTGGTCTACAGAGCTAGTCCAGGACAGACTCCAAAGCTACAGAGAAACCCTGTCTTGAAAAACAAAAAAACAAACAAAAAACCTTCAACTCTACCTATTATATCTATTTCCAAAACAATTTCTTTTAAGAATCAAGATGCAAATCCTTGCTTCCAACTAATTTCCTCAAATATCCTTAATACTTCTGACCAAAATATATGAAAATAAAACTTACAAAGTTAGGGCTGAAGAGATGGCTCATTGCTTAAGAGCTGCTCTTGCTGAGAACCAAAGTTCAACTCCCAGCACCCACATGGCAGCTTACAGATCATGGCTCATAATCGGTTAATTCCAGTTCCAAGGGATCTGAACACCCTCTTCTGGTTTCCATAAGCACCAGGCATGCTTATAGTGTACATATATACATAGAGGCAAAACAGTCATACAAATAAAATAAAAATAAATCTAAAAATCATACGAAGCCCACCTCCCAAAAAATATTGGTAAAATGCAGGGAAGTGATGATACACACCCTTAACCCCAGCACTTAGGAGGCAGAGGCAGGCAGATTTCTGAGGTCAAGATCAGCCTGGTCTACACAGCACGTTTCAGGACAACTAGGGCTATACAGAGAAACCCTGCTTAAAAAAACAAATAAACACAAACAACAAAACTGGGATGAAGCTAAAAGCACATACATTTTCTAAAACTGATAAAAGCATTAGTACACCTCGCTCTTCCATAATCTGTTCTTCCAGTTTTCAGCGTTACGCTAGTCCTGACCCTGAGCAGAAATCCTCTGTAAATGCCAGGGCTTCATCACACATTAGCTCCTGGCTTACTACCTGGTTCCCTGTGAGACTAGCAAGAAAAGAACGCTCCTATCTCCTTCCCTACAAATAGCTTCCACTAGGTTCTCACGAACGCAGCAGTAGGCATATACAAGCAGTCAGTGAAGACCCGATTCTAAGTAAGTCTTTCTCATCTCTACTTCAATGTATTTAGGGGAAAAGGGAGGTCAAGGAAGCCCTATCAACCAGGTGAGGTGGCTGAATGTGCCACTTTCTTCATCCAGGCTTTAGTTTCTGCAAGTAATAAAGTGATCCTGGGACCTCCATTTGGTTTGGGGTCAAGCACATCTCTCCATGGTAACAATGTACTCAACAGCCTCATTTCCTTACCTGCACATACTATGCACACACACCCTTCTTCAAACAATACACCTAGCAACCCCAGAATCCCTTGGCCCCGACTCTACATCAGGCTACACATCTTTTAACAGTAACAGAAGTTCCTCTACTCTGTAACTATCAAGTACAGACTATTTCCAGTCAAGTGTGTTTCCAATGTATAGATATAACAAACAGAAGGCCTATTCATCCTGAACTGGTTTTGGGTGCATGTGGAGTAAGGCAAAATTGTGCCTTCCAGTAACCTTAGGAGAACTCACTCTATTATCTTCTGACTATGCATAGTTGACATGCATATAATTAAAACCAGATGCATCATGGGATGAAGAATGCATAACAGAAAAACAACCTAATCTATCAATTAAAAATAAAAAACACCCAAACAACACTTAATAGCCAGCCCCTCATTCCTTTAAAACCCATTAAAAAAAAAAAAAAGACTCTAAATTTTATCCTGGGGCCCTTGGATAATTCACTATCACTCTTGATAGGATATCTCTCTATAATTTCTATTTTTGCTCTGCTATAGACAAACTTTCCTACTTCTTTTGCAAATCTGTGTGAGCCCTTATTTTCAAATCTTTGGATAAAAGACTAAGAACCTGAAAACACCTGGTCCAGACTCTGGCCACCTGTAACAGTAACACACACACCGGTAAGGGTGATGTCATCATCATCGTCGTCTATGATTTCTTCTTCAGCAACATCCAATGAACTTTCAGTAATCATGTCCTCAGGCTCTTCCACACAGGCTAGACCAGCATAACTATTGAGAATATCAGCGCCAGGAACATGTTCCACAATGACAGCAGGAAATATAGCAGGATCGCCAAGCTGCAAGTGATGGGAGCAGAGGTAAAGAGAACAGTTCTGCTTTTGTTGGACACAATTCAAAAACATTCTACTCACTTTTTCAAAAACACTGGACACGCATTTGTAATTTATTTGTTCTCATTTTCTTAGGTGGATACTATACCCAGGGCCTAATGCAGGCGAGGCAAGAACTCAAACACGGATCCACATACAACCCTATTTTATGGTTCACAGCAATTTAGTCCCTATATCATCTTATTGGTTTGCATGGGGGAATGGTAGCTCGAGTGTATGCACATGTGTGTATGTGTGTTTGTCTTAGCTTTTGGAGACAGAATCTCCCTTGGCAGCTGATCTTAAACTTACTCTTCTAAACTCTAAGATTACAAGTATATGCCACCATACATACCTGGCTCTAATACTTATACTTTAACAATCTTTTTAGTTTATAAGGACTATGAACCTTTAACAATTAATCTTGTCTCAGTTTCTTAAGAGAAGGGTCTTGAGTACCCCAGGCTGACCTGCTAAGCTGGCTAGTTAGCAGAAGACAATCTTAACCTCTTGCTGTTCCTGCTAAATGCTAAAACTGTAAGTATGATGACGCACTATGCCTGCTTCATCATCTTTTTTTGTTTGTTTGTTTGTTTTTGGTTTTTCGAGACAGGGTTTCTCTGTGTAGCTTTGGAGTCTATCCTGGAACTCAGTCTGTAGCCTAGGCTGGCCTCCAACTCACAGAGATCCATCTGCCTCTGCCTCCGCTTCTGGAGTGCTGAGATTAAAGGCGTGCGCCACCACCGCCCGGCTGCTGCTTCATCTTAATGGCCAGGTTTTCATCAGTAATTATAAAAGTACATTTTAATATGGCATTAGATTAAAAAACAATAAAATAGGCTTTAAAATTATGCCTAAGCATGAACCAGGAAGTGGAATGCAATGAAATGTGTAATTAAATAAACTCTTACTAAAGTTTCTTCCACAGAAGAACATCTCAGTTCAGCAACTATTACACTGTTACTTGGCAGGAAGCCTTGATTTGCACAACCTTTGACTCACATGAAAACAATTAACTCACATTTTCTATCACTGTCCTCTTTAAGGATGACTGTATTAAAGTTACGAATTTTTCCTACTAATGTCTGTTTATAAAACTACAGAATTTTAGGGCAGGTGTGGTGGCACATACCTTTATGCACATACTCGAGAGCAGAGGTTGTTGGATTTCCATGTGCTTGAGGCCAACCTGATCTACATACTGAGTTCTAGACCAGCCAAAGCTACAGAGTAAGACCCTGTCTCAAAAATAACACCAAAACCAAAGAAGATTACGGCACTTCAGAAGTGAAAATTTTAACTTCATCTAGCGACTTTATTTTACCACTGAGAACACTGCATGAGAGGTTTTTAATGCTGTGCCAAAAATCAATCAAGCTACTCCTTTCTGCTTTGCTTTGTTTCGTCAGGTTACAAAGCCCACGGTAGTCTGGAACTCACTGTGTAGCTCAGTGTCACCTTGAACTCACGGCACTCTTCTGCCTCAGGTTCCCAAGTACAGGGGTAACGAGTATAAGCCACCATGTCTTATAAGCGGCCTTTAAATTTCTTACTTCGAAATAATTTCTAACTTAGAAAAATTGCAAAACTACTTACTTCAAAGGACTTTCGTACAACCTTAACCCATATTCCTTCAATTCTAACACATGAGTGTTTCTATTATTGTTATCTTTTGTGGGTGCTGGGAATTGAACCCAGGTCCTCTGGAAGAACAGCTAGTGCTCCTAACTGCTGAGCCATCTCTCCAGTCCTCAGACTGCCTTTTCAATGCAAAATACTGAAGTCTTATTTCCTAAATGCAATACCTTCTATAAAAACAGACAAAATATCAAAAGCAGGAAAAGAACATCAATATTGTACTATTAACTAATCTACAAATCTAACTGAAATTTCCCTAATCATCTCACTAATGGTCATTCATAGTGGGGAAGGGTAAAATAGAAGAGTTCAGAGTTCATTGTAGAATCACAAGCTTCATGTAGTAATTATTATTTCATTGTTCTGTTTTGTTGAAATGGAATCTTACTACGTAGCCCAGATTTGCCTCAAACTCAAGGTCATCCTCCTGCCTTAGCCTCCTGAGTTTCAGTACATATAACCACACCTATCTAAATGTAGGACTTTTGAAAGAGAATGGGTCATCCGTTATAAAGAATAGCCCAAAATTTGTGTTTGCTCATTTCCTGTGACTAGATCCAGTTTGCATTTTTGACAAGAATTCAAAGAGGTAGTGTTGTATACCTTAAAATATATCATGTCAAGGGGCCCCTAAGTACTCATGTGTCCAGTGCTGGAGATACGAACTTTGGCTGCTTAGTTAAATGATATGTATCAAGTTTCTCCACTGTAAAGTTAATTTTCCTCCTTAATATGATAATTACCTTGTGAGAACATTCTGCTTTAAGTGGGAACAGATTCCTGTTTACAGACAATGACATCAGGGACTCTGACATTTTCCTCAGTTGAGTCTACTCCACTGGAATTACTTACGGCTTTGTTGTATACTAAACAGTGTTGATCTTTTAAAACAAGTGTGTTTATACCATTGCAGAGTAAGGTCAGATATTACTTATATCAAAAAAATTTAAGTACTGAACGCTAATATATCCTGGGTGTTAAACAGAGAGTATCTTTACCTTCAAGAATGTTAAACAAGGAAATTCCTAAGTGCTGATCTTAAAGCACATTTGGTTTTATTTCAGAATGTTTCTTCCTGTTTCAGAAAAGTTTTACAGAAGTAACTGTAAAAGTAGATTTGAAACTGAAACTAGGGGATCAAGAATTTACATTGTGGGGCTGGAGAGATGGTTCAGTGGTTAAAAGCACAAGACCGCTCTTCCAGAGGTCCTGAGTTCAATTCCCAGCAACCACATGGTGGCTCACAACCATCTGTAATGAGATCTGGTGCCCTCTTCTGGCCTGTAGGGGCACATGCAGGCAGAATATTGTGTACACAAATAAATAAATAAATCTTTAAAAAAAAATTTACATTGTGAAACACATAAACAATATACATAAGCAGTAAAAACATTCAATTTCCAAAGCAAAATATAAACATTTGGCTTTAAGGCCACGTGTCTAAGTCAGAGGATAATGCAGGAGTTGGTTCGCTCCTTCCAAGTAAGCCCCAGGGTTCAAACCCAGCTCAGCAGGCATGGTAGCAAGTGACTTCATTGTCTGAGCTACTTCAAGGACCCTCACTTTCTTTCTCTTGAGAGGTAATCAGTTTGCATGTAACACAACCTAGTATGAACATTCACCTGCTAAAACACTTTACCTTCTCTTCTGTCTCAGGAGCTCCACTTAAATCTACTTCTAAAGAGGCTGAACCCAATGTTCAATAAATTTTCACATAATTTCACTGTATTTTGTATGACTCAATGTACATGGGAAGAACAGAGATCATCACCCCAGCCACTGACAGATAAATTAAGAGCATATTCAAGGTCAGCCACTAAATCCAAGACAGAGGCACGTCAAATGCAGCTCACAGGTGTAGGACTCACACAAATAAAGCCAGAATATTCCTCCCTATGCAAACCTGGATCTGGCAATTTGGACAGAAACTGGCAAGAATAAAAATATTACAAGAAACACCTGAACAACTCTACCTGAACTTTACAGCTCCTACATTTGGGTGTCTGCGAGTGTTGTATGCACAGGCTAGAGGTCTAGGTTGGGTGTCTTCCTCTTTTCTTGTACTTCTTTGTGTGTGTGGGGGGGGGGGAGACAGGGTTTCTCTGTATAATAGCCCCCCTGGCTGTCCTTAAGCTTGCTTTGTAGACCAGGCTGGCCTCAAACTCACTAAGATCCACCTGCATCTGCTTCCCAAGTGCTGCGATTAAAATCCTGCGCCACCATGGCCCAGCTTGTACCTATTTTTTTTAATACAGGGCCTCTCACTTAACCAGGAGCTCACAGATCCAGCAAGAGTAGCTAACAGAGAGCTCAGGGGCTCCTCCTATCTGTCCCCCAGTGCTGGGACTATGTGCATGCATCATTACACATGGCTCGTCACATGACTGCTGGGGACCTGAACTCGTCCTCATGTTTTTGCTAAATGAGCCATCTCTCCAACCCTCCTGTATTTTAAATACCTAGATATTGTTATTACTCTCTTTCTTGTTCTAACCTATAACCTACAGAACTATGGCTTGCCTAGAGAAGACAACTATTCTTTCCACTTCATTCACAGATCAAGAAGTCCTTGTCAAATATCACTATTTTCTACCACAGTGCCCTCCCTAGAGAAATCACTGTTACCAGTGTTCTTTGTTCCCTGGCAGAAATCATCCATGTATACATCACATAGTTTGCTTTACTCATTTATTTTTTTATAATTTAACAATGTATTAAGAACACTTCAATACCAGGCATGATTTCCCTCTTGTTGAGAGAGTCTTAAGTTCAATAAAAGAGCCGTTGGTTATCACCAAGGCACATGTACCACTACTTCACCCTTAGGGTCATCACGCCATGCCGGTGGTGGTTGTGCCTATAGGTGCTGGTTGCTTCCCTCTTTTGGTACTTTCTGGTACCATGAAAGCTAGTCCTCAGGGAGCAGGAATTCAGGTGAGTTCTTGCTCAGGAGCCTATAATCTAAAGTGCATGTCTTCAGCAATACCTTCCTTCTCCGGAGGGCAACCAACGTTAATAGCAGCAGTAAGCAATGTTTGGGGGATCTCTTGAGCAGCCCTTAACTCAAAGAGTGCTGCTCACACCTGGTGTTTGGGTTTTTGTTAAACAGTCTTTGGCTCTTGGAGGGAGAACAGTCAGCCTAGATGAAAACAATGCATTTCAACTATATATGTATTATTTATATAAAGACATGCATGTATGATCATTTTTAAGTAGACAGATAATGGTATGATTCCTTGTAACTTTTCCACACATCCTTACTGTTACTTTACCCTCCTGTCTCCTTCTAGATTTATCTCCCTCCCTGCTTCCTAGTTAGAGCCCCTTCCCCAATCAGATCACGTGTATCCTGCTATTCCCCTCTCTACTGTGCCCCTCTAACCCATCAAGGATCTCTTTTTTACTATACATATGCAGAGGGAATGGAGAGAGAACGGGGACAGGGAGCCAAGAGAACAAGAGGCCTCAACCCTCCACAAAGATCTACAGGCAACTAAGGAATACTGACAGTGAAGAAATAGTCTCCCCAAGGGAAGGACCCCCTCCCCCCTAATTGATTATCCAATACCCAATGGTCAGCCCTGAAAACATGCATACAAGTAACATCATGCAGACTGAGCAGGTTGTAATTAGGAATGTGTGTGTGTATACATATATGTGTAACATACACGCATATGACAACAATTAATTAAAAAAGAGGCCATGAATTTTAAAACTAGCAAGGAGGGCTAAATATGGGAGGGTTTGGAGGGAAGAAAGGGAAGGGAGAATGATATAATTATATAATAATCTTGTGTTGTTGTTTTGTTTTGTTTTATTTTGTTTTTGAGACAGGATTCTCTGTGTAGTCCTGGCTGTCCTGGAATTCCCTCTGTAGACCAGACCTAGAACCCAGAGATCTGTCTGCCTCTGCCTCCTGAGTGCTGGGATTAAAGTATGTGCCACTACCATTCAGCTAATAGAACTCATGCTTAGGGAAGAGGTCACAGGTATTTTACAAAAGATAGGTACTTTGCAAAGGAGTTTGAAGTAGTCATGGCCTAAGTTTTGTAGTAGTAATTGTTACAAGAAAACTTTTTCCCAAAGTTGTATGTGTTTAAACATGTAAAACAAACTGCGCAGGGTCCGACTCTAGAAGCTTGAACCAGCACCAGCTAACTAGACTCCCTTCTTGCCTCAAGAGGGTCGTCACTCCGTGGCCATGGCATCTGCAGGGACCTCCCCACCATCAGGAGGCTACGGCAGGAGGATCCCAAATTTGAGGTGTGCTTGGGTTACACAGTTCCAGGTCAACTTGGGCTACAAAAAGAGCATGGTCTCAAGGAGGAGAGGAGAGAGAGAACAAAATAAAGCAGAAGAGGAAGAGATGGGAGGGGAAATGGAGGAGAGGAGGGACAGAGAACCAAAAAAGGAAACACTGAAGTCAGCCATAAAGCTCAGTGGTAGAGTGGACAGGCCCCAGCTTCAATGCTCAGCAATGTCAGGGTGGAAAACAATGCAGACATAAAGAAAGGAAAGGAAGTATTTCCTTTGACCCAAAAGTTTAGTTAAATATGAAGAATACCTTAAATCTCAGCACTTGGGAAACAGGCAGGTGAGCCTCTGAGATCTGAGAGTTCAAGGCCAGCCTGGTTTTCATAGTGAACTCCAAGCTCGTCGGGACTGTATCCCAAAGAAACCAAAGAAGTGGAGAGGCAAAGGAAAGAGGCGCTGGTTCTGTGATTTGGAGGACAGCACCAAGTAGGAGAAACTTAGCAAGAAAGTAGGACTCACGAGACCTCGCGCAGGCTCCAGCACCGACGTGAGTGCTCACAAAGGAATGCAGAGGTGGGAGAGGGGTACGTACGTACCACCAGTCTAACCAACCGAAGGTTCAATTTTTGAATGTCCATGGGGAGATGGCTTGGGGGGTGACACACTTGTTTTGCAAGCATGAAGGCGGAAGCTCGGGTGTGGGGGCCACCTCCCATCCCAGTGCTGGGAAGGTAAAGACAACAGGCCCCGTGGGCAGGCTGGCTAGCTGGAACAGGCAAGGTCTGGGTTCAAATGTCAGACCCTGCTTAAGCAGAAGAAAGTGAAGAGTGATGCGGAAGATACTCAATGTCAACCTTTAGTACACACGCACACACCCAGACATATACATGTGAACACACACGTATACCACACACACATGAAAAATAAATTATAATGAACATTTTTAAACTTGTCATTATTCTCAAAATAGTCTAACAACTGTTTCCATAAATTTTACAGTTGAGTAGGTAAATCTAGGAATGTGTTTAAGGATATGGGAGGGTGTGTATAGGTTTTAAGTAAATACACTATTTCAAATGGGGTACTTAAGGTTATGCTACCCAGAAGTCCTGGTTTGTCCCCCCCATCAGATATGAGAGGCAACTATACTTCACCATGTGACACAGTTGGCAAGTAACCAAACCCTAGCTTGAACTGACTCCAGGGTCTGTGTTGTTTATCTGCATCCCACTCAGTCAGTTACAAAATGTGGCTTTATTAAACTGAATGCCTATCTCCTTGGCTCTGTTTAGAAACACGATGGAAGCCGGGCGGCAGGCAGCAGCGCATGCCTTTAATCCCAGCACTCGGGAGGCAGGGCCAGCAGATCTCTGTGAGTTTGAGGCCAACCTGGTCTCCAGAGTGAGTTCCAGGACAGGCTCCAAAACTACCCAGAGAGACCCTGTCTCGAAAAACCAAAAAAAGAAAGAAAAAAGAAACACCATGGTTTAACAGGTATTTAAGAGTGGTGGTGCGTCTTTAACATTCTCTTCCCTAGGGTTCTGTCGGTCTGCTACACATTGTTACTTTCTCTCGGGACCAATCCCTGACTTATACACCGTCTCCTCTTGCTAAGGTAACTTGAGTGTCTCATTAAAATCATGAACATAATAATACCTAACAACAACCTATAAACATTGTCTTTATACCCACAGATAAGTGTAATCTTCACCCCTCATCGAGAGACAGAGCTCACTGCAGAAAACCACAACCAATCAAACCGTGGAGCTGTGGCGCTCAGTCCCAGTGGATGCATCTACAAACACTCCTGCTCAGGGAACACAGTGGAAGAAGGGGTAGGAAGGCAGTTTGCTGAGGTGTTTCATCTCCTCATAATGTTATAGCTACACCGGTGCATGAAGCCTCGCCACATGACTGCCCGAACGTAAGCTGAACAAGGACAACACCAAAAGACACACCAAAGTGGATGGGGAAGAGCCCATGAGGCCTCAACCCTACAAAAACAACTACAGACCACTGAAGCAATCTAGGAGTGGGAGAGGTGTCTTCCCCAAATGGTGTCTAGTGCCAAAGGGTCAGTCCTGAAAACACACCCAAGGAACATGATATAGACTTAGCAGGTTATATTTAGAAATATATATATATATAAACTTAAGGCCATGAATTTGAAGGAGAGCCAGGATGGGTATATGGGAGGATTTGGAGGCAGGAAAAGAAAGGGAGAAACACTGAAATTACATTTATAATCTCAAATATAAAATCTGAAATCATGAGCCTACGTCAAAGTAAACACTTCCTACTTCTTCAGGGTGCTATCAATTCACATAAAATAAACAGCTCATGTGTTCACAAGAATACAAGGGGCTAGAGAGACCTCTCAGTGCTTAAGAGAACTGGCTATTCTTCCAGAGGACCTGAGTTTGATTCCCAGCACCCACATGGCAGTTTACAACCACCTGTAACTCCAATCCCAGGGATCCAATGCCTTCTTTGGCCTCCATGGTAGGCACACATGTACGATACTGACAGACACACAGGCAACACACACAGGGAAAATAAAATATAAATAAACTGAAACGTAGACGCGAGAAGCCTGAAACTACAGAACACATCTCCGGTGACTTCAAGGTGGTGGCCTCTGTTACCATAAACGGAAGGAAAACACACACTCTAGTAACTCCAGCTGCAAATCTGGACTCAAACTGCCTTTTATCCGGATTGACTAGCAACTGACTAAAGTATGAGTCATCAAGAATCCAAACCTTCAAAACCACACATTGTAAAATTCCTCACAGCGCGGTGAGCCCTGTACCCTACAGAAGCAGAGACAGGGAATGCCGAAAGTTGAAGGGCAGGATCCACATAGTAAGTTTCAGGCTGGCCAGGGCCATGAAGGGAAGATAGTATGAACAAACTAAATTTCACACGTTGAATTATCTAAGATTTAGATTTTTAGAGTAAGTAAAAAACTTCTCTGACTTGAATCCATCTGTTTGGACTGCCACAATAAGTACCCAAAACTAAGTGCCTTCACCAACAGAAATGTATTCTCCCAGTGCTGAGGACTATGTCAGAAGTGAAGGTGTTGGTATATGGCTGGTTCCTTCTGTAGACCTACTCAGTTCCCCTTGACTTCTATTGGCTGTCCTCATGCTCACCTGATGTTCTTCCCATGTGTCTGAATCTGAGCTTCCCCTTCTGTAAGGGCTCACACCCTATAGCAGGGCCTCACTCCATTCATCCTAACTAATCACATCTGCAATAACTCTATTTCCAAATAAGGTCACATTCTGCAGTAATATGGGTTAGAACTTCAATAGATGAAGAAGGGATAAGTTAGACAAATTCCACCCCTAATAGGACTCAATTCAAATTAGCTTTAAGTCTACTGTTTGAACAGTGGTTCCCTCTATCAGGCTACCAAAAGCTTATGAAAATGAAATAATGGCATATGTAAATTTACTGCTAGTTTTAAATAACAGATTTTATTCTTTATATTTGAACTCCTGTCTTTTTTGTTGTTGTTGTTCTACATTGTTTAAATCTAACTCCTTTCCAAGACTGATTTTAGAGAAGAGCTTCAAAAAGTCGGAGCAGTGAGCACAGCGGCATGCTCCTGCAGTCCCAGATACCAGGGAGACTGAGGAGGAGGATTACTTGACCACAGCAGTTTGATTGAAGCCAACCTATGCAACACCAACTCAAAAAATAAATTAAAATTTAAAAGGTATTTATAAAATCATGAGACTACTAACAGCCAAAGAAAATCTGTGGTTTCTTTTATAAAATTTCTACTTTTTTGTTGTGTCAGGATCAAACCCGGGACTTTGATCATGTAGGCAAGTGTTAAACCTCAGCCACACCTCTAGTCCTGTTTCCTTAAAGAAATAAAGTGACAGTGTCTCTTGGGCCCTGTTCTAGCACTGTAAAGAGACACTGTGACCAAGTCAACTCTTATAAAAGACAGCATTTAATTGAGGGCTTGCTCACAATTGTGGAGGTTTAGCCCATTTTCATCATGGTGGGAACATGGCAGAACTCACGGCCCTGGAGCAGTAGCTGAGAGCTGCAGCCTGATCCACAGGCCAAGAGAGAGGAAGTAGGGGGTGGGTTTCTGAAACCTCAAAGGCCACCCCAGGGCCACACTTCCTCCATCAAGGCCACACCTACTCTAACAAGGCCACAACTTCTAATCCTTCTAATCCTTTTCAAGCCACTCTCTGATAAATCAAGGACATCCTTATCTCTATGACAAGTCTTAGACTAGCCTGTGCTACATGAGCTCCTTTCTCAAAGAAAAAAAAATTTTTAATACTCTCCAAACATGTCTAAAAGATTTCCTCATTTAAACAATTAATCATCTTTTCTACCCTCTTGAAACCAGTCATATCCTTGGAAATCTGAGGATAAAACTCAGAGCATTACACAAGCTTAGTGGATACTATAGCATGGATCCATATTCCAGTTCTAGGTGTGATTTGAGAAAGAGAACTTCACTAAATTCTAGCATTACTTAACCTTGTCTCTACATTGGGAAACATTTTAAAACAGCAAATGAGTACCAGATAATTCAGAGTATCTGGGGATATGGCCAGGGCCTATAAATAAACTTCCCCAAGTGGGTCCAATTTGCACTCAGGGTCTAGAAACCCTGATAGGAAGAAATACTCAAAACTGCATTGCCTAAATTGGGTCAACTCTTCTCATTCACGCAAATCTCTGATACTAGGGAATATAAACAGATACGTTACAAGGTCTTTTGCCACTTGGCATTTGTAAATGATTTTCACTTTGTTTGTGGAACAGAACTAAAGCAAACCACAAACCCTGGGGATTGGAGAAGAAAGATTTCCTGGAATCAAAACTATCAAATCAGTTTTTGGAGCATCTGTTTCCAGACACCAGTTTCACTATAGTGAGGAAAACTGAGTTTCATAGATTTTCTAACTTTACTGAAAGTCTTAAAAGCTGGGGGGCGGGGGGGGGGGGGGGGTAAGAGCTTATCATGCACAGGTAAATCCTAGAGCATATGCTGAAAGCAAAATTTCAGGCAACATTTTAGCAGCAATAATAAAAATCAAACCAAGGACAGTTCCTCCAGTTTCACCTCTGTCCCTGTAGTTCCCCTTGGTTGTGGATCATTACCTGTGTCATGATTCCATCAAGTGAAGGGAGAGGGGAAGGACCAGCGGGAACAGCACCACACATGCTTCTGCTAACAGGTTTCTTGATTTCCCTCAGCACAGCAGGCCCTGCAGGCCCAGAGGGCGACTTAAAATCTCTGGCTACTACCTTCAGTGCTGTCAAGTTTTCAACAGGCTCTCCGATGTTAAAAAAATACAGGAGCACTCAGACAACTTTTGCCAAGTTTCCCTAGCAGCAGCTCTCAGTCTGTTCCACAGTGATTGTGAAACAGCCTGCCACAGCCCTCTAGAAAACAGCTCACAGCCGAAGAGCAAAACGTTTTCCTCAGACTAAAAAGCAGGGTAAAAATCCTTTTGAAATTTCCTCAATGCAGATACTCTTTTAAACAACAAGTCCAAGATAAGCATACTTTCAAGTAGTTAGTATATGTTTATACCAAGACAGACAGACATACACTACACACACCCCAACCAAGCTGGTGCCTCATTCTTCCCATCATCTTGAAAACCTCCTTGACTCTAAGACTTCTCCAGCAAACATACACACTAAACATAGTACACTTAATAAATCTTGGTTTGGGGATTTAGCTCAGTGGTAGAGCACTTGCCTAGCAAGCACAAGGCCTGGGTTGGATCTTCAGCTCAAAAAAGAAAGAAAGAAAATAAATCTTTAAGACAAATTCCTGTGCCCTGGTTTCCAATCAGACTAGGGGCCTACCCCAAAATTTCAACCTTGAAGACAACACTCTGAAGACCTCTGATTTAATCATGAAATGACTTCCTTCACCTCCAATTATGAAAAAACCAGGGGTTGGGGATTTAGCTCAGTGGTAGAGCGCTTGCCTAGCAAGTGCAAGGCCCTGGGTTCGGTCCTCAGCTCTGGGAAAAAAAGAAAAAAAAACAAAAAAACCAAACACTCGGCATTTCCTGCTATCACAATGAGCTCTGACAGTATTTTGCCATGCACCAATTGTACTACATATATGTATGTGACAAGTTGGTACAGAAGTAAAAACTCCACAACTCTGGGTATCTGAACACATTCAGACAAAAAACAATTTTTCAGAGTATGTTCAAATTATCCAGGTTCTCTAAATTTTTTTTCTGGGTCTATTTAAAAAGAAAAAAAGTAAGATTATCATTAAAAATTATTATAGCATTTAAATAACATGGAACTAAATAAGTTTTTATACTGCAAGACATATAATAAGTAATCAAGAAAAACACACGGATGTTTTATTTTATTTTATTTTACCTAAACAGATCTCACCTTTGGTTTTTGTTTTCCTCTTGTTGCTTTTTGGGAATTAGGGACTCAACTTCTTATATGCTAGGCAAGCATTCTACCACTGACCCTCATACTTGTACCTCCCCAATTCTGGGGTTATAGGCATACACTGGTGAAATAAACAATCCCCAGAACAGGCTTAGGGCCAGGGAGATGGCTCAGTGGGTTACAGGCCCTGCCACCAAGTCTGACAACCTGTGTTTGACCCTCAGGACCCATATAGTGAAAAGAGAGAGCCAACTCCTATACAACGTTGTCTGACCTCCATATTGGCATCACAGTGCATACACACTGGATGGATGGATGGTTGGATGGATGGGGGGACAGACAGATGGATGAACCACGTATTTAGAAGCACAGCAAACCAAGTTCATTTTACACCTGCCAGCTCTTGTATTTGCCATTTATTTATTTCATTTTATTATATTTTCCTTTTTTATTATTTCCTTTATAATTACATCATTTTCCTCTTCCTCCTTCCAAACCCTTCCATATACTCTTGCTCTCTGAAAACATATGTATAAGTAATGGTATACAGACTAGGCAGGATGTATTTGAGAATATATATCTCTTCACAGCAATAGACCACTGACTAAGACAGCACCCATATGTGTATGCAACAACCAAGTAATGAAAAACAGAGGCCATGAATTTGAAAGAGAGGAAAGTTTTTCTTTTTTCAGTCAGAATAAATTGTAATTTGGCCATGCACCCCCAAAAGTAAGGCTCAATAAAGGTCACCTTAAGGTTTTTGTTGTTGTTGTTAATTGCTGTTGCTGTTTATGTATGATACATGGTTAACATAGATGAGCATGTTTCAAGGCTAGGGTTATATCCTTAGTTTTAATTCCCAATATAGAAGAGGGAGAGAAAGGGTGAGGGATCCAACCACAAGAAAACGTATGTTATGATTCCATTTGTATAAAATGCCCATAATTTCCAAATATACAAGGTTAGAGAGCAAAGTAATGGTTTCCAAGGCTTAAGTAGGATAGAAATAGTACACTACCCTTTGAAGTGGAGATTATCTTATCACATATCAAACCTATAAAGTGGTAATGAAAACAATCTAAGAACTACATAGTGAGACCCTGTCTCAGAAAAAACAAAGCACAAACAAAGTAATAAATAACAGAACTGGGTGGGGGTTAAGCCACCAATATCCTTCCCAAAGACATAAAAAAAAAAAAAAAAACCCTAAGATAAATTAGGTACATCCAGCATAGTAAGTGTACAAGCATTATTGTGCAGTATACCTCTAAGTCTCCTTATCCCCAACAAGAACACGGTGTTATAATGTCAGATGTACTTGTGGTCAAGAGTGTAAGAGCCGGTGCAGTAGCGCGTGATGGTGACTGGCTTAGGGCTCTAGCCTCTGTGCCACATCAAACCTCACCACACCACGCCTGGGACCTATCACAGGACCTGTTATCTGAAGAAGCCATAGTCACACACTATTTTTCAAACTTTAGTACTTACACAAACATCCTGTCTTAAAACAATTCAAAAACACTTTCTCCTCTGAAATACTGTCTTCTACTGTCTCTAGAGTAAGTTCCTATCAATATTAATATGCTTTTAGTTGTGACCTTTTTTTCCCTCAGTTGACTCTCATCTTGATTTTAAGGCTACTAAGTCCAAATTCTCACCTTTTGTAGGTATATTTATAAATTTGGTATTGTGTCACTTTAGTATACAATACAAACAGCTAAGAAACTGCAATGTCCTGTCAAAACTGAGAATCAATTTTATTATTTGTAGTAACTATGTTTCTAGAATAAAAACAGACATTAAAACTGGTCTACTTAAAGTTCTAGGACCAGGCTTACTCCAGCCTATAAATCAACCTTATGGGGCACACTAAAAACCCACTGCCTCTTAAAAGATTCTTAGCAAGCTAACTCTGCTCAGCACATTAATTCCCACACCACCTCTTACATCCTTGCCCTTTGGGTGTCTCCATGTAGCTTTGGTGCCTGTCATGGTCTCTATAGATCAGGCTGCTCTTGAACTCACAGAGATCTGCCTGCCTCTGCCTCCAGAGTGCTAGGATTAAAGGTGTGCGCCACCACCGCCACCCGGCTCATCCTTGACTATTTTAAATTAAGTGAATTACCAAATTCTAAGAGATTCTGTTCAGGCCTTTACACACTGTGGGCGGATCAGAGGACCAAAGTTAAATTTAAATCCTTTACCTCAGTATCTCTTGAGATCTTAATTCATGTAAAGGCAATAGTTGACACAGCATATATTCCACATTTATGTATGTATGCGTTACACACACACACACACACACACACACACACACACACACACTTTCATGAACGGTAACTTCAAAGTCTTGGTTCAATTCCCCACCAGATGACAAATCCAGGTCTGGAAGAATTAGGAAACTTCCTCAGGGTCATATTCTTTGGACTGAGAAATGTGATCGTGAGATGGCCACATTGTTTAATCTACTTGAAAAAAATAACCCCTAATTAAAAGATTAATTACTGACATTGGTATGTTCTCTACAACTTTTTTAGTAATTTGAAATATTACTTGGGGTAGTTACTATTTGGTCTCACTTTAGAAAAACAAGATGAACCACAAATATTATTTCCTTGTTACCACATCAAAACTAAGGGTAGCATTTACATACAGTGAATTAACTGGGACTTAAAATATGAAATGACATTACTGCCAAATATTTAACTTCTCAATTTTTTTCAGTAAGTTTTCCTACTATCAAAGTAAATAATATTCTGATACTAATAAAAACTCCTAAGAAATGTACTAAACCCCATTTTTTTTCTGGCTCACCTGCTGTTCATCCTCCATGACGTTACTTGCAAATTCAAATACTACGTCGTTCTGTTGGACAACGGCAGCCATAGTAAAGCATTCCCCCTAGATCCACATGAGAGTCCCAAACAGGTCCAAGTCTGGAGCAGTGGGGCACAGGACGGTTTGGCAAAGCTCCCCGGGCAAGTCTGCACAGTTCCTGCAGACCCAGGCCTCTTCAGAGTAAGGAGTGCTCCAGGTTTTCGTGGTTCCTTGACATTCTAGCAAACCGGCACTTTTTCTGAAATAATTCTCTTGGTCTTCTTGGGCCTGAAAAACAAAAGCTTATGTTAGTGGTGAAAACCTCCTGGCTAAAATGTAACAAGTGCCACAGCACGGTGTCTCCAAGTGTCATTGTTGCTCCAAAGTGAAATCAGCATGGCTAGTAAACACAGGGCTTTGTTTTTAAAGACGCGCTGGCTTTGAAGACTTCATTCCCGAGATAAAATCTCCCCTCCTTACTTTTTCTTTCTTCCCCAAGCTATACTTGAGTTAGAGTACTGAGTGTGTGTGTGTGGGGGGGGGGGGGGGTTCCCAGTAATAATGAGGAAATTTTAAATCCCAGCAGAGGATATATAAACAGTTAAATTCTTTCCACTAACCCAGCAAATCACCTACATGCACATTAACCACCACTGTCTGAATAATTTCATTTGTCCTTAACAGCAACGTGCAAGCACCATGCGCCCGACCATATATATATATATGAAGACAGTTAAAGGTTGTAAACGCTGTTTTACGAGCTTTTTCAAGTGAGCAGAAATTAAAGCCTACTTTTCTGTCCCTGGAGTGAAAAGGCTGGGCGTTACCGTACTGACCCTGTCTTCAGGGGCTTCTTTTTGAATGCACTGAAAAGTAGCCTTATCTCTAACACAAGCAACAGGAAGGAAACTGCCCTTGACCACGTCACGTCGAGTTAGAACATGCAAAGGGCTGCACTTTACAACAGCAGAAACACAGAAATGCAACTTCGGAGCAAAAACAACCTCACAGAGTTCTGAAAACACCTGCTAAACACATTTGCATATCAGTGTTTTTAAAAAGCAAAGCTACCACTAATAAAATTAAAATAGGTGTTAATCACAATCGTATTAAATATTACATGCTCATGGCCATACATGTGACATGAAAAGTTGAGGCTTTAAATAGTCATATTCTTTAAATCTAGTGATGTGAAACAGCTTTTATAATATTAATATAAATATTTCAAAATGATGACAGCCTGAAGTAAAGGATGGTGACTAATCCTAGCAATTTAATCGTAAAGAAACAAGTTTGGGAATAAAGAGACATGGTGAGTCAGTTTCCTGGAAAACTAATTAGCAGGAACTAGCCAGGTCAGGTACACTATTTCCTAATTTCTGTCAAACCAACTTCCTGTATATTCCATGTTTTAGAGATCAATATAGATCAATGTGATTGTCATGATTGGAAATCAAAATAAAATAAGGATTAGGAATTCAAATCAGATTTTTACCCACTAAACTCAGTTCCAAGCCAATGGTATCCAATTCTGACCTACCCCAACCATTTCAACAGAGATTTAACGATAACATTAAGAAAGTACTTTTTAACATAGCCTGGTCGGTTTTTTTTTTTTTTTTTTTTTTTTGAGCCTAGAGGGAAAAAAAAAATGTTTTCATGTTGAAATCGAGTACAGGTGTATCAACATAGATACATACTTGGCCTTGTACAAACATTACTTATTGTTGCCCTTCAATTATTACAGACCCCAATTCCTCTGCCTTATATGTCCCCTGTACAAGATAGCTTTGTGTTTGCCTCCTTCTTTAACTTCCATTATTCCATTCCTGGAACCCATTATTCCATTCCTGGAATGTTCCCTCCCACCCCTGAATCTTATCTCCCCATTCTTCAATGTTTAAATCACATTTTGTTTTTCTGAGAGAAGGTGTCATGTAGGCCAGGTTGGCCTCAAACTGGCTATGTAGCCAAGGGTGACTCTGAACTCCTCATCCTCCTACCTACCTACTACACCTCCCAAGTTCCTTCATAAAGTCTCCCAGCTTCATGTCTCAACCCATAAAGATTGTTCCCTTCAAAATCACAGGACTTCCTGCCTATAGTGCCAACTTCACACTAACCACAGTGCCTCACATTTTAAAGTGTTGTTCACTTAATTCAACCAAATAAATGTTCCAGTGCTTGCTGTCTGAAAACTAGTATGCAGGCAGAGAGAGAGAGAAAAAGAGAGAGAGAGAGAGAGAGAGAGAGAGAGAGAGAGAGAGAGAAGAAGGAGGAGGAGGAGGAGGAGGAGGAGGAGGAGGAGGAGGAAGACCTCTCCTGGGGAAAGAACCAGAGTTTTAAATTTCTTCTGTACCCACCAAACCTGTGTGTCCACACTAATGATAAGAAGGCTCAGTTTTAAATGCCTGCCACTGAATATTCAAATTATTTCTACCTATAGTCTTGATTTAGCAATGAAGTACTTTTGATAAGGAGGAAATTATTATCAACTTCAAACCCAAGAGCAAGAAAATACAAGCAGGATTGAGAGATGTTTGGGACACGGAAGTTTTTCTGTACATGGTTAGGTTCAAGGGTATTCTAAAATCTGGTTTTCTTATTAAGCACAGAGGACCCATGTGAATAATCTGTATAAAGTTCCAAAGTGTTCTCTTCTCAGCCACATCTTCACAGTGCTACTGTGCTTTGCTAACTGACATTTGGAAATTTCAAAAATAAGGACAAGCAATGAAAATAGCCTGACCTCAAAACACATGACTGACAACCTGTAAAAACAACCCCAAGTGGCTGCCCCAAACCACCACCACTCATTCGCAGAGGCAGGAAAGAAAACTTAGCTCCCCCATAGTTTCTGTTCACATGTACAGGGAAGCTCATTAACTCAAATCAGAAGGCAAGCATTTTCTTTAGTTTAACTGGGCCTCTGATGCTCTGTGCCTTCCTCCTCCTCTTCCTCTTCCCTGTGTAGGTATGCTTTGGCTTTAAAGTGGTTCTTGAGGAAAAACCGGTCTGATTCTTGAACCAGGCAAACCTTCTGTGTGTGTCAAGAGTACGGAAACAACATAGCTCAGCCGTGTTAATTTTATTAAGTGGCAGATCTGATACCTAACCCAGAAATCAGGTTTTCATTAAGTAGGGGAGGTGCCCAGGTCTTGGGGTCTGTGAGCACAACACAGCTAACACTAAGATCTCATTTCTCAAATCAAAACCCAATTACTATACATACAGTCTTGCTTCGAAATCCACCCATTCCTTTTGCCATTACAGTTTAAAACACAGATTTAAAGCCGGGCAGTGGTGGCGCAATCCCAGCACTCCGGAGGCAGAGGCAGGCAGATCTCTGTGAGTTCAAGGCCAGCCTGGTCTACCAAGCAAGTTCCAGGAAAGGCGCAAAGCTACAAAGAAACCCTGTCTCAAAAAACCAAAAATCAAAACAAAACAAAAAAACAAAAAACACAGATTGAAGTAAATGTATATGTCAAACTTAAGGGGGGAACTCCACTTTCTAGTTTTCTCCAAATCCAGCCAGTAAACAAGCATATCAATCAAGTCCATCTCAGAGTCTCTGAGTCAGTGTGTCTCACATGTCCAAAACAGATACCATGCTGTTTCCCTAAAGTTATTTCAGTTCAGAAAAAGGCATGGGCATTAAGATTGAAACCAAGGCGTGTGTTCTACCCTCAGACAATTTAAGATCCTCAGTAAATGTTAAACTTGTTTCAACTCCATGCGTGGAGGCCCAAGTCTGTAACTGCAGACAGGAGTTTGAGGCCCGCCTGGGGACATAACCAGCCCTTACCTAAGACAGTCAGACAAACAGCAATACCCAACCTGTTTCAACTCATACCAATGGGCCACATACTCAGGAACCATGCTGCTAGGATAGTTCTCCAACATCCTTTACAGCATGACAAGGCAACAAGGAAAAAGGAGAAAACCTCACTCACCAGGGTCACATTATTTACACACTGTCGAGAAGTACAGTCCGGCATCCAAACAAACACCCAGACTAGCTCTACGGCCTTTCTCCCTTGGAGAGCTATACCACAGAAATGCTTAGAATTAAGATTCCTCAGCTCTCATCACCCATCTTCACACTCGAGGTGAAGTCATAAAACAAAACATTTACATGAACTCTAGCCTCAGACCGTGTGGGTTCTGCCTCTGAGGTGCGGCCCTGAGCAAAGTCCCCACACATTCGATGACTGCTCCTTCTGTTAAATGAACATAATACATGGTACCAAAACCTAGAGCTGTGAAAGTCATCTGTGAGATACTTGTGCAGCTAACGGACTGCAGGCCGCGGCAGGGCACCTGCCTAGATAGACACTGGCTGGCTTCAGTCCCTGGCCCTGCTTAGAGAAATAACCAAGTACATGTGCAGGATGTCTGGTATATGAGCTGAACTCCATAAACATTAGCTTAATTATAGCTCTGAGTATAGTGTGCAAAATATGCAACAGGTGCACCTCAGATCCCTAATTATTTCTTAAGTCCTATTTCTATAATCACGGAGAGTCTTTCCCCACAATCACTGGCTCAACTCCAACACCATAGCCCATTAGCAGCAAAATCTAGGTCGACTCCAGGGCCTTGCACTCTGGTATCTTTTTGATAAATCTGGTGTATAAAGGGTGGGATTTTAAAACCTCACTTATGGGGCTGGAGAGACGGTTCAACAGTTAAGAGCATTGGCTGCTCTTGGAAAGGAACCGGGTTTAATTCTCAGCACCCACATGGTGACCTTCAACCATCTGAAACTCCAGTCCACGAAGTATGACAACCTCACCCACCTGGAGCACAGATATACATGCAGGCAAAACACTCATGCATAGAAAATAAACAAACAAATACTTTTTAAAGAACTTAACAGAGTCTAGTTAGGAACCTATCTCAAACACAGAGACTAACAATTTTAAACACAAAACACTGGTCCACATTAAAGGCTACATCAACTCAATTCAAATTGTTTTTGTATAATTTATTATAAAATATTTCAAATATAAGAAAAATATGAATAGAAACCTGTGGTGATATATTGTGTCCCTCACTGTATTGTGCACCCTAATAAAGCTCATCTGAGGATCAGAGGAAACTGATCCAGCCACTAGAGTAAACACAGAAGTCAGGCAATGGTAGCACATGCCTTTAATCCATCCAGATCTCTGTGAGTTCAAGGCCACATTGGGAACAGAGCCAGGCATGGTGGCACACACCTTGAATTCCAACACTAGTTAACCATAGAGGTCTGGAGGTCGGTACAGACAGACAAAGTGACAGCTGGGCAGGAAGAAGAAGTGGTGTAGCTGGGCGGAGAGAGGAAGTGAGATTGCAGGGGCAGAAAGGAGTAGAGGCGTGGGTAGACAGGAAGTAGCTCTCTTTGGAGACTGAAGGTCAGTGAGGTGAGGCTGGCTGTGGCTTGTCCTATTCCTCTGATCTCTCAATTTTAACTCCAATATCTGGCTCCAGGTTTTTATTAATAAGACCGTTAACAATTCATCTCACAGCAACCTGCCAAAGTCAACCCCTTCATTGAATATAAAGCACAAAATATAGGATGTCTTGAGAAACATTTCAGATACAAAAATATGAAAATCCATTAAGATTTTTGTTGCTGTTATTGTTTGTTTTTTTGTTTTTCCAAGACAGGGTTTCTCTGTGTAGTTTTGGTGCCTGTCCTGGATCTCACTCTATAGACCAGGCTGGACTCGAACTCACAGAGATCCACCTGGCTCTGCCTCCGAGTGCTGGGATTAAAGGCATGCACCACCACCGCCTGACAAGATTTTTTTAAACATACTGAATACATTAAGTTGTTTTTGTTTTTGTTTTTAGCTAGGTGGTGATGGCACATGCCTTTAATCCCTGCACTCAGGAGGCAGAGACAGGTGTGTATCTCAGTTCGAGGTCACCCTGGTCTACGGAGTGAATTGTTAGGACAGCAATAGAAACCCTGTCTTGAAAAACCGGGGGGGGGGGGGGGGGGGATTTCTTAATTTTCTTTTTGGAAGTTACTATAGTACAAACACATTCTGTGGAAAATGATAAATAAGGAGACTCAAGCAAACACAAGGTTTTAGACTAGATAATTCTAGCTCAAGAAGGTAAAGGGCATCAGCAGAGGAGTGGGCTAATTGAATGGCTAACCAATTATTCAGATGACATTTGTGTATGTGGACACAAGCTAGCAAGGCAGCAGTACCTCAATAAATGGAATTCCGTAATAACTGTACAACAAATACCTGAACAGAACGGATTCTTACATCAAGTCATAGCTAACAAGGAGACTTTTGCAAAAGTCTTGAAATATTTTAAGGAAAGGAAGGGTATTTGGAAAAAACTATTAGAAAAAAAATGAATCAGAAATTAAAGAACACAAGATGAAAAAAGAGAGGCTCCACATAAAAATTAGCAATCAGAAGCAGTAAACCTGCAGCCTGTAATACTGGAATGTTCGTGTGGCAGGCCACAGCTGGGCTTTGTTCTAATCTGTTTTTCAGTAGGTTAGAATACCAAGCAACAGAAATGAACATCAAGTCCGGCCTTCTCCAACTAAGCTGCACAGCTGCACAGCCTTCCTGAGCTCTGCACACTGTCAATCTAGAAATTCTGTAGAATCACAGGTTTGAGAGTTGAAACACACACACACACACACACACTCTCTCTCTCTCTCTCTCTCTCTCTCTTTCTCTCTCTCCCTCCCTCCCCCCCTCTCTCTCCCTCCCTCCCTCCCTCCCTCCCTCTCTCTCTCTCTCTCTCTCTCTCTCCTCATAGCTAACTCAGGACTACACATACATCGAAAAGGTAAAGAATTTGGACCTGAAGCAGCAATCCAACCTGTCTAAAGACACAGGCAATTAGTAGCAAAGAGAAGACAGGCCCAGTCTCCTCCTGCCCTTCTATGAATACTAACAGAACTTCACTAATATTTTTATCAGCAGCGTATCCAGGGCTGGGCATACAGCTCAATGTGCGCCCTTGCATGCATGCACAAGGACCTGAGTTCAATCCCTAGCATCATCAGGAACAAGCATCCGTTGCCCAAGTAATTAACCGCACTCTAGTACAGCTGTTAGCTGAAACGTCTTGGTAAAATATTCTATGCATCCTCTTGATACTTGGGATCACTTCTAAGCATGTATTTAGTTGGGACTGAAAGAAAGGTTTGCAGATTTCTCCTTGATTGCTTTAAGCCTTAGTTTTACTATTACTGTTGATACCCCAGTCTACCATACCATAGTCTTACTTTACAGCTTCACTCAGCCTTAAAAGTGAGGAGTTAAAAAAATATAAATAAATGATAAAAATTTGTAAGCCTTTTTATACCACTATGACAACTTACTAACTCATTAAAACACTTTCAGATAATGTTTACTAATGTTGTTCTTATTCTTCAAGTGTAGCATCACTGCCATCATTTCCATTAACAAAAGTGAACATGGGGACCAAAGATGACTCAGGAGTTGAGTGCTTGCTCCCTGCAGAGGACCTGGTTTGGCTGCCAGCACCTACTACAGACAGCTCACAGTTGCCTGTAACTCCAGTTCCTGGGAATCCATTGCCCTCTTCTGGCCTCTGGGGGCACCAAACACACGAGTGGCTCATATACACCCAAGAAATGAACATAAAATATATAAATCTTTAAAAAGTTAATGTGAACATGGGAAAAGAAACACTCCACAATGTAATTACCATTGTGTACCTAGACGTGCATTTCCCCAGACAAAAACAGTGTTAGTCCACAGGAAGGGGGAAAGGAGAATAATTTTATTTATTCAAAGTCTTTAGATTTTTTTTCTGTGCTTATGAGTGTTTTGCCTGCCTATATGTATGTGCACCACATGAATGCCTGCTGCCTGTGGAAGTCAGAAGAGGGCATCGGATCTCCTGAAACTGAAGTTATAGACGGTTGTGAGCCACAATGTAGGTGCTGGGAATACTTGGTCCTCTGTAAGAACAGCAAGTGATCTAAACTCTGAGCCATCTCTCCAGCCTCAGGACAAACATTTTAAAACAAACCTCACTCTAAAGACCATATTCACTGCACCAGGCCTTTCATCCTTTACTTAGAAAAATACACCAGGCATGGTACACTTTAATCCCAGCACTGAGAAGGTGGACACAATCAGACCTCCAAGAGTTCAAGGCCATGGGACGGGAGAGATGGTTCAGCAGTTATGAGCATGACTACTCTTTCCAGAGGACCTGAGGGGTTCAATTCCCAGCACCCACATGGCAGCTCACAACTGTCTGTAACTCCAGTTCCAGGGGACCCGACACCCTCACACCGACAACCATACAGACCAAACACTAATACTCATAAAATAAAAATAAGTAAATTAAAAGAAAAAAAAAAGTTCAAGGCCTACCAGGTTTACATAGCAAGCTCCAGGCCAGCCGAGGCTACATAGTAAGACCCTGTCTCAAAAAAGCAACACAAATAATAAAACGCTACGGCTGGAGAGCCAGTTCATGAGTTCCAAATGCTCACTGCTATAGTAGGAGGACCAGCGTCCATTTCCAAGCACTGCTGGGTAGTATACTCATATACATACTCACAAATAGAAATAAAAACCCCTTTAAACTAAAATAAAATGCTTAAAAGCAAGACATGGTTGGTAGTGGTCTGTAATCCCAGTATTTGGGAGTTAGAGGCTGGAGAGTCTGTTCTAGTCTAGCTTAGACCACATGAGACCCTGTCTCAAAAGAACAAAAAAACCCAAACAAACCTTTGATATCCTAAGCTTTTAAAAAATTAACCTTTTAATTTTTTTCAAATACTCAATGGAATATAAAACTGTCTCTGCGAGTGGAGGACTAAAACCAAGTTGCTGTAACTCGTACCATACCACCTATATGGCCACCAGCTTGGTTCTGTTTGTTTCTTGGAGACAATGTTTTCCCACGTGGCCGTGGCTGCCCTCGAACTCAGGGTCCTTCCTACCCTTCCCATCTGTCTCTGAAGTGCCGGGGCCTCAGGTGGACACAATCACACTTGTCTCCCAGTCTTTTAAGTAGCTCCATTCAGTATGGCTACTCACTATTGGGCATTTGTTCATTTACGTCAACCGTCTTAATGTCAGTCACTATTTAACCAGGAAAGGAGGACACTAGACATTTTAAAATTGAGAGACAGCACAGGGGAGTGAGGCATCCATAACTTTACCCAAACTGATTTTACTTTCATACAAAACCGGCACAAATGGTGGCTTTGCATATGAAGCCTCAGACAAGGCTCTGGTGACCGAGGCAAAGCTGAGGCAGGTCTTTTTCCAGTCAAATTCACCTTAGCTTCAACTATGTTCATTTTAAAAGACATCAGTATGATCAAACCAAACTGGCTGACTTTCTACACTTTTGCCTTTCTGCTGACACCCAGAGGAACAGTCCAGGACTCCGAGGGAGGCTGCCATTACTCCCCACACCTGAAATTCCAGTTCTCACATACTTCTCCACTTTCCATTATTGGCCACTCAGCCTGCCTGGGATCAGGTTACCATCAGGCAGCATTTATAGTACCTGAAAAGCCAACAGATCTCATACCTAGACCTGTTCATACCTGTGGTCTCAGGATTAACCCTTTCTGAACATGTTCTGAAACCATGAGAATTTAAAAGAGAAACCGTGAATGATAATCATAAATTTAGTCATGAAAAAATTAAACTCCTTTCTCAAAAAGGCTAAAATTATCATCAAAACATTAAACCATGCTTTATTATGCAAATTAACCATATAAAAATTTTTCTTCTGTCCATGACCTAGAACCTGAACTCTGACAAAAAACATCTACCCAGAGAATGCAAACATGTTAAACGTCCTTATCAGCAAAACCTGTTCAGGCAATTAAACATTTTTCTCTACAACAAACAAGAATTAACTTGCAAGAAATCTGTATTCCATTTCTGAGGCTGTCTATTCCTCTGGTTAATATTTTCATTTTAGGAAAAGCAGGCTCTAGCGCCATGGTTTTCTCATCTCAGAGAATAGCTGATTCCCATCAGTAACACTTAGGCTTTGGCACTGACTGAGTGAGGAAAGGCAGAGAATGTGCTTAATCTCCAGAGCCAGGTGCCTCGCCACAATAATCCCAGCATTTGCAAGTTAGACACCAAGCCTGAGGAACAAATTGAGATCCTGTCTTTAAATCAAGTGGGGGTGGGGGGTGAGGGTGGAGGTGGGGGCAGACTCAGTGAGTGAGTTCTGTCTCCAGAACCCACACCATGTGTGGTGGTGCCTGCTTGCAATTCTGATGCTGAGGAGACAGAGGAGGATGATCCTAGGTGCCTGCCAGCCAGCTAGTCTAACCTAATTGAGCTCCAGGCCAATGAGAGACCCTGTCTTCTGGCTGGGGAATCCTTATAATCACCCTCATGACTAACCGGCACCTCAGCTTCTAAAGTCAGTGAAAACAGAACATCTGCAGCACCAAGACCACAAAGACTGGAGATGGGAAAGCAAAAGGCATGGGCTTAGGAGTACAGGATACATAACTGAAATACTGACAGTGGGGTGGTGGTGGACACCTTTAACACCAGCACTTGAGAGGCAGAGGCAGGCCAGATTGGTCTACAACGAGAGTTCAAGGAGAGTCAGAGCTGTTACACGGAGAAACCCCGTCTTGAAAAAACAAAAAAAAAATTACAATTATATTTAAAAATACTGACAGTATTTAAAAAGCATGTGTATAACTCTATTTTCCTATTCATACATCTTAGAAGCAAACGTCATTGTAAATAATCTGAAGATTTGTGACATATATGGGCTACATTTTTAGGGCTTTCATCTTTTAAAATATAAAGACTTAATTTTTAAATCATTTGAACTTGAGTTCGAGGCCAGCCTGGTCTACCAAGTGAGTTCCAGGAAAGGCGCAAAGCTACACAGAGAAACCCTGTCTCGGGGAAAAAAAAAAAAAAAAATCATTTGAATCCATTTCAGCTACATTAATTAAAGCCCAGCTCCTTAAACAATGGGGATCCAGTGACAGAGTGTGAGGGTCCTAAACACCTTGCAACAGTAAAAGATCCCTTCTCTGCACATTTTGTTTCTGAGACAGGGTTCCACTTAGTGTGTAGACCCAGCTGGCCTTGAACTTGCTATGCAGACTGGGCTGGTCTTAAACTCAAAGATCTACCTGCCTCTGCCTTAGCTTCTGCCTCCAGAGTGCTGCAATTAAAGGTATGCACCACCACTATGGGAAATAAAAGGTTCTTGGATATACTGTGACCAAAATCTAATTCAAAACCAAATGTGTAATGAATCTAAGATGTTTCAGGAAGCACCCATCCACGCTGCATCATGGAACTTCACTGCAGCTCTGGAACATACAATATGCCTACTCTGCACCGTGCATGTCACTACACTATGCAATGTGATGAACACTGCCTGAAACCTTAGCTCAGACTCAAGACTACTGTATGTTATGAACTGCAAAGGTGGTTTTTTTTTTTCCACATGTTTTGTGTTCTTATAGAAACAGGTTTAACTATAGAAAACAAAGACTTTTAGTGTCTAAGTATCAAATTAATATATATTGGGTTTGATTGTTTTTGAATGTTTGATTTTTAAAATTGCTACACGTGTTGATGATTTGCGTTTTATTAAAAAAAATGTTCACTGAGGTCAGGGAGATTGCTGAGCAGGTAAAAGAACTTGCTATCAGGACTAATGACAACCTTTAATCTCTGAAACCTAAAGGTGGAGAGAATCAATTCCTGCAAGTTGTCCTCAACCTTTACACATAAGCCATGGCACATACTTATGCACGTGTATGCACACACACACCAGTAAAAATTTTAAATGTTAAAAAAGAGTTCAATAAATTTTAGCTTAGGATTAAGACAGAATTTCCAACAATTTGGAAACAGTCCTAAGTATGCTTCTGCCATTTTTATACCATGTATGAAGCAATACTCTCTGATTTCTTAATTATAAAATCAAAGTATCAGTCAACTCTGAAAAATGTCAAAGATGTTTTATGTCCTACAGTATCAAATATTCAGCCAAGTTTTAATTATTTCATGTGAAAAGAAACAGGTAATCTTCATTGGTATGTAAATTTGTCTGTCTTTAATAAATTACATACACACACACACACACACACACACACAAAAGAATTGTTCTATTTAATTTTTTACATTCATTTAGTGTGTACAACCTGTGTGTGGTTGGGGTGTCAGTAAACAGCTTTGCAGGAATTGGTTCTCCCCTTTCATTACATGGACCCCATGGAATGTAATCAAGTTGGTAAGCTTCCCAGCAAGCATCTCTACTCACTGGACCTTACAAAATAATTCCTTGTGATTCTTTATCAGTAAATGTTTGCTTTGGACACCTATTCTACATATGCATATAACCAGAAGTCAATGTAAAAATTCTTATGAGAAAAGCGACCGTAATTAGAAAATTTCCAAGAAGTCCTAAAGTGCTTTGGTGACAATGGCTGAGGTTTTCTCCAACAGGAGATGGTTAGCTCCCTCCTTTGATGTCTGCCTAGAGCTATTTGAAAGATCACAAACATCGACGTCCAGAAGCACTTCTACTGTGACGGACTCAGCAGTAAGCGATTCATGCATACTTACTGAATTTACCTAAGGGCAGTACTGTGGAAAACACAGAAAAGTAATGCACGGTCCTTTGTCTAGGAGGTCTACAGTGTAGTTCAGTAAGTAAGATGAAGACAGCTATGCCTGTAATCCCAGCACTCGGGAGGCAGAGGCAGGCAGATCTCTGTGAGTTCAAGGCCAGCCTGGGCTACAGAGCGAGATCCAGGACAAGCACCAAAACTACACAGAGAAACCCTGTCTCAAAAAAAACCAACCAACCAAACAAACAAAAAACAAAAACAAAAACAAAACAAACAAAAAGATGAAGACAGCTAAACCCCAGAAGGCAATATTTAATTGTTAATAAAGCAGGTCAGTGATGTTTCCTTGCAGCCAATCCAAGGGTTTTCAAATACGGTTCTAACAACAGAGTGTGGTCCCTATGCTCTCACAGCCCAATGCAAGTCCCACTAATCTGGGACTACTGTTCAAAACTGACAAGAATAGCTGTGACCAGCACCGCACAGATGATGTCAAAACAGACAGCTTCGGTTCCCTGGGCTAAGCTACTCTCCTTTTAGCCCTTTGTCAATGGCATAGAAACGCTCGACAAAAGTTTTAAAGTCCTTGGGTTATGGCAAAAAAATTTAAATAAACAAAAACTCGCTTAACTGATGAACTGTCTACGAGAACAAAGGCAAGCAGAGGGATAGCAGAACACACCTGAAATTCCAGCACCAGGAAGGCAGAGGCATGAGGAGGCAATTACCAGGCCAACTTGGAGCACGTAATGAGTTCCTGTCTCTATGGCGCTGCATGCCTACTCTCCCAGCCTAGGCCACACAGGAAGTTGAAGGCCATCCTAAGGTGTATACTTAGACCGTATCTCAAATAACTTCAACAGCAGCAAAAAGCTAAGCGGGTGGTGCTGGCCCGTTCCCCAGCTACTCAGAAGGCTGGCAAGAAGACAAAAAGCTAAGCTTGAGCGACAAGTGAGGTCCAGGCCAGCCTGGCAACTCACTGAGACCCAGCCTCAAAATCTGTAAAAACAAACATTAAAACAAAAAAAGTTTAAAATACAAAAAGTTTAAATGAGAGCTGGGTTCTCTGGCATAGTGCTTGCTCAGTATGTTCAAGGCCTCAGGTTTAATCCCCATCATCACCAAATAATTCACACACTAATTAATTTTTTTTTTTTTTTTTTGAGCTGGAGATTGAACCCAGGGCCCTGCCCTTGCTAGGCAAGCGCTCTACCACTGAGCTAAATCCCCAACCCACTAATTAATTTTTTTAAAGTTATGAGAAGAAAATGGAAAATGAAAAGGTTTCCTCCCTTCCTTCCTTCCTTTTTTGAGACAGGGTCTCACTGTTTGTTTAACTCTGGCTGGTCTGGAACTCACTATGTTGACCAGGTTGGCCTCAAATTCACAGAGAGCCATCTGCCTCTCTGCCTCCTGAGTGCTGGGATTAAAGGTGTGCACCACCACACCCAGCCAAGATTTTTAAAAACATGACTATTACATTCTTTGTACAGGCTGTTCAACTAAACACCAAAATAACCTGCATTCGCTTAGATACCAGTAAAAATGAAATATAGGGACTAGCTGCATCTATGCCTGACTATATGTTGTCAAGTTGAATTAAGTATTTTGAATAGATTCAATAAAGCAAGACGATATCCATGACAGAATCCATTTCCTTCACTACTTAATCCGCCTGCATCCAGGAAAGCTTCACTTCTAAGGACACAGCTCAGTGGAGGGCACTGAGCACTCATCTAGCATGGACAGAACCTTGGCTTTGATCCCCAGCCCCACAGAAAAGAGAAAGGCAGAGAAGAAAAGAAAGGCAGAAGGGAGAAGTGCTCCTTTTAATTATTTCTTACAAATAAACTGTAAAGCAAGCTGTAGAGAAGACAGAGTCTAGTTCCTTAATCAGCTTGTTGGTTTGATTCCAGAATAGAGCCATCAAGTGGATATATGCACCTGTGCTGCACTTAGGTAAAATCTGAGCACTGAATATACAAAAATAAAGGCAACCAAGGCATGATCTTTGTCCTTGGGCAGTGTGAGGGAGATAAATACTAGTGAGATGAAGGAAACTTTAAAAAGTGACATGGGGGCTACTGCATCAGTGACAACTCCCCTCTTATCTTCCCAAGCTCACAGACTGAGAGAGAAGGAGCCAGGATGATGCTAACATTTAAACTAAAAAAGAGGCAGGGCAGTCCTAGGAGAAGACAGACTTTTCCACAGGGAAATGAGATCATCTCAACTCCTAGGTTATCTTCAGCAATTTTTGTGAGTATGGATAGATTTTCCACATTTAAGACACAATGGAAACGAAGAAAATGTTAAAAGGCATACAAAATGCAACCATCTACTCTGCTACAGTAAGATCACAAAAGTACATTTTTTTTTCTCCATTGTTTGAAATTAAATATACTTGGTAAGGTTCAGTATAGTAGTGCACACCTTTATTCAACAGGGACAAGTGGACCTCTGTGAGTTCGAGGCCAGCCTGGTCTACAAAGAGAGTTCCAGGACAGCCAGAGCTATGTAACAGAGAAACACTGTCTCAAAAAAATAAAAGTAAATAATAAATGTACTCATAAGCCCCACGTCTCAATAGGAGGGCCTGTCTCAAAAAATGATGGCTCTGTAGTGCAGGGGTTCCGGCCCATTGGCCTAGCATGTGTAAGCCCTGGGTTTAGTTCCCCGCTCTAAAAGTAAAGCATGGCTCCTAAGAATAACACCAAAGTTGACTTCTACCCTACATGCACATGTACAGTTCACACACACGTGCATACATATGAACTTGTGTGCATACATACATACACAAAGTGAGCAGTTCCTAAGGAACAACACCTCTGGGCTCCTAAGGAATGCCACCCAAGGTTGGCCCCTGGCCTCCACATGCATACACACACACACACATGCATACACACACACACACACACACACACACACACACACACACACGCAGGCACGCACTCACACACTTGCACATGCACACACGCACACTCACATAAGGATATACTTGAGCTTAGGGTGGTGGCACATGCCTATAATCCCAGCACTTAGGAGGCTAAGTCAAGAGGATCACGAGTTCAATGCCAGCCTGGGTACATATAGAGAAGCTCAGAAAACAAAACAAAACCACAAAAGGAAACATCTTTTAAATGTGTAAAACACATCTTGTATTTTATTATCAAGTCCTGTAGCTAATGTCCGATGGCCACCATATATCCACAAACTTCATGTAACACAAAGAAGCTACCATAGCCCTATAATCAACAAGTATGTAATGAAACAAGCTTCATGCTTAACTGGGCTCCCTGATGGGAAATTAAAGCAGCAATTGTACATCTGTGTCTCTGTTCCTCTCTTCGTGGTTTAACTGACAGGAAGCAGAGAGCAAGATACGGCATACAAACGTCAAGTACTTCCTGCCTACTCTGCTGCATCTTACTCTATAAATAGTTCAATTCCTATGTGAAAATAAAGTATATCAGAAACATAAAAAGGACAAAGAGACAATAAAAGTATTTTGGTGTTGAGATCTACGATTCAAAGATCTAAGAGTCACACAAAAGAACATGTTCAAGCCCTTTGACGTATTCCTAGGGATGACTACCAAAGATCACAGCCCTGTGGCCAGGCTCGGTGGCTCAGGCCTGTGACCCCAGCTACTCCAGAGCAAGAGGAAACCCAGGCAATTTAATAAGACCCTGTCTCAAAGAAAAAATTACAAAAAGCACTGGAGCTACTAAATGGTAAGGTACCTGTCCAGCATGCAAAAGGCCCTGGACCCTGGGCCCAAGGGGTAGGAAAAAACTTTTTTAACCACATGATGAATACAACAGCAGAGCATGCCCTCCAACTATTTTCCTGTCTCAAGAGTTTGCCTGCTTCATGAGTGACATTAACCCTAGCTTTACACAACAAAAAGACAGGGGAGGCCCACGCAGCTGGATCTCTCTAAATTTGAGGCCAGCCTGATCTTCATAAAGCGTTCTAGGTCAGCCAGGGGCTACATAGTGAGATTCTGGTTTTAAACAAACAAATAAATAGATAAGCCTGTAGCTCAGAGGTATATAACATGGTGAGCAAGATATAACATGACTACCTCTAAAATGACTCAGTTACACAGGACTGAATAATATGCCACTTTGATCTTTGGGGTTTGATTATTTGTTCTATGGTAGGTTCTCATATAATCCAGACTGTTTTCTGACTCTACTCAACCGAAGGATGACCTTGAACTTCATATCTTCTAGTCCACCTCCAGACATGATTCATATTATACAGGTATACTCAACCAAGCTAAACCCAGACTGTTGGTTATTTTTATACATCTTTTGTAAGTCTTGGATTATTATCTGTGACCCAAACCCCCAACAATCTACCTCCACTTTCCCAAGGAACAAGTCAAAAACTTGGTTCCTGAAATTAATTTAAATATCTTCCATCAACTATACATAGACCAAGCAAAATTGTTCTCAGTAAGTAAATTCAGCTACTTCGAGCCATTTTAACCTAACTACCAATTAACTGAAATAAAAACAAGTGCTCAGTTGTTCATCATGACTTCCAAACTAGCAATCGCTACGTTTAATGGTCAGAACTCATCACTCATGCCTCCTGATCTAAATAAACATAGGCAGGCAATTGCTGCTCAGCTCTCTCCCATTACTGTTGGTCATATCATAAGCCCATTGAGAGCACCCTGTGGCTTTTTTTCCTACGAGAATTTAACATATACTTACTATTTAGGTTTAAGTAAAGCACTATGTTCCTAAAGTACAAAATCGTATAGGCTGATATGAATATAGTTTCATTTTTACCTAATATTTTCAAATGGAAGGCTAAAGCTCATTCTTTTCAATGGCCATTAGTGCCTTAAAATTAATTAATTCTAATGCATACCCCCAATTTGAACCTGAACACTGGGCTGGAGGAACAACTCAGTGGTATACATTTACTTAGCCTATGTGGGGCTGAGACGTGTGGGAGAGAGACAGGGAGCAAATGAGAATAGAGGCTGAGGGTCTAGCTCAGTGGCAGAATGACTGGCCTAGAATGCGCAAGGCCCTAGGTTTGATTCGCAAGCAATACAAATAAATAATAAAATCTGTGTGTGTGTATATGTGTGTGTGTGTGTGTGTGTGTGTGTGTGTGTGTAACATATACGTGTGTGTGTGTATATATATATATTTTTTTTTCTAACAAGCTTAAGAAAAATTTTAAATAAACACAATGTATAAGATAAGGAATCCCTAAGCATCAAACATTCCCTAGATTTAGGTGATTAAAAACATATTAAACCACACTAAGCCAATTTATAATTAGTGGACTTTCATTATAATAGATATTTCAGATGTACAAAGTAGCTCACCTTCAAAGATGCCTCTCACAAATAGTGCTCCTACTTTGCAGATAGAATACATTTCCTATGATGGAGGCTTTAACAGAAAGACTGTCTAAATGTAATAGTCTCTTTCAAACCTTCTTAAAATACTTCTTTAATTCAAACGGAAACTTTGTTTTTCTTATGGTGCTCAGGATTGAAGCCGGCCACCTGCATGCCAGGCAAGCAGTCTACCACAGAGCCGTACCCCTGGCCTCTCCAGGCTGAAACTATACAGCAACTCCAAGTTCTTCCAATTAAGAACACAATAAAGAAATGTAAACTAGGTGTGCTGATGCTTGCCTGTAATCTCAGGACTGGGAAGCAGAGGTGGAGAATTCAAGGCTAGCCTGAGCTAAACAGGGAGAGCCTGTCTCAAAAAACGGAAAAAAAGAAAGAGCCAGACAACAATACAGGGGTGGTGGTGGAGAGATGACTCAGAAGGTTGAGCACTTGCTGCTGCTCTTCCAGAAGACCTAGTTCAGTTTCCAGCACCCACGTTAGGTTCCTTACAACCACCAGTAACCCCAGGTCCTACGGTATCAGACACTTCTTTTTTATAAAAAGGAAAAAGAATTTTAAAAGCAAGAAGAACTTAAAATGTACTGAGACTTGACCTACTATACGTTTATTTAAAGGTTCACGTCACCTATTGCTATAAAGCACGTTAGAATGACCCACACCACTGCTAGCTCCTTTTCTGTTCCAATTAAAGCCCGCAGACCGGTAAAGCAGCAGCAGAAGCAGCAGCAGCAGCAGCTTCCTCTGCCTTCGAGCTTCCCTTTTCTCTCAAAGCAGAGAGACACAGAGACTCAGGCCTGACACTTTCACTTTCCTTCAGAATGCTGATTTCTTCATCGGGTGCCCCCAAATACAAAAACACTCCATGGTAAAGTCACATTTGGCATCAACTTTAATAAAATTAAATTCCTGCTCTGTGATTTTTGTGGATATGCCATCATCTACTTATCCAACCCCTAACTTTTGAACAACTGGATCATTTCCAATGTTGCACTATTGGAGTGATTCTCAAAAGGTAGTTCTCAGGTCCACGAGGAACCCAGAAACCTCCTCAGCACTTCATTAGGTCAAAACGATCCTCACTGTACAACCTGAGTGCTGGTTACAGCTACCTTCTTTCTCACTGCAGTGGCACATGCAGTGCTGCTGCTGCAAGAGTAGAGGCAGCGGAAGCTGCCAGGCCTCAGTGTGAGGCAAGGCTGCGCGGCTGCGCGGCCACACCAGGCCACACCAGGCCATACCAGGCCACTTGCGTTTTTACCAGCTAGCTTGGTGAGAGTTGACAGTTTTGGAAAAGCTTTATTATTTTAAGTGCATGAGTGCTTTTTACCTGCATATATGTCTGTGTGCCACATGTCTGCCTGGTGCCAGCAGAACCCAGAAGAAGTCAGGTCTCTTAGTACTGAAGTTACAAAGAGCTGCTATGTGGGTGCTGGGAATCAAACCCAGGTCCTCTGAAAGAGCAGCCAGTGCTCTTAAATGCTGAGCCATCTATTCAATCCAAGCAACTGATATTTTTAAAAGGCAATTTCACTTAATCCTCTTGATGAACAAATAAAAGCTATTTATTTTCTTAAATTATCTATTCCTTTAGTCTTTGTGAAGTCTTCACATATCTCAATTAAAAAAGTGAATTCCTGCCGGGCGCTGGTGGCGCACGCCTTTAAACCCAGCACTCGGGAGGCAGAGGCAGGCGGATCTCTGTGAGTTCAAGACCAGCCTGGTCTACAGAGCAAGATCCAGGAAAGGCACCAAAACTACACAGAGAAACCCTGTCTCGGGGTGGGGGGGTGGGGGGGGGAGGGAAAAGTTAATCCTATGGAACTCTTGAACTCTTGGAAGGGCAGTAAAGAACATTTTCAAACTAGAAGTACTTTAATGCCATCAACAAGAAAGACTAAATACGCTGGTATAGAAAGAGAATGTAAAGGTAAGCCACAGAAAAGGTAACTTCATTGAGTTAGAGGAAATAAGCAAATCACTATAGAAAAATGTGATTCTATTTACACAAAGTTCAAAGGAGTAAAACTATAAAAGAATTATCTTAAAAGTCATACCAGGCAGTGGTGGCACACACCTTTAATCCCAGCACTCAAGAGGCAGAGCCAGGCCAATCTCAGAGTAGAGGCCAGCCTGGTCTACAAAGTGAGTTCCAGGACAGCCAAGGCTACACAGTGAAACCCTGTCTCCAAAAACAAAAAACAGAAAGACCAAACATCAACAACAAAAAACCCTCCTTTTATAGTTTTACTATACAAAGTTGCATTTTGTCTACACTGGACCATGTTGTTTCTCAACCTAGAAAATAACTTTTAGTTTTTTCAAACTATACCATCCAGTTTTGTATAAATACAATGATTAGTTTATAACTAAGCATCTAACATATAGATGATATATCATGTAAAGCTATCTTAGTATCTTGAAAGTTTGTAGCTTACAGAAGATAGGGTGATATATCCAAAGAAAATACAAAGTAAAAAACTTGAGAAAAAAAAAAAACATACAGCACTGTGGCCCATGTCATTCTAGCATTTTGGAGGTAGAGAAGCAGGAAGGTCAGAGTTCAAGTATATTCCCTTCTCTACTACACAGTGAGTTCAAAGCTTGGAACCAGTGTCAGTGCATATTTGAGCCATAAATGAGGCAGCTAAACAATCTTCAGTCAACAATTCTAATCTTAAGATTCAATTTACACTTCCCTTCAACCTTATACAGAGAGGGCAGCAGGATAACTATCAAGTCAGTCCCCCTGCCCCCTCCCCATACCTTCCCACCTGCCTTCTCCATAAGGCCTACCTTTAATCACAGTAAGAAAGGGACAGCCAAGCATGGTAGCACATGCCTGTAATCCCAGCACTTGAAAGCTGAGGCCAAATAGAGTTCAAGACCAGCAGCATAGCAAGACCCTATCTCAAAACAAACATGAAAAGAAACCGATATACATGACCAATGTCTATTGTAAATGTAGCAACTTCTCAATTGTAAGAAATCAAATTCTTCTATTTAGTAAATATGCTCTTAGTTTGCTTATTTGCCCCTTGATTTTTCTCTAATGGATCACTAGCCTTAAAAAGGAAAAGAAAAAGTAAGAAGGTGTCATTAGATTTGGTTTGGTTTGGTTTTGTTTTGTTTTTTTCCAGGACAGACTTGAAGCAAATACAGCCTTTGCTTAGTCAAAGGCCAACCAAACCTGCAATATGCAAACAAAGATGATGGAGAAGGGCTGAACTGGAGAAATGCCGGCCTTTCTTACAAGACCACAACACTGAGAACTACTAACACCAAGACCCTTCCAGGAGATTAAGAAGTAATAGCCCTCTTGCCTTCCCTTTCAAATCTTCTCGGAAAGCTAGAGCCAATCATCTATCTGGGTCACTAATAAATGACAGTGAATTTGATTTCCAAAACTTCTTCCTAATCATTGCATGCTCAAATTTTACTTTTACCCAAATGATAGTTTCATGAATGTTTTAGAAGTAAAATATTGCTCTACAGCCAAATATAACAGTTTTAGTGATGACAAATAATTCAGGAAAAGACTAAGCCACCTCCTGTTAACAAAAGGTTTTTAATTTTCTTAATTTAAAAAAAAAAAAAAAGGTTATAACCAGTAGTAAGAAGAAGGCCTCACTCTCCTGTTCTCTACACAAAACTGAAACAGTACCCAATTCCTTCAGATACGGTTTCACTTCTGAAGTTGCTACCCAAAGCAAGTTCATGTGAACATAAGGCTGTTCCTCTCCAACGCTGAATGGATCAGTCCCCGACTGTCTTCCACAGCACTGAAAACACGCTTCTACCACCGAAATAAAGTCTGTTCGCTTTAGAATGCCTCTGCTGAGCTTTAACAACTCTCTTTGGTTTTCAAAATGAAATATTTAGTGTAATTCATTCACTTAAAAAAAAAAAGAAAAGAAAACAAAGCACAGAATGGTCTGTGAGCAACACTTAAGAGTAAAGTGACCCAAGATCTCATACTTAATTAAAAACCGTAATACAGCCACTGTTCCTGGATTTTTTTCGACATCTGAAGCTCATGAGCAATACAGTTTACTGAAGAGTTACTTCTCAGCTAGTCCAACAAAGACAATTAGATTTATCTTAATTAAAACTTGATCTAGTTTACATTACGGGGGGAGGAGGGAGTTTCTTTATTTGAAGTTAGAGGAGGGGAAAATGCCAAGCACACAAATATACAAAATGCTGTGGGGGAAGAGCTAGGACTTTTCAGCCTTTGAAGGCTTTGTTGCCTGTAGTTGTGAAGTGTAATCAGGCATGTGACTCACTACACATATTTTATCAGAGTTAAAGAACACATTCAGCCATGTTCTGCCACAGGTAAGAACCGCCGCCTCCTCCTCCTCCGTTTCTTAGCCCCCAAATAGCCAGAAGCAAACAACAAAATCACAAGTTACCTTTAAACTTTGTCTCGGGTTTCGTCCCCTGGGCTTGAGAGTGAAAAGCAATCCGGCAAGTTTTGTGCTGCTAAAATGGCTCCTGGAGATTGGGGAAGTGGTGTCTGCTTCAGCTTATGACTCACACATGAAACTAAGTGTTTCTAAGGGAGGCACGCCCATGTTGCTGTGGACCCAATTATTCTGCCAGGTCAAACACGCAAACTCACAGGTGAAAAACGGGGGAGAGGCATGCGCCCCGAGTGAGACCAGAGCCAAGGAGCAAAATCTATCTACCTGTGTAAACTGCCTCGTGCTAACTGCCGTATTTTAAAATTAATGCTATAAAACAGAATGGCAAGCTACAAGAAAGTTAAATTAACCACCAAATAAATACAACTACCATAAAAGGAAAAAAGTGGGAGGATGAAAAGAGAGAAGGAACTCTTGTCTCTTTCCATGGCAATTGAAAAGGTGCGTCTAGCCTAGCTACTCATTAACTCTCCTCTGACGGGATATATGGCTGTGTAATCTGGAAAAGCTAGCAGGCTGTAGTACCAGATGCAGACTTATAGGTCCCCTAAACAGATAAAATGCACTAGAAAATCCAAAGTTCAGTGGAGAAGTAAGTGTCAATTCTTGTGGCTAAAATAACTTAAAAACCCATGTTAGCAAGTCCAACACAGCGCAACAATTGTAAGTAGAACTGAAAGGTTGACAAAATACTTTTTCACAGTTACCAAGGAAATCATAGTTCATTTCCAAGAGAGAGCCACAGCTTTACCTGTGAAACAAAACTTTCTGCATCCTAAGTACCAGGCACCCTTCTCCAACACTGCACTCCCCACCGGCTAATCCAACGAGCCAACGGCTACAGCAATGTTCTCCAGAGCATCACCTACTGCAATGTTCTCCAGAACACCATCTGGTACTCAAGCTGCCAAAAACATCACCACACCATTTACCCTGGCCCCCCAGTGAGCATATTTTAATTTATTCAAACAAATTAGTTAACCACAGTGGCCTATTTATTTCACTGAAGAGTTCCTTTTTCCTAAAGTAATCTCTAGGGCTTAATAAATTATTTTTTAATTATGAAAAAGAATAAATCACTTTTGATTGCCAAAATGTCCTATTAGCTCACTTAATTCAGAATGAATATTCAGAAGCCATACACCAAGGAACAAGGTTCTCTGACAGTTAATGGAAGTCCACTGTTCACTGGAAAGCTCCCAACTCATTTCCACAGCTGAAACATTTTGGGCAATATCCATGTAAACCCAATTTGATTTTTTTTTTTATTTATTTATTTATTTATTTATTTATTTATTTATTTATTTATTTATGGTTTTTCAAGACAGGGTTTCTCTGTGTAGCTTTGCGCCTTTCCTGGAACTTGCTTTGGAGACCAGGCTGGCCTCGAACTCACAGAGATCCGCCTGGCTCTGCCTCCTGAGTGCATCACCACCGCCTGGCACCCAATTTGATTTTTAAAAGGTAATTGGAAATAAAAATTATAAAGAGTAAAAGGATGATATGAAAATAAACAAATAGCAATTTTTTTTTTAATGACAAAAAAATTTTACAAAAAAAAAAAAATACACCCTGGAAGAGGGGGCTGGGAAGAGGACTTTGGCAGTAAGGTGCTCGCCTCACAAGCATGAGAACTTGAGTTTGGTGCCCATCACCCAAGTGAAAACCTGGGCCTTGGGTGGGGATGTAGCTCCATAGTCAAATGCTTGCCTAGCATGAATAATGGCCTGGAGTTCAATGCCTAGCAGAGCAAAAGACGGGAGACAGGAGGACCTCTGGAGCTTGCTGGCCAGCTAGCCTAGCCTAATCTACCCTGCCTCAGAAACGAGGTGGGTGGCTCCTGAGGAACAACATCCTGTGTTGACTTTTGCCCCACACATGCAGGTGAGCACACAGAGTAACATAGAAAGTGCTTGGAAGAGAGTTCAGTAGCACACGCCTGTAATTCCAGCTACTTTGGCTGAGGCGGGGCAATGCAAGGCCGAATCAAGCCCAACAAGTTCAAGAACAGCCTTAGTTACATAGCAAAACCCTTCCTTCCTTCCTTCCTTCCTTCCTTCCTTCCTTCCTTCCTTCCTTCCTCCCTCCCTCCCTCCCTCCCTCCCTCCCTCCTTTTTTTTCAAGACAGGGTTTCTTAAAATATTTTGGAGTAAGTCCTGGAACTTGCTCTGTAGACTAAGCTTGCTTCGAACTCACAGAGATCCGCCTGGCTCTGCCTCCTGAGTACTGGGATTAAAGGTGTGTGCCACCACCGCCCAGCCCACAAAACACTTTCTTTAAAAACAACAACAACAACACAGGATGTATGGTATGGCTCAGTGGTAGAATACCTGCCAAATATATACAATGCCCAATCCACAACACTGGGAAAAAAAAATCCTTAAGGCTAACTCTAACTCTAGTACAGCAAACCACATACCAAGCATGTGTGAAACATGGGGTTCACAATGCGCGCGCGCGCACACACACACACACACACACACACACACACACACATTCAGGTATGACACCATAGCCATCTTGGGAGGTCAATTAAGTTGTGCACACGTCCCATAGGTACATTATAATATACTATCCTGAGGTTAGGATTAGTATGTTTCCAAAATAGTGAAAATCGGGGCACAGTAATGCGTGCCTAAAATCCCCGACTCAGCTAGCTAGCATGTTTAAGAGCAGCTTAAGCAATTTAGACCCTGTACTGCAATAAAACTCAGGTCTTCATGTTCACACAGCAGCATTTTACCAACTAAGAATTTCCTAAACCTGTAACTACTACTTTTATACATTGTCGGTAGGGAGGGAAAATGATATATCTACTTTAGAAGACACCGGCGGTTCCATAAGAAGTTAAACATACGTGTATCATATGCTACAGTAATTAACTCTTACAGACAGAGCTCAGTTTTTGAGTTAGGATTACACTTTAGGCAAGCAAACTTGAAACTTGTTAGGGAACTCACTTTCAAACCCATGGCATTCCTCGTGCCTCAGCTCTTTTTTAAAAGATTTATTGTATTATTTTATGGGTTTGAGCAGTTTGCCTACATGTGTGTCTACATACCATGTGTGTGCCTGGTGCCCAAGATGGTCAGAAGAGGTCAGTGGATCCCCTGGATCTGTAGTTACAGATGGTTGTTAGGTACCATTTGGGTGCTGGGACTCAAGCCTGGGTCCTCTGCAATAGCAATGAATGCTCTTAACCACCGAGCCTACTCACTAGCCCCTCATCTCTTTCTGAGACAAGAACTCACCGTGTCTGGGAACTCACTATGTAGAACATGCGGTCCTCGGTCCTCCTGTTTCTGATCGCTGAGATCATTCTTATCTAACAGTGAGCTCTATCTCAATCCTTTCACTTAAAAGGATTATGGATATACCTCAATAGTAGGTTGCTTTCCTGGCATGCCTCAGTGAGACCCTGGTTCTGATCCCTAGCATCACAGCAGGTAAAAATATGTACACACACACCCTAGCTGTCCTTTCTCTACCACCAACTACAGTCTTGCTGAAAAACAACGCCACCAATGATAATGAATGGCCTTGGTTCACGAAGGGGAAGGAGAAGAAAATGGGGGAGGGCAGGAACAACTCTGATTGCAAGAAGAAAAATAAAAGGCCAGGCTACACAATGCTCAGCTGTAACCCCAATCCTGGAGGCTGAGGCAGGAGAATTTCCAGTATAGATTAGCTAACAGAAAGCTTTAGGTACTGACTAATGTCGACTGTCAATTTGATTAGTGTGAAATACCTCAGGGATTAGTGAAATACCTCGTCTGTCCAGAAACAGATCCCCAGAAACAGATCCCGAGGATTCTGATAGAATCAATGGAGCTCTCTTTATGTATTCACAATTTGATGGCACTGGTAAAAGGTAAGGGGGAGTGGGGCCTAGGTGGAGGAAGTAGGTCACTACCTGTCCTTGAGGCCATACGTCAGCTGGCTTCTTCCTATATTCCCCTTTTCTGGGCTTCCTGTTGCCAAGAAGTCAAGGCCAGCCTCCAGCCCACTCCTGCTGTCCTGTTTTGTCCAGGCACACGGAGCCAAGCAACCATCAACTGAATCTCCTCAAATCATAGGCCAAAATAAACCCTCCCTTCCTTCAATTGTTTATGGCAAGTATTTAGACATGGTGACCCAATTACCCCATCTATTAAAAAAAAAAAAAAAGCTACATTGTTTTTATCACGGTATTCAAAGTTTTTGACAGCTGAGTTCAATGTTTCTTTCTCCAGCCACAATTCCCCATTCCTTCTCTCTGCCCACGTTATTTCTTTCTCTTTTTCTCCCATCCCTACATACCAAACACGCACACAGGCATGTAAGTCCACATGTGCGCGCGCGCGCGCGCGCGCGCACACACACACACACACACACACACACACACACACACACACACTCCAGACTCACTGAAACCTCCTGGGGTTGTGGAATCCATCTTCCCATTCCTATTTGCTCACCTCCTCTGCGCTTCCTGGGACTGGCCACCTCCATCCTACCACCCAGTCCGTCTACTAAACAAATATCTCCTCTGCAGTAAGAATCCTCTCAGCAGACCTACTTCCAATTATTGAAAACACTTACCATAATAAACCTGAGCATCTTAGAGATCCTCTATCAAGTCCAGTAGCTTTTCAGCTCTGTTTAGCACTGAGATTCTTACAAGAGCCTTCAGGAAAATACATTTAAGGCTGCTGTTTTAATAAAACCTCACTGATCCATTTTAAAAATAAGAAAAGGATGCCAGGCATGGTGGTGCCTATCTGCAATCCCAACACATAGAAGACAAAGGCAGAATTGCCAAATGGAATGCCAACTGGATACACAGTGAGTTCCAGGCCAGTAAGGGTTCAGAGACCCTGTCTCAATTTTAAAAAGGAGGGGCTGTACATAGAATTTGCTTTCTTGGTGTTACAGACTCAAAGTTAATCACTGATTGTAGGCACTCAATCATTCACCATTTAAAAATGTTCACCGAGCACTGAGTTTGGGTCAGACGCTTTTCTAGTCCCTTGTTATACACAGTATCCAAAACAGACCACTGTCGATAAGGGATTCTTTAGGGCCTACCTGAAAGGGCTCTTGGGAAACAATAATCATTGTTGTAAACCTAACCAAGTAGTGATTCCAACTGACGATGTCATTCAGATGTAGCTGCTTGAGCAAATTAACATACCTTGCACCTGAAAAGGAACTACTGATTTATCAAACACCCACCCATAACATGAACCACAAAGTTTACTTTAGTTGGCAAGGCCAGCAACACGCATTCACTATCCTGCTTGAGATACATCAACTGTCCAGTCACAACAAGTTGGGGTACTTGTGGAAGACCAAAAGAATACAGAACAAGCAACAGAGACTAGTTATTAGTGCCAGCTACTAGACTAGAACATGACCAGTTACAGAAACTCCCTATTCTGTTAAGAATGCCTTTCTATAACACACACACACACACACACACACACACACACACACACACACACACACACACATACACACACACACACCCCTGCAGACAAAAAATACACATAAAATAATATGTGTGCTATTTTATAAGTGTTTTCTCCTGATTGAAATGTTTCCTCCCTAAGAAGGGAGCTCATAAAACTAAGACTCTCACAAAGCATGAGAAGCTCATAAAAATTAGAAGTCCCTGAGTCCCGCTAACTACCGGCAGCAGTCAGTGTGTGTAAACCGCTGGGAAGGAGGAGACCCTTTCATGGTGTGGCCGCCCAGGGGTCCTGACTCATCCTTGTAGGGCGGTGTGTTCTCAGTGATTCAGCTTCCTGGAGACTCACCCATGATCCTGTAACCCCAATAAACTCACTGGTTCACCAAGCCAAACTTGGGTGACACTGTCTCTTTGTTCTGTATTTGTCCTTTCTAGCCAGGATAAGCAGAAACAAAGTACCCAGGAAAAGTCACACAACAAAGTTCTAAAATCAAATAGCCTGATTAGAGAAATTTCAGAAGAATGAGAGGTGAGATTAAAGATAAATTTGGGGGGTTGGAAAGATGGCTCAGCAGTTAAGAACATCTGCAGCTCTTGCAGAGGACCTAGATTTGATTCCCTGCACCCACACAGTGGCTCAGAACTATCCAAATTCTAGTTCCAAGGGATCCAGCACTCTCTTCTGACCTCTGTAGGCACCAGGAATACCCGAGGCACACTTACACATAGGCAAGCAAAACATTTGTACACAAAAAATAAAATTTTTTAAAAGATAGTTATTTTGTTATGATTATTGTCACGGAACGATTTTTTTACTTAAAGAGTTGTGGAAAAGGGAGTGGAAAGGGGGAGACTGTTTAACAAAACACCCCACTGTGCTTGCAGTGATTTTATACAAGGTTTTGGCATTAATAAATGGTGTCCTTTGTGAAGATAGGTATTTTATTATGCATCTTATACAACTATATATATATTTGTAGACAATTTACTTCATACTACTAGAGGATTTGAAGAGTTATTTATTTTTGAGGCAGTATCTGTCTTACAGTCAAGGTTGTATTGGAACTCTCTGTAGAGCAAGGCAAGCCTCAAATTTGCTCTCCTCCTGCCTCAACTTCACAAGAGCTAATAACCTCTACTTTACTCTTCATGTGCATGTATTTGTGTGTGGATACTCAGACAGACCCCACAGTGCACAAGTGGGGTCAAGGACAACTTGTAGAAATCAAGTCAGTTCTCTTCCCCCAGTGTGGGGGTGGCTCAAACTGGAACCCTCCGGCTTGAAGGCATGAGCCTTTACCTGCCGATTCATTTCTCTGGGCCCTCCGTCTCTATTTTTTTGAAAGAGTCTCCCACTAAACCTGAAGATAATCAATTCAGCTAGGCTTGTTGGCCAGTGAGCTTCAGAGACATGTCTCCTTTCTCCCAACTTCCTTTGAAGACTGGAATTACAAACACGTGACACCATGCCCAGTTTTACATGTGGGTTCTGGGATCCAAACACAAGCTCTTACTTACACTTTACCAAGTGGGCCATTTCCCCAGGCCCTTTGTTTTCTTTTGATTTTTTGCAATACCATAGATCGAACCTAGGGCCTTGTACATGCTAAACAAATACTCTACTAATGAGCTAAACAGCAGCCCCATTTTCTCTTTTTGTTAAATACTGGAACAGCATGGAGATCTGGTGAATTTTGAGGTTCAATTCCGTTCTGACATTTGATTCTATACATTTTCTAAATTCTCAGAGTGGTATTTGCAGAACGAGAACAAAAATCATATTAAGGACATGCGTAAAAAAGTCTCAGGACCTGCAAGATGGCAAGGCTCCTGCCAAGCCTGATGAGCTGCGTTCAGTTCCTGGGTCCCAAAGGGTATAAGGAAAAAACAACTCTACAAGCTGCCCTGATCGTGACACAGATCCTGTGACACACGTGTGAGCAGCATAAATATGCATCTATACACTCTTCTTTTGAAGTTGGTTTTTAACATTTATTATGTGTGCATGTGTGTGCATAGGAGATTTGAATTCAGGTCCTCATGATTGCACAGTAAGTGCTTTTAACTACTGAGCCATTTCCCCAGTCCTTTCTTCACTAAGTTTTTCTGGTAACTGGCAGGAAGCTATTACTGGTCAGTAATGTGAATTTTATAAAAATCTTCAAAAATGCAATTATGCCAATTATACTTTCTTTACTAATAAATATTTTTTAATTTTTTAGATTTGTTTTATTTTTATATGCATGAGTGTTTTGTCTGTATGTGTACCACATGCGTCCCTGGTGTCCACAGAGGTCAGAAGAGGGTGTTGTATCCCCTAGAACCAGAGTTATAGTCAGTTATGTCACATGAGTACTGGGAACCAGACTCAGGTCCTCTGTAAGAGCAGAAAATGCTCTGAACCACTGAGCAATCTCTCTAGCCTCTATAAATGTTTGGTGTTTTGGTTTTGTTTAATTTGTATTCTTAGTTTAGTGGTATAGAACTTGTTGGGCATGTGTAAGGGCCTGCATCCAATCCTCAGCACTGCAAACAAAATAGCATTGAAGTAAAAACTATACTATTAGTCTAGAAACAGTCTTTTATCTTATGACAGAATATTTAAGCAAAAACCGGCTTTTAGCTCAAGTTTAAAAAGAGACATTTTCACATTCAACCTTGCTTTATTTCTTTTTAAATTGTTTTTCTATGTTTCTTTTTTTCATTAGGGTCTCACTATGTGGCACAGGCTAGCCTTGAACTTTTACAGCCAACTGTATCAGAGTACTAGGTTTTTAGGAGTTTGTACCATGCCTGGCAAAATTCTATGTTTTTAAAAATAAAAAGCAAGACAACTAACTACCTTTGTCATAATTAAATTTAAGGCATAATTAAATTTAAGAGAAGTCAGACCTCTTGTTTTAAGTCAGTCTAATTTCAACTACTGCTACTTTTGTTTGGTATTTATTATTTGTGTGTGGTGGCTAGATTTAGGGGGTGGCTAGAAAGATGGCTCAGTGGTTAAGAGCATTTGACTGCTCTTCCAGGTCCTGAGTTCAATTCCCAGAAACCACATGGTGGCTCACAACTGTAATGGAATCGGATTCCTTCTTCTGGTGTTCAGGAATACAGAGCACTAAGATATATAAAATGCATGAGTAAATATGTATCTTTTAAAATTCTGTTTAGAGAGAAAAGTGGTATCATGACCTTAATTCTCATATAGACACATTTTATGCTAATTCACAATTACGATTTATTTCCCTGACTTTTTTATTTAGGCCTCAATCCCAGAAGCCTTGGGTCCTCAAGACCAAAAACCAGCAAAAACATACAAATAAGTGCCTTCAACTGTTATCTCTGTTCTTTGATAAAAAGAAAAATAGGGGAAATCTTAGGCTGTCTTCTTTTCTTTTCTTTTTAAGAAAGAAAACAGGTTTACTGAGTGCCTTACAGAGAAGGCAGGGTAGCAGTAAGGAAGATCACATCGTAGGCTATACCTCGAGGGAAGATGACTTGGTAGGTAAGAGTACTTACGGTGTAAGCCTGAGGACATGGTTCAGATCCCTAACACAAACATAAAAGAGACAGGGCCTCATACCTACGGCCCCAGCCCTCAAGGAAGAGATAGGAGAACCAGCCAGTCTAGCCTAAAACACATGAGAAACCTTGCCTCAGGGGAATAAGGGGGAAAGGGACAGAGAACACCTGACTTCTCTGGCCTCCACACCCAAGGGCACATGCACACACACAGAAGATCAACACCTCTTCTTACACAACACAAAGAATTTAAGAAACAACTGTTTGCCCAGTAGCCTAATGGTTAAGGGCATTGACTTCAGGGCAGATAAGCACAGTGTGAGTCCCAACTCTACTATTAACTAGTTATTCAATCTAGGCCTATTTAAACTCTAAACCTCTGTTTTAACTTCTCTAAAGGCAGTGGAGACCATCCCTATTTCACAAAACAATTCCCTTAGATCCCTTATGACAGAGCCAAGAGACACATGTTCCTAAATACTTAACAACAACAACAAAAAAAGGATAAAACAATTATATAATCCAGTCTCAGCAACAAAAAGGAATGATCATTAAACACAATTTAGATGATGCTCAAAAGCACTGTACCAAAAGAAACCAGTATTAAAAGACTGACTATATACAGTATAATTCTATTTATATGACATTTCTTGAAGACAAATTAAATTGATTAGAAACAACAACAAAAAGAACAGATCAGTCACTGCTAGTGGTGTGGAATGAAGAGTGTAACCAACCACACAGCATGAGGAGTAATTGTGCAATTGAGTATGACAGGTTAACCTATGCTGATCAGACATTACCTGAAAGGGGTAAAGAAGATTCTACTAGAATTTATATACATTAACCCATGCTCATTTCTAACACATATGCCCACAACTTTCAAAATTCTATCAATATCTGATTTCTCAATTCAAGAAGAATGCATATTTAAGGAATTTCCCATAAATTCTATGCTCTATAAATTGATTCCTACTACAAACAGAAGAGGTGCCAGGTATAGTGATGTATACTTTGATCCCAGCAGTGGCAGCATATCTTTGTGAGTTCCAGGCCAGCCTGGTGTACACAGGAAGTAGTTCTAGACCTGTGCAGTGAGATCCTGTCTCAAACGCAAACAAACCACGTAAAAGAAAAAGAAAAAAAGAAACAACCTTAAGCGGGCTATAGACATAACTTAGTGGTTGAATCCTTGCCCAGAATGTGAGGCCCTGAGTTCGATCTTCAAATTCAAAACCAACTAACAAAACAACAACAAAAGACACTTGTTGGGGCTGAAGAGATGGGTCAGTGGTTAAGAGCACTGGCTGCTCTTCTAGAGGATCCAGGTTCAATTCTCAGTACCCACATGGCAGCTCTCAACTGTCTCTTATCTCCAGTTCCAGGGGATCCGGACTTACACACAAGCAAAATACCCATACACATAAAATAATAAAATAAAAATAATTTCAAAAAAGCCCCACTTGTTTACCAGTACCTACTGAAGAAATTTCAATCCATATTTTTCCATCTTGATTTTGGCCTACCTTATTGCAACCTCATCCTTCCTCACCAGCTGAGGACCTGTCAGGCTTTGCCTCCCTCCTTTCTTTAACCATTCATTCTTACTCAGTGAATTTCCTGTGAGATTACAATGTCATTACTCCCCTTCTTGTGCTCCCACAACCTTCTGCAGAGGACCTAACAGATGCCCGGATCATCATTCATGCACTTTTCATGCACTTAGACACTGCGACACTACAAAGCCGGTTGTCCAGGCCGGTCTCGAGCTCATAATCTAGTGACATCCTTGAACTCATCCTCTCAAGCGGTACAATTGACCACAAATGCAGGAGTTTTCCTTCAGAGCTCTTGCTGCCTACTTTGCTGAAACGCCTGCAGAGCTCTGTACTCTACATCAACCGTGTTCACGCCTTGCTGGTTATTTCTTTTAGTCCAGTGGTATTTCCACATCAGAATAGTTGTTTAATAAATATTTGCTAAATGATTCAGAAGTTGAACTAAACATTGGCTCAACAGCAAACTTGTTTTTTCTTTTTACCCAATACGAACTATTCTCAGGTAACTTCTATTTAAGTTGAAATTAACAGACCTCTTTCTCACTTTGCTGACTTAGTCTACACTGAATGCACAGGTTGCTTAGGCTGGGTCTGCTAGCACTACATGGGGAACAAATTCCACGCCATAAAGTTCTGTATTAGTTGTTTGTTTGTTTTGTAGTTTTAAAGAACAGCTTTCTGGATTAGACTCAGTATTTATATTTCAGTATCCCTCCATATCAAAAGGCTCAAATAGCATTGTAAAAACTGAGAGAAAGAGACAAGAGAGGGGAGAAAAGAAAAAGAAGAAACACCCCAGACTAGGACAGATTACCCAAAAGTGGCCATTCCCCCCTCCCCCCCTTTTTTTTGTTGGTCCTCACGGCCCTTTCAAGCCTATACCGACACAGCCCTACAAATACATGTTCCTACTAAGAAGCAGGCTGGTAAAAGTTTCAAGCAAGGGCTGGAGAGATGGCTCAGAGGTTAAGAGCACTGAATGCTCTTCCAAAGGACCTGGGTTCAATCCCCAATACCCACATGGCAGCTCACAACTGTAACTTCAGTTCCAGGGGACCCAAAACCCTCACACAGACATACATGCAGGCAAAATACCAATGCACACTAAAAAAAAAAAAAAGTTTCAAGCAAAGGAATATTAGGTCTGTGGAGATGGTTCAGTGAGCAAAATGCCTTCGGCAAAAGGAACTCAGTTCAAATTCCCAGCAACAAAGGAAAAAGCCAGGAAAAAGCCAGGCGTATGGCACAGCCCTGTAGCCCTAGCCCTGGAGTGTGGGGCAGAGACAGGGCTCCCAGAGGCTCACTGGACACTGTCAGAGTGGCAATGACCAGCTTTAATTTTCAAGTTGACACATTCTACAAGGAAGCAAGCCTCTGGATGTCTCTAAGAGTTTCTTGATTAGATAACTGAGGTGAGAAAACACAATGACTGTGGGTGGCACCCTGTCCTAGGCAGGTATTCTGGACTGGACAAGAATGGAGACGGCAAGCTCGTCAGCAACACGCATGACTTTACTGTTCTCTGCCCATAACTGTGGATGCAGTACGATGAGCAGCTTCAAAAGTCCCCGCTGCCTTGACTCCTCCACAGTGAAGACCTATGCAGCAGCTGAATGAGAATTCCTTCCAGAGGCCCATTGATTTATTTGAACACTCAACCCTCCTTTGTAGTGCTGTTTGGGGAGCCTTAGGCCTTGTTGGGAGAGAGTATGTCACTGGAGGAGAGCTTTGAGAGTTTAAAGACTCAGGTTATCTCTAGTTTGCTTTCTCTACTTCATGCTTACAGTAAAGGATGCAAGCTTTCAGCATTCTGCTCCAACCATCATTTCTGGGCTAGCCGCCTCCACTCTGCTATCATGGACTCACCCTCTGGAACCGTAAGCCAAAATAAACTCTTTCTTCCTTAAGTTGCTTTGGTCATGGTGCTTCATCACAACAATAGAAAAGTACATAATACAAACTGGACCCTGAGATTGTGAACCAAATACACCGTTCTTCAGCCAGGAAACAAAATTAAGACGATAATAGCCAAAATGGCAAGCTCCAGGTTCAATGAGAGACTCTGTCTCAAAAAATAACAATAGAATTACAATGGCCAGCATGGCACCACAACCCTGAGGGTATGATAGTGATACACATATCGTAGCAGTAACCAACAACTCTCTAACTGGGCTTAAGGCCTGCTCAACAAGAAGAAAATCATGCTTGGTGCCAGAAACCTAGCCAACTACCCATGACTCGTACGGTCATGGATCCTGTAGAACCTACAACCACCATTTTGCTAAACCAGCATAATTCCTAACTTCATTCTAAATAGTAATCTTTTACACACACAGAGAAGTGCTGTCCTTACCTTACCCCTCATAAAGGAAACTTCTCTATGCAACAGACAAAGACCATTACAGAAAACCACAACCCATCAAAATGCAGAGAACAGTGATCATATACTGTCCAGGTCCAACTGACACACCTACAGCCCAATTCCTGCACCTAAGGCTCAAGGAACATGGTGCAAGTGGGGCAGAAAGATTTTAAGAGTCAGAAAAACAGAAGTTTTCTGTGAGGTTGTGTCTCCTAGAAATGTCAAGAAATCTATACCCATGAAGTCTCATCAACATTATTTGCCTAAATAAGACCTGAACAAGACCACCACTGATAGGCATGCAAGTGGAAAATTTCACAAGGCCCCAGCCCTAGACAAAGAACTATAGACAACCAAGGAATACTGAGAATGGGATAAATAATTTTCCCCAAGGAAGAGCCCCCTCCACTGGTTATTCACTTCCAAGTGGTCAGCCCTGAAGTCATATACATACAAGTAGCATTCTATGGATTGAGCAGATTGTATTTATGTATTAAGAAAAGAGAGTGTGTGTGCAATTAAAGGACCTCTGGCCTCCACATGGGAACACATGGGCAGGCACACTCACACTTGCAAATATGCATATACCATATACCACATACACACACAAACAAATGATATAAGAATATCAAAATAAGATATTTTACCTAGGCTTTACTTACTGGTGTTTCATAATGCTCTCTATATGAATAATGAAGCCTTCCTTGAACTTAAGTTTTACTACAATAACAAAGGAGCATTAGCTGTAGCTAAACTGAACTGTTCTTTTTCCACACAGAGCTCAAGTCATTGGCACAAAGAAACTGTAAAACAGAAAAGCAAGCAGGCGCGAGCACCTGTAGCTGCAGCACTGGGGAGGTAGAAAGACTGCAAACTGGAGGCCTGCCTGGACGGCATGGAGACGCCCCATCTTAATCCATTTTAAAGGCATTTTAGACGTAATTACTTTGGGGAAATCGATCTTGGGAACATGCCAAGTCCTCCATTTCCCTTATTTTAATCTACCACACTACGGTCTATAAATTCGTTCTTCTCTCTGAGCCTGTATATATTATCCTCTTTGTGAACTCTACATTATGTGGGACCTAAGCAGGCATTCCCCCATTTTGCAGGTAATAGAGCAACAACTCTGCAAAGTTATAAAGTTAGAGAGCTTGGCAGAGACAGAGCGGAAAGAAAACTGGTTTCTTATTGTTGCCCATGAGACACCCCATGAGAGGTACAGAGGTATCTGGGACGCTGACAGCAAATTCAAATACTGTGGTGGTTTGAATAAGAACAGTCCCATGGGCTCATCGATTTGAATGCTTGATCACCAGGGAGTGACACTATTGGAAGATGTGGCTTTTTGGGAGGAAGTGTGTCACTGGGAGTGGGCTTTGGGGTTTCAAACGCTCAAACCAGACCCAGTGTCTCTCTCTCACCTGCTGCCTGTAGATCCAGATATAGAACTCTCAGCTCCTCCAGCATCATATCTGCTTATGTGCTACCATGTTCCCTACCATGAAGATAAAAGACTGAATCTCTGAAACTATAAGCCAGCCCCAACTAAATGCTTTCCTTTATAAGAGTAGCCGTGGTCTGACTTCTCAGAAAATTGGGAATCAATCTACATCAAGACCCAAGGATACCACTCTTGGGCATATACCCAAGGAATGCTCAATCACATCACAAGGACACTTGCTCAACTATGTTCACAGCAGCATTATTCATAATAGCCAGAACCTGGAAACAACCTAGATACCCCTCAACCAAAGAATTGATAAAGAAAATGTGGTATATATACACAATGGAGTACCACTCGGCAGAGAAAAACAATGACATCATGAGGTTTACAGGAAAATAGATGGAACTAGAAAACATCATCCTGAGTGAGGTAACCCAGACTCAGAAAGACAAACCTGGTATGTATTCACTCATAGGAGGATACTAGATGTAGAGCAAAGGATAACCAGACTACAACCCATGGCTCCAGAAAAGCTAGCTAACAAGGAGGACCAAAGAGGGACACATGGATTGCATTGGGAAGGGGAAATAGATGAGATCTCCATGAGTAAACTGGGGAAGAGGGTGGGGGACAATAGAGGGTAGGGGATGAGGGATGAGAACATAAGGGAATGGGATGGTTGAGCTGGAGGAGGGACGGAGTGGGAGAGCAATAAAAGACATTAAGGGGTAAGGGAGAAACCTAGGGCTAGAGAAATTGCCAGGAATCCACAAGGATGACCCCAGGTTAGACTACTAGCAATAGTGGAGAGGGTGCCTGAACTGGCCTACCTTGGTAATCAGATTGATGGATACCCTAACTGTCATCATAGAGCCTTCATCCAGTAACTGATGGAAGCAAGCACCAGGCCCAGCTCCTGGAGGACAGTCGAGGAAAAGGAAGAGGGATTACATGAGCAAAGGGAGTCAAGATCATGATGGGGAAATCTACAGAGACAACTGAACCAAGCTCATGGGAACTCATGAACTTTAGACCAACAGCTGTGGAACCTGCATGGGACCAGACTCTGCATAAGAGAGACAGCTGTGTAGCTGGGTCTGTTTGAGGGGCCCCTGGCAGTGTGATCAGGATCTATCCTGGGCCTTCTGGATCCCATTGCCTATGGCTGGATACCTTGTTCGCCCTTGATGTAGAGGGTAGGGGCTTGGTCCTAACTCAACTGAATGTGCCAGGCTTTGCTGTCCCCCTATGGAAGGACTCACCCTTTTGTAGGAGGGGGTGAAGGGAAGGTGGGACAGGGAACAGGAGGAGGAATGAGAGGGGGATCTATGGTTGGTATGTAAAATGAATGAAAAAAAGTTTTAATTAAAAAAAAAAAAGAGTTGCCGTGGTCATGGTGTCTCTTCACAGCAATATAACACTAAGGCATGCCTGTCTGCAGGAAGCCATGCTACACTAGAATATTTCTTTACCCCAAACGGAACACTGTGCATGGAAACTGTTGTTGAATGAGAGGCTCATTAGCTTCAGAACATCTAAGATTTGGCTGTTTCAGCAACAACTTTGAATAGATCATTGAACTCCTCTTCTCTAGAATATTCCTGAAAGGATCTCTGAGTTACTCATGATTTGGGAGAGGATTTGTCATGACCTCCTTTGGAATAGCTTAAGATGTCCTTGAGGACAGCATTAACAGGTGCTCATATTTCCCAGATTGCATACTGGGGTATGAGGTTGTGCCCATCTATCATTTGGTCCAATTACCAATGCCTCCAGCTCTGCTTCCTTAATCTAGTCTCAAAAGGACAGTCAGTGTAGTGCATATAAAAGATAAATCAGATCATACCACTCTCAGACTTCAAAATCATTCCATGGTTCTTCCTTTCACACAAAATTAAAGTCCTTATTAGTTTCTGACCAAGACTGAAAGCTCTTACCCCAATATGCCTCTGTGATCTTATCTGAGTACTCCCTGCCTGTTCCCTGACCCCTCCTTGCTGTCCCATGAACACACCAGGCATTCTTCTGACTTAAATCTTTGAACAAGCTGTTCTCACTGCCTAGGGAGTTTTTCTGCTAGATGTCCACAGTTAAATCTTTCGCTTCCTGTTGTAAATCAGCTTTGTTCATTTTTCTGCATTCACAACATAACTTTGCCTGTCTTTTAATCAAGAAGTAGAATCATAGCAGGGTGTGGTAGCTCAGACCTGTAATTCCAACACTGAGGAGGTGGAGGCAATAACAGAGCCTCAAGTTCAAGGCCAACCTGAGTGACAGTCCAAGCTTCTGTCTCCATAACAAAAGCCGGAAAAATGAACTCAACCTCACCATGCAGTAACACAGGATCAGCCTAGCGACCGCACTGGCCGTGGAATAACCAAGTTAACGAGGAGAGGCTCCAAGTCAGGTGTATGGGAGCACCTCCTTCCTCTCTCTTCACCTCTTCCTCCTTTCCTTCCCTCTCCTCCTCCTTTCCCTCCCTACTCCCATTGTTTTGAGATGGCATAGCTCCATGTAGTGCTGGCCGTCCTGGAACTCCTATGTAGCCCAGACTGGCCTGCTTGCCCATGCCTCCTGAGTGCTGGGGTTACGGTGTGTGCCACCACTCCAGCTTTGGCACGTCTTCTCTCGCCGCTGCAACCACTTCTGTCACTATGAAATGTGAATACCTCGTGGAGAAAGGATCAGCTATGTGTGTAAAGCCACCCCAGGATATGTATCCAGTACCAACTGGGTTGGCCCAAATGTGATTACTCAGTCAAGCAACCCAGATACGTGATTGTTATCTAGATGCTCAAAAAGTCTGACTTGTCCTATGCCTTGGCACACACACCCACAAAAATAACTAAATACATTATGATTTGTCTGTAGTTGCATGGTTAGAAAATATGAACCCTGATTTAAAATGCCCATTATCAAGCCAGAATCTTTGACCTTTCCGTAACATCTCAAAATTTTAAACCCTCGAAAATATTTTCAATTAAAAAAGAAAAGTGTGTGTGTGTGTGTGTGTGTGTGTGTGTGTTATGTGTCACATGCCATGGCACACATGCATGTGGGGGCAGGGGAATCAAGAACAACTTTCTGAGTCAGTTCTCTCCTTCCATTCTTGGGTCCCTGGGAATGAACACAAGTTTTCAGACCTGTACATTGTCCGTGGTTAATTCTTTGCCAACTTAACACAAACAATCATTATTTGGTAAGAAAGAACTTCAGTTAAGAAAATGCCTCCATCAGACTGCCTGTGGGCAAGCCTATGGTACATTTTCTTGACAGATGACTGATGTAGAAGTTCCCAGCCCACTGTGGGTGGTACCAGCCCATGGCAGGTGGACCTGGGTTGTAGAAGAAAACAAATTGAACAAGCCAAGAGGAATAAGCCAAAAGGCAGTGTTCCCCCATGACCTCTGCTTCAGTTCCAGCCTCAAATTCCCTTCAAGATGAACTATGATGTGGAAGCACCATTCAAATAAACCTTTTCCTCCCCCAAATTGCTTTTGGTAATGGTGTTTATCACAGCAAGAGAGAACTAACTAAGATACACATAAGGGCTTCTATCCACTGAGCCTTCTCACCAGCACTAGTCTGAACTTTAGAATTTAGTTTCCACAACCTCAGGAGGCCTTTCCCGTATTTAAGGACAGCTGTCCTCTTCTGTGGCACCTTCTAGGTGGTTGGCTGTGTCACAATGAAGCTGAGTATCTCTCTCTCTCTCTCTCTCTCTCTCTCTCTCTCTCTCTCTCTCTCTTTAGACAGGGTCTCTCTGTGTAGCTTTGCGCCTTTCCTGGAACTCACTCTGTAGACCAGGCTGGCCTCAAACTCACAGGGATCCGCCTGTCTCTGCCTCCCAAGTGCTGGGATTAAAGGCGTGCACCACCACCACCCCAGCCAAGTATCTCTTTCTTTAGCCACTGGCTGTCAACAACTCACTGAAGTGAACAGTGAGCGCAAGCTTCATACTTTCTATGAGAAGTGCATGGACACAGAAGTAGGTGTTGGTGCTCCTGGTGAAGAGCAGAGGGTTATGTGGTCTGAATCAATGGTAGAGCCACAAACACTGTTTTCCTATGAAGCAGTGTCTTGATCAGGGCAGACCGTGCCTGCTGTTGAGTGGGGGCCACTGCTATAGACCACCAGTTTTCAACCTGTGGGTCACGACCCTTTTGGGGGGGTCTAATATCATATCTAATATCAGATACTTATAATACTATTTTACAGTAGTAAAAATCACAGTTATGAACTAGGAATGAAATAATTTTATAGTTGGGGGTCACCACAGTATGAAAACTATATTAAAAAGTCACAGCATTAGGAAGGTTGAGATCCACTGTTATAGACCAAAGAGAACTGAAGTACAAGTCTGTTTGAGTTTGCATTGTGGATGTCAATCTGAGTGTTATTGTTGTGGGGGGAAGAAGGATATGCTAGAACCAACAGATACAAGGGTACAATATTACTGTGCCTTGGCAGTTGGGGCCCAAAAGAGCTAGCAGAATCCAAAAGCTTTTCAATCTCTCTAAAGATGATGATATCTGCCAATGTGCTATCAGAAAGTCCTTAAAGAAGTTAACAAGTCCAGAACCAAAGCACCTAAGATTCAGCGTCTCGTTACTTCACATATGTGGTAGTTTGAATGAAAATGTCCCCAAAGGCCCATAGGGACTGGCACAATTGGGAAGTGTGGCCTTTTTGGAGTGGGTGTGGTGTTGCTGAAGGAAGTGTGTCACTGAGGGCAGGGTCTGAGATCTCAGAAGCACAAATCAGGCCCAGTGTGTCTCATTCTTTTCCTGCTGCCTGCTGATCCAGATGTAGAACTCTCAGCTCCTTCTCCAGCACCATGTCTGTCTGTATGCCACCATGTTTCCCACCATGATGAAAATGGATTAAAGTTCTGAACTATAAGCCACCCCCAATTAAACATTTTTCTTTAGAAGAGTAGCCATGGTCATGGTGTCTCTGCACAAAAATAGAAACCCTAAGACAACATGTCCTACAATACAAATGTTTGACATATTGTTCTGAAAAACAACACACTAAGAAAAATGAGGAGGCTGCAGAATGTGCTAAACTTTTGGCCAAGAAAATGAAGAAAGCCCAAGAAAACCACCAAGAACAGATTGCCAAGAGATGTCAGCTGCTCTTGCTGAGATCTTCTACTTCTAAGTCTCAGTCCAGTCAAAAACAAGTCTTTGAATAACAAGTAAATGAAGACATAGGAAAATATGCAAGCATAATCTTCTACAAAGACTTAGAACTGTGACAGTTCTAACATAATGAAGAAGTTCCCAGAATTCACGACCCTTTCTGCCTCTGCTATCATTTCTGCATCGCCTTTAGTCCTCATCCTTCGAGCTTCTGCTGAATTCCAGCAGAAGAGAAGTGGAAGTCCAGGAGTCTTTAAAATTCGGGAGAGAAAAAGGAACTCCGGACTAACAAGGGCTATAGAGCGAGACCCTGTGCCAAAAAATAAACTAACAAAAATTGTAAAGAGATCTGAGCTAGGCTTAGTGGCCATACATACAATCCCAGCACTCAGAGGCTGAAGCCTGAGGATGGTGAGTTCAAGCACAGCCTGGACTACATGGCAGTTCCACGTCAGTCTGAGCTTGGGAACTCTTATCTCAAAAATAAAACACTAACAGTAAAGAGATCCAGGCTGGAGAAATGGCTCAGAGATTAAGAGCATGGATTGCTCTTCTAGAGGTCCTGAGTTCCCAGCAACCACATGGCTCACAAGCATCTGTAATGAGATCTGGCGCCCTCTTCTGTATACATAATAAATAAATAAATCTTTAAAAAAATAGATCCAATACTATGTACATACAAGATTATAGTTAAAATGACTTCAATAAAAATATTTCTATTCTATTTCTCCTTAAAAAAATATCACAAGCAAAGGTCTGTCACTGACTGGCATTAGCCAACAATTTCACACTCATGCTAATCTTTTTAAAATTAAAAAGATTACAATTAGACCTAAATGTTAAAAACAAAAGCACCATAAGAAAACACAAATCAACATTTATACAATAATTGGTAAGGAATGTCTTTCTAAATATAATACTAAAAGTAGAAAAAAAGTAAAGGAATGACTTGACCCTATAAAATTTTACAAATACCTTTGTTTGTTTTTCTGAGACAGGGTTTCTCTGTGTAGCCCTGGCTATCCTGGATCTCACTCTGTAGACCAGGCTGGCCTTGAACTCAAGACACCTGTCTCTGCCTCTGGAATGCAGGGATTAGAGGCATTTGTCACCACTGCCAGGCTATAATTTTACAAATATCTTTGTTTTGCTTGGGTTTGGTTTTTCGAGACAGGGTTTCTCTGTGTAATTTTCTCTGTGTAGCTTTGGTGCCTGTCCTGGATCTTGCTCTGTAGACCAGGCGGGCCCCAAACTCACAGAGATCAACATAGCTCTGCCTCCGGAGTGCTGGTACTAAAGGCCTGTGCCATCATTGCCTGGCTCTTTACAAATATCTTAACCTAAGCTACACCAGAGAGCAAAACAACAACAAAGTCTCAAATACATACATTTCAAGGAGCTCATCCATGTGAACGTCTGTCTAAAATCGGCAGACTCTGTACTTCAAAAACTAAAAACTAGGCATTTAGAGATGTGGCTCCATGGTTAAGGGCACTGACTGCTCTTGCGGAGGACCCAGGTTCAGTTCCCAGCACCCACATGGTAGCTCATAATCAGCTGTAACTCCAGTTCCAGAGGAGCCAACCCTCTCTTCTGCTCTCTGCAGGCACCAGGCACACATGTGGTACGGCAAAGAACTCACACACATTAAGTTAAAAAAAGAAAAGAAAAGAAGCCGGGCGGTGGTGGTGCACACCTTTAATCCCAGCACTCAGGAGGCTGAGTTAGGTGGATCTCTGAGTTCGAGGCCAGTCTGGTCTACAGAGTAAGTTCTAGGACAGCCAGGGCTACAGAGAAACCCTGTCTTGAAAAACAAAACAAAACAAATAAGTGAATAAAAATAAATCTTTAAAAAAACACCCCAAAATAATAAAACAAATCTTAAGGCTGAGGAGTAGTTGGCTTAATTGATAAAGTCTTTACCATTCACAATGCTATGGGTTTGGTACCTAGCACTACATAAACCTGGCATAGCAACACACACCTGTAATCCCAGCACTGAAGAAGCTGGGGCAGGAGGATTACAGCAACTGTGAGGCTCACCTGGATTACAGTGAAGAAAATTGTCTCAAAAGGCCAGATGGTAAGGGGAAAATAAGGTGAGTTGGAGCACCACCCTCCAACCCACAGTCAACAAATAAATAAATGTAATTAAAAGTAAGTATGATAAGCACATATCCTAAAATATTAATGGTAAAATCCAAAAGGTAGGCATGTAAGTGCACATACAATTTCCACTTTGCTATATGTTAAAATTCTCTCATAATAAAATAGAACTTTAAAAATCCATTTATCAAATCAAATTATCTTAACAAAAAAAGAAAGTATAGGACATGAATACACTTCCCACAAGAAATATGGCCAAGCACAAGAAAAGATCCTTCTTCTGACAGTCTCAGAGTAAGCACACAAGAACAGTACCATGTTTCACCCACTAAATTAGCAGAAAGTCAAATGATTACAGAGGGCAAGAGAGAAACAAATGCTCTCATTCTCTCGAGAAGAGCAAAGAGTATCATTCCAGAAGGCGATTTCACAGTCAAAATACCCCAAAGTGTTTAATGTGTTTTACCAACAGTTTCAATCCTAGAAACTCTTTCTAACAAAATATATACACAAAGTTGTAGAAAGATTCATGGCATTGTTCAAAGTAATAAAAAATTTAAAAACAACTGTTGCATCAATCAGGAGCTATTAAAAAATTCTATCCCATTATATGGAATGTCTCATTATTATTTAGTTGTTTAAACATGATTGTCTTGGGTTGGGGAGATAGCATGTTTGGTGAAGTGCCTGCTATCTAAGCATAAGGACCTTATCAGACACCCAGTTCCCATGTAAGAGATGCATCTACGCATCTGTAACCCCAGTACTGATGGGTTGGGAGGAGAAAGGCTCACTGGCCTTGGAGTTCATTAGTCAGCCAATCTAACTGAATCAATAAGCTCCAGCCTCAGTGGGAGACCCTGTCTCAAAAAATAAGGTAGAGTGGGCTGGAGAGTGGTTAAGAGCATGTGCTGCCCTCCCAGAGTGCCAGAGTCTGCTGGTTCCCAGCCACATTCCAGTTCCACAGGGCCAACACCTCTGGCCTCAGAGGGCAACCACACTAGCTAGCTCTCTCTCTCTCTCTCTCTCTCTCTCTCTCTCTCTCTCTCTCTCTCTCTCACTCACACACACACACACACACACACTGAAAAAATAATAATACTAATTTTTTAAAGAATCCTTTAAAAAAATACTAAGATTAAAAAAATAAAAAGATGACACACAATATTGACAGTCTATATACACACAGAGACTACATACATGTAAACACCAAAATAGTGACTGTCTATATAAAATGGTATAGATATGGAAAGGTGGCAAATTCAGGTGACATATATATTAAAATGGTACAGGTGACTGCACAGTCAGCATTTATACAAGTATGATCTCTGAGTGGTGAAATCAATGGTTGACGAAAGTCAGCGATAGTATGCTTTGTTTAGTCAGATTTTGATCTGTATTGGTTATCCAGTAACTAAGCATCTACTCTGTACCAAGCACTGTTTCAAAACACATCAGTTTACCTGTAGACTGTGATGAATCATTCAGACATGGTCCCTTGTCTATATAGGAAGAAAATTAACAGTGACCCAGAAAGTGACCAAGAGAGTCTACCTCAGAGATAGCAACAGCCTCTGTGGAAAGACGACCACTGACCTGAGTAATGATGGGGCATTCTGATACAGAGGCTGAGAAGGAGGGGTATTAGCAGAAAGATTACAGTAGTCCAAAGGCAGTGGGGTCTGAGGAAGCTCCTCAGGATGCAGAGAGGGGAGGGAAGTGTCCAATGGAACACACACCACTCATAACCAGGGAGAGGGGTCAAGCTAGTTTCACCTCTTGGTGTGTGTGAAGGAGGTAAGACAAGGTTTTCTGAATTCCAGGCTGGCCTTGAAAGCTGAGCATGGTGGCACCCACTGTAAGCCCTGCATTTATGGGTTAGAAGTAGTAGGATCATTAGTTCAAGGTCATCTTCTAACTATAGCAATAGCTTCCCAGAGTTAAAAGCAGCCAACACTTGGAGAACTGTCTTGTATTTCTACAACAGTGGTCTAGGTTCTTTCTCAGTTTTTCTTGCCAGGTCTCCTGGACACTCAACATTTTAGTCAAAGCATTCCCACTCATTCCAGACTCTCCCTGGGCAAATCTATCCATTTCTAGGGCTCCAAACTGATATGTCATAGAAACGTAAAAGCCATTTGTGTTCATGGCAAAACACCAATGCACATAAAATAAAAATAAGCAAATTTTACAAAGTAATTAATTTGTGTTTAAAGGCTATAAAAATTTTTTTTTTTAAAAAAAAGACACATTTTCTCCCTGCTCCCACCCCATCCTACTTCTGCACTCCCTAGTTTGTTGTTAATTTTGGAGACCAGGTCTTTCTTGGTATCCGTCATTGTCGGTCACCCCTCATCACTACCTACAGGGCTTACAATTCCTGGTATTTGGCATCCTGATCTCTCTTTGTATCTCTTCTTCCCCAAACAGGGTCTCCACAAGGTCTGGAGACCACCCAGGCTAGTCATTCATCTACAGATAGACAGTTGGGTTATTTACACCAATGTTGTCATAAACATTGGACTATAAATACCTCCAGGAGATAACCCACTTTTTGAGGAAATCAGTATACATTCTCAGCAACAAAACACAAGGCTAGAAATCACTCCCTGCCAACAGCTGCTATTTTCTGTTTTATAGTGGCTGTCTTGGAAGGTGTGCACTAGTAAATTGCCTTTTAAGTAAACTTAGTATATGCCTTTTGTCTATAACTTCATGGTTAAACACACTCTAAAACCATGCTTGATAAACTAAGAACCTCTCTAGTAAGTATTGACAATGCAAGGACATGAAGTCTACCGATGAAGAATTTTAAAGGACAATAAAATTATGGTGCATGTGAATGGCACAAACTAGGAACACAAAGGAAACAACATTCTTAGTCATCTCTAAAATTCCCAGACAGGGCCCGGCAGTGGTGGCGCACGCCTTTAATCCCAGCACTCGGGAGGCAGAGCCAGGTGGATCTCTGTGAGTTCGAGGCCAGCCTGGTCTACAGAGCGAGATCCAGGAAAGGCGCAAAGCTACACAGAGAAATCTTGTCTTGGGGGAAAAAAAAAAAAAAAAAAAAAAAAATCCCAGACAGGCCACCACCAGTGCGGCCTGGAGTTCTTAGTAAAGCCAGTATCCTGCCGCCGCCCATCAGGGCGCCCTCTCACAGCACCCTCCATTAAGGGGCGCCTTCCCCATCAACTTGAGCTCATGACTTTCCTGTCAGGCCCTTCCATCCACTTCAGCTCTGGTAACTACACACTGGACACAGCACCAAGGCCCTGTCCTTCTTCCCACTCAACAGGGAGCTGCAGCCCTTGGCACCAAGATATCCTGATAACACTGGAGAAGCTGGCAGGAGCAACAACATTGTAGCCTTGAAAAGTAAAAACAAAAAAAAAGTTTTATTAAATCTGGAAATAGAATCCAAATAACTTCACAGGACAATAAATGAACACATCCTGTTATTAGGAATGTCCTGGCCTCCGATTCCAAATTTTGAAGAGATTTTTAACCAAAAGAACAAAAATAATAAAAGTTTGAGACAACTTAAAGACTTTTTAAACTGGAAAGCCCCTCGGCTAGGAGCACCTCAAGGATCCAAGAGCAGGGAAACGTTTAAAATCAAAGATATTTACTAAGGGCCGGGGAGATAAATGCCAGAGACTTGAAGTGACTTACTCGTCACCAAGCCTGGAGTCCCAGGGTCTGGAAGGAGAAAACTGACACCCAAAAGTTGTCATCTGACCTACACACACATTGTTCCCACCACTCATGGGAACATGTATACTCACAAAATAAAATAAAAATGTAAAGACAAAGAAGGGAATTAGAATAAAAGGTATTTCCTTAATAATAGGTAGTTTATATTTAAAAATGTTAAAATCCATATATAAATTTTACTAAATAATTATCTCCTTACAAAAATTCCAAATCATCTATGCTAGAATTACTTTCAAAGGGAAAAAAAAAAAAACCTTTAATTATCTACATGGATGAAAAGAGAGCTTCAAAAAATAAAAGGCGCTGAGCGGTGGTGGCACACGCCTTTAATCCCAGCACTCGGGAGGCAGAGGCAGGCGGATCTCTGTGAGTTCGAGGCCAGCCTGGGCTATAGAGTGAGTTCCAGGAAAGGCACCAAAACTACACAGAGAAACTCAGTCTTGAAAAACCAAAAAGAAAAAAAGAAAAGAAAAGAAAAAGGCATACTACTGCAGCCAGTGCTGTGTGACTAAAGACAGATGCAGAGAGAAGCCCGTGTGTGTGTGTGTGTGTGTGTGTGTGTGTGTGTTAGCTTAAACAGTAACTAAACACTGAAGTTTTACAAGATTCTCATTTTTAACAGCATAATAGCAAAATCACTAAAGAACAAATATATATAATATATATATATTGTGTGTATATATATACATATATATATATATATGTATGTATAAAATGTTATCACTCCTCAGAACTCACATAAAAAGGTCTGTAGGATTCGACTCCAGAAAGTAGTCTTCTGACCTCCACACGAGGCATGGCATATCCTTCCCATCCCTCAGAACAATTAAAAATAAAAAAATTTAAAATATGTAAGAGAGTCTGCCCTTTAGACCTCTGTAAGCTCCTGCTTTTGCCTTTTGGATGGCTGTAAAGGGTCACAGGCCACACTTTTCTCTCGGGTCTGCAGCCCACGGTGGTCTCTAGCACAGCTCAAGTGATACAAACCTGCCTCGGAAGCTGGATGACTTCACTCACTTAAATCTATACATTTTAAACACAGGCTACTTCACTTGAAATCAAAAGTTATTTATTGACTGTAAAGTATAAGCTATGCACCTAGCCAAAAAAAAAAAAAAAGAATTGTGAAACATCACCTACAATCCCAAAGTTACTTTGGTACAGTTAAATAAAACTGAGCATTTAAACCTATTACCATGAGCACCTTGCCACACTTCAGAAAAACTGAGTCAGAAATATTTAAATATCAAAAATTATTAACACTTAGATTGCAGTTACTCCAGAAACAACAAAAGGCCGAGTCGGTCCCAGGTACCTTATAGGACAAGGTAACCTCATCAGTGTGGATTTCAGAACACTCAAGAATCACTGGCCTAGAACGTCATTCCAGCCCACTTGAACTTTATCCAAACTTCAGCAGTACTGACACAATTTCAACACCAAGTGCCTCTACCCCACCCATCCTGACACCTCAGGGAATTCAAGTGTGTAAGCAATTTACGACATGACCGCTGTAAACAGCTCATGTGCTGAGAGAGTTATTTTGTACAGTCCAGGCCTGAGCCATTTCCTGGGTCGCAGAGGCAAGAGTCTTTTGCAATCCCATTGCATTTTTAACTCAGTTTACCATGGTTTTATTTGAAAGCAGACTGTTATTTTAAATAAATAACATATAATATTCAAACTCATTTATGTTAAGTACTACCAAGGTCATCCAAAACATGGGAGAATTTTTACCCACACGAAGAAAAAAAAAAAAAAGAGAGAGAAGCCACATTCAATTTAGGGGGAAAAAGGTCTAGATTGCAATTCCATATATACTATAAAATATTACTTAAAAATAAATCAGTATCTGAACTATAGAATGAGAGCCTATTTTAAAACAAGAAAAAAAAGTACAAGTTTTTTTTTTAAAAAAAAAAAACTATTTTACATAGTACTCACACAGCACTGTGTTTTGTTGTAGTTTTTGTTTGTTTGTTTGTTTGTTTGTTTTTTTAAGACAGGGTTTCTGTGTGTAACAGCTCTCTGGCTGTCCTGGAACTCACTCTGTAGACCAGGCTTGCCTTGAACTCACAGAGATCCGCCTGCCTCTGGCTTCCGAGTGCTGGGATTAAAGGTTTTCTCCACCACCGCCTGGCAGCACAACGTATTTTTAAAAACAAAATGTGAGCAAGATGGTGGCTCTCACCTGCAGTCCTAGAGTCAGGAAGTTAAGGCAGTAGCTCTACTTCGAAGCCCAGCCAGCCAGGGCTGCAAAATGAGCTCCAGGCTAGCCTGGGCTAACATAGACCCCGTCCATCTGTCTCAAAATACAAGAACAACATACACCCAATAAAATAAATTAAAACACAAACTTACGAAGTTTCTGGTGCAAAGACTCTAAACAGCATGCTTGAATTTCTTCACGGCCTTTTTTATAGTTTTGTTTTGTTTTATTTTGTGTGTTATTTTGAGACAGGGTCTCACTATGTAGCCTTGGCTGGCCTAGAGCCCTCTATGTTGACCAGACTGGCCTCAACTCAAGAAATCCACCTGCCTCTGCCTTCTGAGTGCTGAGATTAGAGACATGTGGCACCATGCCTGGTCATCATAGCCTTTTTAAACCTATTGTATTTGGGTTCCCTTTCTTTAGAAGCCTAGGAAGATAAACTTTAAGCTTACTATTTAATAGATGGGACCACATACACCAAGATAGAAGAGCCACTGCCAGTTATAGAATAGCTAATTTCAAATGAGTGAGGCTTGCCTTTAGTTTCTGGGGGTCTTAGTTCTAAATTAAATGTCCACAGGGTGGCAGTGTCCTAGTCTTTACTTGGTTGCTGAAGCAAATTTGTAGTATTCAAAGAGCAACTCACCTCATAAACATACAGAGATCCACACTATGAGCAAAAACTGCCTGTTCCATGAAAAGACAAAGCATGCACTTCATTTCCCTGTTTCTCTTTAGGGTATTTACTTTCTGACGTCTCAACAGTCCCTGCAGCCCAGCCTTTGAACCTGGGCTCTCTGTGAGGCTGTGACCACCCTACTTAGTCAGGGAGACACCAGAAGCAAGCAGAGAAACCAGCTAGTCGCTGCACAGCAAGCCAGGCCCAGACTGTGGTCCAGGGAAAGCGTGCGTAGAAACAGCAAAGAGAAGAAAGTGTGGATGGACACCACACACAGCTCTCCAGTTGACCCTGCACAGGGCTGTCTGATTCGATTCATTAGCTCATATTACCAGAAATTCATTTTCCTAGCAAAGTAAATTCCTTTGGCCCCCAATTCCAGAACCTCTCAAAATCTCCTTGTCAAGAATCCAGAAGATTCCCAGCAGGAATTGTTTTCATGTAACTTGGCTTTCAGACAGTCGAATACTTCCTGGAGGCTCACAGATGCCATGCACTGCTCCAAGTCTGGAGAGAAAGGACAAGCAAGTCCAAATCCCCAGTGCAGAGTCACCCTGCTGACAGTTCAGGGACAGGACAAAGCCTAACTCCACAGGTAGGTGGTGGGGTTCCTCCAACAAGTGTGGGCTAGAAACCCTAGAGGCTGAGCAGGGTGGGGGCAGGCAGCGGGACCGCCAGAACTCTGACATCACTCCCCACCGACCCTATCTACTCCTGCAGCCTGGTTTCCTACTCCTATCCTGCTGTACCCACACTTGAGCCGAAATGTGCTAGCGACTGTTAACAGGCTCTGTTCCTGTCCGCTTCCTCCACATGCCTGGTCTCCCACCCCATCTGAATCCTGAGAGCCTAAGCTAGCTATCTTCCATGCCCTTCTCAAGGGCTGCTTCCTCCACCGCCTCCCACAGACCCTGATGTGACCCTTAGAGACCTTTTCGGGGTTCAGTCTGAACCTTCCTCACACTGCGCTGTCACCTGACAACGTTCATGGATTACTTAAAGCATGGGCTGCATTATTAGAACAACCGAAAAATACTTTCACTTACCAACTATTTCGTTGTTATTTTTAAAGAGGTAATGTCTAAATGATAAGCATATTTAGAGATAAAATATTCCATAGGCTTTTTTTTTTTGCTTCAATCTTTTTTAATAGTTTTGCCAACATGTAACAACAACTTGAGGAAATAAAGTATACAACTCCATGCTCTTCTATATATTTACAGAGTTATGTCATCATCAATAAAATCTAATTTTAGAGTCTTTCAGGTACCTTAAATATAACTGCATTAGGAGGTACCTTCCCTCCCATTTCTCCTCCACTTCAGAGCAAGCACTGATCTCTTCATAAAAACATAGCCGCGTGGCGGTGGCACACGCCTTTAATCCCAGCACTCAGAGGGAGAGGCAGATGGATCTCTATGCGTTCGAGGCCAGCCTGGTCTACAAAGCGAGCTCCAGGACAGCCACCAAAGCTACAGAGAAACTCTGTCTCGAAAAAAACAAAACAAAACAAGACAAACAAAAAAGATAAGTTAACCACAGTAAAAAGCAAACAAAGGGGAAAAAAAAATGAATGAACAAACAAGGTTAATTAGCCAGAAGGTAACTGAAAAGAGAGAGCCTACCTAATGTGACCAGAAAAAAAGACCTCTCTGAGAAAGCAAGGCAGACCTGAGATGTTGAGGGTTGGGAGCAGAAAAACAAGTATTGCATAGTGGTGGTGCATGCCTTTAATCCCAGCACTCTGGAGAGCTCTGAGTTCGAGGCCAGCCTGTTCTACAGAGCGGGTTCCAGGACAGCCAAGGCCACACAGAGAAACCCTGTCTCAAAAAAACCAGGGAAAAAAGAAAAAAAAAAATTCAGAAGCACATTCAAGAATCAACAAGAAAGCCAATGGTAGCTGAAATGTAGTAAAATGGCAGAGGGGCAGATGAAGGCCACTGAATTTTCCTAACTCACCTTGTCTCCTATTGTCTTGCCAGTCCATCAACACAGGTGTTCTCACCCTTCACTGAGCTTTCAGGCATCTGACTGCCCCTGGCAGTAGTGATGGTAAACAAACTGCCTGGGGGAATTAGCTATTTAGAGGTCTAGAAAGAACGTTTTAGGTACCACTGGCCATGGCTTTTGGTTTAAAAGACACAACTGCTGGGGAATACTATTTTAAGGTGTGTTACTTTTGTTTATGTTGCATTTGTTTGACTCTGTGAAGCTGTGTTAGTTGAAGAACTGAATGGCCAATAGCAAGGCAGGAGAAAGGATAGGCGGGTCTGGCAGGGAGAGAGAATATATAGAGGGAGAAATGGGGGTGGGGGGAAGTAGCCAGAGGGGCCAGCCACCCAGCTGCACAACCAGCAACAGAGTAAGAAAGAAAGGTATGCAGAAATAGAGAAAGGTAAAAGCACAGAGGCAAAAGACAGATGGGATAATTTAAGGATAGCTGGCAAGAAACAAGCCAAGCTAAGGCCGGGCATTTATAATTAAGAATAAGCCTCCATGTGTGATTTATTTGGGATCTGGGTGGCGGGCCTCCAAAGAGTAAAAAGACCCAAAGAACTAAGAGCTAAAGAACAAACAACAACATATAACCTAAAGGAAGAATCTTCATGGATTTTATGACTGTATCTTCCCAACTATTCAGGAATTATCAAGGTCCAGCAAAGGACATTGTAAATAAATCACTCTCATAATTTAAACCTATTCTTCATTCCAAATCTAATTAATTGCTTTTCCATTTTATTATTTTGAAAATATTCAACTCCTAAACATAAAACCTACAGGTGCAAAATATTCTACATGTTCCTATATTGCTTGAGTCTTTTGAAGCAAGATATCTTTTTTTTTTCACCTAACATAGCTACTTTCAAGCTTTTCAAAGAGACAAAGCTGGGTGTGGTGGAACACATCTGTTAACCTGGGCTATGACAATGAGAATCAGTCTTAAAATAACACCACAAACCAAAGAGACAAAAATGTTTTTAAAACTTTCCTGATCTAAAAGGTCACTTCTTGCTTAAAAAAAAAAAAAAAGAAGAAGAAGAGGGGGTCAGGATCATGATGGGGAAACCCACAGAGACAGCTGACCGGTGCTAGTTGGAGCTCACTGACTCTGGACTGACAGGTCGGGAACCTGCATGGGACCGATCTAGGCCTGCTGAATGTGGTTGACAGTTGTGTGGCTTGATCTGTTTGTGGGGTTCCTGGCAGCGGGACCAGGACTTATCCCAGGTGCATGAACTGGCTTTTTGGAGCCCATTCCCTATGGTGGGATACCTTGCTCAGTCTTGCTACAATGGGGAGAGGCTAGGCTTGGTATGCCAGACTTTGTTGACTACCATGGGAGGCCTTACCCACTCTGAGGAGTGGATGGGGGTAGAGTGGGAGGGAGGGAGGGGGAACTGGGTTTGGTATGTAAAATGGAAAAAATTTTAATAAATATAAAAATTAAAAAAAAAAAAAAAGAACCTGTAACCTAGTCAAAATGACCAAGTTTAAAATCCCTGCCTTTCCTCTTGGTCGGCCACCATCTCCCTCCAGGCACCATGCACCTGCCAACCAGACTTGCCGCTAGCCTCCTGGTCCTAGGCTCCCCCACACCTCAGACTTTATGATTTACATTACCCACTAGGAGAAATCCAACCAGTTCTTCAGGGTGCAAGGCAAATACTCTCCGTTCCTGCCCCTCCCTGAGCCGAGCCGAACCTCCACCTCACCTCAGTGCTCCAGGAGCAATTCCACAACTCAGAAGCTGCCTGACCATCCCACCTGGCCCAGAGCTAGAGAGAGGACATCTGTATCTCAGGCAGGAGTTCTGTCACCCTGCCCCTTCCCTGAACTCACCCCAGATAAGTAGTATGCCTACCTGCAATCATTTACGATTCAGTTTATGATAGCTTGCATTTTCTTGCAGAAATTAAACAAAACAGGGATTTTTCTTCTAAACCTGGAATAAAGTCTTTAGTACCTGGTTCTTAATGACACAACACATGAAAGTTTTAAATGAAAATCTTCTACCCCCCATTACCTATTCAAGATCTATCTAAACTTTGTGAAACGTGTGCTGTTATGGAGAACCTAGGGGGCTGCAGAGACATTTAGAGCACTTACTGCTCTGCAAAGATGGGGTTTGATTCCCCAGCACTTGTACAAACATGGTAGCTTAAAAGCATCCATAACTCCAGTTCCAGAGGCTCTGACACACTCTCCTACCTCCCTTGAAATCTAGTCAGACCTGGTGCCACATACCTGTAATCTGAGCACTGAAGAGACAGGAAAATCAAGAGTTCAAGGTTATTCTCATCACCACACAGATTCTGAGGCTACACTGGGGAACATGAGAAGATGTTTCAACCTGCCCTCCTTATCCTACCCAAGCCCCAGAAAGAATCTAAGCTAGGCCTTGAGGCATATGCCTGTAACCCTACTGCTTGAAAGGCAAAAGGAGAGAGAATCACCAATCCCAGGAGTCTGGGCTCCTAGTGACTTCTAGGCCATCTTGAGCCACATGGCAAAACCATGCTTAATAATGACGACGAAGATAACAGAACACAGAACTTAGGGCTCTAGAGCCATAACACACTGCCGGTCAAAGACCTCCACACTGTCCCACAGCTAACCGCAGGAGCCGAAATGTGACTCCATCCCGCACTACCCACCAACCTGAAATGCCTGAACATCAGGAAGCTCAAAACATCTGGGAGGGGGGGGGAGGGGGGAGGGGGGGTACCTTGACATGGGTAAATGCTTGAATAGTTAACAAGATTTTAAGTATTTGTTAACGGGGTGTTCTGGTCTTAATTTTTACGAGGAAGGGCCAATTAAGGATTACTTAATCACACAGATCACATTAACAGCCATTTTCAAACTCAGCTGTGTCAGTTAAGGCTATAAAACACTCTGGGAACACACAAACGACCAAAACTTCTGCTTGGGCAAGCCTCTGACCAGAAACGCATCCGCGGGAGTCAGTTTTTCCTTATTTGTGCCCAAAAGGCCCAACAGACTAAACACTACAGCTGCCCCAATTTTCTAATTTCAACTTGCATTTAAGATAACGCTTTTGTTTCGTTTACAGCGCTCAGGCTGCTGACACAGCTGGGCCCCTTCTTTGTAATAAACACAGGGCTTCTATATTTAAAAGTACAGTGCAACTTTGTTTTAACATCCCCTCCCCAGTCTCCGGGCTAATTTTCTGTCTCCCAAAGCTCCACCTCCACCCCATGATTTTTTTTTTTTTTTTTTTTTTTTTTTAAATCAGTGACGCTCCAAAGAGCCTCCCGGAAAAGTGGAGTCTGTTCTTTTCAAGACATCTCATCACAGTGGCATTTCTCTGCTCCCGCAGCTTCTGGTGCGTCTGCAGAGGAAAGGAGAGTTCCAGAGGGGAAAGAGACTTTCTGCAACGGCCTCCTCGTGAGGCTGGGGTGCTTAGGGGGAAAGGGGAGCGGAGGACCCGGCTCGGGTGCACGCAGTGGGGGGTGGAGGGGGATCCCAAGGCCGGGCAGGCGATAAGGAGCGGCGGGGGCCGGCGATAGGGAGCGGCGGGGGCCGGCGAGCCCAGGGGGGTCTCGAGTCGCTGTTGACAGTAAGTGGGGCACGGCGGGCACGCCCCGGCCGCCGCCGGAGTCCGAAGGGGGCGGCCGAGCAGGGTGTGGGCCCCAGGGGGCACCCGGGGGGGGGGGGGGGGGGTTGATAAGGCGAGGCCCGAGTTAATCATCACCTCCCGAGCGCCTGGAAAAGTACGGGCTGAGGGCGGGGAACAGCCTCGGGGACAGCGAGACTCCTCCCGCACCGACCCGGGCGTTGGGGGTGGTGGTGAACCCGAGCGCGACTCGGCGCAAGCCAGCTGCCCGTCCCACGATCCACCGACTCCACGGTTCCTTCCCAAACTCACCCCACACGGACACACAAGTGAGCCGGATCCCCTAGAAAAAGCGCATCAGTGTCTCCAAACTCCACCAAAGCAATAAATAGTAAGAAGGAAAAGAAAGAAAACTTACACTGTTCCCATACCGGGAGTCGAACCCGGGCCGCCTGGGTGAAAACCAGGAATCCTAACCGCTAGACCATATGGGAAGTGCTACCGAGAGCGCCGCCGTTACCCACCTGACTAGCGTCAGCCAAGCTGCCGCCTCGGCCGCCGCCACCGCCGCCGTGCACAGCTCCCGCCGAAGCCGCCCGCCCCCGCGGCCGCTGCTGTCCCACGCGCGCGGGGACGAGCCCGACGGACGGACGGACGGACGAGCGGAGCGCGCGGGCGTGGCGGGGAGACGGGAGGGGGGGACGGACGGACGGACGAGTGGCGGGGAGGAGCGGGCCAGCCGCGCCCCTGGAAAGTTTGGAGGCCGAAGCCCAGCAAGCCCGGTGCGGTTCCGGACCCCAGGACCGGCGGACCGGCGGACCGGCGGCTGCGCCTTTCTTTCTCAGCCCCCTTCAAGGTCCGGGCTGCAATCCGGTCACAGCGCGGGCCGGGCTAGCGGGCAACGCCGAGGGCGGCGCCGTCGGTGGGAACAGCTGCGCGCGGCGTGGGAGGGGCGGAGTGGGGCGGGGGGAGGCAGAGGCGGAGGCCGAGCTGGTCGGCCGCGAGCCAGCCCCGCGGGAGTGGAGGTTCCGGATCCCCGGGGCAGCGAGGACCGCGCGGCGGGATGGAGCTTGGCTAGGGACACCGGCGGCCCCGCGGCTCCGGTCCCCGTCGCGCTTTCGTCCCCTTCTGGGTGACCTCAACCCCTTTATACCGATCCCCCCCACACCACCCCTCCGACCTCTCGGGCGCCGCCAGCACCGCCCCCGTGGGGGAGGGGGAAGGGGCGGTGCCGCACCGCGCGCGCGCGCAGATTGGGCCCTCGCGGCTGCCGTAGCCGGGCGGCGGAACGCCGGGGCCGGGGAGACGCGGAGGCCCGGGAGGTCCCGGCTCTCGCCGCCCGCCGAGCCAGCACCAGTGAGCGGGATCGCGGGCTCCGCGCGGAGCCGGCGCGGTCATGTGAGTCGGGTCGGACCCGAGCCGCGCGGCGGCCGCGTGCGCCCTCCTCCTCCTCCTCCTCCTCCTTCTCCCGCCCCTCCGCTCACCCCGGGGCCGCCCGACCTGCCCGGCCGGTTCTCCGGGAGACGCGGCCGCCCTTTTCAGCCCGAGCCGGGGACTCGGGTACCGCCCCTGCCCGGCGGTCCCGGGTTGCCGGGTGGCGCTGTCGCCGCAGACGACCCCGAAACGAGTGAATTAGCTAAGAAGGGAAAGGGCTTCCTCTTGCCTCTCGCTTCCCTCGTCTCTGGGAGTAGCGAGCGAGGAGGAGAAGCCGGTGATTACCCTATGGAAAGCGGCTCCACAAGGAATTTAGCTTCGCGTAAATAAATAAAACTGCTTTGCCAAGACGAAAGCCGTTCAGCAACTTTACGTCCCAGGTTTTACGAAGCATGACGATTCTCTTTCAGTGTTTGGATAAACTGAGAGTTGTTTTTCCTTCATTCAGGGCCGACTACTGGAAGTCACAACCAAAGAAATTCTGTGATTACTGCAAGTGCTGGATAGCAGACAACAGGCCTGTATGAAATTTCTAGTCGAATGTTCATGTGACATGTTTGCCTTTTGATCTAAGTACGGTTTGCAAACCACTTTCATGTACAGTGCTCTTGATTTTTCAAAACCTAGGAAGATTTCTTTCCTTTGATTTCCCCTTATGAAAGCTACAGCCCTTCTCCTCCTCTTCATCAATCTGACTTTGATTTCAAGGCCTAATTATTTCTGTGGCCTTTGAGGAAATGGACGGTGAGTGGGTAATCTCATCCATGTTTATGGAACTCCTGCCTCTCAGAAAGCATATCGTACTTTTTTTCTTTTATGGTTCTTGTTCTCCAGAGAAATTTGGAAGACCATCATTGTCCCCTCTCAAGAAATATAAAGATAGCAACCATAAAACACATTATGCTTATAGCCTAGCTCCAACTTTTAAAGCGAAAAGTCAACTGGCTTTCTTCCCTCTCAGATCTGTCCTATACAAACATAACTATATCAAAAACTAGGATGTGGGGACTGGAGAGATGGCTCCACAGTAAAAAGCACCTACAGCTCTTGAAGAGGGGCTGGGGTTCAGTTCCCAGCACCACATGACAGTTCATAACCACCTGTGACCCCGGTTCCAGGTAATCCAACAGCCTCTTCTGACCTTCACTGGTGGCTGTACTCATGTGGTGCTTTTGAACTTAACACAGGCGCACACACCCATAATATAATGTTTAAAAAAATACAGTATTTTGCCAGGAAATGGTGGTGTGCGCCTTTAATCCCAGCACTGGGGAAGCAAAGGCAGGCAGATCTCTTGAGTTCCAGGCCAGCCTGGTTTACAGACTGAGTTCCTGGACGGCCAGGACTATGCAGAGAAACCCTGTCTTGAAAAACAAAACGAAATGAAACCAAAAGCAATGGTATTTTATATATACATAACCTTTTTACTTGGCAGAACTGTTGTGCACAAAAGAATGCTGCCATCTTTTGAGCTGTGCTCCCTCAGTAAACACTTTGAAATCACCTGGCTTTAGGGAGTATTGCTTGTCTGTTTTGGTCTTTACTGATTGTTGCTAAAAAGTGTGCATATTTTATTTGGCTTAGACTAACCCTTACTAAAACTGCCATGAGGTTTTAAAACCACACAAATTGAAAAATGACCCATCCCTGGAGGTACCTAGGCCCAGTTTTATGAGTTACTGAAAATAAATTATCTTTCCAGAAGTTTGTCTGCATCTCCCTAAATATCTAGTAATTTAACTGTTAACTACAAACCAAATTCAGTTTTAAATGGTCCTTTCACATGGTATTCTTTGTATGGTATATCACCTGTAGGTAACCCGGTATAGGAACAATAGATGATTGTTTGCTTTACAAACTCCCACTTTAATGAAGAATTCATAGGAGTATATTAGAATAACTTGGTTAATATGTCATACAGAATTTGATTGACAGCATTTATTTTAAGGCAGTCTGGGATTTTCTATTACTTGCCATCAGACATCTATAATTTGTTGAGAATTCCTGATTATTTAAGTAGGTCCCAGTGCTCACTCAGCCATCCATGTCAAAACTTAATTACTGTTGCTCTTCAAAAGTTAACTCCTTTTCCTCCGTGTCTATACTTTCATTGTTTCCATGTGCATGTATTTTATTCCATCGTGATGACAGATAGCACAGTTTTGTTTTTAACTGAACAGTGTATCCCGAAGGTGTCTCCATGTCAATACATAGGGAGCCGTGAGCTTCTCACCTGTGATAAAGGCCTGTGGGCATGTACGCAATTCACTCAGCCAGCCCCCAATAGATAGACTACAAGATTGTTGCTACACACAGTACTGCAGTGAATAACCTTGTTTATTACATCAGTTCGCACAATGTGAGGAACTTTTTAAAAATGTGTGTGGGTGTGTGTATATGTGTGGGTGTGCATGTTCCTCGGTGTGCAGGTCAAAGGACAGTGTTCATGCGGGTGCTGGGGGTAGAGGCGGGTTGTCAAGCTTGGTGGCAAGCACCTTTACCCACTAAGCCGTCCTACCTGCCCAAAGGAGGAATTCTTTAAATATTTATTTTTCTTAATGTTTTAAAGACCCAAGTCCTTAAGGATATTCTTTATGTCTCTAATATAGCGAAGCAGAAAATGAAATTTGAGAGGCTTAGCCAGTTTTGACATTTGCTGTTGAAAGGTAGTGTGTTTTGTTGTTGCTGCTGCTGTTGTGACTTTTGTTTATTTGGTGGGGTTTTTTGGTTTGGGACAGTTTTGTTGTTACTACTCTCTTTTGTTTTTGAGATGGGTGTTACTTGAGCAAATACCTTGAGCTGGCCTGGAACTTGAACTCAGGTTTCTCTTGCCTCATCCTTCAAAGTGCTCGGGTTACAGGTGTATGCCCCTGCTCAGCTGAGACATACTTCTTGAAAGTTGTTCCCCACATTTTGTCCTGTTAGTGTGGTCATCCTGGCTCATTTTAAGCCAGAGAACAGCTAGTGGGCAAACACAGTGATCTGCTTAGACTACTAGCGTCATTTGATTCCGGGGTCAGTTTGCATTAAAACTAGTCATTTTTATATTTTCTGCCATTTTAATCTTATATTTCAGCCCTGTATTCACAGTATTAGTTTGCTGGGAGGTTAATGATGCTTTCCCTTTTTCATTTTCAAGAGTGTTGAATTTCATGAAAGAGGAAAGAATCACAAGGAAAATGTGGCCAAGAGGATCAGTGAGGTAATTTCAGTTGGCTCTTTGTTCACTTTCTGTGCAAATGTTGATCCCATCTCTCACGTCCACCTTCGCCTGCATCTCACACAGATTAAACAGAAAAGCCTGGATAAGGCGAAGGAAGAAGAAAAGGCGTCCAAGGAGTTTGCTGCGATGGAGGCAGCTGCCCTGAAGGCATACCAGGAGGATCTGAAACGGCTTGGCTTAGAGTCAGGTAAAATGTCAGCAAGACACTTCAGAAGTAACACCATGGGTGGTGCTGAGGGGCCCCCTCATTGTTTCCATACAGGAGCTGTGTACTTGACATACTCTAGTGCTCATTTAGAATGCCGACTTTGAAGTGCTTCTGTTTTGTGGTGGTTGTTTTGTTGTTGAGATACAGTCTCCCAGGACATCCTGGACTGGTCTTGAACTTGTGAGCATCCTACCTAGGCCTTCGGAAATTAAAAAGCACGAGCCGCCATGCCTGGCTTGTTTCGCTTTTTACGTTATTTACTTATCTTCATGTTGATGACGTGTGGGGGTCAGGGGACAGCCTGGAGGGGTCAGTTCTCTCCTTCCACCATGTGGGTTCCCAGAATCAACTCAGGTCAGTGGCAAGTGCCGTAACGCACTAAACCATCTTGCTGGCCCCATGTTTGGCTTTTAATTCTTATCTTCTGACACCTTTACTCGTATCAACCATATCACCTTTATAGTTATCTGGTTCTAGCTCCAGCCTAGCTGAATGATTCATTTCCAAAACCTTGAGGCTTTTCTTTTAAATACTTATTGTTACAGACACTACTCATTTAAAAAAAAAAAAAAAAGCATTATAATTATATATTTTCCACATGGCCAAAACTGAGTTGTATCTACTTATATGATTGGCTACATAATGAAGGAGTTGCCTTTTGCTGACAAATAGTCGACTTTACTTCAATCCACAGGTTATTTTGAGGGTTTGAATAAGGGGTATTTTGAATATTTCCATCTGGTTGAATTCAGGCTCTAAAGTAGGGAAGTTTTTGTGAGCTTTCTTCCATGACAAATTGTTTTAGTTACTTTCCTGGTAACAAAAGACCTGACAGCAACAATTTACAGGACAGACTGTCAGCTGTGGGTCAGTTTCAGAGGTTTGGGTGCACCGGGCTGAGACGGCACGGTGTGGGGTGCAGGATGGAAGCTCATGCCCATGATGCAGACCAGAGGCAAAGAGAGCCGGCCAGAGCCTGAAGGTAGATAGAAACTCATGTAGTCTGCCAACCAGGCCCCACCTCCTAAAGCCACACAGCCTTCAGCACCCTGGGATCCCAGTTCCTAAACCAGGTACAGAGTAGATCTTGATTGTTGATCTCATGTAGTGGTTCAGGTGATCAGATAATTTGGATTTTTGCTTTTGTGAACCACTGACTTTATTGGCCTTAACTAAACAGCATGGCTGAGGAGTTATTTATAAGTGCATAGATGACCCCAGATCAGCTACATCATCAAAGACACACCCCACACAGGTCGCTCCCTTGGAGACTCTGCATCATGGAGCCTCTTTTCAGTTAACCTTTCACTTCAGCATCTCCCAAGATCACCTGTTGGGACAGGATGGAATAATAGCTAGACTCCAGTGGAGAAGGACCAGGTCCTTGAGTGTCCTCCCTCCCTCCCTCCCAGGGGGTGTCAGTAGTCCAGTCCCGTCAGCGTGAACTTGACTCTCACTGTGGCTTCTGTCTTTCACTGCGGCGACTGCCTGGACCAGGGTCCTCTCCACTCCGGGATAGTGGTGTGATCATGTACCCAGAGGGACAAGCACCACACCGTCTCCGTCTCCTGGCTCTTACAGTCTTCCGCCCCTCTTTTCTGAGGGTTTCTTGGGAGAGGTGAGATGCGGAAGATCCCTTTGTGAGCGCTGAGTTGTCATGCTGTAGCAGCAGTCACTTATCCTCAGTGATTTAGCCAGACTCTCTCCCTTCCTAACCGTAGCTACTGTGAGAGGTTGTCTTCCGCAAGCAGTCGGACTGTTGGCTACCTGCTCCTGCTCAGTCCAAGCCAGAATTTTCAGCGTGAAATGATGCTTTTTAGTCTCTAATAAAAAGAACTCTTAATTATAGGTTTAAGCAAAATATTGCTTTCATTAAGTAAAAACAGTTGTCAGCTTAATGTAGTCTAAATGTTAGTATTTAAGGAAAAGAAGCGGCATGTGGTTCCAAAAAGCCGTTTACTTATTAGTGAATGAGACTCTCACTGGTTAGTTCAAACTGGCCTCAAACTCACTAGGTGATGTCAGACAGGCTCCCAAGTTCTGGGATGCAAGCCATGCATCATTACACCCAACTGAACATAAAGCATTTTGAGAGGAAAAATCAGGCAGGTATCTTGGAGAAGTGTTAGTTGAAAACTTATTAATTTTATAGAGAGAGATTAAAGGATTCCATTTCAGTGCCATTTTAAGGTGAATTTTTTGGTTTTTTGAAACAGGGTTTTTCTGTGTAGCCCTGGCTGTTCCTAGAGCTTTCTGTAGACCAGGCTGGCCTCCCAAGTACTGGGATTAAAGGTGTATGCCACCACACTCAGCACAGATTAATTTTAAATATACATACAGATATCTTCCTGTCCATGGTGGGAGTATTGGTTTGTCTGTTTTGATATAGAGTCTCACTATATAGCTCTGGCTAGCCTGGAGCTCACTATGTAGCCTAGGCTGGCCTCAAACTCCAGGTAGTCAGGCAGACTGGGATTACAGAGATGAGCCACTGCTCTCCTGTGGGATCCTTTTGGATTATATGTATTATGTCTGTTAAAGATCTTCACACAAGCCGGGGCGGTGGTGGTGCACGCCTTTAATCCCAGCACTTGGGAGGCAGAGGCAGGCAGATCTCTGTGAGTTCCAGGGCAGCCTGGGCTACCAAGTGAGTTCCAAGAAAAAGGCACAAAGCTATACAGAGAAACCTTGTCTCGGGGGGGAAAAAAAAAAAATCACACACACGCACACACACACACACACACCCTGTTAATCTCAGCACTCAGGAGGCAGAGACAGGCGGATATCTGATTCGAGGCCACCCTGGTCTACAGAGTGAGTTCCAGGACAGCCAAGGCTGCACAGAGGAAACCCTGAAGCCCTGTCTCAAAGAAACCCTCCCCTCAAAAAAAAAAAAAAAAACCAAAAAAACAAAAACTTGCAGCCTGTCACAAATGTATCTTTTTGTGTTTACTTTTCTCTGTAGGTTCATCTTCTGGGTAAGACATGTAGTATCAAAGGATGACTGTACTATATTACAGCTGATGACAAGCTAGCTCTACAAACGGTGGATCTGACTTACATTTTTGTAGAAATAAAAGTTGTTAACTGTCGTGGGAAGTATTAGCAGTCTTTTGAGCAGAAAGCCATGAAAACATTTTTTTCACATTCATGTATATACCCAGAGATAACAGTGGAGTTTCACCAAACTTTTCAGTATTAATCTATAAAAAGAAACTATTTATTTGCATTTCTTTGAATATTAGTGAAAGAAAATATTCATTCTTCGAATTGTATGTTTTCTGTTAGGACGTTTGATTTTTAACAAGTCATTATTAGGGACATTAACTTATTTGTTGTTAATTTTTTCGTTTTTCTAGCCTATGTGTTTTTGCTTTTTTTTTCCTTTTCATTCTGTTATACAAAAAATTTAATCATGTAGTCAAATTTAACAGTATTTTTAATGTGTGTGTGTGTGGGGGGGTGTTTTTGATATGTTTTCAGGTATTTTTGACCTAGAGGGCTTTGGTTTGGTTGGTTTTTTGAGACAGGGTTTCTCTATGTAGCCCTGGCTATCCTGGAACTCACTCTGTAGTCCAGGCTGGCCTTGAACTCACAGAACTGCCTGCCTCTGCTGAGAGTGCTGCATCTAAAGGGGTGCACCACCACTGCCCGGCTTGACCTGGGATTTATTAGGGTGTGAAGAAGTGAGAAGCCAGTAGGAAGTCGCTTAATACCTTTGCCTTTGTAGCTTGTTTGTTGGCGTGTCTCAGTGTTTTGACATGATTCCCCTTGTCATCAGCACTGGCCTTTGTTGGTGTGGGCAGGGATACCTGTTCTTTAGAGTAAGTTGTACATTGTTTTCTTTGTTTTCTTCACGGCGTGCTGAGAGTAAACCCACAGCCTAGGGCATTCTTGGTAGGTAGGGGTCCCACCACTGGGTCACACCCCTCAGCCCCTAGGATGACCTTTAATGTGTGATAGGACTAAATAACCCGTACAACTACAGTTTTTTTACTCCCCTTATATATTCTTCCACGATTCTATCTCAGATAACTTTATTATAATGTGCTTTATTCCCCAAAACAATCTTGTCAAACTTTGGTTTTGTTTTTAAAAATTGTTATCTAGGCTGGTCTCAAACACATAAATTGTTCTGTCTCAGCCTCCTGAGTAGCTGGAATTACAGAGATGTGTCACTGTGCTTGGCTTTGCCAGGCTTCTGGCAAATACAACGTTTAAAAAGGTAAAGTTACCCCTCTTTATCTTTTTTTCTAGACATTTCAGAGCCAAGTATATCACCAGTGACCAGCACTGTCCAGCCCACTTCTACATCAACACAGCAGAAAGAGAAGAAGAAGAAAAAGGAAAAGAAAAAGAAAGACTCTTTGAAGGGTAGATGGGTAGAAGGTGTAACGGCTGATGGTCACTGTTACTATTACGATCTCATCACAGGAGGTAGGCTGTGGAAGCACAGAACTACTAGAAAATAGAAAAACACAGCAGTTTTTGTATTGAGATTTTTATTTAATATTGGCATGTGGTAAGCAGTGAGAAACTAACTTCCTTTTTTCCACAAAGCTTAGAAAATTGTGCCTTTTGTTATGATGTATACCCTATAATTCCAGCATTCAGAAGGATTACCACAAATTAGAGACTAGCATAGTGGGATCCATGCCAGCTTGGGGTACAGAGTAAGACAAAACAAACAAAACAAGATAAAAAAACTAAAACAAACAAAAAAACTAAGAATACCCTGCTTATTGCAAATCAGTGTCATGATTAAAAGCTTGTAAGTTCCTAGCCAGGCATGGTGGCACATGCCTTTAATCTTAGCACTTGGGAGGCAGAGGCAGGTAGATCTCTGTGAGTTCGAGACCAGCCTAGTCTTCAGAGTGAGTTTCAGGACAGCCAAGCCTACGCAGAGAAACCATGTCTCAAAAAAATAAGAAAATTATGGGGTAGCTCCTGCTGACATTTAGCTGTAGGTGTAGCAGCAGACACATCAAGACCCTAGCACTTGGGTGGTAGAAAGGGGAGGACCAGGAATTTAAAGTTAGCCCTAACTACTCATCACTGCTGAGGTGCCATCTTAGCATCTGTATCCTTGGCTCAGTGTTGGCAGAATTTATTACTCCATAAGTTTTGGGGTTTTTTAAACTTCTATTTTATATGGGTGTTTTACCTGTATGTTTTAATGTGTGTGCAATGTCCATGGAGGAGCAAAGAGGGCATTGGATCCCCTGGGACTGGAGTTACAGATGGTTGTGAGCTGTCATGTGAGTGCTGAGGACCAAACCAGGTCCCTGGGAAGAGCCTCTGGTGTCTTAACCTCTGAACCGTCCCCTCAGCCCCAGTAGTAATAATTGCTAACAATTTATTTGCTCTGAGTCTTAAGTGAAATGCATATTGTAGTTCAACAGTAAATCAACCAGAAATAAACACTTGGGATACATCTCATCCACAACCAGGAGGCATAGAAAGTGAGCAAACTGGGAATGGTGTGGGCTTTGGAAACCTCGAGGTCTCCACCCCAGCAACACACCTCCTCCAAGAAGGCCACACCTCCTAATCCTTCCCAAACAGTTCAAATAGATAGCCTCTGGGGGCCATTCTTATTCAAACCACACAGGCAGGCACCTCCCAGAAGAGTTAAAGAGCGCATAAAGATGGCAAAGCAATAACCTACCAAGTAGAGACTCTAACCTCCGAGGAAAGTCCCACAGCCCTGGTGATTACTGTGGAAGTTTCAGTAACTCTTGTTGACCATGCTGCCATTTCTTCTCGGTTACGTAACATTCAATACATGTTTTCTGTGCAGTACCACTAAGGGTATATGTTGTTTCTTTTATTTTTCTACTTTGTAGTGTTTTATACATAATAATGACTATCTTGTGGATTTTTACCTAATTAAATTTGGGGGACTTGTTTTATTTTAAAGCAAAATTATTTTACAATATATTTTGTTTTAAGCATCTCAGTGGGAGAAGCCAGAAGGATTTCAAGGGAACTTAAAAAAGGTAACTATAACATTAATGGTGTCTTTGCTTTATTCTTTCAGGTGATTGGCTTCTAGGGTGGGCAAGTCGAGGGTTGGGTGGCTGGTCGGGTTTGTGTACCAGGACTGCTCCTAGGGCTTTGTGAATAGCCAACATTCTACCCCTGAGGTAACCAATTCTGGTGGCTGTGGCCTTTTGTGGAATTTTGTTAAGCAAATTTATTTCCAAATAAGCAGTTCTCTTCAACCCCAAGCTTGGCTTCTTTCTTCCTATAATCCTTCTGTTAGAAGGCTGGGTAGAGGGATATCTCTACACAAAAAACCCTGTCAGGATAAATATTATTAGTCAATTTGTAGTCATTTCCTGTTTACATGTCTGTCCAACTGGACAGAATTCCTGGCTTTGAGAGACGAGACATTCTCTGTTTGAAAGCTAGTAGTGGCCAGACAAGCAGGCTGTATTGATGGTCTTGATCACCACTCGACTCCGGGGTGCCAGGGGGAAAGAAAGAAGAGCCACATTTGCCTTAGTTATTCAGTAGCTAGTTATTGTCATTATCTCAGTGTATTGTTTTTTCCCTCCAACTAGACAGCAGCAAAGGCCATTTGGGTAGAGGGTTTAAGTGAAGACGGTTACACCTATTATTATAATACAGAAACAGGAGGTGAGTGTTATCTTTGATTATTTTAACTTAAAACTGTACTCAAAACTGCATATCAGAGAATATATCATCCAGACTTGGAAACTGTAATATAATAATCATTTCTGTACCAGGTATATGCTATCTTTTATAAGAGATACTTAAAAGATTCTATTTTTAAAATGTACTATGCATCAATGTTACTCCTTGTTTTGTTTTGTTTTTTTTTTTTCCAATGGATTTATGCTCACCATATGTGAGCTTTGTGCCCAAGGAAGCCAGAAGAAAGCATCAGGTTTCCTGGAACTGTAGTTATGGATGATTTTGAATCACCATGTGGGTGCTAGACTTGAACCACCCTGTTCCTCTGTGAGAGCAATAAAATGAACTGTTGAGCTGGGCGGTGGTGATTATGCCTTTAATTCCAGCCTCAGGAAGGCAGAGGCAGTTGGATCTCTGAATTTGAGGTCAGCCTGCTCTACAAAGCAAGTTTCAGGACAGCCAGAGTTTTTACATAGAGAAACCCTGTCTCAAAAAAAAAAAAAAAAAAAAAAAGAATTAACTGCTGAGCCAGTTCTCTATGTCCAATTAATGTTGTTCTTAATAAGACATTTGCAAATTTTAAAAAAGAATCTTTAACTCTCTCTAATATTACTGGGTCTTAGGATTGATTTAATAATTTCCCTTCTAAGTACCTGTGGTTGTCACCTAATTCAACTTTGGTCATGGTGAAGATCAAATTTGAGACCTAATGCATGCTAGCTCATGCTCTCTCATTGAACTACACCTAGGCCTTCACCATTTTCTTCTTTTAAGAAAACAAAATAGGGCTGGAGAGAGATGGCTCAGAGGTTGAGAGCACCAGCTGCTCTTCCAGAGAACCCAGGTTCAATTCCCAGCACCCAGATGGCAGCTCACAGCTGTCTATAACTCCAGTTCCAGGGGATCCAACACCCTCACACAGACATACATGCAGGCAAAACACCAATGCACCTAAAATAAATGAGTTAATTCATTAAAAAAAAAGAAAACAAAACTGGGGCTGGAGGGATAGTTTAGCTGTTAAAAGCTAGACTCACTACCAAAAATATAAGAGTTCAGTTCCCCGCACCCACGACTGTCCCTCCAGTTACCAAAAAAGAGAAAGAAAAAGAAAGAAAACGCCAGGCGGTGGTGGCACACGCCTGTAATCTCAGCACTCAGGAGGCAGAGGCAGGTGGATCTCTGTGAGTTCGAGGCTAGCCTGGTCTACAGAGCTAGTCCAGGACAGGCTCCAAAGCTACAGAGAAACCCTGTCTCAAAAATCCAAAAAAAAAAAAAAAAAAGAACGAAAGAAAACAAAACTGAGCTGGACAGTGGTAACACACACCTTTAATCCCACTTCGTGAGAGGCAGAGGCAGGCAGATCTTTGTGAGTTCCAGGACAGCCAGGGCTACACAGAGAAACCCTGTCTTAAAAAACAAAACAAACAAAAACCTTGTATTAGAGATGTTGTTTAATTGGTAGAGTGTTTGCCTAGCATGCACAGAGTCCTGGGTTCAGTCTGTAACATTCCATAAATCTGGGTATGGGACTAGGAAGATGATTTGTTGGGTAAAATGTCCAAGTATGAAGGCCTGAGTTCAAATCTCCAGCACCCACATAGCAAGATGTGGAAGCAAACACCTGTAACCCTAACACTGGGTGAGCAGAGACGAGCAAATCCCAGGGTTTGTTGGGTGGCCATTCTAGGTTCAGTGAGAGACAATACCCTGAAAGATAAATAAAGTGGGGAATTGATGGGGAAATGTACTGGAAGTAGTCCTCTAGCCTCTACATGCAAAAGCAGAGGCAAGCACACCCCCACATACATGGATACCTACAGGCATATACCATACACTCCAAAAAATATAAAAGAAGTGTAATCAAACAGGCCTGTAGTCCCGTGATGGGTGGAGTCAGGAAGAATGGGTTCAAAGGACAGCCTCAGATGGTGAGTCTGGGATACATGAGACCCTGTCACACGAAGAAAAAAGTACAGGAAGTCTTAGAAAAATCACAGAGTTTCTCATATAACCATCCTTCAGTTAAGTTTTTGGTGTTCCTTTTCTGGCTTTTTGAGACTATCCAGCCTGGCCTCCAACTCATAGGTGGCTGAGTAGGACCTTGAAGTCTTGGTCTTCCTGCCTCTATCTCCCAAGGGCTGCAATTACAGGACTCTGCCATCATATCCAGCTGGTCTTCAATAAATAATTTTTTTTTATTTATTGAATAATTTCTTGTTTCTTATAAATAATTTCTTGTTTCCCCAGCATACATCATATGTTCAGATATATAAACAACAGGACTGAAGAATAGAAAGAACTGGGGGCCCAAACGATATTAAAACTTGACCATGGCTCTGCACTTGGGAGGCAGAGCCAGGTGGATCTTTGTGAGGCCAGCCTGGTCTTCAGAGTGAGATCCAGCAAAGGCGCAAAGCTACACAGAGAAACCCTGTCTTGAAGAAGAAAAAAAACAAAACAAAACTTGACCATGTTCGTGTTGATATTTATGACTATGAGCAATGAAGTAAAGTTGCCATTTGGGTAGTAGAAGTTCCTACAATGAAGTACCCTCAGGTTTCTTAGCCAGTACCACTGGGCGTACTTCCTTGGTCCTCACACTTAACTTGCTGCCATCAGCCTGGCTCTTGTCTGTGTTTCTAATTCTTATTATCCAGAGCCCTATAGTACGTCTGTCTTTTAGGAAGAAATGGCCTTTACACTTTCAAACAGATACACATTCTGCCCAGTGAGAGCAGTGTTTCTGTACCATAGAAGTGAAGTACTAGGTCTTTATAGAGATCATACAACCTGTTAATATGATAGTACAAACTTTATAATAATACAAACCTAAATTGGATGCACAGCTTCTTACCAGTGAGGTCACTGAGTCTGTAGTCATTCTTCAGAAATAGAACGTGTTCTCTGGGGTTAAGAGGAGTTTAACCCTGATCAATGCAATTAGTAGCTACTCTCACTCTTGTTTATTTATTCATTAAGATAGGGTCTTATTTTGTAGTTCTGGCTGGTCTGGAATTCACCAGGTAGACCAGTCAGGCCTTGAACTCATAGAAATCCTCCTGCCTCTGTCTCCTAGCCTCCTTCACTCTTAAAATTGTCTCAGTTGGGTAACAAATTGTATAGTTTCTCTCCTTTTCACTAAACTAAAAGTTGAGACAACTAGAAAGACGGGAATGTCTCTAGAAGCCCAGTGAACAGTAGATGGCAGTAGAGTTCAGCCAGTTGAGATTCCTTTACTGTGAAAGTAATGTATTCAGTTCATCACTACTGCAAGAGCTCCAGACAAGTCAAAAAACCAAAAAAAAAAAAAAAAAAAGAACTCCAGACAATCTTTGTGGTAAATTTCAGGAAATGTTCTGTAAAGTGATTATCAGTATGTTTCTTGAAGATTTTTAAAGCTATCACCCACTTCCCAAGCTCCTTCTCATCTAGGGCTTTTAAGTTAGTAAATGCAGATTGTTCTAAGTTTTCTGAACGATAAAATAATAAGAGGTTTTGAGCTCTTTTCTTGATAAAAAGTGTGTGTGTGTGTGTGTGTGTGTGTGTGTGTGTGTGTGTGTAATGTGGCATTATTTAATAATTGTACATGATTTTAAAAAAGTGTTGTATTGCTAAGAAGTATTGCTAAATAAGTAACACAGTTATTAAAATGTGTTGAGCAGAATCCAAATGGGAAAAACCTGATGATTTCATCCCACACACTGGTGATGTGCCATCTAGTAAGGACAATGAAAAGTCACCTGACACCCTAGAAGACTTCACATCGTCAGATTCTCACAGTGATTCTGATGGTGAACAGAAGAAAGTAGGAGAGGCCTCTGTGGAAACGAAGAAACTAATAATCAAATTTAAGGTAGGTTCTTGCTTCACTTTTTACAGACATTTGTCAGGCTTATCTTCCACGGTTTCTTTTACTCCTGGCCAACTCATATCTGAAAATAGTAAACAGGAAATCCAGAAAAAGCGATTCATAGTTTTTAAATTGTATGTCCTCCTGAATGTCATGATGAAATCTTCTATTGGAATGTATTTAGGCATGTGTCCATTAGAGATCTTGAAATGAATCACTCAAAATAAAGGTATAGTCAACTGTATTTGCATTTGAATAAATGATTGTACCATTTATCCTTCAGAGCCTATTTTAGACTCTCTAACTTTTTTTTTAAGATGGGAACCTCAATATGTATCCCTGACTGGCCTGGGACTCATTATGTAGACCAGGCTTGGCCTCAAATTGACAAGAACTCTACCTGCCAGCTGATCTACATAGGGAATTCCAGGTTAGCCAGGGCAACACAGTGAGACCCAGTCTAGGGAAAAGGGAACGAGAAAATCAGGTTGCTGAGCATGGTGACATACTCTGTTGGTCTTAGTACTTGGGAAGCTAAGTTGGAAAAATTAGAAGTTCAGGTCCAGCCTGGGCTACATAGGGGATGCGTTAAGAGCCGTTTGTAGAATACAAAAGAAATTCCAGGCAAGCTACCCATTGATGTGTAATTTGTAAAGAGGCTGAAAACCCAGACATGTTAGTATACACACTAAAGTGTGGAAAATGGGTTAAAGGACTTTCTTAGCCCAATGAAGATAATGTCATAAAGAACCAGCCCCAGGACTTCTGTGGGGACTGCTTCTGTCCCAAGGGGGAGTTATTCTGACCCCATCCCTCCCACACCCCCGAGACAGTTTCTCTGTGTAGCCCTGGCTGTCCTAGAACTTGCTCTGTAGACCAGGCTGGCCTTGCACTCACAGATACTCTCCTGCCTCTGCCTTCAGAGTGCTGGTAAAAGGCATGCACCACCATCATGGTACATTTTTTTTAAAGCATCATTAAACATAATGCATTAAAGTTTTAGACATAGTGAAAAACCTGATTAATTTCTTCCATTGTACATTTATTGTGTTACGTGAAAACTTAAACCATAAAGTGAGTGATTATTATTATCATTATTATTATTATCATAAGACTTTCTAAAGAAATTTGGGGATTGACTACTATGGTTTTACTTGAAGTATGTTGTTTATTGGCCTTTGCATTTTCAGGAAAAAAATAAAAGTACTGAGAAAAAAACTGACCCAGAAGTACAAAAAGAAAAAAGTACCCCAAAACAGAATCCATCAAATACAAACGAAGAAAAATCCAAAACTCTTAAGAAATCAACGAACCCTTATGGGGAATGGCAAGAAATTAAACAAGAGGCTGAGTCTCAGTAAGTACCCGAGAGGTCACCCCACTGCTGTGTCCAATACCTCAGCACATTGCAGTCAAGAATCTCAAGTATTCTGTGCCTCTTAGAAGTGTAGCTTTTCTTACATTTCTAGAATATTTTTAATTTTAAAAGATGAAACAGTGGTTGCTTTAAAACAAGTTAGTGACTGGTTTTTGTTGTTGTTGTTTTGTCTTTTTTTTAGAGCTGAGGACTGAACCCAGGGCTCTACCACTGAGCTAAATCCCCAATCCCGTGATTGTTTTTTTTTTAAGTGATTGTTTTGTTTCCTACCAAAGTATGATCACATTCATACTCTCATCATTTTTAATCAAAAACCAAAACAAAACAAATACTTTCAGTAAATACTTTGTAAGGTACTTTAGCTATAGAATGTGTTTAAAGGCAAAGAAAAAGCTTTTGCTCTCTTATTCTCTTGAAGTGTCTTACTATACTTGAAAATGTTTTTTATATGAGTGTAGATTTTTGTCTGGTTGGTTTGTTGATCGATTGGTTTGATTTGATTTTTTGGGGGGCGGGGGGAGCTGAGGATCGAACCCGGGACCTTGCGCTTGCTAGGCAAACACTCTACCACTGAGCTAAATCCCCAACCCCTGATTTGATTTTTTTGAGTCTGATATAGCCTCAAGCTAGCCTTGAACTCCTGATCTGGCCCCACCTCATGGGTGTTAGCACTAACAGGTGCATACTACTATACCTGGCTGTACACTGCAGAGTTTTTAAGCTCAGATTCCCATCAGCAGAAGAGTTGGTTATTGGTGGCCTTGGAGTCCAGCTCTAAAAGCCACCTCCAGGGTGTAGGGCAGAAGCTGCAGCAAAGTGAAAGGAACTTAGGATATTTCTGATCTGAGGCTTTACGGAAAAACTCACATACGTGCTGTTCCATTCCCATCTCTTTATTGTTCTACCCTAGTTCTAAATCTTCTCAGCTCTTCCCCCTATCTCCCTACACACATTCACAACAAACTTTTTGTAATAAAAGAGGTAGAAATGCCAAATCTGAGCAAGTGGGTAACCATGGCAATGCCCATATTCAAGGTTCCTGGTGTAAGATGTGACCTGAAGCCAGGGGCAGAGTGCCAGATGAGACGACGGGCTACAGAGAGATCTGCACAGAGGGCCGGGTCTTATCAGCCAGACTAGCAGTCAAAGAACTGGTATTGTATCTTAGATTGCTTTGTGTTAATAACCTTGGTTAGACATCTGCAACTCTGACCTTGTGCATGTCTGTAAAGTTTTTAACTTATGATCCATTTACAGAAACATTCAGTTTGAAACTGCTCTGAGGTTTCAAATCAGCAAAATGTATGTAGCTTGTTGTATACTGGGGAGAAATTGTTGTTTTCCTATGTTAGTCTGAGCTAAAGGACCAAAGCAGGCTTCTAAGTGTCTACAGTCTTTGTGGACAGCAGATCCAGCCATGAAGCCTGCCCTAGCATATCGTCCATACATCAAAATTACACAGCCCAGGAGAAGTCATCTTCCTGACCACCCACAGACGCATGTGCCCAAAGATGTAAAACACATTCCCAGAGGACTGTGGAAAGAACCCCACAGCTGTTGTTTCGGGGAGGTAAAATGGTGGCGCATGAGAAACTTACAGACAGGAAACAACCAGTCATTGACGTTAATGACCCCACCACCCTGCCAGGTGGGGCTCCTCATCAGGGAGTCTCTAGTCTGGGGGGTTGACCTTCCAAACACTAGCTGTCACCTGTTGCACACTGCCATGACCTCTGGTAAAGCCTGTGCTGCCAGCAATGTCGACAGTTTAACACAATTGTGCTGAAGATATTACCTGACTTGTTTTACTGGTTTAACTGCCTAAATGAGTTTTCTTTTTAGAGGCATTTATTTTACCAGGTAAGTGAAAAAATCGCTCCTTGGCATGCATTTTAGTATCTTTTTAAGGAACCTTGGTAAAGTAGATATTCTTTAAAACACTGCTTTGGAAGGATAGTGTAGGATAGATGCTTTTTCTTTTTCTTTTTTTTTGGTTTTTTGAGTCAGAGTTTCTCTGTAGCTTTGGAGCCTGTCCTGGACTAGCTCTGTAGACCAGGCTGGTCTCGAACTCACAGAGATCCACCTGCCTCTGCCTCTTGAGTGCTGGGATTACAGGCGTGCGCCACCACCGCCCGGCCAGGATAGATGCTTTTTATGTACTTTTATAGTAAATTAGTTCTTATTAAAATTCTTGGCTGAGGGTGGGGTGCACATCACTAGTACCACCACTTGGGAAACGGGCAAGATTTTCTTCAAAAGCATGGACTAGAGTGAGATTCTTATCTCAAAAAGTCATCAAAACCCAAACTACACCCTGCTTTTTCATGAAAAGGCTGTACTTTTTTCGTAGTAGAATAATTCAAGTACTGGGCAACTCTGTATACCAGGCTTTACTCCCCACCTATGACAAGGACATTGATGCCTCTCCATGGGAGTTACTGGAGTAATAGACCAGTCCATTCTCTTCAGTTCTTGTCAAATCAGGAGGATGGTTTTATACCCACTTATGTCTAATATGAGAAAGGATTTGGGGTGGACAAAGGGACATCTGATCCATGAGCAAGGAGAAGAGACTGGGGGAGAGGTTTTCACAGGAGCTTAGAGGCAGCAGGAGAGTGGGGGAGCTGAGGGAAGAAGGATCTATGAAAGCACACTTCGTTCAAAGTGCTGTCATCATGTCTAATAAATACCTTGTATGTTGAGTTAACATTTCTTTAATTAGAAAGGAAGAAAATTGTCCTAAGTCAACATCTCCTATTTCAAAATTGATATGTCTTTCTAATGCTAATTATATTTCAGGCTAACTAGGCTGAAAGCTAGCTTTCTTGTCAGATTATCTTTGGACCGCCAGTCTGCAAATAATGACCTGGGGCTTATTACTAATTATGAAAGCTTGGCCTTAGTTTAGGCTTTTTCCCCAACTAGCTGTTATAACAATTAACCCATATTTTTTAGTCTACATTCTGCCACATGGCTTGGTTACCTCTTTTTTTTTTTTTAAGCTGAGGACTGAACCCAGGGCCTTGTGCTTGCTAGGCGAGCGCTCTACCACTGAGCTGAATCCCCAGCCCTGGTTACCTCTTCTTAGTACAGCACATTGGACTTACTCCGAGTCTGCTGGCGAAATGGCACATATCCCTCCTCTCAGTGTCTCTCTCTGCCTGGAAGTCCCGCCTATTTACTCCCGCCTAGCTATTGGGCATTTAGCTCTTTATTAAGCCAATCAGAAGGCCCCTTAGACAGAGACACCTTTACAGTGTAGAAAAAAAATTCAAAACACCAGGCAGTGATGGATTGTTTCGGGCTTCATAAGTAGATTAACGTAGTTTCTTTTTTTCTTTATTTTCTTTATTCATTTGTTTAGATTTTCAAGAGTTTCAAAGAGTTTCTCTTTGTAGCCTTGGCTGTCCTGGAACTCTCTCCAGGACACTACTCTGATCCCCAGAGTTTGAGATCAGACTGGCCTCAAACTCACTAACCTAGTTTAAATTAAATTAAGTTTAAATTTCATAATACCTAAAACAGTCCTGGTTAACTTTTATCCTGGACTGGCTCTTAATCCCAAGCTCATCACTAGTAATTCTGAATGAACATACCTGAACTCAGCGTTCCTAAAGGAAAGGCTAATAAAACTAATGCTGATGCTGATACTGAGGAGAAGAGAAGAGATGTTCCAGAAGAGCCAGAGTACAAGGAAGGTATTTCTACTCCAGCTGCCTCATGCAGTGTCTGCTGTACAGAAGATACCAGCATAGCTATCATAAAATAAAAATAAAAGCTTTTATTTATTTAAAGATTCCTGAAGTTGTTATGGTACTCTTGGAGAGGACCTAGGTTTGGTTCCCAACTGTAACTGTAGTTCCAGAGGATCTGACATCTCCTTCTGACCTCTGTGAACACTTCACACATGTGATGTCCAGACATACATGCAGGCAAAACATCTGTCACACATAAAATAAAAATAAAATCCAAGGGCGGGGGGGAGCACATTTTCAAAACAAATGAGATTCTTCATCTCCCATCTCTGCCTTTCTCCGTTTGCCTGCTTTATTCTCTATTTACTGAATATGATGATCTTCCTGCTCTGTGTTCAGAAATCTCATGGGTGGATTTGATGAGCTAGCTCTTTCATAGACTTGTTGACTATCTAGGACAGTGGGTCACATGACCCTTTCACAGGGGTCGCCTAAAACCATCAGAAAACACAGATATTTACTTAAGATTCCTAACAGTAGCAAAATCACAGTTGTGAGGTAGCAACAAAAATAATTTTGTGGGGGGGGGGCACAAAAATGAGGAAGTGTAATAAAGGGTCACAGCATTAATAAGGTTAAGACCCACACTGGTCTAGGGGAGAGGGTACTGTTGGGCTCATGTTAAGCAGGGAACTGATTTCTGGTCCAGCCAGATTGCTTATGACTTACCATGTGGGTAGTTGGAAGGCTAGTTCCCAGACTAAAAAGATGCTAGGCAAATAGTTCAATGAGTCTTCCACAGTAGGACATTAAGATTCCATTCTTTCCATCTTGTGTTATGTAAACCTCAGAATCTCTGTCAGTCCATGGCAAAATTGGTCTCCACAGCTTCCCTGTTACTGTTATGCTTCATGTCATGTATGAGCAGAGTGTTTTCCAAGATGCTGTGTCCTTGGTGCAGCAGAAATAGAACAAATGAGACCTGCCCTGGCACATGTCCACCTCAGTCAGAGTTCAATGTGTTGAAACTAAAGTCAGTATTTAAATCACCTAGCGCTAGGCAGTACACACCTAACCCAGGACTGGCGGTCTGGAGGCCAGAGGCTCAGGAAGTCAAGGTGACATTAGGGGCTGCAAGGTTAGCCAGGACTACATGAGACCCTGTCCCAAAAAAGCCAAAACAGGACAGCGTAGTGTCCCCGGTGACCAGCTTCCGATCCATTGAGAAGGTGCTCATGGTGCTCAGTGGCTCGTGGTCTATATCCAATATTGATCTTAATCTGTCAGGTTAGAGTTTAATTTTCTTTCTGTTCCAGGGAAGAGGTCGATTTGGAACTTCCAAGCACTGAGAGCGAATGCCTGTCAACCTCAGAAGCCGCTGTTGGAGAAATCAAAGTGGTATTTAAAGAGAAAACAGTCTCTTCTCTGGGAGCTGCAGCAGACGGGGTGGCTCCAGTCTTCAAAAAGAGAAGAATTGAAAATGGGAAATCCCGGAATTTGAGGCAGCGAGGGGGTGATGAGTGAGTGCACAGCCTTGGACCGCTGAGGACAGAGGAGACGTGCCCTTTCCAAGCTTCTCAGTGTTTTGAGTACTGTAGTGCTGCAGTTTACATTTATGCTAAATGTATTTTATGTGAATCAAAATAAATCTTTTCATGTGAAATTTATTTTTGTTCCTTAAATGGAAGCCTACCACATTGCATTGTAATACAGTGTATTATGTTCAATGTCTAAAATTGCTAATTATATGATAATTTAAGATGCTATGTATCTGTTATTTAAAACATGGGGGAGACTCTTGCTCTGTTCTTACTCGTATGAGCATACTTGTCCTGCATTGAAAATGCATTCTTTCTGCACACAGAAATTAACCTGTTATCTGAGTAATAAGAATCAGACTCAGAAGTGCACAGCCCCATATCAGTTTGGTTTTGATGGTCCTTTGAAGCCTGGTTGTAGAAAAGTTGGCATATCAAGTTAAGACCAAAGACCGGAAGCAGGAGCCACTTGGGTACTGAAGTGCAGAGTGGCAGCTGAACCAGGGGTAGAAACCTGCCCTTGCCCCGGGTCAGCTTACAGCAGCCAAGTGTGGAAGCAGTCGAACTTGGGGCCGAGCATCAGGGACTAGAGGGAGGAGTGCAGCTTCTGCCCTTCACTGTTTTCTAGAACTGTCCTGCCCCGTCAGGCACACTTCACGGATCCACTGGAAAGTTTATCTGAGGTATGTAAACAAAAGGCTTGAACTAAATAGATTTCATGGTCCACTTAGATGTTTCCCATTTTCTGGTTACATTTCTTAAGTAGAAATCTCATATTCTATTTGAAGTACATCCCTTTATTACTTTTGCATATTTTTAATTATATTTTTCATAAGTTGTACAGTATGTAACTTTTGGTAGCAAATATTTGTCTTTTTACAATTGCTAGTGTACATGTAAGAATAGCTTATTAAAAACTATTTAAAAAGTAAATAGTTGGGTCCTTTTTTTTCTAATATGGATCAAAGTTGCCTTATCATTGGCAAAATAATATTTGGAGATCAGTCTTTGCAGTTATTCAGGCCTAAACTTTCAATTTTGGAGCATTTTTAATTTTATCTTCTGAAAAGAGTCTTGCTGTGTTACCTAGGCTGACTTCAAATCCAGATCCTCAGGCCTAAGAGGACTCTAGAGTCCTGAAATTGGCAGGTATACCATCACACCTGAGTGTTTGATAGTTGAGTTTTTATTGTTCTTTGGGGTGCACAGGGGTTTCAGTCAGGGTCTCCCTGTGTACCCCAGGCTGCCTTCAAACTTGCAGTTACCCTCCTGCATAAACCTTAGTGCTGGGGTTGCAGGCATGAGCCAACAGACCCCACCGGTTTACTGGATTTGGGGGGCTTGGTTTGTTGGGGATTTGTTTTTGTTTGGTTGTTTTGTGAGACCCTCCTCTCTCCCTAGGTAGCTTGGCTGAAGATGACCTTTTGAACTTACCCTGTTTTCCACTTCCCCAGAGCTGGGATTGTAGGTGTATGCTACCAATCCTGGTTTCTATGGTGCTGGGTTGTGTTGGGCAAGCACCAGCTGAACCATATTGTACCCATGCTTTGAAATTTTGATAGGTCATTTGCCATGTAGCTGAGGAGTATATATTATTAGTTCTTGACTCCTCTCAATGAGAAAAGACAAAAAGTTGAGTGTTTTATGTTTCATCCACATTTAGCTCCTATAAATTGCAATTTTCTTTTTCTTTTTTTTCTTTTTTTTTTTTTTTTTTTTTTTTGGTTTTTCGAGACAGGGTTTCCCTGTATAGCTCTGTGCCTTTTCCTGGATCTCACTCTGTAGACCAGGCTGGCCTCGAACTCACAGAGATCCACCTGCCCCTGCCTCCAGAGTGCTGGGATTAAAGGCGTGCGCCACCACCGCCCGGTTAAAATGCAATATTGAAGATATTTGTTAAATTTCTTTTTATTTGTTTCTTCTAAGACAGCGTCTAATGGCGTCTCCCTGGCAGACCTGGAACTCTGTAGATCTGGCTGGCGCTCAGTGAGCCTACTTAACTCTGCCTCCCAAGTGCTAAGATTAAAGGCATTTACCGCCCAGCCTAGACCCAGGGTGATTTTGAGGAGTAGTGGAGTCGGTGTATTTATAAGGCACTTGGGGCAATGCCTATCAGTATCTCAAACTCATTTACAGTTAATACTTAGAATATATACAGATGGACACAAAGGAAAAATTAAAACTAAAAAGGACCAAGTTCCTACCCACCAGTGCCATGACTCAGCCCTTTTTCCTTGTCCTGCCTCTCACTGATTGCCAACTTTCATATACAGTCATGTTGAGGAATCAGTACTCTTCACTTTACAGCACCAAATAAAGCAATTGGCTATTAGCCTCACATAGTTCAGTTACTGAGTGCTTATCTACCATTCCTAACACCTTAGGTCAATCTCCAGTACATACATGCGCAGGTGCACGCACACACAGTGTATCTAGTGATAATCAACTATATATGAGCTAGGGAAAAACTCAGGAAGACCTTAGTTTGAATACAGAGCCCCCTTTAAAAATGCCAGCTGTAGCCAGGCAGTGATGGTACATGACTTTAATCCCAGCACTTAGGAGGCAGAGACAGGTAGATCTGAGTCTGGAGTTCAAGACCAGACAGGTCCATAGAGTAAATTTCAGAACAGCCAGGGCTACACAGAGAAATCCTGTCTTGAAAAACCAAAAGCCAGTTGTGGTGGTTCACTCTTTATAGATATTTTCTTACCATTATATCTTTTGTGTGCTTTTTTTAAAATTTTACCTTTTTTAATTTAATTTTTAAAACTTTGGCCGGGCGGTGGTGGTGCATGCCTTTAATCCCAGCACTCAGGAGGCAGAGCCAGGCGAATCTCTGTGAGTTCGAGTCCAGCCTGGTCTACCAAGTGAGATCCAGGACAGGCTCTAAAGCTACACAGAGAAACCCTGTGGGGGGGGGGGGGGGGGGGGGTGTGCATGTGTGTTTGCCACATCCTTATAGGTACCCAAAGAGGTCCAAGAGGGTGCTGGGTTCCCTGAAGCTGGAGTTACAGGCAGTTAGTTGTAAGCTGCCCAACGTGGGTGCTGAAAACCAAACTCCTTTAGAAGAGCTGCAAGCTATTTTAACCACTGAGCCATTTCTTGAACCCCTCAAGGGTTTTTGTTTGTTCGTTTAAGGAAAGTTTTGTTTTGATTGGAGGATGAAGTATGTGTCTGCCACCGCATTCCTGTGGAAGTTCTTTCCTTCCCCCATGTGGGGCATGTGGGTTCCAGAGATCAAATTGGATTGAGGACTGAACTCAAGTCATCAGGTTTGGCAGCAAGCACTTTGTTTGTTTGTTTGTTTTTCGAGACAGAGTTTCTCTGTGTAGCTTTGCCCCTTTCCTGGAACTTGCTTTGGAGACCAGGCTGGCCTGGAACTCACAAAGATCCGCCTGCCTCTGCCTCCCCAATGCTGGGATTAAAGGCGTGCGCCACCACTGTCTGGCGACAGCAAGCACTTTCAACACCGGGCCATTTCACCTGCCCCTCAGCGTGCGTGCGTACGTGCGTGTTCCGTATGTGTGTTTCTGTGTGTCCATGCATATATTTGAGCATAGGCTCACACCTGCCCTAGCAAACAACGTGAAGGTCAGAGGACAGGCATGTGCATTGAACCTTGTTTTCCATCTCTGTTTACATGGACTCAAGTTTACCTCCGTATATACCAGGCTACCTGACCCCTGAGCTTCCTGGGACTCTTCTGTCTCCTTTCCTTGCAGAGGAGTGCTGGGATTTCGAACTTGTACCTCACATCTGGCTTCATGTGGGCTCTGAGAATTCAAACCCAAGTTCTCAGCCCTGTGTGACAAGTGCTTTATACACTGAGCCATATTTCCAGCCCCAGGGCCCACCTCTTAAGGCATTAGCACCTCCCAACAGCTTGCAACTCAGCTATTAATACATGGGCCCTAGAGGCATAGCCAAACCATAGCAACAAACAAGTGTTTGGGGCCACATTTCCAAATCTGGGTATATGTCCAGCAGTGGAGTTGTAAAATCAGATGCTAGCGATGGCATTTAGAGGGATTCCAACTGTTTTCACTAGTGGCTGAAGTGTGTGTGTGTGTGTGTGTGTGTGTGTGTGTGTATTTTTACCGAATAGTTCATAGCCTCATTCTACTGGATACTTTCTGTATATCTCAATACCATCTACTGGTCTTTTCCCATAGAATTGACTGACACTCTTATTAAAAAACTATTGTTGCACAAAACCTGATGAGTTTAGTTTGATTCCTAGAACCCACAAAGAAAACTGACTCCCAAAAGATGTCCTTTGATCTCCACACTGCACACTATGACACTCACACTCATATTCTTTATCTCTGTCTCTCCCTCTCTCTGTCTCTGTCTCTCTGTCTCTGTCTCTCTGTCTCTCTCTCTCTGTGTCTCTCTCTCTCTCTCTCTCTCTCACACACACACACACACACACACACACATACACGCTTTACAGAATTATCCTTCTGTACACTGAATATGTATTACTCTCATTTGGTTAATAAAAAGCTGACAGACTGGTAGCCAGGCAGGAAGTATACGCAGGACAGCCAGACACAGAGGACTCTGGGAGGAAGAAGGGTGGAGTCAGAGGAGACACCAGCCAGCAACCAACGAAACAGGACATACAGAAAATGATGTAACAAGCCATGAGCCACATGGTGAAATGCAGATAAGAAATATGGGTTAATTTAAGCATAAGAATTAGCTAGTAACAAGCCTGAGCTATCAGCCAAGCATTTATAAGTAATATTAAGTCTTTGTGTTGGTTATTTGGGAGCAGGTGGTTGGGATAGAAAAACTCTGCCTAATTATGCCATATATACAAAAAAATTTAGGGTGTTTTATCTATTTTTTTTTTAGGTGCAGGCAGATCTCTGTGAGTTCAAGGACCACCTGGTGTATAAAGTGAGTTTCAGGACAGCCTGGTGTATAAAGTGAGTTTCAGGACAGCCAGGGCTACACAGAGAGACCCTGTCCTTTTTTTTTTTTTTTTTTTTTTTTTTGGTGCCTGTCCTGGATCTCACTCTGTAGACCAGGCTGGCCTCGAACTCACAGAGATCCACCTGGCTCTGCCTCCCGAGTGCTGGGATTAAAGGCGTGCACCACCACCATCCTGCTTAGACCCTGTCTTGAAAAACCAGAAACAAAGAAGAAGAAGAAAAGAAATTGGGCCATTAAGATGGCCCAACAGGAAAGGGCACAGGGCACCAAGCCTGGGGACCCAAGTCCAAATCCCAGAACCCACACGGTAGAAGGGGAAAACAGCTGCAAGTCATCTTCTTATGCATGAGTACCACACCAGCATTACACACACACACACACACACACACACACACACACACACACCAGCATTACACACACCCATCCACACCAGCATTACACACACACACACATCCACACCAGCATTACACACACACACACACACACATCACACAGCATTACACACACCCACAAGCATTCACACACCATCACGCATACACACACCCTCCACACCAGCATTACACACACCATCCACACAGCATCCACAACAGCATTACACACACCATCCACACCACATACCACACACATCCACCAGATCACACACACACGCATTACACACACACACACACACACAGCATTAACACACCATCCACACCAGCATTACACACACCCATCCACACCAGCATTACACACACACACACACACACATCCACACCAGCATTACACACACCCATCCACACCAGCATTACACACACACACACACCCACATTACACACACCCATCCACACCAACATTACACACACACATCCACACCAGCATTACACACACACACACACCAGCATTACACACACCCATCCACACCAGCATTACACACACACACACATCCACACCAGCATTACACACACACACACACACATCCACACCAGCATTACACACACCCACACACCAGCATTACACACACCCATCCACACCAGCATTACACACACCCATCCACACCAGCATTACACACACCCATCCACACCAGCATTACACACACACATCCAGCATCACACACACCCATCCACACCAGCATTACACACACACACCACACAGCATTACACACACCACACATACACACACCACACACCCAGCATTACACACACCCATCAACCAGCATACACACACCCATCCACACCAGCATTACACACACACACACACATCCACACCACTTACACACACCCATCCACACCAGCATTACACACACACACACCAGCATTACACACACCCACATCCACACCAACATTACACACACACATCCACACCAGCATTACACACACACATCCACACCAACATTACACACACACATCCACACCAGCATTACACACACACACACAACACCAGCATTACACACACCCATCCACACCACATTCACACACACATCCACCACCAGCATTAACACACACCACACACACACCAGCATTACACACACCCATCCACCAGCATTACACACACATCCACACCAGCATTACACACACCCATCCACACCAACATTACACACACCCATCCACACCAGCATTACACACACACACACACACCAGCATTACACACACCCATCCACACCAGCATTACACACACCCATCCACACCAGCATTACACACACACCCATCCACACCAGCATTACACACACACACACACACATCCACACCAGCATTACACACACCCATCCACACCAGCATTACACACACACCATCCACACCAGCATTACACACACCCATCCACACCAGCATTACACACACCCATCCACACCAGCATTACACACACCCATCCACACCAGCATTACCACACACACACACACCAGCATTACACACACCCATCACACACCAGCATTACACACACCCATCCACACCAGCATTACACACACACACACACACACACCAGCATTACACACACCCATCCACACCAGCATTACACACACACACACACACACACACACACACACACACACACACACATTTTAAAGGTATCTGCTGTCCATTGATATATGGGTTTACTTCTGCACATGTAACTATTTTGTCAGTCTATATTTTCTCCTGCCAATACCATACTGGTTTGACCCCTGTAGCTCTGCAATAAACATTTGATCTTGCTTGTCTGGTAGGCAGAGTCCAGAAAGCGGACTGATTAAGAACACACAAACTTGCCTCAGGCCTCACATTGCCAAGATTCCAGTTCTACATTACCGTGCTTGGTTCGGTAGTGTTTTTGAAATGAGGAAGTATGGAGGCTCTGTCTCTCATTTGTTGTTACTAGACAGCTAGTTTATATTTTCTGAATATAAATCAATATATAGGTATTAGAGTTTATATAGACATGTTATTATCTTTTGCAGTACTGGCTAAGCATGCTCGTAAGTGGCCATGGAGCCATACTCCAGCTTGTATTAGATTTTGGTGCCATCATGCCATTCAGTATCACAAATTAGCCAAGTCAAGGAGTAACAATAACTGAAGACCCAGATGTCTAAGGAACTAGACCTGCCATCAGGTGACTCCCTGACAAGTGATCCTCTCATGGAACACATTGCATGCCATTGGATCATATTCAATTTTTAGCAAGAGGTTTAGCTATCCCAAATGTTTGGCGCACAATGTGCAGTGTAATGTACTTATTTGTTTGTTGGTTTGGTTTTTGTTTTTTGAGACAGGATTTCTCTATGTATCCTTGGCTGTCTTGGAACTCACTCTATAGACCAGGCTGGCCTCGAACTCACAGAGATCTACCTGCTTCTGACTTCTGAGTGCTGGGATTAAAGACGTGTGCCACTCCCACATCTTCCTTCTTTAGTGCCTATCTCAGTAAACAGTATTGGGCTGAAACCTCCAGCTCACTCCTGCTTGACCCGGAAAGCCTCATTCCTCTCTCTCCAAACCCTCTCTCTCTAAACCCTCTCTCTCAGAAAATCTCCAACAAAGAAAAGGCACCAAAAAGCCCAGTTCTGCATTCTCCGCAGCTGCAGCACCTCCTCCCCTCAAGTTACCAGTAGCCCAAGACCCTGCCTAAAGTGGCCAGTTTTTTTTTTTACCATAGTTAGGCACAAACCCAGCTTGTGGAGGACACCTCATCACCCCTCACCTACAGGGTATGTAAACTCGCTGCTTCAGTTCAGGCATGTGACTTCTCTGGCCCTGGAACGGGAGAACCCATCCAGGAGTTGCTTTTCTCAAATATACCTGTTCCTTTGCTTTTTCAGTTCAGCTTGATCTGGCTTACTACATCAGCAGAAAAACCTATTACTGCAATACAGAAAGCCTATTACATAGTCCTCATCCTTCATCAAGGAATTTATCTCTGAAACAGATGGAGACTATTGCAGAAAGCCACAACCTATCAAAATGCATAATTGTGGTGCCTGGGCCGGCTGTATATATCTATAATTCCTGTACCAAAGGCCCAGGGATTATTTCAGAAGAAGGTATGGAAGGATCATAAGAACCAGAGGATCAGGGAGTTTCCTGCGAGAATATGTCTCCTAGTGATGTCAGATGCTACACCCATAAAATCTCACTAATGTGACTGCTTAAACATGAGTGAGCAAGGGCAATAAAAACAGAAATGCTAGCCCGGCAGTGGTGGCTCATGCCTTTAATCCCAGTATTGGAGAGGCAGAGGCAGGTGGATCTCCATGAGTTCGAGGCCAGCCTGGTCTACAGAGTGAGTTCCAGAGCAGGCTCCAAAGCTACACAGAGAAACTCTGTCTCAAAAGACCGAAAGAGAGAGAGAGAGGGAGAGGGGGAGAGAGAGAGAGAGAGAGAGAGAGAGAGAGAGAGAGAGAGAGAGACGGAGAGACGGAGAGACGGAGGGAGGGAGGGAGGGAGGGAGGGAGGGAGGGAGGAAGGAAGGAAGGAAGGAAGGAAAGAAAAAATGCATGCTAGAGTCAGGAGAGAGGAGGCCTCAATCCTACTGAAAGAACTACAGGCAGCCAAGGAATGCTGAGAGCAGGGGAAACAGCGCACTAATTAATTACCCGCTATCAAGGGGGCATATGAAAAGACATATATTAGCATTCAGACCCACCCCTTGGGGACCCAGCCTTGGTCAGAAAAATAAAAGAAGTCATTTAAAACACACACAAAAATTAAAGAAGCCAGGGTTCTGCTACCACGGTCTGCAGTCTCTACACCCGTTTCTGTGTATTACCTCCTCATCTTTGATTCTGTCCTCTTGAATCACCATCCTCCCAAAAGATGCTATTAAGCAGAGCAGCTCTGAGACGGCTCCACCAGGAAAGATGTGTGCCGTGCAAGCCTGACACGCAAGTTTGGTCCCTGGACTCATATGGTGAAAGAGAAGAACTGATTCCATAAACCTGTCCTCTGACGTTCACATGTAAACTGTGACACGCACGCATCTGTACATCATACACAATAATAAAGAGAGAGAAGGTGGGAGGGAGGGAGAGAGGGAGGAAGGGGAGAAGAATAAAAGGAAAGGAAGAAGGTATGTGTGGAGAGGGGGGGCTGGGAAGATGTGTCAGGAATTAAGAGCACTTACTGTTTGAAATTCCCAGGACTAACAACTGACACTCCAGTGCCAGAGGATCCGACACCCTCTTCTGGCCTCCACAAGCACTGCAGGTACACAGTACACATAATGCATGCAGACAAACACCCATACACATAAAATAAAAATAAATACATCTTTAAAAAGTAATAAATAGGGGGTTGGGGATTTAGCTCAGTGGTAGAGTGCTTGCCTAGCAAGCACAAGGCCCTAGGTTCGATCCTCAGCTAAAAAAAAAAAAAAAAAAAAAAAAAAAGAAAGAAAGAAAGAAAGAAAAGGCAGATGTGGTGGTACATTCCTTTAATCACAGCACTCAGGAAGCAGAGGCAGAGGCAGGTGGAGCTCTATGAGTTCAAGGCTAGCCTGGTCTACAAAAGGAGTTCCAGGCCTACAAGAATGCATAGTAAAAACATGTCTCAAAAAAGAAAAAAATAAATACATACATTAATAAATAAAGCTTGCAGGAAGTATTGAGGTGAATACTGCTTCTATGATGCTCAAAAACCTGTGAGACAAGCAAACTGGGATATACATCTTTTGGATAAAGTTACAGGAGTGTTGGCTGAGGGATACTGAATCTGAGTGCTTCTGACATGTACGATCAAAACTTACATAAGATCTGGACACTGAGGCAGGAGGACAAGAAGTTCAAAGCCAGGCTGGACACATAGTATCTCAAAAAAACAAGAGAAAGACCTACAGAAATGGCATAAACTCTAATACACAGTACCAGCTAGCAGCCCTTACATTGTCCACCACTGCAAAATACACTTTTTAAAACAAGCCAATGATGGTGGTGAGGAGGTCTAACAACATTAGTGCAGCCATGACAGCCTGAAGACTAGCAATACTACGACAAGGGCTCACCATTACAACAACCAGGAAAAGCCACAAACTGCACCCTGAGGGGGACCAATCAGAATTGAGACAAACAAGTACTAGATGCTCCAAGACATAAAGGATAGCTTACATCACTTGTATTCAGGTTGCCAATTTCCTTGCAGCAACACCAGTACCTGTTTGACAAGACTTCTGTTACCTCGCTTCTGCCCAATCAGGAGTTTAACCCCTATCTGAATCTGGAATTCCCTTACCCACCCCCTATCCTTTGCTCCTTAAAAACCCTGCCTCAACTGAGCTTGATTTTCTCCCTGACCCAACCATTGTTTCAGATTGGATGGGAAGCCCAAGCTTGAGCTTGCAATAAAAGCTCTTTGCTTTTGCATATGAACTCAGACTCCTGATGGTCTCTAGGGGGTCTCATGGCTCAGGCATAACAGTGGTGCACTCCTGATTGGAAGAGGGAGCACTGAGGTAGGAGGGTCACATTTGAGATTGGACTGAGCTACAGGAAGAGGTCAAGTCAAACTTGTCTATGTGGTGAAATTTAGTCTGGAAAAAAAAAAAAGCTCTGCTTTGTTAAAATGACGATTATGCTTTTATGCTGAACCAACCTAGTTTAAAAACAAACAAACAAACCCCAAACTTATCCCTAGCCAGGCACTGGTGGTGCACACCTTTAATCCCAGCACTCAGGAGGCAGAGGCGGGCGGATCTCTGTGAGTTCGAGGCCAGCCTGGGCTACAAAGCAAGATCCAGGACAGGCACCAAAACTACACTGAAAAACCCTGTATCGAAAAAACAATAACAACAACAAACCAAATAAACAAAAACAAATCAAACCAAAACAAAACCCCCAAACAACTTGGTTGAAAATGGAACCACCTTTGTGGCTGCTTGTGAAGCAGTTTGTGGGAGCAGGTTGGGCAGTGGAGCTATCCTGTGGCTCTTCATCCCCAGATTTCTGTTGATTTGAACAGGCTTGATTTCCCTTCAAAGTCTCCATCCTTATAAGAGGTGGAGAAATAGAGAATGTGAAACTGTGATGTATAATAGCATCCTCCTGTCTCTGGAGACTCTATGTGTTTGGTGACCTGTTAGCATCTGGGAACACAACCCAGCAGTAACATCACACATTCCTTTCAGAGACCTCCACTTACATGACACTGGGCTCTTGACTTAGAGAAAAGAACTTCAGGATGTGTCAGTAGAAAGCAGAGCTGCAGCCTCTTAGGTGGATTTTCTTAAAGATTGATTGATTGATTGATTGATTTTTTTCCAGAGCTGAGGACCAAATCCAGGGCCTTGTGCTTGCTAGACAAGTGCTCTATCTCTGAGCTAAATCCTCAATCCCAAGATTTATTTATTTATTATGTATACAGTGTTCTGCCTGAATGTATGCTTGCAGACCAGAAGAGGGCACCAGATCCCATTGTAGATGGTTGCACGTGGGGCAGATACTTTAATGCAGATTTAAGCATGGAGGTCAACGGAAAGAGGAGCATTTATGGAAAGAATGAGACACAGCAAATGCAGAGTGGCCTGCTCAACAGAGAGTGCGCTACGCTTTAGTGTCTTACAGGCACCTCTATGATTTTGGTTGCATCTCAAAGGACTGCTAGAAACTCTTTTATTCCTCTCCTACTTTTTTGATATCTGAGATTACAGGATCCTTCTGGAGGTGCCGTGGAGAGGCTTACAATATAAGAAGATTAAAGTTGGACAGCACAAAACAAAGTCAATGGCATTTTTGTGGACTTGTTTCTTTTTGCTTTGTTTTGATATTTTTTTTGTCCTACTGGTCTTTTACATGTTTTGATTTTTAATTTTTGTAGGTCTTTTGTGTTTCCTTTTGTTTTTGTTTTTGAAAGAGAGAGAAATAAAGAACATACATTTGGGTGGGAAGTAGAGAGGAGAGGGGGAAGGGAAAACATGATAAAATATGTTGTATAGAAGTGTTTAATGACAATAAACAAAACAGAAGGCTGGGTATGGTGTTACATGCCTTCAGTCTCAGCACTTACTTGGGAGGCAGAGGCAGGCAGATCTCTATGAGTTCAAGGCCAGCCTGGTCTACAGAGTGAGTTCCAGGACAACCAGGAATACACAGAGAAACCCTGTTTCAAAAAAAAAAGCAAATCATCATAATTAGAAAGAATAAATAAATAAATAACACGTCCCAGCCGTTGTGCAGGAGTTCAGACACGAAGTTTACTGCAAATGGGACTTCTTATAAGAGCCTAGTAAACTACATGTTTACATCCGAGACAAGGTGGCTTGCTAGGTTAGTTTTTTTTGTTGTTGCTGCTGTTTTTTGAGACAGGGCTTCTCTGTGTAACAGTTCTGGCCGTCTGGGAACTCACCTTGTAAATCAGGCTAGCCTTGAACTCACAGAGATCCTCCTGCCTCTGCCTCCCGAGTGCTGGGATTACAGGCTTACGCCACTGCAGCCCAGCTGTATGTTAGCACACTTATTAGGAACGTCACTATAAAACTAACAATGTTTCGCCAGGTTTGGTGGCACACACTTTTAATACCAGCACTCGGCAGAGGCAGAGGCAGACAGATCTTTGTGAGTTCAAGGACAGCCTGGTGTAAACAGAGAGTTCTAAGTCAACCAGAGCTACCCAGTGAGACCCTGGCAAAATAAACAAATGAAGTAAATAAATAAATAAATCTGTCTCGAGGCTATAATGTCTTGAATAAGAATGGCTCTCATAGACTCATATGTTTGATTGCTCAGTCAACTAGAGAGTATCACTGCTGGAGAAGGATTAGAAGATGTGACTTTGTTGGGGGAAGTATGTGATTTTTTTACTGGGGGTGGGCTTGGAGGTTTCAACAGCCCACCCCTAGCCCAGTGTTTCTCCGTGTCTGCCTGCACATCAAAATGTAAAGCTCTCAATTCCTTCTCCAGCACCCTTCCCACCATGCATGCCTCCATGCTTTCTGCCATGCTGATCACGGATTAAGCCTCTAAAACTGGAAGCCAGCCCGCAATTAAATGCTCTCTTTGGAAGAGTGGCCTTGGTCATGGCGTCTCTTCACAGCGACAGAACACTGACTAAGACAACAACCTTCGAAAAAAATGTTGTCCTGGAATTCTCGAGTCCTGCCTAGTAAGAAACTGACTAGATTATGGGGTGAGGGTTCATTTCACTTCCATCCTCTTCATTTTCGTTATCTTTATAGACCAGCTCAAAAGAATATGCACATCACTAATAATGCTGGAGTTTTAGAGAGCACAGGGTTACTATAGCAACCAGAAAATTGACAAAGCTATAAAAACAGCTATAAATGCAGGTGTTTGTCACCTAAATATGAACAAACATCTGGGATACTCATCTATTTATTCATTGAACAATCACTGAGCACCAATGCTCAACATTCAAAAGATAGGCATCATCTTTGCCTTGATGTGTGTGTGTGTGTGTGTGTGTGTGTGTGTGTGTGTGTGTGTGTAGAAGATCCATAATGAAGAATAACAAATGAATATATACAATACTTCCAACCTGTGAGAGGGCACTTTTTTTTTTTTTTTTTTTAGACAGGGTTTCTCTGTGTTGTTTTGGTACCTATCCTGGATCTCGCTCTATAGACCTCACATTAAGAAAATACCTCCATAATATCAAGCTGTAGGGCATTTTCTTAGTGATTGATGGGGAAGGGCCCAGCCCATTGTGGGTGGTGCCATCCCTGGGTTGGTGGTCCTTGATTCTATAAAGAAGCAGGCTGAGAAAGTAATTTGGAACAAGCCAGTAAGCTACACCCCTCTGTGGCCTCTGCATTAGCTCCGGCCTCCAGCCTTCAGGGGAATCTTTGTTTGTTTATTTATTTATTTATTTATTTATTTATTTATTTATTTATTTGCAATTTGAATTGAGCTCTTTTAATTACAAGTATACAGATACAAGATGATTAAGTCTTTCTACTCTTTTAATTTTTTTTTTCTTTTTGGTTTTCCGAGACAGGGTTTCCCTGTGTAGCTTTGTGGCTGTCCTGGAACTCACTTGGTAGCCCAGGCTGGCCTTGAACTCACAGAGATCCACCTGGCTCTGCCTCCCGAGTGCTGGGATTAAAGGTGTGTGCCACCACCGCCCGGCTCTAATATTTTTATGTGTAAGTTTTACACACACACACACACACACACACACACACACACACACACACGCACACACACACACATATCCTATGTGTGCAGTATCCTTGGATGCCAGAGAGGACATCAGATCCCTAGGAAATGGAGTTACAGGCAATTATACCATTTATGAGTGCTGGAACTGATCCCAGGTCCTCTGCAAGAGCTCTTCATTTCTCCAGCCCTCGGGTCATTCTAGATCTTACAAGCTTTTAATCATGCAAATGATGTTGCATGGAGCACCTGCTGAAGGATGTGCTCCTGAAGTGAACACCTGCTGAAGGATGTGCTCCTGAAGTGAACACCTGCTGAAGGATGTGCTCCTGAACTGGAGCACTTGCTGAAGGATGTGCTCCTGAAGTGAACACCTGCTGAAGGATGTGCTCCTGAAGTGAACACCTGCTGAAGGATGTGCTCCTGAACTGGAGCACCTGCTGAAGGGTGTGCTCCTGAAGTGAACACCTGCTGAAGGATGTGCTCCTGAACTGGAGCACCTGCTGAAGGATGTGCTCGTGAACTGAAGAGTGAAGACAGGAGCTTTCTTGTCACAAGGGATCTCAACCCTGGTAGTGTGTCACACTGCACAATCGAGGGTTCTATACAGAAAGCAGAACCAAAATTAAAAAGTCAGGAAACCTGAGTTTTAGTATGTGTTATTGATAATGAACCAGTTATAAGTATTAACAATTTAGTACATTCATTGGTAACTAACCAGATAAAGTAACCATCTATAAAACAGCAACTCTCCCTGTACCAGGCTTTTTCTTTGAGGCCACCAATCAGCTCCCAAATCATGACACAGAGACTTATTATTAGTTTTGCATTCTTGGCTTAGCTTAGGCTCATATCCAGCTAGCACTTTTAACTGTTTCTCTTTATCTACTTTTTGCCTCGGGGCTTTTTACCTTTTCTTACTTTCTTGCTGTCTCTGTGTCTGGCTGGCTGACAGCTGCCTGGCTTCTGGACCCAGGCATGTTGCTGGTTCTCTCCTTCTTCTCTCATTCTTCTTTTCCCCCTTGAGCCTAGATTTCTGCTCCTATTTCTTCTCTCTGCCTGGCAGCCACGCCTATCCCTCAGCTGCCTAGCTACTGTCAGCTTTTTTTTTTTTTTTTTTTTTTTTTGTAGCTTTGGAGCCTGTCTTGGACTAGCTCTGTAGACCAGGCTGGCCTCGAACTTACAGAGATCCACCTGCCTCTGCCTCCCGAGTGCTGGGATTACAGGCGTGTGCCACCACTGCCCAGCTCAGATGCATAACCTTTACATAATTAAACACACATCCTTACATCATTAAACAAATGCAGCATAAACAAATGTAACACATCTTTGCCTAGTTAAACTAATATTCCACAACAACTCCCTGATTCACAAATGTAGAAATGCATGGTGATGTGGCCATAAAACAGCACCATTGGGAATGAGCTCTCTGTTAAGAGCAGTGTTATACACACCAAATGAAATGAAATGTAGATACTGATAGGCAACTGATGCACATTTGCCCTTTTGAGAAAAGATACTAATACACTGCTGGGGTAAGAATTTTATTTCACTAAAAATGATGTCAAAACGTTTTTCCTTCTCTAGCGTCTCCCTCTTTCCATGTTCATGGCATGAGCTTCATCCAAAGGTTTAGTTCCCCATCCTGGAGGACATTCCTACGACTTCTGCCAGGGTATATAAAGCCTGTGAGCATTCTGTCACTGGATAATAAACACGGAAGAGTTAGAAAGTCACAGACTGAAGATCAGGCAAGGGAATGCTGAGTACAGGGCAGAGGGGAGAGCTCCATCGATAGAGCCCTTGCCAAGAGAGCAGGAGCACTGCAGTAAAGAGCTGTGATCCCAACACTGGGAGGTGGAGACCTCTAGACCTGGAGTGTGCTGGCCCGCAGCCTAGCCTAAAGGTGAGCTGCAGAACAAGGTGGACAGCCCTTGAGGAACAACACCCACACTGCCCTCTGGCTGCCACGTGCATGTGCATGTGGAAAGTCTTGGGCCGCCTCCCTCCGCGAGGACCGGTGAGGCGGCGAGAGCGCGGGGCGTCTTCCCGGGACTGCATGGTGGAGATGGCGGCGGGGCGCCGAGGGCGAGAACGGCTGCAGGCGCCCGGCTCCTCTTCACGCCTCCCTCGCCGACGCCAACGCAGAGACGTCCCAGAACAGGCTGCGGCATGGGTCCTTTTACTTATCTCAGCCCCACACTGCGGTGCCGCCTCCTTCTGCGGCGTAGCCAGCAGCCAGCATCCTCGCACCAGCGCGGGGTGCAGCGCAAAAAGATCCACCTGCACGCGGACAATGAGAGTAGGAGCCAGAGTAAATGACAGGTTGTTTTTCCCGCCTCGAGGCATGATGGGAGTTTTCAGGTTCAAGGGAGGAAACTGAAAGACTGCGGCCGCTTTGCATCTTGGGAGTTGTAGTTCATCTAAGGAAGCGAGCCTTTCTGGCTTTTCATTGTTTTCCGGCTGCACTAGAAAGCGCCTGTTTTGAAGGGATTTATTTTAGGGTTCAGAACTTATGGTTTGGAATGCTCCTGTATCCCTCGGTTCTAATATGTCTTTTGTTTTTCTTTTGTAAAACATCAGTTATAGTATTTGATAAGATTGTATGACGATTAAATGAGCTACATTGCATTGAATATAGAACGCTTAATAGTTGGTTTTACAAGTGATAAATAGAATATGCAAATCTTGGAATATAAAATGCCATGGAGTTTTAGTAGTTTTTAAGATTTGTTTATTTACTTTAAGAATATGAGTGCCCTATCTGCATGTAAATCTTTATTCCAGAAAAGGAAATCAGATCCCACTATAGATGGTTGTGAGCCACCACGTGGTTGCCGGGAATTGAACTCAGATCTCTGGAATAGCAGCTAGTGCTCTGAACTGCTGAGCCATCTCTCCTGCCCCTGAGAGCTTTAGTTTTTCTTCCGGTATTTTATTAAGAACGAGGAAACACTGCTTTAATATTAACCTATAAAAAACACCTTCAAGTCTCTTCAGAAACGTTTCTGGTTTGGTTGGTTCATTTGAATAGATTTTTTATTTTCAGAACAGTTTTAGGCTTGTAGGAAAATCGAGCAGGAAGTACAGGAAAGTCCTAGCACCCACTTCTCCCAGGTTCATCTATTAATACCCTCTTCATGCCCCTTGTAGGAAAATTGAGCAGGAAGTACAGGAAACTCCCAACATCCATTTCTCACAGTTTCATCTATTAATACCCTCTTCGTGCCCCTTGCATTAGGGCAAGATTTTTTAGAAATGATGAATGACCACTGACACATACTCAAGTCTATATATGAGTTCACTCTTTGTGTTGGACAAATCTGCAGGTTTTGACAAATTCATAACGTGTGTCCACCATTACAGTATCATACAAAGTGGCTTCACTGACAGAAATCCTGTGTTCCACCCTTTTTATTCCTCTTTCTCTCAAGTGGTGATGACCACTGCCTCCCTTCCTCTGCTGGAGACCGAAGCCAGAATCTAAGGCATGTTATGGAAGAGCTCCATGATGAACTGCACCATCAGCCTAACCAACCACTGAACTGTTTTGCTGCTAATGTTTTGAAAATTATCTAGACCATGATTTATCTCTCTTGAAAAATCAGACTTAATTTCATCAGGAGTTGAAACCAAGACATAGTTGCTCTTGATGAAAATGGATCAATTTCTGAGTAAGCTACCTGCAGACCCCTAAATTCTGTTTCCATTATCTACATTTCAAAGTCTGAAATCCTCTGGAACTTCTACAGACTCTAGTTGTTCAGTAGACCTTCCCTTTGTCCATACTAGAAAGACTTGTTCTAGGGATACACACACACACACACACACACACACACACACACACACACACACACCAATGGAAACCAAAGACCCTTTGGGTGTCTTACTTTTAGATTCAGGGGTTCAAGTGTTTCCTTCCTTCCTTCTTTCTATCAATTTTCAAAAAGAAATTCTCTGGGCCCTTGAAATAGATTAGCAAGTAAAAATCTGAATTCTATACCCACATTGTGGACGGAGAGAACAGACTACCAAAAGATGCCCTCTGACTAGGTCAGTGCATACAAAAAATATTAAAAAAAAAAAAAATAGAAACTCCCACACTGAAAGGAACCTCTGCAGACTCAGACCTTTTGTTTTCCTGTAGGCTAACAGTTTCTATCTTGTGGTGCTTTAAATTGTATTAATGGCCCTGGCAAGCAAATTCAGTTCTCCGAAGGTGGGGACAGAATATCTCACATGAGAAAGCAGCCTAACAGTCTAGCTACACAGGAAGTTCCAAGGCAGTCTAAGCTGCTCAGGAGGATGCTTAGCTCTAGGGATTTGAGACAGAGTGCTACTCCATATCTCAGTCTGGTTATGAAACTGTGCAATCCTCCTGCCCGAGCTTCTATTCTAAAGACAACTGATGACTTTATCACCATCAAATAGTTTGTAACCAAAATTTCCCTAGAAGCCTTTATGCTAACTTGTTCATTGACACTTCTTCCATCAGTGGCACAAACAGGGAATTTTCAGGAAAATGTAACCTTTCAGAATTTCAACAACCTACCTGAACTTAAATCAAGTCATGTGACTAAACACATAGCTCTCCTACCTGGTTTCCTGCTGAAATACTACACTTCCTAGCTTCTCTTGTGGCCAGGTAAAGCAACTGTGGAAAAGAGAGATTGCAATATATGTATGGTAATCATTTCACCCCTATAAAGGGTCAGAGCCATCTTTTTCCTGTAGCCATCACTCATCCGTCCATGTGGATGAGAATGTGCCCCCTTGCCATGGTCCCAACTGTTTAAGGTCAGACGCCCCTCTTTTTCTGTCTTTCATTTTCTGCCTTTCTGTCCCTTTAAGATGCCTCAGAAATGTAACACACCTAACCTTGAATGCTAGCACAAATTAAGCAACTTAATATTGGGATTGAGGTGTTGTGGGATGTCTTCCTATATGCTGTGAATATTGTTCTGCCCAGATTAGGACCCCCAAAGAGACCACCGGAGACCGAAGATGTCCAGAATGCAATAGCAAGGTTTATTTGGTGTACATGCATTGTTTAAGCTAGCAGAGAACCCTAGTCCACCATGCCCGATGCCTCGAGGCAGGGAGGAAAATTCCTCTTTCTTGAGGAAGTTAGGTTGTGTGTGTGTGTGTGTGTGTGTGTGTGTGTGTGTGCATGTGTGTGTGTGTTTGTTTTTTGTTTTTTTGTTTTTCGAGACAGGGTTTCTCTGTAACTTTGGAGGCTGTCCTGGAACTTGCTTTGTAGACCAGGCTGGCCTCCAACTCACAGAGATCCACCTGCCTCTGCCTCCCGAGTGCTGGGATTACAGGCATGTACCAACTACTGCCCGGCAGGAAGTTAGTTTTTATAGGCAAAACCCACAAAATTCCTTAGAGGGGAGGGGGTTAGTACGGGTCCATCCTTGATTGGTCCAGGTTTTCCCGGGCCTGGACTTCGTCTTATTTCAGCTTATCTGTTTGCCCTGTCAGGAGTTTTGCAACTCATCTCCAGGGTCTGGTTATATTATCTCCAGAGAGGGGCATCTCGTGGTTAATCAGTCACCACCAGACATCCTGACTTTGTTCTTTTGAAAACTCCTGCCTTCACCCTCTCCAGGAAGGGGGAACTGACTCAGTTCTGTTTATTTTTAAGATATCTCTTCCCTCAGCTTTTTTGGGTATCTGGGGGAACTGTGTCTGGGCCTTTGGTGGAGGTCTTTCAAATATGTGTTGCTCTCATTGGTTGATAAATAAAGCTGCTTTGGCCTATGGCAAGGCAGCATAGAGCCAAGTTGGAAATCCAGGCAGAGATACAGGAGAAGGACGGAGTCTGAGAAACACCAGTCAGACACAGAGGAAGCAAGATGAGAATGTTGCACTGAGAAAAGGTACCAAGACACATGGCTAAACAAGAGTTAATTTAAGTGTAAGAGCTAGTTAGTAATAAGCCTGAGCTACCAGCTGAGCATTTATAAATAATATTAAGTCTTTGGGTCAATTATTTGGGAAGTAGCTTCTGGGTATTTGGGAATAGGCAGGTGGGAGAGAAATGTCTGCCTACTTTGAGGAGATTTGCAGGTGACCTGTATTTTAGTTCCTAGCACCATGGAGGGCAGCTCACAACAGCCTACAACTCCAGCTTCAGGTGATCCACACCACCTCTAGCCTCATTCTTTCATGGTAAGCAATTTATATTCTGACAGCATTGCCATTGTGCAAACATCAAGGAGTTTACTTCACAGCCTATTAGAATAGCCTTTTGCATGCTCAGGCTAGCTGCTGCCATTTATGGCCTGTCATTGGCTGAGACATCATTATGCAGCACCTGACTGAATTTTACAATCCTGAGCCAGAGCACTCCTCCTTTCACGAGTGTCTTTTCAATGGAAATGATGTAAAACCTGTTCTTCTACCCAGAAATCTGAGAATGGACGTGATTAGTAGCCTGGTGATCTGTGTTATCTTTTGGGATAGGCTCTCTTCAAACTCTCACAACCAGGACCAGAGACACCTAGTAATCTAAATGACCCTTACATTATTATCTATATAGCCAGGGGCTCCCCCAGGCTCCCACAACCAGGACCAGAGGACCTCTATGCTAGCTGTATGACTGAGACCAGGTGAGATCCTCCCTTAGGCCCTTAGGCTAGTACAGGTAGCCTCTCTCTAGAACTCATCTTCTTGGAAGAAATGACATGTACTTTGAGCTAAGTTTCAATGTACTTCTGCTTTCTTGTGCACCGAGGATTATGTACCAAGAAACTTTTTTTCCAAATTATATTTATGCTGACAATAAATTCCTTCACATCAGACTTCCCGAAGTTTGATCCGGATTGATGAAGTCAGCCTGAACCAAGTTTTCATTGATCTTCATTTCCCTGCCAGCCATGATACCCACAGGGGTGCCCCTCACACAAGAGTTGGTATTGCCTTAAAAGTTTCATTAGATTTATTCAATTTGTTTTATGTATCACTGAGAGTGAGAGAGGGTCTAAAGAGAAGAATACCTGGATAGAAATAACTTTGTAGGGCTGGAGAGATGGCTCAGAGGCTAAGAGCGCCAACTGCTCTTCCAGAGGTCCTGAGTTCAATTCCCAGCACCCACATGGTGGCTCACAACCATCTGTAATGAGATCTGGCACCCTCTTCTGTGTACATAATAAATAAATAAATCCTTTTAAAAAAAGAGACAGAGAAATAACATTTTATTCCTGGATAGGAATAATTTCTTGTAAGTTCCTTTCATTGTTGTTGACTACCTATAAATTATTGATCCTATTACCCTTGCCCTTACTCAACATCAAATTAATTTTTAAATAACACACACACACACACACACACACACACACACACACACACACACACAAATAAATAAATGTAAAAAAACAACAAAACCTTGTTCTTGGCCTGGGATGTAGCTACTTGGTCAAGTGCTTGCTTCTCACACAGGAGGCCTGGATTTGATCCCCAGCACTGCATCAGTTAGGTCTGGTAGTGCAGACTGTGAGACTGTGATCCTAACACTTAGGAGATGGAGACTGAAGGATCAAAGTTCAAAGCTGCTGGGCAGTAGTGGTGCACGACCTTTTCTTTATTAAGAAAAAATTTTCATTCCTTTTACACACCAATCAAAGATCCCCCTTTTCCCTCCTCCCACTCCCCATAGCCTCCCCCTCCCAACCCACTCCCTACTCCCACCCACAAGAAGGCAAGGCCTCTCATGAGGAGGCACATCCAGTAGAGGCAAGTCCAAGCCCTTCCCCCTGCCTCAAGGCTGCATGAGGTGTTCCACCATAGGTAGTGGGCTCCACAAAGTCTGCTCATGCACCAGAGATGGATTCTGATTCTACCACCAGGGGGCCTCCCAAGCAGATCAAGCTACACAACTGTCTTGCCATGCAGAGGGCCTAGTCCAGTCCCACGCAGGCTCCACAGCCACTGATCCAACTTTCATGAGTTCCCTCTAGTTTGATTTGGTCTTCCCTGCATGTTTCCCCATCGTGATCCTGATGCTCTTGCTCATAGAATCCATCTTCTCTCTTTGACTGGACTCCTGGAGCTCAGCCTGGTGATTGGCTGTGGATCTCTGCATCTGCTTCCATCAGTCATTGGAGAAAAGTTCTGTGATGACAGTTAGGATAGTCACCGATCTTATCACTGGGCCAAGCCAGTTTGGTTCAGACACCCTCTCTTCTATTGCTATTGCTAGTAGTCCAGGCTGGGGTCATCCTTGAGGATGCCTGGCAACTTCCCTAGTGGTGGATGACTTTAATCCCAGCATTCAGGAGGCAGAGGCAGGTGGATCCCTGTGGGTTCAAGGCCAGCCTGGTCTACAGAGTGAGTTCCAGGACAGCCAGGGGTGTTACTCAGAGAAACCCTGTCTTGGGGGGGGAGAAGGAAAGAAGACGAAGAAGTTCAAAGCCCTCCTCAGCTATATGTGAGTTCAAGGCCAGTCTAGGATACATGGGAACCTGTTAAAAACAAAAACAAGGGGCTGGAGAGATGGCTCAGAGGTTAAGAGCACTGACTGTTCTTCCAGAGGTCCTGAGTTCAATTCCCAGCAACCACATGGTGGCTCACAACCATCTGTAATGAGATCTTGTGCTTTCTTCTGGCCTGCAGTCATATATGCTGTACATATAATAAATAAATAAATCTTAAAACAAAACAAAACAAAACTTTGTTTTTTTCTTTTACATTTATTTACTTATTTATTTAATTAAAAGTTCCCTCTCTCTCTCTCTCTCTCTCTCTCTCTCTGTGTGTGTGTGTGTGTGTGTGTGTGTGTGTGTGTGTGTGTGTGTGAGATATGTGTAAGTACATGTGCCACAGTTTGAATATGGAGGTTAGAGGACAGTTGTGAGCATTGGATTTTCTCTTTCTACCATGTGGGTTCCTGGGGCAAATTTGGGTTGTTGGGCTTGGTGACAAGTGTCTTTACCTACTAGCCATTTCACTGGTCCCAAAACTTTGTTCTTAAACAAGGGATATGTGATGGTCACTCTTATTTTTGAGATTTTATTTTTAATGAAATATATGTGTATTATATGTGAGAGGGAATGGACACATGGGTACAGATGCCCTTGGAGGCCAGAAAAGGGCATCAGATTTTCTGGAGCTGAAGCTACAGATAATTTCTAACCACCTAATGTGGGTGATGGGAACTGAACTCAGGTTCTCTGGAAGAACAGTATGTGCTCTCAACCACTGAGCCAGCCTGAGTTACAGAATAAGATCCTAGTAATATCTCTTTCTTCACCTTCCAAGTGCTGAGGTTACATGTGTGTGCTACCATACCAACTGTAAATATTTTGTTGTTATTCTTGAGACCCTCTGAATTATCTGGAACATGCTATGTAGACCAGAATTCACAGAGATCCACCTGCCTCTGCCTCTTCATCACTGAGATCAAAGGCCCTAATCCTACATACTTTTAATTCACTGTATAAATATTCTCAAGGCCTTTCCAGGTTTCAGTCTTTCTGCTATCCACCCATTCCCTTTGCTCTGTTTCACTGATTTAAGATTTTCCTCCAAAAGCTCAACAATGAATCTATCCACTTGTCAATGCAGTTTCCGAGTTAACAGATCCTGTGGCTTATCACCTAACGTAGTCTCATGTCTCTTCTGGATGAGCTCATGGCCCCAAGGCATGTGTATTGAACTCCACACACTCTAACCCATAGCCTTTCAAGACTCCGGTTCCTCAGAGAATCTTCTCGAATAACCTTGCCCTTCCTAGATCGAAAGGGTTCTCGGGCATTGATCTATTTCTGCCTCAGCAGAAAGCAGGTAGTTTAAAGCAACCATATATGTCTGGCCTGGAATAAGCCCCAGTTGTTCAGTATGGCTTGACTATTTCTGTCTCTTCTAGATATTGAAATCTTAATTCCTCCAAGCAACAACAGTACTAGGAGGTTTTGGAGAGCATAGCCAGTGGGCTGTGAGGCACCTGGCAACTGGGGTGTTGTCTTAGTTGAGATTTCTATTGCTGCGACAAAACACTATACCACAAAGCAAGTTGGGGAGCAAAGGGTTTATTCAGTTTAAGCTTCCACAGCACAGTTCATCATTGAAGGAAGTCAAGACAGAACTCAAACAGGGCAGGAACCTGGAGGCAGGAACTGATGGAGAGGCTACAGAGCAGTGCTGCTTACTGGCTTGCTCCTCATGGCTTGCTCAGCCTGCTTTCTTATAGAACCCAGGACCACCAGTCCAGAGATGGCACTATCCACAATGGGTTGGGTCCTCCCCAATCAATTACTGACTGAGGAAATGCCTTACTGCCTGATCTTATAGAGACAATTTTTGGTCTGCCCATCTTCCTCCTGTCAGCAGTCTAAGTAGAATTACAGGTGTGTGCTACCACATCTGGCAGGAAACTAAGACAGCTGATGATAAATTTTGTTAATATTTGCTCAGCTACTACAGTTCTTCATAGAGAACAATTCTGCTTTACACTTTTCTTCCAACAATATGAACAGGAGACTTTGGGGACATGGGTGGAAAGTCATGATTTAAAAATGAAGGAAGTGTTTGGGCTGCAGGTGTGATGGTTAATCTCAATTGTTTGATGTTTTATTGGATGAGATCTAAAGTCACCTGGAGATAGGAATGTGGACATGCCTACAGGGAATTATCTTGATTAGGTTAGTTGAAGTGGTAAGACCCACACACTCACTGTGGGTGGCACCATTCCCTGGGCTGGGATCCTGGACTGTAAAGTGGAGAAAGCACTGGAAATCTGACTTCCAGGCCAGCCATAGAGAGGCCTTGTCTGCAAATAAATAATAAACAAATTTAAAAAAACAAAACAAACCACATTTGGTTCAAGGAAAAGGCTCAGGATGGGTAAAAGTGTTTGTCACCCAAGACTGATAACCTGAATTCAGATTCCCAGAATCAGTGTAGAAAGTCAGACACAGCGGTGCATGTCTTTAATCCCAGCATTCCTGTGACAATGAGAGGGGAAGTATAGAGGACAAAAAACCTCCAGGAGCTCCCAGACTAGCTAGCCTGAAGCAAGCAGCACACCGAGGTCACGACAGAGACACTTCACCTCAAACCATGTGGAGGGAAAGTCCAGTGCCTCACCTCCACATGTGTGCTATGGCAAGTGTGCACCATCACACACAGACACACACACACATACACACACACACACACACACACACACACACACACACACACCCCAGATGCACGAATACACGGAAATTAGACAAATATTTAAAAACTTGATTCAGGGCTGCTTGAGTGATTCAGATGAACCTTGTTTTGTTCCATTAATGAGTTTTCCACAATGACTTAATGACACTATTCTCAGTTCTAGTCACTCCCACCACGTGAGGCTGTGGGAGGCAGAAAGGAATGGGGAAATCCTTTTTCAGAGGAAAATCTCAATTTCTGTGAGGCTGTAACGATTTGTGAATCGTGGATAGGAGCCGAGGAGGAAATCAAAGGCCACAGCAAAGCCCCCCACATTCCTTGCTCTGCAGTGGTTAGCACCCTCTGAAACACCCCCAACAACTTGGACTTCTTTACTAGCCTGTGGAAGGGCCGGAGAGCTCGGAGCGCTCGGGAGAACGCACGCGAGCATGCAGGAGTGCGGCGGTCGTGGTTTCTTCTCCTAAGCACTGACTGGCTTGAGTTTTAGCCTAATTCTCTGCCATTTTCATAAAAGATAACCTCTCGGTGTCCCCCCACCCCACCCCACCCCCGCAGGGTGCGAGAAATGTGATTTATAATGGCCCCGTTATTTCAGAATTGAAAGCACTGTTTGGTCTTCTGGGAGAATGAATACATCAGAATTAACTTGTAGCTCGAGAGGCTGGTGGGTTTCTATGACAACCCAAACCAGGAGAAAAAAAAATGTATAATTCTTTTCCTTCAGCTCTGGAGAACGCAGTGAATGACATGAGCTTTAAATGCGGGTATTTGTCCTATAAATCCAAACAAGCACCACACATTCCTTTCCTCTTTCATGAGCCCTGACTCTTTGTGCTTGGCACCACGTAGGGCCCAGTGGTTCCCAACCCTCCCAATGCTGTGATCCTTTAATACAGTTCCTCATGTTGCGGTGACCCCCAACCATAAAACTATTTTCCTTGCTACTTCATAACTGTGATTTTGCTACTGTTATGAACCGTAATGTAAATATGTGTTTTCAGGTGGTCTTAGGCGAGCTCTGTGAAGGGGGGTCTCGACCCACAGGTTGAGAACTGCTGATCTAAGGGCTGGTGAAAAAGACAAAGGGTAGCCCCTCCCCTGATGAAGCATGTTGTAGCAGAGATGGACGGCGTATTTCAGTACACACAGCCGTGTGTCATACAGCCTGCCTTCAAAGGTACTTCAAAGGCACCACATTCCACTCCCTGGCCCCCACAAGCTTGTAACAATATCATAATGCAAAATGCGTTTGTCCAACAAAATGTCTCCCGAGTCTATCACAGTCGTGGTATCATGAGGTGAAAGATAGCCAGACTGGCTTTGGTAACAGACCTACTCTGCAAATGACCCACTAGCTGATCAAACTTCTAGGTATGGATTCATCTATTCACAAAGGCAGAGTTTAAGGAACTCTTTAAAGGTCTCCCCTGGTTCCAAGTCCCCTTACTAGTAACTGTCAAGTAATTAAAATACTAGTGGTTTTACCGTGAGTGTTGGTGATCTCATCAACACCGTAGCAGACTGTCTTTATTCTAATGGCTTATTGCTAAGACTTAGTATTCAAGAATACTAAGATCCAGCACAGGCACCCAAACTACACAGAGAAACCCTGTCTCAAAACAAAACAAAACAAAACAAAATTAGGCTCCTCTAAATGGAGCCCAGCTGCTAATCTGAAATATACATTTTCCATCATTTAGAAAAATATATGTAACTTAGGAATGCCCTCAACTACTACTACCCATTCCACATCCTCACATCTCAGCATGTGGTAACAAAGTATTTTTGAAATTGTGGCTGTCAACAACTATGAAGTTAGCTGATTGCTCCATTATGGTGTTTATTATTACTATTCCTATTATGTGCAAGACTGTGGGCACAGTAACTGTGCAGTCAGAGGACAACTTTCAGGAGTCAACTCTTTCCTTCCCTCACGATTTCAAGGAGGGAATACTCAGGTTGGACTTACATGCACTGCTTTTACCTACTGAGCCATTTTGCTGCCTGTCATGGTACTTTTAAATTCATTTTTCTGCCCGCTAATTTTCCTAAAAATTGAAGATTTGTACTAGTAGCTTAATAGCAATTACTTATAGAAATAATTTTTTTTTTATAATACTAGTAAAGATTTTGAAAACATAACACAAGAACACACGTTCCTTTTCATTATTCAGACCTAGGAGAGGCCGTGAGGACTGTGTTAGGAGTTGGGGTAAACCTGTGTTTGGCATGTGGCTAAGGCAAATGTCCTCTCACTTGTTCTAATTCCCTCTTACAAGCACTTGTCCAAATCAGAACTTTAGAAAATACCCCCAAAATGATGCTCTGCCTACTGAGCTAAATTCCTTGTGGTGCCACTCCCCGAAAGTGAGACAGGGAAGGGAAGCTTTGTTCTTTGAGGATCTCAGAAATTTTTATAATTGTCACCTTCTTCTCCCCCCCCCCAACCCCCAGGGTTTCTTTGTGTAGTTTTGGAGCCTGTCTTGAATCTCGCTCTGTAGACCAGGCTGGCCTTGAACTCACAGAGATCCACCTGCCTCTGCCTCCCGAGTGCTGGGATCAAAGGCGTGTGCCACCACTGCCTGACAATTGTTACCTTCTTAAGTCTGAGGTTTGTCTGTAATTCTTATCCTCCATTGCTTAAGCACTACTCCGGAAGCAGTAACTTCCTTTGCTTTTTTTTTTTCTTTTTGGTAGGACCATTGCTTAAGCTTAAGAGAATGTAGCTTCCTCTAAAGAAGCTTTTGAAAGTGGCTTCTGAGGATGGTAGGGTCAGGCCTGGTACAGCAGCTTCGGGCAAAAGGAATGTGAGTTAAGACACCATGTGCATCTAGTGATTTCCCCAAATCTGGTCTGACTCCCACATTCCCAAACTCACTGAGGGGCAGCACTATCCACTTAGTCAGCTGGGCCAAAAGATACTGCTCAGTGCCCGGTCTATAGGCCCCTTCTTCCTTCTAGCAATAGCAGACCTTGAGGATATGGCTAAGCTAGTAGCTGTCCAGGGTCAAAATTGAGGGATTGGAAACTGTGTAAGGATTTAGGGAGGGGACTCTGGCACTCATAGGGCTTGATTCCTGCTATTTCTAGAATACTTGACTTAATAATGACGAGTGTTCATCAGCATACACATGTGCCTATCTGTGATAAAGGTAGACAAAGGTACAGGGGTGTGTTAGTTTGTTAAAGTATTATATTATAAAGTATGGAGCTGAATTTAGGGCTCTGAGTTGATTGTGAGGGATCACAGGGAAATTTGAAATAATCACCACAATAATAAGGACTGCATTGTAGTGTAAATTGCCTATATTGGTATACAAGAAAATATTTATATTAAAATGTGTTTACCTTCTATTTAGAACTAGAGTCCCCCAGGCAGGCACACAGTTACTCATCTAATGACAAAATTTCCCAGTTACTAGCCTGCCTCCAAAAGACTATTCCTGATTAAGGTATGGAAGTTCCAAAGAGCTAAAACTCCACTGTAGAGACGTTACTTTGGAGTCAGAGAAAGCGTGTCTCAGATGTGGAGGCGTGAAGCATACTACATGCCCTGTAACAAATATGGCGATATGATTAAGTTTTCCCCTGAGATGCATCCCAAGCTGGTCTTGAACTCACTATGTAGCTAAGGACGACCTTACACTTCTGATCCTCTTACCTCTACCTCCTGAGTGGGGATTACAGGCATGCACTACCATGCTTTGTTTAAGGTAGTGGATCAAACCCAGGGTTTCCTGCATAACTGCAAAAGGGTTATATCTTCAGCATCGTAACAGTCCTTTTAAATGGGTAAAACATTTGCACTTCCTTCTCTCTCTTTTCTTTAGACTGAAACAGAGATACAGTTCCAGAGAAGGTGCTTTGCCAATGAAAACGCAAAACCTGGGCTCACGAACAATCTCGTGGGGATGAACAATCTCACGGGGACAACCACCCTGCTAATCCCTTGCGGTTCGTCCTGGCCTGAATGCAGAGAAGAGTGTCTTTCCTATTTTAAGGCTTCTGTGGTACAGAATGCTGGCCTATGTCTTAATAACAACATTCATGCAAGAAACTTGGTCCTTCCTTTCTCCTAATACCTCATTTCAAAATACACAGTTAGAGGTCCAGGTTGATTTCAGCTCACAGATCTGCTCCTGTCTCATTTAACCCTCAACTACTGCATCTACTGACGGGGAGATCGCGTCACTGTCTGGTCAATAAGAGAATTTTAGTTTCTCTTCTGGCGCTGCGATAGAACACCATGACCAGAAGCAACTTAGAGGAGGAAGAGTTTATTTGGGCTGATGGTTCCAGAGGGCTAAGAGTCCGTCATGGCTGGGAAGCATGGCAGCAGGCAGGCATGGTGGCTAAGCATCAGGCTGAGAGTTCATGTCTTCAGTGGCAAGTATGAAGCAGAGAGAGAGAAAACTGTGGGCAGGATAAGGTTAGGAACTCTCAAAACCCATCCCCCAACCCCTAGTGAAAGACGGGAATCACTAATACAATCAGACAGTGTCAAGTCCATACTTAAAATTTTCAACGAGGGGCTGGAGAGATGGCTCAGTGATTAAGAGTACTTGCTGATCTTGCAGAGGACCTGGGTTTGGTTCCCAGCACCCACATGGCAGCTCACAATCACCTGTAGCTTCAGTTCCAGAAGACCCAATACCCTCTTCTGGCCCGCAAGGGCATCAAACACAAACACGGTGCACATGTATACATACAGGCACAATATTCATATACAAAATAAAAGTTTTAGACATTTTTAATTAAAATTTAATTATATCCCTTTCTCGCTTCCCTTTCCTCCTCCAATTCCTTCCATGTCCCCCCACTCTCAAACTGAAGAAGCTTCTTCTTCCCTAGTTATTATTTATTGTCACACACACACACACACACACACACACACACACACACACACACAAATATATTAATAAAACCTGCTAAATCTTTCTGTTGCTGTGTATATGGTTTCAGAGCTGACCACTTCCTTATGGACAACAAATTGGGGGGCTCATCCCTGGGAAAGGCCAACTCTCTCAGCAGTCGCCAGGTGCCTGTAGTTCCTTATCCAAGAGTGTGACCCCATGAGATTTCGCCCCTCTCTATGTTTGCACATCCACTGATCCTGCCATTGTTTGTGCAGCCACTTCTAGGAGAGACTGTTTCCCAGCTGAACTTCTCATTGTTCTGGCTCTTAAATCTTTCTGCTTCCAATCCCAGCACTTGGGAGGCAGAGCCAGGCGGATCTCTGTGAGTTCGAGGCCAGCCTGGGCTACAGAGTGAGTTCCAGGAAAGGCGCAAAGCTACACAGGGTTGTCTCGAAAAACAAAACGAAACGAAACAAAATTTTTCTGCTTCCTCTTCTGTGACAGTCCCTGAGCCATAGATGCAGGAGCTGTGATGTAGAGGTATCTATCCATTGGAGCTGGCCTCCCCATGATCCATTAATCTCTGCAGTGTTCAATTATGGTTTTCTATGACAGTCTCCATTTACTTTATATTTACCTAAAATCATACACAATATATTTAAGTGTGTGTGTACAGGCATACATATGCCACGAAGGTTGATAATGCTCCCCACAAGAACTAGAGACTAATAAAAAGCCCAGTGCCAGGCACTATGGCTGTTGTCCTTGCCTGCCTCTTGGAGGCTGAAGGAAAGCTCCTCTTGCCAAAGATACCACACACTGGATACAGGGCTAGGATTGTTAGAGCTAGGTCTACCCTGAAGGCCTCATTCTTGTGGTCTAGCTTCCATGATGCCAGAGGCACTGTGCAAGCTGCCCAGGGAAGGGAGTAATTCACAGTCCTACCCACCTGTGACACCCGTGAACTACAAACACAAGCCTGGCAAGCTACCCACAAAGGTGGAGTCAGTGCCAGTCACATGTCGGTAGTAGTAACCAACAGCTTGCCTAACTGGACTGAAAGCCCACTCAATAGGGGGGAAACCTAGCCAACTTCCCAGGGCTTGTGAGGTCATGCATCTTAGAAGAGAATCTATAATCACCATGTTGCTAGACCAGCAAATTACTAACCTCATTCTAAATCTTATCTTTGTCCCCACAGATAAGTGCACCTATCACCCTCTATCAAAATTAATTTTTTAAAAATTTTCTGATGAGTGGGGGAATGTAGCTCAGAGGTAGAACACTGGTTTGGCATGTGCAGACCCTGGGTTCAGGTGCCAGTGCACTCCCATATACACAAAGTCTCAATGAGAATCAACCATGGTGACACACACCTGTAACCTTAGCATTTGGGGACAAAGGCAGGGAGGTCAGAGTTCAAAGCTAGACTGGGCCACAGGACAAGACCCTGTCTCAAAAATCCAAATAAACAAACAAAAAACAAACAAGAAACCCTCAATGAATTCACATTGTATGAAAAAAAAAATTCAGACTCCTTAGTGGTATACAAGCTTTCAAGATCTGATGCCAATCGACTTTTCTTGCTTGGTCTCAAGCAAGACATCTCAAGATATCCATCCCTTCCTTTCCAAGATCAAGCTACATCAAAATATATGCTATCTGAGCTGGCTTTTTGGTGCCCACTACCTATGGTGGGATACCTCTCAAAGCCTTGGGGCAAGGGGAGGGGCTTGGACCTGCCTCTACTGAATGTACCAGGATCTACTGACTCCCCATGGGAGGCCTTACCTTCTTGTAGGAGGGAATGGGGGGTGCTCAGGGGGGAAGGCTTGAGGGGCAGGAGGAGGGAAGAGGGGGAATCTGTGATTGGTATATAAAGTGAATAAAAAATTTCTTAATAAAAAACTTAAAGGTTAATACACACATACACACACGCACACACACACACGTGTGTGTGTGTGTGTGTGTGTGTGTGTGTGTGTGCTAGCTCCTTGTTGTATGACACTTTTCCTGGGGAGACATGTACCAACGTCTACTCAACCCAGAAAGGACACTGGTGACACACCAAAGCAACGACCAACCTCCCACGTAATGAACTTGAGTTTGCTGGGGTGACTTACAGAATCATGGATGACTCAAAGGCAGTTGTGACCTCTGTACGGTTGACAACTCACCAAAACTGGAGTCCTGGAGTCTGGCATTCTTAGCACAGTTTGCAGGCAGCTTGGCAGGTCAGTCTCCTCTCCTCAACTGTCTTTACGGCTCATATAGTCTTGGGAAGTGAGGGGCCCTGTGAATCTGGTTAAGTTTCTGTGTCTTGAGACTTGTATATTATGTTCCAAGTCTCAAGGAGCCTCCCTTTAGAGCCATGGTTCTCAACCTTCCCAAGGCGGACCACCTAGTAACAGTCCCTCGTGTTGTGGTGACCCCCAACCTTAATATTGTCCTTGCTGCTTCATAACTGTCTTTCTGCTAAGCATTGTAATGTAAACATCTGTGCTTTCTGATGGTCTTAGGCAACCTCTATGAAAGGGTTGTTCGACTCCACAAGGAGTCACGGCCCATAGGTTGAGAACCACTGATTTAGAACTTCCCAGTCTTAAAAGTTATTTATGCGTATGGGTGTTTTGCCTTGCAAGTATGTTTGTGCACTTTTTGCCTGCATGTATATCTCCGTGTAGTGTACATGGCCTCAGAGGTCAGCAGGAGCCAGCAGGGGCCGGCGGAGGCCAGCAAAAGCCAGCAGATCTCCTAGAACTGGTGTTAGGGACAGTTGTGAGCTGCCGTGGGGGTGCTGGGAACCGAGTCAAGGTCCTCTGCAAGAGCAGCCAACATTCTTAACCACTGAGCCATCTCTCCATCTGGGAACTTGGAGTTTTTCATGTTATATGTATGAGTTTTATGTATATCTGTGTACCACTTGCATACCTGGTGACTGAGGAAGGGCACCACATAACCTGGAACTGGAGTTAGAAATGGTTGCACGCTGGGAACTGAACCCATGTCCTTTGCAAGAGAAGCAAGTGGTTAGCCACTGAGCTATCTTTCAAGCCTCCAGATTCCCAAATCTTTTTTGTTTTGTTTTGTATTTTTGTTTTTGGTTTTTTTTTTTTGAGACAGAGTTTCTCTGTGTAGCCTTGGAGCCTTTCCTGGAACTTGCTCTGTACCCCAGGCTGGCCTCCAACTCAAAGAAATCTGCCAGCCTCTGCCTCCCCAGTGCAGGGATTAAAGGCATGTGCCACCACTGCCCAGCCAAATTCAGCTTCTCTGATGCGTAGTATGAATCTTAAAAGGTATTATTCATAAAAACAAACCTGGAGCCAGGTATTGAGGTGAATGCTGGAAGATCAGAGAAACAGAACAAGCCACAGCCAACCTCACCTCGCCAATTCCTCAGCTGATCTTGTTTCCTCAAACTGGAAGCCTCTGTGTCCTCATCTAAATGGATCTCAGCTGAACTGCTGCTAAAAGCTTAAAAAAGGCTCTAGTTCTTGGTCCTTATGCTTTATATACCTTTCTGCATGCTACCATCACTTCCTGGGATTAAAGGCGTGAGTCACCATGCCTGGCTGTTTCCAATGTGGCTTTGAACTCACAGAGATCCAGACAGATCTTTGCCTCCTAAATGCTAGGATTAAAGGTGTGTGCTACCACCACCTAAACCCATGTTTAATATAGTGACTGTTCTGTTCTCTGACCCCTAGATAAGTTTATTGTGGTGCACAATATATCAACCACACTGATGGAATGTTTCAATTAGTAGGAAGTTGCTACACAGAACTTCTGAACTTTACTGTTTCTGCACAACCTTCTAGGGCAGGAATGATGGAACTTCACTGTTCTGTCTCTCTCTCTCTATCTATCTATCTATCTATCTATCTATCTATTTCCCTTATCATTTCTTATCTTCATCCATTTTGAGTGATCAGAATTAGCTATTAAAAGTACTAGGGAGCCAGGATGCTTCTTATTGCTAGAGAGAGAAAATCTGCCTCTCCTCTGAAGTCTGAGAGATGGTGGAATGTGGGTCTTAGGAGTCTTAGTATTGTTGGAAATGCTCTTCTGGTAAGTCTGTTCTGACAGATGATCTGTTACACTGTTACTTATATTTCTTTCTTCCTTCCTCCTTCCTTTCTTCCTTCTTCCCTTCCTTCCTTCCCTCCTTCTTCTTTTTTTCAAGACAGGATTTCTCTGTGTAATAGCTCTGGCTATCCTGAAACTCACTTTGTAGACCAGACTGGTCTTGAACTCACAGAGATCTGTCTGCCTCTGCCTTCCAAGTGCTGGGATTAAAGGCATGCACCACTACCTCCCGGCTTATTACTTATCTGTAGCCAAAAGTTTTCCTGGTCCTACCTGGCTCGCAGCCTCTCAGACCCAAATAAACATACAGACGCTTATATTAACTGGAACTGTTTGGCCTAATGGCTCAGGCTTCTTGCTACCTAGATCTTACATGTAAATTAACCCCTAATTCTTATTTATGTTTAGCCACATGGCTTGGTACCTTTTCCCAGTTCTGCCTTCACATCTTGCTTCTCATGGCGGGGGCAGCTGGCAGCATCTCCTGACTCAGCCTTCCACTTCCCAGAATTCTCCTCTCTGCTTATGCCGCCTACACTATACTTCCTGCTGGCCAATCAGTGTTTTATTTTTCACAGCATACGGAAAGGCATCCCCAGCACTTTTCTTTCCAATACTTGTCCTCAGAATTTTACCTCTGAGTTTGAACTAAGTTCAAATTGTCTCAGAATAAAGACTACCTCTCCCAGGCTTTCTTACAGCTATGGACAACCATGCAATTTAGATATGGCCAATGTTATGTGACCAAAAGTAATATGTGCATATCTCATAGGAACAATTTATACATTCCTACTCCATTCCCTTTCTTCCTGATGGCCAGGATATGGACATTCTTGAGCCACATAGAACCGCTTACCAACCCAAGGATTGAGAAGGAAAACTGAAAATCTTTTGGATGCTTTGTAGATTAGTATCCAAATAACAATAGACTTTTATATGAGAAGTTTCTTTGTTTTCTTTTTTTAAGAGACAGGTTATCTCTATGTAGCCTCAGCTGCCCTGGAACTTGTTATAGAGACCAGGTTGGCTTCAAATTCACAGACATCTGACTGTGTCTGCCTTCTGAGTGCTGGGATTAAATGCCACCATACCTGGTAAGAAATTTCTTATTTAATCATCTACAGAATTCCTGCACATACAAACACACCTAGACCCTAATTTTTTCCAACAGGAGAGAAAGCATGGTTCTGTCTTGTTTTTCAAAGCAACTGAAACCCTAAATCAGGCTGTGAGAGCCATCCTATTTGTTGTTTTCTCCAGAATTAACAGACAGTTGTGTCCAAAAGAATATCCTTGATTAAGATATGGTGTTTCCACCTAAAATTACCTTGGAGAGTGGTTACTTCAGAGTAGAGAAAATATATCCCAGACATGGAGGGAATGAGTACAATAGTGCCTTTCCTACCTGACATAATAGATATGCAATGTGTCCTAACAGTCTTTTAAAAGCAGTTGCAGTGGGCTGGACACATGGCTAGAGGGCAAAGCATTTGCTACCAAGCCTGATGGCTGTTTGACCCTCCAGACCCCCATGGTAGGAGAAAACCAACTCCCCAAAGCTGCATTCTGACCCCCATGTGCTTACCACAACACACACACACACACACACACACACACACACACACACACTATACACAACACAAATAAATGCAATAAAATTTTTTAAGGTGCTAAGATAAAGAGAGACTGAATTTTTGAACAGATATAGGAAGTAGATTTTTAAATGTTTTTTTCTCTGTTCTTTCTTTTCTTGGTGGTGTTGAGGATCCAACCCTGAGCCTTGAGTATGCAAGGCAAGTTCATGCTATCACTGGAAAAGAAATCTGATTTGAAGACAAAGATAAAATACCATCACTTTGCAAGAAATCCTAGGAATTCAAATTCAAATCAGAGGTCTGTTTGTTATCAGAGTTAAGAATTTGAAAAATAGTCAATTTTCTTTAACCTTTTTAGGGATGAGAAAAACTAGACATTGAAAATTTTAAAACTAATTTAAACAATTTTAGTTTTACAAATCATTGTTTTGTGTTTTCTTCATTTATCTCAACACAAACTGGTACTAGAGCTAGGTGTGGTGGTACATGCCTTTATCTATCCCAGTACTCTGGAGAGGAGGGCAGAGCTCTGGGAGTTCCAGAGCAGCTGGTTCCATAGTGAGTTTCAGACAGCCAGGGCTACATGGAGAGAACCAGTCTCTAATAAGAATGTCAGTAGGCAAACCACTGGCTCCTGGTTTAATGAGCAATAAATAGCAAATTATAGTTTTTTACTGTTATTTTAAACAGATAAATTTTGGTTAACTGTCCTTTTCCAAGACTTGTTTTCCTGATTATTATAGAAACTTTTACTATTTAAATAACACAAACTAACAATATGCAGTCACCTCAGCAATACGAAACACCTGAATCATGTATTCTGCTTTAAGATCTAATGCATACATGGCCTTCTTGGACAATAATCTTCTCTCTTACATTTATAAAGTGCTTACACGTCGAAGCCTTCATATATATATATTAGCTCATTTTGAGTTCTTCAAGTCATTTATATTTGCTAACTAAATCAGAATTTCAGATGCCAAGTTTGTCTTTGTTCTGAGGTTACGTATCATTTTTTCATTTGTCAGAAATTAAAGGTTTTATTCCTTTGTGTTTTATGAATAACACCATGATGCATTTTACTCAAATATTTGAGCTGTGTCCTGTAGAAAATGCTAACTCTTTTTTGTAAAGGTGTGCTTAGCATTGTTACAACTGTTCTTACCCAGAAGTAGGTGTCATTATACTCTTGAAATTGTGAAAAGATAAACATATGCAATTCCTTAATGAATGACCCCAAAGCTTTTATCATACATAGTTTCAAATACAACTTAAGTGCAAAGTAGGAAAAGAAAGCTGTCCAACCAGATGAGATAGAAGGTAACTAAATAGAGCAGAGCAGCCAGACACCAGAATTTGTGAATCCTTTATGAATCCTCAGACCAAATAGGTGCCAAGATTCTGTCTCCACCTGCCTTATACTCCTGTCTCTACCTCCCTAGTGCTGGGATTAAAGGCATGAGCCTCCCAAATGCTGGAATCAGAGGTGTGAGCCACCAGCTCTGTTTCTTGTTTGGATTGGTTCAATCTTGTGTAGCCCAGGATGGCCTTGAACTCCTGATTTTCCTGCTTCCTCCTCCCAAGCACTGGGATTAAAGGAGCTTTATTTGTCAGAACACAAAATATCACACAACATTCAGCCTTCTATTATTTTGAAAACACCAATAACTTTTCATTTCGTTCCATTTTTGGTTGAAACAGGGTCTTACTGTGATGGGAAACTTGCAATCCTTCCTAGTGCTGGGGTAAGACCTACTCTACCACCATCCCTAGCTTCCACTTAAAAGGCTAGCTGTGTCATTGAACAAGCAATGATTTTATACACTTAACAACTAAATAAAGCATAAAGCCAGGAAGCCTGGGGTTTAAAACCAGCTTTATTTGTAACTAGCAACATACAAATCATTTATCTATAAAATAATAGCATCTATTCCCTAATTCACAAATGTTTCACAAAATCAAAATCCTTCCCAAGAAAATGTGACTGTAAGCCAAGATATTACTAATTTTTAGCCTAAGCTTTAACTTAAGAGTTGAGAATGACAAATTTGAGAATCTGCCTTCTATACATCAATTGCAGATCTTAATTGTGCAGATGAATAATCTGGTTGAGATAAGTATTACCAAGTTTCCACCTTACAAATCAAAAGCTATAACAGAAGTTCCTGGGGAAGAAAAGTTGGCCCCACACAGGGAAAAATAGCTTTCTAAGTAAAGAGTAGTTCTTAGAACATTCCTGATACACATGGATTAGAATGTAGACTTAGGCCACTAACGCCTAACTACACTTTAAAGAGTCTGTTTTACAGACTCTTCGCACAGACAATCAAAATGATGAATAGTACATTATCTGTGGACTTTTGTTTTGTTTTGCTTCTGTCATTTTATTTTCATTCAAAAAAAAAATCACTTCCCCATCCTGGACCAGATTCTTCTTGTACTCTACCCAGAGTGTAAGAACCATTAGCATTTTGTCACTAGAGAACAAAGCGAAATTTGTATGTTACTGAATATTCAGGAATATAATTCTAAAAGAGTATAGAAAACTGTATATAGCATAAAACATTTGTACACGTACACCATTTGTCATGTATATGTATTATGACAACCATATGTATTAATAAGCCTTCAAAAGGTAAGCACCTGTAATGTAACAATGCCAGTTTCATGTGGTGTACTATTTCTGGACTTTCCCTTACATATGGTGACTGAAACAGAAACTGCAGTACAGCTCACAGAGAAATACAAACTAGAGACAGACACCATAATAAAATGGCCATGTATACCACTGTTTAGGGAAAAAATTTGAAGAAACACACTTTAACTACTGGCCCCAAATGCCACCCACTTAAGTTCTTAAACTCTCAACTTTTAATACAAAAATATCTTCAAGCTGAAAATCAAGAACATTTACAGTAACTTAAAAAATGGACAATATTTCAATACTACACAAAACAGTTCTATACACAGCTTGAAGTTTTAAAGTTCTTTGCTGGCACTTAACTTGAGTTGATAAAGTTATAGTGTTTAACTACTGATCTCAATAAAATACTGCCTTTTAGCTTATACATATTTTCAAAACCAACATTACTTCACAAACATTAAGAATAAATCACTTTCTGCTGATAAAACCTCTAAGATGAATACTAAAACTATATAGCCAAAATATTTTAGGGAAGCAAACAAACTTAAGACAGTGCATGACCAATGAAGAAAAATTTACATTATTTAATCATGTCCAGTGAAGAAAAAGGATTGTTCCTCTGAGTCAACAAAGCATAACATGTACAGATCAAAACTGTGACGTTATAAAGCAAGTTACCTTTTTCATTTTTTGGTTTAGAAGGGTGCTTAAATTGGTGACACTACTAGGTAAGAAATATTTTAAAGTAAAACCTGAAATTCTATGAAAACAGTGGAATCCTGATTTTTAAAATTTTCTGTGACTGTGTAAGCCCACTGAACACATTATCAACATGAAATCACTATTTAGCAACCTTAATATTTCTTTCTTTGCAGAAAAGAGAGCACACTAAATTTTAACAGCTATAGCTGAGCATACTAAAAATTTACTTAAAACACCTTCAAAATCCAAAAATTCTCAGTCTAGTTTTCCTAGTAATAAATTACAAGTTAAGATCTTGTACCACCAGGCAAAATTTAACTAAATTAGGAAAATCAAAATATAAACATATTAATTAACAGCAACAAAATCCACTAAACGGCTCACTATGCATATTTTCATCATGGACTTTTAGCACAGTAAATTATCGAAATAAGTCGATTTCAGGTCAAAATGTATAAATGTTGTATATTGTATTAATATTTCAAATTGCTACCCTTTCTAAACCAAATCTCCAGTCCTAATCAACTTTGTCTTTTTCAGGAAAAGGGACATCACTTTAAGATACATTCCATACAGTAGAAACATCTCACTGTCTCAAAATATTTACAAAGAGCCCTGCTGATCTGGGGCATTGCGCTGAGGTGCGACCTGAACCCAGACTTCATCGTCAGAAAACGAACTCGAACTTCCTGACTCAGAGTCCAGTTCACTGAACCCATCCAAGTCCCACTCGGTGCTAGACTCGCTCCTTACATCATCTTCCTCAGTGATGAAGCTCTGACCGGGTTCAAGACAGGAAGGATACACTCGAGCACACAAGCAGATAAAGCCAGAGTCAAACTGCAAAAGGCCTAGCATGGTACCAACATTGATCCATTGGTCTTCCCTAGTGTCATATTCATACACTGTCACGCGGTTCTTTTTCCACTGTGGGGTGGTAGAAGTGATGAGCAGCAACTTTTGGTCATGACGGACGATCTGGTAGTTGTGGGTTTCTGAGTCCAGCGGGATATTACTAATCCGCCTCCATTCTCCTCTAGCTGGGTTGTAGACCTTCATGACTGGGATGTCACAAATGCAATAGATTTCATCTTTGAAGACACAGGCTTCCTGAAAGTCACTTCGTTTAAGAGATGCACAGTTCAGCCACATGTTATGGCTAGGGTCATAGCAGAGCATGCGCTTACTGTTGACAGCGTAAAGGTAGTTCTGAACCACTATCAGTTCAAAGGAATAAAAGGAATGGGGCACGGGCGCCACCAACGCCCACTGGTTCCTCTGAACACTGTAGCATTCCACTTCCTTCAGTTTAACTCCAGTAATCGGGTCTCGCCCACCCAAAATGTAAATGTAGCCGTTCAGGTACGCCACATCCATGCCCTCCCGACACAGCAAGCGGTCTGCCAGTTGGTGCCAACTATTTTGGGCTGGTTTATACACCCATAGGTCTTTCCTGGGCTGGGCAGCGAGATAGATGTCATGGTCTGGAGAGACACAAACAGCGGAGGAGGTAATGGTCTTAGTGTGTGCCAAGCTGGTCAGAGGAGATGGCATCGTGTAAATATCTCCTGAGTAAGGGTCGTAGCAGAGAAAAGGATCTCTGGGGTGTCCGAAAAAGATTACCATCTCTTTGGCACACATACCCAACCTTTGGGGTGGATTTTCTGCTGCTACAGACACAACAGAGCTACTGCTACTATTGCTGTTGCTGCTGCTGCTGCTGCTGCTGCTGCTGCTGCTGCTGCTGCTGTGGCCGCTGTTTGGCTTGGAGACCACTGACTTGTACAACCGATCACCAAAACGCAGCTGCAGGAGGGCCCCTTCGATAACGTCCAGGCAGTACTTCTTCACGATGGGCTTGGTCAGGAGCCCTCCCAGGTAGTCCTGATCTTCAGCAGGGAAGTGTGCCCAACGGACACACTTGAAGACTTCTGCAGCACTGGGGCCCCGCTCTTTGGGAGCGGCCTCGAGCCACTGCACGGCCACATGACACACTGTCTTCTCACTCTCCACATCCAGACTATCCAGGCGCAGGACGGCCAGCAGCTGCGCCAGGGTCAGATCTGCCAGCGTCTCCTCCCGGATGGCACCCATCCTGCTGAGCTGCTTGAAGTTGTGAGCTATAAAAGACTGGGCCTGGGAGCGCAGCTTGTGGTGGTCAAAGGCATCTGCAAACTTGAGGATGGCGGTGCAGTTGGTCAGGTCGAGCCGCCGCGCCAGGAAGGAGGCGCACGCTTCGCGCACGTACTCCAGCTGCAGCATGTCCGAGGCCGCGTACAGGCGCTGCACGTTGGCCTCGCTGAGGGCCACGCGACCGGTGTAGCAGTAGTCGACCAGGACCTCGAAGGACTCGGCATCCACATCGTGAATGGTCACGCTGGCCTGCTGGCTCTCGTACATGCCGCCCGTGAACATGCTCTTGAAGTAGGGGCACGCCGCCGCCAGCACGTTGCGGTTGCACGAGAAGAGGCGCCCCGTGCCAGGCCCGCTGCCGGGCGTCACCACCTCGATGGTCACGTCGCACAGCAGCCGCGCGTCGTAGAAAGACTTGAGCTGGGCCAGCAGGGCTGCAGAATGGGCCGCGTCCTTTAACTCCTCCGGGCCCGTGAAGAAGGCCGACACCGAGGGCTTCGAGATCCTCTTGGGCCGCCTCCCGCCGCGGGGACTGGCGAGGCGGCGAGAGCGCGGGGCGTCTTCCCGGGACTGCATGGTGGAGATGGCGGCGGGGCGCCGAGGGCGAGAACGGCTGCAGGCGCCCGGCTCCTCTACACGCCTCCCTCGCCGACGCCGACGCACAGGCGTCCCAGAACAGAGTCCGCTCGCGGCCGCAATGACTCAACCCGGCCTTGGCTGCGGTGCCGCCTCCCTTTATCGCGTAAGCCCGCGCCTGACTCACCGTTTCCCTTCGCGCCCTTTCTCCTCGCCGCTCACCCTTACACGACCCCGGGCTCCAGCCGCGAGAACAGCTACTGCCGCGCTGGCGGTACCGGTAAGGTGCCCGGACGAACTACTCTTCCCAGGTTGCCTTTCGCGCGCCTCGATGCACGACGGGATTTTCGAGGCTGGCGGGCCAAAACAGACGGGCCGAAGCGGCTTTGCATGCTGGGAGTTGTAGTTTGGGTGTTTTCTGTTGTTGAATCCTGCCACAGGTGGAAAGCAGTGTGTCTTGAATTTGCTGCTAAAGGTTTTAGCCTTGCCTAGTGATCCACGCTTTTAAGCCCTCACTCGGGAGGCTGAGGCAGGCGGATCTCTGTAAATTTGAGGCCAGCATGGTCTACATAGTCAGTTTCAGGATAGCTAGGGCTGTTACACAGAGAAATTCTGTCTGGGGGTCGGGAGAAACAACAACAACCAAAAACCTAAATAAACAAAATAAAAAGGCTTGCAAAATTGCAAAATTGCCCATGTCATCTGTCATCTGGTGAATGCAAATCAATTCACAATAAGGGTTCACCACACACTCACTGGAATATCTAAAACTGAAAGATAAACACTGCTAAAGATTGGTGAGGATATATGCCACTGGAACCTTACATACTAATAGCACAGATGGCAACGGCTATGACTTGAAGCACGATCCTAACTAGTCTTCACAATAAAAACCTGGAGTCAGATAGCAGGTGAAAGCAGACAATTCAGCGAGGCCAAGGTGCAGCCAGTCAGTTCTGTCCGAATCCTCAGACCAAATGGGTGAGATCCCGTCTCTGCGAATCCTCAGACTGAATGGGCCGTGAGAGCCTGTCTCCACCTGCCTTATATTCCTCTCTTCACCTCCCTAGAGCTGAGATTAAAGGCGTTGATCCTCCCATGTGCTAGAATCAAAGGCATGAGACCCCAAGTGCTGGGATCAAAGGTGTGAGCCACCACCACTGGCTCTGTTTCTCGTTTAGATTGGTTCAGTCTTAGTGCTGTAACCCAGGGTGGCCTTAAACTCCAGATCTTCCTGCTTCTTCCTCCCAAGTGCTGAAATTAAAGGTGTGTGCCACCACTGCCTGGCCTCCAAGGTTAACTAGTGGCTAGCTCCGCGCCCTGTTAGCCAGGCAAGCTTTATTTGTCAGAACACAAACAAAATATCACACAACAGTGATTATACTAGAAAACTCTTTGGTAGTTTCTTTTGAACCTCAGGTAATTTCACTGCTAGGGCCCAGGGAAATGGGAACATTTACAAAAGAAGTTGTGTTAGAATCTTTCATAATAACTGTACCCAGAGTAGCTGCAATCTACAAACAATCCAACAATCATCAACAGAATAAATAGTATATTTATACAGTGTAACACGACTCAGAAATCAAAAATGTTTTTGTTTTTTGTTTTTCCTCCGAGATAGAGTTTCTCTGTATAGTTTTGGAGCCTGTCCTGGATCTTGCTCTGTCGACCAGGATGGCCTCGAACTCAGAGATCCGCCTGCCTCTGCCTCCCGAGTGCTGGGATTAAAGGCGTGTGCCACCACCTCCCGGCAAGAAATGTTTTTTTAATGTTTACAATAATGTAGACAAGCCTCAATTTTTAATTTTTTTTATTTTAAGTTTTTGGTTTTTTGAGACATGGTTTCACTGTGTAGCCCTGGCTGTCCTGGAGCTCACTCTGTAGACTGTGCTGGCCTGGAACTCAGAGATCTCCTGCCTCTGCCTCCCACATGCTAGGATTAAAGATGTGCACCACCACTGCCAAATTTTTACACTAAGTAAAAAAGGAAGATAAAGAATTGTCCATCCAGATGGTAGACTCCCAGCCCAGTGAAAATAAACTTCCATGAATAAGAATCATGACAGCTGCCGGTCTTGGATGAAGAGTGGAGAGCTGGTGGACTGCTAGATTGAAAAGAAATATGATGGAAGTTTGGGAGATGGGGCAAATGTTTTCTTCTGTTTGAGCAGGTGTTTGCACAGGTGTCTGCAATTGGCAAACTCAATGAGCTATAGTCATATCTGAGCTTTCCATGTACAATAAACTATAACAAGTATAAGGAGTTTTTGTTGGCACTAAACAAGGTTGTGTGTAACAAGTCTTTTTTTGTCCCACCAGTCAGCTCCCAAATAATGACATGGAGACTTCTTATTAATTATAAAAGCTTGGCCTTAACTTAGGCTTGTTTCTAACTAGTTCTTTCTTTTCTTTTCTTTTTTCCTCCAAGTCAGCGTTTCTCTGTGTAGCCCTGGCTGTCCTGGAATTCACTCTGTAGACCAGGCCTGCCTCTGCTGGGATTAAAGGCATGCGCCACCACTGCCCAGCTCTAAATAATTCTTATAACCTAAATTGACCCATAATTTTTCATCTATGTGCTTCCACATGCTTGTTACCTCATCTCCATACTGCCTATCCTGCTTCTTCTGCCTTTGGCTGGAGACTCTGACTTTCTTCTTCCCAGAGCTCTCTGTCCCAAGAAGTCACGCATAGACCTCCTGCCTAGCTATTGGCTGTTTAGCTTTTTAAATCCACCACAGTGACACATTTTTACACAATGTAAAGGAATATTCTACAACAGTTGTGAAACTCTTTTCTAGGAAATCATCAGGAGCATAGTTCAGTCATAAAACAAGGTTCTCTTCAACTAGAAGTTTATAGGTCAGCATTGCTGTAGCTCATGATCACTGCAAATGTGGTCCTCTGCATCCCTAGGTGATTCTCAATGACCGGCATACTAGGCTTTTGCAAAACAAAGTAGCAGAATGCCAACACAGCACTTAAGCATCCTTTCATCCCTGCCCCAACTTTATCACTAGCATGTTCCTTATCATGTTTCCTCAGTTTCAATTCTTCCAATTTTCTTGGAATTGACATATAATCACCTACAACAGAATCCGTATCCATCTCTGTTCACGAATGTTTTCAACAGCGGGATCAACCCAAGGCCCTCCTGAGAAGGTCCAATGTCTCTTACTTGTACTCCACCATTTCCATGCTGGTTGACTTCTCCTCTCTTTCCTGATGTCTTTCCTGGGACAGACCCTTTTGTCTTCCACTATGATTTTGTTCCTGATTGGCTTCCCTAGGTTCCCTTCTTTCTCCACATTGGACTCAGCTTTCTGCAACTCATTTTCCTGCCATGTACACGTGAGTCACCACACCTCCTCCAACTCCATCTGACACCCACTCCACTCCCGTTCCCACCGACCCAGTGTCATCGGCACCACCGGGCATTGCCGTCTCTACAGCCTGGCTCATCTTGACTGTTTTCACTCTGATTTTTAGATAGTGTCCATAGACTGGTCATGCCACTTTTTCATTCTGTTTTCAAATTCAACATGATTCTACATTGCCTTTTAGTCATGAACTGCCGTGAGAGTTTAATAAGGCCGCTCTCCCCTGGCTGAAGAGTACCTTGTCCGTGAACTGCCTGCAAGCATCCCTTCGGTTTCAAATATCTAGTAGATACTAATTGTCTTGAACCTGTCGTATAATGTTTAAAAACTGTAATTCTATGTAAGCTAGGCATGGTGACTCACACCTATAATCTCCTTACTTGGAAGAAAAATGCTTATGGTTTTTAAAAGGCTTACGCCATGTGCCGAGCAGCGGTGGTGAATCAGACGCTGTAAGAGGCTGCTCAGTCTTCTCTCGGAGATCAGGCCTGTTTCAGTGTCCTGAGACTTGAGTGAGCAGTTTCTGGGAGGGCCATGAACAAAAGACACAGTCCTTGCAGTAGCTCCCTTTCTGCATGTACTCTGACCACTCAAGGTTCAGCCAGTTGTTTACTGTCTGGGACCCCTCACCAACTTAGAGCTATGTGCATGGGTCAATGTGAATGGGCGAGGCCAGCTAGCCTCCTTGGCAGCTCAAGGACAGAGCCTGGGCCACTGAGTCAGCTCCCAGTCAGTACAGGCGAAGCCAGCCAGCCTCCATAGCAGCTCAAAGACAAAGCCTGGGACCTGTTCAGGCCTGCCCAAAAATGATAACTGTAACCCCCAACCAGTAAAGTCAAAGATTACACACCTCACCCAAATCATCTGATGCAAAGGCTTCTATTACCCTGCTTGTGGTTTTCCCTTTAAAAACCCCTCACTCTGAGAGCTCAGGGATGTCCTCCTCCACCTGCTGTGTCGGAGTGCTGGACACAGACCAACCCCTGTGTGTTTTGCATCAGATATCGGCTCTGTGGTGGTCTTGCTCGGGGGTCTCCTGATGCAGGCACAACAGTGTCCCAGGCCTTTAGTCCCAGCACTTGGAAGGCAGAGGCAGGCAGATCTCTGTGAGTTCAAGACCAGCCTAGTATACAGAGTGAATTCCAGGACAAGCTCAGAAAAACCCTGTCTTGAAAAGATAAAAATCAGAAAACAAAACCCCCAAAAATGTGACGTCCATTCATTAAAATGACTTCTATAAAAACTCTGTATGTATAGCTATACTTTATGAATATTCATTAAGAGTCCCACACCTGTTTGTTTCTTGATCAAAGCCTCTTTCCTTTATCTAATAATAAATAATAAGCTGCATTTATTTCACTGATTTAAGGCTTTCATCCAAAAATTCGGCTATGGCCTCTTCGTCTGCTGATTGAAGCAGTCTCTGAATTAGCTGATCCAGACATTTCTCACCACGTAAAAATTCCTGATTAAAAAAAGAAAAAAAAAAAGATGGAGTTATTATTAAATCTGATGATATAGTGTGAATCTCGGGTGTTTCCCAAAGGCCCATGTGGTAAATGCTAGGCCCTCAGCCTATTGCTATTGGAAAGTGGTAAAAAGTTAAACGAGGCGGGCCTAATGGAAGGTGTGCCCTGAATGGAAATGAAGGATGCCAATCTGTTCTCTCCGTTTTACTTCCGGGACATGAGGCAAATGGCTTCCTTTGCCTGCTGCTCCTGCCTCGATGTACTGACTGTGCTGTCACAGGTCCAAACAAGGGGCCAGGGAGTCCTGGTGTGGTACTCTGAGTGAGAACAGCCCCCACAGGCTTGTACACTTGGAATGTTTGGTTCCCAGTTGGGGGCTGTTTAAGACTAGGAGGTGTGGCCTTGGTGGAGGAGGCATGTCACTAGGGATGGGCTTTGAGGTTTCCAAAGCCTAAGCCAGGCCCAGTCTCTCCCTCTTTGTCTGCTTCCATCTCTCAGGTAAGGTGTAAGCTCTTAGCTAATGCCTGCCTGTAGCCATGCTCCCCACTACTGTGGTCATGGGCATATCCTTGGGAACTGTAAGGAAGCCCACAACTAAATGCTTTTCTACAGTTGCCTTCATCATGGTGTCTCTTCACAGCATTAGAACAGTAACTAAGACACATGAACTGAAACCTCTAAAACTGTGAGCTAAAATAATCTCTTCTATTTTTAAGTTGGTTTTCTCAGGTAACTGTTACATTGATGGGAAGCTGATTGACACACCTGATAATCAAAAATAAGAAAGGTATTGTCTATTTCTTTATAGTCTTTACATAGCAACAATGCTGGACACAGTGCTAATAGATGGAGAATCCCAGGTTTCAGTGTTTTGTTTTTGTTTTTGTTTTTTTTGTCTTAAGTAAAAAGTGAATCTAAAAGAACAAACAGAATTCTACTTCCTTTAATTGCTTAGGTTAGCATTTTACTTTGAAATCAATATTCTGTGACTTCAATCTTTCCAATGATTCCAGAGATAAGACAAAGAAAGCTGAATGAGCTTTTGAAATTGACCAGATGCCAGTCTTTAAAGACCCTTTGCTGAGTTTTTATGACACCAGACTCTGTTAGCACACTATCTTTGAGAGGAAATGTTCCTTGTGATCCTTCTATTAGTTAAAAAAGAGTGTGCTTGTGTTTTTTTTGTCTTAAATAAAAAAAAGAAGTCATATTCTTGTCCTGAAAACTAACCCTTTTCATTCATATTATACTATTTCCACAATGGCAGGCCTTCCAGAATCTGTGGCCACATTAGTGTGCACTGCTCCCTGCCAAATACTCCCTTTGTGGCTCTGAGAAAGCATCTCCCTGTTGAGGAATATTTGTTTACATTGTGAAGCTGTGTCTTTGTTAAGGTACCTTCTGATTAGTTCAAATAAAGACCTAACTGGCCAATATCCAGGCAGGAAGAGACTAGGCGGGACTTCTGGGCAGACAGAGGAAGTCAGAGGGATCAATCTAGGCTGAGGAAGACACCAGGGGAGACGGAACAAGTCGGACATACGGGACGGAGGAAAGGTAACCAAGCCATTTGATAGAACATAGATTAATAGAAACAGGTTAATTTAGCCTTAAGAATTAGTTAGAAAAAAGCCTAAGTTGCTGGGTGGTGGTTGCGCACATCTTTAATCCCAGCTCTCAGGAGGCAGAGGCCAGCCTGGTCTACACAGCAAGTTCCAGGACAAGCTCCAAACCTACACAGAGAAACCCTGTCTCGAAAAACAAAAACAAAAACAAAACAAAAAAAAAAAAAAAGGAAGAAAAAGAAAAAAGCCTAAGCTAAGGCTAACTTTGCATAATTAATAATAAGTTTCCATGTTATGAGCAGGCGACCCAAAGAAAAGTCTGACATTGGTACCCAATGTCTGGCCACGTATATCCACATAAGGCCTGAGAAAGCTTAAAAAAAAAAAAAAAAATGAACACAGAGGATGCAGCTTTCTGGCAACCACAGGTAGGCTTGGCATATAGAGGCACAGCTCCTTTATGAGGCTCTGCTGTGCAGCTGAGCACCTGAGCAGCCTACTGGGTACAAACACCTGCCACAGGCAGACACAACAAATTTCCAAAGCTAGGGCAGGTAAATGCGGCTCCAGGATTGTACCCACCAGCATGAGGCAAGGCTTTCAGGGAGCAGAACGGGGTGGAACCAGCCTTCAGAGCCTAGCAATTTAAAGTCTGGCTCACAAGGAACACTACAGATGAGCAAAAATCCAAGTGCAGACATACACACACACACACACACACACACACACACACACACACACACAAACCTTTACAAATATACAAATGCTTTAAAATGTGCTCAGGTAGGTGCTAAAGAAAGAAAAGGGTATAGACATTCTTGAAAAAAATTTAAAAATAAAGTCTTTAAAGAGATTAAAATTGCTTCTCGGCCTTTTGGCTAAGATCAAGTGTAAAGAGAGATTAAAGTAATATTAAAAAAAAAACACACATAAGGATGGGAAATATACATGGCATCTGGATCCTGTATGGTGTCTTGCTGATGTTTTTAAATGCTAATAAACAAAAACAATAGCTGCTGACACTGGATTATGGAAAATGCTAAGTTAAACCAACCTATGTATTTTAAGAATGCTTTATAACTTCAGAATGGAAGTCAAAAAATATGATGCATTGAGGGAAAGGTTTTTGGGGAACAAAAAGCTATGGATTACTTTAAAGTTAATAGAGACTAGATTTGATTGGAGGAGACCTCCTGAGGACCTTGGCTACAGACATGAAAGAAAAACAAAAAAAGACTAGAAGACAACTGCATATACTGATCCCTCAACACAGGGACATCCCTGAGACTGGAGGAGACATGGTAAATCCTGGTGGCTACACAGTCCTCATGACTTGTTATTACGTGCCATTCCCTCATATGGCCCATGCTTATGAGTATGGTTATACAGTCCAACCAGACTTATAAAGTTGAAAGATGCCTTTTACCTGCTCAAACGTAGAACAGAAAATCATCTTTAGCTGACTTGTATACACCCCACATTCCCTATTTGTGTTAATGCAGATATATATGTTATCTCTAAAATTTTGTGTGTTTTCAGAAAATAGGACCAAAAACCAATGAAAACAAGTAGCCCACCCATGTGATCCAGCCTCTCCAAATGCCTCTATTGCAGTTTCCTCAAAATTCTGCATCCAGAACAACTTCAAAGCTGCTAGCTGAGATGTTCTGACCTCATGCACTATTCCAGCCAGGACTTCAGACAAGCTCTGTATTTTCCCATCACACAGACACTAAATAAAAAATAATACAGCTAGCTCCCCCAGAACTTGACCATTGTCCCAATTTTCTCAGGGTCGCCTAGAGATGCTATCACTCACAGACAACAGGAAGCAGTCTAGAGAACATGATGCCCACATTCCCAAAAGGTGGTGTTTTGGGTCATTCAATGAATTATGGATGTTTATCATCATTTGGGAAGGGGGTTGGTTGCAAGTTGTTGGTCATAGTCATGGAGGAAACTGAATGAAGGAGATCAGAACCAGGGATCTCTTTCTGAAGGGAAAAAGGGAGGATACAGAAAAGAAATGATATGAAAAAGGGTAGAATATTGAATCTACTTTTAAATTTAAAAAGTAATTATATTAGTCTCAAATATTTTACATTGGTATAGATTTTTATATATTGATACAAATTTAAGGTTATTATTGTTAGAACATACTTTCTATATGTTTCTACTCTTAAGGTATTTTATATATTGATGCAAATTTAAGTTTCTTTTTGTTATACTGTATATATGTTTCTACTCTTTTTTTAAGGTATTACAGCTCATTTAAAAAAGTAATAATAATTAAGAAATACAGGTTAGCCTTTCTGGTGGTGATGACCTCCCTGTTAAAACATGCCTCTTGCAAAGGATCTCCTTCATCCCTCTCCTGTTGGAACCCCCTAGGTTTCCTAGTGGCTGTATCCAGCAGGACTGCATGGGAGGTTGACTGGACCACGAACATGGGTACCAGGTGTTTGTAAGGGTCTAACTAGCAAGGGGGAGGTCTTTTGCTCCACCACTGACATTGTTATAAATAGACCTTTGGAATAAAGTTCTGGGTCGGTGGATAAAGATCCAGGCCCTCTCTAGTCTATCCTGTGTTTTCTCAGTTTCTTGCCATTCTTATTTCTAAATAAGTCTCTTATCCCTCAATCCTCAAGAGTTCCTGGGGTAAATAAGTGTGGGGGCTTCATCTCCCATACTCTCCAGAAGAGGAAAAGAGGAAACACAAGAAAAAGCATCTGGTACAGAGCCCCAATTCCTACTTTATGGACATGAAATGCCCAGGATGCTATAAGATCACCACGGTCTTTAGCCATGCACAATCGGTAGTCTTCTGTGTCGGCTGCTCCACTGTCCTCTGTCAGCCCACAGGGTTTGGAAAAGCACACTGACAGAAGGATGCTCCCTCAGGAGGAAGCAGCACTGCAAACACCTGATCCAAGATGAGTGGGACCCATGCCAATAAACACATTTTGGATATATTTAAAAAAAAAAAAAGAAAGAAATACAGGTTAGTAGTCATCTATAATAAATCAAACCTGCTGTGGGATGTTTTGTATGTCAAATGTGTTGATCTGATTGGTTAAAATAAATAAAATGCTGTTTGGCCAGTGGCCAGGCAGGAAGTATAGGTGGGACAAGAGAGAAGAGAATTCTGGGAAGTACAGTCTGGGGTTGGGAGACCGCCAGCCGCCGCCATGAGAAGCAACATGTAATGACACCGGTAAGCCACAAGCCACGTGGCAAAGTATAGATGAACAGAAATGGGTTAATTTAAGATAGAAGAAGTGGATAACAAGAAGCCTGCCATGGCCATACAGTTTGTAAGCAATATAAGTTTCTGTGTGCTTTCTTGGTTGGGTCTGAGCGACTGTGGGACTGGCGGGTAAGAGAGATTTGTCCTGACTGGGCCAGGCAGGAAAACTCTAACTACACAAACCTGTAGTCATGTTAGGTATGTGGGTATTTTTGTTTGTTTGTTTGTTTTGTTTTTTGTTTTGTTTGTTTGTTTGTTTTTTCGAGACAGGATTTCTCTGTGTAGCTTTGCACCTTTCCTGGAACTCATGTTGTAGACCAGGCTGGCCTTGAACTCACAGAGATCCGCCTGGCTCTGCCTCCCGAGTGCTGGGATTAAAGTCTTGTGCCACCACTGGCAGGTTATGTTTTTAATAAATAAATAGATGGTTTTTAAATACTTCAGAGGCCTACAGAATATGGCATTTAAAATGTTATAAGAACATTTATTAATTTATATTTTTATTTATTAGTATATATTAAATTTTAAATGTTATAATAACATAAGGCTTTTCATGACAGTAAGATACATCTGCTCTTGACAGCACCAATTTACTTCAAAAAGGGTGATGCTCATCAAAGAACCTCCATTTGGAGTTTGCTCTCAATGTGGCAAAGCTAGCCATTTGGGCAAGAAACTGCCCTTGCCATGACTGCTGACAGTGTGCTGTCTAAATTGGGCAAGAGGACACAAAAGAAAGTGACTGCTGAACTTTGCCAAGACAAGGCAGGAGGGCCCTTCAACATTCCTGCTTCACAGTGAAGTCTCTCAGACATACTAGGCCTGCAGGCTTCCAAAGATGGATGCCCCAACACTGCAGAAGAACCTTGGATGACTGTCCTGACAGCCAGATGTTTCTGTCATTTTCTATAGTTTTGGAAGTTGCTTGCTCTGTACTTCCTGCTTACTCAGGTAATATTATATCCTTCTCTGGTTTTTGATAGGGCTGAAGACAAGATAGTTATAGTTACAGTTTTCCTTGTTACCAAATTCAGAAAAGAAACTCAAAAAAGGTGTAAAGTGTATAGGGTTAAAAGACATAAAATCGTAAGTTGCTTAAGAAAAAGTTTTGAAGTCTAAAAAGATATTTTTAGGATGCTAATACAAGTTATGATAACAATGGTTTAGGTATAAAACTTTAGATTCATCAAGATAGAATAGATAACAGAGTCTTTTCTCCCAATATGTGAAATACAAATGGACATTGTAAATGTAATTCTTACCTGATAATTATTCTTATTGTATATAGTTTTAGTATGTTAGAGTTAAAACCTCTCCTTTTAATTTAGGCGAAAAGGGGGAAATGTTGTGGAATATTTGTTTATACTGTGAAGATGTGTCTTTGCCAAGGTACTTTCTGATTGGTTTAATAAAAAGCTAAATGGCCAATAGAGAAAGAGACTCAAAGGACCTGTTAACTGAAAAGGAAGGCAGCTGGAAAGCGCTGATTAGGAAGGAGACGTTTCAATTACTCTTTAAAAGAAATAGGTCTTCCCCAAGCAGCATGCATTTCAAATGGAGGGAGACAGAGAAATGAAGTACAACTAGAGCTCAGGGCAAGGGCAACAATCAAACTGACTGGAGTGCAGAGTAGGAGATAAGATTGGTATTAAAAATCCGCAGAACGTTAAGAACTAAATATTCCATGTTAGACTGTTATATAAATAAATAAGTTTCCATAAAATTGAGTTGAGTGTGGTGACAAACATAATTCTAACTACTCAGGAGGCGGAGGCAGGAGGATCAGGAACCCCAAGCCTAGCCTGGCCTGTATAGCGAGATACTGTCTACAGAGGAGCCACCCACTAAGGAACACTAAGATTACCAGGTGTTCTCACAGAATCCAGGAACTGCAGCACCTGGGCTGGCTGCTGCTTCCCTGGACTGAGACTGGGCCTACCATAAATAAATGTGGGCATTTACGTCATCAGGATACGTTCTTCTCATCTGTAGTCTTGCCTCCATCTTTTACTTGCCAAGCTGGGAAATGTGCCTCTGACCTCTTCTAAGCTTTTTATATGTCAGGTTTAGCCACCAAGAAGAGAGCACAGCTCTCTTTATCCCTAGTTTAGAATTCTTGGGAGGCACTCATTGGTGGCTGGGGCTTGTTTAGGTGCCTGAGCCAAACAAACCAATTGTTGTCAGGGTCATGATCATGCCCAGGCACAGCTGCTCCATTATGAGTTCTGTGGATGGAGTCAGAAGAAGCCTGAGTTCTCGAAAGGGGTGGAAAGCTGGGCAGAAGAGTCCCTAGATGCCCCGTCTCCTCCTTTCTACCCTTTCCACTCTGTCCACCAGCTGCTGCCCTGCAGCCAAGGTCCTTCCGCCTTTTCCAGTCTCTTCAATATCATTTCTAAGTTCCTCACCCATTGGTCTACTTGTTATCTTTCCTTCTGACCTGGTGGCGGTGTGGTTTTCACTTTTTGATTTTTGAGAAAGCCCTTGCTATCAAGCTGGCCTCAAAATTAATTGTCTCTCTTCCCACAGCCTCCTAAGTACTAAAAAAAACTGAAAAAGTTCGGCATAATTGGAACAATATTGCCAAATATGTTTGCTTTTATATTATGTCTTTCACCTAAGGAAAGAGAAGTTAACCTTCTCTCCCTCTACCAGGTATGGTGTCTCATTCTTGTAATTCAAGGAATCAGAAGTCTAAGGCAAAAGTTCCAGGCCAGCCTGGGCTACAGAGTGAGAGAGAACCTATCTACAACAAGCAAACAACAATAGTAAAAACTTTTTCTCATTTCATGGTCATATGCAAGACAGTTGTGTGCTACAAGATAACAGAGGAAGAGGCCTAAGATACACAGAACTCTAAAACATCAAAAACAGACATCTCTCTTGTAAAATCAAGACTTTAGTTTTGGGGACTGTGGGTTTGAATATAATTGGCTCCCATAAGCTCATAGGGAATGACACTATTAGGAGGTGTGGCTTTGTTGCAATAGGTATGGCCTTGTTGGAGGAAGTGTGTCACTGCGGGGGTGGGCTTTGAGATGGCATATATGCTCAAACCACGCCCAGTGTCCCAGACCACTTTCTGTTGCTTGTAAGATGGAAGACTCTCAGCTACCTCTCCAGCACCATGTCTGCCTGAATGCCGCTATGCCTCACCATGACGATAATGGATAGACCTCTGACACTGTAAGCTCCCACCTCAGTTAAATGTTTTCCTCATAACAGTGGCCATGGTCTTGGTGTCTCTTCATGGCAAGAGAAATCCTAACTCAGACAGGTACAAAGTGGACAGACCAGGATTAATAAGCTAGGTATCCCATGAACCAGGGAAAAGGGGCTCGGCTTTTTCACATAGTCCTTTATGGAAATTTTTGCGCCAGTGGCAGCACAGGAAAAGTTTTACTGAACTTCTTTATTAATGTATTAATGTTAGTAGTCCTAGCAAGAAGGATTTTAGCTAATGGCGCTCAAGAAATGTTGACAGGATGTTTTCTCCAACATCTTGGCTATACCTACATCAAAAGAATATGTATTAGTTGGGTGTGACAGTGCATGCCTTTATTCCTAGCATTTAGAGGCAGAGGCAGGTGGATCTCTGTTTGAGGCTTAGCTTGGTCTACATAGTGAGTTCTAGGCCAACCAGGGCTACATAGTGAGACTGCTGTCAAAATAAGAGCAAATTAAAAAAAAAATCAACTAACTCTCTCTCTCTCTCTCTCTCTCTCTCTCTCTCTCTCTCACTCACTCACACATTGTAGTAGGTCTAACTCTACGATGCTCCTAGTGTATTCACCATATATAATTCTTTCTTACAGATGGAACCTGTGACAATGAAGAAACAGGACTTCTGTAACCAGGTAACTAATAAGGTAACCTTGAGTTAATAAAAGACAATGTCACCCTAGTGGGTTTCACCTAGTCAGATGTACCCTTAAAAAGGCCTGCCCATTCCTATAAGAAAGGATTAAAAATGAGCAGAGGGTGTTTGGAGGAAGCCACTTGGGAAGCAATTTACAGCAACATTTAAGAGCTAAGAGCAGCTTACATGTGGCTGTGAGCAAGAGCATGCCAGTCCTGCAGCTTGGGACAATGAAAGAGGAAGGAGTGTTCAGAAAGTGAGTAGACAGCCACACTGCCTCTGTTCCAGCCTTGTGAGATCCCAGGCGGAGAACAGCTCAGATGTGCCTGGACTTCCGACCTTCAGAAGTCTAAGAAGGTGGTGGTGGTGGTGGTGAGGAATGATGATGGATGATGATATGTCTCACCAAGTGGTAGAGCATTTATCCAGCATGTGTGGGACACTGGGTTCGACTTCTAGCATCACAAAAACTTCATAACAAAGGTTTTGTTTTAAGCTGCTAACTTTGTGGCAATTACTAATAAATACATGTATATTTGTTATATAATAATACAATGTGATGGCATAACAAAGGATGTATTACGGTTCTTTGTTTTGGTGTATGTGTGTTTATGAGTAATCAAAGGATAACTTGCATGAGTTGGTTCTCACCTTCCACGTGAATCCTGCGAACGTGCTCTTAACCAGTGGGCCAGGCCTCCAGCCTGATTATACTTTCTAACAAAGCAAAGTACCAAAAGCATAGTCAGCAATATTACCTTAATGTCCCGAGCTTCAAATGCTATCCTGTGGTCAGTGACTCTGTCCTGGGTGAAATTATATGTCCGGATTCTCTCTGACTGTGCTCTTGTCCCCACCTGTCCCGTGACAAAAAGGAATTCATAGTTTCAATTTTAGAATTAAAAATTATGGTATTTATTAAATCTTAATAAATTCCTTACATATGACTTTCCTGTTTGAAGGGCTTAAAGTATCTACTAAAAACCCCTATATTCATAGACCAAGACAAGAACAGGCAGAAGAAAATCTGAAGACTGTGGGTTTGGGGCTGGGGAAGCAGCTGTCTATCTGTATATATATATATATGTGTGTGTGCGTATGTATGTATATCTGTATGAAGGTATCGGGTACCCTAGAACTGGGGTTACAGGCAGTTGTAAGCTGCCATGTGGTTGCTGAGAATTGAACCTGGGTCCTCTGGAAGAACAGCCAGTGCTCTTAATCACTGAGCCATCTCTCCAGGCCCTGTGGATCCTTTTTGTCTGCTAAGAGCACACACTTGAACTCAGCATTCAATATACCTCTTAACATGGACAGGCTTCCCAGCATCATTTCTGAGAATCACGTGAACCTTTCCAATGCCATTTGTTACATCATATTCAGTGTTGTCTAGCTTATCATATTAAGGGATGCCCTTCCCTACCACTCCCCTCCTGCCCCGCCCAGAAACTGGAATATGTTCTGACTCCTTGAGCTTACAGCTTGGCATCTCCGCAGACCACCCCAATGGTTCCCTGACTGCTCCTGTGCTGCTCCACAGTACTACCAATTGCTTTCACTTCCTAAGATTAAAGAAACACATTTCTGTCTCTTTCCTTCATTCTCTCCCACTGCCCCAGCTCTCTTGTCCACTCTTCGGACAGACTCTCACTGTACAGCACAGGCTGATCTGGAACTGGCAATCTTCCTGCCTCAGCCTCCCAAATACGGACTCATTTTCTTCAAGCCTGAGGCAAACAATATGAAGTGAAACCTCTCATCGGGAGAATTTTGAAAAGTTACAGGTTTCTAAACTCAGTCATAAACATACAGAACCTTCTGCCAAGCTGGGTTTGGGAAACAAATACTAGGACTCCACTCTAGATCAGTTAGGTCAGAATCCTGGGGAGTCGGGGTGGGAGGCTGGGGGTGAAGCATCTGCATAACCTCCTGGGTGATGAGGGACCCAGGGTTGAGCACTGGGCACTGCATAAAGACCACTGCATGGTTGAAGAAAAAGTTCTAGACAGTAGAAACTGCTACTAAAACAGCTCATGGGTACACAAGGTAATGGAGAGTTCTTTCTGGCCACTCAAATGAGACCTAATACACTGTCTCTCCTTTCATTTCTACAAGCTGGAACGTGGGCAAAGAAAGCCAGAAAGCCAAACATATCATATCATGATATATCATGATGAGCAGAATGATTATGATCCAAAAGGTGTTTGTTGTTGTTTTGGTTTGGCTTTTGGTTTTTTCCAGACAAGATTTCTCTGTGTGACTGCTTTGGCTGGCCCCTGTCTCTGCCAAATGCTAAGATTAAAGGTGTGTAACACCACACCCAGCCATTTAAGATTCATGCAATTCATTTTCCTAAAAGGCCACAAAAGTCTTCCAAGTTTGATTTACTGTAGCATGTCTATATGTAAATAACACATAAAAGCACATTTCTTTCTGCCTGCCTTCTGGCCTTCCTCCCTCTCTTTTTTAAATTTCTTCCTGCAGCACTGAGGTCAAGTTAGGCCCCTGTACACTAGGTGAGTACAGTCCTCCGCATACTTCCTTCTGAGCTCTACTTTTTCTTCTAGCCTCTCTCAAAGAGAAACTTTACTGTTTTTAATTTATACCTTGTTTACTTAAAACAGTGGAATTTATTGCTTAGAACATACTGAGTTACATATTTGTAATATATAACTTATATGTAACACATTTTGTATGTAACATATTTTTTTGAAATGGGGTGTCACTAAGTAGACTACAGCAATCCTCCTGCCTCGGCCTCCTGAGTGCTGGGATTAAAGGCATATGCCACCATGCCCAGCTTTGCATAGTATATTTAATACTTTAAATATATATTAAACAAAATTCAAGAAGTATCAAAGGGCATGAAATGAAAAGTCAAGCTTCCTTTTATTCTTTATCCTCAGCCTCCAGCAGTAACCTCCCTTCCTTGTTTCTAAAAGCACCATTTATGTTTGATTCATACAGAGTTCTAGTTAAAAAAACACAGGCCTTTAAGTATCTTAAAATCTTCTCATCTTTCCAGAGAATTATTTTTCTTAAAATCAATTTCTGGGGGCTGGAGAGATGGCTCAGAGGTTAAGAGCACTGGCTGCTCTTCCAGAGGTCCTGAGTTCAATTCCCAGCAACCACATGGTGGCTCACAACCACCTGTAATGAGATCTGGTGCCCTCTTCTGGCCTGCAGTCATACATGCTGTATACATAATAAATAAATAAATCTTAAAAAAAAAATCAATTTCTGCATGGCAACAGTGGTGCACGCCTTTAATTTCAGCACTCGGGAGGCAGAGGCAGGTGGATCTCTTTGATTTTGAGGACAGCCTGGGCTAGAGAGCGAGTTCTAGGACAGCCAGGGATACACAGATAAACCCTGTTTCAAAAAACCAACCAACCAACCAAACACCAGTTTTCTTTGTTTGTTTGTTTTTATTTTTGTTTTTGAGACAGAGTTTCTTTGTGTAACAGCCCTGGCTGTCCTGGAACTCAGAGATCCACCTGTCTCTGCCTCCCAAGCACTGAGATCAAAGACCTGTGCCACTGCCACCCTGCCACCAATTCCCTTTTAAGACAGTCACAACATAAACACCATTAGGAAATACTTCCTTCATTTACTCCTTTGGAGAGAAACTGGACATGACTAAATGCAGTCCCAACACTTCAGGCTACATTTAGAGGATTGAAGCACACTTCCCCATGTTCTAGGACACACAGTGCATTTTCCCTGGGATGACTTTGCTACAGTGTTGCAGCCGTCACGTGTCGTGTCATACCTGCAGTTTTCTCGCACTCTGCCGCTGACACTTGTTTTCCTCGGCCATCCGCTGGTAGAGTCTGGCTCTCAACACGCGCAAAGCTATTTCCTTGTTTTTGAGCTGTGATCGTTCTTGCTGGCACTCTACTACCAGTCCTGAAAAAGAACAGGAATCAGAGGTAAAGAATCACTTGTCATTCCCACAGGTCAAATAAAGCAGAAACGAGGAACATTTTCTTGTTCTTTGTTGACAGGGTCTCACTGAGCAGCCCCGGCTGGTCTTGAGCTCAGTCTGCCTCTGCCTCAGGAGTTCTGGAATAAAGGTGTGGACCACCACACCTGGCTGAGGAACACTGTAAGGGGAAAGGTCAGTCAGGAAATATGACGAAAGGTAAACAACGGTTTAGATTTAGCACACTTTGGAAACTGTTGGTAATAACTGTATGGGCCTGCTTAGATTCTGATATCTAAATGACATATTTCACCTTTTTCTGATTTCTTTTCTGTTTTTAAGACAGGTATTTACTATGTAGTCTTGTTTGTTTGTGGTTTGGGGGTTTGTTTGTTTGTTTGTTTAATTAATTAATTAGTATTTTGCCTGCATGTATATCTGTGTGAGGTGTCAGATCTTGGAGTTAGAGACAGCTGTTAGCTGCCATGTGGGTGCTGCAAATTGAACCCGGGTCCTCTGGAAGGGCAGTCAAGTGCTCTTAACCACTGAGCCATCTCTCCAGCCAGTTTGTTTGTTTTGGTTTGGTTTTTGGTTTTTGAAGACAGGGTTTCTCTGTGTACTTTGTGCCTTTCCTGGATCTCGCTCTGTAGACCAAGCTGGCCTCGAACTCACAGAGATCCAGCTGGCTCTGCCTCCCGAGTGCTGGGATTGGATTAAAGGTGTGTGCCACCACTGCCCGGCGTGTTTCTGTTTGTTTTTTAAAGACAGTTTCTCTGTGTGTAACCCTGGCTCTGTAGACCAGGCTGGCCTTGTACTCACGAAGATCCGCCTGCCTCTGCCTCCCAATCAAGTGCTGGGAGTAAAGGTGTGTGTCAAAGGATACCTGCCTCTTGTTTTGTTTTGTTTTGTTTTGTTAACAAGGTCTCCCTGCAGTCCAGGCAGTCCTTAAGCTGGTGAGCAGACATCAGCCTCTCAGTACTGTGTTTACAGAGTACTGGGATCACAGGGCGTGCTAAGAGGTGTGACTCCGAGATCTGCAGATAAGAGAGCTGAGGCGGCAGCTAGCTGCCATGTTTACTTTTCTTCTCTGAGCATTTCCTCTCCTTGTTTGTTCTTCCACAAGTAAACTTCTGCCATCCTCCAGGAACGGCTGTCCACCCAGTCCTATCCAGGAAGCACTTGGCCTTTCCTCTTCCAGTGGCAGACACACCAAAGGAGGGCTAATGTGGAAAGCACACCTTTATGCAAGTCTGGGGACGTAGCTCACTGACAGAGTGTGGGTAAAGCCTGGGGTGAAGCCTGGGGTTCACTCCTGAATGTTGCTCCCACCACTGCATTCTCTGCCCCCAACAAAAACAGTTGTGGCAGATGTGGGACACGTGGAGGCGCTGAGAACTGCACTCCAGTCCTCTGCAAGAGCAGTGTGTGTTCTTAATCGCAGCTCTCTCCAATCCTGGCTTGCACTTAAGAGTGCTTTGTTGTATGGCATTTTGTTTGTGTTCTGACAAATAAAGCTCGTCTGGAGATCAGAGGGCAGAGCTAGCCACTAGTTAACCATAGAGGCCAGGCAGTGGTGGGGACACACCTTCAATCCCAGCACTTGGGAGGAAGAAGCAGGAAGATCAGGAGTTCAAGACCACCCTGGGCTATATGAGATTGAACCCGTCTAAAAGAGAAACAGAGCTGGTGGCTCACACCTCTGACCCCAGCACTTGGGAGGCTCATGCTTTTAATTCCAGCACTTGGGAGGCTCACACCTCTGACCCCAGCACTTGGGAAGGTCATGCCTTTAATCCCAGCACTTGGGAGGCTCATGCCTCTGATCCCAGCACTAGGGAGATGGAGACAGGAATATAAGGTGGATGGAGATGGGATCTTGGCACCCGTGCTATTTGAGGATTTGTAGAGACAAGACGGGTTCACCCACCCATTCCGTCTGAGATTTCTTAGAGGTAAGGGCTCAGAGCAGGGCTGCTCTGCTTCTCTGATCTTTCAGTTTTCACCCTCACTATCCAACTCTGGGTTGTTATTATCAAGACTAATTAGAGTCCCACTTCAGTACTTGCTCATCAAGCATGAGGACCAGAGTGTGGATCCTAGCACCCATATAATGAGCCAGGTGTCCAGCAAACCCCTGTAACTCCAGCTCTTTAGGATCAGACAGATTCCTTCTGGCCTTCATGCATGAAGAGACATGCATACCTACATACACTCACACAGACACACACACACACACACAAATTATTATTTTTGTTAGTAACTTAAAAGAAAGGAAAATTTATAAAGAAAAATTGTTTTAGTCTGAAAAACGATGTTTATACACTACATAACAACTTGGCCAATGGCAGTCTGCACATACAATGGTTGTCCTATAAAATCTTATTACCTACTGAGAGTTATCTTAGTTTGTGATCATTTATAATTTCACCTAGTGGTAAAACTGTGTAATGATGCATTTCTCAGAATGTATCCTTATTGTGAACCAATGTATTTTAAATCACTGTAACAAATTAAAAAGAAAGGGTACAATTTATCAAGGTGACCAAGTGGCCAATATTGAGGGCAGCAGAGCCTCATGGCACTAGCAGTTCATCTACCAGAAGAGACAGGATCCCAGCAATGGCATGTCCATGCTGTATCTGTTCCCTTCAGAACTGAACACCGCTCATGGAGCACCACTGTCCAGCATATCCAAGCACCTTTCCTGGACAGATATGCTTACATCTGCATCCTTCATAGGAGGAACTGTTTCCAAACAGAAGGAGAAAACAGAGCCACAATGCCATTGCCATCTTTAAAAGTTTTGTGCAAAGAACTATAAATCTATTCAAATATATAATACTTGGTTCTTAGTTGGTGGAACTGTTTGAGAAGGATTAGGAGGTGTGGCCTGATTGGGGAGGTGTGTCACTGGGTGGGTTTTAAGGTTTCAAAGCCCACACCATTCAGTTAGCTCTCTCTGCCTTGTGCTTGTAGATCAAGACATGAGCTCCCAGCTACTGCTCCAGCACCATGTCTGCTGTCTGCTGCCATGCTCCCAGCCATGATGGTCATGAACTCTGACTCTCTGATGCCATGAGCCTAAATCAAACATTTTCTTTTATAAGTTGCCTTGGTCATGGTGTCCTATCACGGCAATAGAAAGTAACTAAGACAAAAGCAAAGGACTTGCTTACCTGTGGGGATATGGACAAGCCTCACAGCACTGTCTGTTGTGTTAACGTGCTGCCCTCCTGCTCCTTTAGATCGAAATGTGTCTATTCGCAGGTCCCTAGGATCCACTTTCACATCTACCTAGGACAAAATATATAGCATAAGTAAATTCACAGTTCCACAGATACTTTATTCTGAGATTTTTCAAGTAAACTAGATATTTATGTAACCATTAATTAAAAACATAAAGAAAAAGAAATGATACCAAAGAAAGAACCATAAATAACCTATTTCTCTCTGTATGTCATCCCTACCCCCACCCCCCAGACAGGGTTTCTTTGTGTAGTTCCAGCTGTCCCAGAACTAGCCTGTAGACCAAGCTGGCCTCAAACTCAAAGATCTGCCTGTTTCTGCCTCCCGAGGGTTAGGATTAGAGTTATGTGCTACCACCACAGGCTGATAAAAAAAAACCTATTTCAATGAAATACTATTTTACTTTTTTGAGGTGATGGAGATTGAACCTAGGGCATTATACATGCTAAGTATATTCTACCTTTGAATTTCATCCCCACTTAAAGGGTACATTTTTTAAGTACTGGGTTAGAATGGTATGAGATCACTGAGTTGTGTATCTTCGAAGAATTTCACCATGGATTATCTCCTAGTTATATAAAAATATCTATACCACACATTGTTGATTCTCATCATTCCCAGAATCCCTGTTCAGAAATTCACCATCTCACTGAGATCTCTTTGTGTCCCATGCCCCTTTCACAGGGAAACACTTGATCTGCTCCACACTCTCATATTTATCCTCAGCCAGTCACACAGGGTGACATTCTACCTTCTTGTTTCAGCTCTCACACAGACAACCAGGGGCAGATACAGTGGAGCAGGCGGTGGAGAACCCCAGTTGGTGGAGCAGCTCAAGCTATCACTTCTGATATTCATTCTCTCTCTTGCGGAAACAAAGAAACTGAATCTAGCAGATGGGTTGTTTGGGGGATTTAAGACTCTATGTGAGGTATGTACATGTATGTGAACGGGTGAATTCTGAACGACAGAGGGAATCCTTAACTACTGCTCCTGAAGCTCCTAAGTGCTCTCTCTTTTCCCTCCCCTTTGTGTGAGTGTGGTTACTGGTGGGTCACATTTTAATTCCTTGAACTTTACTTGAAAAGCAGATCTGAGAAGACATAATTGAGTTCAGAAGAAGAGTACAGGGCTGGTGAGATGGCTCAGTAGGTAAAGGCATCTTTATTTGCTGCTGAGGCCGAAGACTTGAACTCCACTCCTGGGACCCACATAGTAGGAGAGAATGGACTTCATGAGTTGTCCTCTGACCTCCATATGCAAGCTATGGGACACATGTGCTCACTCACATACAGACACACAAATCTATAAATGTACATAAAAACTTATTTTTAAAAGATCATATGGGCAGTGGTGGCACACGCCTTTAATCCCAGCACTTGGGAGGCAGAGCCAGGCGGATCTCTGTGAGTCTGAGGCCAGCCTGGTCTACAGAGTGAGATCTAGGGCAGGCTCCAAAGCTACACAGAAAAACCCTGTTTCAAAAAACAAAAACAAACAAACAAAAAAATCATACTAGATTATCTGGATAGACTCTAAATACAATCCTAAGTGTCCTGACAAGACCCAGAGTTCCCTGTGTAGAGAAGACCATGTGAATTCAAAGTAGAGGCCAGAGCTGTCCATCTTCAAGCCAGAAGAAGACCTGGAGCTTCTTGAAGCTGGAAGCACAGAGGATACTACCCCTTCCAAGCGATTAAGACCACACAGTCACCTTGATACTGGACCGTACGCCTCTGGTTGTGAGAGTAAACTGTTGCTGTTTTTATTGTATTTATTTGTGTGTGTGTGCACAACAGCATGTGTGTGCCATGGCATTCTTGGGGAAGTCAGAGGGAAGTCAGAGGACAACTCGTGGGAGTTAATTCTCTCCTTCCACCCTGTGGATTCCAGGGATTAAACTCAGGTCATCAGGCTTGGCAACAAGTACTTTTAGCTGGTGAGTTATATCGCCAGACCCCGTGACTTGCTTTTTAAATGAAAGAAAACAAAACATTATAGGGATAATAAGGCTTATTTACCTGGGGAAGAGTTAAAGATTCTCAATAAAGACTATTAAGTTCAATTGTCAACCAAGAAAACAGACTTTCCTGGAAGGAAAGTCTTCTAGGGTTTCTCAGCACAAGATACACCCCATGGAGCCAGTTTCCCTAGGTCCTGGTGAAGTTACCTCATCGGGCTGAGGAAGGACAATAACTGACATTGTTCCTGTGTGAATACGTTGCATCCTTGACGACAGGCCCACCTCTGGGATTCGCTGAACTCTGTGGATTCCACCTTCATACTTCAAATGCTTATAGACACTGTCGCCGGAAATTCGGGCAGCTGCATGATGTAGTCCACCTACAGGAAAGGTTCATAAATACTAGAGCAGTCTACTTTGAAAGAGACTGGGATCATAGCTATCCTTAATCTAAGGCCTGACTCTGCATATAGCACCTGAAATGGGAACCTGAAATAGATATCAGCTATACTGTCCAATGTAGAATATATTAATATATAAAACAAAACATAAAAGATATTACTCTGGGGAGATGAGTAATAATAGTGCATTTTATATTTTACTCTTTGTACCTTTTTTTTTTTTTTTTTTTTTTTTTTTTTTGAGATCAGGTCTTGCTATGTAGCCCAGGCTGGTCTTAAACTCACAATACTGCTTCAGCCTCTGGAATGCTGGGATGACATCTGGCTTGTACTTTTTGGATTCAAGCCTTTCTATATAGAGCAACTTTTACTTTTATAATAATAAGAAAAATAATACCATTAAGAAAAATGGACTACTGGGGAAAAATTTTTAGGCAAATATGTGCCATACATTAGAAAACACTCCATAACATAATTACATACTCTTAAATATCTTTAGCCCTTCTAAGTCTCAAGAATTAAAAGTTAATACTTACCTGTGATGTGGAAATATTCTCACACATACAAAACATATTAGTGCTTTGGCTTTAGCTTATCTAGCAGTTTTTAAAAGTATTTTTAATGATATAAGAGGACTTTTTTTTTTCTTTTTTCTTTTTCTTTCTTTTTATCTTTTTTTTCCCATTTAGGTCTCACTGCATAGCCCTGGTTATCCTGGAACTTACTATGTAGACCAGGCTGGCCTCAAACTCATAGAAATTCAGCTGTCTGTGCCTGCTGAGTGCTGGGATTAAAGGCGTGTGCCACCATGCCTGGCAAGGGGAATAATTTTAAGAGTGTGAATTTGAGATGGGAAATTTAAATTTGTCATGGCTTCACTCTGTTTCAGGTCCTGGGTATCTCTTACAGTACAACCTTAACACACTGAATGGGACTGTTCATGTTTTTATATGGTATCGTCTGTCCACCAGTGTGTATCATCAGCTCCTTTACCTGGTAAATGCAGTTATAGTCAAGAAAGTAGAACGTGGCCATGGGTAACTCACTGTGATGACTAAAGTGTCAACTTGACACAACCTGGAATCACAAGGAAGAGTCTCGGTGAGGGACCGTCCAGATCAGACTGGGCTGTAGGCATATGTGTAGGTGATTAACTTGATTGCCTTAACTGATGTAGGGAGACCTGGCCTGAAGGTGGGTAGCACCATTCCCTAGCTACCCTGTACTTTATCCTAAATCAAACATTTGAATTTATGTAAACTGGAGACTCCTACAACTTTCCTGGATAAATGAACAGAGCCAGTAGCAGGCTGACTGAGTTCCAATTAAATTCCTTTCTTCCTAGCCATATGCGGTCAGCTAGCTTACATCTAGTCCATGCTTTGGTTCCCTTATTTGTAAATCATCACCATCACCACCACCACCACCACCATCTATGGCGCTATGCAGATAGAGGAACTATTTATACAGATTACCTGACCATTGAAGGGTCGTAAGGAATGTGTAGGCATATGACATATTTTCTAGTTCAATCTACTTATCAAGAGACTTTTGCAGGGGAAAACAGAAGCCTATTTAGAGCATTAATACAATGCTGACCTTTAGCTGTGAAACAAACCATCCACTGGCTCTCCTGGACTAATTATGCCATCTTCTGGAAGAAAAGGCTAATAAGATTCCTGCTACATGAATTTCAAAAGGTGCCTGAAAAGCTGATACACCCTACAGTGGTAGTTCTCAACCTGTGGGTCACAACCCATTTGGGGATCAAACAAGTGTTTCATGGGTGTCACCTAAGACCATAGGAAAACACAGATATTTCAATTCATAACAGTATCAAAATTACAGTTATGAAAATAATTTTATGGTTAGGAGTCACCACAACATGAAGAACTGTATTAAAGAGTCACAGCATTCGGAAGGTTGAGAACCAGGTTGGGGATTTAGCTCAGTGGTAGAGCGCTTAGCCTAACAAGCACAAGGCCATGGGTTTGGTCCTCAGCTCTGGAAAAAAGAAAAAGGAAGGTTGAGAACCACTAGTCTAGAGTAAGGTAATGAAGGTACATTGCAGGACTTGCCAATCTGTACCAATCACAGTTTACTACTGCAGCATATTATTTTCCATTTCCCTCTGCTGTTTACCTTAATAAATTCTTTTCTAAAGGTCATCTTCCAATTGTATTTTATTAGTACTATTATTTTTAAAATTTTTTAAATCTTATGTATATGTGTATTTTGTCTTTATGTCTGTCTGTGTATTATGTGCATGCCTGATGCCCTCAGAAGCCAGAAAAAGATGTCGATCCTCTGGGACTGGAGTTACAGATGGTTGTGAGTTGTGAATCTCCATGTGGGTGCTGAGAATTGAATCCCATCCTCTGAAAGACAATGAGTGCTTTTAACTACTGAACGATCTCTCCAGCATCACCCACATTGTATTTTATGAAGATTAGTAAGTGCTCTTAACAACTGAGCCATCTCTCCAGCCCCTCAATTGTATTTTATAAAGGCTTCTTTATATAGTTTTAAAGTTTTTATTTTTATATCTTTTACTTATTGAGACATGGTCTTACTATATAGCTCTGCCTCACCTAGAATTTGATAATGTAGACCAGGCAAGCCTCAAACAGAAATTTGCCTTTCTGTCTCCTGGGTACTGGAATTAAAGATGTGGGTCAGCATGCCTGGTTCTTTGCTTTAGTTTAGGAAAGGTAGATATCTAGTTTCCACAGGAATTTTTTCTTTAATTCACATATTCCTTCTTAGGAGCACAGTTCCCTTCCTGATCTCTTTGATTTAGTTAAGAACTTTACTATAGGCCAGATGTGGTAGCGCACACCTTTAGTCCCAGCATTACAAGTAAAATAAGTTTTAGTACTTCTAATAGACAAAGTCTTCAATTTATGCTTACCATAATCTGCTGGTGTGTAATTCAGCAGCTCAAATTTCCAGTGTTTATAGTATGAATAATTCTGATACATATCAAATATTTCTCTAGTAAACTGTTGACAGATATCACCTAAAAGAAAATACACAAAATATTCAGTCAGTAAGCACAAATATTAAAGAGCGCATCCTTGGATAAAAGCACTCAGGAAATATTTCCAAAACTAAATACATGCAATGGGCTTTTCAAGTACAGTGATGTCAAACCAAGTAGAATTAAGTTTTTATACCGCATCTACAATAAACTGATGTTTCTGACCTCCAGTAGTTCTTCCAGATGTCACCTCTAAAATAACGTCACTTCTGTCATGTTTCTCCTTTGGCACTAGATGCTCCAAAAGCTGGAAAAGACGGGAAATGCAATCACTGATGTGTTTATTTTCCTTGGTATATTATCACTTCAAGTTAAATCAAAGTCCTCAAAGTATATTTTAGAAGTCAATAATTAACAAAACCATGTAATATCCCAAGAAGGTAAGTCATAAAACCAGATCTTAAATAACCTATTTAGATAATCAATTCACATAACAATGAAGTTACTTGTCTGAGTATTTTCTGCAATGTTATCGGATTATCCTAATTTTCTAAAATGAAGTTAATTAAGATCAAAGTTCAGAGTGTTCCATTCAACTTTGTTCAGATTTTGCCTCTTAAATTAGTTCTAAACAGTGGCATCTTTCATCTGATGAATGAAGCAAGGCTTTGAAATCTTCATTTACTCCAAATGAAGACTTTTAACAAATAATTGCATAGTGTCTCCTGTCATAAATGCTGGTCAGCACCCTGCCACACCTTGCATTCTTGGCGGGGTCATTCTGTTTAAAGACTATGTTAAGGGGACTCAAGATAAGATTCAAATAGTTTCTCACATGTAACAAGAAAAAAAGGGTGGGGGTGAGGAGGGGTCCTGGGTTCCTAATAAAGAGTTTTCCTCTTAGGAAGAATAGGAAAACAACCTCCTGGTTATTAAAAAGCCTTTAAATCAAACTAAAAAAGTACCTACACGTTATGACTCTCCTCCCTACTGCCAACTTCTGAAACACTACACCTCTGTTAGAAATGACAGTCTGTGGGAGAGAATGTTAGACATGTTTTGCCTGTGGTTCACTAGGTGATATCTCTAGACACCCTTCTAAGTCCCCAGAAACTGGATCCACAGCAGGAAAGTTGGAGGGACAATGATGATGACTACCACAGAGGGAAACATGGTACACGGCACTATAGTCTTCACTGTCTTTAAAACAAGCCACCTGTTGAACTAGAAGAAAAGAGGCCACTATTGCAGAATTTTCCCTTTTACAAAATCTAGAGTATCAGCTACAGCGAACACAGTATCATGAGCCCTGAGAGTCCCCAGCATGCCACAGTCCCAACTAAAGACCTGTGCTGACTAGCTGGTGCTACACTAAGATTCATTCCATCATATTCAGCATGCAAGTTTTCAATCTGACTGTCACCATGAACCTACCTATTCACGTCTAACACTTAAAGCCATCTGACTTCTCCCCGTGGTGACTACATTTCTTTTTAAGATTTTACCCATTTATATTTTTATCTCTGTATGTGTCCCCACTGCACACACATTCCATGTGGATGTCAGAAGACAACTCAAGGGAGTTAGTTCTCTCCTGTCTTCTTGTCTGATACATCAGAACTCAGGTTGTCAAGTCAGGTGTATACAGACCATCTGCTGAGCCATCTCATTGGCTTACTACAGTATTACGTTTTCCTGTCTAACAAGTCAACAGATTCTGCTATGAATTTTCTCTCCCTACAGAAGTCTCCATTCACTAACATCTCAATTTCTTTTCCAAATATCCTTCAGCAAACTATACTAAGTATAGCTTAATTACCCATCATGTTAAAACAACACTGTTAGGGGAAGTTATTTTGAGCATCAAAGCATAATCTAGAAAATATATTATTCCTTCATATTAACACTATTGAGATTAGTATGCTGCCTGAAACATACCTCACTATACAGTGTGTTGATCTTCTGGTCAATGATTTGCCTTTCTTCTGATACAAGTTCTTGCAACTGCTTTTCATCTTGTTTATTTAGACCTAAAACCAGCAACAAGGAGAATAGTAAATTCTTTAAACATTCGTACAGATAAAGTATTCAATAACTACCTCATCAATGCCTACAAAGTTTTTGTTTATCTTGAGATAAGAGTCTCACTATGTAGTCCAGGCTGGCCTTGACCTCCTTGTCTTCCTGTCTCAGCCTCCTAAAGCCCTATGGTGGGTGGGGGGTGGGGGGGTGTCCCTTGGAATACTACAGCTGATGGAGAAACAAACTGAGAGAAGCAAGAAGGAAACCTGGTTCAGCTTGACTTAGTTAGCCAGGCTGGTTCAACCTCTGGAGTCTGGTACCAGGCCAGTTTATTTTAGTCATATTTAAGTACAGTACAATTCTGGGAAAAAGTTTCCAGGTAACAATTATCCCAATCCCATGTGCACAATAAAGCTTAAGGCATGACGACATCGATACTCTTTTGCAAAACACAGTAAGCACATCTTACAAAGTAAGATGGGTTCTATAGCTTATGGGTCTCAATCATGGAGGTAGCATAGGGGTTAGCAGGCTATAAAGTACATGTGATACCTCCTCTAATCATGGGTTCTATTGACTAAGAAACAAAGTTAAAGATCTAGGGTGGGAGACTGTGGCATAAACATTCTGGGGGGTTTGGGTGAGGCCTGGCCCTATGTATAGCAAAGGTCACCATGTTATTAACAATATCCACTCTCAGCCTTCTGGGTGGGAAATGGGTATACATTTCCTCCACTGAGAAGACAGCCCTGCATGATTAACATTCCTAGTTTCTCCAGTGCTAATCTGTGAGCATTTGTGCTCTCTACACCTGTCTCAAAAACAAAACAAAAACAAACAACACACCTAGCTCTTTATAAAAAAAAAAAAAAAAACCCACAAAGTAGATATCACAACTAAAATACAAAGCTTTCTTTGAGGTTCCTACAATGTGTAGTGTCATCAGGCAATTTCCACCTATCCCTGTGTATTTCTTTAGTAGACTAGGGATCACATCATCAATAACATGTATTCTCTCATATCACACCATAGAAGTCCCGGATGAAAGAGGAACTATCATTCTGTATTTCTGTATGAAGAACAGTGCTCAGTAAATTAACTTATGATGATGATACCAAGTCTCTCAGACTCTAAACCTCTTGCTAAGTACCATAAAGAACCTTGATTCTTAGCAGATCCTGAGCAACTGAAATACGTCACACACCCAGTGAGGATACAGTCCTCCTCTTGCCAAGTCTTGAGCTTATTCTCTGTAGGCTTTTTAAAAGACAGAGTTCAAAGTTCAATCAGTTACATACTTCTACACACAGATATCATTTACCTACTTTTACACATCGACTCTAACTCTTCAATGGCTTGTTTAGCCTCCTGAATTTCTTGATAAACAGCTGCCAGTGGTGCCAACTCAGCATGCCTTCTGTGTAAGGCCCTTCGGTCTCCTTCAGTCTCAGAGATCTCCTGCAAACACTGGTCAAGGGTTTGGTACTCTTTATTCAGGTCTTCCATATACTTCTGTAGGGCTTTATGTTTCCAAAGCATCTTTGTATCTTGGTGACAGAAGCCCCTGGGCCAATTCTTATTTAATTGCTGATGGAGAACATGACTCTTGTTTTGTCTGAAATTCCACAGCCTTGTATCAGGACTGACCTGTCTGAACTGCTGACAACAGAGAAAGACGTGTCTCTGGGGGCAAACATTAATAGATGGATGCTGAAAAAGCCACATACACAGGCGACGACTCATCTCAGCAGCTGTAATGTAAGATGTACAATTTGAAAAGAGCAACTCTAAAGATATATGCCATAATAAAACTTGGAATTTCAGAGAAACCTTTAGTTCATGGCCTCATTTAGCTCCAAAGACAGTCAATAACTCAGAAAGATACACACACACACACACACACACACCAATAAATGTATAGTTTTTTTGTACATGTACACATGTATAAATATATATAGTTTTAAATTTCTTTACTTATTTATTTTTGCATTTTGAGAATGAGTCTCACTATGTAGCTCTAGCTGCCCTAGAACTCACTCTGTAGATCAAACTGACCTTAAACTCAGAGATCTGCCTGCCTCTGCCTCCCAAATGGTGGGATTAAAGGGAAATGCCGCCAGGCTGAGCCTACAAAGAAAACTCTTGAAACCTCTAAATAACAGTCTGTTAAAACAAGTGAGGGGTGGTAAAATAACCCAGAGAAGAGAAGTACCAAGAGCCAATTCTGACAGCCGCCAAATTCAATCCCTGGGACACACATGACAGAGTGAGGGACCTGACTACTGAAAGTTGCTGACCTGCATACCTGTGCTGTGGCATGCACACCCCACACATGTGCACATGCACACAAAGAGAGTAACCTTAATCTGCAATCAACTAGGACAAGCGAGTTAGGGTATAACTAAAAACACATCACCACAATGGGTGAGGGCAGTTTTAACTTTAAATGAGTATATACACAAACATTTAAAAGCTATAAAATAGCTGGATGGTGGTGGCACATGCCTTTAATCCTAGCACTTGGGGGGCTGGTGAGATGGCTCAGAGGTTAAGAACTTTGATTGCTCTTCCAAAGATCCTGAGTTCAATTCCCAGCATCCACATGGTGGCTTTCTCACAACCATCTATAATGAGATCTGGTCCCTCTTCTGACATGCAGGCAAACATGCAGACAGTACACTGTATACATGATAAATAAATCTTTTAAAAAAAAAATCCCAGCACTTGGGAGGCAGAGGCAGGTGGATCTCTGTGAGTTCGAGGCCAGCCTGATCTACAGAGTGAGTTCCAGGACAGCCAAGGTTACACAGAGAAACCCTGTCTCAAAAAACAAAACAAAAGCTACAAAATAATGATGCAGTCTTTAGGTGGTTCATAGTCAGAGATTTCTCAAGTTTAAGAAATATATTAACACGTCAACTATTATCTAGTCTAATTGTTTATAAAAGGGTTTTGCTATATAGCTCAAGCTGGCTTTGAACTGGAGGCCTCCTGCTTCAGCTTCCTAAATGCTGGACCATAAATGTAGATCAACATGTCTGGATAAACTTAAATGAGCAATTTTATTATATCTATTAATTTATTATTATTATTATCATATCATAGAATGTGTGTGTGTGTGTGTGTGTGTGTGTGTGTGTATGAATGAGGGGGGAGGAGGGAGGGTGAGAGATATTAGTGATTGACCCCAGGGCTTTCCACATGCTAGGCAAGCACTTTGTTTTAATTGTTTAATATCAGGGCATTCAGATGGGAAAGAAAGTCAGGTAACTTAATCACAACTCTTCACTCACTGGATAGAAGCAGAGCCTGTGTTATAACATAGGTTGTTTATTCCAAGATCAGAGTTTTTCATTCTCAACCCTGTGATTGCTTCTTGAGGATGCTTCTCTTTTAGCTGAGAACCTAAAGGAAGAGATCCATAAAAAATTAAAAGGCCAGGTTGTGGTTTACAGGTACCTTTTAAGTTTTCCTACTTTCCCAAATCTTTTACACAGTACACAGTATTTTCATAATTTTAAGCCTTACATAAGACTACCAAGCTGGAGAGATTTTTCACAATTAAAAATTGTCCTCATGCACAGGACCAAGGCCAGCACCCGCACAGTGGCTCACAACTGCCTGTAACTCCTGTTCCAGGAGATTGATCTGACACCGTCTTCTTGCCTCTGCTTGGGCACCAAGCATGCATGTGGTGCACACACATACATGCTGGTACTCAAACAGACAAAAATATTTTTTTTTAAATGACAGGTTAGGTGAAATTGGCTATTACAATAAATTATGTGATCTTCCCTCAGATAATCAAGAGCTAACAGAAGAATACTAAGACTTTATTGAGCATGAGAGGGGACACAAAGTTTTCTAAGAAAAATGTTTTGCCTCCTGAAATTAAAACTGGAAATAAGGGCCGAAATTTAGCAGAATGGCCTGGGGCTGTAGTTCAGTGGTAGACCATTTGCCTAATATGCACAAAAAAATTACCATAAGCAGCCTTTACTACAAGTGTTGTTGCTGTGCTGGGCTACCCATTTATTTGTAAGCCCCCTTGATCTCACTAAATCCAAGATCGTTATCATTTAAAAAATTAAATATTCAGAATATTCAGTGTTTGATGGGTTTTACTAATAAATTTAACAAATTATTAGTTAATCACAGCGGGAATTGGTGAATACATCAGAAGGAGTGTCCATTTGACAGTGAGAAGAATAAAGGGATGGCAGATTTTTGTAATAACAGTTCTGGTTAAAACTTCCACTTTAGGAGAAGCCAAGGAATGAGTAACTCTCAAGGTCAGAAGCCTTAATGTTACTTTCTAAGGTTACCTAAACCTAGAAAGAGCAAGGCTTCGACATCATCCCCACAACACAACACAAGAATACTCATAGTTTCTGGCATGTTAAAAGTGACACTAGATGGGAGCCAGGAGCAGAATGGGAAAATCATATTGTCTAAGTCAGTATTATGGGGCGATTCTATACGAAGTAGCACAAGTGGGCAGTGGGAGAAGAATAAAGTCCTCTTAAGGCTAAGGAAGAATTGTGAATACCTAAGAGGAAGAAGAAAAATGACGTTCTCGTTTCTTACTGATAACTGAACCTTCTGTGTCCGAAACATTTCAGCTCAAGGTACTGCAAACACGCTCATTTCCAGGCTACTGCTTCCGGGTTACGTTTGTGCTTGGTTCCTCCTCCATTCTGACGCTTCTAGCAGAATAGTCGTCCTTAGGTGTCCCTAACAGTAAACAAGATGAAATGATGAAGCGGGAATGAGATTTTTCTGGAAAGCCCAACGCGCCGAACTTATTTGGAGCTGAAGCGCAGGAGGTGTGACGGCCAGAAGGAGTGAAGGGAGCGGATCACCCTTTCCTGTTCCCTAACCAAGGAATCCTGGGAGTTGTAGTTTTTCCTTTCCCGGGGCCCCTTGCTCCATCCCCCAACATAAACGTAGGTTTTTCCGTTACTTGCAAACCTAGAAGCGAGACTTTTTCCTAATTTAAATATTAAATTCTACAATCTGTCATAGGTGAAATCACAGGAATTTATTTACGTGTTACGATCCCTTAAAGCAGTAGTTTCTAAGTTACTATTTTTCAGAGTGCAGGAGGTTGAAGATAGCGACTCTTGCATGCTAGACAAGAGCGCTGTCATTGAGCTATATCCACTGACTTGAGGTTTTGTTTTGTTTTGAGCTGAGGATCGAACCCTAGGCAAGCACTCTACCACTGAGCTAAATCCCCAACCCCGAGGGTTTGTTTTTTAAATGGGACTTTTTTTTTTTTTTAATAATGAAAATTTTTAAGCAAGGAGCTGGAGAGATGGCTCAGAGGTTAAGAGCATTGGCTGCTCTTCCAGAGGTCCTGAGTTCAGTTCCCAGCAACTACACAGTGGCTCACCACCATCAGTAATGAAATATGGCCAGCCGGTTATGGCACAGGCCTTTAATCCCAGCACTCCGGAGGCAGAGCCTGGCGGAACTCTGTGAGTTCGAGGCCAGCCTGGTCTACAGAGCGAGATCCAGGAGAGGCACCAAAACTACACAGAGAAACTCTGCCTTGAACGCCCCTACATCAAAAAAACAAAACAAAACAAAACAAAAACAAAAACAAAACCCGAAACCTGGTGCCTTCTGGCATACAGGCACACATGCAAGCAGAATACTATATATACATAATAAATAAATAAATCTTAAAAAAATTTTTAGGCGATTCTGCATTTCAATTGTCATATTTGTTTTGTATTGTTTAAAACACTGAGTAAAGAAAACTATAAATTTGTATTTTTAAAATTCATAATAGGACCCAAAAGATAGGTGACTATATCTACAAGTTACAGACTTTTAGATGAGGTTGCAACCACACGTGTTTGAGCCCTTGACTCAAAAGAAAGAAAGGAAGATAAAGACAGGAAATCCAAACATGTAAAAACAGTAGGATATAGTTCTTAGCTGTCACATTTACAAGTAATAAGATTTCTCTATGATTCCATAGCCACCCTAAAATGTGAAGGTAAATATATACCATATCTCTGGCTTTAGCAGCTTTGGGGGTGTGGTGTCAACACAGAATTTCTCTATGTACCCCTGACTGTCCTGGAATTCACTCTGTAGACCAGACTGGCCTCAAACTAAAGGTATTTGCCACCCTGAAGTTGTGACCACTTACACAAAAAAAGGGGATTAGAAGTAGGTATGATTACACTCATAATCACACTCATAATCCCTGCACCTGGGAGGCTGAGGGAGGGAAGTCTTTAATTAGCTTGTGGCAGCCTGGGCTAAATGCTAGGTTATAAAGGCAGCCAGGGTCCCGGCTCATGATGGGAAGCCAGAAGGCTTCCACCAGCAGGGTCTTGTAGGTAATAAAGCCACGTGCTTATTAATAAGATTTCCTGACAGAAGAGACAATCCTAAACTCTGTCACAGAAGCTTTGGTGTCTGGGGGGCCGCTCTCTCGCTCATCTATAATTCCACAGCATTCTAAAGGAAGTATATCCCCAGGTTGACTGATGCATCAGGGGCCACCAGACATGTAGAAATAATAAAAAAAAATGGTACCTCAGAAATACCAAAGGAAAACTATGGCTTAAGAAGAAATGGAATTTATCTGACATGGAGGTCCAGAATGATCACTGTGACTGCTGTTTGTAATCAGACAAAAGGATTATCTTTACAATAAAGGACTTCCAAAATGGCAAATGAAAAATTATATATATATATATATATATATATATATATATATATATATATATATAAACCTTAGTAAATATTCTGCAAAAAGAATGAGGCATAGACCCTCTGGATGGCCACTTGTATCTCCTCCTTTAAGTATTTTGGTCAGCTTCTCCACAAGCTGACCTATAAACTTATTAAATTCTACATCATTTTTAAATGTTAAAAAGAAAAAAGGAAAAGAAAAGCTAGCCGGAATTACATAGCAAGACCTTGCAATAAATAAATAAATAAATAAATAAATAAATAAATAGAAGGAAGGAAGGAAGGTGGAGGGAAAGAAAAATAGAAAATTAACGTACAAGAAAACACTATTTAACATTTACTAGTATGTACTTCAAAGTAGTTACTTCTACCTTTCTATACTAGTCACTATTCTAAATGGTTTAATCCTATTAATATATGTATTTCTACAACAATCTTAAAAACCCATTTGCCTGCCAGGCGGTGGAGCCGTATGCCTTTAATCCCAGCACTCGGAAGGCAGAGACAGGCATATCTCTCTGAGTTCGAAGCCAGCCTGGTCTACAAAGCGAGTTCCAGGAAAGGCGCAAATCTACACAGAGAAACCCTGTCTCGAAAAACCAAAAAACAAACAAACAAACAAAAAACATTTGCTCGTTTGCAGGGGAGCAAACTAAAGCACAATGAGTTTAAATAGGCCAGCATGATGACTCACACTTGAAATCCTACCACTCAGGAGCTGAGGCAGGTAGGAGGCTAGACACCATCCTGGGCTACATAGTGTCAGACCAACCTGGGCAACAGAGAGTCCTTGTCTCAAAAAAACCACAAGTCCAGGAACACACACATAGAACTTAAGAATTTGATATCCGCTGATGGGTGGTGGTGGTTTCCAAAGTTTCAGTTCGTGGCCTTATTTTGGCAAGGCAGAACATTATAGCAGGGAGTATGTCTGTTCTCCTCATAATAACTGGGAAGCAAAGGGAAGAGAAGAGGGGCCACCACTCTAGTATTTCCTTCTAGAATATGCTCCTAGATCTAAATTCCTCCAGAAGTTTCCACCATTCCCAAGAATCTCAGGTAGAATACAATATGCAACCTAGTAAATTTTTGTTTTTAATTACTTTTCTATTGCTGTGAAGAGACACCATGGCCAAGGCAAGCTTTAAAAGAAATATTTAACTGGGGACTTGCTTATAGTTTCAGAGGGTGAGTCCATGACCATCATGGTGGGGAGCATGGCAGGAGACAGGCAGGCATGGCGCTGGGGCAGTAGCTGGGAGCCTACATGTTGGGACACCAGCAACGAGGCAGAGTGAGAGCTAAGGAGGAATGACATGGGCCTTTGAAACCTCAAACCCAACCCCACCCCACCAGTGACAGTGAGCCACCTCCTCCAACAAGGCCACACCTCCTGATCCTTCCCAAACAGTTCCATCAACCAGGGACCAGTATTCAAATGCATGAGCCTATGGGGGCCATTCTCATTCAGACCTCCACAGTTGTTTCCTTTAACGGCGCGGTTAAGCTGGTTGTGGGAAAAGTATCAGACTGCTACATTTTACTGTGCCAGCTAGTCACATAAAACATGTACATGGCGTCGAGAAAAGCATCCTTTTTCAATGATTTTGTTTTCCTTGACTCGACTAGGCATACCAAAGAGAATCATGGTCCCTATGATGTGTGTAAAAATGAATTTTTTGCTCTGCCAAAGGTCCTGAGTTCAATTCCCAGCAACTACATGGTGGCTCCCAACCATCTGTAATGAGATCTGCTGCCCTCTTCTGGCCTGCAGGGATGTGTGCAGACAGAGCACTGTATACATAATAAGTAAATAAATCTTTAAAAAAAGAAAGGCCACCAATAAAAAAAAAAAAAGAAAGAAAAAGAAAAAAAAAGATTCTAAAGGAAGTATAGTCTGTCTGAAGGGCCAAGAAAGAACGTTTAGCTAGAAATCCCAGATGCTCCCAAGCAGAATTGGGCTTTCTTTCTGAGAAACACTGAGTTCTGATTTGCACAGCATTTTTCTTTTAATTGGCTTTCAAATGACCAAGCATTAAGTTCATATAACCCCGCTGTAAAACAGATTATAATAATGTTATAACTCCATTTCCTGTTGAAAGGTAGAAATAAGATTCATTCCAGACAAAACAGGAAGCCAGTAATAAAATTACAGCGACTGCTTTGTTTAGGCTTTCTGGTTGTGCCAACGTTTTATCTTTTACATGTTCCAAGATATGGCCTTAGAACAGCCAGCAATAGCACTAGTGGAGGCTTTGTCTTGTTTCTAATTCCTGACCTTCTCCCCCAGCTAACGGGCAGCCTAAACAACTAAGGGACCCGTGGAAGATGGATGAAGACGATGGTAAACTGGAGTATTTGTAATCACCCCACTTCCTGGGTGTAGATGAAATTCTAAACGGTCTTATTAAATAAGAAACGCAGAGCCAAATGCAGAGTTAAAAGCCTAAAGGATCAGAGCAGAGCCACCACTCCCTTCGGCTTACCACTCGCTGCCCCCGCTTCCCCCTGAGAGGGAGACCTTCTTCCTGTGTCCTGTCTTTTTTATTGCCTTTCTGTTCTGCCTTCTCATTGGCTCTAAACCCAACCACATGATTTCCTCATCACTGCCTGTCTACACAGACCTCCAGGTCTCTATGGTTGGTACCGGGATTAAAAATTCAGGTCACCTTGCTTTGGAAGTGCCCTTGACACTCTGCCTTGACACAGACACTCTGCCTGCCATGTGATCAGTTTAAGGGCGTGTGCTGCCACTGTCGGACTCCCGTTTATGTCTCGCTGTGACTTCTGATCTCCAGGCAACTTCATTAACGTACAAATAAAATCACACTTCAGCACAAATAAAATATCACCATAACTAGTATCTGGGATGGTAGTTTCCTTTGTAGTCTGACCTGGGAAAGGCTGAGGTGGGGAAGCCGGAAGTGGTGACTGGTGGCAAAATGCAAATGATGAGCCAGCGGGAGTGCCTGGTTGCTAGGTGGGAGAAAGCCATGGTGAATGAAGAGGAAGGTTTGGCAACTACCACAGAAAGCTGAAATACTTAAAGATCTATAGTAAGTAGGTGGGATGAGGTCAGAGGACACTTTCCATAACAAGAAAATTCTCCTAAAATATTTTATAGGACCATCCTTTTCATGTAATTTAGCTTTTTTCTATGTGCATACCTGTGTGTATGCACATGTGGGTGTACCAGTGTGTGCGTATGTGTGGAAGCCAGAGGGCAACATTAGTGTGGCTACTCAGGAGCTGTCCACCTTGGTTTTTTGAGATGAGGTCTTTCACTGGACCAGAGCTCACCAGGTAAGGTAGGCTAGCCTGGAGGGATTTGTTTCCTACTTCCCAGCACTGGGATTACAAATGTGTGCCACCATGCATTTTTTTTTTCCTTTTTAAAAGATTTATTTGTGTGTGTGTGTGTGTGTGTGTGTGTGTGTGTGTGTGTGTGTGTATACACACATTTTCAGGTGCCTGAGGAGGCTAGAAGTGAGCATTGGGTCCTCTGGAGCTGGAGTTAGAGGTGGTTGCTGAGTGCTTGGAACCAAACTCTGCTCCTCTTGAAGAACTAGCATTCGACGGCTGAACCATCTCTTCAGTTCTGTCTGGCTTTTTTTTTTTTTTTTCCTGTAACATGGATTCTGGAGAGTGAACTTGGGTTCTCATGTTTATAGGCTGAGCCAGTTCCCATTTCCTGTACCCTCCTCCCTGTCCCCCTTTTAAAAAAGACAGGGTCTCACTACATAGCGTAGGCTGGCCTTGAACCTGTAATCCTCTTGCCCTTGATTTTCCAGAGCTATTACAGTCATGTGCTGCCAGCCCAGGCGTCTCTTAAAAATGCCATGGCACTTAAAATCAGGCCTTGAAGAGAGGCAGAATATCTTGACTCACCTCAGGTACATTCCAGAAGATTGTCCCAGGAGAGTCAAGGGACGGTCCAACTTCTTCACTGCAGCTTTGGTCTTCCTGAGATGAACCCTTTACTCCAGAGGATGCTGATGAATTGGGAGTCGAATAATTTTCAGGCATTAGTAATACCTAGTGAACAAACATCACAGGGACTGTGGAAAGAAGTTGGCTCTGAGGGCACTGTGGCGGGGCCTGCACTCGGCCAAGCATCCAATGTGGTCCTTCTCATCTACCTCCTTTCTAATTGCTGGCTATGCCTGTTTTCTGTAGAGAAGACATAAGCCCATCTGTAGCCCCATCCCTCTCCTTTCCAGTTAGACTTGCAACTAATTTCTCCTTCTCCTTTCCCCAGTTAGTCTTGCAATTGTTGTTATTAACTTTCTCTAGTAAGAAAACAATAGTGTGGTGGTATTGTGTTCCCTGAAATATTGTGTGTTCCCCAAAATAAACTTATCTGGAGTCAGAGAACAGGACGGCCACAATATTAAACATGAAGACAGGCAGTGGTAGCACACGCCTTTAATCCTAGCAATCCAGAGACAGAAATACCTCTGGATCTCTGAGTTCAAGGCCACATTAGAAACAGTCAGGCCTGGTGACACACACCTTTAATCCCAGAAATCCAGCCTTTAATCCCAGGGAGTGACGGCAGAAAGTAGAAAGATATATAAGGTGTGAGGACCAGAAACTAGAAGTATTTGGCTGGTTCAGCATTTGGCTGGATAAGCTTTCAGGCTTTGGAGCAGCAGTTCAGCTGAGAGCCATTGGGATGAGGACACAGAAGCTTGCCATCTGAGGAAACAAGACCAGCTGAGGAACTGGCGAGGTGAGGAAACTGTGGCTTGTTCTGTCTCTCTGATCTTCCAGCATTCACCCCAATAACTGGCCTCAGGTTTGCTCTTATCAATAAGACCTGTTAAGATTCCTGCTACACAATAGCTTTCTTTATGATATTTGCATACATTAATATTATTGTATTTTACTCGCACTAATCTCCCCACCATCCACCTTTGCCCACCTTCCTTTCCCCACTGGCCCCTTCCCTCCTCTAAATACTCACCATTCTGCTTTCATGTCATATATATGTATATGAACATACACATATATGTATATATACACATACGCATATATGTCTATTTTTAAATTTAGGTTCTGAATATGAGAAAGCATATATGATGTGTGTAGCAGGAATCTTAACAGGTCTTATTAGTAAAATCAAACCTGGAGCCAGGTATTGGGCTGAACGCTGGAAGATCAGAGAAGCAGAACAAGCCACAGCTTTCTTGCTTCGCCAGTTCCTCAGCTGATCCTGTTTCCTCAGACTGGAAGCCTCTGTGTCCTCATCCCGAATGAATCTCAGCTGAACTGTGCTGCTCGAAAGTCTAAAAGCTTAACCAGCCAAATGCTTCTAGTTTCTGGTCTTCACCCCTTCTATATCTTTCTGTTTTCTACCATCACTCCCTGGGATTAAAGGCTCACTTCTTGGGATTGAAGGCTTATGTCACCACGCCTGGCTGTTTCCAATGTGGCCTTGAACTCACAGAGATCCAGAGGGATTTCTGCCTCTGGAATGCTAGGATTAAAGGCCTGTGCTACCACTGCCTAACCTCTACGTTTAATATTGTGGCTGTTCTGTCTCTCCAGCAGTGTGTGAGGGTTCTCTCCAGCAGTGTGTGAGGGTTCTCTCCAGCAGTGTGTGAGGGGTCTCTCCAGCAGTGTGTGAGGGGTCTCTCCAGCAGTGTGTGAGGGGTCTCTCCAGCAGTGTGTGAGGAATCTCTCCAGCAGTGTGTGAGGGGTCTCTCCAGCAGTGTGTGAGGGGTCTCTCCAGCAGTGTGTGAGGGGTCTCTCCAGCAGTGTGTGAGGGTTCTCTCCAGCAGTGTGTGAGGGTTCTCTCCAGCGGTGTGTGAGGGTTCTCTCCAGCAGTGTGTGAGGGTTCTCTCCAGCAGTGTGTGAGGGTTCTCTCCAGCGGTGTGTGAGGGGTCTCTCCAGCAATGTGTGAGGAATCTCTCCAGCAGTGTGTGAGGGGTCTCTCCAGCGGTGTGTGAGGGTTCTCTCCAGCAGTGTGTGAGGGGTCTCTCCAGCGGTGTGTGAGGGTTCTCTCCAGCAGTGTGTGAGGGGTCTCTCCAGCGGTGTGTGAGGGTTCTCTCCAGCAGTGTGTGAGGGGTCTCTCCAGCAGTGTGTGAGGGGTCTCTCCAGCGGTGTGTGAGGGGTCTCTCCAGCAATGTGTGAGGAATCTCTCCAGCAGTGTGTGAGGAATCTCTCCAGCAGTGTGTGAGGGGTCTCTCCAGCGGTGTGTTAGGGGTCTCTCCAGCAGTGTGTGAGGGCTCTCTCCAGCGGTGTGTGAGGGGTCTCTCCAGCGGTGTGTGAGGGGTCTCTCCAGCGGTGTGTGAGGGTACTCTCCAGCGGTGTGTGAGGGTTCTCTCCAGCAGTGTGTGAGGGGTCTCTCCAGCAGTGTGTGAAGGTTCTTTCCATCATTTGCTGTCATTTGTTTCCTTGGTGATAGCCATTCTGACTTGGGTAAAATGGAACCTCAGTGTGTTATGGAGGTGTGTATGGGAGGGTCTAAGTCAGGACTAGGCCTCTGCAGGATCTTGGCATTTTGGTCAGAGAATTGAAGAAGCTTCTGCAGAAGCAAAAACCTTTATTTAGAAGCAAAGCAACAGTACACACTACATTCCCTGCAAGTGAGCAGGTTTGTGGGGTTGGAGTTCTCAAGAACGTGTTATTATTTGAGGCTACCTTTATGGGGTCTAGGAAGAGGAGTTGATTGCTAAAGGTTGGGTATGAGTTATTCTCCTTTGATTGATATGCTTGGATTTCATAAGCTTTTCTTTACTATGTATGTCCATTCCCATGATGGCTCTGATTTTACTTATATGCACTCCCAATTATGCACAGGTATAAGATGGTAAATATAATTTTGCCCCTAGAAATCTACTCAGAGTACACTTCTGTCCCTGAGTACACATTACTGTGCATGTACCCCAAACCAGCTGAAGTTGGATCAGCCCCCTGCCGCCTGTTCTCAGATATGTTCTGAGACATATTTGAAAAAACGGGGCATTGCTATAGAGTTGTCAAGGAAAAAATACTTCATTTCATTGTTTGATGTGGGGGTGTACTTGCAGTTCAATAGGGTTGCCAAATGCATTCTGGGAAGGGGGTGCATATGTGGAGTGCAAGCCAAGTGGTGTCATAGGTTGTTAAGCTATCCTTATGCTTGTGTCCTCAAGTGCAGTTTTAATTATATTTTCCTGAGAGCTATGGAGGTGGCATACTTTTTCATATACTTATTGGTTATTTTCTTCCTTTGAGAACTATCAATTGACTATGCATAATTAGCAAAAATTTCTCTGCCATTTTGTAGATTTTTGCCACCCTATTGATTGCTTTATTTGCTCTGAGGAAAAGGTTTTTAATTTCATGCAATGCCATGATTACAATTATTTCCTGAACTACTGGTGGACTCCATCTTTAGTAGCAGTCCCCTTTCCTAATTTATTTATTATTATTAATTATTTTGAGAGAGTGTCGTACTATGTAGCCTTGGCTAGCCTGGAAATAGCTGTATAGGAAACAGTGGCCTCAAATTCAGAGATCAGCCTGCCAAGTGCTGGGATTAAATGTGTGCACTGCCATGATGGGCTTTACGTTTTCATAGTGTATGCGTATGCATGTAAATGCAAGTGAGCACAGAGGCCAGAAGAGACCATGACTCCCTGGAGCTGTAGTTACAGGAGGTTGTGAACTGCCAGATCTGGGTCTGAGGAATGCAGCTCAAGCCTTTGCAAGAGCAGTACATGTTCCTAACCACTGGGCATCTTCCTGACCCTGTATTTCTTTTAAAATATACCTTTATCTATTGAGAATTTCATATATGTATACAATGTATTTTGACCATATCAACTTCTCACTTCCCCCTCCAACATGTTTCCATCCCAGTTTCATGTCATCTTCATCCTTAATACACACACACACACACACACACACACACACACACCCACACATATCCTACTGAGTCAAATTAATGCCGCCTATATAGATCTCCCTTCATATTTTAACTTTTATTAAAAATCTTTTCATGTAATATATTCTGATCACACTTTCCCCTCCCAGTTCCTCCCAAATCTAACCACCTTCTTACCCATTCAGCTCCACAGCTTTTCTTTATCCCTTTTTAGAAAACAGACATACAAAAAACAAATCAGAATTAGACAAACAAAAGAAACCCCTCCACACACAAACAAAACCCATAAAAACACAAACCAGAAACCATAGCAAAAGAACAGTAAGGCAAAAAAAAAAAAAAAAAAAAAATCCAAATAAAGCAATATGAGACAAAAAGTCTATAAAAATATCATGAGTTAGTTTTGTGTTGGTCATCCAAAGCTGGGCATGGAACCTGCCCCTGACTGTGGTTAATATACCCAGTGAGACTCCAAGGGAGAAAACTAATGTTTCCTTTGCAAACAGATGTCAATTGCAGAGAGTGTCTCTTCCTATTTTTACAGTCTTCTATGATATTTTCTTCCTTCCAACCAGGGATAAAAACAACACCATCCCTGTTCTCCTTATAGCCTGTTAAATGAAATTATCAAGTACCTCATAGTCTCATAAATATGCAGAAATTAGGATTAGAATATATATGTGTTTATGCAGCGTTTACATACATCTTAATACTAAGCCAACATTTTGTGTATGGTCCTTCTTGTCACAGATGTCTATCTGTATCTAGTCACATGTTGTCCTTTAATTTTCCTAGAAATCTCCCCCTGGAACATTGTAGGGTTGTATCCTGCTTCTCCAATTATTGGTTGGCTTATATGGAGAAAAAAAAGCAGCCGACCGGAGGTCAGTGGAACCATAAAAACACTGTAATTCTTACTGAAAATGTTGGGTGCCCTATATGGCTGAGATTATTTTCGTTCTCCTTCCTACCCTTTCCTTGACCTAGAATTCACTGAGTATACCAAGTTGGCCTTTAATTTAGGCCATCCTCCTGCCTCTGCCTCCGAAGTGCCGTGAGTACAGGTTTAGCGCCATTGCGCAACACATTTTTTTGTTTTGGTTTGGTTTTTCAAGTCAAGGTTTCTCTGTTTAGTCCTTCCTGTTCTGGATCTCACTATGTAGACCAGGCTGGCCTCGAACTCAGAGATCCTCCTGCCTCCGCCTCCCGAGTGCTGGGATTAAAGGCGTGCACCGCCCAGCGAGCAATACATTTTTATTGACCTTTGTTTTTTAAAGGGGCTTTCACATCAGTTCCATCATTTCAAGGTCTGCTCATGTCCCCACGTAAGTCGTGACCACCACGTTGATATGCATAGAAAAGATAAGGCTTCTTTTAAGAGTCATTTTAAATCAATGAAAATTGATTCTAAATCAAGAGTCTACACTGTGTCATGCACAGAAGGATAAAAGTTAACTCGGAAAAAATTTACATTATCTAGGACAGAAGCCTAACAACCGGCGTGTGAAGAACAGTGCCCGGAGGGTAAGGTATGTGAGCGGCTTGGCGCTGAAGTGGAGACGGGAACCAGTGCAGGGAACCATTGCCAGGCTCAGTGCGGGCAAGCTCCCCGGGGCGCAGAAGCTGGCCTTTCCCTCGGCTGTCAGTCTGCGCGTGCGCGGCGCAGGGGGCGGGGCGGGGCGGGGCCTGGCCGCCATCTTGGCGCGCGCGGGATTCCCTCCCGGGCCGCCCGCTGGAGTGCGCTGTGTTCCGTTCCCCGTGGCGTCCCACTGAGGTAACCCGCGGCCCGGGGCAGCGGCTGGTCCAGCCAGCAAGCCTCCCCGCCGCCGTGATGCCCAGCGTGCAGCTGCCGCCCAAGGAGAGCGCCCTCTTCAAGCGCGTGCTGGTGAGCGGCGGGGCGGCGACCCACCCGACCTCAGCGCGCTTTGTTTACCTCCGCGCCGGGCTCGCCTCCGGCTCCCCGCCCCCACGCGCTCCCTCCCAGCCTCTGGGGCGGGCTGGGCTGTCTTCTCCCCCTCCATTTACCCCCCGCAGCGGCACTGGGCTCGCCGCATCCCTCCGGTCGCCCCTCCGGGTAGTCAAAGCTGCATCGAGTCCAGGCTGGGACACGGCGCACCCCCAGACCCAGTCTGGAGGGAGCGACCGCCGTGGTTTGGGGGTGCGGGGCAATTGAGCCAGTGCCTCTGCGGGAGAGTTTGCATGTGTGCGGTAGCCCGGCTTTGGAACTGACTTGCCAGAAACTCTGGCTTCAAACTCGCCCGAGTGATGGAAGCTGCAGAGACTGGCTTTGCACAGGAGACCATTTATGTGGCTTTGAAGCAAGCCCTAAATCGTGCATGCCGTGGTCATGTCAGACCGATGCCAAGCCAAGAGAGGTTCGGTTTTGTTTTTAAATCTTACTTAAGACAGGCGTACTATGTAGCCCTGGCTGGCTTGTATGGATGTCGACAAAGCTAGCCTAGAAATTGGAGCGATCCGCCTGTTTCTGCCTCCCGAGTTTTGGGATAAAAGGTATCTGCCGCTGCCTGGACAAGTTTTCTCTGGATGTGTGCCAGCCTATCTGCCACCTTCACCATAGTCCAGGGAGGAGAGATGTGGCCTGCCTTTGTGTTTTCCAGTCTGCCCCAGGGGGTCGAAGACGGATAAGCCAATTATGAGTTAATAGCTGTCTTCTAATCTGCCTTTTAAATTTGAAAACGTAGTACTTGCAGAACAAGCTTCAGGTTTAAGGGTGAATTGATATTGAGAGCACATGCATAGCAGTTAGCTGTTGGTCAGCTTTATTTTCTAAAGTTTATTGCCATCACCTGACAAAAAATTTACAGTAGGAGTTCTGATTCAAGCCAACGGGAACTTCACGTTTAGTATTGAGAATGTTAACAATGATACATAGTTGACTGGGGAATTTTTTTTTTTTTTTTTTTTTTGAGACAGGGCGTTATATAGTTCAGGTTGGCCCTGAACTCTAGCCAGAGATGACCTTGAACTCATCTGCATTTGTCTAAAGAGTGCTGGGATTGCAGTTTTGGATACCACATCTAGCCTTGGGGTGAAAATGTCAAATCTGTTCATTATGGAACTTAAAGGTTAATAGTGAAGCCTGCTTGGCAGATAAACAACAAATAAAAATCTTCACTCCTTTTGTTACTGTAGCTGAGTCATTATTATTTAAGGAACACTTGGTACCCTTCCTCAGTAGTTTCTTCTGCTTATATGTATTCCCACTGTTTTTCTTTTGTCATTTATCAGCTGCACCTCTAGAGTCAAAGTTGGACCTTAAACTTATATTTATTTGTGTGCATGCCATGGTGTTTGTGTGGAGGTCGAGGACAACTTTGCAGGAGTCAGCTGTCTCCTTTCATATGGGTTTCCAGAGTCAGACTCAGGTTGTCAGCCTTGGTGCCAGGCATCTTTACTAAGCCCTATTTTATTTTATTGACTTTGAGACTAGGTTTCAGAGTTTCACTCTAGCCCATAGTGGAGCTCACTGTGTAATCTAGGCCAGCATCCTTTTGTCTCAGTTTCCTAAGGGATGGGATTGGTTGATTGTAGGAAATGAGCCACCACATGGCTATTAAAATGTATGTATGTATGTATGTATGTATGTATGTATGTATATTTTTTTCAGGATAGGTAGTGCATTGGTATGGTTCATTTTTTTCTTTCTGTTACTTTTGTCTTCCAATCACTCAGTTTTCTTGCCAGAGCCAATCAGGAAAACTCAGTTTAAATATATTTCAATGAGGACTTTCAATTATCACCTCCACATCCAGTCTCTGCTGCAAGAATTAGCCATGCGTTTGGTGCCATTTTGCTTTGAATTTAGGAGGATGGTCTTATTGAGCAGCTCTTAGCTCTTAGTTGTCCAGCATAAGGAAACCTAGACGAGATTTTCATTCTCCTAGAGCTCACAAGATGGTGGCTAAGACGGATAGTAAATGAGTAAATGAATAAACAAGAATGCCAGACAGAAAATGATAGCGCCGTGTAGCAGATGAAACAGAGTAATAGATAGTATGGGGAGGCAGAGGGTAGAAGACTGTCAGAGTTAGCATGGTCAAGTAGGTGATGTGTGACTTAGCTCATAAGAAACAGCTAAGGGAAGATTGGAGGAAGGGCATTTGAGTTGAAAGGAACACGGTATAGTGGTTGGTCCTGAAGTGGGGCAAAGCTTGACTACTGAGGGGTAGGATGCCTCGTCTGAACAGTATATTGATGGGAGACTGGAAAGACAGTATGTTCCTGGTCAGTGACAGCTGAGGAGAGACATTGACTGCTTAGCCTGACCTGTGTGATTTGGATGAAGATGCTTTTTGTTAGTGTTAGATGGACCACAGTTTGCAGCAAAGGTAAGTACTTTTCCACATTGGTAAAGTGAGATGGTAACACTACTTCAGGGGAATTAAGATTAAAAAGACAAAAGAGAAGTGTTGGCAAGGTTGTAGAGCAAATGGAACCCTTGCTCATTGTTTTTGGTAATGATAGTACTGCCAGTACAGAAAACAGCATGGCGGGGCATGGAGATGGCTCAGCAAGTGAAGTGCTTACCTACAAGCCAAAGGACCAGAGTTCAATCCCTGGAGCCTGTGGAAAAGTAGAAGGAGAGGACCAACTCCCTAAGTTGTCTTCACTCACACACACACACACACACACACACACACACACACACACACAGCCAAACAGTATGGAGAGTTTTTTAATTACAAACAAACAAACAAAAAATAAAACCCAAACACTCAGAACTACCATATGATCCTACTACACCACTGCTGAGTGTATATCCAAAGGAATTGAAATCAGTATGTTGAAGAGACGCCTGTAGGATGTTTATTGCAGTACTATTCAGCACCATTCATGGTAGCCAATAAATAGAAACAATGGAAATAATATAAATGTCCTTCAACTGATAAATGGGTAAAACAGTGTGGCACATCCAATGGAATAGTAATCAGCCATAAAAAGAATGAAAATACAACATTTTCAGCAACATGGATGAAGTTAGGCGTCATATTAAGTGAAATAAGCCAGGCATAGAAAGATAAATACTTCAAGGACTTGAGGGCTCATGTATAACAACAACAACAACAACTAAAGTCGATACCAGAAGAGCTGAATAGAGGTTACCAGAGGTGGATAGGAATGATTGGCGGGAGGGGATCAGGAAAAGTTAATCAATGGGTACTGAGTCACAGTTAGATGGTTTTAAAATTCTTCATTAAATTCTGTGTTGGTGTCGGTTGGTGATTCTGCATTTATTGAGTTTATGCATTTATGTCTTTATATTCTGTAATAGTGGAAATGCTGTTTGTCAAAGCGTATTTAACTGCACTTAATGCTGTAAACACTAAACAGAAGAGCATGTCATCACATTTTAGACTTTGCATCTTGAATTTAGAATTTATATGAAAATTGCATCATTATCAATTTTATAAAATAACTTTTGCTTCTGTTTCTTTTTAGAAATGTTATGAACAGAAGCAGTACAAAAATGGCCTCAAGTTCTGCAAGATGATTCTTTCAAACCCAAAATTTGCTGAACATGGAGGTACTGTCTCATCTATGACAATGTTTCTTTGGGGGAATATAATTCTAAAAACAGGCAGGACTTGGCAGTGAGGAATAATTCTCAGAATCTAAGGCTGTGACTATTGAAAGCATAAATGTTTAGCATTTTTTGTTATGCTTCAGATGAATCTTATGCTGTGCTAGTTCTATGCTGTAGTGTATGCAATATCTTTTAGATGAGAAAGTTGATCTGCTGAGGGACAGTTGGATGAGGTAATGTGCATGTTAATATATTTTTCTGAAGTGCTTCAGATATCAGAGGTTTTCAGATTTGGGATTAATGCTTAGATTACCAGTTGAACATCCCAATTCAAAAAACCAGAAATCTTAGTTTCAGATCTTGGAGCACTTAGGATTTGGGACTTTTGGATTAGGGATGCTCAGTTTTGTAGATTGTATTTGTCTGTCACTTTGACTAGACTACAGTTTTTTTTTACTTTAGTTACTTGTATATAAAATTAGACTTATTTGCAGTATAGAATTATATGAAGATAAAGTCACATGCATTTTATTCTTTGACGCCATTTTTAATGTATTTCCTTATTTTTTAATGTTTATTTATCATGTGTGATTATGCGTGTCAGTTGCATGCATTCCATAGTGCATGTGTGGAGGTCAATGGACAACTTCTGAGAATTGGTTCTCTTCTACCATGTGGGTCCTGTGGATTGAACTCGGGTTGTCAGGCTTGAGCAAGTGTTTACCCACTGAGTCCTCTGGTTGGCTCTGACTGCCTCATCTTTTTTTTTTTTTTTTGAGCTGAGGATCGAACCCAGGGCCTTGCGCTTGCTGTGCAAGTGCTCTACCACTGAGCTAAATCCCCAACCCCCTGACTGCCTCATCTTTATATAAATATATTACCATTAATCCATCATTATGTTGTTGACATGATTGTCGCTTGCTTGCTTGTTTGTTTTGGTCATTGTTCCTAATAAAGTCTACATTTATTTTTTTCCACCCCTTTTACTGGTAGGCATTGTTTGTTGAAAGGATTAGGTTAAACTTGCAGAACGTGATCCGTAATATAATATAGCTAAATAAGATCTTTCAGGATACTAGACATGGACAACTTTTAAAACCATTTAATTAGGAAAATGGGCTGATAATACTCACCATTTTAAAAAATGTTAGAAGACCTTTTGAAAGAAATATAAGTACGTTTTCATTTTATGAAGTTTGAGAAAATGACAGATGTTTGGCTATGGTAATGAGCAGTTGGACCGCTGTGTTCTGAAAACTATAGAGTCTACAGAGATCATTTTGAAAGTCACTGTTATTATCTAATTCCTTTGTGGGTTTTTCAGAGTAATATTTTATTGTAAATCATCTTTCATTAACTTTCTGACATTTTTTTGGGTTGCTGTAGTCCAATGTTATGCTCTCCAAATACAAACTAACATTAATTAGTGTAGATGAACAGTCTTATTAAATAAGAAACACAGAGCCAATTGCAGAGTTAAAAGCCCAAGAGGTCAGAGCAATGGCTGAAAGCTGAGACCTAAAACTGACTTTCTTACCCTTAGCTGTCACTGCTGTCCTTCCCCTCTGAAAGAGGCCTACTTCCTGTGTGTCTGTCCTTTTCAATTGACTTTCTGTTCTGCCTTCTCATTGGTTGTAAACCCAACCACATGACCTCCTCGTCACTGCCTGTCTATACAGACCCCCCAGGTCTTCTATGGCTGGTATTGAGACTAAAGGCGTGTGTCTCCATGCTGGCTGTATCCTTGAACACACAGAGATCCGCCTAGCTCTGCCTCCCAAGTGCTGGGATTAAAGGCATGTGTGCTACCATCGCCCAGCTTCTGCTATGGTTTGGTATTAGCTCTAACCCCCACCACAACTTTATTTATTAACATACAAATAAAATCACATTTCAGTACAAATAAAATATCACCATAAATTAGACTATGTAGAACTGTTGAAATAAATTTACTGACAAAAAAAAGAATCTGTTCAATATTGAATATGTTTATAATGATCACAACATCTATTTTTAACTAAGTAGGGTCATGCTGTTTGTGAAGTACAAACTAGATTGTGATTGGTTAGAATTGGTCTCAGTGGGATGGAGCAATACTTAGTGGACACAGTGCTCACAGTGCTTGCTCATAGAGCAATTGTGGGGCCCTGCATTTATCCCTTGTAAAAGCCAGCTGTGGAAATGGGGGTCTGTGACCCCATTGCTTCTACAGTGAGATGGGAGGTGGAGATACTTGAGTCCCTGGAAGCTCATGGACCAGCTAGTCTGGTAAAAAGCCAAGAGACCCTGCTTTAAAGAAAGTGAACATTGAGGAGCTACATCTGAGGTTGTCCTCTGACTTCCACATGCCTGACATGCAATTACCCTCACTCACACACAGACACATGCACAAACGAACTGGCCTTGAGAAAAGGTGGAACTACTGTAGTAGATTTAATTCAAGAGGACTCAGATGCCCACTTTGTTAATTTTTTCAGGGAGTAATATAACTCCCTTTTTATACATTCTTTTTTTTTTTTTTAAAGATTTATTTATTTATTATATATACAGAAGAGGTCACCAGATCTCATTACAGATGGTTGTGAGCCACCATGTGGTTGCTGGGAATTGAACTCAGGACCTCCAGAAGAGCAGTCGGTGCTTTTAACCTCTGAGCCATCGTCTCTCCAGCCCTCTATACAGTCTTATAAAGGTAGAAAACACTTTAGTAACTCCACTCCAGGTTTAAGGCGTTCTAGAATAGGACTTAGGCTATTGAATACAGTGATAATGATTAGAATGTATATCTTTAGGTAGTCACTCTCTCTGTGAGGTAGGAGTTAGATTGGTAGGTTGAAATTGGTTTCAGTGGAGCGGAAAGATGCTTCAAGCAAATGTGTAAGTATGATTTTACTCTTTGTACCTTTGTGATGAGGATAAACCGCTGGGGCAAGGTAGTTCTTCGTTTTTGTTGTTTGTTTGGTTTTGGGTTTTTGTTTTTTGTTTTTTTCCCCCAGACAGGGTCTCTGTAGCCCTGGCTGTTCCGGAACTCGTTCTATAGACCAGGCTGGCCTCGAACTCAGAGACCCGCCTGCCTCTGCCTCCCGAGGGCTAGGATTAAAGGCGTGCCACCACCGCAATAGTAGTGCTTTAATCTCAAGTGCCATTCCTAAACAGAGGTTAAAATTGTTTTTCAGAGACTTTGGCTATGAAAGGATTAACGTTGAACTGTTTAGGAAAAAGAGAAGAAGCGTATGAATTTGTTCGTAAAGGACTTCGAAGTGATGTCAGGAGTCATGTCTGTATCCTTTTGTCACAGTTTTGCATTATCATTTGTGTTTTCATTTACTTGTCTTTTCTAATTCGAATTTTACAGCGTTCCTGTGAAACCTTTAAATCTTAGAAGTTTTAATGAAGGTCTATATCTACCCATTACTCATCACCCGTAATTAACAATATTTTGTTCCCTAAACCTTTTTTGAGTATTTATTTCAAAGAAAATTTTCATGGAGAGAGACAGAGACAGAGACAGACAGACACACACACACACACACACACACACACACACACACACACACACACACCAGTTCTTTCCCTAAACATCCATGAATTTATTTATGCTCCCCTATTCAAATAATTATTTTTAATTACTTAACCTACATAAATATTTACATTTCTTTAATTTCCTTTTAGAAGTCTTAGAGGAAATTTTAAATGGAAAAGAAACCTACTTTAAAAGAAGTTTGACTGGATCTGTAGCTAGAGAGCAGAGTGCCTGCCTAGTGTGTGCAGGGCACCCTGGGTGTGGCCCCTGGCACTGGAAAGCTGACAGACGGAAACCAGGTTCTAGTCTGTGTTAGGAAAAACTGGTTCTTTAGTTTGAGCTCTATTAACAGAGACTTAGCTATTGCTTCACTGAGTCTTTAAAATTATATTTTTCATTGGCTAGTGTTTCAATATGTAAACAAATGTAAAAAATACTTTTAAAAGATTGTTGAAAAAATTCATTTATTTTCCCTTGTTCATGTTCAATTTTTTCATAGTGCCGTTGTGTATCTGACTTTTAATCCATTTAGCAGCTGGCTAGTATTCAACAGGCACAGTCTCCCTATTTTCATATAATTAACTTAGGGGTCTCACAAAATTCATGTTCTTACTCCAGTGCTTATCCCAAAGCGAAGAGAGAGGCTGTGTAAGTTATAGTAGTTTTTAATTTGGGGCATTTTTCCTCTAAGATAAGCTAAGAGAATAAAACTTAATTTTGTGTTCTTTAGTATCACTAGTGAATTAAATGGTGGTGGGTTTATTACTTAGAATTGGATAAATATAAACTTATTTTAGAAGAAAATTACAATTTTTATATCAGTGAATTTTGAGTTGTTTGGTTAAAAAAGCAAGGGGATAAGAGTATAGAGAAATGCTGTGAACTTTTACCAGGAACTTTCTAAAAGCTACTTACAAATACGGAAAATTTCAAGCATGTACACAATGGAGGAAATGGAATGTTGAAGCTCTGTGTCCTGATCACCCAGCTTGAGCAGTCAAGGCTTGGCTGGTTTCATAATTTGCCTGTTTCTCACTGACTTTTCCCTCTGTCTACAGGTCATTCTGAACAAATTACACACAAAATGCTGTTGATGTTGTTGCATAGGCTATTGTAGTGTCTGTGAATGTCTGTATTTCCTTGACTTAATAGGTTGGCATGTATATGGCCTCCTGCAACGTTCAGATAAGAAGTACGATGAAGCTATTAAGTGTTACAGAAATGCCCTCAAATTAGATAAAGATAATTTGCAAATCTTGAGGGATCTCTCTCTATTACAAATTCAGATGAGAGACCTTGAAGGTTATCGAGTAAGTAGTCTTAAATGTACTTTTTTAATACAAAGTCTGATTTTTTTTAAGTGATGGGATTAAAGGTGTGTGCCACCACACTTGTAAAAATTCAGTGTTTAAAAGTATGTGAATTCAGAATGAAGTAAGCCTAAGGCAAGATGGTGTACATTTGATTCATTATAGCCTGAAGTAGACGAGGAAAGCCCTTGGACCTTCCTACGATGGTAGTTATAGAATGTTATGTTTTTGAGCATTAAATAAGGCTAAATTGAGGCGACTCAATGGATAAAGACACTTGCTGCCGAGCCTGATGACCTGAGTTCCATCCCTGGGACCTACACATTGGAAGGAGAGAGCAGACTGTGAAAGTTGTCTTCTAGCTTCCATATGTGTGCTGTGGTGCATGCACGCTCACTCATACACATACACAGTTTTAAAGAATTGATTATCTTGGTGTGCAAGTATTATACTGTTACCTTTTTGGTTGGGACATTGTTGACAAAGTGAATATAGATTTGACATTCAGCTTGATTGAAATCTAAATTAGTTAGCTTTTTTTTTTATAGGTTAGCAAGTATAAAATAATGTGGAAAAGATTGCCAAGAAAAGATTTGTGCTTTTTTAAAATTCATTTTTCTTTTTAGTTATGTGTAGGTATTGTGTCTCTGTGTGTGTTTGGTCATATGTGTGTTTAAGTTCTCGTGGAGGCTAGAAGGCGGCATTGCATTTCCTGGAGCTAGTGTTACAGGCAGTTGTGAGTACTGGGAACTGAATTCGGGTCTTCTGCAAAAGCAGTATGTGCCCTTAGCCATTGAACTATTGCTCCAGCTCAATAAGGACATCTTCGTACAGTTCAGATTTCCTCAGATTGCACCTGCAGTTCTCTGTTGGGCCTCCGTCTCCACATGCCAGTACCTTAGTCAGTCTGTCTAGAAGAGAATTCTCTCAGCTTCTTTTTTGTATTGTTTTGTCTCACTGTGACACCCTGGCTGTTCTGGAACTTATGGAGACCAGGCTAGCCTCAAACTCACAGATAACTGTCTGCTTCTGTTTTCTGAGTGCTGGATTTAAAATATTAGAGGGTGTACCACCATGTCTGGCTTCCCCAGTTTCTTATGTGAAGGAGCTATGAACTATGAGCAGTTCTCTTGAAATCATTTTCTTCTTTTGTCCTCTTCCTGCCATTTATATGCTCACAACTAAGTCCATGTTTCACCAGATTCACCGGCTTTATCGCATCATTTTCAAAGTGCATATTGTCTTCAGCAGCGCTTGGCTGTGATAGGAATAATTTTCTTGGGACTGGAGAGATGGCTCAGTGGTTAAGAGCATTTGTTGTTTTTGCAAAAGACCCTTGGGTTTGGTTCCCAGCACACACATTGTGGTTTACAACTGGCTGAAACTGCACATCTGGAGCATCTTGTGCCCTCTTCTGACCTCTGCAGGCATCCATGTAGTATGTATATACACATACAGGCAAAGACCTGTAACATTAAAAAAAAAAAAAAAAAACCCTGAAAAAATTAGTTGTCTTTAGGAGTGAGGCATAGAAATTACGAATATTGGTAAGACAATCGCTATTGAACTGGATTATGAAATAAAGTAAGTTAAGAGAGAGCAGGTCATGAAAGCAAAGCAGTTGTGGAACCAGAGATACTGGGTGTCTTAGTTAGGGTTACTATTGCTGTGATGAAACACCATGACCAAAGCAACTTGGGGAGGAGAGGGTTTGTTTGGCTTACACTTCCACAGCACAGTTCATCATTGAAGGAAGTCAGGACAGGAACTCAAACAGGGCAGGAAACCTGGAGGCAGGAGCTGATGCAGAGGCCATGGAGCGATGCTGCTTATTGGCTTGCTCCTTATGGCTTGCACATCCTGCTTCCTTATAGAACCCAGGACTACTAGCCCAGGGACGGCACCACCCACAATGGGCTGGTCCCTCCCCCATCAATCACTAATTAAGAAAATGTCCTACAGGCTTACAGCCTCGTCTTAGGGAGGCATTTTCTCAATTACAGTTCCCTCCTCTCAGATGACTGTAGCTTGTTCAAGTTGACATAGGAGTGTTCGGCACACTGGTGAGGTCAGAGAACAAAAGTGGGGATGAAGTGTTACCAGGCTGAAATGTTGGCAGCCGAGGAGCAGTGGCTAGAGGATGAGATACTTGAATTTGACTTCTGGGTTGGTTAAAGGTTTAGAGAAATGTGGGTGTGCAAGTGGGTCCCTGAAATGGGTAGAGATCATTGAAGACAGGAAATGCTGCAGCTAAGAAGATAGGCTATTAGATTAGTAACTATTAGTATCTTGTCCATATCAGTATTGAATTTGCCAGAGGAAAAGACATGACTCATACGTTAGTGGAGTGAGTGACATAGGAACAAGAGTGAAAGTGAGGTGAAGGATGGAACTTGGGGGTCTGTGCAAAGGGAGCAGACATGGCTGAGAGGAGCTGAGTAACTAAAGGGATGGAACTTGGGGGTCTGTGCAAAGGGAGCAGACATGGCTGAGAGGAGCTGAGTAACTAAAGGGATGGAACTTGGGGGTCTGTGCAAAGGGAGCAGACATGGCTGAGAGGAGCTGAGTAACTAAAAGGATGGAACTTGGGGGTCTGTGCAAAGGGAGCAGACATGGCTGAGAGGAGCTGAGTAACTAAAAGGATGGAACTTGGGGGTCTGTGCAAAGGGAGCAGCATGGCTGAGAGGAGCTGAGTAACTGAAGGGATGGAACTTGGGGGTCTGTGCAAAGGGAGCAGACATGGCTGAGAGGAGCTGAGTAACTGAAGGGATGGAACTTGGGGGTCTGTGCAAAGGGAGCACACACAGCGGAGAGGAGCTGAGTAACTAAAAGGATGGAACTTGGGGGTCTGTGCAAAGGGAGCACACACAGCGGAGAGGACCTGAAAAGGATGCCCTCTCCTGGCACCTCTTGAAACATGGAACAGACTCAACAAGTTAAATAGGTATTTTCTACACTTCTTATAGCTCACAATCTCCATGAGACTGTGTCTGCAAGTAGTGGCACTTGGGAAAACATGTAAAATAATCTAAATAAGCTAATTCCACTTATTTTTAAAAATCTAGGATAATAAAATACAATCTTAATTCTGGTAGGATATTTTATCAGAAGACATTTTTATTGTATATAGATAGTTTTTACAAGGTACCAAAGACACGAGCCTCACAATCTAGTTCATAGTGACAGCTTCACAGTGAGCAATACAAGACATTAGTGTTACTAATAGAGACTTCATTTAGATAAGAAATGCAAAATGCATTTTATCATATTTTAGAACTCATATTGAATGAATTAATTACAGTGTTATTAAAGATTATTAAAATTCAGTGAAATGTAAATATTTAGATAAAGAATATATATATATATATATTTTTTTTTTAACCCCAAAGGAGACAAGATACCAGCTGCTTCAGTTGCGCCCAACACAGCGTGCTTCCTGGATTGGATATGCCATTGCGTACCATTTGCTGAAGGATTACGACATGGCGCTAAAACTACTAGAAGAATTTAGACAGACACAGCAAGTGAGAACCTCAACATTTTCTTCTGTTGCAGACTAAAATAGTTGACTTTTAGCTTTCAGTTTTTCTTAGAAGACTATGAAAAGACTTGAAAAGTATTTTAATAATTAGAAAAAGTTAAAATGCAGGAGTCACAGTATAAAATAAACTATTATTTAAATCGAATGGATAATAATTTCAGCAATATTCAGATGGATAAAGGAAGAAAATGTGATGACTAGTGATGCAGCTCAGGTCGAGTGCTTGTCTTGTATGTTGTGTTTTAGGTGCACAGCCCTGTTTCTGTCCTCAGAACTAGAAAAAAAGTAAAAATGAAAAGAATTTGGAAGTTGAGGAGTTGTTTCTATGATATAACTTCATATAGTTGGGGATATGGAAATGATGTATATATTTTTTGTTTTATATTAATGTAAACTTATATGTAAAAATAAATATATAAAGCATGTTAGAGCATTTAAATATGTTAACATTTTTTATAATTGTTAACGGTTTTACTTAAAAAACATGTATATATATATATGTGTGTATATATTTATGTCACACATAAACCTATAAAACATACAGACTTGTTCATATGTTTAAATTTTTATGTGAAAGGTTTTGTATATTTGTTTGTTTTTAAGGCAGAATCTCCTCATATAGACCAGGCTGGCCTTGAACTCAAGATCCTTTAGGCTTAGCTTTCTGGGGGCTTGGGTCATAGGCATGCATCTGTTCCTAGCTGTGTTGTTTTTATTTTTTAATTTATGTGTTTATAAATGTGTGTTGTGTGTGTGTGTGTGTGTGTGTGTGTGTGTGTGTGTGTGTGGTCAGCAGAAAACCCTCAGAAGTCAGTTTTTGCCTTGCACCTTGCTGTGAGACAGGGTCTGTTTAGTTACTGCTGTGCTGTGTCTTTTAGACTACGTGGCTTGCACACTGCTGAGCTGTTCTGTCTGCGCCACACATCTTTGTGCTGGGACTGCAGCTGCATTCGGTGATGGCACTGAAAGCAGCTGCAGTCACTTTGCTGGTTCCCGGGATCTAAACTGTTTGTCCGCTTACATAGCAGGTACTTTTACTCACTGGGCCATCTCCCCAGCCCATAAGTTTTTTCTTCAACGTTTTTTGGAGACTTATCCATGTTAATTCTTTAGGGCTGATTTGTCCATTTTAAATCACTGTGTCTTGTTCTGTTTTATGAATAAGCTATAGTTTGTGTACTCTACTTTGTCTCTATTAAAAACAGGGCTTATTATAAACATCCTTGTTTGCTGTTTCATTGGCTACATTTGTGTTTGTCTTCAGTGTAAATCTAAAACTGGAATTACAGAAGTGTGACTGGTCTGGGATTATAAGTATTGCCAGATCTGGTATTGTCCCTTTGTGGAGTAGCTTTACCAATTTAAACAGCCACTGGCACTGTTACATGAATTTCGTGACTTGTGCCAGTTATTTATTGTTTTTTACATCTGGGAATGAAAGATTTTGCTAACCTCTCTTGTAACTTTTTCTTCTTTACAATACTTCCGTATTTCTTTCTTTGTGTTTGTGCACATGTGGAGGGTAGAGGACAGCTTGGAGGAGTTGGTTCTCTCCTTATACCCTGTGGTTCCTGGAACTAAACTCAGGTTGTTAACGCACTTCCTTCCACTTACCTGTCTCCCTGACCCACTTGTGTCTTCCTGATTATTAATGAGGCTAAGGGATATTAGATGACTTCTTTCCTGTTGCCATGATGAGGCACCCTGACAAAACTAATTTAGGGGAGTTGGGCGTGGTGGTGCACACCTTTAATCCCAGCACTTGGAGGCAGAGGCAAGCAAATCTGTGAGTTTGAGGCCAGCCTGGTCTACAGAGCAAATTCTAGAACAACTGGAGCTGTCACACAGAGAAACCCTGTCTTGAAAAACAAAAACGAAATTTGGGGGGAAAGGGATTAACTTTAGCTCACAATTCCAGGTTACAGTCTTATAGCTGGGAAGTCAAGCAGCTAGTCACTTCAGTAGTCAAGAGCAGAGAGAGTGAGTGTATGCATTTATGTCTTTAGCTTGTTTTTTTCACTCTTCTATAGCATAGGACCCCAAGCCCAGGGAAGAGGGATCCTCTCACATCAAATGAGGTAATCTCCCACAGACATGGCCACAGGCTGATCTGATAAACAGTCTTCATTGTGACTCTCTTCCCTGGTGGTTCTAGATTATGTCATGAGGACAAAAAGCATCTCAGAGTATGTTGGCATAGGTCTTTTAATCCAGCAAGGCAGAGGCCGGCAGAGCTCTGTGAGTTCCATACTAACCTGGTCTACATAATGAGACCTTGTCTCAAAACAAAACCACTACCAGCAAAAGACACATACCCCCACAACCCCCAAAGCATGAACCCTGGACAAAATGATATTGGTCTGTAGTTTTCTTTGAATACTTATGCCTACTTTTGGTATTGGGGGTGATACTGGCCTCATGGCATAAGTTTCAGAGTGTTTGCTCCTGTTCAGTTTTGAAAGACTCATGAAGAATTAGAACTAATTCTGTAAGCGCTCTACCACTGAGTTAAATCCCCAACCCCGGAATTAGTGCATTTTATCTATTTTATCTTTTTTTTTTTTTTTTTGAGACAGGGTTTCTCTATAGCCTTGGAGCCTATCCTGGACTAGCTCTGTAGACCAGGCTGGCCTCAAACTCACAGAGATCCATCTGCCTCTGTCTCCCGAGTGCTGGGATTACAAGTGTGCACCACTACCGCCTGGCTCATTTTATCTTAAATTTTTTCCATTTAATTTTTATTGTATTTTAATCTCTCTCTGTCTCTCTCTCTCTCTTTTAAATCTTAGGCCTGTAGTTATGTTCCTTTAATTTCTGATTTTAATAACTGGTCTATTTTTCCCTTTGGTGATTATAGGTTAAGTTAGCGATTTTGTTGGTCTGGTCAAAAACCAACTTGTAGTTTTGTTGATTTTTTTTTTTTTTTTTCCTCTGTGAATGTGTTGGACCAATTCTACCACACTCTACAAGAGGTTTTACAAACACTGCCTTAGGTCTTTCTGGTTTTTTGTACAGTCTAAAGGCCGACAAGAGGGTGATCACTTTGGTTCCCCTTAGACCTTCCACATAAGTCCCCTCTCTCTGAGGCTGGCCTCAAACTCTCAGTTCTCTTGTCTCGGCGTCTTTGAGCGTTGGGATTGGAGTATGTGTGTCACCATGTCTGTTTTGTGTTTTGAGACAGTGATTTGCTGTATAACCCTGGCTGACCCGCTACTTTCTGTAGCTCACCTGACTTTGAATTCATGGTGGTTCAGTTGTCTTAGGCTTCTGAGTACTGGGGTAGTAGACACACTCTTGGCCAGTAGTGTCTTTAGTTGCTTGAGACAGGGTCTCATGTTACCCAGGCTAGTCTTTGTCTTGCTTTGTAGCTGAGACTGAGCTTCCTGCTCCCACTTCCCAAGTGCTGGCATTACGGTATACTCCACTCTGCCCTGCTTCACAGTAGTTTCTTGAAGAAACTTTGTGTAAAACTTTGCTAAACTTCTTTATTGGTTCTGTTTTTCCTTTGAAATTTTTTTTGGCAGATTCCTTAAGATGTCACCCACTTTTATATCTGGATATAAGATCTGTTCACCTGTTCTCTTATATACCTATTTTTCTTTAAAGACAGAATTAATCAAGTGTTAACCTATTTTTAACTGCTTCTGGATTAAGTCTGTGCAAATGGGTCCTGCGTAAAAAAATTGTTAAGATCTGTAACTGATTTGTATAGTTAACACAAATAAGATGATTTGGTTGTTTTCTTCCAGGTTCCTCCCAACAAAATAGATTATGAATATAGTGAACTGTTACTATATCAGAATCAAGTGATGAGAGAGGCAGATTTATGTCAAGAATCTTTGGAACATATAGAAACATATGAGAAACAGATATGCGATAAACTTTTGGTAGAAGAAATTAAGGGTAAGTTGACTTGATTTTTTTTTTAATGGTGCTTTAAATTTTGTCCTGACACTTAAGTAACACCGTGCATTTAGTGACTGTCTAAGCACGTGCTACTAAACCATTATTAATTTAATCCCTGTGACGTCCTTTTGATGACATAGGGTGAGCTGTTGTCCTTTTGCTAGTATATAGCACTTTGTGATTTGGGTTTTCTTTTTATTTTATGTGATGAATGTTTTGCCTGCATGTATGTTATGTGTACTGTGTGCATGCCTGGTGCCTTCAGAAGCAGAAGAAAGTGTTTATCCTCTGGAATTGCAGTTATGGTGGTTGTAAGCTGCCATGTGGGTGCTAGAAATTGAACCCAGATCCTCTCCAAGAGTAACCTGTGCTTTTAACCACTGAGCCTCTCTCTCCAGCCTTTAGTTGTTTGTGTATGATTTGTTTTTATTATTTTTTAACTGTATGTGTGTGTATGTCTGTATGTGGGTGTATATATATATATATATATATATATATATATATATATATATACATATATATATGTATATATATATACATATATATATATACGTATATATATATATGTATATATATACATATATATATATATATATATATATATATATATGTGAATGTAGCTGTCAAGAGTACAAGAGGCCTTGGAACCACTGAAGCTGGAGTTACAGGTGGTTGTAAGCTGCCGAGTGTGGGTACTGGGCACTAAATTCGGTTTTTCTGCAAGAGCAATGCACTTTCTTTTTTTTTTTTTTTCTTTTTCTTTTTTTTTTTTTTTTTTTCCAGAGCTGAGGCCTGAACCCAGGGCCTTGCGCTTGCTAGGCAAATGCTCTACCACTGAGCTAAATCCCCAACCCCAACAATGCACTACTTTCTAGTACCTGACTTAAGTACTTTATTTTATTTTATTTTATTTTTTCGAGACAGGGTTTCTCTGTGTAGCTTTGCGCCTTTCCTGGAACTCGCTTTGGAGACCTGGCTGGCCTCGAACTCACAAAGATCCGGCTGTAGTATTTTATTGTAGTTAACATTAATATCAGTATTAACGACAACACTTTTTAAAATTATCAATGAAATAATTATTCAGTTTCTTTCTTGTTGCACTGCCTGTAAATGATGGAAGCAAAAGGAAATGGCAGTTATCTTCCTTCCTGGTGTATCATTCCTATTTTTGTGATTAAATCTCAGTGCTCTCAGGCAGCTGTTACTCTGTCTTTCTTTGTCTTACAGCATTAACAGAATGCAGTCATTACAAAGTAAGTGGGATACAGGGACATGGGTTTCGTTAAAACAAAACAAAAAAATCTTAGTCAGGAGGTGGTGGCGCACACCTTTAATACCAGTCCTTGGGAGGCAGATGCAGGTAGATCTCTTCTGTGAGTTCTAGGGCAGCCTGGTTTACAGAGCTAGTTCCAGGACTGCCAGGGCTACACAGAGACACAATCTTGTAAATAGCTGCATTACCACATTCATTTATGTTGGTAGCAAGAATTTGGGGAGCACTAATCTTGAATAAATAACCAGTTCTCAATATGGCTCATGGAAGTGGGCTATGGTATTATTTTTCCAGTGAACTTGTAGGCCCATTTAATACTTAGACATTTATGTCATTTGCATCATTAGCTAAGATCCTTTCAAAAATTGTAAAAGTTAATAGATTTTTCACTTAATTGATATGCTTGTGCACTTATTTGCTCTATGCGTTCTTACAATATTTGCTTCAGGGTGGCAGCAAATAACATGTTTATGGGAATGAAAATATGTTGTTTCCACTTCTATCTAGGAAAGGCAGGGAAGTTACTAGATTGGCTAATATGTAGTTGTGTAGGAGTTAGGGCATTTTTATTGTTTCTTGGTTACCCAGCAGTTACATCTGCCCATTTTATGAAGTCTAATTGCTTGCTCAAGTTCACAAAGTTGGTATGTGTGATATAATTATACCCAGTTTAATTTTGTTTTGGAATTTGTTTATATAAAACAAAAAATATGAATAAATTATATTATAGGCCACCTACCCCAGTATGGTGAATGTTAAATAATATAATAGAGATATTCCAAAGCTTTGTTTGAAATTGATTCCTTGGGGAATGGGACATATTGACAATAGGAATGTATGGTACACATTTAAGAAAAGCCTCTTTTCTTTTAGTTTAAGTCACTTCCCCTTGTATCTGTGGGCTTCAGTGCCTTACCTCCCAGACTCATTTGCAGTTTTTCTGACTTAGTGAAAAGATTTGAACCTTAAAGGTGACCCACATGTGAACATGGCTTATGATTATTGCTGTGAAATAATACTTAGTTATATAATTGTACTGAGTTAACTTACACAATTTTAAACTAGAAAAGAAACAGAGAACAGAACAGTTAATATAGGAACTGTTGAAAGAAGACATTTAAATCTTCCAGTAAGAAAGTTGGCATATTCCATTTGGATGACTTGCTAGTTGGATTTTACTGTGTAGGCTTTAGTTATCTCTAGGAGGCTATAAAAATTATGTAAAATGAAAAGATACTTTTTTTTTTTTAACTAAGAAGTTAGTATCTATATGTATATTTAGGGAATGAGACAGAGCCAAAAATGAATATGGTTCATTTCTGAAGACAAACTATAAATTTACGTTTAGTTATATAAATTTTATATAATAAGGCCAAAGGAAGACATGTAGAATTGGGGTTTTCATAAAATACTAGTTCACCAGTAATGCTTAGAGAATTCTCTTGGGTCAAAAACTAATGTTTAAGAAAATGAATGTGACTTGAAACTTAATTTTAGGGGAAATGCTGCTGAAATTGGGAAGATTGAAAGAAGCCAGTGAAGTATTCAAAAACTTGATTGACCGGAATGCAGAAAATTGGTGGTATTATGAAGGCTTGGAAAAAGCATTGCAACTCTGTATGTATTGATTTGTCTTTTTTTTCCTTAAGTAGCTTTTGAAGTATGATAAAATGAAAGCTGTAGTAATCCTTGAGAATAAATAACTTTAGCATTAACAGTTATTTTTCCACGTAAAGTTACAGATTAAATGTGGGTGTGAAAATTCACTAAAATATTTATACTTAATAATACTAATAGGTGATTTTGCACCCATTTAATTTTTTTTTAAATTTTTTATTCGTATTAGGGTTTGTATTAGTCAGGGTCCTGTAGAGGAACAGAACTGGTAGTATGAATATGCATGTATGTATAAAGGGGTTTATTAGAGTGGCTTACAGGCTGTGGTCCAGCATTCAACAATGGCTGTCTTCCGAAAGAAAGTCCAGGAATCCAGTAGTTGTTCAGGTCACAAGGCTGGGTATTTCAGCTGTTCTTCAGTATACATTGTAATCCTGAAGGAGTAGGCTCTAAAGTCAGCGAAGGAATGAGAGTAAGGGTCATTTAAAATCTTAACAGACAAGGCTTTACAGCTCACACCTTTAATCCCAGCCTTCGGGAAGCAGAGGCAGGTGATCTCTGTGAGTTCGAGGCCAGCCTGGTCTACAGAGCAAGCTCCAAAGCTACACAGAGAAACCCTGTCTCGAAAAACAAACAAATAAAACATATTTATTTATGTCTGAAATAAGTCATAACATTTTTTGTTTTCTTAAATACTTCTTTTTAGGAAAATGATTAAAATATTGACTGAATACTGTTTAGTCAACAAGGCAAAAAAAAAGGCAAAAGTTGCATGTATTCAGGTTGGAAATGTAAAGTAACTATGACTTTTGTCTTTAAACTACTAGTTATTAGCTATGTTAGTTACTTGACAAAAACAAGAGGAAGGTTTATTCTGGCTCCCTGTAGGCATGGGGTGGGACAGTAAAGTGGTTGGTAACAGAAGCAGAGGTGATCTGTGCGGGTGCTCAGCTTGCTTTCTCCTTTCTCTTATTCTACCTTTGAATTTCGACCCATGGCATGTGCTGCCCATATTCTATATGGATCTTTCCCCTCTGTTGAACCTCTTTGGACACTCCCTCAAAGTCAGACCCAGAGGGTTCTGATTAGGTGATTCCAGATCCATTCAGGTGACAGTGAAGGTTAACCTCCACACTGACAAAGCAATTAATAATGAAGTCCTTAAGTATTTTAGTAAAATAAGTACCATAGTTTACATTTTAAGGTGCTTGATACAATAAAGTGTTGATTTTAAAACTACTTACACTATCCATCTTTTTAGATTCCTTGATATGTTTTTCCCCCCATGGTATTCTGGAGCTCCAACTTATGACTTCAAGTAGGGCATTAAAATAGTACTTACTGCCTTGACTTAGTACTAATTAAACTACATACATAAGACTTGATTTTTTTCTGGAATGCAACACAAAGTTATCTTTTTTTTTTTTTTTTTTAGATATAGTTTATTATTCTAAAACTAGTAACATGAAAATTTTGTTTTGGTTTGGTTTTGGTTTTTCGAGACAGGGTTTCTCTATGTAGTTTTAGAGTTTCCTGTTGTGGATCTCACTCTGTAGACCTTGAACTCAGAGAGATTCACTTGCCTCTTCAAACCTGAGTGGTTGAAGGCATGAACCACCACCACCCAGCTGAGAACTTTAAAAAAAAAAAAATCAGTAGCTTTCATTATATATTTTAGGTAAAGGTCCTTAACATTCTATGAAGTCTCCAAATTGTTAACAATTCGAACAGAAATATTTCTCAGATATCCCCATTTTTAAAACTCAACCACATTGGCACTTCAAAGCACAGTACTAGGGGAAGGTATGAGTACACAGAAGTCCAACATTACCTCTTAACTACAATCTATTTTGTTTGGTTTTCAAGATGGTGTCTCTGTGTATCAGCTCTGGCTATTCTGGAACTCGCTCTGTAGCCCAGGCTGGCTGCAAACTCACAGAGATCGGCCTGCTTATGCCTCCCTAGTGCTGGGATTAAAGAGGTGCGCCACCGGCATGTGGTTTACAATCTCTTTATAATTTTGATACAAATAGCCCTTTTACTGTGGCAATGCCTTCTTTGCATTAACTAAGGGTTGGTTATTTATTTAGAAGCAGTATCTCTGTGTAGCCCTGGCTGTACTGGAACTCTAGAACTCTGTGTAGACTAAAGCTAACCATGAAATCAAAGATACACATCTGCTTCTGCCTCCTGAGTACTGGGATTAAAGACATGCACCACCATGTCTGGTGCTATGGATTATTCTTAAAATTACATTTTTGTGATCTGCAGTAGAATCCACTTAAAACCCTACAATTTAAAAAAGTTTTCTTTACTTTTTCTTTAAAATACTGCTGTAAATAATCTGATTGCTTATACATAGTAGTGTCTTTATAAATTATGCAGGAATTATACTGATTCTATTCTGGATATAGTATGGTTATTCTCATAAGGATTTTCTTTATGGTACTAAAAAGTTAAATGGTTCTTTGATTGGAGTTACTACTTCTGTTATTTTATTTGGGAAAAATAGTTGCCACTTTAAAGAATCTGTTTCTTTAGATTGATCTATATTTTATGTATATGAATGTTTGTCTGCATATATTTCTATGTCATGTGTGTGCCTTGTGCTCACAGAGGCCAGAATAGGATGTTAGATCTTCTGGACTATAATTACAGACAGTTGTAAGCCATTGTGTGGGCTCTGGGAATTAAAACCAGGTCCTTTGCAAGAGTATCAAGTACGCTTAATGGCTGGACCATCTCTTTTTCCCCTAAAGAATCTCTTCTAATGATTTTTGTGGTTTTTTTGTGGAATTTCATGGAAGATTTCAGGTGTCAAAGCAATCAAGAAATATAGTTTATTTTTAAATTAAAACATTTATAACCACAATCCTAAAACAGTTATTTAAGCATACAGGTATTGTAGACTTTTAGGGGGAGGCTTCGTTAGTTTATAGTATTTATATAACATATATAACATATATTACAAGCAATATGTTACAAAATGATTTTCTTTTTCATGGTTTGAGAGCTAAGGGATAGAAGAGAAATGCATCTTTATCTGACTTGATGTAAGTGATTTGAGTTGGATGTAGAATCTAGTGAAGAAAGGACTGTTGCGTTTCTCTTGGAGATTTTAAGGATGTAGCACAAGCCTTTAATCCTAGCACTTGGAAGGCAGAGGCAGGTGGATCTCTGTCAGTTCAAGAGCTGAACACACACACACACACACACACACACACACACACACACACACACAGAGGATGATTTCCTGATTATAGTATTTTTATCACTGCAGTTTTAAATATAATTTTTGGCAAAATTGATAGCAGCTTTGACAGTGATAATACAGTTTTTTGTCTTAAAATTTGTTGCTGTAATAGATAAAAGTTATGATGCTATAATCTCATGCATTTTTACTGACACTAGGCTCTTCAGATGAGAGGCTTCAGATTTATGAAGAAATCAGTAAGCAGCACCCCAGAGCAGTTTCACCGAGAAGATTGCCCTTGAATTTTGTCCCAGGTAATATTAGGATATCTTCTGTAATGCTAATGCTTTTGAAATTAATGGGTACCTTTCATGTTTCAAATTTTTCTTTGTGTTCTAGAAACACAAAGATAAATATATCTTATGAGTAAGAGTGGTCATATTGCAATCCAATTTGTCATCAAGCCCACTAAAATACCATTGGTCACTACCAATCAAATGGCTATTCCCAGTGTAAAGGGGCTTAGAAATGCCAGTTTTTCTAACCTGAAACTATGTTGAGGCTGTGAAATGATGATGTTTGAAGTATTGTTGCTAGGATAGAGAAAGAATAGGGAGCACAATACAGTCTGCCCACTGTGCTGAGGGGCTTTCATTGTGGCTTACTCCAGTGTGTATTTGGACTCCTTGGTTTCTGCTGGTGGGCATTTCCCTAGTCTTTCTATTGTTTGGTAAGGGTTTGGGAACTTAGCTCAGTGGTAGAGTGATTGCCTAGCAAGCACAAGGCCCTGGGTTCGGTCCTCAGCTCCAGGGGGAAAAACAAAACAAAACTAAACCCTCCTTCTGTTGTTTGGTAAATCACTTGATATCCTCCAATAAACTGACATGTCAAATAATATGAAAACAGATGCATACATGGAAGAGAGAATTGGGCACAAGATGAATTGTCAAATAGCATCAGGGGACAGTTATTTCCTTTATACCTGAATGTATCCAAATTCATAAATCTCTGTAAAATTTCTATTCTCTCATCAAAGACATTGTAGGGAACATTGATCACTAATATAATATGATTTTAGTAATCAATTTAAAAAGAATAAATACAATTTTTAGAATATAAAAAAGTGGTCAGTTATAAATTTTATTATATAAATAAGAATGTCATGCTTCAATGTATAGATTAATATTGTTTTTAAGTATTGTAAGCGATATGTACAGAAAGATTTTCTTAACATGACTTTAAAAAAGCAGCTATATTTAGAGATAAAATTTCTTAGAATTGATGACAAATTACAGATGAACTGTTGTGATTTATGTGGTAATATTTTCAAGTTTTCTGTCTTTTTAGGGTGTATAGTCAAGGAAAGAGTTGGGAGCTCTTTGTGCCCTTCACAGTATTTGAGAAAGAGCACCATTCCTTTGAAGTCGTCCTCAGTATCGGTCCCTTTTTGTTGTTTCCTGTGACAGAGATACCAGAGATGACCAGCTGCAAAGGGGGAAAGAGCTGTTCTTCTTAGAGTTTAGAGATTTAGTTTAGTCCATGCTGCCATTTTTTTTTTTTTTTTTTTGTTGTTGTTGTTTTTGTTTTTCGAGACAGGGTTTCTCTGTGTAGCTTTGCGCCTTTTTCCTGGAACTCACTTGGTAGCCCAGGCTGGCTTCAAACTCACAGGGGAATCCGCCTGGCTCTGCCTCCCGAGTGCTGGGATGAAAGGCGTGTGCTGCCCCCCGGCCCATGTTGCCATTGTTTCTGTACTCATGCTGGAGCGAATATTAGTTGTAGAAGTATATAGCTGTCAGATATCAGGAATGAAATAGATAGTATTTATAGAGTGACTGATAGACCCCGGGTACTGCTTATTCTACACTTATTTGAGCTATACCGTAATGCTCTTGATACTAATAGGTGTAGTCTAGTTTACATGACGAAACTGGGTTTAGAGGGCAGGTTGTTTGTTCAGGGGCTCACACAAAATACAAGCATGCACATTCTAAGCAACAGCCTCTTACTGTTTGTCTTAATATTACTAATTCCCCTGTCTGCCTGAGGAAGTACTGGGAAGATCGGATCTTTGAAACTACTTTTGGTTTTAAGGGAACTGCTGATCTAGATATAAATGTAAACATTACTTTGTGGCTTTCAAAAGATGGGTGCATATGATTTCATAAGAGATTAGAAATCTGAAATCATTTTCATGATGCTCAGTGATATTGCTTATGCATACTTTACTTGGTGCAATCTGCTCGACCAGATAACCACTCTGTTTTGTTGGGTTGGTTTGGAATTTCTGGGTTTTATTGTGCAGTGTTGTTACTCATAAAGAAACCCAGGAAAACATTTAAATAATGTGCTGGTGTATGATACCTTGTAAGAAAGTTTTTAAAATTCACTTGTGTGTGTGTATGTGTTAGATCAGGGTGACGGTAGGGTTTGTCTGTGCGCATATGCCACAGTATATGTGTGGAGGTCAGAGGACAGCTTTCTGGAGTTGGTTCTCTCCTTCCATGTGGGTTCCAGGGACTGAATTTGGGTCATCAGGCTTGGCCCATGCATTTTTACCCATTGCTGACCCCCATGTTTCTGTTTTTTTAATGAATAAATTCAAGTCTTACTGTCATTATGTTCCTATATCTTCATTTAAAAGTAGATTTCTTTCAGTATTTGCTGCCTCTCTCCTCTCTTTCCTTTCATCTTCCTCTTTTGCTGTACCCTCATTTCCTTCTCCTCCTCTTCTTGATGAGTCTCACATATCTTATTCTGGTTTCCAACTGCTTATGTAGCTAAGGATGACTTTGAATTCCTGATTCTTCCTGCTCCACCTCCCTAGTCCTGGGGTTAGAAGCATTGCTACCATACCCTTTTTACTGTGGTGCTAGGGATAGAATTACGGGCCATTGTGCACACCAGGGAAGCTCTTACTGATTGAGCTACAACTCTGTCCCCTGTTAATGTGACACCAACTGCTTCTGATACGCTTATGATCACAGTACTCAGGATCCTGAGTTAGGAGGGGATCCATGTTGGTTGGAGCCAACCTGAGACATATAGCAAAGGTCTGTCTCAACAACAACAAGAATGAAAATACTAGACTTTTTTGATACAGGTAGCAATAATAGGAAAATTACTTGCTTGATGTTACAAGTAGAATATTTATTCATAGCTAAATGCCTCAGCTCAATCTAATGTGTAACATTCTTTTAATGGCTTATTCTGCAGATGTTTTCTGTTGGTAAATATTTTTAAATTTTTGTTACAATCACCCTCTATATCCCCAATACCTGAAATAATGTTGGGGTATAGTAGGGACTTGATACATGATTGTGGAATGAACAACTGTTGAAATTGGCCAAACTACTTTAGTGTTTAAAAGAAGATAATTTGCCTACTTCTTGAAGGTAGGGCCAGTCATATACGAAATGCTGTCTTCAGGGGTTTGGACCAAGTCTGTGTTAGGGAGAGCTTAGGAAGAATACCTGTTCTTATGATTGTAACCAGGGTGGTTAGTAAATTGTTATCTAAACCTGCATAATCTTTTCATTTATCTGTCTCTGAAGTGTTCCTTGAAGATACTTTGAATGGAAATTAGGGAAATGTCAACTGAAACATTGCTGTTATGCTTGTTTTCTGACAAGGTAGTGCTGACTTGGGGGTGTAAAATCTGGTTGCAGAATAGTTGTTTCAGAGGAGCTTTATCTCTTCAGTTATTTAACAGTTCATTTCATCAACCAAAGTTTGCTTTTGTCTCTAGGTAAAAAATTCAGAGAACTCATGGATAAGTTCCTGAGACCAAACTTCAGCAAAGGATGTCCACCCCTGTTCACTACTTTGAAATCTTTGTATTGTAATAGAGAAAAGGTAAGTTTGGTTTTTAATCAGTTTTGCTGCTATTACAGGAAAATTTCCATGGACTATGCTATGATTTAATTATTTTCTCTATTATACCAATGCTTGTCTTTTTATCTAATATACCAATACTATATATCAAATGTATATGCATATAGTATAAATGTTAACAAAGGAACTGCCATGCTATGAAGTTAATAGAAAGGCATTTTGAAAACACTGAGATATGCCAGGTGGTGATGGTGGTAGTGGCACATACCTTTAATCCCAGCAGAGGCAGGCAGATCTCTGAGTTCAAGGTCAACCTGTCTATAGTGAGAGTTCTAGGATAACCAGGACTACACAGTGAGACTGTCTCAAAAAAAAACAAAAAACAAAAAACAAAAACCCATATTTTTATATATATATATATATATATATATATATATATATATATATGAGATATACAGTTGGATGTGATAGAACATACTTGTAGTCTGTAATCCCAGCAATTGAGAGGCTGAGGCAGGAGAATTGTAATGAGTTTGAAGCCAGCTTGAGTTCACAGTGAGTTCCAGACTTTTTGTTTCTTTGTTTTTTTTCTTACATTTCGTTACCATTTTTTAGAGTAGCATGGATAGTTGAATTTGTGTAACAGTAAAATGCTATTAGATGGGGCTGGAGAGGTGGCTTAGAGGTTAAAAGCACAGTGTGCTATGATACCTTCACCTGGGGTGGGGAATACCGTTAGGTCAGTGGAGTATGAGAGACTAGTTTTAATTAATAGGTTGAGTCCTAATCGGTATAGTTTTAAGAGTTGGAGAGATAGCTCAGTCTGTATAGACCTTACTGCACAAGCATCTATGTAAAAAGTGGGTGTGTACTTGTAGTCCAGTGCTGGGGACATGGAGGTCCCTGGGGCTTTCTGGTCACCTAGACTTGCTTAAGTGACCAGACCCAGGTTTCAGTGAAAGAGCCTGTCTCAAACAACAGGGCACATGACAACATACACATGACAAGGTATCTGCATACCTTTGTGAGTAAGTCTGGTACAGAATCTACCTTTGTTCTTAAGTCTTGGTTGTAAATTTGAAAGATAGAGAATTAGAACTTAGTAGGAAAGTCAGGTGTTGTAGCTGGCACACACTTGGCAGTTGTTGCTGCTTGGGAGATAAGGCAGGGGGATCACTTCAGCTCAGGATCTGAGACTTAACTAGTGCATCATAGTGAGTCCTCTCCAGATGAAGAAGGGGGGAGGGTTAATTGAAATGAAGTTATACTTTTATTCCCAAGTATTGTTTCTTACTTATTAAGGTCTAAAATATTGCAGTCAGTCATTTTTGGTTTTTTGAGACAGGGTTTCTCTGTGTAGCTTTGTGCCTTTTCCTAGATGGTCAGCCATTTTTATAGTCAGTTTTTGAAAGGCACTGTTGGGTATTAAGATTTTCATCAAACATCTATCAGTTTATTTATGTTTGACCCTTATTTTTAAAAGTAATATTCGTGAATAATAAAATGTTGGGAATAAGGTCAGTGGTTAGAACATCTTATTGGTTCATGAAGCCATGAGGGACCCACACAAACCATGTTCACACCATAGTAGTTGTTGAGCTCCTGATAGTCTACCTCATGTTCCACTTGTGAGCGTGAACCACAGCTAATTGGGAATTCTGACTGTCATTTACTTGCTTGAGCTTGAATCACAAAGATCATAGGTCAAAGGCCATGCTTTAGGAAGTTATCTCTGCAACAGGCACAGTATTTTCCCAGGCTGAATTTTAATGAAGCTTTAATAGAGCTTTTAGTAATTAAAACATAATAGAGCCCTTTTAGTCCTAATCTAATATAACTACTTGGAAAAATATTTAAAATGAGAAGATGGTTGAACTTGGAAGATTTAAAGATTGTGAAAATTTTAAGACATTGTGTTAGTGTCCACTGTGAGAAAATTTCAGCAAAAAATAACTTTAGATCAGGAAAGGCTTATTTTGGTTCACAGTTTGGGGGTTTGGTCTGTGGTTTCTTGGCTCTGTTGTTTTGGTTCTGTGGCAGAGATGAACATCTTGGTGAGGGGAGTGTGTAGTGGAACAGACTAGATCACATCGTGGCAGGCAGAAATTGAAAAGGGAAAAGAAATGGCTGGAATATCAATATACTCTGAAAGACATGCCTTGCCATGACCTAACTTTCCTCCCACATAAGGTCCCTCCTAAAATGACTGCTGTCTCCCAGTAGTGGCATCAGTTAGGAATTAAACTAGAGTATCTGGGGCTGGAGAGATGGTTCAGAGGTTAAGAGCACTGGCTGTTCTTCCGGAGGTCTTCAGTTCAATTCCCAGCAACCACATGGTGGCTCACAACCATCTACAATGAGAGATCTGGTGCCTCTTCTTGTCTGCAGGCTGAACACTCACTGTATACATAATAAATAAATAAATATTTTTTAAAAAATTAAAAAAAAATAAACTAGAGTATCTGAGTTTGAATTTTAGCACCTACTTAAAAAGCCAGGTATGGCTGTACTTTCCCATAATCCTCTCAGTCCCACAGTCTAGCTCCATTGGTAAGCTTCCAGTTCATTGGGAGAGACCCTGCCTAAAGGTAATAAGGCAGAGAATTATAGAGGAAAATGGCAGATATCTTGTCCTGGCCCTGTACATGTGCATCTGCACACTCAGGTACATATACTGCATGAATACAACACATACCTCACATACACAATTAGCTCTCAATATATAACAGAAACGAATGATGGACATTACATTACTGATTTTCCATATTAGATATTACCTACTTGATAACAGAAATAATAAGAAATGAAATGGATTCCTATAACTGAGAAAAACTTAAATTAAAAAATATTTTTGTGTGTATAAAGTGTGAGTACAGGTGTGCACATGCCAGGACACCCTTGTGATGATCAAAGGGCAACTTTGGGGAGTTGGCTTTCTTTTCACCATGAGTTCTAGGGATTGAACTAGTCATTAAGCTTGTGAGGCAAGTTCTATCCCACTGAGCTATCTTGCCAGCCCCAAATTGTCATTTTTGATTGAAACTTAATTAGGGAGAAATTCCTTTATTTGCTTAATTACTAGATTAGAAGTAACTGTGAGATAAATTTTTAAGACTTAAGAAATATGCCTAAGGAGCTCTGTTTCTTGTGTGTGTTATGTGCATGTGTGTATGAGTGTGCAAGTGTGTTGGGAGGCCAGAAGTTGACATAGAATGTCTTTTTCAGCTGAACCTCGTGTTGGCCAATTACTGCTAGTTTCACAAGCTGGTTTGCTCCAGGGAGCTCCTCTTTCTGCCTCTCAAAGTGTTGGGATTACAGACAGCCACTGTGCCTTCCAGGCATTTACCTGGGTGCTGAGGATCCAAACTCTGGTCTGTAGTCTTGCTCAGCACATAGAGCCATCTCCTCAACCTCTGGTGTTCAGACTTTTTATTTAGATTTTGTGTGAACTTTCTCTTACCTTGATTTTATTTTTTAAAGCTGCTTTTAAGTTCTGAAACTAAGGACTATTTTATTTAGCAGTGCTTGTACTCTTATGAAGACTTATGAGTAACTTCAGTGGATGTTTTGTTGTACTTATTTTTTAGTTATTTATTTTGTTTTGGTGAACTTTCAGTGTGTAGTCCTGGAACTTACTATGTAGATCAAATTGGCCTTGGATTTACAGAGATCCTTCTTCCTCTGCTTCCTGAGTGCGAGATTAAAGGCCTGCTTCACCACACACAGCTAGTTTGTTGTGCTTTTGATTATTTAAAATTGGTCCAGAAAGTATGCTTTACTCCAGAATTGTAAAACTTATTTAAAACCTGTGTCTTGAGGGCTGGCAAGATGGCTCAGTAGGTAATGGTGATTGCTACCAAGCCTGAGTTAGATTCCTGGGATTCACATGACAGAAGAAAAGGAGACTTTTGCAGGCTTCCCTATTGCCTCCATGTGTGCTGTGATGTTCATGTCTGGGGAAGGGAGTACCAGTGTGTGGTACTAAATAAATATTTAAAAAAACTCTGTTAGCTAAAGTGTTTGCAAACTGTCAGTAGATGGCAGTGTTGGTTAATGGAAAACAAAAATAATTGCCACATACTTAAAACAATTTGAATACTAAATTTCTAACCTGAAAGAAGTTTTCAGTTGCAAATATTCTAAGAAAGATTGATAGGATGGTTATGTTACATTAAAAGGTGTCTGCTGCCTTTAATTTTGTTTTATCCATGTTCTTAAACTCTTGTGTATGTGTTAACTAGAGGGTTTGTAAACAGAGATTGTAGAGAACCAGTTTCTGATTCTATCTGGATTGTCTAAAACTGGGGGTCTTGGGGACTGGAGAGATGGCTCAGTGGTTAAGAGCATTGGCTGTTCATAGAGAAGACCTGGGTTTGGTTCCTTCAGGGGAACCAGTACCTACTTCTGGTCTCTCTGGGGACCAGGCAAGCATGTGGTGCACATACATACATGCAATCAGAGCACCCCCTCCCTTTCTTTTTTTGTTTTTAGAGATACAATTTCTCTGTGTAGCTCTGGCTGCCCTGGAATTAGCTCTGTAGATCAGATTGGCCTCAATTTCAAGAGATCCACCTGCCTCTGCTTCCTGAGTATTGGGATTAAAGGCTCAGACAAAACACTTTTACATAACATAAATATTTTTAAAAATGTACATCTCTAGGGTTCCTGGCGAGTCTTGATGATATTAATGACCTATGGATCCCACCTTCAGAACTGTTCCTTTGAAAAACAATTACATTAATTTCTAGATCATGAGTTTGTTTGCTTACTTGCTTGTCTCTCTGTATCTATCTATCTATCTATCTATCTATCTATCTACCTACCTACCTACCTACCTATCATCTCATCTATCTAATTTATCTGAGATAGGGTCTCCCTAAATAGCCCTGGCTAGTCTAGAACTCACTATATTAACAAGGCTGACCAGAAACATAGAAATTCTACCTGCTTCTGCTTTTTCAGTGCTGAAATTAAAGGCATGTGCCGCTTCACCCAGCCTCATGAGTTTACTTGATCTTAAATGTTTTTTTCTGATAAATTAATGGTGAAAATTGAGGACTGGCCTTTATTTATTTTGTTGATAGAAAAGACACATAATTATGGAGTGCAGTGTGCCTCTTCTATACATGTATACTGTATCTAGTGACCGGATAGGGTAACTAAAATCTCTGGCTTCCTAAATAAATCATCTGTCTTAGCAAATTTGGAACTCCTGTCTTGTAACTTTAGAAAACTATAAATTGTTAGGAACTGTTATTACCCCACTTTGCTGTAGAGCAGAGCCTCTTAAACTTTTCCGCTTGTGATGCTTTTTGCCTGCGTTTATTTATTTTTTCTTTGAGACAGGATTTCTCTGTGTAGTTTTGATGCCTATCCTGGATCTTGCTCTGTAGACCAGGCTGGCTTTGAACTCACCTGAGAAGTTTTTAATTATCCCCTTGGTCTATAAGTATATGAAATAAGTATGTAGATCAAACATTTACTGATAATAAAACACTTCTTTGGTCTATATATAGTTATATCACTTATTAAATATGAGGGTGTAGTTGCATACTAATGGTGGATGTGCTTATCTGTTTTTATCCAAAGGATTAAATCTTGACTATACATTTGGTTCTTCAGGACATAGGGCACATTTAGTTCCTTTAAACTAAACTTGATTTTTATGCTTGTGATGTGTGTGAGTCTGCACATGCCATGGCAAGCATGTGGAGGTTGGAGGATAACTTCAGTGTTTGTCCTTGCCAGGATTCTACCTTGTTTGAGTGTCTTGTCTTTGCTGTTGACTGCATATACCATGCTAGTTGGCCAATGAGATTCTGGGGTACTTCTGTCTGTCTCCCATCTCCTTATAGGACTGAGATTATAGGCACATGCAACTCTGCCCAGCTTTTATGTGAGTTCTAGAGGTTAAAACTTGGGTTCTTGGCCTGAAGAGATGGCTCAGAGGTTAAAAGCACTGGCTATTCTTTAAGAGGGCCTGAGTTCAATTCCCAGCAACAAGATAGTGGCTCACAACCATTGATAATGAGATCTGATGCCCTCTTCTGGCGTGTGGGCATACACACAGGCAGAATACTGTATACATAATAAAATAAATCTTTAAAAAAAAATACTTGGGTTCTCCTGCTTGAGTGGCAAGGGGTTTACCCACTGAATGATCTCCCTAGCTTACCTTCCCCCATTTCTCACAGTTGATTGATACTTTGGTTTTATATTTGCCAATGCTTAGAATATTGCTTCCTAAAAATATATGGGGAAAAGTGACAGAAGCATATTTATGACTTTTCAGAAATTGTTAGAAATTTTATCCTAATCCCAAGCCAGAATACATTGAATTACCCTCCTCCCCTGGAGTTGAGGACTGAACCCAGGGGCCTTGTGCTTGCTAGACAAGTGCTCTACTACTGAGCTAAATCCCCAACTCCTGAATTATTTCTTAAAGATTATTTACTTACTGGTTTTTGTTTTGTTTTTTTTCTTTCAAGACAGGGTCCCTCTATGTAGCCCTGTCTGTCCTGGAACTTACTCTGTAGACTAGGCTGGCCTCGAACTCACAGAAATCTGCCTGCCTCTGCTTCCTAGGTACTGGGATTAAAGGTGTATGCCACTACCGCCTGCATAAGATTATTTATTTTTATGTATATGGATATTTTGCCTGAATGTATTACCTGTGAACCATGAGCTACCTGACACTGATGCTAGGAACTCAACTCAGGTCTTTTGGAAGAGCAGCCAGTGCTCTTAACTCCTGAGCCATCTCTCCCACCTCCACTGAATGATTATTTTAATGAAACCCATGTCAGTAACTTACACAGAAATTAAAAAAAATATATTCTAATAGAATCCAAAGACATACTAATTTGATACTTAGAGTCTGAAGAACAATGGTAGGAAAAATGGTTAAATGGCTTTTTGCAATTAATTCATAGTGTTGCTTAAGAGCAAAAAACTGTGGGTGTAGGAATACTATAATTCGTTGTGTAGTTGTCTTGAATCTAAGCCACAGTGTGTTAGGTAGCGTTTGTTGCCATGAGTAGTGTAGTGACAAGTGCAGTACAAAGTGTGCTTGTTACATGCCACCAGAGACACGTGGTGGTCACTGTGTGTCTTATTTTGAACTATTTCTTGGTCACTGCACATTCAGCAACCTTTATATATTACCAGACATTTGCAGTCTTCCATATTTGTGAGCCCTGAGCCTGCAGCACATGGTTTAAGAAGTGCTAGAGCAGTAGACTACTCTTCTTGTCTGTTTTGGTAACTGCTACACTTTCCTGTCTGTTTTTGGTACCTGTTACATCAACCTTCTGTCCTCTCACCCTTCTGGGCCTCCAGTGACAATTAATTGTATGCTCATGAAGTCAGCTTTTTAGATTCCATATCAGAGAAACCCATCTTGTTTTCTAAAACATGAACTCACTATGTAGCCCATGCTGGTCTCAAACTTACCACCCTCCTGAGTGCCTACATTAGGCTTGTACACCCCATCCTAGCATCAAAATCTCTTTAAAATAGTGATTCAGTAGGACATGTGCTACTTGCTTGTAATCCCAGCAGTTGGAAGGTTGGCTTGACTTTGAGGCCAGCATGGCCAGCTCCAGGCCAGCCAGCCCTCTATACTTAGACTCTGTTTTAAAAGCAAACCAATCAGTTATTTAAACTACTGTTTTAAACTAAATTAAACATTGTTTGTCTTTAGAGAACCATTTCAGCCACATTCTGCTAATAGCACATTTTCATTGAGTATGTTTGACTGTTTTTTGTTTGTTTTTATTTCATTTTATTTTATTTATGTGTCTGGGTGTTTTATTTGCATGCATGTATTTGTACTATGTGTGTGCAGTACTCTCAGAGGCCAGAAAAAGGGAACCAGATTCCCTGGAATTAGAGTCACAGACAGTTGTGGACCACCAGGTGGGTGCTGGGGATTGAACTGCTGAAAGAGTAGCCAGCGCTCTTAACCACTGAGCCATCTTTCCAACCCCAACTATGTTTTCGTGACGTCATTGTGTGTAAATCTTTTTGTTACACGTTTTCTACTCTTAGATAGTTCCCCCTAGTTTCCCCATTGCCTTTCCCCATCTCATCTGTAAAAGATGTATGCTTTTCGGTTGTGTATCTGGGCATGGGTGTGTGCATGTGAGCGCAGATGCCCTAGCTGTCAGAGGCATCAGATCCCTTGGTGCTAGAATTAAAGACAGTTGTGACATGGGTGCTGGGAAACAAACAGGTCCTCAGGAAGAGTAGTAAGTGCTCTTAATCACTGAACCATCTGTCTAGCCCAGCCTGTCATTTTTATTAAGTCACTAATGAGACTTAAAAAATGAATTGTGATGTGGTATGCAGCAACATATCAAAAATATGTAAATTGTATAAGCCTGAGAAGTCTACCACTGAGCTAAATCCCCAACCCCATCTTTTTTCTATTAAGTGGAATGCATATAGAGGTTTCTTTCATAGCCATGTCTACCAAAATGTGCACTGGTAGGAAATGTGTAAATAGTACACATAAAAGAGGCTTGGGGAAAGAAAATACATTAATTGTTCTGAAAAATCAGATGATTTTTTTTTTTTTTTTTTGGTTTTTCAAGACAGGGTTTCTCTGTGTAGCTTTGCACCTTTCCAGGAACTCGCTTTGGAGACCAGGCTGGCCTCGAACTCACAGAGATCTGCCTGCCTCTGCCTCCCGAGTGCTGGGATTAAAGGCGTGTGCCACCACCGCCCAGCCGGAATCTTTTAAAAGTTCCAGTTTTCATAAAATAGTAACAGTAAACGGTGTTTAAGAACTTGTTTTAGCAGTATTTAGATGAGGGAATGAGGAAGGAAGACCTCTAATTGTATTAAGCACAGATTCTCCTTTCTGCTCTTTACCAGAGTCATTGACAGTAGTAAGCAAGATATAGCCATTTAACATTTTTGTCTGTGTGTGTCATGTTTGTACATGTTCCTGTGTGTGTGTACACCTATGTATGCAGGGGTATATGCATGTGTGTACATGAGTAGGTGGAGGTCAGAGGTTAATATCAGGTGTTTTCCTCAGTTATTCTCCATTTTATGTTTTGAGATAAGGACTCTAGCTGAACCTGGAGCTACTTGATTTGGCTAGGCTGCTAGCCAGTGTGTGAGTTCAGTGACCCTCCTATCTCCACCCCATCAGCCCATGGTTACAGATACAAGCTATGCTGCTAGTGCCAGCTTTTATGTGAGTGCTGGGTTTGAACTCCGGTCTTCATGTTTGTGTGACAAGCCCTTGACTGACTGAACTGTCATTTTTAATATGTATCTTTAAAACTTTGAATCATTTCACTTAACTTTTTTGTAAGGAGCGACATTTTTAAAAGTCTAAATATATTGTAGTTTATAGTTTTACAGAACAAAAACAGGGAAGCAAAAGACAATAGCTGTTGATGAATTATAGAAATGTGGTAATTTGTCCTTTAGAATTGTCAGGATTCTGGGATTGGGGATCTAGCTCCCTCGTAGAGTGCTTTGAAGACCCTGGGTTCACTGTGAAGGCCCAAGGTGGGTTTGAGCCTCATCTTTGGTGCTGGGGGAGGAGATTACCAAAACAGACTGAAAAAGCACAGTCTTGTGGAGAGGAGAAGTCATTGAGTCCTAAAACCATATAAACACAGTAGTACATTTGTTTTTCCTCAGTCCTCTAAAATGCTCAGATTGGGAGTGGGAGAAATAGTATTTTGATATCTCATCTATGATTTTTGAAATGTATTGTTGTAGGGCTGGAGAGATGGTTTAGTGGTTGAGAGCACTTGCTGTTCTTTCTAAGGATCTGAGTTTGGTTCCCAGCATACACGTCAAAGAGCTCAAAAAGCACATCTAATTCCGGTTTCGGGCATTGGGCACCCTCTTTTGGCCTTCACAAGCCCCTGCATACAAATTGCATATAAACAGACTGACACATGCATCAATAAAAATAAGAAATAAATTGTTGTTCCGATCAAATTAGTCCACAAATAAAAATACCTTCAGTGAAGCATTTTTAAATTAAAAAATATGTTTCTTTAACAGGTTTCAATAATCCAGGAACTTGTTACTAATTATGAAGCTTCTCTTAAAATGAATGGCTTTTTTAGCCCTTGTGGTAAGTTTAAACTAGACTAAATTGGAATTTTATTGCTAATTTAAATTTAATTTTAATCACAGAAATACTAGTTTACATTTATTATGTGTGTGCTACATAAATGACTGCTTATTGGTTTTTGGATTTTCAGTATTTTCAGTATTTAATTTAAAATTTCTGTAATCTTTTTGACTTGAGAGTTAGCCTTATTTATCAAGGGAAACAGATTTGAGAGGTTGAATGGCTTGCCCAGGATCGAGTATTTAAATTAGAACCTTGTTTCCTGAATCCCTAAATTTTCTATTTTTTCATTCTTGAATTAATTTTCAATTTCGTCTGTTTGGCCCTTTAATTCTCTGTGGGGACATGTATAAACGAAGACAATTTAGAAAATCCTGTGGGATGTTTCAGGTATGGAGACAGTCTCTTTAGGTCCCTTATGTGTCTCTTCTGTGTCATTGCTCTTGGAGTGTGGAGTTTTTGGGTTTTACGTTTTGGGAAAATAGTATGTGTGTGAATGTTTTGCCTGCATTTGTGTCTGTCCACTACTTGCATGCATGATTCCCCATGGACCAGAAGAGGGCATTAGATCCCTGGGAACTGGAGTTACAGACAATTGTGAGCTGCCATGTGACATTAGGACTTGAACCCAGGTCCTCTGGAAGAGCAGCAAGTGCTCTAAACTTCTGAGCTATCTCTCCAGCCTCCAGTCCACCCTGTTGGAGTATTTTAAAGCAAATTTCAAATATTTTACCTGTAAAGACCTTAGTATGCATCTTTAAGACACACAAAAGCACCTTTGTATCTAATACCTGTCTACATATTTCTCAACCACTGTCCAAAATTTTTGTTTAATTGGTTTATTTTAATCTAAATCTAGTTAAAGCCCATGCTTTACATTTGAAGGGTTTTGTGGTCTTTTAATATGCAGTGATCTCTCTTCCTTTAAGAAATGCCTTTTGTGGAAAGCTCCCTTGTTTTGTGGACTTTCCCTACTGTGGACTCACTGACTGCATTCTCTTGGGATCGCGTGTGCTTGTCACCGGCCTTCCTCTTTCACGTGACATTGGTAGTGAGATAATAGATTTGAGCGTTGTTTGAATGCCTCCCGGGTGGTGCTTTGTGCTTGAGGTGCTCTGGTTCTCCGTCTGATGCTGGCATTGACCAGGGTCTCTTAGCAGGCTCATGTGCCTGTGAAAGAGTTCCTCCGGTGACATCTCCTAGAGTCCTTATTTCATTCTTGCTCCCCATCTATTAGCTGGGCAGAGAAGGTTATAGGTTGAACCCAGGGCCTCATGCGTGCTAGACAAGTGTTATGCCACTGACTCAAAACTCTAGTTCTGGAATTATTTTAAAGAACCTTCCTTCATATGCTTTGGCCTCCTGAATTAGATAGCGTATGCAAAAGATAAATGTTTGATTCTTTGCCCTTACTTGCATTCTCCTAGTTACTTTTCTGATGCCATGACAAACACTGTGACCAATCAACAGACATTTAATGTGGGTTCATGGTTCCAGAGGGCTAGAATCCTGATCAGCATGACAGAGAGCATGGCAGCAGGCAGGCGACAAGCATGGTGCTGGAGCAGTAGCTGAAAGCTTATGCCTAGATCCACAAGCCTTAGGCAGAGAGAGCTAACTGGGAATGGCATGGACTCTGAAGCCTTAAAGCCAGATTCCTGTGTCACAGCACCTCTAACAAGGCCACACCTAATCCTTTCCCAGTAGTTTCATCAACTGGGGACCAAGCATTCAAATATATGAGTCTGTAAGGGGCCATTCTTATTCAGACCACCCCAGCTTTCTAATTTATGCTTCAGTGTGTTTGCATTATTGTCTTCTTGATTATTTAGTTGGCTACATATACTAGGAGATCTTCTGTTGATGTAATGCAGGTAATTCACTCTGTCTCACTATAGACATGTCTGACATTCTGTAGTCCATTTTGATAGCTTCTTTAGTATAGGATTGGAAGCAGAATAGAATTCAGATAATGTGTATATATGGCTGCTTTTGTTAGCTGACTTTGGGCTGTGTACCCTAATCTTAGATTTGTGGTATATCGGGGATATTGTTGTCTCATCAGGGTATATTCTTTGAGTCATATCCTTCTTGCTTTGATGATGCTCTGGCTGTATTAAAGTGTATAATATGCTAATTGAGACAGTTACACACTCCTACAGTAACCCTTGAGAACTTGGAACTTAATTTCTCTGCTTCTGTTGTCTTAGTTGATAGAAGCATATATTTTGCACATGTGGGCAATGCATAATGTGGCAGTTTTTGCTTCTGCTGAAGTTTTACAATGATAGGTAGGTAATCTCTTTTCCAAGTTACTTTATTTTTCTTGTTCACTGCACATTGCTTTCATCTTGAGAACACATAGAGTTAGACAGATTGTTCTTCTCTAGCGCTGTTTATTTGGAGGTAGTTTGAGATTAGAAGCCTGTTGAACTAAGATTTTATTTCTCAGTGTTGCTGTTACATTTGAACTTGATGCCATAGAGTCATGCCCCTTTCTGTTAGATTGGTCATTTTTGCTGAGCTTTTGCTCTTAATACTAATAGTTGATTTCATTCTGAATTAAGGAGCTAAAGCATGTAGATTTGTTTTAATTAGCATTCTTATAACAATGTTATATTTGTTTGATTGCAGAGAATGGGGAAAAGGAACCTCCAACAACTCTCCTCTGGGTCCAGTATTTCCTGGCACAGCACTTTGATAAACTTGGACAGTATTTGCTGGCTTTGGAGTGTGTTAATGCTGGGATTGCTAGCACTCCCACTCTAGTAGAATTATTCTACATAAAAGCAAAAATATACAAGGTAAAATCGTAATCCTGATTTTTGAGTGGTTTGAATTGAATCATTTTTTAAAAGGCTTGAAGTAGAGTAACTCCTAAGATTCTCTGATAATTTTTTCTATGTTCTAAAATCCTAAAGAATGGATTTAGATCAGTGGTAGAGCGTTTGCCTAGCAAGCACAAGGCCCTGGGTTCGATCCTCAGCTCCAAAAAAAAAAAAAAAAGAATTCTTTATTGTGTAACAATGTTAGTCCTTTGGTTCAGTTCAGTAAGTGGAATCATAGTTGTCTAGTTTTCTAGGTAAACTGACAAGATCATGTCAATTTTCTAACCTGTTTTTATTTATATTTCTTTCCCATTTCTATGGCACCCATTTTCTCTTGCTCATAAACGGATTTCCCTAATACCTTTTCTCCTACAGCATATAGGTAATCTCAAAGAAGCTGCAAAATGGATGGATGAAGCACAGTCTTTGGACACAGCTGATAGATTCATCAATTCCAAATGTGCAAAATACATGCTCCGAGCAAATATGATAAAAGAAGCAGAGGAAATGTGCTCCAAGTTCACAAGGGTAGGCAATAGCATGTAGAAGTTTGTAATTGTCTGAATTAGTAAAATGGAAGTTCTATGATGGTTTGTTAAGTTTGCCATTGAAATTCATAAGAATTCCTTTTAAAAAAAACATCCCGTTTAGTCTACATTCCAAATATGTTTTCTTACTGTGGTGTTGCACATGCATGGGGGTGTGCATACCTGCCATGTGAATGCAAGCACCCAGGCAGTCCAGAAGAGGGTGTTAGATCTCCTGGAGCTAGAGTTAAAGGTGGTTGTGAGCTGCTCAGTGTGCTAGCTGGCCTCTGAACTCTGGTCCTTTGGAAGAGCTAGCTAGCTACAAGTGCTTTTATCCAAACTTCAGTTTGTGCTGAGTGTGGTAATGTGCACCTCTAATCTCAGCATGGAGGAGGCAGAAGCAAGTCGATCTCTGTGAGTTCAAGGCCAGACTGGTCTACATAGCGAGATCAGCTAGTCAAGGTTGCATAATGAGACCCTGTCTTAAAATAAATAAACTTAAAAAATTTACTTTGTATCCCAAATTTGTTTCCTTTATAATTGATGATTTCTCTTTAATTCTCTATTAAATCCTCTTACTTCAGAATTGTTCAGAGTTCTTTCTGTGTATTTTCTGTGACATTTCAGAATTTAAGTTATCAAAAATTGTTTGGTTAAATACTTGTCCTATATTTTCTTCCTTATTCATCTTTTCTGTAATAGTGTCCTAATAGACATGATACTTGGTTTTGATTAAAAGTACAGGTTCATAGAACAGAACAGAAGGCCTACAAATTGATTCAAATATATTTGGAAACTTAGTATGTGGCCAGAAGTACTTTTAAAATTAAAGATAAAATTGCTGAGGCAGGCACTTACGTTGAAAAATTCAATGGCATCCCTACCTTGCATTGCGCACACACCAGTTCAGAGGACCAAAGAGCTAAATATAGACGGCAAATCAGATACTTGAAGGAATGCCACAGGAGCCTGTAAGTTCCAGAAGCGCTTTAAGCTTGGAGGGGAGCATTTCTTCAATACTAAAGGAGCAGAGCGGTATATTTTAAAAATGAGTATGTGTGTGTGTGTGTGTGTGTGTGTGTGTGTGTGTGTGTGTGTCTGTCTGTGTGTGTGTGTGTGTGTGTGTGTGTGTGTGTAATTTTTAGGTGGTTTTGTTTTGTTTGTTTTTTCTTTAGGCAGAGTTTCTCTGTGCAGCCCTGGCTGTCCTGGAACTCGCTCTGTAAACCAGACTGGCCTCAAACTCATAGAGATCTATCGGCTTCTGCCTCCCAAGTGCTGGGATTAAAGGTGTGTACTACCACCGCCTGGCCTTTTTAGGTTTTCTACCTCTTGATATTTCTGTGTTATTGATACGCTGTTTTCATAACTTTCTCTACATCTGTCTTTAGTACTTTAAACAGCTTTCTCATTTGTTTTAATTATTTATTTTTATTTCATGTGCATTAGTGTTTTGCTTGCATGTATATCTGTGTGAGGGTTTTAGAATTACTGGAACTGGAGTTACAGACAGTTGTGAGCTGCCATGTGGTGCTGGGAATTGAATCCAGGACCTCTGGAAGAACAGCCAGTGCTCTTACCGCTGAGCCATCTCTCCAGCCCCCTTTTTTGATTATTTATTTAGCTCTTTCAGACAGTAGCCAAGGCTGGCCCTAAACTTATTTTGTAGGGAGAATAATCTTGAACTTCTGATCCTCCTGTCTACTTTCTGAGTGTTAGAACTACAGTTTTATCCCACCATGCCCAGTTTTCTGTGGTACTGTGCATTGAACCCAGGGCTTCACTCATGGTAGGCAAACACTCTGCCAAATGAGCTACAGCATACTCAGCTCTATTAATTAAAAATTTTACTGACATATAGCAGGAGTGCATGCATATTAGTGGGATTCAGTGTGTTATTTACATGAACATGTATAACATGAACTGACCAAATTCAGTCATCCTAGAAGTGTTTAAGATGAAGTGTGAATAACAGTGATATATTTGACTATGTTTATTTAAGTATATGTGTAGCAAAATAGTCGTAATCAGAGTGAGAGAGAATTAGAGAATGTAGCTACCCTGTGATGATGACAGAAATTTTGTCAAGAACATGGTGGCTGGAGAGAGGACTAGTAGTATTGTTTATGTTCACATAGGACATACTCAGGTTTCTGATGGTTTACAAAAAAGTCATTGAAGCTTAGAAGAGGATACCTGGACCGTCTTTGGTCACACTGACCAGTACCATGGTTCAGCGTCCTTTCCACTACAACACAGCTGTCAAGTCTCTTAGAAGAGACTACAGCAGAGAGTCATACAAATCCTTGGGTTCTAGGTTAAAAAGTGCTAACGAGGAGGTAAAGGTAGGGCTAGAAGTACCGTCGAAAATGAGTCTGTAAGATTTAAGTTAAGTGTTAGTCCAGTGATTTAAACATAGATAATTAGTATGTCTCTTCAAAGGGCCCAGGAGAATAAAGTGAATGAGTGAAATGCTCACATTTACAGATTGTTTACAGCTTTGAATTATAGAGGGCTGCTGGGTGGCAGTGGCACATGCCTTTAATCCCAGTACTCAAGAGGTAGAGGCAGGAGGATCTCTGTGAGTTCGAGGCCAACCTGGTCTATAGACTGAGTTTCAGGACAGAGAAACTCTGTCTGGAAAAACCAAAAAAAAAAAAAAAAAGGAATTATAAAGGGTTACAAATCTTTGTTTAGTAGTTCTTTATGGTGAGATTTTTGAGATAAAGTAACATATAGTTTTTGTGAAGACACGGTCATCAGAAAATGGAAAATATACATAACTATAAAGGAGAAATAAGGTAAGTCTTTTTTTTTTTTTTAAATCTGGAGATTCTTTTTAGACTTTTCTTTTTGAGATAGGCTCTTTCTGTGTAAGCTCACACTAGCCTTTTACACTTGACATCTTCTTGCCTTCACCTCCTGAGCTTGGGAATTTTTAGACTTAATAAATTCCAAGAATTGAAATGATAGTAGAAAGTGGTCTTAAAAATGATCAAACACTGAAAATATTTTTATAAATACGCCTTTCCCATCTTTTCTGAAATCACATAAAATTGTTTAAAATAAATCTGTTTCAATGGATGACAAATATCCAGTGCCTTACATTGGAGCTAATATCTTACACATTCCTCTTATCTTTAAGTGCGAACTAACAAATACTTGTAACAAATCCAGGGATCTTTTTCTTTCCTTCCTTCCTTCCTTCCTTTCCTTCCTTCCTTCCTTCCTTCCTTCCCTCCCTCCCTCCCTCCCTCCCTCCCTCCCTCCCTCCGCCCCTCCCCCCTCCCCTTTCTCTCCCTTTCTCTTTCTTCAATGTCTGGCTATGTACTTCAGGCTGGTTTTGAACTCAAATCTGCCTCAGTCTCCCAGGTGCTGGGATTATAGGCATGCGCCACTGTGTTCAGTGTTACTTGGTTTTCATAGCACGTGACACAGAGAGCCAGTGAAGGGAAAGACTTGTTAGGAAACAGCAGATGTTCTTAAAAGCTCAGATGTGTGAACATAGAAAGTGACGGTGTATAGCCTAACCTGCCGGAGGGAGATTGAGAAACTGAAAACGTGAGAAGTACCACAACAGTACTGGATCTTTATAACAGTGACCTTGAATCAGCAAGGAAATGTTAACTAGTAGAAAGAAAAAGAAAGTGAAAAGAAGATAGGCAATATTCACAGGACTGTTGTGTATTTTGGTTGGTTGGTTGGTTGGTTGGTATTTTTGAGAGAGGGTTTCTCTGTGTAGTTTTGGAGCCTGTCCTGGAGCTCACTCTGTATAGACCAGGCTGGCCTTGAACTCACAGAGATCCGCCTGGCTCTGCCTCCCGAGTGCTGGGATTAAAGGTGTGTGCCACCACCGCCCGACAGGCGCTGACTTAAGTTAAACCTTGTAGTTTAAAGCACTAAGGAGGGCTGTGGAGAAGGCTCGGTGGCGAAAGTGCCTGCTGCTAGGACCTACATTAGATCTTAAGACTCAGAAAGTGAAGGAAAGCTTTGGCTCCCACAAGTTGTCCCCTGCCCTCAAAATGTGCTGTTCCATCTGTGCATATACATACACAAACATACAACATCAATTAATAAAATAATTTAAAACATCACACGCCTTAATGTATTTGCTGATTGCTAATTATTCTCATCATAATACTGGTGGGAATAGTTGGAAAGGTGACTTTTTCCTATTGCTGTTTGAACCTGAGGCTTTTAATTGTACTTTTAAAACAATGTGAACTGGGGGATCTGTTTTATTGCTTGCTGCCTTATATTTATGCAAGTTTCCATTTCAGGAAGGAGCATCTGCTGTGGAAAATCTAAATGAAATGCAGTGTATGTGGTTTGAGACAGAATGCATTTTGGCCTATCAGCGCCTTGGGAGATACGGGGATGCCTTGAAAAAATGCCATGAAGTGGAAAGGGTGAGTTGTTAGGATGTGGATTCTAGTTTCTTCTGTAAGTGACAAGAAAAGCAGGTACATATCTACACTGGATCATCTGCCTCTTCTAACTTTGACAGCTTCATTTGAAAACAATTCTTTGTATTTAGTATTGTGAGCAATGTGCAATGAATGATTACTTTTTTGATACTTGACATGTTTATGTATTTTTTCTGAAGAGTAAACGAAAACAATTTAGTAAAAACAGTGTGTGGTATAATTGATATACATTCACAATTTCTCTTCCCTCATCTGGCCATTTAATTTTCATTAGCAGCCTAGGACGACACACAGCTGGTGGCAACATTTTCCCCCTTTAACATCAGGATCTGGTCCACAGTCAGCCTCTCTCCAGTTGGTCTTCCCAGGATGTTTGTTCTCACATTTGATACCCTGTGCATCAGCTGGCCAATTTGCAGGCTTAGTTCATTACTTGCATTTAGAATTATGTGTGTGATGTGCCTCAGCGAGGGCACTTTTCTTTTCCTTTGTGTGAATTTTTGTTTTCCTGTTCTTTGTCATCTCTGAAGCACTCTTCTTCTACATGGACCACAGGAGGAAAGGAGCCGCAAATGCACCCCTGAGGCAGTCCTCAGCAGCCCTCAGTTGTGGGGCACTCGGCACCACTCTTCCCCTGCTGACGCAGTCTAAAACCACAGGCGTCGTAGTCAGGTGAGCCTGATGTCTGCACCATGGCAGTCACTTTGGCCTTCTTCCCATGCGAAACTTGTGAGGTTACCCCAAGGAGAGCTCTGTCTTAGGGGGTGGCTTTTGATGGGACCTGGAACTAGGGTTATACCAGAACCTCTGTAGAAATCACCGAAGTTTGCTTTGTTTGGTTTTTGTTTCCTCAGTCCTTGAAAGTTGTATTTCTAGGGGAAAGACTTCTCATTTTCTCTTTGAGAATTCTAACCCTCTTGGATTATATGTTAAATATCCAAACATTGTAGTTTAAATCAGGCTTGTATTTCTGTGGTGAAATTGTAGAGCAGAGTTGGGACCGGAGGTGCAGGCCTGAAACCCCAGAACTCAGGATCACAAGTTTGAGGCTAGCCTGAATTGCAAGTGATATTGAAGGTCAACCTAGGTGACATAATGAGACCCTGTCACAACAAAAAAGGGATAGGAGATAGGTTGGTGAATACATGTGCTTTTGTACGAGCCTAGTAACTTGGCTTCAGATCCCTGGAATCCAAAACAGCCTGGACATGGTGGTGTGTGTCTGTAATCCCGAGACTCCTATGGTGAGTCAGGAGGTAGAGATGAGGGAGAGGCAGGAAAATCCCCTGGAACTTGGGGACTAGCTAGATTGGAGTACACAAACTGCAAGGGAAACCCTTATAAAACAAGGTGATGGGCTAGAGAGATGGTTCAGCAGTTAGGAGCACTTGCTCTTGCAGAGGATGGGAGGTTTGATTCCCAGCACCCACATGGTGGTTTATAACCACCCTTAACTCCAGTTCCAGGATATCTGATAACATCTTCTGATCTTCATGGACAACACATATGCACATGGTGTACAAACATACATGCAGGCAAAACACTCATACATATTAAATAAATAAATGGAAAAGAACCAGCAAACAAAATGAAGTGGAAGGTGAGAACTAATACCCAAGTTTTCCCTCTGACCTCCATGTATGTGTCATAGTACACATATGCCATCCCATACACATGTGAACACAAACCTTACACAGAAATAAAGAACAAAAGCTCACAGAAAAAAGTACTGGATGTCAGTAGCTTATCTTGGTGTTCACTAGTGTCTGCCACTTAAAGGCATCCTGCTGGTTAAGGAAAGACATTCCATGTACTCTGTTGTCATGAGAGGTAAAACTCTTTTTAAAGCATTTGCACATTAGTACTTTCAGCAAGGATGCAGGTAGAAACCTACTCATTTCCGTGTTGAAGTTTAATTCGAATGTTCGTAGGATTGTTACAGTTGGAACCTCGCGGGCTCAGGTCCCATTCTTCTGAATGTTGATGCCTGCTTTGCAGTGTTTTCTAAATTGCCAGACTGTGATAAGTAAATCTTTCGTTAGTGTGTATCATTAAGTTTATAGTGACTTTGGCTGAGTAGTGTGAATGAAATTCTTAGTAGCAGGTAAACTACTTCTAGTTCAGAAATGATTTAATTGGGAAAAAAAAATCTTTGAAGGAAAGGGTTGCATTGACTACCAGAGATTAAAATGTGGAAATTATCACTCTCACTGGGCTGCTGTGGTGCACGCCTTTAATCCTAGCACTCAGGAGGCAGAGCCAGGCGAGTCTCTGTGAGTTCGAGGCCAGCTTGGTCTACAGCGCGAGATCCAGGACAGGCACCAAAACTACACAGAGAAACCCTGTCTCGAAAAACCGAAAAAACAAAAGAAAAAAAGAAAAGAAAAGAAAAGAAAAAGAAATCACCACTCTCTGGTCATATGGCCTAATTATATTTATTAAAAAATCTTTGATCAGTGTTTGCTATTGGCATTTAACTCTATGAAAAATCTGAAAAATAAGAAGAGAGCTACTTCTCATGCCACTTACAATGACATATTTATACTAGAAATAAAAGCTTAACTCATGAATAATATGCATATTTTACACATATGTAGAAATGTGTTTAGTATAAATACATTAAATAATGACTAATTTCTAACAAAATTAATAAATCCAAAGAAAATGCTTAATGTTATTGGAAAGATTTGAGTATAAACTTCAGGCTTAGGAACTGGGGAGACAGCTTAGTGGTTAAAGAACTTGTGCACACATGAGATTCTGAGCTCAAATCTCCAGCACTGATTTAAAAACAAAACAACAACAACAACAATAAAAAAACAAACCACAAACAAGCATAGAAGCATACATCTGAGGGGATGAGACAGACAGACCACTGGAGTCTAGCTAAGCAGTCTAGCCGAAAGAGTGAGCTCCAGGTTCAGTAAGAGACCTTGTCTCAAAAAGAAAAAAAAGCAGTTGAGGAAGACCTCCTGCTTCAACCGCTGGTCTCTACCTGAGCCCACCCAGGATACTCACACAGAGTTTGTCCTGGGGAGGCGGCCTGTTCAGTAAAAGCACTTGCCTGGCAAGCTTGAGGACCCACCTGAGTTTGGATCCTCAGAACCCATGTAAAAAGCAAGGTAGAATGGTGTACTTCTGTAATCCCAGCAGTGACATAGGATGCAGAGACAGATGGATCCTTGGAAGCTACTGGGCCAGGTACCTGGTCAACATGGCAAATTTCTGGCCAGTGGGAAACCCTGTGTCAAACAAAAGTCAAAGGCACCTGAGAACGGACATCTCAGGTTGTTCTCTGACCTACACGCACGCACGCGCCATATTCTCCTGCACCTACAAGAATGCCCACATACACAGATGTGCACACAAAAAATACAAAATTCAAAGATTTTTTTTGAGACAGGGTCTCACTATGCAATATCCTGACTTTCCTGGATCTCTTTGTGGACCAGGTTTGCCTCAAACTCGTAGAAATCCGACAACTTCTGCCACTTGAATGCTGAGGTTAAAGGCGTGCACCACCACATCCAGCTTTCAGAGATGACTTATTAACTACTTAACACAAGTTACTTTATGCCTGGCTGCTTATATTTTAATAAGGAAATAAATACCTATCACAAATAAAATTTTGCATTTTATTTTTTAAATAGAAATAAAGCTAAGAAACAAATTTAAGGAGCAAGTCTTCCTGCTTTTAAGATTTCAGTCAAGAACTTTCATTGACAGCAGTTTCAGCATTCATGTTCTGCTGTGGTTTCTTAGAAATAAGATTTGAAATTGTAGCATTCTGGAATGTCCACAGTACCTTTTCTGTCTCCATTTTGGCCCTCTAAGTGGATTTTAAGATTATCATTAAAGGTCATGTGGCCTAGTCCAATCTGATGCTTAAGTTTTATTAAACAAAACAGCTGTCTTCAAAGTACTAACTATAAGCTTGTATTCATAACAATATTCTAAATTATTTATCTTTTTTAAAATACTGACCTGGATTTCTTTTTAGTGTGCTGGTTTATATTTGGGTCAGGGTAATACACACTGCATTTCTAACTATATATAATCTAGGATTATTGAAACCTGTTGCATCCTTTCTTAGTTGTCACATGCTTTATGACAGAGCCTTTAGAGAGGAAAAGTTGATCTAGTCACCATTTTCAAGAGTAGGCTTTTTTCCTCCTCTGTGTATGATAAGTTCTTAGGATTCAGAGACTTGACAAACAGGAAAGTGGCCAGAAGAGAGGGCCTCATGGAATTCCAGAAGAAAGTCATACGGTAAAGCTCTGATGGGTTTTCTTAATTCTTTGCCAGCTAGTCTTAATTCAAGCCCAAGTTTTGTTTGTTTTTGTTTTGTTGAGAGAGTTCATGGTCAAGCTTAATTTTGTTGACCATCTACCAGCAGTATCTGCTAGGCAGGAGAGAAAGGGTTTAAGGATATTTGTTTAGTTGCTTGTGTAGTATTCTGCAATGCCCTGCTTTTTCTGATTTCATCCAGCCTTTTTTTTTTAAACTACCAAGAGCTATATGGAGTAAGTGAACACTAGGTTTGACTTTGGTTGAGTGGTTCCAATATGCAGTGTGTTCACTGGAAAAACAGACGACTTCTGGTAAACTGGGCTAAGCTGGTCACCCAGTTTATAGAAGACATCAACTGGAGAGAGGCAGCCTGTGGGCTGTTACTGATGGAGGTGGATTAAGTTTTTGTGGTTCCAGATGACTTGTGAAATGTGACTTAAAATCCGTGTCTACTGATATTTCTAGGAATACCTTTTGAAGCTTGTCATCTCCTTTTTATGTGTTTTCATCTTATTGTGTGTTCTATGACTTAGCTTTCTATTTCCTTTAGCCAGCCGTGTTGAATTTTAATGTATTACTCTTATGTAAGCTTGTTTTACATTAAGGAAAAGCACTGGCAACTTTATAAAATATGTTAGCCTTTTATTTTTAAAAATAAATCAAATTAATGTTGTTACTAATTTATCTCATTGGAAAAATTCAATTTTCAAATGTCATTAAAACATGATTTTCTAATAACTATGAACTAATATGAAATGTTTATTTTTTCTGTTTCTTGTCTCCATGTTATACTTTTATTCTTGAAATTCCTCTCTTAAACTCTTGGGTATTTAGTGTGATTCTGGATATATAACATGTTTCTAATTACTAAGATGACTAAAACTATCAAGTGGTCAGGGACAGTTGCTAATGCATCCTCTGCACAGTGAGTTGCTAGACCACCCTGAGAACTCTTTTCCCTGAGGGAATATGGAGTACTTTATTTTTTTGTGTATGAGTTCGGAGAAACCAAAGTGGAATGGGGAAGCAGAGGTATAAATATATGTCATGGAGAAAATTAAATTATAAAATTGTTTTATGTAGATCAAAGGTGAATTGTATTGTTTTCATGAAAGGAACTAGTACATAACTTTTTGGGGGTGGGGATCTAAGTCCTTTGGAAATTAGATGAAAGCATTGAGCTTGCTTGTTAGGAAGACCTTATGACTTAAGATTTTAAAAATGTATGGAATGTGGGTATGTTAATGGGAGCTTCTTCACTAGGGAAAAGTCATGTTGTCTTTGTGTAGTACTTTTCTAAGAAGAATAAACTTTAAAATGTGTTGCTTGAACAATCGCATTAAGAATCTGGCTATGTAGATGTATTCCTAGTTTAGATGAAATCACTAAGGCACTAAGAAATAAAAGACTTACTCACATACCCTATTAATAAGCTCTTTACCTCACGTGGGTGGGTTCTGTGCTGTGCTAGACTGCAGTGGGAAGCATGCTACGGACAGCAAGGCTTGTCAGATTTGGAAACATTTAGTGTGAGCCTGTGTGACGTCAGTTTCAAAGTTGTTTAGCACTGCCTTGTTGGTTTTTATGGTGTACTACAGAGGACAACTACATTGACATGTACTAATCTCCAGGTTTAAAAGATGACCTGATACTTGCCTTATCAGCATAGAGTAGCATCAAAGAATAGGAGATGAGGAAATAGGGTAGGTTATAGAAGACCCCTTTAAGTTGAGCTCAGGTGTGTTCAGAATATCACAGCCGTAAAAAAGACATTTTAAGTTGAATGCAGAGAACTTGATGCCTTTTGTATTGTTGACATTGGAAAGGGCAACCAAGTACAACTGTGACTGTATTGTTTTGGGGCTTTTTGTAATTTTCTTTTAAAATAAAATTATTATTGATATAAATGTAAGGGATAATCTTGTGGTTTTGTTTTTAAGCATTTTTTTGAGATAACCGATGATCAATTTGACTTCCATACCTACTGCATGAGAAAGATGACCCTCCGTGCTTATGTTGACCTCTTGAGATTAGAAGATACTCTCAGAAGACACACCTTTTATTTCAAGGCTGCTAGATCAGCAATTGAAATATATTTGAGATTACATGATAACCCTTTAACCAGTGAAAGCAAGCAACAAGACGTAAATTCAGGTAATGAAAAGATTTAAAAAGAATACTAAATTTCAAAATATTACCACATACTGCATAGGAAAATGTGTCAAATGACTAAGGAGATAAAAATGTTAGCTGGATGGTGGTGGTGCACACCTTTAATCCTAGCTCTCAGGAGGCAGAGGCAGGCAGATCTTTAAGTCTGAAGCTAGCCTGGTCTATAGAGCGAATTTCAGGACAGCTAGGGCTACATAGAGAAACCTTGTCTAGAAAAAAAAAAATGGTTAACTCAGTTATACACTATATACTATATCAAATTGTCTTGACTCACCCCATGTTTGTACAACTAAAATAACAGTAAAAGAGTATGTGATCGAATGGAAGTGAAGACAGTATTGGTTCATTGACACATTAGGAAAAAGGGAGACCAAATAAAGTCAGGGGCTGGTGTTCTATAACAGATACATCTCGGTCAGCCAGTGAGATGACTTGTATGCCTTCTGCTACCCCTCACTCTCACTGCCTAGCTGCCCTCAAATTCTTGATGTTTCTGCCTCAGTCTCCTCAGTGGAGCTACAGGTATATACTACAGCATCCAGCAGTCTTTCTCGGTTTTGTTTTCAGTAACATCAGTTAAGAAAGAACATATTTTTGGTTGTGAGCCTAGCCTTTAACGGCTGAGCCATCTCTCTAGCTAGTGGTGGCACATGCCTTTAATCCCAGCACTCAGGAGTCAGGCAGGTGGATCTGTGAGTTTGAGGCCAGCCTGGTCTCCAAAGCGAGTTCCAGGAAAGGCACAAAGTTACACAGAGAAACCCTATCTCGAAAAACCAAAACAAAACAAAAAACCAAAAACAAACAAACAAACAAAAAAACCAAAAAGGAAAAAGAAAGAACATAAATGAATGTCTATGGGCTATTTTCTTCCTTTAAATGGTAATTGAAGAAAAGCTTTTGAGGCCAGTACAATGGCTCAGGAGATAAAATTTTCACCACACAAACCTCATGATCTGAGTTTAATCCCTGGAACCCATGTAAAGGTGGAAGGAGAGAACTGATTCTATAAGGCTAACCTCTGACCTTCATACCTGCGCTAGGACATGCACCCCCTTCCAGTCTTAACCTCTCTACCTCCCCTGCCACAATCATATATTAAAAATGTTTTTGTTTTGTTTTGTTTCTCTGTGTTGCCCTAGCTATCCTGGAACTCACTCTGTAGACCAGGCTGGCCTCAAATTCACAGAGATCCACCTGCCTCTGTCTCTTGAGTGCTGGGAGTAAAGGCATGTTACCTCCCCCTCCCCAATAATAAATGTTTTTTAATTAAAAGTTAGAAAGCTTTGAGTGGCCAGGCGGTAGTGGCGCACACCTTTAATCCCAGCACTCAGGAGGCAGAGCCAAGCAGATCTCTGTGAGTTCGAGGCCAGCCTGGTCTACAGAGCGAGATGGACAGGCACCAAAACTATGCAGAGAAACCTTGTCTCGAAAAACCAAAAAGAGAGAGAGAGAGAGAGAGAGAGAGAGAGAGAGAGAGAGAGAGAGAGAGAGAGAAGCTTTGAGTACCTCAGGAAAAATATTTTTACAGCTTGTGGTATTTGCTTTCCTGAAAGTGAGAATACCTCTTACATTTCAGTCACTGGACTGACTGCCATTGTCAGAATAGAGGCCCAGTATGGAGTAGCTAGGAAGTATAGGTTTTGTTCCATACATCCTCTCATCCTTGAAACAGTTGGTACTTGTTCTGCAACTTGAAACTAAGGAGGATAAAGTGATTTTCTTGTTATTTATTGTATGGGAGACTGTGTATCGTGTTGTGATAAACTGTCCTGGGAAAAGCAGCTTATGGAGAAAGGGTTCATTTTGTCTGACAACTCCAGGTCAGGGTTCATCATAGCAGGGGAGTCAAGGCTGCAGGAACTTGGAGCAGATGGCCAGAGCCACAGTCAGGAGCAGAGAGAATGTATTCATGCACATTGCTCAGCTCTTTCTGCTTTGTAACATAGTGCGGGACCCAAACCAGGAAGTGGCACTGCTCTTCCCACATCAGTTAATGTAGCCAAGACAGTTTCCCACAGATATGCCCACAGGCCAACCTCATCTAGATAGTCCCTTGGTGAGACTCTTCCCAGGTGACTCTAGATTTTGTCAAGTTGACAGAGGCAGAATTATCACAGAGGCAGGGCTGAGTTGGAATTCGTTTTAGTTATTAATGCAACCAGCATTTAATGGCTGCCTTTTGTGTGCCATGTTTGGCTAGTCACATGGAATATACTTTCTAAAACCTTTTACATAGTTACCCTACCCCCTCCCCAAAAGAAAAATGTATTAATAGTATATATTTTAGAAAAGACGAAACATGGAAAATGACGGTGGCACGTTTTACACATTTGAATCTTTATAGAAATCCTGTCAGCCAAAGAACTGAAGAAAATGCTTAGCAAGCAAAGAAGAGCCCAAAAAAAGGCTAAGTTAGAAGAAGAGAGAAAGCACACAGAAAGGGAACGTCAGCAGAAAAGCCAGAAGAAAAAACGAGAAGAAGATGATGAAGCCGCCAGTGGTCATAAGGAAGAACTTACACCTGAAAAACTAGAAAGGGTGAGTTGAGTTTACAGTTACTGTTTTATGGTAATTCATGCTATTTGATTCTGTTCTGGCCATTATTTGTTTAAATATTTAAGTAAGAAGCCACTTGTAATATTTCAAGTCATTATGAGAACCACTGGTTACTGTTTGAATGGCAATATGCAAATTTTAGCTAATGGCAAATTATATATAGAAATATTATAGACCAGAATATCATCCTGTAAAGGTGTGTTCTGACTCTCAGAACCTGTGGATGTGCATAATGGCAAAGGGAAATTAAGGATGTAACTAGCTGAAGTTGAGAGATTACTGGAGACTCCAGCCGTCGAAGCAGGTCCTTTGCGTATATATTATGGCTTGCTGAGTGTGTGAATGAATGGGTCAGTGTTTTGTGCCTTCTCTTGGGCTCTTTTCTTTCTTTCTTTCTTTTTCCCTCCAATTTCAGTGTGTTAGTTTTTGTTTTATCTTACTATATTTTATATTTTTGTTATCCCTTAGAAGCTTGTTTGTTTTCTGATGAGAGACAGAAAGGGGATGGATCTAGATTGGAGGGGAGGTGGGGAGGAAATATATTCTGTGAGAGGGAAAAAAAAATCTACTTTCAATAGAAAGAGAGAGATTGAGATTAGCCTGAAATGTCCCCGTGGCCCAGCACGGTTAGACAAGGCCTGTCACAAATGGAGAAAAGCAGAAAGGGGTAGGGTGATGTGTTGCTGGCATTCAAGATGGAAGAGGGCCGTAGCCACAGAATGAGGGCCGCCCGCCCGCCGTAGGAAGTAGAAAAGGCTTGGAAGTGGAGTCTTCCCAGAGCCCATGGAAGGGGATGTGGTCCTTCTGACTCCTTGATTTTAAGCCTGGTGAGCAGACGGTGTAGGACTTACAATCTACAGACTGAAAGGAGTTTTTAAAAAGACACCCAGTTTTTGGAATTTGTTGTAGCAGCAGTATATTTTCATTTTATTTATGTGTATAAGTATGTATGGTCGGGGGTGGCTTGCAGAGGCCAGTAGAGGGCAGTGGATCTCCTGGAGCTGGAGGTGCAGGTGGTTGTGAGCTTCCTGACATGGTGTTGGGAACGGGCTCCTCTTGAAGAACAGTAAGTGCTCATAACATCTGAGCTATCTCTCCATCCCCTGACCATGTACTTTGAATTTATTTACAGGTAATAATTTTTAAATGTTTCCATGCTCATTTGGCTATACAAGAAAGTATACAAATTATAAATCTGTGTGTGTTTATATAAAACTTGAGAGGAATTTGGCATGTGTACCTTCCTTTTATTTATTTAATTTTGTTTGTTTGTTTGTTCATTTCTCTGTATAGCCCTGGCTGTCCTGGAACTTGCTCTAGAGATCAGGCTGTCCTTGAACTCAGAGATCTGCCTGCTTCTGCCTCCCAAGTGCTAGGATTAAAGGCTGTGTACTTGCTTTTTAAATACAAAAAATTTCCTTTCTGCTTCAAAATAGGTTGACAATCCATTAGAAGAGGCCATCAAGTTCCTCACTCCTCTAAAGACCCTTGCTGCTGATAACATTTATACCCACCTGCTAGCATTTGAAATTTATTTTAGAAAAGGTAACACATTGTTTTGAATTGAAGTTTGTATGTCTGTTGTTTTGTTTTCCATGGTGCAGGGGGTTGAAGCCCAGCCCTCACACAGGCTAGGCATGTATTTCTTCACTAAATTACACATTCTTAACCTTGAGTTCAGCTTCTAACCTTTATAATGTTGACTGTTTGAAGTTTAATTTTGTCAGTTAGATTCATTTTTGCTTTTTAGAGCTTTATGTCAACCTTCCACAAAAGGTTTAATTTCCTTTTATTTTCCTACTCAAAAATTTGCTGGGCAGCATATTAAAATATTATAATAAAATCCAGTAAGAAAATAGTTGGAGCAATTATACAAATTGTTTAGATGTGCTAGCTAGTTTTATGTCAGTACAAACTGAAGTATTATATTTGGGAAGAAGGAACCTTACTTGAGAAAATGCTCCTACTGGATTGGCCGTGAGGCATTTCTTGGTTATTGTGGGAGAATCCAACTCACTGTGGGCAGTGGCACCTGTGGGCAGTGGCACCCGTGGGCTGGTGGTTCTTTGAAGTATAAGAAAGCACACTGAGCAAGCCATAAGGAGCAAGCCAGTAAGTAGAGTTCCTCCATGGTCTCTGCATCAGCTCCTGCCTCAGGATTCCTGTCTTGAGTTCCTGTCCTGACTTTCCTGGATGATGGACTCCCAGCTCTAAGATGAAATAAACCCTTCCCTCCCCAAGTTGCTTTTCGTCCTGTGTTTTATCACAGCAGTGGAAACCTAACTAAGACATTATGTTAAACAGTTTTATTCCTTTTTGGTTTTTCCAGACAGGGTTTCTCTGTGTGGCTTGGCTATCTAGGAACTCTCTCTGTAGGCCAGGCTGGCCTCGAACTCACAGAATTCTCTTCACATCTACCTGTCTCTGCCTCCCAAGTGCTGGGATTAAAGGCATGGGACACCACTGCCTGGCCTATGTGAAACAATTTTTAAAATTTTCTTAGGAAAGCAAAATTGCCTTGGATAATGCAAATTAACTTTGAATTTTTCTAGCAAATGTTTTTTAAAAATTAAGTTCTTCAGTTGAATTTAATAAATGAAGCTAAAATAAAGTGAAGAAGATACCATGTAACTACTTATGCTGGGTTTTTTGTTTTTCTGGCACAGGGAAGTTTCTGCTAATGTTGCAGTCTGTTAAACGAGCCTTTGCCATCGACAGTAATAATGCGTGGTTACATGAATGCTTGATTAAATTTTCTAAATCTGGTAAGTATGAGGATGAAGTGTTCGTGTACATGCAACCATGAAAAACAAATATAAGCCATCCTCCATTTAGCTGGACAGGAAGGAGACTGCAAAGATGTAATCAAACCAAAGGTTTGCTTGATATCAAATGGTAGTACACCTGTAATTAAATGATAAGATTTAAGTTAGTGCATTTTAGACTATATACTATTTGTTTCAAAGGAGTGATAGAGTAATTTTACTATGTGTGTGTGTGTGTATTAAGCTCAACACTAAATACAAAAATCTTTCAGTTGATTTTTTTCCCCCTGAAAGGACAGATGAAAAACAAATCCAAATGTTTTTGTTTTTGTAGTATCTAATCATAGTAATCTTCCAGACATTGTGAGCCAAGTTCTAGCTCAAGAAATGAAGAAAATATTTGTCAACAAAGACTTGCACAGCTTTAATGAAGATTTTCTCAAGCACAATGCTGCCTCTCTTCAGCATCTACTTTCAGGTTTGTGTTTGGAGAAGTATTCGGCCTAATTAATTACTAGGGGAAAAAACAAAAACAAAACAAAACAAAAAAACCACAGGACTAGTTTTGTTTTTGAACTGGCCAAACTGTTCTTGTTAAGAAAGAGAGAACTCAGGGGCTGGAGAGATGGCTCAGAGATTAAGAGTTCTGCTGCTCTTGCAGAGGACTCAGGTTCAGTTTCTAGCACACCACATGGTGTCTCACCACCATCCATAACTCTGGTTCCAGGGGATCCAGTGCTCTCTTCCAACTTCTGGGTGTACATGTACTGCTCTTCCAGAGGCCCTGAGTTCTATTCCCAGCACCCACATGATGGCTCACAACCATTTGTTATGAGATCTGGCACCCTCTCCTGTATACATAATAAACAGACAAGCAAACCAATAAATAAATAAAAGAATACTTGAATCTATAGTAAGCAGCACTCCTGGATTTGATTCACACAGCCACTTTAGGAACACAATTTGTCTGTTTTAGGAAGGGTCACACCACGTGGTGTCTTACAACCATCCTTAACTCCGGTTCCAGGGGATCCAGTGCTCTCTTCTGACTTCTGTACAGGCATGCATGTAGTACACAGATATACATATAGGCAAAGCAGTACACATAAAATAGAAGTGAAAATGATTTTTTTTTTTAAAGTTGCACATTACCTATGCCTTTTGATTCCATAGTCATACTTTTGTAAATAACTTAATCCAACTACCACTGGGTGGAGGGTAGTAGTTTTTACCTGTAATCCCAAGACTCCAGATGCTGATGCAGGAGAATTACAAGTTTGAGGCTGGCCTTAGTTGGCTACATACACAAACCCTGGCTCAAACAAAATTAACCCAAACAAAGAAAGGGCTTTCAATACAAAGATATCTACTGAAGTGTATGAAGTGTATGTAAAATTTAGGGAAAGAGAATGAACAAATAGATGTATGTTCAGTGATATGGGAAACAGTGGTAAATGGTAGACTGGAATACCAGGTAGTCATTTAAACATTAAAGCAGTGTTAATTCTATTCACATGATTTATAATAACAGTGATTAATAGCTTTTTTATTTTTTAATTTTTTATTTTTTTGAGATGAGGTCTCATGTAACCCAGGCTGGCTTTGAACCAGCTTTGACCTAAATGCTGGGATTACACCTACTTGGTTATCTGATTATAAATAACTATATACATAAGCAGAGCAAGCAAACAATAAATGTCAATTATGTAAAAATATGCCTAGGAAAAGCTCTGAAAGGAAGTTTATACCAAAACTTTATAATGTTGCCTTTGGATACTAAGATTATGAGTAATTTTTCTCTCTTTTTATTGCTATTATGCCTATTTATTTATTTTGGTGGAGGGTTTAATGTTGTTTTGGTTGGCCTCTTACAGGCAAGAATAACCTGGAACTTCTTACTGCTTCCACATCCTGCATGCTAAGATTAGAGCCATGGTCCACCACATGTGGTTTTATGCAGTGCTGGAGATTGAGCCCAGGCCTTTCATGCATGTTAGGCAAGCAGTCTACCAATTGGGCTACATCCCCAGCCTTGCGTTATATATTTTCTGTCTTGAAATGTATTTGTATCCTCTGGAGCATTGCTTTGGTGGGTTGGGGAGGGGGTAAGGGTAGCGGAGTCATGATGAGTTATGGGGGACGCAGATTCCAGAGACCAGCATCAGGGTGCAGATCTAGTTCAGTGTGAAAGTTCACTGTCATGTATCCATATATTATCCAGTCAGCTAAGGACACATCGAATTATTATCGAGTGAGTCTGAGTGGCACGCAAACCGTGGCCTGTGAGGGTGTACATGAGGGACAACATGTCCTGGCAGTGTGTCCGTGGACAAAGAAAGGGCAGGGAGCAGGCAGTGCTCTGGGCTCAGCACCGTTCTATGGGGACCCCATTATTACATCATCTGGTGTGCTAGAGACTCGGGTCTGCTCCAGCAGCCATGGGAGCCGTTTGTGCTTCTCTCGTTCCCTGTCTTGTAGAGACACTGTGTGGACACACACTGCTCTCTGTGTCCTGTTTTGTTTTGGAAAGGCAGCTTACACCAACTCCTAAAATGTCAAGGGCAGCCTAAATGAAAACTAGATGGAAGATGATAGAAAATTGGAGATAAAGTGAAGTATGTACCAGAATTAACTGTGCTTTCCTTCCTGTAGTGGAGATAAAAATTATGTAGATAATTTAATCTAAGCTTTGTTGTTAAAGCAAATGTCCCCATTGTAATGCATATGGGAGAAATACTTACATTCAAAAAATTACATTTGTAGGTAGAAAGAGCAGAGAAGAATTTCTCTTTAAGAACACAGAGAAGACAGAGAATGGAGAGATGGCTCAGTGGTTAAGAGCATTCGTACACTGCTTTTCCAGATAATCTGAGTCAGATTCCCAGTACCTCATCAGGTTGTTTACAACTACCTGTAACTCCAGCTCCAGAGGGATTCAACACCTCTGGCCTCTGCAGGTACCTGCACTCAGATGCATAAACCCACACACACTTAAAAATAATAATTTTTTAAAGTAATAGGTAAAAGTAATAATTTTGGAAAACCAGGGTAGTAGAAATAATTTCTTTATAATTGTGAGAAATAGTTTTTGAAATATTAAATGGGATTCTAAGGAAAGGAAAATATCTACTATATAAAAATAAAACATGGGGCCTAGAGAAATGGATCGGAGGTTAAGAGCATTGATTGCTCTTCCAGAGGTCCTGAATTCAATTCCCAGCAGTTACATCTGTTATGATATCTGATGCCCTCTTCTGGCATGCAGGCAAACATGAAGACAGAACACTGTATACATAATAAATAAATAAATCTTCTTTTAAAAGGAATGAAGCATTTATCTAATCATTCTTTATTAATAAAAATTAGATACCGGGGTAGGAATCTGAGTGGTCAAAGAAGTGACCACTGACTCCTCTGTCCTTCCTCAGTCCACAAGGGCAGAGGATCTGAGTCCCACCCTACTACTCCTGTGTCTCTATTCTAGAGGTCCTCGGTCCTCCAAAACCTCTATGGCTAATTTTGGTCAGCTGGTAGCCAGCTCCACCCTCTGATTCAAAGTAAACTTTATTGACAGTTTGGGGAGTGTCAATTACAGTCAAAATATCCCATAACAAAAGAAAAAGAAAAGCTCCTTTAAAAGAAAAAAGTCAGAAGTCCACTTTATAACTGTAAGTTAATATGTATAGGGTTCTCAACAAATTACTAACAAATAATGTACACTAATAAGAATATAGTAGGATCGTGAACACCAACCATACCATTTTCAGGACACATGAAACTGGGTTTTATTTTAAATACCTTTTAAAAATTTGTAAGTATGGAAATACCTTTCTTTGAACATATTTCTTTGTGACAGTAATTTCTTCTTTAGATGCTTTAGTTTAAGGCACTATGCTTTTTAAAAGTGGTTTTGGCTGAAATATTGATTGTATAGATAGCCCTGTACATTTATATTTTGAATTACATTGTTTCTAAGTGCAGAAGTTGACAAATTAGCCTTCTTTCAGTAAATGTTTGATAATTGTCTGTGAAGGAAAAGCTTTGATAATGTGTTTTCTTTTAAAATTTATTTTTAAAATTTTATGTGTCTGGGGGTTTACCTGCATGTATGTTGGTGCACAACATGTGTGCAGTACCTGTGGACGCCAGAAGAGGGTGTCAGATTGCCTGGAACTGGAGTTACAGATGGTTATGAGCTGCCATGTGGGTGCTGGAAACTAAATCTGGGTTTTCTGTAAGAACAGCAAGTGTTCTTAACTGCTCCTCTGATAGTTTTTCTGTGGTAACTCATACACTCAATGTAGCCCAATGCTTCACTGGGATGTTACTAAATAGGAGGAAATTAGGAACAAATGTCACAGTTGGCTGCCCAGAGCTGGTGGATGCCAGCTCTAGCCCACCACTAGTTGATTAAGCACTTTAAGCCACATCTGATTGGTCAGTATAAACTAAATGAAACGTAAGCCTTAAGAGTTACTCACATTGAAATGTCTTGGAATTTCAGGTGCTAAAATGATGTATTTTCTGGACACATCAAGGCAAGAGAAAGCAATTGCTATAGCCACTAGGTTAGATGAAACTATACAAGACAAAAATGTGAAGGTAAGACTCTTCCCAGGCCGATTTCTAGGTCTTGCAATATCTAATATACATCTCTATAACATAGTTCTGAGTGGGTTACAGAACTTAGCCTAGATGCAATTCTCAGCTCTACCCATGATGAGCTGTGTGACTTCAGGCAAGTTACGTTTCTTATCTTGTTGCAAAGATAGATGTGCAAGTGATACCTGTTGCATAGTTGAGTTGGAGTTAACTGAAATAACGAAGCATGAAGTCCTTTGTCCTGGCTCATATAGAGGCACTTAGTAATTGAACTGCTGTCACCAATAAAAGACACTCTTCCTGGATGGATATGAGGTGTGCGCCTGTAGTTCCATGACTCAAAGGGTGGAAACAGGAAGATCAGAAGTTCAAAGCTAGCCCTGGCTACATACTCAGTTTGATGCTAAGCTGCCCTGATGAAACAAAAACTAGAATTATCTTTTTGAGGCTTTTAGAGTGTTTTCCCCTCTTATAGTTTTTTTTGTTTATTGGGAAGGAGAGTGCCATGCCAAGAACGTGGAGGTCAGAGGACAACTTTTGGGATTTGGTTCTTTACTTTCCTAAGGATTGAACTTACATTGTCAGGCTTGGTAGCAAGCATGTTTATCTGCTGAGGCATCTCGCCTTTCTTTTCCCTCTTTTGAGACAGGGTCTCGATATGCAGTTCTCTTAGGACTTGGAGTTGGAATCCTGCTTCGGCCTCCTGAGTGCCACAACAACCAGCTCAACACTGGTGTTTAATGTTTTTTATTTGAAATGATTGCTCACTGTAGATAGGAAGAAGGGACTGAAGTCTTTCTCAGGGATAAGGAATAAGTTGTATCTGTTGATGAACATCATTCCTGGCAAGCTGCTGTTTTGTCTTTGTATAATTGATATTTCCTCCTCGTGTCATTAGACTCTGATACAGGTTGCTGAGGCACTGCTGGATGGCAGCTTTGGGAACTGTAGTTCCCAGTATGAAGAGTACAGGAAGGCCTGCCATAACCTGCTTCCACTTACACCTGCCTTCCTGCCTGCTGTGACTGAAGCTGCCCTGAACCAAACAGCTGATCACGAGCTCTTGCAGCGTGAACTTTGAAATCTTGTGCAAAGTGCTGCTACAGATTCAAAGCTGAACTCACATCAGGGTTTCTTTTCCAGTGTGCATTTTAATATTGGCATGAAATGAAATAATAGAAGTTTTAAATGGAGTATAGTGTAAGCTTGTTTTATGCTGTGTCTGGCCTCCAATTTACATAGACATCTGTTACAATTGCTTGTTTATACTTATACAGTCTTACACTCCTGAATTAGGAGTGTTGTTTCTTCTGTATTATACTTGAGTTGCTGATTAAGGTGTAGACAGCCCTCTTGCTATTTTCTTTTGATCTAGTTTCAGAGTCTGTTTTGATCTTTTATTGGCTTATTTGATTTTTTTTTTCAAGTGTTAGCTGTATGTTAAGAAAAAGCTGCCGGGCGGTGGTGGCACACGCCTGTAATCCCAGCACTCGGGAGGCAGAGGCAGGCGGATCTCTGTGAGTTCGAGGCCAGCCCTGGTCTACAGAGCTAGTCCAGGACAGGCTCCAAAGCTACAGAGAAACCTTGTCTTGGGGGAAAAAAAAGAAAAAAAGAAAGAAAGAAATAGCCATATCTGGGAGGTGGGAGGAGGGAAGAGAGGGGGATCTGGGGTTTGTATGTAAAATGAAAAAGATGAAATAAAATCTTACCCAATCTCACACACACACACAAGAAATAGCTATATTTTCCATTTTGGTATTTAATGCGATTGCTCCCTCTTTACCTTAACTTGAATGATATATATTTCCTCCTCATTCATATCATTAGACTCTAATATTCTTTTGTAATAGTCATAGAAGCGATACTTACGGTTGAATAAAGGAACTCCAGTTTTATGTTGACAATTCAGAATGTGAAGACTGGTTTGCCTCTTAATCATGTAACCTGACCATCAAATTTGTTGTGTGCCTGTTTTAGTTTTATAGACCATCGTGGAGGAATTGCGTTTTCTTGATTGACTGCTTAGAGAGTTAGCAAGTAGCTTGTCCTGAGATTTTCTTCAAGGGAGCATGATTGGGCAGAGTACAAATTAAAACAGCAAAGCACTATCACCCTCAAAGTCATTCTTTAACTATTTGGTGAATTCTTAGATCCCTCAGATGAGAATTTAAACCATAATTAGTTAAGCTGTTAAATCATAGTGTTGTTGAACAGTATTTGGTGGGGGCGGGCACCTTTTTTGCCATATCATATAATGGAATCACTATTTCTCAGCTATGTCAATATGTCTGTAAATCTACTATCTGATACAAACTCAGATGGAGATTTTATTAGACAGTCATAATTAAAGTGAGTTTCCTTTATCTCTAGATTTATAGTTGCTGAGAGGAGAAAAATTAACTGTAAAATAATGTCAACCTAGACAATTCTGCAATAAATTATTTGTACAAAGTTGCGTGTATATATCTGTTATTATTATGTGTCCATACTAGAAAAATACTTTGGGGGGAAAACAGAAATGTAATTATCTCAATCTTTCTAAGTTTATAGAAAATGTGGTTATTGGTAATCACCTCCCAGATGCGCTTTGGTGACACAGCAACTGGAATTCCTTTTAGTGTTTTAAACATTTAGAAATAGGGTTGGAGCCAGGCGGTGGTGGCGCACTCCTGTAATCCCAGCACTCGGGAGGCAGAGGCAGGTGGATCTCTGTGAGTTCGAGGCCAGCCTGGTCTACAGAGCTAGTCCAGGACAGGCTCCAAAGCTACAGAGAGAAACCCTGTCTCGAAAAACAACAAAAGAAATAAGAAAGAAGAGAAAAGAAATAGGGTTGGGCGTGGTGGCACACACCTTTAGTCCCAGCAATTGTAAGACAGGCAGGTGGATCTCTGTGTTGGAGACCAGTCTGCTCTGGGCTACCTAGTGAGACTGACTTAAAAACAAACAAAACTAATGGATATTTGTCATGAAATGTTCTGGCAAGTATGTGATTTTTATCTTACTGTCAGAAGGATGCCGCTTTCAGAAGGATGCGACACTGGAAATTACTATGGAGGGGTAGTGCAGAAGGAGTAGCTCAGTGGTCAGGAGCACACCGAGCCCCAAGTTCGGTCCTTGCACCCACACTGAGTGGTTTGCAACAGTCAGATGGCTCACAGCTGCCTGCAGCTGCAGTCCCCAAGGGTTCCACATCCTCTTCTGGCCTCTGTTGGGCACTTGTTCTCGTGTGCACAAACTACACACACATGCACACGCATAATAAAAAAAATTAAGATTTTAAAGTATTTCCTTGGAGTGATTCAGTGTTTCCGAGAGTTCTGGGTGCATGTAGGTGAGGTGAAACTACCTGTCCTCAGCCAGAGCCAGTGTGTAGGTAGGGTAAGGGGTGCTTGACATTGGGGTCTCCAGGGCTATGCCAAGATTATGATTAGCCAGATATGCCACAGAAACTCCAGTCAAGTAACCAGTTTGAAAGAATATTGGCTGATCTGTGTGTGTGTGTGTGTGTCTGTCTGTCTGTCTGTCTGTCTGTCTCTCCTGGCTTGCCTCTTCTAGTTCTGCCAGGCTCCCCGAACATACCGATTTTCAACAGTTCTGCTGGATTTAAATCACAGATCTCCAGTCATCTGGAACTTCAGTCATAGCTTCAAACTGCGTAACTCATATACAGACATCATCAAATGTTAGGCTGTGGGTTTGAATCTTTAAATTGTTTCTGTTGAGTATTTGTATTGTATTTGTATTTGTATTGTATTGTTTTCAGCAATACAAAGGTTACATAGAAAACTGGTACCAGAGAAGTAGCTATGCTGTGTTTAAATCTGACCATGTGGCTTATAGGCCCATGGGTTGGGAAATGCTGTAACATTGTAAGCAGAGCTTCGTGGACCGTTCTGGTGACAGTCTGAAAGTCCAGAATACCAAGACAGATTGTGGATGCTCAGTTCATTATAGCTCAGGGGGAACAGTGACTATTGGGAACAGGGCTGGAGGCCTGTGTTGTATTCTGGCAGAGTCTGGCTGCATTTTGCCCGTGGCTTGAAAATTTGAGTGAGACTGGATTAAAAGTAATAACAGACTAAATAATTTATCAGAGGAAAACTCCAAGACAGCATAATACTCAGGCTGTGGCATGGTTATTTCTTGTTGCTTTTAGGTAGATGTATAAAGAAAAGTGAGAGTTAAAAAGCAAAGCAGAATAGTGTGCAGTTTGGTTGTGCAAGTACAAAGTGGTTGCAGTCATTGGAACTTAGCACCATTGGAGAGACACTGCCTATTTTGCACTGGGAAATAAGTTTGCTCAGCCGAGGTTCCCATCATGTGGCAATGCATTTGAAAGACGAGAGTGCTGAAATGGGGCCCTGTTGAAAGAAAGGGTCATTGTAGTAGTTTGAATGTAATTGGCCCCCATAATCTCAAAGGGATTGGTATTATTAGATGTGGCCTTGTTGGAGGAAGTGTGTCACGGTGGGGCCAGGTTTTGAGGTCTCCTATGCTCAAGATAATGCCCAAAAAGCTGTAGATTCTCAGTGAAATTATCTCCAAGGGAGTGGCCACGTGTGCTATGTGTGAATGGCAGGTCTGGATAGGTAGGGCTTCTCAACTTCAGAGCTCAGGTCGTGTTACCATGTGCCTCTGATGTCACACGTGGAGCTGCAGGGTTTCATGTTTGCTCTGCTAATGTTGAGTCTTGTTTTGGTTCAGTACTCCCTTGCTCTGTCTCCTTCCTTTTCGGACCAGGAATTCTTTATTAGAAGACGTCACTTTTTGTTGTTGTTTGTTTTTTGATCTTGTAGAAGTTCCAACTAAGACTTCCAAATGTGAGAAGATATTTTAGACTTTTGAACAATGTTGAGACCATTAAGACTATGGGGACTTGAAGTTGGACTGAATATCTCTTACATTCCAAAATTTGCATTATGAAATGAGAGCGATGGATAGAATGCTATGGTTTGAATCTGAAATGCCCCCCACAGGTTTATGTGTATGAATTCTGGTCCCCAGCTTGTGCTGTTTTCAAAGCTGAAGAGTCCTTAGGGTTTGGGCCTGGTTGGCAGAAGTTAAGTCATTAGACCCTTTGGAGACTATACCCACACCTGGTGTTGGCTGGGGTCTCTGCTGCTTACATGCCATTATGAACTGCTCCACACATGTTCTCTGCTGTGGAAGACAGGTCTCTCTTGACACCATGGCCCACAATAAAGTTGGGTCACTATGATTTACAAAAGTAGCTAACACATCCTATTAATGAATCTGTGATTTCCCCAAGCTAATGGCAAAACTGAACCAAAAACCTGGATGCCATGGCATTCTTGCTTTCTCTCGGTGTCCACCATTGTTGGTCATCCTGCCTGCATGCTCCAATCCTGGTGTCCTGACCCAGACCCTCACAGGTAGCCAGGGCAATTGCAGAGGTGGCGTCAATTGCTTTATGATGCTGAAAGTTCACTTTTCCTTGCCTGTTCTCTGCAGGACCTCTTCTGAAAGTACAACTTGGTGTCAAGTGTTTAAGATTTTAATGTCTCGTTTGTTCTTTACATGAAAGAACAGATGGTTGGCCTGTCCTATAAGAGCCATCTCTCTTGTCATTTTCCTTTTCTAGTCTTGTAATTCTCCCAGGCAGTGCCCAGTGGATCACTGAGTAATTTGCTAGCCTTGCGTAGTGTTGGTTTTCCTATTGGTTGAATGGGGGTTATAATATCTACCTCAGATTTTTTTTTTTTTTTTTTTTTTTGTGGAAGTGAATGTAGTTCTTGACACATAATTGATGAATAAATACTAATACTTTTAAAATTTTGTGAATGTGTGTGTGTGTGTGCACGTGCACGCACGCGTGCGTGTGTGCATGTGTGTAGGCACACATGTACCATAGCACATGTATGGAGGTCAGAGGACTGTCAGGTGTTGATTCCTCCCACCATGGATTCCTGGGATCAAACTCATATTGTCAGGGTTGTGAAGCAAATGCTTTTATCCACTGAGCCACCTCGCCAGCTCTAAGTATTGGTATTTCTGATTCTCCTTGCTCAGATGCTCGACCTGTCATGCTCTCCTTCTGCTATGCTTTGTTAGCTTGCACTTCTGTCTAGGATGCATTTTCCTGCATTCCTTTCCCTGGAAACCCCTAGGGTAGAGATTAGTTGAGGAATCCTCATTTCCATATTTGTATCCCTCTTCCAGAAGCATTTTCTATTGTAGTCTGTAGTAACTAACAGCTTACGAATCTATTACTGTTTCAACATCCATCACAAATATAATATCCACCATTCATCGGGTGTCTTGTATAGCTAGTACAGTGCTCAGCCCTTTGTGTACATTTTTACAACAGTCTTGTATCACCAGTTATGAGTTGGTTTGTATGTTAATTGTATGTAAATGATCAAGTCAGTGAGACCTTAGTGGCTATGAACCCTAGCATTCACCTTTACATTCCCGGCACTTACACAGGCTTCTCTTTCCCTATGTATATTCTGAAATGCTTGCCGAATGAATAAACAGTGTGTTTCTTCCTCTACTTCCATCATAACTAAAGAAGGTTGAAATTATTTTCATTGATAGGAAAATATATAATAAATTTTGTTTCAAATAATAGAAATAAAGCTAAATAAGAGCAATAGTATCTGCATCATCCATTGCCAAATCTTTTCTTTATTGGGCCATTACTTTTCTTCTATCTTGTAGGTTTTATTTTATTTTTATTTTTTATTTTTTGCTTTTCGAGACAGTTTCTCTGTGTAGCTTTGTGCCTTTCCTGGAACTCACTTTGGAGACCAGGTTGGCCTCGAAATCACAGAGATCCGCCTGCGTCTGCCTCCCGAGTGCTGGGATTAAAGGCGTGCGTCACCACTGCCCAGCTATTTTTATTTTTTGAGGTTATTATTATTACATCATCCCCTGTAGTTGGAATTTTCTCCATTCTGCCAGGGTCCCCAGCCACTCAGACCCAAGTAAACACACAGAGACCTATTATTTATAAACTGTATGACTGTGGCAGGCTTCTTGTTATCTAGTTGTTATATCTTAAATTAACTGTTATCTAGTTCTTATATTTTAAATTAACCCATTTCTATTAATCTGTAAGTTACCATGTGGCTTACCTGTATTTTACATTTTGTTTCTCAATGCAGAGGTGGTTGGCAGTGTCTCCTGACTCAGCCTTCCACTTCCCAGAATTCTCCTCTCTCCTGTCCAACCAATACTATACTTCCTGCCTGGCTACTGGCCAATCAGCGCTTTATTTATCAATCAATCAGAGCAACACATTCATAGCATACAAAGCTGTATCCACAGCACTTCCCCTTTTCTTTTTTTTTTTTTTTTTCACAAAGGAAGGTTTTGACTTTAACATAGTAAAATTACAGATAACAAAACAATTATCAAGCAAGAATTAGTTACAATATCTAGTCTGTTTGTATTTGGCAAAATTAAAGAAGATACCTATCTTTACATATCCTATATTTGTGAGTCTAAGGTTTTATATCTAACTTATTTTTTATCATAATTAAGGAAACTATGACTATCAAGTCTTCAAATACATCAAAGACCTCAGAAAGATATAATATTACCTGAGAAAGAGGAGGAAGATGCAAGCAACTTTTGAGAGTCTTGTGAGAGAAGACAGAGACAGCTGGTATCCTGGACAGTCATCCAAAGTTTCTCTGTAAAGTTGGGGCATCTGTCTTCAGCCACAGGCCTAGAGTCTCTCAGTCACTTTTCTCTGTGTCCTGTAGAATGTCTGGCAGTTTCCTCTGTGAAGCAGGAGCCTGGAGGACCATTTTACCTTGCAAAGTTCAGTGGTCACCTTCCTATGGGTCCTGTATGTCCAGATGATAACATTTTTTTCAAGCAGTCCAGACCAGAACAGTTTCTTGCCCAAATGGCTATTTTTGCCAAGAAGAAGATAAATTCCATATGGAGTATCTCGATGCCCATCTTTCTCTCTGAAGTAAATCAGTGCTGCCAGGAGCAGACATGTCTCACTGTCCAGAAAGTCTGAATTTTCAAAACATTTTAAATGCCATGTTCTGTAGGTCTTTGAAGTGTTTGAAGATTACCTACCTGATTCAATTATATCTATGTATACCTAGAAAACTTAACATGACTATAAATTTGACTATCATAGAAGACTATTAATCTGTATTTTTTAATTATCCATTACAATCTAAATGAGTTACATAAACTTAATACCTCAAACAAGAGTAGAACTATATATACAGTATAACAAGATTAAGTTTAAACTTGTATCAATAAACTAAAATCTATACTGATGTAAAACAGTTTAAACAAGTTGTTGCTCTTTAAAAGTAGGTTCATTACTCTACCCTTTCATCCTATCATATCTATATTCTATGTTTCTATACCAATCCCCCCTTCCCTTTCCTCCTTCCAAACCCTCCCATATAACGCTCCTTGCTGTCTTTCCAATTCATGACCAATTTTACTAATTGTTGTTACACGCATATACGTTTATGTATATACATATATTATTAAATACAACCTGTTCAGTCTGTATAATGTTACTTCCATTATGTTTTTCAGGGTTGACCATTGGCATTGGACAACCCATCGGTGTGCTCTTCCTTGGGGAAGACTGCTTCTCCAACTCTTAGCATCCCTTCATTGTCTGCAGCTCTTTATATTGACTGTAGGTTTTTTCTTTAAAGGAAATTAATAATTATGAAGATTGAAAGAAGTTATAAAAAATAAGTAGAGAGAGACAAGTATGATTGTACAAACTGTGGCAACCCAAGAAGAAAAGCTCAGAAGTCAACTCAGGCAAAGAATAAAGAGGTTTTAATGTAGCACTAATTACAGTTGTTAGTAGTTTACCTGTTAAGACTCATGGTTTAATCAATTAGAAGACTCAAGGTTCTTAGGATGTATTAAATGCTTATAAGAAGCACAGCTGAAGCTAAAATTTGAACTAAAAAAACACAAACAAACCAGAATAAATAAATAGGCTAAGATGAATGAACTAACCAGAATGAAGTAGTTCAAACCAAACTTATGCCAAGCATGACAAGATGATGTGGCCATATTGACTTCCATGTGCTCACTTGCTGCAAAGTCTATCAAGTTGTTCCAACCACAGAAAGTCAAAGACAGAGAAAATCTTACATGAACAGAACCCACATTTCTTGAAGAGGGAAAAAGGTAATAATTAGCACCAAATTTCTTTCCAGAAGCCAAACAGAAAAGAGTAAAATATAATACTTAAAAGAATTGAGAAAAAAACCAGCCTAAAAGTTTATATCCAGCAAAACTGCCCTTCAGATGGGAAGGAATAAGGTTTAACCAGAGATTGAGTTGGTCTTTAGCAGATCCATCTTGCTACAGCTGTTAAGCATTCTTAAGAGGGAAGGAAGACTGGATTGGTCACAAACAAATGTACAGAGTACTAGAGCCAGAATAAATTAAGGCAAAACTGTTCTTTTTCTTTCTTATTTAATCCATGGAGCTTATCGGAATACAACAGTATGTTGGGTGATGGTAATTTAGGAATTCATGGAATGAGCATTGGATAGGAGGAGCTGGCAGCTCTGTTCCAAGGCACCTACATGGCCTACGAAGTAGTAAAGTGATACTTTAAAGTGGCCCACGATCAGTTGTAAAGCTATGCTGCAAACTCCAAGGCAACTACTAAGAAAATAGCAGTGTAGCTGAAAGGCTGAGATGAAAGATACAGAGTGAAAGATGAAATGCTGAGCTAAAGTCAGAGCGTGAAAAAGGGCTGGAGGAAAAAGGGAAGAGAGGCAAGATGGAAGGAAGGAAAGAAGGAAGGAAGGAAAGAAGAAAGGATGGATGCGAGAAAGGAAAGGAGGAAGGACAGAAGGAAGGAAAGAAAAGAGAAACAATAAATTTAAGTGTACATCAGTCTTACTTTACTGTGTACTTTGGCCACATGTGACATGTGGCTGGCCACTGGCCACTGAAATATGACTAGTGAGGATGAGGAACTGATTTTCACATTTTCATTTTAAATGTAAAGGTGTTTGGTTTGTTTCTTTTTGAGACAGTTTGAGTGTGTAGCCCTAGCTGTCCTGGAATTCTCTATGTAGACCAGGCTACCCTTGCACTCACAGAGACCCACCTGCCTCTGCTTCCAAGTACTGACATGAAAGAGCTGTGCCACCAAGGCATAAAGATCTTTTAACATTTATTTACGTACGTACGTACGTACGTACGTGTGTGTGTGTGTGTGTGTGTGTGTGTGTGTGTGTGTGTGTGTGTTTATGCCACAGTACTCATGTAGAGTCACAGCTTTCAGGAGTCAGTTCTCTCTTTCCACTGTTTGGATCCTGGAGATAGACCTTGGGTCATCAGGCTTCTTTCCCAACTGAGCCATCTTGCTGGGCCTTTCGTCCAAGTAGCCGTAGATGACCACTGCTAGTGTTAGACAGTGGTACCTGTCAAATAGTTCTCAGAAGGGACACCATTGCAGTTCCTCCACCAAAAGGAACACCTTTTTCAAACCTGGCAAGACAGATGCGTATTGGAGAAGTTGCCTCCTTTCTTGAACCCTTGCTGCTGTGTTTTTATCTAGCTTGATGCTAAGCTCCCTAGCCTGCTCTGTGAAGTGTGAAATACAGAGGGAGCACTCATTCAGAACTGTTGCTGAGTGCCGGCACTCACCGAGGTACTTGGACTCATGCACACCTCACTGTGGGAGAGGCATGTTGACCATCCTCATTAGACGTGACTCGAAACTAATAGAAAGCCTCAACTCAGACCCATTCTTTTCAGCTTCGAAATGTGTTCTTGTCTGTCATGTTCTATAATCATAGTGTCTGTCTGGCCTTGGCCTGTGCGAGGTCAAGGTCTTGTCTGTCTGACAAGAAAGCCTCTGAGGATAGGTCTAAACCAAGCTTATAGAAGGTGCTCATACCTGTTCCCTGACATATTTATGTTTATGTGCATCATTGCTGTTAAAACTTTTGCTAGCATGCGATTCTGGATCATGGTTTCTGAAACGTTGCAGTTGTGTGGTTAGATCATTATTTTCCCACTAGAGGGCAAGCTTTCCAACTCTATTGATTTAAGAGTGAGCATCTGTAAGGCAGGCTGAGTTGGTTTCTGTTTTAGTTGGTTGAGGGTAATTTTCTCATCCCCCTGTGTTGACCTTGTGTACTTTTCATTTTTGGTGGTATGAAGGTTTCTGATCCAGTAGGTGCTGGTGGCTGTCTTCTGTAGAGATGAACAATTCCACGAAACTTTTACTAGGTGTAAGTCTGGTTACCCGGCTGTTACATTTTAATGTGAGAACTTCACATGGGAAGACAGTCTTGGTGTCAGGGAAGAGTGGGGACTGGTCTCAGGCAAATTCTACCCTTCCTGGGATCCTATTTCTTGTTGTCAGTGGGAGGAAGGTTTTCTAGGAAACAATATTCTGTGATATTTTCAGACTGGAAGGCTCATTTTGGTTACTTCACTGGGGCCTTCCCCGACAGAATAAGTCCCAGAGAATGGGGAGGGTGGTTGTTTCTCAACAGACAGCACTTCCATAAGCAGGTGTTTGGGTATTTTTTCAACAAGGACCAGTTCCCTGGCATTAGTGGCGTGTCCTGTACTTCATTTCAATTCTGACCGTGTCTGCCTGAACTTAGTAGTATCAGATCCCAGTTAAGGGCTTCAGTCCCCCAAGGCTGCCAGCTGAAGTCTAGATGTCCAGTGCTTCTGATTGTCTGACTGGGAATCGCAGGCCCCATGCTCCTCTCCTTCGGTTGCATCGTTAGCTAGAATGGCTCGTAGTCCTCAGAGAAGCATACAATAACTTGTTCATTATAAAGAGTAGTATAAGTCACATGGAAGAGGGCATACATAATAAAATGGTCAGGGTGGAGACTGAGCCCTCAATGCATTGGGGTGCTCTATTCTCCTAGCACTTCCAGAAGTTTATGGGAACCTAGAATGCCCTCAACTGGACGTTTATGGAGACCACATTAGGTATGCCTGACTTAAGATTGGCCATTGGGAATCAACTCTATATTTAGCCTGTTCGTCTCCCCGTGGATGGGGATGATATGGGGTCGAGACTCCAGCCCTCTAAACCTGTGGTGGACTTCCTCTAGCATTACCCCCAGTTTGAGACTCTCAGGATTCCGAGCCACCAGTCACCTTGTTAGCACATGGACCAGAACATGGTCTCAGGGCTTTCAAGGGTTTCAGGTGCTGTGGGCCAGAAAACAGCACCAGGATCAAAAACAAAATTGTCAACGTCTTGCAGTTTATTTATTTAGGAGTAATTTTGTATCATGCGTTCATTCCATGTACAGAACACGACCTGGTGTGGAATTATTTGTTGAGTAAGAAATCTTGTAATCGAAACATTAATTTGCCTATTAATTTGGCCTTCTGCCTTGGTGGCACAGCTCTTTCATGTCAAAGGCTATTTCACAGAATTGCATTTATCTGTTGGTTTTTAATTTTTTTTCAGTTGTCATACAAAGGCATGGGTTGGTTTCATTGTGACATTTTTCTACATACATATTTTATTTTTATTGTTACTCATCTCTCTTGCCTACCCTAGGCCATGTTTGATTTCCTTCATATTATACTAGTAAAAGGTGCAGTTCATCAAGAAGATGCAATACATGTAAATATGTGTGTTCCAAATACTGGGACTCTTAGGCTTATAAAACAAACACTAGCTGGGCATAATGGTGCATGCCTTTAATCCCAGCACAGACAGAACAGGAGGGAAGAGACAGAAAGATCTCTGTGAGTTCGAGGCCAGTCTAGTTTACATAGTGAGCTTAATAACAGCCAGGACTACATAGAAAGACCCTGCTCAAAACAAAAACAAACAAGCTAACAAAAACTGGACGCATCTTGGCATATAGAAGCCAGGGCTTTGTACTTTGCATCTTAGTTTTTTAGACAGGGTTTCTCTTAGTGGCCCTGGCTGTCCTGGAACTCTTCTCTGTAGACCAGGCTAGCCTCAAACTCAGAAATCTGCCTGGCTGTTGGGATTAAAGGTGTGCAACAGCACCGCCCAGCAACATCTTAGTGTTTTTATTGTACCCACATCTTCATAAATGAAAAGAGAGAGGGGATAGAACTCAGACCCCTCCATAGAAACAAGCAAAGGTCCAGAGACACTGACTTTCTAGTCTGCGGTTTTCTCTTCTGTGCACTGTCTGTAGTGTTTGAAATACAAGTGCTCTACTGTTGGTAGTTATTTCTTCATTTAGAATTTCCTACTTCTCGCCAGCATTGTTGATACAAACTCTGTCTTTGCAATACAATGCTGCACAGTCCAGCGTGAGGGTTCGGATTATTAATGAGCTCATTTCAAACACTGCTCTGTGGAGCATTGAGAGGACTTCCGAGTTGGCTTGAGTCGAGCTAGAAACGTTGGAGTACCCAGGGGAGGAGAGATGGGGCAAGTTGATCGGCTGGCAAGCTGGCAACAGAAGACTGCTGCCTATTTCTGAGAGGTGAATGTTAAAAGCTAAATTCCTATCCCATCAGCACTCCAGTCAGCTTCGCTCCAAGCTCGCCAGCTTTGTAGGCGCCTGCCTTGTCCACAGGCAATGTAGGTCAGTGCAAACAACTTGAGCCTTTCCTGCTCATTAAAGCAAATGCTTAGTTCCGGCTCAGTGGACATTGCCCAGCACGCCTGAGCCCTGTTGCTGCTTCTGCTGCAATTTGGGGAAAAGGGTCCAGAGTGCAGTGTTTTTCTTATATATATAACAGGTCATCATAAACCATTTTATTTCAGAGAGGCTGTGGTCCCTAGCCTACATGTGCGCGCGCGTGCGCGCGCACACATACACATACACACACACACACACACACACACACACACACACACACACACTCCAGCTCCACTCCACTGCATCTGTCTCCTAGTTCCTTCCTTCCTTCCTTCCTTCCTTCCTTCCTTCCTTCCTTCCTTCCTTCCTTCCTTCCTTCCTTCCTTTCTTCCTGTCGTCTTCTTTTTTTGTTTGTTTTTCGAGACAGGTTTCTCTGTGTAATAATCCTGGCTGTCCTGGAACTCGCTTTGTAGACTAGACTGGCCTCGAACTCACAGAGATCTATCTGCCTCTGCCTCCCAAGGGCTGGGATTAAAGGCGTGCGCCACCATCGCCCAGCTGTCTTATAATTTCTTGCCCTTAAAAATATAATTAGGGGCAGGTGGATCTCTGTGAAGTTGAGGCCAGCCTAGTCTACAGAGCGGGTTCTAGGACAGGCTCCAAAGCTACACAGGGAAACCCTGTCTCGAATAAACAAACAAACACACTATATACATTTATAATTAGAAACGGTGAAGGGAAAAGAAGAGACGAAGAGGAGAGTTGATTTTCCCTGGCTGGGTTGGGAGGGGTAGGAAGGAGGACATTAAAGCATCGAGAATGAAGGCCCAAAGCAGGCTGCTGCGACTTCCCCTCCTCCCATGCTGTCACTCGATGGCTTTGCCTGCCGTTTCTCAACAAGTGCATGTTTATATTAAGGGGTAGAGGAAATGGGGCAAGATTTGCTGAAAGTCAATTGTGTAAATTTTTAATAAGGGATGATGGGGGTCTGACAAGGAGAATCGGTTGGCTTTCTGGTATAAGCACTCCACACGAAGTTGGACTGCCTGGAACCCTGTAGGAGCCACTCTGGCACACTGGAAAATATGCCCAGAAGAGAGCGAAAACTTTCGTCACCTTCATAAGGTTGTCTTAGTATTAACACAATGGCATCTTCAAGCTAGTTTCAGGAAATTGAAGTTAACTGTTGCACTAGGAGACCTCAAAGAATTTCCAAAGGGAAAAGGTCAGAAAAGAGGAGGTGCCGTGGGAGAGGATAATGATGGCTAACACCTGTGTGGGATGTAACTGAAGAGCCTGGTTTAAAAATAGGGAGTTGGGGATCTGGCAGTGGGTATTAATTCACTCAGAAGAGCTGGAGTGGCAGGGTTGGGGGTGCATAGCAAGATGCACCTAACTTGGTGCGGAGGGCGAGCTTTCACTGGAAAGAACCGAGAGAGCAGGGGTTATAACTGGAGAAGCCAGCAGGTGAGTGCTGTTTCTCAGCAAAGCTCTAGAGACCAACTCTTGGTCTTATTAACATGGCTGGCTATTAGGTCATCCGTCCATCCACCGCATTTTCATCTGCCCAAATGACAGGCATATAATGTCTTTTTGTCATTGACATGATCCTAGGAGCTGGCCTGAAGACAAGATACTTTGCTTCCTGCCAGCATCACTTGTGTGTAAACATACCCTGTCTGCCTCAGTGCTGGAGCACTTTCTGCCTTCACCCTGAGGTGGTATGAATGAAAATGACCCCATAGGCCCATAGGGAGTGGCACTATTAGGAGGTGTGGCCTTATTGGAGTAGCTATTGCTTTGTTGGAAGAAGTGCAGTACTGGGGGCTGGGGAGATGGCTCAGCAGTTAAGAGCACTGGCTGTTCTTCCAGAGGTCCTGAGTTCAATTCTCAGCAACCATGTGGTGGCTCACAACCATCTGTAATGGAATCTGATGCCCTCTTCTGGTATAAATGAAAATAAAGCATTCATATACATAAAATGAATAAGTATTTAAAAAAGAAAAAGAATAAAAAAAAAAAAAAAGTGTGTTACCGGGGGTGGGGGTGGGGGGTGGGGGTGGGGGTTGGAGGGTGGGCTTTGAGGTCTTGGAAGCTCAAGCCAGGCTCAATGGCTCATTCTCTTGTCCTGCACCCTGTGGATCCAGATGTAGTACACTCAGCTCCTTCTCCAGCACTATGTTTGCCTGCACACTGCCATGACAACAATGGACTAAACCTCTGAACTGTAAGCCAGCCCCAATTAAATGTTTTCCTTTATAAGAGTTGCCATGGTCATGATATCTATTCACAGCAATAAAACTAAGACAGGCCCCCATAGGCTCATACATGTTAATGCTTGTTCCCCAGTTGGTGGAACTGTTTGGGAAGAATTAGGAGGTGTGGCCTTGTTGGAGGAGGTGTGTCACTGGAATGGTACTTGAAATTTCGAAAGTCCAGTCAGTCCATTCTCACTTAGCTTTCTCTGCCTCCAACTTGTGGATAAGGATGTAAGCTCTCAGCTACTCCTCCAGCACCATACCTATCTGCTGCCATGATGGTCACAGACCCTAACTCTCTCCAACTGTGAGCTCCAGATTAAACATTTTCTCTTATAGGTTGCCTTGATTGTAGTGTTTTGCCATAGGAGTAGAATAGCATGAGGGCAACATGTTTTTCTTTTTGCCAACATTGCTTGTGTGCATGTCTACCTGCCTCAGTGCTGGAACATTTTCTGCCTTGTCACCTCCAGGATGGACACACCATGAGATACAGGATGGATACACATTGTGAGATATTCTTTTTTTTGTACCTGTGCCCTTCTCACCAGCTATTTTCATTCTCAAAACTCTAAAATGATGCTGTGGAGAACAGATCTATCAATCCTAGTCCTGGGGGATTATCTTGAATAGTTAATCAGAAGCAAGGAAGCTGGCCAATTTCAATTAGCATGATGTTTTCAGAGTTCATTCATCTTGTATCTTCATTGCAGAATTTGTTGTTTTTTTACTTTTTTGAGACAAGTCCTTGCTCTGTAGCCTAGGTCAACTTTGAATTTAAGATCTTCCAGTTTTCCTTAGAACTAGAATTATGTGAGTTTGAGGCCAGCCTGGTCTCCAAAGCGAGTTCCAGGAAAGGCGCAAAGCTACACAGAGAAACCCTGTCTCAAAAAACCAAAAAAAAAAAAAAGAATTACACATGTGTATCACCATACTTGGTTTTCTGTTTTCAAAGGCTGAATGATATTCTATTGTGTGTATTCCACATTTTCTTTATTTATTTGCCCATAGATACTGGGTATGTTTCCCTAGCTTGACTTTTGTGAATATGTTGAACATGAGAATGCAGATATCTCTTTAGGATTTTGATTTCCATTCGTGAGTGTGTGTGTGTGTGTGTGTGTGTGTGTGTGTGTGTGTGTGTGCTTGCATATGTGTGTGTGTGTGTACATGCATGTGTGTGTGTGTGCTTGCATATGCGTGTGTGCATGCATATGCATGCATGCGAGTGTGTGTGAAGGCCAGAGGTCAACCTTAGGGTCACCCTGCTGTCCATCTTGTTTTATGATACAGTCTCTCCGTTGTCTGGGACCTCACTGATTCCATCAGTTTGGTTTCCAGAGAGCCCTAGGGACCTACACGTACGTCTACACCTTCCCAGTGCTAGGATTACGAACACATGTCACTGTGCCTGGCTTTCATGGGGGTCCTGTGGGGCAAGCACTTCACTGGCTGAGCTGTCTCCACAGCCCTGATTGCTGTTCTTTCATATAAATACCCAGAAGTGTATTTGCTGGTCAATCAGATGGTCTTTGTCTTTTTAGATTTTTAAGAACTTCTATGCTGTTTTCTGTATGTACAACCTCACATTTTGTGTTCCCACCAACAGTTCATGAGGTTACTCATCAGATTACTCTCCAGCTCAGCAACACTTGTCATTTAGATGTTGGCTACAGCTTTCACGGCAGTCGTGGAGTGCTAATAAACCAATGATTGAAAAAAAAAATAGTGATTCCACTTGCATGAGGTATGGAAAATAGTTAGTTTCATAAGATCAAAAAAATAGTTGCCAGGGACTGAAGTAAGAGATAAACCATCAATGAATATGCAGTTTTGATTAAGCAAGGTTAGTAAGTTCTAGAAGCCTACCTACTACATTATACCTACAGTCAGCCATAGTATATTGTACCCTTGAAGTCTTTTTAAGAGGAGAGATTTAAGATTAATGTTCTTACCACAACAGAATATGGCTAATAAAGTTTTTAAAAAGTAACAGCAAAAAGAACTATGTGTTTAATTTTATAAAATTGAAAAAAATTATATATATGAATGAGAAATTAGTGTAGTTAATTGTGTACAAAATGGAACACTATGTAGCCATTAAAACAGATAATGAGGCCAGGCATGGTAGGCAGTTCGGAGGCAGAGGCAGATGGTTTTCTGAGAATTTGAAGCCACCTTGGTCTGCATAAGTTCCAGGCCAGCCAAGTCTACAAAATGAAAAAATGCTTTGAAAACAAAATAGATAATGAAAAATATTCTGACAAAGAAAGAGTTCCATGGTATATTATTAAAGAAAATACATACTATGTATAACATATGTGACATTAATGCTTATTCATATGTTTATACATTTCTGCCATCTTTTTGTATATATATTCACTTATGTGTGGGAGCCTGGGGTAATACTTTTGATGTACTTTTCTATATTTATTAACTTTTTATTAACATTGTTAATTATTATTATGTAAACATTAATGTTATATATAAAACTCCATAATGATACTTATTATCTCCTCTATATTAATAGCTTAGAGCACTGTTGTAGGTCAAACACTGCACTAAACATTTTTATACATTATCTGGATAATAACCAAGGACAACAATAATAAACACCAAAACCAAACCTGAATACGGTCTGCAACATTTGATGGTAGTATTGTCTAGAAGTGATGTAAAATGGAGATGGCAGTTCTTGGGTATAATGCCAGGACTTAGTAGGATTGATACGAGTTTGATGATGGCCTAGGCTACAAAGTAGACCCTGTCTCAAAACTAGACAAGACTGTCAGAGGTGAACGGCTCAGGTGGAGTTTATTAATTACTTTCCTGTTGCTGTGATAAACACCATGGCTGAGAGTAACTTCTAGAGGAAAAGGTTTATTTTGGCTTGTGGTTCCAGAGGGGGAGTCCATATGGTGAGGAAAACATGATAATAGGCAGCCAGAGAAGGAACCTGAGAGATCACTTCCTCAACCACAAACATGAAGAAGAGACAGAGAGAGAGCAAGAGAGCGCCAGAGGTGGGACAGGGCTATAAACTCTCAAAGTTCACCTCTAGTGATGTACTTCCTTTGTATCTTAAATGTTCCATAATCTCTCCAAACAGCGCCACCCATTGGGCACCAAGTGTTCAAACACATGAGCCTATGGGGGACATTTCTAATTCAAGCCACCACATGGGCGTCCTTCTTCTAAAGCCTGAGGGCCTGACAAAAGGTATTGACTTTTTGTTGGCCCTTCATCAGGTTCCAGACTGGATTTTGGAAGGGAGAAACTGTAACCAGGTTGTATTTTAAGTGAAATCTTAATGGAATAGCCTGTGTGTTTAAAAAAAAAAAAAGTTACCGAGTTTGTTCTTTGATAATTCCATAAAGTAGAATATGCATTCTGATTATTGTAGCCACCCCCAACTGCCCTCCCACCTCCACTACCCCTGCTCCCTGCAACCCCTCTCCCACATCTGTGACTCTTTGACATTTTGTTTTCGTTTTTGAGACTGTCTTTGTTAAGGTTTCTATTGCTGTGATGAAACACCATGAACAAAAGGTAAGTTGGGGAACAAAGAGTTTATTCTGCTTCCATATTGCTATTCATCACCACAGAAAGTCAGGACCAAAACTCAAGCAAAGCAAGATCCAGGAGGCAGGAGCTGGTGCAAAGGCCATAGAGGGTGTTGCTTACTGACTTGCTGCTCCTTGTCCTAGGGTTTCTATTGCTGTGAAGAGATACTATGACCACAGCAACTCTTATTAAGGAAACATATAATTGTGGTGTCTCATCTACAATTCAGGGGTTCAGTACTTTATCATTATGGCAGGATATGGCAACATGCAGGCAGACATGGTGCTGGAGAAGCAGCTGAGAGTCCTACATCTTGCAGGCAACAGAAAATGGTCTGAGATACTGGGCATCATCTTGAACATATATGAGACCTCAAAGCCCGCCTCCACAATGACACACTTCCTACAAGACCATGCCTACTCCAACAAGGCCGTACCTCCTAATAGTGCCAATCTATATGAGGGCCATTTTCTTTCAAACCACAATACTTCTCATGGCTTGATCAGCCTGATTTCTTATAGAACCCAGGACCACCAGCTCAGAGATGACATCACCTACCATGGGCTGGGCCCTCCCCTATTGATCACTAATTGAGAAAATGCCTCACAGTTGGATCTCATGGAGGCATTTCCTCAAGTGAAGCTCCTTCCTCTGATGACTCTAGCTTGTGTCAAGCTGACACAAAACCAGCCAGGACAGAGACCCACTGAGTCTAACCAGGATCACCTCTGTGACTGTTAGTTTGGAACTATTGGCTGTAGCCTGACAGGCATCTCTGTGTGCCCTCAGTAAGTATACAGCTGAAGACAATGAATGCCCCTTCTGGAATTGCTTGTTTTAAAAGGCAGATTCACGACTAGGTATGATCATGTACACCTGTAATCCTACTACTTGAGAGGCAGAGATGGGAGGGTTATTGTAAGTTTCAGGCCAGCATGGGTGTCTGTGATAATTTGAGAGAAAATGGCCCTCAAAGGGAGTGGCACTATTAGGAAGTGTGGCCTTGTTGGAGTAGATGTGGTCTTGTTGGAGGAAGTGTCATTGTGAAAGCAGGCTTTGAAGTCTCATATATGCTCAAACCAGGCCCAGTGAGACAGTCTACTTCCTGTTGCCTGCATATCAACATGTAGCAGCTACTTCTCCAGCACCATGTCTGCCTGCATGCTGCCATGATGAAAATTGACTAAACCTCTGAACTGTAAGCCACCCCAATTAAATATTTTCTTTGTAAGAGTTGCTGTAGTTGGGTTGGGGATTTAGCTTAGTGGTAGAGCACTTGCCTAGCAAGTGCAAGGCCCTGGGTTTGATCCTCAGCTCCAAAAAAACAAAAACAAAAACAAAAAAAAATTTTTTTTAAAAGTTGCTGTGGTCATGGTGTCTCTTCACAGAAATAGAAACCCTAAGACAGTGTTTCTATTTAGACACTGTCTTAGTTAGGGTTTCTATTGCTGTGATGAAATATCATGACCAAAGAAACTTGGAGAGGAAAAGGTTCATTTGGTTTACACGTCCACAGTATTGTTCATCACTGGATGAAGTCAAATCAGGAACTCAAACAGGGCAGGAACCTGGAGGCAGGAGCTGATGCAGAGGCCATGCAGGGGTGCTGCTTACTGACTTGCTCTTCATGGCTTGCTCAGCCTGCTTTCTTATAGAACCCAGGACCACCAGCCCAGGAATGGCACCACCCACAGTGGGCTGGACCCTCCCCCATCAATCACTAATTAAGAAAATGCCTACAGCCAGACCTTATGAAGCATTTTCTTAATTGAGGTTCCCTCCTCTCAGATGACTTTAGCTTGTATCAAGCTGGTATAAAATTACCCAGCACACTGGGGTACATAATGTACCAAGACTCTTTTTCAAGAAATAAAAAAAGGCATTCCAAGCAAATACCAACAAAATAAACTTTAAGCTAAAATTAGTCAAAAAAGAAGATCATTTCATGTGATTAAGGGAACAGACCATGGGGGAACATTGGTGAACCTAGCTTCATGACACAAACACTACTGTGTGTAAAGACACAGATTAACCCTGGTAAATAACAGTCGAGGGCTTCAGTACCTCACTTTCACCAATGGTAGGCCAGCCCAACAAACAGAGAAACATCAAGTGGACCTGACAGACATCTACAGAACTTGCCATCCAAACACTGCAGAACATATGTGCTCTCAGCTGGGGATGTAACGTGCTGGAAATGTCCTGTGCCTGCCCTGACTTCCCTACAGGATGGACGGTGACCTGGAGGTGTGAGCCGGACAAACCCTTTCTCCTTTAAGCTGCTGTTTGTCCGAGTGTTTCCTCACAGTGAGAGAAGGGAACAGGGACAAGGCTCCTAGTCTGTTTTGTGCGGCTAGAACAGAATACTAGAAACTGGATAATTTATAAAGAATAGAATGTGTTTCTTCTTACTGCTGAAGGCTGAGAAGTCCAAGACCAAGGAGCGGCCAGTTTCTATGAGGGCCCTTGCATTCCATCACCTCACATTAGGAGGCAGAATGGGATGAGAGAAGGCGGGGACGGGGAGTAGAGTTGGTTTTACTTGTATTGTACTTAGTTTGCGTTTGAGGTAATCTGGCTGTGTTGTTCCGGCTGGTCTTGGGTTCTCAGCTCCAGGGTGTTCCTCCTGCTGGAAGTACGCCCAATCAATCTTGCTTTTGCAAGATACCCACTCCCACAATGCATCAGTGTATTCATGAGGGCAGAGTTCTCACAACCCCCTCCCCTTAATGTTAGGCAAGTGCTCTGATACTAATTGCTATCTCTGAGCCTCTCAGAATTGTTTTGTTGTTGTTGTTGTTTGTTTGTTTGTTTTACAGAGTTTTTGTTTGTTTTGTTTTTTGAGACAGGATTTCTCTGTGTAGTTTTGGTGCCTGTCTTGTATCTCTCTCTGTAAACTAGGCTGGCCACGAACTCACTGAGATCCGCCTGGCTCTGCCTCCCAAGTGCTGGGATTAAAGGTGTGCATCACCACCACCCGCCCATCCTCTATGTTTAATATAATGGCTGTTCTGTTCTCTGACCCCCAGATAAGTTTATTGGGGTGCACTTATCTATATTAACTACATACATTCACACACACACACACACACACACACACACACACACATACACACATACACACAGAGAGAGAGAGACAGACAGACAGACAGACAGACAGAGAGAATAAATGTCTAGATAAAGGGAAATGTTGTAAAGTTAGATAAAGGGAGTGGAATTGTTATGAGTTATATCTAGTACAGTGGTTAAGAGGATCCAAGCAGTAAGGAGATGCATGTGCTCATGAAGACAGTACAGAAATGCCCCACATGTCTAAAGGGACCTGGAGCCTGGCTCCTCAGGGAGCCCCCAGCACTCGGAGACAAACTGTCTGCACCCATGTCCATTTCATTCTCTGCTGTGTTACTCATGGCCACAAATACTCCAGTCCAGTTTGGCCTAGGGAGTAGCTGTGTTACTCAACGGGTTTAAAATTGTAAGTGCAGAATATAGCCTGTGAAGTAAGAGGCAGAGGTGTGGATGGGTGTAAACGAAACCCAGAATGCACATCGGACCACTGCCTGGAAGGAAAGATGGACTGGCGTCCTGGGGAAATGTGTGCAGTACTTTTCTCTCAGAGCCGATCCTGCCACATGGAGACACAGTGCAGGCCAGCCACACACCCTCCATGACCAGTCAGCTCAGAGCCCTTAGAAGGGTTGAGACCTGCATCTTTCTAGATGGTCACAGTTCATTCTCTCAAAAACATACCATTTCCAAGGAATGAATTCAGTAGAAGAGTTAGTGTATTGCGGTTCTACATAAAAGAAATATGTGTAAGGCCAGGGATGAGTGCACACACACACACACACACACACACACACACACACACACACGTGCAATTCACACTTCAGCGCACTGAGTACAGCTTAGGGGTAGAGCCCTGGCCTCCATTCCGACTCTAGAACTGAAACAAATGAACAAAATAGACAAAAAAAACAAAAACAAAAAACAAAAACAAAAAACAAAAAACAAACAAACAAAAAAACCCACAAACACAAAAAATTGTCAACAGTAAGAATCTAGGTCAAGTAATCCAGCCTTTCTGGGGTGTTTAAAGCAGGGAATCCTCTCCTTTGAAAATTATTGACTGTGTACCCCTCAGCTCCCTAAAATAATTTTAGGGCACCTTTTACAACGTTTCATTGTAATTCTGCAGAATCCATGGAAGAGTTCCTGGGCCTGGTGGTGTCCAGAGTGGAATCTACCTGTAGGCAGAGACGGTCCCCTGATTCCCTCCAACCTTAAGGGTTAATCCAGCATCAGGTCAGGGACCTTTCCACCTTAGACAAAGTGCTTTTTCTTTCCAGAATCCCCCCACCTGCAGAGCCATCCCTACAGTCAGTGGGCCACTGTCAGAAGGCTCAGGGCAGACACAGAACGCACCTTTTCTAACTATCCATTGAAACTCCCTAACCACAGCTTTGGGCTTCCTTAACTTTTTCTAATAACCCCCTCCTGGTGTGTGGCTGCCGGCCTCCAGGTGGCTGACCTCTGGCTGCTTTATCTCAAGCAGCTTGAGTTTTTTTGTTTTTTCTCTCTCTCTCCTCCACTCTCCTCCCTTCCAGGCAGCCAGGAGACTCACAGCTTGCCTGCCCTGAGGTTTTCCTTTTAGAATCTAAGAATTGTCCTCAGGCTTCTGAATGTGCTAGAACTTGTTTGTGTCCCTTCTCCTATTGATGACTAAGAAACCCGAGATGGGAGCTTGATTTCCTAGGTATCATATGATGGCTGTGTGGGGACACCTCACCCCCCACCCTCCAGACTCTGGCCACACTTCTTCCTACTTTTAAATTCTTTAATTGGCAAAATACCCACGTATGGAAAATAAAAATAAATCTCAGAAAATTAACTTTAAAAACAAAAACAAAAACAAGATCGAGGCCAACCTGGGCTATATAATGAAACCCTATCTATCAAGAGCGAATGAGAGAGAGACACAGAGACAGACAGAGACAGACAGACAGAGACAGAGAGCATCCTTATTCCCTTATGTAGCAGAATCTAAATTCATGTACTAAACCGACCTATTATCCATTTAAAAATAAAGCAGGACCTTGCGCTTAGCTAGGCAAGCACTCTACCACTGAGCTAAGTCCCCAACCCCATGCTTTGTTGACCACAGGACATAATTTTTCCTTTACACGTATACTTCCATACCTAATTCTCCATTTTGTTATTGATCAAGGAGATGCCATAGTTCTCTAGAACTCAAATCCCTAGGTAAATTAAAATTAGACCACCAGGTTCTAAGCAAGTTAAAGTAAGTTACATCTATTAAATGTTTTCATGAATGGCCAACATAAAAGGAAACTTGTGTTAGGCTTTTGAACTCTTAGTCCATGAATCCAATGATAAATATTTCATATTAGTGGATATCATTTATTTCTCTTTACTCATTTGTGTGTGTGTGTGTGTGTGTGTGTGTGTATACAGATATCTATATGAAACCAATATATAGCTATTAACTTTGTTTAATTGTACAAAAAGGCACATGAGTGGCAGGTTCTGTTCATTTGTGAGAGTTAGTAACCACTTCACTACTCAAAACACTGTTATCCTCCTTAAGCACTAATAAAATCCTGTGACGTCTGTACTATACTGTAAAGACACAGAAGAATTGGTGCCATCAGCTCATTGAAGTTCTCAGTCATTTTTTGTTTCTTTGTTTTGCTAAATATCTTGTTGATCTTTCATGGAACATGCTAGTAACTCCTTCATATTTGAGGTAAGCAATGAAGGGGAAATGATATGAGTTGCCCTGGCTGACAGTTCAGGGTCATGTCCCCCTGTCCCTGTGCCCCGCTCTGGCCCCTGTCCCCCGCATAGGATGTAATGTGGAGGAGACATGGCTCAGTCCCCATCCAAACAGACCTGTGATGGCAGAAGAGCATCTGAGGATAAATAGCCCTGTTCCTGGCCTCCCACGCCCAGGGGTGTGGGCTACACCAGCTCCCAGAATTTCCTATTTTATGCCTTCAGTTACTGTTTACATATTACTAAAAATCATCCATAGTGCAGTGAGTGGTCGTACATTATTTTACAGTGTGGCTATATCATCGTTGATGACCCTAGTCTCCTGCAGAACAGAGTTTAGTGTTTCCCATTTCACAGAGTGGATCTTTTCTTTGGTGGAGCTTTTCTGGCACACCCTTGGGGTCTTAGTCCATTTGTGCTTTGGTTGAACTCTCCTTTAAGTCCAACACTCAGGAGATAGAGACAGGTGGAGCTCCATGAGTTCAAGACCAGCCTGATCTACATATTGGGATCCTGTCTCCAGATAAACAAACAACAAAAAATGTACATGTTAGGGAAAAACAAGATACTTTAAAGACATAATTTCTAATCCTGCCTCCCTCTGGTCCTCCCCTTTTTCTCTCCCCCCTCCTCTCCTCCCTCCTTTCCCTATCTCTGTTTTATACTTTAAGATGAAGCAAGCATCTAGAGAAACAAACTACAAACTAAACATCCACCCAACTCAGAAAAAGGACGAGCTCTAAAGGGAAGTGGAATCTCCGTCAGTTATCTGTTCTTGGTTTTGTGGCTCCTGGGGTCTAACCCAGGGTTTCACAAGCGCTAGACAAGTGCTCCACCCTTGAGCCGGCCCCCAGTTCCGTCAGTGTATTCAAACGTTTACCTACCACCCTGCACATCACTGGCGCAACATTGACTAGTGATGGCACTAGTTAACAAGCTGATTAACCCACTGTACTGGACTTTCCTTTCTTTCTTTCTTTCTTTCTTTCTTTCTTTCTTTCTTTCTTTCTCTCTCTCTCTCTCTCTCTTTCTTTCTTTCTTTCTTTCTTTCTTTCTTTTTTGTATGCCTAACTCTGCTTTCTTTCCGGTTGAGAACTGATGGGCACAGGCATGCTTTTAAGACATTAATAAACATTATAGAAGATAACTCTCTGCCTCTGGGTTTTGTGTCCCGTTGGCTATGAGAATAAAGTAGCCACTTGCAGGAAGAGATGGGGCTAATCTGAAAGTCATAGCATGGCTGTGCTGAGCCCAGAGGCTTGTGACAGACAACAGAGTCTTAGTGGGAATCCACAAGACAAAGTGTGGCAGGAGGAAGGACTGTCGATAGGCCACCTCACGGCTGACCTGGCAGCAATGCCATGTGACTTTAGATTATTTTAATTTGTTAATGTATACATTTTCGTTATTGATTTTTGGTTTTCTTTTGTTTTTGTTATTGTTTTGAGACAAGGTCTCTATTCTGTAGCCCAGGCTGACTCATGACTCCTAGCATGCTCCCAACCTCAGTCCCCTCCCCAGTGCAGAGGTTACATGCTTTGTACCATCAAATCCCACCATAGTGAAGACTTTCTTTATATCCAGTGCGCAGGATTGAACCCAGGGTCTTACATACTCAGGGCAAGCACTTTTGGGCTGAGCTACATCCCATCTCAGGAGGTACTTTTATAAAATAGGTACCACGTGGCAAAGTAGGCACCCTACTTTGAGAAACACTGCTTAATGGAGTGGAAACAGATCTTGTGACTGTGCATTATAAATGGTACTCAGGGTGACCAAGGAATGCCTGAAGATACCAAGCCAAAGAGCTGGACCCCCCACAAGAGAGGAGGGATGTCAGGACACAGAGGGCTGGGAAAGCCAGGAGAGATGGCAGATGTGTGGCAGAGACAGTGAGCACTGCCCTGGAAAACAAAAGGCAAAAAGAGTGAGGAAAATGTAAGCACATTACAGAAAGCAAGGCATGACAGCTGTCAGAAGCAGATTGGGGAAAACATCCAGCCCAAAGCAGGAAACCTGCACTGTTACAACCCACACGGGAAACATTGGTGCCCTGAAGAGCATGTCTGGGGAGTCTGTGTTCATCTAAGCACTTACCATGTGCCAGGCACTGTAAGACATCATAGTTGATGTATCTTTTTTCCTATAAGACATTTGGAAAGGTCAGGAGGTCAAGGTCACATGTCTTTGTCACATGGAACTGGGCTTCTGAGCTGGGCTAGGGCTGAACGGGATTCCAAACAGTGTGGAAAAAGTCCAGTGCATGCCTTGTCAATGTTTAAGAGAGAGAGAGAGAGAGAAAGGAAGGAAGAAAAGAAAGAAAGAAGGGAGGGAGGGAAGGAAGGAAGGAAGGAAGGAAGGAAGGAAGGAAGGAAGGAAGGGAGAGGGGGCAATGTTGTGGGCCATCTAGAAAGGCCAAATTGTAAAATTGAATGTAATTCAGTGTAAATGACAGAATCCAAGTTGACTGTACCATGATGATGTAGGAGCTCTGTCCCTGTCCCTCATGTGGGAGGACAGGTGACTACTGTCTGACACCCGTTGACTCACAAAGCACCTATACTAAGCTTTTGCACATAGGGGCCCTTCCCTCTGTTATGACTTAATTAACAATACAGTATTTTCTTCTTATAAGTATTTTGAGCAGTGAGCAGCCCCTTAACCATTAAAATTTAAAATCACTAAGCTGGGGTGTGACTCACTGGGAAAGCATGAAACGCTTGCTCGGTTCCCAAAACTGCTGACAATGGATACCTCCTCACATGGTTCTATATGACTTTCATAACTAATACATTTGTATTTTTGAATTCTATTAAAATATTTTTCACTTGGTGTGTGTGTGTGTGTGTGTGTGTGTGTGTGTGTGTACATGTATATGCTGTGGTATACATGTGGAGGTCAGAGGATAACTTTTGGGAGATGATGATCTAGGTTCTGGAGATCACACTCAGGCAGTCAGGTATGGCAGAAAGCACCCTTACCAACTGAACCATCTTGCTGACCCAAAACTTTGAATTTATGATAGATTAAAATCCTTATCAATGCTGGACATTAGTGATGGCGCATGTCTTTAATCTCAGCACTCAGGAGGATCAATGTGATTTTGAGGCCAGCCTTTATAAAGTGAGTTCCAGGACAACCAGAACTGTTACACAGAGAAATCTTATCTCAAAAAACAAAAACAAAAAGAAAAAAAAAATCCTTATCAAAAGTGGGTGTGGTGGAACACACCTTTAATCACAGCACTCAGGAGGCAGAGGCAGGTGGATCTCTGTGTCTTTGAGGCCACCCTGGTCTACATAGTGAGTTCCAGTTGAGCCAGAGCTATCCAGTGAGACCCTGTCTGAAAAACAAATAACAGTAACAAAACAAACAAAAATCTTTATCAACTTTTTGTTTTGTTTTTTGAGACAGGGTTTCTCTGTGTAACAGCCTTGGCTGTCCTGAAACTCACTCTATAGACCAAGCTGGCCTCTTAGAGAGTTTCGCCTGTCTCTGCCTCCCAAGTGCTGGGATTAAAGGCGTGGGCCACCATCAGCCATCAATCTTTATCATCTTTAAGTAAGAAGTGCTTATCGGTATTTTCTAAGCATTGACTGAGTCACTCACTAGCTCAACAGACAAATGAAGGTGAAGGCACTTAAAGAGCCACTTGATGATGCTCTTACATCTAGTCCTTTGATCATACTATTTTTGAGAATCATTTACACTGTGGCATGTGTTATGAAGTTGCTTGGGGGACCCGGGGGTATCCCTGGGCATGCATGGAAACATGCTGACATGCTGCAGTGGATGTGGCTGCGGTGGAAGGTGGACATTCACAACCCAGACACTGCATCCATGCAGAAATAAGTTTATTATAATAGAGAGATGGAGAGAAAGGAAAGAGGAGGAGAAGAGAGAAAGAGAGAGAGAGAGGAGGAGAAGGGGGAGAGAGAGGGAGGAGGAGGGAGGGAGACGGAGGGAGAGAGAGCTCAAGGGGTGCACACCTCGTGGGAGGAAAAGCGGAAGTGAGAAGGAGGAAGGGGAGGGGTTTTTTCTTAGAATGCAAACTTAAGTCAGATGCAGGGCAGCCTCCAAGGGGTGGGATTTCGAGGGGTGGGTCAGAATATTAACAGCATATATCAATGATTCATTCTCTCTATTGTTGAAATTTGCTTATTTGTCCCTGCTTATAGGCTTTGGGCTGCTTTCCAGTCTGGGGCTGGTATGAGTCAAACCATTAGTAGCTAGCTAGGCTTTGCTAGATGCTCTATTATTCTGTTCTTCTTCGGGTCCTTAGGTATTAGACTACGAGTGTGGGGTGAGGTAACAGCCTTTGTCCTGATTGTGTTTCTGCTTCTTCTCCCCACGCTGCGGTGATCTTACAGATTTGTGAAAAAACAAAACCAAATTAACCAGGTCGGGCCTCCTGTGGTTTGGGGCGTCTCTATTGCAGACTGACTAATTCCAGGTTTGGGAGCTCAAAGCAGGGAAACACAACCCCTGGCCACAGCTGGGTGCCGGGGTACTCAAGTCCTGCTGTCCATCCACAGAATTCTCGGCCTTACTTTCTCATCTTTTTTAGCTTGCTGAAGCTCGTCTTCCTCGCAAATGGTATCCATGTAGGCTTCATCTGGTGCCCAACGCATGGTCCCACTATGGCATGTTAATCTGGCTCATTGGTTTTTCCTTTATGGTGCGGGGATCGGAATGCGTTAGGCAAGCACTTCACTGTTGAGCTATACATTTCCAGCATTTTGGTTAGCTTTTAAACTGAAAACATACTGTCTTATGAATATTTATTACAGTGAGTCGCTTAACTTTTTAGTTTTTGTGTTTCAAATCTTAAGGAATAGAGAATGCAGTAATTCTCTCCTTCAGGCTGTTTGCCGAGTTCGTGGTTTTGGAGCCTTGCCTTTTGGTTGGTGAGAGTGCACTCACTAGTGGTGTTGACTGAAGGCTGGCCCTCTCCAGCGTGTTACTCTGTTCACAGCTGGTGCTGTTTAATCTTATCTGCTTTGGGGACAGTTCCTGCGATTTTGGAGCTGTTTCACTAACTTGTGGGTTTTTCATGTGAGTTCACTTATTGATGATATGGATTGTAAATGAACTGTAATGGTGTTTTACAATGGTCTTTCTGTACACTTTGTACACAGCTTTCTGAGTATCAGGATTAAGCCCCTGAGGCTCACAGACTCATCCATTTTCTACCTATGGTTCTTTGGTTGTGCTCACTGGGGCAGCAGCTACTGCACTTGGGAGTATGCTAGAAATGGAGGGTTTTTTTTGGGGGGGGGAGGGCGAGGTTTGAAACAGGGTTTCTCTGTGTAGTCCTGGCTGTTCTGGAACTTTCTCTGTAGACCAGACTGGCCTTAAACTCAGAGATCCACCTGCCTCTGCCTCCATCGTGCTGGGATTAAAGGTGTGCGCCACCATGCCCAACTGCTTTTTTTGTTTGTTTTGTTTTTTGTTTTTTAGAGACAGGGTTTCTCTGTGTAGTTTTGGAGCCTGTCCTGGAACTCACTTTACAAACCAGGCTGGCCTTGAACTCACAGAGATTCCCCCTGCCCCTGCCTCCCTAGTGCTGGGATTAAAGGTGTGCGCCACCACCGCCCAACCCACCTGCTTTTTTTTTTTAAACATTTTCTACTTTGTCACCCAGATTTCCATGTCACTGTGTCTTTTCCAGGCCAAATTACCCCAACTGCTCTTAGTGTTTAAGAAGTTGTTAAGTTAGATTACATTTCCTTCTCCAAAGGTAGTTCTTTTGAAGAGTATTTCAGGGGAGAGACAAGGGGAGCTCTGTCATGAGCTCCCCTCTCCCTTGCAGAGTGTGACGGAATGGGGTGGGTGGGGAAGTATTTGCTCCCATACTCTGGGAATTCCTGCAACCAGTCTGTTTCGTATTACTGAGAACGTATCTCTGTCTTGCTCATTTTTCATTGTAATTATATGGTCATCTTGAAATTTTCTGAAACGGGCTGTTCCTCAGGAGGGAATTTTGCATTCTTTTCACGCATTGCAAGAAATGCCTCCTGCCCTTATCCCTGCAATGCGAGGCCCATGCTTTACCCCTGACCTGCATTCCAGACCCCCGAAGTTGTTTTCTCTTTTGTTTTAGAGACACTGTCTGACTGTGCAGCGTAGGCTGGTCTGAAGCTCACCTCCTGCCTTCCTTTACTCCTGCCGATGGCAGGTTTACCTCACTGCATCTGGCTGCGTTCTTCTCTCTGCTTCTCTCCACTCCAGGCGCCGGCAGCCTGGGTCCTGTGTGCATTTAATCGTTTCTGTTCATGAGCGTGCCTGTGTCCGGAATGTCTGTGGCAATTATTAATTCATTCAGTGATGCAGCTCAAGTGACTTCAGCTGTAGTCACTTTTTTCCTCCATGGGGAGGAAAGGGTTTACTGGGCTTTCACTTCCACAGCCATAGTGCGTCACGGAAGGAACTCAGGACAGAAACTCACACAGGGCAGGAGCTGATGCAGAGCCTATGAAGGAGAGCTGCTTACTTACTGGCTTGTTCCCCATGGCCTGCTCAGCCTGCTTCCTCATAGCACCCAATTCTACCTGCCCAGGGATGGCACCACCCACAATGACTGGGCCTTCCTCCATCAATCACTAATTAAGGAAATTAAGATCTTACGGAGGCAGTTTCTCAATTGAGGGTCCCTTCTTTCAGGTAACTCTAGCTTTATGTCAAGTTGACATAAGACTAGCCAGGACATTCAACAAATGAAAACTTGGTATTTTTATGGGCCAAAGTACAAAAATACTACACACACACACACACACACACACACACACACACACACACACACACACGCGCGCACGCAATGCTGGTTTGGATTGCAAATAACATGCTACCTCATTTCTGCCACTTGAAATTCTTTTTTCCCTCTGTGATATTAGGATGCTACCCCAGGAATGGTACCCCTATTAGGCTTAAGGGGATGCCTTCTTTTCAGGAGTTTTATTGGTGACTGAACCACTAAGAAATCCCTCACCTGTAGTGGAGGTAGGTGGAACTCTGGATGGGCTGGAATTGTGGATATGGTGAGGTGGGGACAGCTGGAGAGAGAAAAGAAGTTGGACAGATCCTGTGTGGGGGCTAGACTCCTGGGGATAGCTCTTTTCTTTGTGTCTCCCAGAGGGTGGCAGCAGAAAGTTGGAGAGTCCACCTCCTGGGCATCTCCAGCTTGAAGGCTGCCTGAGAAGTGCTGTGCATTTCTTTGGTGGCACACAGCTAGAATATGGGCATGTAGAAGGCTGGGATGGGAGAGTGTGAGTTTGAGGGCAGCCACACATAGCAAGACACCACACACACACACACACACACACACACACACACACACACACACAGCCACAAACCTGCGATATGATCCAGTCTTTCCATCCTTTGGAAGTGAGGCAGATGTAGCTGCCCTCACTTGTGTACTGGATTTATTTATAATAGATCAGATGAGGAGTAACCCAAATATCCTTCGACAAATAAATAAGTAAATCATTGTAGATCCATGTAGTGGAATAATACCCAGCACTGAAAAGGAGTGAATTACACAGCAACATGGATACGTCTTAACATATGTTTGATTCCACTTATTTAACCAATTGAAAGTGATAAAGTGACTCGGGGTTGCAGGGGTGTTGATGGGGGTGTGTGAGGGAGGTTAAGAAACAATCTTAACAGGGCAGGAAATAAAACCTCTGTGCGTGCATCTATGTTCAGTATCTTTTTTTGTTTGTTTTTGAGACAGGGTTTCTCTGTGTAGCTTGGAACTCACTCTGTAGCCCAAGCTGACCTCAAACTCACAAAGATCCACCTGCTTCTGCTTCCTAAGTGCTGGGATTAAAGGCGTGTGCCACCACAGCCTGGCTATGTTCAATATCTTGTGAGTGGATGCTAACCTTTGTCAAATTTCGACCCTCTAAATTTGTGCAGCTAATTGTATGCAAATTTTATTGAGAGATACTTGTGGGAAAGAAAATCACAGTGGTGTCTTTTCCTGTTTTTAAAAGTTCTCTTGTTGTGGGCATAGTGGTGAATACCTATGATCCCAGCACTTTGTGGTGGGGGAGGGGTGGTAGAGAAATGTGAGTTCAAGACCAGCTTGGACTGAGAGCAATACCTGGGCTTAAAAACAAACTGATAGGGTTAGGGGGAGCTCAGTGGTAGACTCCAAGCACGCACAAGTATTACAGCCTGTGGAGACCAAGCTCCAAGGCTGCTGAACTGGGCTCAAAGAGAAAGCCGCAGCATAGTGAAACTTAGGACTTTTATCTGAGGGCTTTTTGTTTGTTTGCTTGTTTTTCGAGAGTCCTGGAACTCACTCTGTAGACCAGGCTGGCATCAAACTCACAGAGGTCCCCCTGCCTCTGCCTCTTGAGTGCTGGGATTAAAAGCGTGTGCCGCCACTGTCAGCTGAGGGACTTTTTTTTAAAGGAAGTGAATGAGTTCACATACATTCTGATGGTTACTTTCTTTATTCTCTCATGTTGAATCTCTCTTTATTCTCTCATATGGGCTTCTCTTTACCCCTTTGTCCTTATAGCTATACCCAACAGAATCTTACGGGAAATATAGAAGTTACATTTGAAGGTCACATTTCATTTGATAAGAAATAGAGTCATCCTGACAATTCACTCGTAATAGGTCTCAACTTGCTAATTGGTGGGGCTGTCATTTGCAGTTGCGGCTGCAAAGAAAGAACCAGTCATTTCATTATCTAACTAAAGAGATAATCTTATAAAGGGGTTTAAGGGAGTTTTATAAAACTAAACTACTGAGGAATCTAAGAAAAAGAAGGAAATCATGCACTGTATTTTAAACAAGCATTTTATGATTAACAATCTTAGAAATGTTGGGCTCTCTCGGACGTTAATTGTTTACAGGTAGAGCTGTGTCCTCAGGGAGAGTGCAGACTGTGGCAGGTGCAGGCTGGGGGCCCTCATGCTGGGGGAGGGGGTATGTGGGTGTGGGTGTGGGGGGAGGGGTGGTTTGCTGGGGGGGAGGGAGTGGGAGAGATTGGGGAGTGCAGCTCACTTGGCGCTCTTCAAGGCACAGTGACACTAAAAGCATTTTAAATCTTCAAATGTATTTTTCTGTCCTGCTTGTGACTTTAGACCATAAGAAAGGAAACTTGCAACTCCTTCTTGGGGCTATGAAGTTGTATTATACTCTGTAGCCCTGGCTGATTGGAAAATTTACCCCTGCATGCCTCTGAATGAAAGCTGTTTGTCCCCAGACCTCTGTTATTGATTCTCTGTCATTTGTGTAATTTCAGGATCCAACATAAAGAACAGTCAATTGGCTGAACTTTGAGTTTTCAGGTTAGATGCCCGCATTTAAAACTGAGGTTAGGAATTTGTGCAGAGAGTTAATTGCTGTCCTAGATCATTAGCCAGACCTAGGAGAGAAGCTGGCACCTCTATGAAGTTGCTTTGCACCTTTAACCTTGACTCAGCAATCAGACAGCTGGCTTTCCGTTCTTGTGAACTGGACTGCATTTACCAGAAACAGTTTATCTTAAAAATTGCTAGCAAGGTACCTGGTCTTATCTAAAGTTACTTTAAAGCTTTAAATAAGCTAATGGTATTCAGTTGTCTTGAGAGCTGGGGAGATTCAAGTATTTTCCTATGTCAACCTGAGCTGTGATATAAAACAGGTCTTAAGCATCTCACAGCCCTCATGGAACAATAGGCCTAGTATTAAGGAGAGATTGTCTTCCTGACAAACCACAGATACAAATGTGCCCAGTAGATGGAATATACTCATGAGATAAACATGATACAATACAGGCAGTGGGGGATTCCCCATAGCCACTAGGGAAAATTTGCAATAGCGCATGAGAAATTATAGACAGAAGCAAACAATATTCCAGAGTCTGTGGCCCCATGGCCATGCCTAACGAAGTTTCCCATTGGAGAATTATCTTTCTGATGGGCTGACACCTTGGATATTAATTGCCTTCTGCTGTTCTATGCCATGGCTCTTGCCACACAAGGCCCTGGGTTTGGTACCCAGCACTATAAAAAAAGATACCTCCCCCATAAAACCAGTGAACACAGAAAAGGGTCCCTTGCCTTTTCTGCCATGCTCAAGGAGTGGCTTACCCTCTGGAGTACTTTCCTTAACTTCATTCCCTGTTTGTCATGAATCATTGGTGAGCCCTGCCAGAGAGCAGGTACAATGCTGGAGTTAGGGAGGCAATGAGGGAGGTCACCCGGGGTCATGGGAAGGATGCACTGGGGAGTGAACTGATGTGGAGCTGAGCACGGACTCCATTAACTGGGTCACATGGGGAGGATGCTATCAGGACTGGTTTTGCACTTGTCAAAGAAAGGTCCTCGCTGGGTGGTGGTGGCACTCACCTTTAATCCCAGGACTCAGGAGACAGAGCCAGGTGGATCTCTGTGAGTTTGAGGCCAGCCTGGTCTAGAGAACGAGATCCAGGACAGGTGCAAAGCTACACAGAGAAACCCTGTCTGGAAGGGGAGGGAAAAAAAGGTCCTAATACTAACTTCATGAGTTCGTCACCAGGAACCAACAGTCTGAATGATACGTATCAGGGGCTAGGACTGTTTCTAAAGACTGTCAGGGATAGGAGCTTAACATAAAAATCCTCAGGGTTTTTTTTTAAGGAATTTTATGAGGATAATTAGAGAAGCGTTGTTTGTGCCTTGAAGACTGTATTTGAGTTCGTGGTGAAGGGTATACTTACTCTTGGAAGGGAAGCAGAGTGGTACTTGGGTGCTTAGATCCTCAAGGTGAGGAAAAGTATCGGCACAGTTGTTCCTGCTTTCAAAATACCATTGTGTATGTTTTACCCAGTCAAGTGCATACTCATTCTCCATCCAATGGGTTTCTTGTATACCCTAAGCGTTAAACACCCAAATGGAGACACAACATTCCCTGAGGGTTCTCCTGGTCCCCCTTGCATTGTGATGTGCTAGCCCTGCAGGTCTGACTCAGATCTCCACTGATTATTTTTGTCTGTATTTGAACTTAGATTCATGGGGATGCAGCCATATAGTGCTGCTGGCTTTCTAGCTATGGCTGGAACATGTGACCACCAAAATACATATCTTACAGCTTTTGTGTTAGAAGTCCAACAAGGAGGTAGGTATGGCGACAGACTCCTGAAATCCCAGCACTCAGGAGGCAGAAGGAAGAAGGCTGTGAGGCCCAGCCAGCCTAAGTTTTGCACTAGGAAACACAACAAAGGCATTGAAGAAATCCATCAACAGTTTTGATGGGCAGAAGTCAACATGTTGGCAAGGTGGTGTTCTTTTCTAGATCCCTAACAGGGAAGCCGTTTCTTTGTTTTACTAACCAGAGACACCCTGCCCAACCCCCAACATTTCTTGGCCTATGGCTCCTTCTCCAGTCTTCCAAACTAGCAATGACACACCCCTCATCCCTATTCTCTGCATCTACATGCCCGCTTGGGCATGGCCAAGAAAAGTTCTCTGCTACTAAAGGTTCATGCTATCAGACTGGGCCCTGTACGGCGTTTAGTGTGCTGTTCCCCATAGACTCACATATAGGGATCTTTGTTCCTTGTGTGGTGATGTTGGGATGTGGTGTGATCTCTAAGAAGTGAGATTTAGTGGGATGTAGTTAGATTACTGGGGAACCCTGTCCTAGGAAGGGACTAATGTAGTTCTCTGGTAACTCTGGTTCCCAAGATGAACTAATATACACACACATGCTCGCGCACACACACACACACACACACACACACACACACACACACACACACACACCATCCTGGTTTTTGTGTTTTTTTAGGTTTTTTGAGACAGGGTTTCTCTGTGTAGCTTTGTGCCTTTTTCTTGGAACTTGCTCGGTAGCCCAGGCTGGCCTCAAACTCACAGAGATCCACCTGGCTCTGCCTCCCAAGTGCTGGGATTAAAGGCGTGCGCCGCCGCCGCCACCACCACCCGGCTCCATCCTGTATTTCACTGGCTTTTTGTCTCTCCATGTGACCTTTCCCTTTTGAATATGTTCTCACCACAATGCTGTCTGCATGGTATGATATAGCCAAGGGTCCTCATCAGAGGTGGCAGCTATGAAGCCGGCCAGTGTTGGACTACCAGCTTCCCAAACTGAATGGAATACCCACCTTTTACTTGTAAGGTCCCCAGAGCCAGGTTAAAGCCACAGAAAATGAACCAGTATTGGGACTTGTGCAAGCACTCTGCCACCGAGCTACATCTCAAACTAGTTTTCACCATCGTAGCTCTGTATCAAGTCTTGACACCTTATCTTCTCTAATATGGTTTTCATTAATGGAGGTCAATGCAGGGCTTATGTCACTGGCCTGGGTTAAACAGTGTCCCGCTCTCAGATTTGCTCAAGTACCTATGGCTGCGACCTCCTTGGAAACAGGGTCTTTTGGAGACAAGATGGAGTTAGGGTAAAGTCATCCATCCTAAGTTAGGGCAAGCCTAATCCATGTAAGGCAACAGTTGCTACCCTTGAAAGAAGAGAAGACACCAAAGCAGACATACAGGGGAGATCATGTGACAACCAGAAGACCATGGTGACACATCGCCACACATGAGACATTGAGGATGGCCTGCACACACTCAGGAACCAAGCAGAAGCATGGAGCAAATCCTCCCTGAGGCCTCCCAGAGGAAGCCAGCCCAGGCAGCATGTGATCCGATCCCACGTTTCCCATCTTCAGGGCTCTGGGAGAGAATACATTCCTGTTGTTCTGAGTCATCACCCGATGGACAACTTAGCTATGGACAGATGGACAGATACTGAAACATGACCCCAGCTAGCCTAAGGAGGAAGGAAAGTCTGCTCTTAGATTTACAGCAACAGCATCGAGGAGGCTCAGATGGTATTCATTTGATGCAGGAAGCATGAAGGGTAAAGTTCAACAGTATGGACCAACACCCCCCCCCCCCCACCCACACCAACCCCCTGCTCGCCTGCCCGTCCCATAGAAGCTTACACAAGACAGCCATTTCTCTTTACTCATTTATATTTAGTGGTTTTGAGCATGGAACCCAGAACCTCACACACTTGTCCACTAAGCTACACCTCCAGTCCCTGACATTTTATTTTATCTTTATTTCCTGTAGATGTTGGTTACCCAGGGTTGGTTGATGTAGCCACTTTATGACACCCAAGACATTTTTTTAAAAATGTTTCTGTTGCCATTCTGGGAAAGTGACCTCTACCTCGTGGCTAAAACGGAGCTTTATGACTGCCTGTTATACAGTGAGAAAGAGAAGTGGGGGAGACTTACCCAGGAGGCCACATGGGCTAGCCCTGTCTGCTGTCCAAAGCTTAGTCACATCACCCGCCTTAACTCAAGATACTGGTAACATGCTATTTCAGGAATGCATGAGTCCACCAACTTATTTACAGTAACAACTAGGAGCTTCTTCCATAGAGAGTCCTCTGTGGAGGACTGTCAAGAGCAGAAGTCCTGTGGGTAACTGACTATAAGACATTTTAGAGGACAAAAATCAGTTCTGAAAGCAAAAAAAAAAAAAAAAAAAAAATTAAAGTGAGTGAATTATAGTTAGACTTTCTAGGGAGAAGAGTGAGAAGGCCAAGAGAAAGTTACAAGTTAGAAGAAAGGATCCAGGGCAGACAGGTAGGGAGCTAGAGTTCAGTCACAATAATAAAATCCTCCAGGTTTCGGAAGGATGAAGCTCTTGGGCGATGCTCTGGACAAGTTCCAAGGAAAGTGTGGTGAGCAGTGTGCAGTGAGGAGGCTTCTGTGGTCAGTCTGCGGCAGATCTTGGGGTAAAGTCTGAACACGGCAGTCTAACTGCAGATTTGATCCTATCAAGCATGGGTGCCTTTCTGAGCTGACCAGAATAGAGTCCTCCCAAATGGAATTAGGGACTGTCAGGGGGCTTGAGGTGGGGACAGTTTCTTCCCACTCCTTCCTTTTGTCGCGGAAGGATACAGCAAGCCCTCACCAGGCAGCACTGGTCTTGGGCTTTCTAGCTTTCAGAAGAGTGAGAAAGAAATTTCTGTGGTTTACAAATTACCCAGATATTTTGTTATATGACAGCAAAGTAGACAAGGGCGAGACTAGTTAAGATAAAGAACAGGTCTTGTGCTGGGCAGCGATGACTCACGCCTTTAATCCCAGCACTCGGGAGGCAGAACCAGGCAGATCTCTGAGAGTTCGAGGCTAGCCTGGTCTAAGAGAGAGATCAAGGACAGGCACCAAAACTTCACAGAGAAACCCTGTCTTTACAGTATAAGGAGTCCTTGATTTTTCCCATTGCAAATCAAAGGCAACATCCAGTCTTTTTCTTGAGGCCATTGTGTCCCGTGACAGCATGACTTTCTGAGACTTGGAAGTTAGGTAACTCTCAGTGTGAGGAGATAAAGGATACAGCTCCCCACCCCTCTGGAGGGACAAGTTCACACATGAACACTGAGGTCATTCCTGATCTCTGTCACCACTGTCAGGTGGCTGAGGGCCATAAAAGTCTCTAGTATAGGCTACAGAGCCCAGCCCGAAGGCTCTGGGGATAAAGGTTTAAACCTTTACCTGGTTCTAGGGAAGAAAACAAGATCAACCCATGGACAGAATCACATGGAAGCACTGAGATGCGTACAGGGAAGGACTGGGAACAACCCAGTGGCCCACCCGCTGGATGATGGACAGATAAACTGTGCTCCGGGTACCAAATGAGCTTGTCATTGGCATCCTTTTGGCTGCAGTTCCCAGATTGGCTGCTGCTGTTAGCTCAGGGCATGAGCAGTGGGTGCCATGGGCAAATCGAACAGAATACTTTTGGGGAGAGAATGAGGGTGTAGAGTGTGTGGGGAGGGCACGTGAAAGGAAGTGCCTTGTCTGTGGCTTCTGGGACCTGGGGTGTCTGCTCCAGGGTTTGGGGGCCCACTGAGCTGCTTAGCTCTCCCCCACCCTAGGGAGGCAGGGTGTGGCCGACCTCCAAGTGGCTTGAAGAGGAGACTGGCCTGCCTTCTATTAATCCGCTGATGGGCGGGCAGGCCACTTAGCTGCCCATGTCTCCGTTTTCTCACAGCAAACCAGTGACAGTGATTATACCATTCAGGTGACTGTGGGGGTGAGACCTGGTGCTGGGCCACATCCTGACACCTAGGAGTTCTGGAGTCACCAGGGGAAGACATCCTCATGCAATACTGTCTAAAGATTCTGTGATGAAGGCTACTAACCGCTTAAAGGTGTCCAGTGTAACCGAGGCACTGAACATTTTGTTTTATTCAATTTTAACTGTTTTACATTTATTTATGAAAATATTCATTCATTCATTTATTTGTTTGTTTGTTTGCAGTTCTGAGGATGATTGGCCCCTCAAACCCAGGGCTGACCCCTGTTAGGGAAGCACTTATCACTCAGTCATAGTGCCAGCTGCCACCAGCTCCTTGCTTTACATTTAATTAACTTTGTCATGTGTGTTCAGTTTGGTTTCTCACTTGGGACAAGGATTTGAGACACACACACACACACACACACACACACACATACACACACACACATACACACACATACACACACACACATACACACATACACACACACATACACACACATACACACACACATACACACACATACACACACATACACACACACACATACACACATACACACACATACACACATACACACACACATACACACACATACACACACACATACACACACATACACACACATACACACACATACACACATACACACACACATACACACACATACACACACACATACACATACACACACACATACACACACACATACACACACATACACACACACACACATACACACACACATACACACACATACACACACACATACACACACACATACACACACACATACACACACATACACACACATACACACACATACACACACACATACACACACACACATACACACACACACACACACACACACACACACACTCATGTGTACTTGTAGGACACGCAGGTATACACACAGGTGTTTTTGTTCCAGCCTTTGCCTCTCAGGGCTGGGATTACAAGTGGGTGGCTATCCAGGCATCTTCATCATCTTCATCATCATCATCATCATCATCATCATCATCATCATCATCAGGTTTTTCAAGACAGGGTGTCTCTGTGTAATAGCTCTAGCTATCCTGGAACTCACTTTGTAAACTAGGCTGGCCTTGAACTCACAGAAATCGGCCTGCCTCTGCCTTGCAAGGACTGAGATTAAAGGTGTGCGCATGCGTTGCTGTCCTCATAATCTCTATTCTCTTGTCTCAGACTCCCTTTCTACCATCATCCTTAGGTCTGGAACCATAGGCACAGGCCACACAGGCCACTTACTTTAATTTTATTTATTTATTTACTATTTGTTTGTTTGTTTGTTTCTCGAGACAGGGTTTCTCTGTGTAGCTTTGCGCCTTTCTTGGAACTCACTCTGTATAGCCCAAGCTGGCCTCGAACTCACAGAGATCCGCCTGGCTCTGCCTCCCAAGTGCTGGGATTAAAGGAGTGCGCCACCACCGCCCGGCTTACTTTACTTTTAACTAGCCGTCTGTGGCAAAGAGCAATTGGTCACCCTATTTGCCAACACAAGGCCTGAAGCAGGGATTATACTGGGCTGTGCTTGGCGTGGACGGATGGCTCATTCATAGGGACCCAGTAGGGAATGCATCCATCTCCATCCATCCATGCTGTGCTTTCCTCCTGTAGCTCAGAGATCACCGCACCTGAAGACTGCCTTCGCCTCAGTCCGCGGCCCTCAGCGGTCTACTCTGATCACACACGATCTCTTGAGAAAATCGGATGAGGACTCTCTGCCCTCGTACCACCGACTGAGGCCCTCGGTTCCTTTATTTTTGTAGCAAGCAAGGAGGCTCTGCATTTGCAGTTCCGTTTCATAGATAAGGAAACTGAGGCTCCAGGAGGCTCGGCCAGAGGGCGGGAAGTAGGATAAACTCTTGGGGAACTCTGAGGCCAGCAAAGACACTTTCGTGGGTCGGGTTGTCAGGGTGGCGCGGGGGTGGGGGGGAGGAAGCGGAGGGTAAATATTTGGGGCGGTAACCCGGGCTCCGGGCGACACAAGGCGTCACTGCGGTTCTGGGTCGGCGGGCGCGTGGCGAGGGCGGTGCCGGGGTAGGGGAGGGGGGAAGAGGGGTGGAGGACAGGGGCGTCCCCCTAGGTCGCCCGGGACAGACTCGGCGGCCCCGCCCCGCCCCGCCCCTGCCCGTGGCTATAAGACGGGGCGGCTGGCGGGTGGCGGCGCAAGCGAGGAGCCAGCTCTCGGCCCGGCCAAGGAGCGAGGAGGCAGTGCTACCCGAGCGGACTGCAGGGCAAGGCGGCAGCCAGCCACCGGGGCCAGCATCTCTCAGCATCTCTGCCACGCGTGTCGGCAAGCGACTGCTCCATGAAGCCGCCCTCGACTCAGGGCAGCCCAGCGAGGGTGGCGGCCGCAGGTGAGTGCCGGGTTGGGGTGCCCCCTCCATCTCTGCGCCCCAGGATCGAAGCCAGGGGACTCTGTCCACGCTAAGCTACACCCCGAGTCCCGGGGCCCCTGAGAACCCGAGCCTGCAGGTAGGGGCGAGAGAACAAGGGTCGTGAATGTCCCTTTCCACTGCCCACCCTTCCGTTCTCCATCACCCCCCGGTCCCCCCCATCTCCGGGGCGCACACGGCCGGCGGCGCCAGTTCAGTTTGGTTTTCCCATTGGGGACAAGGATCTGAGCCTGACACGTAACGGGTGCTGTCTGACTCAGACTTCCCTCCTCCGCCGCCGCTCGCTGCAGGGAGTGAGCGTGGGCACGAGCAGGAAAGCGCCTGGGGTGGGCTAGGTGACTTCCAGACTTTCCGCTCCCCGCACGGCGTCGGTGACCGGCGCTTGGGAGGGTGGTAGAGAGGTTACGAGGTAACTGCGCGGCTGTCGCTGGCAAACGCAGAGTGAAGTTAGCCATCCTAGTCCGGCGACCGCCCCTCCAGATCCTCCCGCGCAGCGGGCAGAGTCACCCCTACCCCCGGCTCCCTTCAGCTGAGCTCACTGTGCCCGCCCCCAGCCCCGGCCATGGACTCAGCGGCCGCGGCAGACCTGACGGACGTGCTGTGCGAGTTCGACGCCGTGCTGGCCGACTTCGCCTCGCCCTTCCACGCCCGCCACTTCCACTATGAGGAGCACCTCCAGCGCATGAAGCGGCGCAGCAGCGCCAGCGTGAGTGACAGCAGCGGCTTCAGCGACTCAGAGAGTAAGTGAGGCCCGGTTCAAAGTCAGTGGCTTCCTAGGGCTCTAGTGTCAGCCGAGTTGTCTGTAAACTGAGGCACGGTGTCCGGGGCGCGCGGGGGGCGGGGGGGGACTCAGACCCGAGGCCCTGCACCTGCTCTGAGATGCTTGGAGATTTGGAGAGTTGACTTTCTGAGATTTAAGCCCAAGGTGTGCAGGGGCCATGAAGGCAATCTTGGGGGACACGGGGGACTCTTGAAGGACTGTGGGTCTCGCTGTCATGGCAGGTGTCTGTCATGAGGCCTGAAGGTTTGTGCAGTCGGTAAGAACTCCTGGGACCCCAGCTGGCTCTTCCAACAGTTGCCCCGCTTTTCTCCCTGCTTTGCATTTTTAAAATTTTATTGAGACCTTCCCAAGGAGATCTACGTAGTTGAGGACGACCCTGGACTTCTGGTCCTCCTTCCTTGGGCTTCAGGAGGTGCTGGGATGGCAGAGGAGTGCCAGCCAGCACGTTCCCTGTAGGCAGTGCTGGGGGTCAGACCGAGGGCTCCATGCACGCTAGGTCAACACCAAAGCAACAGCACCCTCCCTTTCCTTTTCCAGAATGGGTGCCGGGGGACTTAGGGACACGGGCGAGCACAATAATGGAACATTTGTGAAACCAAAATGATTTCATAAGCTGCTGTTTTGGGAATTTTTGAAATAACTTCATTCGCTTGCTTCTGAACTCCCAGGCTCTGTCGCCACTCCAGGCAATTTTGAAACAATCCTCGCCCTGAGCTGCTGACTGAGTTCAAGTACAGGTTTCAGGCAGGCCCACCCTCCAGGTTGCCCGTAGAGGTTCATCCTGGTAACCTTTCCCACGATGCCTCTATCCTAACATCCTTGGTAGAAAGAAAAGGGGGGGGGGATAATAAACTCGAGTGACCTGCAAGATTCTGGAGCTCTGTTTAGGTGTCAAACAGTGTTATTTGGTGACTACTTATTATACTTGTCTTTCAAATCCTGGCTTGCTCACTGTTTTCCGGTGTGAATTTTCAATTCCGTTTGTTCTTGAGCACTTACTCCCTTGACAGGCTGCAGGCACAGACCTCACCAGGGTGCAGTCGGTCCTTCATCCAGGGAGTAAAAGACATGTTGCTGCTCTGAATTCTAGAGAGTTCTTCCTTGTGACTGGGCGGAGATCAGTTGTGAGATCTGCACCTGAGCTGTCTGTCCTCCTGGGGAGGGATAAGGGCTGACATTCTGGTCAGGGTCTGAGTCACCTGAGCTCTAGTTGGATTTTCTTAGCTGTGCACAGACTGAGGTGTGACTTAGGAGGTGGGGTGGGGTGGGGTGGGTGGGGAATGGAAGAGGGCGGGTCAGCTGTTTGTTTTCATTTACAACTTATTCTGATGCTAATGAGCTGACTGCTTATTCCCAGCATTCCAAGCGATGCCTTGCATTGGAAATTTGTCTCAATACTTGTGGCGTAACTTGAACATTATCTCCTTCCATTGGGTTGATGGGCAAGCTATTCATCATGTATAAATTCTCTTCTCCACAGCAGAGAAGACAGGGTCTGTCACTGCTGCGCTATGGCCAGGGACAGCTCCTTGCTACACCAGAGCCGCCTTCTGCTGGACTAGGGTCTGGCCTTGTGCAGTTATGGCGGGACAGCATCCACATGTTCTTTCCAGGAGGGATTTCAGATCTAGGATGTGTTTTTAGGAGTCTTAGAAAGAGAATTCACTAGAGACAGTTTCTTAACAGTTTGGGAGAGAGTTGATAGAATTTGTTGTTTTTCTTAGGGTATATCTCTGCGTATTTCACTTTCTCCTTTTGTTGTTAACCTTCAACTTTTAGTGTGGTGTTTGGGGAAGGAATGGGAAGGACCTAAGAATGCCCGGTGACCGTGGTCTTTGCTGCCATTGCGGTGGTTTGTTCCCTGCTCAGGAACAGTCTTGGCGGGATTTGGGTGTGACTAAATAATGCTTTCTTTAGGACACACGATAGGTATGTCTTAATTGTCTCCAGAAACGGATCGCAGACATCTGTTACATTCATTTTATCTGTTTGGAGAAAGAGAATGCCTGGGAGAGGTGCAGCCCACTAAAACTTGTCACTCTAGAGAGGGCCAGCCAGGTTTATAATGGTGGCAGCCGCAGCTAGCTAACTTCTACCAAGCCTTCCCTGGGGTCGCTATAATCATTACTTGCTTGCTCTTGACATCAGTCCTCTCTTGCTGGTCTTTGAATGTTAACACACATAATCTTTGCCACAGTCCTTCAAGTTAGGCACTTTTCTCTTCATTCATCTCTTTGATAAAATAACAGATCACAGGCTGGCCTTCTATGGTCTTGCTCTGTCACCACAGGTGGTTGGCTAGAATGTGAACCAGAGCCTGGGAGTATCCTGGTGCTCTACTGTGCTCAGATCACGTGTCTTTTTATACACGGTATTGCAGGTCCTTCTCAAGGCTTTCAGGATTGAAGGCCAGTGGACATCAGTGATGAATATGCCTGAGTTTTGAAAAAGACCTTTTTCCCTCATTAAAAAAATTAGGTTTCACGGGCAGATCTCTGTGAGTTCGAGGCCAGCCTGGTCTACAGAGTGAGTTCCAGGACAGGCTTCAAAGCTACACAGAGAAACTGTCACAAAAAACAAACACACAAAAATCAGGTTTCAGGACTGGAGAGATGGCGCAGGGGTTAAACATAGGATCAGACTTTGGTTCCTAGCACCCATGTGGGGTAGCTCACAACTGCCAGGAACTCCAGTTCCAGGGGGGATCTGACACCTTTGGCCTCCAAGGGCACTTGTGCTCACATGCACAAACACGTACATTCACATAAGTGGAAATGAGTTTAAAAGGGGCTGTGTCTTTCCCACAGCACTTCATTGAGAACAGTTTTTAAATGTCTCAATAAAAGGGCAGTGCAGTTGGAAGCTAGGAAAGTGTTTTTCAGGCTGGACCCTTTGAGGTGCTGTAGAAACTGAACATCCTTGGTTGTTTTTTGTTTGCTTTTAGGATTCTATATATATGTGTGTGTGTGTGTGTGTGTGTGTGTGTGTGTGTGTGTGTGTGTGTGTGTGTATATACACATATATAATTTTATTTACTTAGGTTCTTTCAAGACAAAGTCTTACTATGTTCTCCTGGCTGTTCTGGAACTCACTCTGTAGACCAGGCTCGTCTTCAGACTCCCAGAAATCCTCTTGCTTCTGTCTCCCAAGTTCTGGAATTAAAGGTGTGAGCCGTTATGCCCACCTCTTTTTCAGTAATGTTTGTTTTTAACTTTGGAAGTACAACATAAGTCTTTAAATGAGTTTAATAAAATTTTCACTCACTGTTTAATAGGAATGGTCTGAGGTCTACTGTGCATGTGTGGCTATGACAATATTGTAGATATTTGGGGAGAATAAGAAACTAGATTTTTTTGTTTGTTTGTTTGTTTGTTTTGGTTTTTCGAGACAGGGTTTCCCTGTGTACTTTGCACCTTTCCTGGAACTCACTTGGTAGCCCAGGCTGGCCTCGAACTCACAGAGATCCGCCTGGCTCTGCCTCCCGAGTGCTGGAAGTAAAGACATGCACCACCACCGCCCGGCAGGAACTAGGTTCTTTAGCATAGCAAGACTTAGAACCTCCAAATGTTTTTGCTTATAATCTGGTCTGGCCCTGAAAGAGGAGACTTCAGGAACTCTAGAAACCAGAGTGACAGTTACCTAACTGTTAATGGAACTGAGGAGCTGGGAGCCTGATCTTGTCAAGATGTGAGAGGCTGAGGCCAGGTAGGAGCCCTCTGGATACCTGGTACCATGTTAGGAGCTGAGTGAGTGGCAGCTCTTACACTCTGATAGCTGGCAAACTTTCTTAGAGGGTCAGGGCCACTCCAGAGGGGAGCTGGGCACAATGATCAAACTGAGAGCCAGGACTCTTTCCCACCGTGCCATGCTTCACTGAAGCTGTCAGAATTTAGATTTGGAGGAGAAGAGAGACGCTCATCCCTGCCATTCCCTGCGGGAACAGTGACACAGACCTGGGACTTTTTTTTTCTTGGTAATTACTATAGTTCGCTTGCTACAGATGTGTGGGATGGTTCTATATTTACAGGCACTCTGGGAAAGGCTCACTGTTTGTGGTTTTACTTTTCTCTGGAGTAGCACATGTCAGTTCTAACCCTAAATTACTTTTCTCCCAACCCCCCAAAATGAAAATTTTTATATATATATACCTTTCTTATAAACAAAGCTTCTGTTGTGCTATGGAGTTTCTTATGTTTGATGGGCATACCTAAACTTAGAACACTGTGTATACAATATGCTTTTATTTCTTTTGACGGTCCCTTAGGACACTCAGTCCCAGATCTGAGACTTGAATGCATTAAATGGACCAGGAATTTCAGAGGACACATGTAGTGGGGATTTGATACTACTGAGGTGGGGCTTCAAGGCAGTCTGAAGGAGATGTTTTAAGGTCCACTTTACACATGTGAAGGTCCCCCAAGTCATCACTGCTGAGTTGTCCTTTGATCCTACTTATTCGTAACAATACCCGATAACAGGGTGGGTAGCAATACACACATATGTGTGCTATCAGCCCAAGACACGCTGCTGGCACTTTATCAGACTGACTGAATCTTATTTTTTCAAGAACTAAGGTTCTAAGGGAGCGACCAGAACAAGAGTTAGAGCATCGCTTACCTAGTCATCTACCTCTAGCCTAAGATTCTGTTTAGGCAGGCTCTCAAGAAAAGCCTGGGGGGGGGGGGCAGCGGCAGGGATATTAGGTAAAGAAGTTTAGAGTTTAGGTATTTCTGCATTGTGGACTTGCTCATGGTCACCACTGAAGAGAAACTTTAAAAAAAAAATTTGTTACAATCTGAAAACGTGGGAAGCCAGGGCTGGGAATCTTGATTGTTTTCTTCCCAATGATAATGCCCTCCATTCTGTACACGCTGTTCTCTATTTTGCTAGGAACTTGAAAATCAACCCATTATGAAGCCACAGGCATCCTACACAGAATGCCTAGGTTCTTATTGTTTTCTCAGTGATGGCCTCTGCTCCCTGCCCTCCCCACAGCGGCCTAGCTTCAGGGACCTGGGACTTGGGTTTCTCTTTCCTTTGTGCTCCTGCCCCCCATTAATTGCCATGTGTAAACTATTGCCACAGGGGGATCCAGACAGGGCGACTTGATCAAAGATCCTGGGAGTTCATTTCTTCTTCGTAGTTGAATGGCAAACACACCACCAGAGCCTGGAGTTGGCCTAGGGTGGGTGAAGACATGGAAAGAGCGCAGAACCACAGAGTGGTAATGGGCTGACAGAATGTGAGATTGTGTGTGTGTGTGTGTGGGAGAGCAGTATGAGTTCATTAGCACCGAGGCCACTACAGATCAAACAGTCTGGCTTACCACTGAATTTATTTGTCATGTAAACTATACTCTCTGACCTGGAGGAAAGTGCTTGGGTTAAGGGACTTTTCATATGGACTGGATTTTGAAGAATCAAAGGCGAGTCAGGATGGTCCTGAGACCGTGGCTTCTTCCCCACAGCCCCTCTCTCCACCATATCTGGATTGAAATCTCCCTTACTCCTCTGTGATGTTTTTTCTCTGCCCCGCTATATGCAGGGTGGGGTGGAAAGAGGTGTGGTATTGAAAGCAGCTCTCCAGTGCCAGCTGTCCTGAGAGATAGAGCAGGAGAGGGCGGCCTGTAAGCTCTAGACTAGTGAGTCAGAGCTGGAACTCTGGTCTAAGGATGGGACGATGTTCTTGGATCTCATCTTTCAGAGACAAGGATATTATGGCGGGGGTGGGGGAGTAGGGAGTTGGGGAGTAGTGGTATTCCCTTCTTCTGGGTCATAGTCTGCTTCCCTGAGACCCTCAGTGGTTTTCTTGCCCCCAAAGATGATTCTGTCTTCTTCTCATATGTTTCTTCCTCTGTTTCTGTGGTGATTAAAGTGATGCTCATCCAGGGATCTGCAATGGATGTGCTTGTACCTTCTGTGTGCAGGGGATTGCTACCCTCTACTGCTCTTCTACAGGTGTAAACAGCGGAGAAAGCAAGCAGACGGACTTCCAACTCAAGTTCTAAAGAGTTCCAGCGTCCTAAGAGATATTAATAGGAGGGCTATGAAGTGCCCCATTGTCAAGTACACTTGGGAAGTAAGGCTAGGCCAGACCTGTTTCTTCATCGTAAGACTTCTCAGGACAGTTGTAGTGGGAGTGATGATCAACAGTGTCTGTCCTTGGTGTTGCCAGAACATAGTTGGTCACACATGTCAAAGACTTGCATTCTAGGGGTGGGGGTTGGTTACGATAGTTTTAGATAGGGAGCATGGGTTTAAGGTTCAATGTTGAGGACCTCAGTATGGGTTCATCATCAAAGCCCTGAAAAATGACTGTGGTCCTTTACGGTGGCCTGGGCTGGAACTGTCAAAGGAAGAGAAGATGGTGACGGTTATTCATGAGGTTCTTCTGGGGATGTTTGGAGAAGTGGGCTCCGTGGGTATAGAGGCCAGAAAGGATGACCAGAGGGCACCTGGGTCCTTCTGGTCGGAAGGCAGAGGATGTGGAACCAGACAAGACAACCTGAGGAGGTATGACGGCCATTGAGGGACACGCCCAAGTCTCACATGACTAGAAAGTTCTTTCAGAAACCCGATTTCCTCATATTCTGAGCACATTAAAAAATAAGTCAGCCAAGTTCATTTTGAGTTAATGGAACTAAAACAGGATGTGCTGCCTGTCCCTGAACTAGAGAGAAATGGCTTGAAGGACAGGAGCCTGCCTCCAGGGGAAGCAGGGACCTGGCCAGGCCCTCGTTATTCAGCTGTTCGCCCGAAAAGCCTTTCCAGAGCCCCTGCCACACTCTGGCTGGCTTTGCTTTCCTTTTTTTTTTTTTTTTAACCAGAAAAGTGGCTTCCTCCCTCACCACCACCTCTGGGGCCACATCCTGCTTCCGTTAACATCCTCTGTCTCTGAGCCCCTGCTACCTCCTCTGAGCAGGGCTGGCTTCCTCTGCTTCCTCCTCTTCGGCAGGATTTAGAATGTTGGAACTGGGAGGGAGCGGAAGGATTGTCCAATCTACCTTTCCATCTTATTGATGGGTAAACTGAGGCAGAGAACATGGTCTTTTTTAAGCACCCCTAAGCTGAGCTGCTCCTGGCCCTGGTGCAGCCCGGCCTGGCTGGAACTTTGCCTGCTGCAGCTCTGACATTTGAGGCGCAAGACTAGAAGGAACTGTGAAGTCCCTTGATCGTATCGGATGAACAGCCGAGAACAAAAGCAATCTTTGTTCTTGACTTCAGTTTGTCAGAGACAAGAGTGCAGAATCTTGGTGTGATTAAGACTCATGAGCAGGGAGGGAAATCTTTAGACACAGGATCCAACATTGTGCTTATATCTGAAAGGTGTTTAGAAGGAAGAGAACCCTTTTCGTGAAAAATAATATGCATTTTGAGTGTTCGTTTTTTTATGTGTTTGGGTGTTTCGTCTGTATGTGTGTCTGCGCACCTCTTGTGTGCCTGGTGCCCGAGAAGGCCAGAAAAGGGCATTAGATCCCTAGGATTGTAGTGACAGATTGTTGTGAGTTGCCAGGTAGATGCTGGGAATTGAACCCACGTCCTCTGGAAAAAGCAGCCAGCTAGCTCTTAACTGATGAGCCATCTCTTTAGTGCCTGCCCACCCCCCACCCTCCTTCTTTCTCTTTTGAAGACAGAGTCTCGTGTATTTCAGGTTTCAGGCTGACCTCACTCAGTATGTAGCTGAGGATGACCTTGAATTTCTGACCCTTTGTCCCTAGACTGCTGGGGTCACTGGTGTGCCACTGACACAGTGCCTTGGGACTGGGGGTGGCTTGGTGAGGTTTGTTTTCTCTGCCAGTTAAAGAATTAAAAAGCAGGGAAAGGGGGTTGGGGATTTAGCTCAGTGGTACAGCGCTTGCCTAGCAAGCACAAGGCCTGGGGTTCGATCTTCAGCTCCCAAAAAAAAAAAGCAGGGCAATGGTGATGCACGCCTTTAATCCCAGCACTAGGGAGGCAGAGCCAGGCAGATCTCTGCGAGTTCGAGGCCAGCCTGGTCTACAGATCGAGATCCGGGACAGGCACCAAAATTACACAGAGAAACCCTGTCTCGAAAAACAAAACAACAACAAAACAAAAGGGCAGGAAAAAAATCTTGAGTGCAACAGGAGCTGCAGAGAAATCTTAAGCACTGCAAACAGGAGCAGATAGAATTAGCAGTTGAAAACATGCTGATTACTGGGGGGTGAGGAGACACACACGTGATAGAGACACACAGAGAAAAAGATCCTCTGTAAAGCAGAAAGGGCTGAAAAAGCCAGTGTCTTTCCCGGGGCTGGGTTGTTTTGTTTTGTTTTTGTTTGTTTCTTTTTAAGACTGCAGAGATCCCCACCTCACCCCACCCCCACTTTAGGGCTGGCCAGTTTGAAGAAGGATTGGAGGGCTGATTGCTGCACAACTGTTGTGTATTATGTCCTGATTCTCCGTGAACTTGCTGAGCCCGTCCATCAGCAGGGGACCTGCAGGTGGGAGACAGAAGCCTACAAGGCCTTTGTTGTAAGCTGCCAGGGTTTTTTTTTTTGTCTCAAATCAGGAGACTGAGGAAGTTCACCAACTTTATTATCTAACCATGGCTGGTCTGCCTGCCTGTCTGTCTGTCTGCCTGCCTGCCAGGGAGTCTGTCCAGCGCCTAGTCTTTCACCACTGTGTCTAATTTATGTGGTTCTGGGGATTGGACACAGGGCTTCATGGCTTCTGGACAAGCACCCTACCAACTCAGCTACATCCGTCCGACTCTCATCCCATCAGCCAGCAGCACCTGGCTTGACAGCTGGCCAGTAGACTCCTGTGCAGCAGAGGTCTGGTCCTGTTAACCCACCACACTGTTGAGAGGAGCAAAGGTCGTCAGTGTGCTGGACTGGATACACACATTCACACCTACACACAGACACAGACACAGACACACACACACACACACTTCCCTGCCTTCGATCACTTCTTAGATTGGAAACTGGCCTGTTTTCTTATGTAGATCTACAACAGCTGGTTCTTGGGGAGATTCACCTCTGGGTACTGTAGACTGTCAAGAGTCTGGTTCAGTGAGTACACCTCTGAATGACTATGGCTTCCTTCCTTAAAGGTGCCGACTCACTGTATCGGGACAGCTTCAGCTTCAGTGATGAGAAACTGAATTCCCCAACCGACTCCACTCCAGCTCCGCTGACTTCCTCTGTCACCCCTAGGAAAGGTGAGCTCACAAACCGGACTCTGGCCCGTTATCCTCCACCAAGCTTTCAGAGTACAAAGCCATTGTTTATGGGATCTGGTCCACATGTAGATTCCCTCTTGTGGCCGAGGGGACTGTGTCTCATTAGCCTCCTGGACTAGCTTGCCTTCATAATGTAAAACTCGGCAGTTTGGCTCTGCAGCAATGAGGAGTTGTTTTGTTTTGTTTTGGGGTGACTCGTTTAGCAGCTGTCGTTAGGATTCAAGAATGATCTAACATGGGGCCACTGAGATGGCTCAGTGGGTAAGGGTGCTTGCTGCCAAGCCTGCCAAGCTGAGTTTGATCTCTGGAAGCTACTTGGTAGATGTCCTCTCATCTCCACATGGGCACATACATTCATACACACATACATACCATATATACCAAATGAATGAATGTTTAAAAAAACTAAAATGGACAGGAATCAAAACAACAGCCCCACCCTGTCTCTGCTTCAGTATTAATAGACTCTGGTTTAAAGGGGCATGAATTGGTTCTTAGTTTTTGGAATTGGCCAAGTCTCCCCAGCTAGAGAGCTGGACGTTCTGTTATATTGGACAGGCGCCCTTTTGAGAACAAAAGGAGGTTCCCCCCCCCCAAGGAAAATTGAACTTGCTGAAAATAGATGCAAAATGCAATAAAAATGGAACCAACTTTAAAAGAAATATGACGATCCCATGACTTGTCTCCACCTGGCATGCAAACAGAACTTCCCTCTGTCTTGAAAGGGATATTTTTAAATTCTCTTCTCAACACAAATGTTAGCAGCCACGGGAGATTCGGCCATTGTCCAGCCTCCAATCTGCAGTGGATCTGTGGACTCCAGGGAGAGAGCAGTCTAGAGAATGACTTCAGTAGTGCTCAGATCTGCTACCTAATCCTCCAGAAGTGGGAATTACAGAAGGGGGAATGGGGGGACGGGGAAAAAAAAGCCCCTGTGGCGAGTGGACTTGAAAACTAAGAACAATGAACCATCTGTAGCCAGCAAAGAAAAATATTCAGCAGTGTATTTCAAGGAAGGCATGAGTGACGGACAACCTGTACAGACCGAGAGTAAAATACGTAAGGAAAGCATGTCCCTCTGGCCACAGAGACAGCAATGTCGAGATGAAAGCTCCGTGCTACTCTGAGATGGTTTCTCTCGTTCCCTCTTCCACCTTGTCACATTGGAGGGCCACTGTATTGTCCTCCACAAGCAGCGAAAGTGCCTTCTTCTCACTGTCTCCCAGACTTTCACAACCCTGAAGAGATCCATCTTCCAGGTTAGGAAGGTGGCTTCGGGTGGTAGTGAACCACAGGACAAACACTAAGGCTAGCCTCCAGTTGGAGGAGAAACGAAGGATTGGTGCAGGGCACGCTCCGTGAGGTCTCTGAAGACAACAGGTTTCCGTAATCTGGAAACTCCATAATCCCAGGAAAAATCCTCCACCAGCTGTGTCTGGGAGGGAGACGGAAACTCTTTTCTATTTTCTATTTTGCAGCCAAATTAGGTGACACCAAAGAGCTGGAAGACTTCATTGCCGATCTTGACAGAACATTAGCAAGTGAGTACATGCTTGGTGTTTAAAACATCACTCGCGCCACACCTTTGATAATGGGCTGCCATGTTTCCCAGCTTGCCTGGGGGCGGGAAGGTACATCATAAGCTGCTCTAGGTGTAGAAACAGGACCTCAGTGGCCTAGAAAGTAGCTTGGAGGATAAACTTGCAGGAGAGTAGCTGGAGTTGCTTTCCCAACTGTGCACACAGGTCAGCAGCAGACAATGGAATGTTGTTTAGAAGAGAGAAAGAGAGAGAGAGAGAGAGAGAGAGAGAGAGAGAGAGAGAGAGAGAGAGAGAGAGCGCACTTCGCTGTGGGGATGCCTTGCCAGTTCTGAGAGAAGGAACAAGTCACTTAGCATTCCTCCAGCAAGCCAGAGGGGTTCATGCACTCAGGGTAATTCCCCAAGTTTGATGCAGGATACAAGGTCCTGGTGAGATTTTTTGTGAATATCGAGTGCCAAACAGAAGTGGTCTGGGATACCCGTGCCAACTAGCCAGTGACCCAGATTCAGCGTGCTTCTAATTTGGATCACACGTTGGTTATCCATCTTGTGTGCCCCAAACTGAAGACATCAGGTCAAAATTGTAACACACAACCAGGTGGTGGTGGCGCACACCTGTAATCCCAGCACTCAGGAGGCAGAGGCCGACGGACCTCTGTGAGTTCGAGTCCAGCCTGGACTACAGAGTGAATTCCAGGAAAGGTGCAAAGCTACACAGAGAAACCCTGTCTCGAAAAACAAAACAAAACGAAATTGTAACACATACGGGGTGGGGGTGGAGGGGTGTTAGCAGAAAGAAGGGTCACACTGTCTGTGGGCTCCTTCAAAAGGACAAGATTGCAGGAGGCAGCAGGCTCAGTCCCAGTTTGCAGGGATGCTGGCCTCAGCATCTCTCCTCACGGGGGACTTGTTAAACCTTGGAGAACTTTTTATCCAGGATTCTTAATTATTTAGTGAAAGTGATCATTTTTCTATGAGAAGTACTCTATGTTTTATTCTGCCAGAGAGGTAAACATCGAAAAATTTAGATCCAAAAGTTAATTTAAACAGTCTACTTAGAATAGCCACGGTTTTCACACTCTCCCACTCGGTATTTGCTGGATGGTTTAACTGCCCCCTTTTCTTCCCTCTTGCACCACCTGCATCAGAAGACCTAGGCCTGTTTCGACAGATTATTCTAATTGCAGCACAATTTGTATTAGGCCCATGCAGCAAGCCTGCCTACTTCATGCCAATTGCAGCTGGCCTCCCAGTCAGTCCAGTTAGCCAGACTACATGGCATGGGAAGCCTGCTATTAACTTTGCTTTTGATGCCCGTCTAAGACCATGTGATGTGGTTAAGCACAGGGATTGCGAGTGTCTGGCTGGGCTAACTAACCTTCTCTCTCCTTTTCAGGTATGTGAAGAAGCGAGGGGTTCGGGGTCCTTAGGCCACAAGCGTGAAACCCCTGAAGACTCCAAGGGCCTGGCAGAATCAGCTACTAGAATCTGCTGCAGGAGGGGACAGAGCTAAGGCTCCCGTGGCCGGCCTCGGCTCATCCTAACTTTTGCTGGCGGGCCCATCTCTGGGCAACTCAGACAGTAGAACTGACTTGTTTACCTGCCTGCAGCATATTTCAACAGATGATCTATCTAATGTGTTTTCTCCTTAAACATAGCTCTTCTATAATTTAAGATGCATTTATGGAAATATTTGTAATTACTTATATATAGTTGGAGACCGTAATAAGCTTTTCCCATCATAATATATTTTTGTATACAAATAAAGTTTAAACTGGAATCTACTTTGAAAGCTGTCTTATTACTGCCAATAGATTACTGCATTCAGTAATTTTCTAACAGGAATGACGGGCCTCTGGATTCCCAGTGAGAATACTGTGTGTTGTGGTTATACTCACTTAAGGGTGGCCAGCTTCCTGAAGCTGTCTCTGCACTCTAATCCTTACATTCTCAAAATCTTTTCGTTGTGGGCTGGACAGATGCCTCAGTGGTTAAGAGCAATCGATGCTCTTCTAGAGGATTTGGGTTCAATGCCCAGCACCTACATGGCAACTACATTTGTCCTAAACTCCAGTGCCAGGGGATCTGACACCCTCCTCTGGCTTCCTCTGGCACTGCATGCATGTGGTGCACAAATATACATTCAGGCAAACATTCATACATATAAAATAAAAATAAATAAAATTTCAAAAAAATTCAAAAATGTATTCCCCTTGGGGCTGAGAGATGGCTCAGCAGTTACGCACACTGGTTGCATTTCTAGAGGACCCGGGTTGGATTCCCAGCTCCCAATAATGTTGCTCACAACTATCTGTAACTCTAGTTACAGGGAATCTAATGCCATTCTCTAATCTCTTCAGGTTCCAGACATGTACCTAGTGCCCAGACATACTGCAGGAAAAGGCCTCAAACACATAAAACTAAATAAATCATTAAAAAAACAAAACAGAAACCTTGGACTTCACTTTTTTCTTTGATTGTTTGGTAGTTTCACACACACACACACACACACACACACACACACACACACACACACACACTGAATTTTAGTCATTTCACACACACCCCAGTTCATCATTCTCTTCCTCTCCTGCTGGCCCTTCTCAACAAGACTGGAGAGTTGGCTAAGTGGTTAAGATCACTTGCTCTTGTGAAGGACCTGGGTTCGATTCCCAGTACCCACATGGAGGTTTACCATTTCCTCAGGTACCAGGCACACATGTGGTGCTCTGACATACATGCAGGCAAAGCATTTGTATGAATAAAATAAAAGCCTTAAAAAAGAAAGAAAGAAAGCAAACTGAGGGAGCCATGGAGGGTAAGCCAGTAACAGCCTTCCTCCGTGATTCCTGCCTCAAGTGTCCTTTGTAGTCAGGACATGGAAGCCACATAACCCTCACCCCCACCCCAAGTTGCTTTTGGTCACAATTTTACCGCAGCAACAGAAAAGGTAGGCCCACAAGTACAGTCACATGGGTTCCATGTCCAGTGGATGACAGTCACATTTGATGGCAGTCTCATAGACTATAACAGAGCCATCATGATGGGGACACATTAGGCATTTGAGCTGACACTGGTGTAAACAACCTACTGTGCTTCAGGTCATAGCCCATGACTGTTCTGTTCAGTCAGATTTGATAGTGACAGAAAACAGTCACACTACTTACTGGCTCCTGCGTTTCTTATACTCTTCACTGATAGAGATCATAGGTTTTCGGTATTAAAGATTTCATATACAGTCGCTGTACATGTCACGTCCAGTTGTATGAAGAGACTCAACTTGATCAACACATGCTGCCCAGGTTTGTGCTGTGTCCTTTCTATGATGTCCCTAAAGTGGTAAAAATCACTTAGCAATGCATGTTTGATCGTTTTTAGGACAATGTGAAAAGATAGTTTATGTTTTCCTCAGGCTTCTAGGAAAGCTTTATGTTCAGTGCAAACATCCTCTCTCTCTCTTATTTAAAAAACTTTATTTTTATGTGTGTATGATATGCACACACGTGCCTTGGTGCATGTGTGGAAGACATGTGTGCAAGACCGAAAATGTCTTTGTGAGGTAGTTCTCTCCCTCAACCTTTGCCTGGGCTCCAGGGACTGAATTCAAGTCACCAGGCTTGTGCAGTGACTGCCTTTACTGGCTGAGACATCTCACTGGCCTCTCTTCTCTCTCTCTCTCTCTCTCTCTCTCTCTCTCTCTCTTTTTTTTTTTTTTTTTTGAGACAGGGTTTCTCTGTTGCTTTTGGAGCCTGTCCTGGATTAGCTTTGTAGACCAGGCTGGTCTCGAACTCACAGAGATCCACCTGCTTCTGCCTCCCGAGTGCTGGGATTACAGGCATGCACCACCACCGCCCGGCCTCTCTCTCTTTTTTTAAAAAAAAAAATTGAGATAAGATTCACATGCTCAGACTTTAGTTGTGTGGGCTTTTAACATATCCACAGATATTACAGCCACCATCGTTGTTAATGCTCTATGTGACTGTCTATTCCAGACACATGAAATGTAATGATACACAGTACTCTTCAGTAACTTAGCAGGTTTTCAAAGTTAATCCATACAGCCTCCCTTCTCATAGCAAAATACTATCCCACCATGGGGCTTCGTCACATTCTGTTTATATAACCATGAGTTGGTTAATGGGTGGCATTTGGGTTTGTACTTCTGAGCTAATGAGCAATGCTCTCACTAGAAACCACGTGCAAGTATTTGTGTGGGTGTCTATTTTAGTTTCTCTTGGGCGCAGAAGCAGGGCTAGGGTTCCCGGGTCAGCTCAAGCTCTGTGATCAACTTTTTGAGGAACTACTGAATGTCGTGAAAGCAGCCATGAATGTGTCCTGTGGAGTTCCCGGCTGTAGTGGAGGCCTCTCCCTTCCGAGTGGCCTCACCGGGGTATGTCTCTATTTGAAGAGTGGTCCCCCGGGTGTGGAGCATGGTCTCCCTGTAGCTTGTCTTACAGTTCCTGTGTAACAAACGATGTCTCCTGATGTGCTTACTGGCTTCTGTCTTCAGTGTGAGCTGTAGGAAGTCACCTCGGACTCTGGATACAGGTTCCTTATCAGATATGTGGTTTAAAAAATGGTCTCTCTTGTGGGCTTGTTGTACAGGACTGTCCTCAAAGCCCAACTGCCACCATCTTTGGGAGTTCATCTGGGCTTGCGCACAAAATGTCCTCCCAGCTGGGCCTGCTGACTTTTTACCTTCCCTCTTAGAAAGGGGCCAGAGAGGATCATGGGACCCTTCTGGAATCCGGCCACCCAGCCCAACCAGCTGTAGCAATTCAGCCCTAATTGCAGATGACCTTAGGGCATTGGGGGAAGGGCTGGAGGACATCAGTGTAGAAGGATGAAGGGTAGGGACTTCATCTACATAGCTAGGAGGAAGCTATCGCCTCTGCTGGGTGCAGAACTCCAGTCCAGCTGCCTCAAGGTCACCCACCTCCTCCCTGTTACCTCCTACCTATTGCTCTGTAAAGAGTCCAGTGAACTCATCAGTTAGGCTTATCCCGGGTAAACTGTGGTAGAACCAGCTGAATTGCACCTAGGGTTGTTGTTGGGGCCTTAGGAAGAGGGTTAGACCTTGTTTACATCCTTCAGAAACAGCTTATTTTTCACTTTCTGTCCTTAAAGCATGAAAGTTTTAAGTTTGTTGAAATTCAGTATTTTTTTCTTCTTCTTCTAAGGAAAAGCTTTTTTGTGGTGGTATATCTAAGAAACCTCAGAACATTCACTCCTGTTCTTTCTTTTACTCATTTCACAGGTTTTAGCTGAGCATAGTGGTTCAGGACTGTAATCAATCTGAGTTCAAGGCCAGCCTGGTCTACACAGAAGAGTCCACGGGCTGCACAGTAAGGCTTTGTCACAAAACAAAACAAAACAAAACAAAACAAAACAAAAATCAAGGCATGGTGGCATGCTTATAATTCCAGAGCAGGGCAAGTGGAGACAGGCGGCTCCTTGGGGTTTGGGTACCAGTCAGTTAATCCCACTTGGCACATTCCAGGCCACCAAGAGACCTTGGTTCCAAAACATAGGTGGGTGGGGCTGGGGCTGGGGCTGGGGCCCAGCTGTAGGTGTTTGCCTTGCTAGCATGATGTTCTAGGCTCAATCCTCAGCACTGAAAAAGCAAAGGAAAAAAAAAAAAAGCAAGTGGCGCCTGAGAAATACTTGAGACTGTCCTCCACCATCTATCTACATGCACAGATGTGCACACACATATACCCTCACGCTCACACACACACACACACACACACACACACACACCCTCATACACACACACATACACACACACCCTCATGCACACACACCCTCATGTACACACACCCTCATACACACACACACACACACACACACACACAACACACATGACAAAATAAGTTGTAGTTTTAGCTTTTACATTAGTCTGTGATGTACTTTGAGTTAAGTCACACAAAATTAGTTCCCACATCATTCTTTTGACTACACCAGCCAGTTGTCACAACACTACTTCTTAGAAGACATTTCCCTCTGTTGAGTCACATTGGTGCCACCGTGGATCAGCGACTATAAATGGATGGACCCTCTCTCTCTTGCTCATGTGTTAGCACAGTCTCTGGATGGACTCTCTCTCTCTCTCTTGCTCATGTGTTTGCACAGTCTCTGGATGGACTCTCTCTCTCTCTTGCTCATGTGTTTGCACAGTCTCTGGATGGACTCTCTCTCTCTCTCTTGCTCATGTGTTTGCACAGTCTCTGGATGGACTCTCTCTCTCTTTTGCTCATGTGTTTGCACAGTCTCTGGATGGACTCTCTCTCTCTCTTGCTATGTGTTAGCACAGTCTCTGGATGGGCCCTCTCTCTCTTGCTCATGTGTTAGCACAGTCTCTGGATGGACTCTCTCTCTCTCTCTCTCTCTCTCTCTCTCTCATGTGTTTGCACAGTCTCAACAACCCAGGCTGTTGTAGAACTTGCAATGCAGCTCAGCTTTTGTGCTCAGATTCATGAACCTCCTGGCTCTGCCTTCTCAGGGCTGGTATTCCTGGTGTGCACCATGCCAGTCTGAGTGTTTTCTGTCTTAACAACTGATCTTTATTTGTAAGCATGGGATACCTCTCCATTGATGAGGAGCTGTTTAAATTATTTTGAAGTTACAAAGAACAGGTCTATTTTTTTCTCTTTAATTTCTCTCAAGTATATCTTGAAGTTTTTAATGGCATAAACCTTGCATCCTTTGTTATATTTATTGTTAATTGTCTTGGTTACTGTTCTATCGCTATGAAAGGACATCATGACCATAGCAGCTCTTATAAAAGAAAACATTTAATTGAGGACTTGCTTACGGTTTCAGAGGTTAGTCCATTATCCTCATGGCAGGAAAGCATGGCAGCCAGCATGGCAGACATGGTGCTGGAGCAATGGCTGAGAGCTACATCCTGAACCTCAGACCAAGAGAGAGAGAGTGGGCTTGGCAGCCCACCCCCAGTGACACACCTCCTTATCCTTCTAATCCTTTCAAATAGTGCCACTCCTTGGTGACCATTCAACTATATGAGCATATGGGGGCCATTCTTATGCAAACCACCACACTAAATATTCTGATACTATTGAAAATAGAGAGCAGGGCAGTGGTGGCGCACGCCTTTAATCCCAGCAGAGCCAGGCGGATCTCCATGAGTTTGAGGCCAGCCTGCTCTACAGAACGAGATCCAGGACAGGCACCAAAACTACACAGAGAAACCATGTCTGGAAAAACCAAAAAAAGAAAAAAGAAAGAAAATAGAGAGCTGGCTTTATGGCTCCATGGAGAAAAGAGCACCTACCATACCAGCCTGACAATGTAAGATCAATCCCTGCATCCCAAGTGAAGAGGAAAGAGAGCACCCAGTCTATAACATTGTCCTCTGACCTTCACAATGGCACTGTGGCGTGCACAGGCCCACACTCATCTATTATGAGCACATGCCCACACAATAAAAACATAACACTAATTAATAAAAACATTTTTTGAAAAGAAGATAGATTTTTGTGAATTTTACTTTTGGATTTCCTTCATTGCCAGTGAATAGAACTGACATTGACTTTTGTATGTTGGTCCCATGTCCTTTAGCCTTGCTGTGATTATTATGCCCATGTGTGTGCACCACAAACACGACATCGCACTGTAAGTACTAATGTCTTTGCTTCTCCACTCATACTCTGAACGCATTCCATTTCTTCTTTGTTGCATTTGTTGAACTTCCACACGGTGTTGAAAATGAGAGCGGAAAAGGCATTGCTCTCCTTTTGTTTTTGTGGTCTCAGAGGACGAGCTTGTACCACTAAGCGCAATGGCATGATGGCCCTGCTGTGAAGTGTTGCACTGTGATTTTCTCACTTTAAAAAGATGTGTTTATTTTTATTGTATGTGTGCAGGTGTTTTGCCAGCATGTATGTCTGTGCAGCATGTGTGTGCAGTGCCCACAGTGAGGGCCTGGAGAAGGTGTTGGATCCCTTGGAACTGGAGTTGTAGACTCCATGTTGTGAGCAGACATGTGGTCATGGGAACCAAACCCAGATCCTCTGCCAGAGCAGCTCGGGCTCCTAACCATCTCTTCAGCCCCTCTTTTGGATGACACAAGTGCTTGGCTTCTTTTCTAGATTTTGTCTTCTCCGTTGCATGGATCTAGCTCCTGCCCATTCACTCTAGTCTTTATCTCCTTTGGAGAAATCTTTTTCTCTAGTCAGGAAGCCAATGGCTCTTTGTTTTCTTCATATGTTATGATGCTGGAGCTGAGGAGCTGCAATGCCATTCTTTCTTCCTGGGCTTCTGAGACCCGGGGTCCACACTAGGCAAGCAGGATGTAAGTCTTTGCGGCTGGTGTAAGTGACAAGCTTTGGGAAAAAGAATGGATTCTTTTCTGTGAGCAGGTAGGAGTGGCTTATGCTCTTATAGGCATTGGTTGGATAATGACATAGGGGCAAGTAGCCTGAGGTTCTGGGAATGTTGAGAAGTGTTTTCAGAGCTCCCTAAGATGTGTTTCAAGGAGCAAAGTCCTTACCTATTTTGAGAAATAGGTGTTATGTCATCTGTACTTGAAAAGCATGCATGCTTGCCCCCCCCACCCCAACGCCGCCACCTTTCTCTGGAGTTGTTCTAAGTTGTTGGATCAGAGATTAAGAGGTAGACAAGCTGAAGGTTTCTTTTTCACCAACTTTCCAAGATGAGCAGGGCAAGGTTGTTCACTGGTCAGAAGGATGGCTCAGCCTCTAGTCCTCACATTTATCTGCCAATCAGGGGGAGGAGAGAAGGCTAGTGAATCCAGGCTTGTCCCTTTCTACAACATGAGTTGAAGAGGCACATCACCTCTGCTCAGGTGGAGTCCCTTGTTCAAGTCTTAGTCACAGGCCAGAACTAACCTTCTCCAGGACCTGAGTGAGTTGACAGGCTCTGGAAAACCACTTGATTGTGACCTGGAGAAAAGCTAACAGGCTTTTCTGGGACATAGTAAAACTCTGTGCATAGTAATACTGTGCAGGAAATGTGGGTGTTGGGTAGAAATATTCTGTTTTAATTTCTGAGAGGAAAACAAAACAGAAAATATGGCACACACCCACAAGTAAGATGATTTAGTGCCAGCCCAAGTATTCATGCACCAACCCAGCCTCTGGAATGGGGTGGAGGGACCCAGCATGTGTCATATCCGAGTTGAAGGGAGAAGATGTTGATGACTGGCCATTGACAATCATAGTTGGGTTTTGATGAAACCTCTTTGTGGATGTATCCCTCTGTGTGTGGTCAGATGAAGGAGGGGTTTTGAAGCTAGACCAGGTTAAGCTCTCAGCAATACTGTATAGTAGCTGTGTGGCCATGGACAAGTTGTTTCATACCCAGCATCTCTACGGCTTCATTTGTGAAGCAGAGAGGTGAGTCTTTGTCTCCTTGGGTCATGACAAAATTCAAAGACAGCCAATGAATTGTGTCCAGCATGCTTCCTTTTCCTCTTCCAGGCATGATGGACTCCTGTACTGGAAGCCAAATTAAGCTTCAACTACAGTGTGTACCATGGGCGAGTCCAAAGCCACTGGTGGAAGACATAGGCCAGAGTTTGTAAAGCACAGAGGGCCAGGAGATGGGCTTGGAGCCCAAGCCCCATGGCTGTCTGGGCCTCTTCCCCTCTGCAGGCCTTATAACCCTCCAGGATGAGCAGGATGCTCAGTCCTGGGTCCGTTACGGCTTCCTGGGTGACGTGTGCTGGCCCCACACTTGCTGCTCTCCTCTGCATGGCAGATGTCCTGTTTCTTGTTTCCTCAGTCTGTGTCTCTTCCACACCCACATCCCAAAATATTTTCCCGTGTTCATGTGTCTGGCTGAGAAGGCTTGTGGTGAGAGACACCACACAGGAAATAAAGCGCCTGTCACAGGCGCTGTGTACAAGTCTTGTTTTTTAATGGCTTTCTCTGGCATAGTCCACCTTCTCTGCCTGGCTTGGTAGTAATTGCAGGGGGAAGTGGAAGGGGAAGCACATTTTTAGAAGGGAACATTTTTTCCTCAAGTTCAAAGTTCACTGAAGGGTGAAGATTGAAACTAGTCACAGTGATCATGCTAGACGGCTCTTTCTCTCACAGAACCTCCGTGCACGTGATTCCTGCTGCCCAGAGTGTATCCCCTGCCCCATTTCTAGCTAATTCTGAAATAGTTCTTTGGGATCAATTCTAGTACCACTCATTTAGACCTTCCTTGCTCCCTGGTCTAGGTTGATTCGTTGGTGCTACATTCTTCTATAACTTTCTGTAAATCCACTCATCTTGTTTTGCAATGAAATAGTCATTTGTGTCTGTTATGGTTTGAGTGGGAAACACTCCCCACAGGCTGATGTTGCTTACCACTTACTTGGTCCTCAGCTTATGGCACTGTTTCGGGAAGTTGTGGAACCTTGGCTGTCTGCTGGTGGAGATGACTGGCTGGTGGAAGACACTGAGGGTTATACTAATCTCTACTCTCTATGCAGCTTGATCCAGCAAGATTTGAGGCGTCTCTACCACACATTGCTGCTGCCATGAACTCTACCTTGTCTCCCCTGGCCATGCTGGACTGAAGTTCCTTAGACTGAACCCCAAAGCCCTTCCCTTCCCTCAGGTTATTTCTATTGGCTGCTTTGTCACATCTGTGAGAAAAGTAACTAATCCAGTGTAACTCTTTGGTGACTGTCTCTCCAGCTTCCCGCAAGCTGGGTAACAAGGGCAAGGAAGGACCTTGTCTGGTTCGGCCTCGATGACTGTCTTGGTGCTGGATGTCAGCACAGTCCTTGTCCATTGAGTGGATGGGTGTTCTCACATCTTCTCCACAGCCCAGGCAGTCTGGCTATGTCGGTCTGCTGGGTGCTTGCTCCTCACGTGACCACTCTGCTTACACAGGTCTCACAGCTTCTTCTTCTTCTCCAGACCTTTCTTCCCAGCCTGCCAGGGCATATGAGACATTGATTCAGAACCAGCACTGGTCTGGGAGCCATAACAGTCCCTTTTATAACTACTTCTAATGCATGGAGGGGGGCGGTAGTGGGGGGAAGACGCCCCTGAAGACCGAGAGACCTTGGAGGCCCAAAGAAATGAATTCCTAGGTGTGGAATTTCAGGGCCTTAAGTGGCAGTGAAGAGACCACCCTTGGTCTCAACAGTGTTTTTTGTATTTTCTTGTAGAAGAGCGATTCTAAAGTCAGCCCCAGTTTTGGAGCCTCGTGTGTGTGTGTGTGTGTGTGTGTGTGTGTGTGTGTGTGTGTGTGTGTATAAAACACATAAGCCTGTACATGTACAATTATAACCCGTGTGCTCATGTATTTCTATATTATGGAGTTAAGGGAATAAAGGAAGGGAGACCAGGATGTGGGCTCTGATCGGGAAGACCTGGGTCTGGAGGGACTGCTGTAATGCTCACTAGCTGGTCCAGAGGGTGGTGCCAGTGCATAGAACTGGCACTGGAGCCGCCCCACCTCCTGCAGTCCTGCCTTTGCTTGTCCCCTTATGGAACAGAATGAAATTCGTAAGCAGGGTTTTGCACATCACATGGGAAGGGCCCTTTTCCACGTGCACCCTGGAAGTCTGTGACCTGTTGTCCTAGGCCAGAAGCCAAAGTGTGTTCTGGAACCTGAAAAAGCAGGGCTTGGCTGCAGATTCTGAGCCAAAGGAAGCCCCCACCCCGCCAAGAACAGGTTTGGGAAGGGCAGGGCCAGACTGTGACCCTTCTCTTGTCATGGATGTTTCCAGAGCTGGGGCAGGAGCTGCAGGAAGGAGAGACCCTGTGAGTCCAAGTGGGGAGGTGACAGCAGGGTCACTGTCCATCCTAGGAGAGACTCAATATGAGGGGCCCTTTGTGCTCAGGACATCAGGAGTGCAGAGGAATTTCCTGGGATAGCTGAGCCAGCCACAGGAGGACCTGGTGTTGGTTAAGCTGCGCCTGCGCTTGGTGCTAGCGGCTGGCTGCGGTGGCCATGCCAACAATGGAGGAGAGTGCTGGATGTATCGGTGAGGTGACAGAGGAGTCACAAGCGAGAGAACACAGAGAGAGCACACCCGCGTTTTAGGCTGGGACGCTGTCAAAGGCTGGTGATATAATTAAGGACATAATCCTTACACCTGGGATAGCTCAGACAGCTTTGGTGGGGGAGGGGGCCAGAGAAAGTTCCTGGGATAGCTCAGACAGTTCCGACAGGTAGCTCCTGAAGAGGAATTTTAAAATTACTCAGTGAAGCTTCTGAAACATAAACAGATACAAAAAGAAAGGAAATTATCAACCTAACCTTAAAAGAAAAAAAGATCAAATAATGCTGGTATTTATTTGAGAATAGCTGGGCTGCAGTGGGAAGAGCAGAGCCCAGTGGCAGGAACATACTCACTCACGGCAATGACCTTTGGCCCTACGGAGGAGGGTGAGGTAAGGGAGTCTGTGTAGATAGAAGGAGAAGGGTCACACCAAATATTTTGAAATGACCATCCTTGGCCACAGTGACTAATAGCAAGAGGGACAGGGTCTGAGGTCACACAGATGGTTTCTGGGCAGATGCCCTTGTAAAAGTTCTTTGGGTACAAGGTTGTGGTGGCCTTTTTGGATGCCTTTCTGGAAGAATCTTTGGTGATAGTCACTCAGGCCATCTTGTATGGCAACGTTCCCATTGCGGTCAGCATTATTTACCTTTTTTCTTTTCCTGATAAGAATGGCGCAAAATGTCCATTTTATTCTGACAACTTTCAGATTTCTTTCACAAAAGTGGAATGGAGTCCAGGATCATTCTGGAAGGTGGGCTGGCTGTACCTTTTCTGGACACACTAGGAATTAGTTTATCAGTCATTGCATCTCTTAGGCAAAAAACAAAAACAAAAACCAGAACTAAACATGAGCAAAACCCCCCCGAAAAACCCAAAACAGAACAACAACTAAAAAACCACACACACACACACACACACACACACACACACACACACACACACACACACAAACAAACCAACCAGGACTATGGGGAGCTGAGCTCCACAGGTCCAAACTGGAAGCGCCACAGTCTAAGGGGATCTGGGCTGACCCAGCTATAAACTGTGTCCCAAGGACATTCATTTACCAGTTGCTTGGGTACAGATAAGAAAGGTTGCCTAGGGCAAAAGGCCAGGGAGCCTCAAGCACAGAGAAGAAAAATATTTGGGGAGGGAGGTCACCTTGATGAGAGGAAGCCTATTGTGCTAAGTTTAGAGACAGCAGAGGGGTTAGGGAACAGGTCATGCCTGGTCCCTGGAGACCCATGTTACTAGGGAAAATGACATCCGGGTCCCTGGAATGGAAGGCAAAAGGTCTTGACAGAGAAAGTGAAGAAATGGCTCCTCACCAGCAGACTGCTAACTCAGTGGAGGTGGCCAAGCCCGGCTAGACTACACAACTGTCATCTGTGAGCCTGGCCTTCTAACTGGCGGCTCTTAACACCTGTGAGGTCTGCTGCTTTTTGTCTTGAATGTTCTCGGGTCCAGAGTCCATCCCTGGTTATGCTACGGTCTGCTCTGAAAGAGAAAACTGTGTTCTCAGTGAGAATAAAGAGCCTGTCAACACTGTCGCCTTGTCTAAAAGGTCAGATTAGCATTTCCTCCAGATAATCAGGACTGCTCCAGACAACCCCTGCTTTATTTCTTTTACGATGGCAGACACCTGGCTTATTTCTTCCCTTGGAGTCTGGGCTCTTGGTTTCTGGTGCTTTGGGTTGCAAAATCCAGAAGAGATACAGGGACGGTAGAACAGAAGGGTTGGGAAATAAAACCTTCCTTCCCAAGGGCTGTCCCACAGCCTGCACAGAAGACCAGTGGCAATTGAAAACCGCTCAGTGGCAGTCACTTTCCTTATTGCCAAGGAGGGAGCAAGAGACCTAGAGGTAAGTGTCAAATATGGACGTCAAGTAGAACACACTTCTTAAGAAGCTGGACAGACATTAGCAGTTTAGGAAGCCTCGGAGGATGAATTTCCCTCCTTCATAACCAGCTTTTCCCCACAGTTAGGTTTAAAATAACACATGAAAAGACAGAAGTTTCATGGCTCTGTTGAGGCCCATTAAGGGGAAGCAGCTCTTCCTAGTCAAAAGAATGGGATCTGATTATATTTCTGGCCCTGAGTGGACACATGACAATCTAAGCTGTCTCCCAGATTGAAGCATTACATATACAGTGGTCTTCGTCAAGAGTTAATCAAGCTGGGCTTTTCAATCATTCGGCCAGACTGTGCCACATGAAGGTTGATTTACCTGAAGACAGCTAAGGGGTTGGGAAGAATAATTATCTCCTCAATGAAACAATTCACTATGTTACTGTCTAGGGGTCTTGATCTTGGTCATTTTTCCTCTGCCAGTTTAAGAATTAAAAGGCAGGAAGATAGGTACTGGGGGAAATTTTAGATACGTCAGAGGGAAGCCGACAGAGTCAGCTGGTAAAGAAAGGCTTTTATTAGGAATGAGGAAATGCATGGACATGCATGTACAGACTCCAAGGCATGGACACACACATCAAGTCAAGACTCTATGCCAGTGGTTCTCAACCTGTGGGGCACCTAAGACCATCAAAAACAAAGATATTTACATTATGATTCCTAACAGTAACTGTAGGGACCTCAAAAGTTGGCTCAAGACACCCCAAGACCAAGTCTTAGCACAAAGGAGATTTATCTGTCCCAGAGGGACAGAGAGCAGGGATAAGGGACAAAGACAGGAGACTGAGGATGAGGGAGAAGGGGAGGGGAACAAGGGAGGAGTGGGGGGGTGGCAAAGGGGCAAAAGAGAGGCGGGGAGGGGCTCAGAGGATGCCTCTGGGTAGAGAGGAGGCAGACTGGCCCATAGGAAAAATGACGGTTTATAGAGGTAAAGGGGAAACCCCGTGTTAGGATGAGGGGTTTAATTTTAACTGGGCCTGTTAATTAGGTGAGCCAAGGGGGGCTTTTGATTGCTGGACTTCAGGACTTTGATAGCTGGACCTTGGTGGTCAGCCTCGGGAGGAGGAAGTGGCCAAATAAGGGAATAGACCTTTGTGGCTAGCTTTAGGGATGTAATCTAAGGGTTTTTAGGAAGGCAGAGGGAATGAGGGAAGGGCAAGGCCTGCCAGAGCCGTGTTTGCCACACTCAAGCTGGCCAGAGTCCCTTCAGTTAAAAAAATATACAGTTATGAAGTGGCAATGAAAATAATTCTATGATTGGGGGTCACCACAATGTGAGGAACTAAGGGTCACCACATTAGGAAGGTTGAGAATGGCTGACATGCAAAGCAGAGGCAAGATTCGAAGCAGGAGCCTAGTTTCTCCTTGAAGTTTATGGTTGATTTCTTTGGTAGGCTGGTTGTTTTGTTTCTTTGATTTTTCGAGACAGGGTTTCTCTGTGTAGCCCTGGCTGTCCTGGAACTCACTCTGTAGACCAGGCCTGCCTCAAACTCACAGAGATACGCCTGCCTCTGCCTCCCAAGTGCTGGGATTAAAAGCATGCGCCACCACTGCTAGGCCATGTTGGCTGTGGTTCTTTTTTTTTTTTTTTTTTTTTTGAGGCAGGGTTTCTCTATATAGCCCTGGCTGTCCTGGAACTACCAGCTACTAGGCTAGCCTTGAACTCAGAGATCTGCCTGCCTCTGCTTGCCTCTGCCTCCCAAGTGCTGGATTAAATGTGTGTGTCACCACTTGACAAGGTTGGTAGTTTTAAGGGTCCTTGAGGAAGGAGATCATTTTCCCTTTAGGGTTGGCCAGTTAGAACGCAGACATGGAGGCTGATAGGCCTGTGCAGGTTTGGGGTGAATACACTGTAGTCTGGCCTTGAACTTGTCAGCTGGTTCCACAGACAGGGAGCCCTACTGGTGAAAGGAAAAGTCTGCCAGGCTTTTGTCTCGGGTCAGGAGGGTAAGGAAGAAGCCAGCCATCTTGGAAGTTGATGAGCTTTATTATCTAGTCTTGGCCTTGCTCCCAATCTGTCTGTCTCTGAGGGAATCTAACTCCTGGTGCCTCACTTGTACACCCAGGAGCCCGGCAGCCATGCAGTGGGTGCCTTGCAGATCTTCATTGCTAAGCCTGCCCAGCTTCTGATTATAATTCACAAAGCACGGCTGGTTGTTACGGTGGTTTCCCTCTTGTTCCTATCCCGTCTTTGGGTACTGCTCAAATTCCTTCAATGTGAGTGCTTGTTATAACCCTCTGGCATTCTCAGCCCAAGACACTGAACTTGCCTGCTCTCTTGGCCCCGAACTCAGAAGGCTTGACTCAAACCTCAAATCCCTTTAGCCTTCTCCCTTCTGCCAGCAGCTGCCCAGATGTGCAGCTTGCCTACTCAAAGGTCATCCAGAAGGAAAGACAGACAACGGATAAGCAACTTCAGGAGGTTCAGCTCTTTATTATGACATAAAACCTCCAGAGGGGGTCTGTAAGAGTCTCAGAGCTTGCTGGCCACTTACAAGCTGGGTTAGGTATGGGGAAGAATGGGTGTGTGCTCACGTGTGTGTGTGTGTGTGTGTGTGTGTGTGTGTGTGTGTGTGAAAAGTTCCTATTTTGGCTGGGGACTGACTTTGCTATCAGTGACCACAAGCAGGTGAGTAGTGAGTGAAAGAATGCCCGGGAACTCATAAGCCACTATTAGGGGGCTGCAGGGGGCGGTGTTAGGAAAGCAAGTCTGGAATGTTAATCACTGGAAATCATCACCATTTAACCAGAAAGGGAGGAACTTTTCAAAATGTCCTGGGCATGCTTAACACCTGCCCTATAATAGTTTTAAATCTAATACAATGATTTCCTCCAGTCTTTTTTTTTTTTAAAGACAGGGTCTCACTTGTAGGGTTGGTTGATCTTGGATATGTAGAACAGGCTGGCCCTGAACTCACAGACATCCACCTATCTCTGTCTCTCCAGTGCTGGGATTAAAGGCGAGTGCCATCACATGTAGCCTGAACACTTCTACATATGAGATGAGGAATCGACTGGAAGAAGCCCCCAGTTCCCTGCTAACTCGTAGTGGGAGGGGTGAACTTGGCTTGCACCTAACCCTGGCCTTTGCTTTAAGTTTTTAAGACATTTTATTCATCTGGGTGTTTCTCCTGTATGTATGTCTGTGTACCTCGAGTACCTGTGTCAGATCTCCTGGGACAGGCCATTACAGAGCCACCAGGTAGGTGCTGGGAATCGAACCCATGTCCTCTTCAAGAACAGCCAGTGCTCCTAACTGCTGAGCCATCTCTCCAGCCCCCTTTTCTTTTTTAAATGATAGATTATTATATGCTCAAATGGATGTTGGGAAGCCGCTTTCCGAGGGCAGGAGGTATACCTGCAATAGTGAGGTTTTTTTCTGCATCATGGCCATTCCTCCCAGGGTTCTGTTCCACGGGCCTCTTGTGCTGTTGGACTTTGGCAAGCTGAATGACAGTTCCTTACTGGAGCTGCACAGAGCCTGCCGGGCAGTCTAAAGGGAACACAGGCTGAGCCCACCTTAATCACCTTTCTAGGCAGTACAGGAAGAGGTGACTGTCACACAAACTATGTCTGTGCTAGCGTGGCAAGGCTTCGGAAGTCACTCCGGGGTTCCTGAGGACAAAGACATTCTGTTCTGGGACTTAGACAAATCTAGCCTTTAGGAAGCGTGAAGTCCCTCTCAGAGGGCTACTCACAAGGGATGTTTATGCGGATGTGTCAGCAGGAGAACCCACTGCAGTTTGGACAGCCACGCTCTGGAGGGGCTCTTGAGAGCGGGACTCAAGTGCAATTGTCCTGTGTGCACAGCATTTGACACAGGTGACTCATTTGTTCTCAAAGCAGCCCCGCTAGGCAGGCAGCTGTCCTCCTGTGTGCCCACAGGAAGGCTGGTCCGCACGCTCTCTGTCATGCCCGATGCGCCCCAAGGAAAGACCTCGTTTCCACTCAAGGCTTCCTGCCATTCAGGGCTCAGAAGTCGGCTTCCTTGGGACTTTGATCCAATGGAAATCTCCTAAGCTTTGCCCCTTGACAAATGAAGTTCAGCTTTTCCCTTCATTATCTTGCTACAACCTGACAGTCTCAGAAGCGACCTGGGTCAGTGTTGCTATGGTTACCTTAGCCGGTTAGGGAGGGAGTTGATGAATAAAGCTCCAGGGTTCCCTTTGGCTTCCAGAGGTCCTATGGAAAAGAGAAAAAGAGAGAGATGTGTAAAACTCATTCCTTTAGACATTAAGCAATAGGGATATTTAATTTGGAAGCCACCTAGCTAGCTTGGTCCCTGGGACAACTAGGTATAGTGGGAATGAGTTTTTGTTTGTTTTTGAGACAGGTTTAGATGTGGTCCAGGCCGGATTTGGATTTGCTATGTAGCTAAGGATGACCTTGAATTTGTGACCCTCCTGCCTGTCACCTGTCGGGTACCCTCCTTACCCCAGGGGCAGCTTCTCACTGTCTCCTCTGCTCAACCATGAGCTGTTGGAAGCTCTGGCTGCTTCTCCACTAGGTTCCCACGGATGTGTGGTAGATGCAACCTGGCCGACCTGGGTTGAAATGATTTCAAGTTAGAAGCAGCTGTGTGTGCTTTTTTTTTGACCTGTCTTGGCACAAACTGAATGCCTTTCCTATTTTAAAATTAGCTTGGAGTAGTAAGAAAGCTGGAATAGGAACCCCAGAGCTGATTGAAATCTTGACTCTGCTGCTCTCTAGTTGGAGATTTGGCACAAGTCTTTCGCTCGTATTGGAACTTGAATTTATGGCTTAAATATCATAAGTAGCCTAATGACTTATTAAGAGAGAGAAATGAAAGCACATAGAACTCTTTCATAAAGAAAAACAAAAGAGAGAGTTTGTGTTTCTGTGTTATTGAAAAAAAATGTATTGAGTAAGTTTAGTTATCGTACAGACCTAAGATCTGGCTCTAAGTTTGGAATGCTATCACTCTTCCAGAAAGCCCTTTTGGGGGTTCCCTTTGTGGCCAAACCCTCTAAAGGCAAATCCATACTGGAAGTTCCTATTTGTAGGCTGGGGCGGCCTGAGAAATCTTCCTGGTTTGGGCTCTCTTCAGTGCCTTCATCCCTGGACTTCTGGTCTGAAAGGCCGGATGGGGTGTTCCTCCAGGGAGAAGTTGCACTGATATCTCATGGCTGCAAGGCCAGCCCTAGGTCATCACAGGCTCGAGGCCTCTCCTTACCTCCAGGCTGGTTGTACCCTTCCTGCCTGTCACTGCATTTGGCCATCTTAACCTCATCTGCCTCAAGGGTCTTCTCTTCCAGCCTGTGGGCTCACTAAGGACACTGACCTCTCTCTCATGCATCCTGATGTCAAGATCCCTGGCAAGCAGTCAGTGTTCAAGAAGCCCAACTGAGTTATAGACTTGGGTATGGGACAGGATATCAAACTGCCAAGCGTTCAATTCATGGCCGGAATCATAACTCACCATTGGCTTCTGCTTCAGTGGGAGTCATTCCAAGTGCACGGAAATAGCTTTTTGACCATGCACTTATTAATATTGTAAAAGAAAAACAACCAAAAGTCAGGGAGGCCAGCGCTGGTGGCCAGCGTTGCACAACCCAGATCGGCAGGGGAGGCACTGGTGTGCTGTGACAGGAATTCACTTCACGTCTTAGTGAAAGGAAAACCTCCCTGGAGGAGAATCTCTGAGCCAACAAGTGTGTCCCATCTCACAGCTCCTCCATGGCAAAGATGGCTGAGTGACACCTGGATCCCCCTTCCCGGGCAGCTGATACCTCCGTTCTCATGCAGCTGCTCCAGCTTAGTCAACTCCTGGTCAGGGCTTAGTGGGCTCACGGAGTCTTTTCCGTTCTCACTGTTACACTGGCGACACTTCCACTGTGTGGATGTCTCTGTGGTTTGATCAAAGCCCTTCCTTGCTCCTTGCCTTGTCTAAAGACAGACTTTTAAATAACTGTTCCATGGAGGGAAGCTCATTCCACAGAGTTTGCCCTGTGTATGGGTCTGTTCTCTGGTTCTGTCACAGGGCTTGGCCCGTATCACCACTGATTCCAGAACATTCCCATCACTCCCAAAGACACTCATACCCACTGATACCCACCTCTTCTCCCACCCACTGGCGGTCCCTGCCTGCTGCTCCTCTGGATCCTCCCATTCTGCACATTGCATCTAGATGGAAAAATGTGGCCTCGTGTGTCTAGCTACTACCACAATGTTTCCAAGGTTCGTTCATGCATCCATATCAGTACCTCATTCCTTCTTTATGGCCAAAGGATATTTCAATGTATGGATTTGGTTTATTCATTTACCCATTGATGGATATTTCGGTGGTTTCTTCTTTTGGAAAATGTGAACAATACTTTTGAGTACAGTTGTGTGCGCAAATGTTTTTAGTTATTTGTATAACTACTGATGAGTAGAATTCCTAGGCATTTGTCATTTAAGGAGTGGTTTCAGTGTCTGAAGTGAGGGACAAGGCTTCTACACAGTTAAGGCAAATGCAGACCACTGTGTCTAAAAAGGGTTCCTGTGAGTTCTAGAACCCTCTCCTCTCTCTTGGCTCATCATACCTGGACACTCCCCCCTCCCCACCCCTGTGAATGGAGACAGTCTGCCCAAGCTTTCCTTAAACAACTAGGAATTCTTTAGTGAAGAAAACAAAAAACCCTGTTCTTACGGAACTCGTATTACAGTGGGATAAAACAGGCAAACAAATGCAATTCTATTAATAGACATGCATGTGTATAGATGGTCATCTACCAAAACCGTTTCTTTAGCCAGTCTGGAATTACGCCTGTCCTAGCAGGTGCGAAGATCACATTTTCTGTGTCTCTCTATTCAGGTGTCATCATGTGATTAATCTTTATCAGTGAGATGTGAACAGAAGAGACCAGTGTCTTCAAGAAGAGGCCTTTAAGAAATAGGTTTCAGACTCTTTCTCTCTATGTTTTGGGTACAGGGGACTTTGAGACCACTGGAAATGACAGGCCCACAAAATGTGAGGAACCTGGGGCCCCAATCACCATGTGGAAGAAAGCTGTTGGCTCACCTGGAATGCCACAGTGACATGGACAGACAAGCTAACTGCCAGTGGATGACCTCTGAAATGTTGGTGTCACTTCTTAAAGCAACTAGTATTTCCCTAATTATATTGAAATTGAGAGGACTTTCCTGTCAATTATAATCAGTCAGGTCCATATTTTCTGGAAACATTTAATGTCCTCTGACATTGGCTTCCTGCTTTGTGCCTTTTGTATCAGGATCCTCTAAGGCAGTGGTTCTCAACCTGTGGTTCTCGACCCCTTTGGGGGTCACATATCAGATATCAGATATTTTACATTATGATTCATAACAACAGCACAAGTATAGTTCTGAAGTAGCAACAGAATAATTTTATGGTTGGGGGGGTCACCACAACATGAGGGACTGTATTAAAGGGTCTCAGCATTAGGAAGATTGAGAACCACTGGGCTAAGCCAACAATTTCCCCACAATTTTTCTACCCATCCAGAGAATTTCCCAAAGCATGCTCAGTAGAGCTGGCAAACTGAGAAGGACCAGACATTGGGGAATGGGGGAAGGGAGAGGGTATCTGCGTATTATATATTATTAATATTATAATCTTCCTCTACCACTTCCCAAGTCTCCCCACCAATCACACAGTTCTGTGTCTGTTATCAGACACTTCCTATCTGGAGTTCTGGAACTGTCAAATATCTCTAGCAGAGATCTATGTAAGCGAGGGCACCTGTTCTCGCAAAGCCGGCCTCTGTGTATTCACAACTGCCACTTCCTGTGTGTGGAAAACCAATGAGCCCACGTGGAGACTTGGGACAGAATTACGTCACACCAGGAAGAGCAATGCTTCCCAGGTGTGACTTTAAGGGGCTCTTCTCTTTCCCCACATCTTCTCCAGGCTCTCCTTCCTTAGCACCACCACCTTATCTCCACCTCCCCATCTTCAGAGAGTCTTCCAGCCCTCTCCCAAGTTTGGGGTCTTGGCTTCTAGGTTTCGCTCATCTTTTTTCTTACTTGAAGCATCAAGATTTCCCACTGTGCCCTCTAACTATAATCACCACAACACACATGGTCTTCCTCTGGACCTACTGTCCTTAAAACAGAGCGTGGGGATTGATAGAGAGCCAGGAGGTCATCCTAGTAGACATTCGAATCATGACTGTTTCTGTCTTTAAGCATCTGAAACATCTGCCACAGTCTAGACATTCCATGCATCCACATCAAATTGAACCAACAGTGCTTGGAAATACATTAGAAACACAGAATTTACCGGAAGGAGGCACAAGTTAGTTTAAAAAGAATGGGTTGCGATGGCGGCTAGCTATCTTTACTTCTTAGTGAGTTTAAATAGAGTCGGACATGGTGGCCCAAACCTGTACTCTCTTAGTACTTGGGATGCAGACACTGGGTTGGATCTAGAGTCTGAGGCCAGCCTGGGCTACATAGTGCATTTCAGGCCAATTTGGGCTACAAAACAAGAAGCCATCTCAAACAAAACCCAAACTGAAACCAAAGCCCAGGCGACTCAGCTGGTGGTGTAGAAGAAGGAACAGCTCTGCCGCGCGTGTGGTGCAGCCAGCAGATAGCAGCAGGTGTTCTTGTCCTTGCGGCAGATGTTTCTGGGAGAGCTTGTTTCCTGTTTCGTTCACAGACACCTGCACTTTTGCATGTTCTTGCTCAGACCCAGCATTTCTCATTCTAACGTTTTCTTTTTCTTTCTTTTTTTCCGGGGTGTGTGTGTGTGTGTGTGTGTGTGTGTGTGTGTGTGTGTGTGTGCTTAAATCTCCAAACTGGCCTGAAGCCCTTCCTCACACTTCCAGAGAGGGACCAACCTTTTAAGACACATGAGCCATGGTTCAGGGGGACCTGCTTCTCGGAGTTGAGATTTCCATTTTCCTCCACTTGATTACTACAGTTAGACTCTGTTGACGTCTCCATGCGGCAGGCAGCACACTCAGCATCTTTATATTTTATCTCAGGGATGCACACCATTGTTCTAGGAGTTAGCTACTGTACTGACCCCATTTAGCCAGGAGGAGATTGGGTAAACAATTTGTCCAAGGCAGTGTGGTGAGTAAGTAGACAGTGTTCCCTTCAGGTCTTTCAGACTCCAGAGTTCTGTTCTCTTGGCCACTTTGTTTTGCAGCAGAGGGTGAAACTCCTGACTTGCTCAGCCACCCATGTAACATTTGAAAGCAAATCTGTATTCTGTTACCTCTAGCAGTCCCCAGCGGCATGACAGGGGCTGGTTCAGGCTCTTGTTGAAGGGGCAGGTCTGCTTTGAAAGTGGATTTGGGGGAATGAAAGACAAAGAAAGATTGTCAGACCGCATAGAGCGTATTCTTAATTTTTTTCTTAATGTGTGTGGACGTTTGCCTGAATATATGTCTGTGTGCCTCACGCATGTAGTGTCTGTGGAGACCAGAAGGAGGTGTTGGGTGCCCTGGGACTGGAATTATACAGTTGTGAGTCATCCTGTGTGTGCTGGGAATGAATCTTAGGTCCCCTGGAAGAGCAGTCAGTGCTCTTAACCACTGAGACAACTCAAGCCATACATTTAGCACATTCTGATTCCATGACTGAATGTTTTTGTTTGTTTGTTTTTTAGTGTTTCAGTAATGCTCCTTGGAATGATAGGAGAATCTTCAAATTTTCTATTTAGAAGCAATTTAACAGTGTATTGCTCAGTTCCTACCTCCAGAAAAGACGAGAGAAGTGACCCTGGGGTCTGTTTCCTCCCCCTTTGACGGAGATTGGGAGCTCAGGGCAGATGGACAACTGAGAGGTTTATTGTGGACTAGCTTCAGCCTCCAGTACTCCCAGGACAGGGTGTTGTCTCTCCCCTGGGACCGTGCTCATTACTTCTGACTCATCTAGACCAGGCTAGCTCCAAGGTTTCCTGTGGAGGACATTGGTAGGAGACGTGCCTAGTGATTGTCTCTTGGGACTTTGAGGGTTGGTTTTCAGCAGAGGTGTTGAGAAAGTAACTCAGAAAAGGAATTGCCTACAAGAATCTGCCCTTTGGCCGGGCGATGGTGGCATACGCCTTTAATCCCAGCACTCGGAAGGCAGAGGCAGGCGGATCTCTGTGAGTTCGAGGCCAGCCTGGTCTGCAGAGAGAGTTCCAGGACAGGCACCAAAACTACACAGAAGAACCCTGTGTCGAAAAAACCAAAAAGGAAAAAAAAAAAAAAAAAAAAAAAAGAATCTGTCCTTTGTACATCATTTTCCCCTTTTATGGTGGCTCTTGGCTTATTTTCCAGTCTTTATTGGCTGTGTAGACTGACTTTTGCCCCAGCTCCTCACTGTCTCCGGTGGTCACCATTTTTATGTCCTCATGCAGCTGTGTGCTTGCTCCCTCCTCTGACTATGGATTCTGCATTTGCCGTTAGGTGTCTTTTGTCATGTGCTTTCTAGCATACACCAGGCTAGCCCACTGACCTAAAGAGAACAAGAGATACACGGGGCAGGTCAGACTGCAATTGGCCACACTCAGCCTGCATCAGATTGTGTCTGGCCACAATATAAATAAATGAGGAAAAGGCATGCATGTTCCTGTGAGCCTCATTGTAATAACTGACTGCTAAACCAGAGCATTTCTTCAAATGCACTCCAATGTTCTTTTTCTTGAAGCTGTGAGTCAAAGGATTTCCCAAGCCTTGGTTAGGATCTGCTTTTGAATCTGTATGTTTTCAACTCCAGAAGGCTACCTCTAAGTCTTGAGGGTGAGGGTGGGAGATGTGGCAAGCCTAGAAAGGAAGCATTAGGAGATAAGAACCCTTGTGGGAAAAAAATCGGTTACTGAAGAAATAGGTAGTTGTGAAATGAGCCACTCTATTTGATCTTTAGGTTAGATCTTCTGAGTGTTCAACTCTTAACGGATACACTGGGGCTGTGTGGGCAGGACTTTTAGGATGTGCCAGGAATTTGCACAATCTGAAATGTGAGATGATGGAGGCTCCGTGTGAACCTCAAGTCCAGAGACAACACAGAAGCCATCAAACTCTTTCAGGGGACTGTAGAATATCTGTGTTGTGACAGACACACATACATACATATGGAAAATACAGAAGACAATGGAGAAAGTGAGAACCATCTAAGATCTCTACCCAAAGATAATTACAATTGGCATTTAGAATTTCCCATTTGGTTTTTTTGGTTTTGTTTTGTTTTTTGAGACAGGGTTTCTCTGTGTAGCCTTGGCTGTCTTGGAACTAGCTCTGTAAACGAAGCTGGCATTGAATTTAGGGATCCACCTGCCTCTGCCTCCCGAGTGCTGGGATTAAAGGTAAATGCCACCATGTCCAGCTTCACCTTGTTTTCTTACTAGGGACCTACGACAGTTTGTATCTCACTTTTCCTTTGTACTTATTCTTTGAGATTCTGCTGATAAAGCAAACAAACAAAACAAACAAACAAAACAAAACCCCAAACTAAAACCAACAAGAACAAAAAAACCATTTTTCTGCTTTGTATGCTTTGAGTATCTAACTGAAGCAGCGGGAAGAGGAAGAGAGGCCTAGGGGCTAAGCCATGGTGTGTGTGTGGTGGGAGGGTTGTCAGTCATGGAAGCTGAATTCACTCAACTCGAGCGGGCCCTGGGCTTTGCCCAGCAATTTGACTGTAGCTTTTCTTCTCCCTCTTCAATTTCTGCAGATCTCCTCAGTGTTGCACATAATCTAAATGGTGTTATAATAAAAACCCGGAGCCAGACACTGAGCCGTTTACGGGGGTAAATGCTGAAAGATCAGAGAGACAAAGCCACTAGAGAAAACTTCTCACCACTACCGAATCCTCAAGCAGAATGGAAGGTGAGATCCTATCTCCATGAATCCCCTGACTGAAAAGGCTCTAGTTCCTGTCTCCTCACACCTTATATGCCTTTCTCTGCCCAGCCATTTCACTCCCTTCCTAGTGCTGGGATTAATGGCATGTGTGCTTCCCAAATACTGGTAGTAAAGGCATGAGATCTCGAGTGCTGGGATTAAAGACGTGTGACTCCCAAGTACTGAGATTAAAGGTGTGTGCCACCACTGCCTGGCTCTGTTTCTCTCCTAGACAGATTCAGTCTAGGAGAGAAAATAGTCCAGGGTGGCTTTGAACGCACAGAGATCCAGATGGATATCTGCCTCCCGAGTGCTAGGATTAAAGGTATGTGCCACCACTGCCTAGCCTCTGTGTTTAATCTAGTGGCTGGCTCTGTCCTCTGATCCTCAGGCAAGCTTTATCTGATACACGATATATCACCACACCACAGTCCGGTTTTCACTGAGAAAGAAGGTCAAATGATGTGGAAGTCTAGCTCCGACCAGCTCCCACCTTTTGAAGGGTTCTTGGGTGGAGGAGAGAGGGATAAGAAAATATCAGATAGAAAGAGACCTAGACGACAAGAAGAAAGACAGAAACTCAGGATAGCTTCGGGAGGGCCTGGGTCAATACTTAACAGCCCAGAGCTTTATTCAAAAGGGCTTTTTATAGTATGCCAGGGGGAGAGGCATAAGGCCTTCTCCTTGCAAGAGGAGCACACAGTAAAGCCAAGTGTAGACCCTTCCAAACACCTGGTAAACACACCTGTGGCCAAATCATCTCCTTATGCAGCTCTGCTGGATAAAGAAAGCTCAGATTCTCTGACTCTGAGTAAGGTCTCACTACATAGCCTCTGTGGGCCTCCACAAAATGGAATATAACTTCTATAATGTTTCTTCACCATTTGGCTTGTATGTGTCCATTTACTCCACCCTTTCCGTGACTGTCGTGTAGTGTTGGCTACATCTGCTTATCTCTCCTCCAGCTAAGGAAGACTTCGGAGTCATTCTCTACTGTCCCCATTCACATACAAACAGGATACCTTTTCATCTTTTTATTTTTGTTTTGCTTTGTTTGGGGGCACGGTGTTGCTACATTGCTCAGGCTTCTCTCAGACTCCTGATTCAAGGGATCTTCTTGCCTCATCCTCCAGAATCATTAGGATGACAAATGTGTCTCACCATGTTCAGCCACCCCTCAGCTTTCAAAAATGAAAGCACCATTCTCGTTCTTGACTGTTTCTGAATCTATTAGTTCCTGTTTACCCCTGTACAGCAAAAGTCCTTAGAAGATTGCCCCCACTCACTGTCCATGCTTTCTCTCTTCCCATTCTCTCTACCAAACCTCAATTGTCTTCACTGACAGAATCATCACAAGGCCACTGATGAGCCCTGACCCCAGGTTTCCAATGGTCTGTGCATTTTCTTCAACTTCACATTAACGCGTTCCTGAGGACTTACTTCACCTTGGCTCCTGGGATACCGTGGACTTGCATTCTGCTGCTGTGGGACATTTCCAGTCTTTACTGTCCCTCATAGCTCTTTTATCTCAAGGTTAGAGGCCACGTGGTTAGCCCCTGGTCCTCTGCTCCTCTTTCCACACACTCCTTCCCTTTGGCTCATGATTTTCAAGGCTGTCTATAGGTTTGCTGGTAACTCTCACCTCATACTTTGCCTGAACTTCAAAGTCCCGTGCCGGAGTGCCTGCCTGTTTTGGCATTTGGTGCTCACAGGATCTCCAAGAAAACATGTCTCAACAAACACCTGATTCCATCTGGGCCCAGAATGTGCAGCCTTCCTCAGGCTAATTCCTTCCTTCTACTTGTTAAGGCTGAAATCTTTGGTATCAACTTTGATTCTTCATTCCTTTGGTACTCTTGACCCAAACTGTCTAAGGTTCTGTCAACTCCACCTCTGTTCATACCAGCATCTTCCTCACATTGATTGTGGCCAAACCTCCCAGCTAATCTCTGTATACTAAGGTTTCCCCACACTTCCCTCCTAAATCTGTCTTCCATGTAGATGCTAGACTGACAACATATAATTATCAAATCACCTTCCTATGGCTTCCCACCCATTCCACAACAAAGCTGAGGCCCTGGCTTACGAGACTCATGGCCACTACACCCTTGCTCATTGGTCTCCAGCCCTGCGGTCTCTTCAGCATTGCCCTCCACACAATGTGCTTGTACTTCAGCGACTTTGGGAGAAACGCTGCGCCCACAGCGGGGGTCCTCTGCCTTCAGCCTCCTTCCTTCATTGCCTGCTTGGGCTCTCTCTCTAGGAGTGATGTCTTGGAGGAGCCTTGGCAGAGCAGAATGAATAGCCAACTAGGAAATAGGGACATTGAGAGCCTTGCTGACTGGAGGAGGCTGCTAAAACTCAGAGCTTGTCCCGGGAGAGAAGCACTCAGCATTCTACACTTTGGTCCACAGCAAGCAAAGCTAGCTGAGACTCAGGTGGAATCAATTTGTATTCCTCTAACGGCCACTTGCCCTCCTCCTGGTGGCCTAGGAAGGGGCAGAAATGATGGTTAGTGAGAAGATGCGGGAATAAGAACAAAAGCTTTGTAAAAAGAATGGGGAACTGGGTAAAAGTATTCAGATCTCTTTTCTGTGCCACCGATTTCCTGCCTGCCAAGAGCCTGAGGTGGTGGGAGGGAAAGGGTGCCAACTGGGACTTTATACTCCGGCTATCAGTAATCAAGATACTTCACAGTTTAGTTTCCTCCTGGGAGGGCTTGCTCACCAAGCAGTGCACTGGAGGATCCCATGCCTACCTGAGTCTTCAATCAGGGTAGAAGCAGCTAGCAATCCAGTGAAAGATGAGTTTCCATCTTTGTTTTGGTTCTGAATTCTAAAGGGGACTCAAAAACTGTCAACACCCAGCCTGGAAGAAAAGACTCTTGTGAGTTAACTCAGAGTCAAGAGAGAGGAAAAAGCAAGGAAGAGACAGATGAGCAAAAGAACACAAGCTGAGAAAATGGTTGTCTAGGATGAGGACTCTGCCATTAATACCACCCGAGGAGGGCCATTTCAAATGTCCATTTATTTACTTATTCAATGTGTGTACTTATTCAACATTCAAGAAAAGTTATTCAATTTTTCTTGGGTCAAGATTTGTGAAGGGGGGGAACTCTGCAAGTGCTCGATGGAGGCTCAGGAGTAATGGCTAGTCAGCAGCTGCAAGTCTGGGAAGGAGTCTGTTTATTGGAGCTGGAGGTGGAGGGGAGGGGAGGAAACCACCAGGACAGTGTCAAGACGTCAGAGGATTGAGCCCTACGGCACTAAGTGAAGGTCACTGTAAAATGAAATCACGTCCCTGGGAAGCACGGAGTTACATCAATGGCTTTAGTAACTATCCCCTACCTTACCCAAGCATTCTGGACTGTGTATTTGTCTAGCTAGCATTCAGCCCTCTATAATTATTACCCCAAATCAACAGTCAATTAAGAAAAAGTCAGCAACACATTTCAGCTTCTGCTTTCACCCAGATAAGGTAGAATGGACAGATCATCTTTCATGTGCCTGAAGTAGCAGGAACAGACAAGATGTGACACTATTTATTATCATCATCATTTGATTTAAAATTTTTTGAGATTCAAGATCTGATCATTTATTTGTTACTCTTCAAGACTTACTTTTGACTGGGCTTAGACTTAGAAGTGCTCTCAGGGCAGACAGTCTGTCTCTTGTGATCTGCTCCTGGTTTTCTTCGGCTTCCTTCATTCCCTTGGCCAAAAGATTAGCCTATTCTGCAGCCTCCTTATTTTTCTTAGTGCTCTTTCCTCTGTCTGTCTCTGTCTCTCTCTTTGAGATAGGGTCTCTCTATTAGTCCTGGCTGTACCGGAGCTATGTAGACTAGGCTAGCCTCAAACTCAGAGATCTCCTGCTTCTGCCTCTGGTATGCTGGGATTAAAGGTGTGTGCCACCACACCTGAGCCCCAGTGCATTGTTTCCTCAGAGAAACACATCAATTGACATTTGTGTTACAGGGCTTATAGAGTAATAGAACGCTGAATCTTGGGTGCTGTGGTCCTGGACTTCTTACCTTCTTTGTTTAAGGGCTTTCTGACAGCGTGTTGGTAGACATCATCTTTAGAGATTGAAAAGCTTTTGGATTCTGCTAGCTCATTTGGGTCCCAACTGCCAAGGCACAGTGGTATCTGTTGATCCTGGCATATCTCTGCCTCTCTGCTTTTGTCTCTCTCTGTCTCTGTCTCTCTCCAATAACCAAGTTGAGAACACTCAGCATCCCCAATGCATCTGAAAACACACTTGTGCTTCCTCTCTCCAGTTCCCCTTGGTCTATGACAAGAATGCTCCTCACTAAACAGCCGGTACATTCTGTTGTGGGTCAAGACACCTTGCTTCACGGGAAAACCTTGTCATTTCCACTGACTCAGAGTGCATAACCCTTCCACTCTTCACCTGGAGCATTGGCAGCTACTTCTGTGGCCGTGTGATTATCATAGAAAGCATGAAGTTTGGGCTCATTGTGATTTTCCAACTCCAGTGAGTTTCTAACAGTTGGTGGCTGGGAAGGAGATACTCAGTCTCCTCTTGACAAGGCTGACTGCCTAGAAGATGCAGACACTCTTATTTTTAGGATACTGGCTCACAGATAAGGCAGTGGAGGACTGAGACACAGTTCTTCATAGTTTTCGTTATTGTCTAGAGTTTCCAAGCAGCAGTGGATTGGAGGTGGTAAGCTAAGCTCAGGAGTCTCAGAGTTTAGAAGCTGGATCTGAGAGTTTGAGGAAGGGAGACTGTGCAGGCAGAGAACTGTGGAGGTCAGCAGAGGGGCCCCTGGTAGATTAAGGCAAGCACTGGTCACTGGGTAACAAAGCAGATGTGTGAGGTGACTAGCCAGGACCAGGCAAAGAACCACTCAGAAGGGATGTGGAGGGAGATTCCCCAACAACTGTATCAGAACCATTAGTTATCCTTGGGACTGGAGAGATGGCCCAATGGATAAGAGCACTTCAGCTCTTCCAGAAGACCCGAGTTTAGTTCCCAACACTCACATTGGGTGGCTCATAACCACCTATATATAACTCCAGCTCCAGGGTATCCAAATCCTCTTCTGGCCTTTGTGGTCTCTCACACACAACTATGTGCCATACAGTCACCTCCCCCACATAGAAAAAATAAAAAACTTAAAACTCCAAAATCTCTAGATAGCCAATTAATGTGAACAAAACCAAATTGTGATGTTAAACTATGAGAAGAAGAAAATGAGGCCTCTTTTTGATCTTGGGTTAGGCAAAGATTTCTTAGGTACAATACTGACAACAATATCCTTAACATTTCAAAATGATATCAGCTTCATTGATAATGACACAAAGCTGACCACACGCCCACAGGTGTCATGTCGGTCTCTTTGATCTTAAGTGGTGGAAAAGGATGTTGGGAATGTCTTGGTAATGCCCTTTGAAGTTCTGAATTTTACTGGAGTCCAACTTATCTTTATTGATTTTTGTACTTTTGCTCTCACATAAGAAATGGCTACTTAACCAGAAGTCATAAAGATTTACACCTGTGTGTTCTAAGTGTTTTAAAGTTTTATCTTTTTCATTTAAGTCTTTGGTCTCCTTTCAGTTAGTTGTTTTACGTTGGGGAGGGAAGTTCTTTATCTTGGTTCAATGATGGGTAATCAAATTATAAACACAAGTCTGTACAGTCTGTTACATGTCAGTTACACTTCAAAATCAGTTCAAAAGTGACTTTTTCAAATGATGTGAATAAACCCTATGTATTTGTGATAGAGAATTTAGAAGAAGGAATATAGATTTTGTTCTTTTATTTCAGTATTTGTCGGTTTTTTTTTTTGTTTGTTTAAATCATGGGATGGGGATGTAGTTCAGTTGGTAGAGCGCTTGCCTAATAATATGCACAAAGCCCTGGGTTCATTGCCCCACACCATAAAACAGAAAAAATTATTTTAATATTGCACAAGAATATTAATACTCTAAAGGTTAAATAACAGTGAATGTTTTAAAGACATGATCATTTATTTAACTATTTAAAATGTATGAGCCCATTAAGATAATGAAAACGTTAAACGTCAATTCAATTCCGTATTAGAAAGGTCTTAGAACAGAAGGGCTCAAGTCTTTACTGGGAAAAGAATTATTCTCCTAGATCCTCTCTGTACTATTTACCTTTTTTTCTTTCTTTTAGATGGGGGCTCACTATGTACCCCTGGCTGTACTAGAACTTGCTATATAGACCAGGCTAGCCCCAAACTAAGAGAGCTGCCTATCTCTGTCATGTGCTGGGATTAAAGGCATATACCACCATACATGCCATCTTTTATTTATTTGTAAAAAAATTAAAAAAGTAAAAAGTGTGCATATATCATCTTTTAATAAGACATAGTGTTTGTCCTTGAAATATATTTAACCTGGTTCCTGTCTGTCTCTGTGGTATCACTGAAGCCTCTTTTGTTCTTTCTGGCCTTCCTGGGGTTAACCCTGACTGAGAGCTTTCCCAGCAGTGACATCAGAATGGATCTGCCCCAGGAATGAGGATTTGCAAGCAGACAGGGCCTTGCAAGACCCATTGAGCTGAAGCCTGCTTGACATTGTCACATGCTGGGCGAGGCCTAGGGAAAGTGAGGAGAACACTAATGAGTTAGAAGCTCCTTCAAGCCCTGTCCTTATCTAAGAAGGCCAGGAGGTGGGCATCCACCCTTGGCCTCTCTACTCCCAGGTTACCATGGCACCCCCACATAAGCAGCTCAGTTTGGGCCTGCCAATTTTTTTTTTTTTTTTTTTTTGAGACAGGGTCTCTCTGTGTAGTCCTGGCTACCCCACAACTCTCTCTGTAGACAAGGCTGAACTCACGGAGATCCACTTTCCTCTACCCCCACCCCCCACCCCCAAGTGTTGGGATCAAAGGTGTGCACCACTACACCTGGCTACTTTGACTTTTAAAAGTGTCCCAGGGCAGCTACTGGCTGTAGAGAAGAGGCTGGCAGGGGAAAGCAGCCCCGGAAGTCCTGAAGGAGAGATAGCCTCTTGTTTTCCCCCAAAGTGTTGTTCTAAGTCCCTTCCACAATAACTACACCGAGAAGCATCTTGGGAGATAAAGGGTTTGACTCGTCCCAACAGCCCATCCCTGTGTCATCTGCTTGCCTTTCCATCCCCCTTTGTCAAAGTGGCCTTGCCTGGGACAGAACCCAAGTCTGAGCTGATGGAGAGGAGGCTGAAGGCAGTGTGACAGCTGGAGAGAACACCCAGCTGAGGGGACAGTGTACAGCAGGGTGACGACGAGGCAGCAGAGGCCTGAGGATTCAGCAGCAAGCAGCAAACGTACCACAGTCCCTGCTCTCACAGAGGCCAGGTTCTAGTGGGGAGACAGCAAATAAAATAATGATGATAATAATAATAATAATAATAATAATAATAATAATAATAATTCTAAGAACTATGGGAGAATTAAAACAGGACAAGGTGGCTAAGACAATGACTTAGTGGTGAATGACTGTAACACAAATCTTAGAAGGTCTTAATAAAAACAAACCTGGGGAGGGGGGCGCTGGAGAGATGGTTCAGCGGTTAAGAGCACTGGCTTGTTCTTCCAGAGGTCCTGAGTTCAATTCCCAGCAACCATATAGTGGCTCACAACCATCCGTTATGAGATCCGGTGCCCTCTTCTGGCCTGCAGGCAGACATACAGGCAGAACACTGTATACACAATAAGTAAGTAAGTAAATCTTTAAAAAACAAAACAAAAACAAAAACCTGGGACCAGGTATTGGGGTGAACACTGAAAGAACAGAGAGACAGAACAAGCCATAGTTAACCTCACCTCGCCAATTCCTCAGCTGATCCTGTTTCCTCAAACTAGAAGCCTCTGAGTCCTCATCCAGAATGAATCTCAGCTAAACTGCTGCTAAAAGCGTAAAAGCTTAATCAGGTCCTAGTTCCTGTTTTTTCACACCTTTTATACCTTTCTGCTTCCTGCCATCACTTCCTGGGATTAAAGGTGTGTGTCACCATGCCTGGCCGTTTCCAGTATGGCCTTGAACTCACAGAGATCCGGATGGATCTCTGCCTTCGGAATGCTAGGATTAAAGGCGTGTGTGCCACCATATTCTGGCCTCTGTATCTAGTGGCTGTTCTGTTTTCTGACACCAGAGAAGTTTATTAGGGTGCACAATATTTTGGGGAACACAGCATCACCACAAATGACAGTCATGGTTTGGGTAGGAAGTGTCCTCCAAGGAGCTCATGTCTTGAAGTTGGGTCCCTAGCTGGTAGATGTAGTCCTTGAGAAGTGATTGGATGGGGTGGGGGTGAGGGTGGGGTTTAGACTTCATGAATGGATTAATCCATTGATTAATTCATAATTCAATGGCATAATTGGGGTGTGCCTTTGAAGTGCTGCTTCCTGAGGCCCTTCCCTGTCCTCCTCTCTGTTTCTTGGCTGCCACAAAGAGAGTAACCTCTGCCTCACTGGGACATTTCACCTGTCTCAGGCTTAAAGCAGTACAGCAGCTGACCTTGGGCCCACACCGGAAACTGGAGTCAAAATTAAGTTTTCCTTCTTTAAAGGTGTTTTTCTCAGGGACCTGTAACAGCGACCAGCCACTCTCAGAATCACTGGGTGAACAGCTGAGGGTGGAGATGAGCAGGAATGCATGAACCAAGACAGGCCCCAATGGCTGCTGAGGAAGGAGAGTCACTCTCCTTTGGGGACATAGTCTCTGGTAAGTTGCTCATGATGCAGTGGATGGCCACATACCCATAATGCATACGGGCAGAACTGACGGAACTTGTGTTTATTAATAAAAATAATAAAAAGAGAGGACGAAGTTGAGAGCGAGATGGGATGGAGGGCAGTAAGGGGAGTTGGGGGGAGGTAATGACGTGGATATGATCAATATACAATGTACGCAACATTCAAAGGATAAGAAACACGATTTTAGGGCTGGAGAGATGGCTCAGAGGTTAAGAGCACTGCTTGTTCTTCCAGAGGTCCTGAGTTCAATTCCCAGCAACCACATGGTGGCTCACAACCATCTGTAATGAGATCTGGTGCCCTCTTCTGATCTGCGGGTATACATGCAGGCAGAACACTGTATACATAATAAATAAATAAATCTTAAAATAAAACCAAAAACCCCACTACTTTAAAAGATAAGCCCTAAGCACTTGCCTTTCAAAAACTGCATCCAGGGCACTCTTGTCTTTGTAGATGCTAAGAGATGGCAGCTTTGAAATCATTTCCTCTAGAAGGGTTTAAGTTGTTGTAGACTGGAAGAGCCAGCTTAAAGCTGTGCAGTACTGGCATTTAATACTTAAAAAAATAAAGGAATTGTTTAAAAACCAGTCTGGATTCTTCATTGTGTATTTGTTTAACATTAAATGTGTCACTACCCACACTCGAAGAACATCCTTCAAGGACAAAGACTCCTAATGTTTCAGTTGGAAAATTTTCTCATTTTAAAAACGTGAGCTTTTATTGAAATGTTTATCCTTTAGGGATGGGCTGTGAACAGAAACATCACCATGTTAATGCTATTCAAAGTAAATACCAGGGCCTTTGTGTAGGACCTCCCTTTTCCAAGTACGCATATGGAACATACAAAAGCACATTAGACATTTTATGAGACCAATGCTACAGACTCTCAGCAGCCTGGCCTGTTAGATTGTGCAATATCACCCTGTGTCCCATGCACAAGACCTAGGGGCTTGAAAATCTGCAGGATGAGATTCTGATATAACTCATTGTGTGTGTGTGTGTGTGTGTGTGTGTGTGTGTGTGTGTGTGTGTGTGTGTGTTTATGCATGTGGAGGTCACATATATTTGTGAGTATTTATGTATCAGAGGACAATCTATGGTCTAGTTCCTCAGATATTGTCACCTTGGTTTTGTAGACAAGGTCTCTCAGTTGCCTATGCTCACCAATCAACTATACAGGCTGGTCAGCAAGCCTGTCTCTACCTCCCCAGCACTGGAATTACAAGTGCATACTGTCGTGTTTGGGTTTTAAAAATGTGGGTTCTGGAGATTGAATTTAGGTCCTGATACTTGGCTGGCTAGCACTTTAGTGGCTGAGCCATTTCCCTAACTCTACAATTCATTTGAAAAAGATTTCTGTTTTCTTATTTTTATTTATATGTATGAGTCTGTCTGTCTGTCTGTCTGTCTGTCTCTCTCTGTGTGTGTGTGTGTGTGTGTGTGTGTGTGTGTGTGTGTGTGTGTGCATTTGAGTCTGAATGCCCACAGAGGCTCAAAGAAGGTGTCAGACAGGTCCCCTGGAGCTGAGGTTACAGGTGGTTGTGAACTGCCCAATGTGGCTGCTGGGAACTGAACTCAGGTCCTCTGCAGGAGAAGCAAATGCTCTTAGCTGCTGAGCCGCCATCTCTCCAGCCAATCCTCATAACCTGCTCTTAATAGTGGGGTCATTTGAAAGAAAGTGGAAAGCAGGGAAAGTGGGCTTCCATACTGCACACCCGTTCCTGGGACAGTCTCCAGGAGCTCAGTGCAGGGAGGAGGCCGGGGTGTCAGGTGGACATTCTCTACTTCTTTTTACCTTCCTCTGGGCCTGATATTGCTGTTGTGGCCGGCATACCTTAGAGAAGCAACTTCCAGGAGGACAGATTAGCTTTGGCGCTCAGTTTCAGAGGGCTGACTCTACAGTCATTTAGTTTATGCTCTTGGACAGGGCCGCATGGCTGCGGATGTGTGTGCTGGAATCAAGTTGCTCACCTCGTCAGGAAGGTGAGAGAACGCAAAAACAGCAAGCAGCTAGAGATAATATACCCGCGTTGTTTGGCTTCCACAGCTTCCCCAAATCTGAGGACTCTTTCCCCAATATCTGAGGACCAACCATTCAAAAAGGAGCTCTTGGGCTGGGGGGCGGGGCGGGGGCGGAGCTTACACATTCAACCCATTAACAGGATCCCTCCCAGGAATCTTTCTGTTTGTCCATCCTTACTTGGCCTCTGCCTCCCTTCTTCCTGCTGAGCTAGGTAGTTTTCTGTGAGAGAGGTGTCCGAAAGACAGGCAGTGCTAAGACCCCTTGGGTGGGGCAAATCTGCCCACAGCAGTGGGAACAGAAGAGACAAGGTTGGCAGCAGAGGTGACGGGATAGCCATGCAGCTCCTGTGGGACCCAGCCGGCAGGACGGTGCAAATGGTGATACATACAAACATCAAGGTGGAGAGCACTTGGGACTTCCTCGGGAAGCAGGCCAGGTCATTGGGTGTGGGGGTGGACAATGATGGCGGAACCACATCCTCACTAGCTGACAGCTGAGTGAGTTTGGGCAAGGATTAAATCTCTCAGCCTCTGTGTCCTCATCTGTCAAAAAGGTTGATTGATGTTCTGTGCTCCCCCATGACTGGAATTATGCGTTAAGTGGGGGACTTTGGACGATAGACAGGCCTGTGCTTTCAGGCAGGTTTCAGGCACGTGGTGAAGATCTATTTCTCACATGGACATGATACTGTGTGTGGCTTGGGGGAACACACACACACACACACACACACACACACACACACACACACACGTATGCATGCACACACACATGCATGCAGGCACAAAAACAAAACAGCAGCAGAATCAGGTCAGGCTGGGCTCTTGGTGTAGTGACTGGAACTAGTCCCTCTGGTGACTTGAATAAGGGAGCTACTTTATTAAAACTTTTGTGGCAAAGACCTCCTGACCCAGCTCTTTTTTGGATTAACCATTGCACAAGGCCCTCTTGGTTTTGAGAACTCCTGCCAATCCACCTAATTGAACTCATTTGCATTCTTACCCTCCCCCTTTCCAGATACTTGTTAGCATCCCTAGGACCTATATGTAGCATAAATGTGTGTGTGTGTGTGTGTGTGTGTGTGTGTGTGTGTGTGTGTGTGTGTATGAATGTATATGTCGGGGAGGGTGTGCCTACACACACGTAGGTCGAAGATCGATATTGAATGTCTTCATCAATTGCTTCTTCATTTTATTTTGAGACAGAGTCTCTCCCTGAACCTAGAGCTCATCTATTGGCTAGACTGACTGGCCAGAGCTGACATCCTCTGTCTTTACCTCCCCAGAGCTGGGATTGCAGGTGCACACGTGACTCATACTTGCTTTGTTTTGTCTCTTTTTATGTGGGTGTTGGGGGCTGTATCATCAGGTCCTCATAAGGTTGACCAACCCATCTCCCTAAGCTGCCTTTTGAGTTTAACTTTCCTTAAAACCCTTTTTCCTCTTGTTGAGTTGGAGCTGAGCAGCGAATTCTCAAGTGGCTCCAGTGACATGTGGGGATAAGACAGGGTACAGTGTGATCCTGACAGGCAGAGTCAAACACTGGTTTATCTTCTCCTCACACCATTGTCTTTAAAACACGTTTATTATTGGGGCTGGAGAGATAGCTCAGTCAGTAAAGTGCTTAGCATGCAGACAAGACGACCTGACTTTGATTCCAGAACCCATAGTCTTAATGACATTTGCTTGAAATCCCAGCACTGGGAGGCAGAGACAGGCAGATCCCCGAGGCTCCCTGGCTATATAGCCTAGAGTCTTGGTGAGCTCCAGGCCAGTGAGAGACCCTGTCTCAGAAACCAAGGTGGGTGATGTCTCATGAATGACATCCAAAGCTGTTCTCTGGCCTCCACAAGCATCCACACATGCACATCCACGTACAGATGCATTTGAGCACACAAGTATACCTCCCCATGGACATGTGCACACATGCACACATGTGTCAGACAAAAGTAATAATAAATGAATTTATTGTTTGGAATAACTGTAGATTAACATGAAAGTTGCGACAATATAGGGTTTCCATATATCCTTCATCCAGTTTCCAGTGATGCTAGCACATTGCACAAACAGAGCTATTTGCCAAAGCTAAAATATTAACACTGGATAATGGTGAACTAAGGAGACTTTATTTCCATTTTTCCAGTTTCCTCACTCTGGGCTCCTTCATGATCAAAGTAAAGCAGCAAGTAGTATGCATAACAAGGTAAAGTATACACAACAGGCCCAGAGGCAGGTGGCTCCACACTCAGCTGGCTAGGTGACTGCTGATGTCATGGGAGACCTTGGTTCTTGTCATTCTGTGTCTCATCGTTTCTATCCACAACGTGGATGCCAAAGCTGCCAACAGCACATCCAGGCACACCATTGCCCCTATACAGGAAAAGAGGCCGTTTCACCTTTGAGTATCTTTTTTTTTTTACTTAAGAAGAAGTAAGTTCATTTTGCAGAGCATTTGCCCCACTGGTGTGTGGCTGGGCTTCACACACACCCGGGCATATCCTTGCTGGACTCTAGATAGCTGGGGTACACATGGCTACTCTTCCCCTAAGGAGGGGCAGGCTCTGTTGGCTTGCTTCCATCACCATGGAGCATTAGTTCACCTTGGGGAGCAAGTTTCCCTTTGCCTGGCACATCGCCTGACCTTGTGGGACCTGGTGAAACCATAGAAGAAGACGGGAGGGCATGTGGCCCGAGCAAGGAGCAGGAGCAGTAGGCTAGATGCTCTGAGACAGCTTTCGTCATTCTCAAGAAGAGACTCAAAGGTGAAACGGCGTCTTCTCCTGCAGAGGGGCAGTGACGTACCTGGATGTGCTGTCGGCAGCTTTGGCATCCATGTTGTGGTTGAAAACGATGAGACACAGAATGACAGGACCCAAGGTCTTCCATGACATCAATAGTCACCTAGCCAGCTGAGTGTAGAGCCACCTGCCTCTGGACTTGTTGTGTATAAGCTGATTTGCTTGGGTTTTCTGTTCCTTGAGGTTAGTGAGTCCCCCAGTGCCAAAAGACCCGTGGCCTGGGAATCTGAAATCCACTGCACCATCTGGATTCCCTCCTGGTCCTGACTCCTCACTGAGACCCCTACATTAGTTTCCTATTTCAATGCAGCCATTAAAAAAAAAAAAAAAAAAAAAAAAAAAAACAACCCAAAAACTTAAGTGGCTTAAATTAAAACACATGTATTCTCGAACCATTTTGGAGGTCAGAAATCTGAAACTATGTGCCGGCAAGGCTTTCTAGAAGCTTCTGGAAAGTCTGATTGCATCTCCTTTTCAGCTGTATTCTCTCATCCTTCTGTGAAGACCTTGTGACTGCACTGGGCCCACCCAGATCATCCAGCGCAACCTCACCTTATTCCATCTGCAGAGCCCCCTTGCCATGGAAGGCTGGGCATTCATAGGTGTCAGGGTCATCTTTGTGGGCATTCACAGGTGTCAGGGTATCTTTGTGGGCTACTTTTCAGTTAAAGATCTCGTTCATCAAAAGTGATCTGAGCACCCCCCTCCTGGCTCCATAGAGCTTGGTGCCTTTTGTGGTGTGTCTTCCAGGGCTCAGTTTTCATGGGAGTCCCAGCCAGCCCCAACACACTTGTATTTTTCATCGACAAGCTTTGGAGGCCCTGCTTGGATCTAGTGTCTGCTCCTTCCAGCTTTGGTGGAGGTCAGAGAGAGATGGAGACTATGCATGCGGAATGAACTACTTCAAAACTGAGAGAGTTGGGGACCCTTGTGTTTTCTCAGCAGTAGGTGGTAGAAAAAGATGTCGTTGACAGAGGTCCCAGATGGTTTAGATGGGTTTTAGCTTTTCCTCAGAAGCTCATTGCTTTGAGGACCTTCATTGACGTCAGAGCTCCAATATATCTGAGTCATCATAGTGCTTGGGTGTCTCTCAGGGAGGGTGAGCACTAGAGTTGTCCTCTAAGACCAGTGGACCACCGACCTGTTTCTCATCCATTCTGGTCTTTGGCAGTGTCTGTGCTGTGAAGAATCCAGAGTTCTGCTATCCATTTTTTCTCCTCGGGGCCACACGCAACGCTTCAAGGCTGGGCCAAAGGACCTTGCAGATGAAGTACAAGTGTTCTTCTGATGTCATACCCCTGAATGCGTCTCGCTTGACTCTCTGCATCAGAGGCACTTGACTGTAAAATGAGGGGTTGAGAGATGTCTTTGAGGTCCCATGGTCCTCAAATGGTACAGCTTGTGGTTGGAATAGGGGAACGGAAAAGAAGTCTTTGGAAGCAGAATCAACGAGGCTCCAACATCCTAGAGATTGCCATTATGACTCCTGACCTCAGAACAGGATACGGAGGGAGAATGTATGACGTCACCTCATTCCGCTCCCAGCTGGGGTCTGTTGCTCCCCACCACTGAGCCCTAAGCAAACCCCACACTGTTCTTACCACTCTTTCCTCTAGCCCTTGGGTGAGAAGACGTTACCCCTCCACCAAGGCACACCAGTCTATGAGTAAGCCTTGAAGAGCACAGCTCAGCAACTTAAATCTTCCTGCAGAACTCGCCCCTTCGAGCGAAAGCTGCCGCATCCTCTTGTTCTGGATTCTGGTGGTCAGAATATTTGGGAGCTGACAGAGGAGGAACGGAAGGAAAACAGTGAGAGTGCTTTTCCCCTGTAGACTAAGCTGTGTGGGTGATGACGTCAGAAATGGATCCGGAGACATCACCAGAGCTTGGTACCAACAGTCCTGGATATGATCTGGCTTGTGAGCCCCTCCACTATACGAGGACCAAGCCTCACATTTGAGGCTGCAAAATCTATGCTCTTTCCTACTTTCCTGGAAGCTATGGCAGGTCATGTGACAAAAGCCCTGGAAAAGATGTGACTATTGACCAGGAACCTTAGCCTCGAGGGAGTGTGTGGCATTCATGTTCTTCAGTCTCCGAAGCCAGCAAGTCTCTTGAGCATGCCACACATGTAATTAGTGTGAGGAGGCCTCTGGAAAGGTCAGGACTCTCAGACACAGCCAGATGTGAAGAAAACAACATAATCTGGAGGCATGGTTTGAACATTTGTCAGTGTTGATGGTTAGAAATGACCCTGGGCTTGTGTGTGAGTCACGCTCAGTGTCTTTATCAAGGGTGGCTGGGGAACAACGGAGGAGCGCCCAGGGCCACAAGGTTTGGTTCAGCCAGTGTCAGTCCAAGGGGTCCAAATTTGGTCCAGTTTCAGGCAGGGTACATCAAAGAGAGCACATGTGACTCAACCTGTGAGACATCTTGGGAAAGTCTCCACAGCACCTCCCTTCTCTGTTGGCTTTCCCCCAGTGTGGTAAGCGCTAGAAAGCCGCAGCCTCTGTAGAGCCCTGGGAAAGAGCAGGCAGTGCCGAGGGACAGCTGGGTTTGCCCTGGGCCAAGACAAAGTGGGAAGCAGGCGCACACATCCACAGTGAGACACTTCAGTTATGGCAGCTGGAGAGGCGGCCGACTTCTGGAGATCTGCAAAGGGAAGCTGGGAGTATCAGATGTCAGAGCTCAGTGGGAGGTAATTGTGTCCACAACTGTCCACTGGCCAGGGATGCTGGATACTTCATGTACTTGTAAGAACCGAGGCTATGAAGGCCTACAGGAATTAATTCTCTCCTACCCAAGAAAATACAAAATTGTTTTATTAGCCAGAGTTCCTAGCTACAAGTAAAAGTAACCGACCACCACTAAAAGAACTGGAGGGGTTTTATGAGCACGACAGTGGGTTGCTCACAGTGTCCCGGGGCCACTCTGTACCTGTTTGGGAGTTGCACAGTCAGGCGGGCCACCTTAGCTCCTGACACCGGTTCCACCTGTGAGGACACCTCTCCTCTGTTGTAGCTCCCACCGAGATATTCACTGGCCTTATGCTACCAAGGCTGCAGCTGCCTCTCCCTGGGACAGTGTGGGCAGGGCAGGGGGTGGAGGAAGGGGACGTCTTATAAGGGGCAGAGGTAATTTACCCACCTCCCTCCCTGCCAAAGAGACTAGAGAAGCCAAGGGCTGAAAGTTCTGGATTTGGGGGTTTTGAGTCATAGCCTCACAGCCGGGACACAAGACCAGAGGAGATACAGATCTTTGGTGACCAGATATGATTGTCACCTACAGGTAGAGGTGATAGAAATAATAACAGGTCATGTGATCCCACTTGCTTTTGGTCATAGCCTCCTTCCGATGGCCTCTGTCCTTCAGAGTCAGGCACACAGTGCCATTTGCTTAGGACTTTCCTGCTTAGGGCAGTTATGATTAAATGCACACATGCATTATAAAATGATTGCTACAGTCAAATTGGTTAATGCATATGACACTTAGTTGTGAGTGTGTGCTCACACACGCTCAGGGTGAGGACACTTAAGATGTATCCTGTGGGCTGGGGATGTAGCTCAATGGTGGGACTGTTGCCTAGCACGCAGAAAACCTTGGGTTTGATCCTAGCACTAATTTGTAGCAAATTTCAAGTTAATAACCTGGCTGTATGTTAGAAATTCTCTTGTTGATTATAATGTTTATTGGTGAAATTATTAAGGCCACTCCACGTAGTTAAAAGGGAGGTTTATTTTGTGGGGTACTTACAAATGAGGGGGTAGGTTACAGGGTCTGGCAAGGGTATAGCACAATCCGGCGTTGTTCTCTGGAGAACTCTGCTCGGTCTACCTCCAGCGTCCAGAGTCCGGGAACCAAGAGAGTGAGTTCTTCCCGATCCTTCGTCTTCCGCTTCCTCCTCTGCCCCGCCTTGTGGGCGTGACCATTACCGAAGCCTCAGTGGGGGTTGGAACTTCCAGGCCAATGCTGGGATGGCTACCCACTACAAATGTTCCTATTAAAACAACTAATCCTGTTATCCTAAGAAAATTAATAATGTACATGTCAGTTTCCTAAACTTAATTGAATGATTTAAAATGTGCATATATTAGTAGTATATACTAAATAATAAGCATAATATAACTATTATGTTAGGTGTGCTTAAAACATGCATTAAGAGCCAAGTGTGGTGTCACAAGCCTTTAATCCAGGACTTGGGAGGTAGAGGCTTTGAGTTCAAGGCTATCCTGGTCTACATAGAAAGTTACAGGACAGCCAGAGCTACATAGAGAAATCCTGTCTCAAAAACAAACAAACCCAAAAAACAAACCAAACAAATAATAATAATAAAACTCACATTAAGGCATTATTAATCACTGTGTGTGTGCTGGTTAGATTTTGCAAACTGCACACAAACTAGAGTCATCTGGGAAGAGAGGGAACTTCGGTTGAGGAATGACTTCCATCAGACGGTCCTGTGGGCACATCTGTGAGACATTCTCTTGATTAACAACTGGTGCGAAAGGGTCCAGCCCACTGTGGGCAGTGCCAGCTCTGGGCAGGTGGTCCCTGGTGGTATAAGAAAGGAAGCCACGGGGAGGAGGCAGTAGAGAGAATTTTTTTTTTTTTTTTTGGTGGTCTCCACTCCACTTCCTGCCTCCAGGTTCCTGCCCAGAAGGTTGCTTCTCTTGGTGGACTGGAAGGTGGAAGTGTAAGCCAAATTAGCCCTTTCCTTCCCCCAAGTTGGTTTGGGTCATGGTATTCTTATCACCGTGATAAACAGCAAACTGGGACAAAGTGTGGGGTATTACCATGATGGACCTGACCGTGTCGTTTTGTGGGAGCATTTGGAACTCTGGGCTGCAAGTGCCTAGAGCTTAAGCAGTGGCTGGGGAACGTGGATGGTAAGACTGTGACAAGAAGAACGAGAGAGAGAACTGTAGATGATGGAGGCTTGTGACGTTTCCGAGGGAATCCAAGGCTCTATTGGAGCCATTATGTGATATTTGAATTAGGAATCATTGGAAGTGAAGTGTGTACTTCCCTGGGACAACAGATGCTGGTCAGCTGTGGCTAAAGAAATCAGCTGTGATTAATGAGAGGCCCCCATCATGGAGGCAAAATCTTCTGGGAAGGGTTTCCTCAGGGTTAGGCACACAGAAGCCGTGGTTCAGAGGTGGCCAGGGCTGTACATCAAGCTGGCCACAGAATTTGGCAAATAATGTGTCAAGTCTCCCCCATGGTGTGTTTTGAAGGCATGAAGTGGTCCTGGAGAGCAACTGAAGCTCGGTACTGTGAGAGGTCAGGAGAGGCTGTTGGTGAAGGTGCAGCCTCAGTGGCAGTGGAAAGCCCAGGATGTTGGAGATGCAGGGGTAATGGGATGCCAGCCAAGGACAGCAGCAGGTGTGGATCAGAGATGACCTGAGCCTGGAGGACAAGCTGCGTGTGTTGCAGACGGCAGAAGGAGCTGCCCAAGTCCTTCGGAGCCCAGAAGATGGTAAGTTCCAGAGATTGGGCACTTAAGTTATTTATACTGTTAGGTTTTGTTTTTGTTTTGATCTGACTATAACTATGCCCTGGTTCTTCCCTCTTAGAATAAGAACTTGTTTTAACTGCATGGGTGCCCTGTAAAATAAGACCAAATATTTTAAAGAGACATTGAACTTTAAAATTGTACTGTATTTTATATTGTGGTATTAATATTAAAGTGAACTTGGGGACAAACAAGGGAGGAAAGTTTATGGTTTTCTAGTGATGTGTTTGTGTATCAGGTTGACAAAGGATTGGTCAACTGTGAAAGTTACTTTTTGTCACAAGCTAGATTCTCCTGAGAGCAGGAATTGCCTCCATCAAACCGGTCTGTAGGCAAGTCTGTGGTGCATTTTCTTAATGATCGATGTGGGAGGGCCTAGTGCACTGTGGGCCATGCCTACCCTGGGCAGGTGGTCCTGGATTGTAAGAAAACAAACTGGACAAGCAATGGAGAGCAGGCCAGTAAACAGCATTTCTCCATGGTCTCTACTTTAGTTCCTGCCTCCAGGTTCCCACTTGAGTACCAGGTCTGACTTCCACTGATGACAGAATGTGATGTGAAGTGTGAGCCAAATGAGACCTCTTCTCTCCCAAGATGTTTTTGTTCATGGTGTGTGGGAGGCCAGCTCCCACTTTTACCAGGGTTCCTATGAGGAGGAGAGAGGGATAAGAAAATATCAGATAAAAGGATAGTGAACAGGAGAAAGACAGAAACACAGGATAGCTTCGGGAGGACCCAGATCAAAACCCACCGGCCCCTTTTGCCTCTTCAAAAGGGCTTTTTATAACAATGCCAAGGGGCAGAGCAAAGACCTTCCCCTTGCTAGATCAAAGCACACTGCACAGCCAAGTGCAGACCCTTCCAAATACCTGGTAACCACAACTGTGGTCAAATCATCCCCTTATGCAGCCCTGCTGGGTAAAGCAAGCTCAGATTCTCTGACCCTGAGTAATTTGGGCCTCCACAATGGTGTCATAGCACAGGAAAAGAAAATTAAGGGAGCCTGTCTGTAGAGGGTGATGCTATGATGTCTTCCTGTGCCAGCATCAGAAAACCTCAGGCCTTTTGCAGACATTCAGCATGCTTAACAAAACCTGTATGGACCAGGTAAAAGACCTGAGTAATTTTCCTCCAGAAAGGGGAACTTAGGAAGCATGTGTATGAAGTATACAAGGCATGGGCTTTTCTTTTAACCTCCAATATCTCTTGCTTCCCAGTCCCTTCATGATGCATTCTGTATTCTGTCTCAGTTGTGGGGGTGAAAAGGGTCTGTGCTTTATAAGCAAACACATCTGGGTGTGAGTCTCAGCTGCATCACTGATCAGCAGAGTGAGTGACCCCGGCCTGTTGTCCCCCTTGGCCTCAGTTTCTCATCTGTAGTACAGGGGTGAGAACATTTTGCTCACAAGGTTGTGAGAAGGACTTCAGGACATGGTGGATATGCATGGTGTAGACCTCTAGGCAGCTTGGTTGATGCCTTCTACTTAGAACCCCACTGATATTACAGATAGTGGTTCTAACTGGGTTAGAAGAATGGGTCACTCAAGGGTAGCAGAGAGTGCTGGTGAGGTCCAGTAAGAGGGCGCCATGTCTTTTGTTTATTTCTTCACAGTCTCATTTCTTTTCATTGTCTTTTGTTTTTATTTTGAGATGGTGTTTCTCTGTGTAGTCCTGGCTGTTCTGGAATTCAGAGATCCAATTGCCTCTGCCTCTCGCATGGCTATAATCATATTTCTTGAGGATTATTTTCATATCTCTTTGCCCTGTGTTGACTCTAGGAACTTGGCTTTTTTCTTTTCTGTTTTATTCAGCCCAATTCCAATTCCATGGTAACTGTTCTTGTACTGCCCATCGTGGTAAATGGCATTGGTTAGCCACTTCTGAAAACACAGTATTGTTTCCACGACAACGCTCCTCTCTGGTGTCCTCCACCTTCTCTGTGGCTTCCCACTCTGTCTGCTGGGCTGTCTCCTCTTCCTGTGCCTAATCCCTGGACATTACTGTTCTCCTGCATGTGCTCTTGGCTCCTTCTCTTCCTCTCCATCAGTCCCCATGAGCTCATCCATTTCCACGAACACCGGTGTCCTAGTGAGCTCTGCATTTTCGTCTCCAGTCTAGCTCTGTCCTTGGAGTTCCAGTCTTGCACACTCAGTTGCATTAAAAACAAATCATAATCAATCCTTCCTTCCTTCCTTCCTTCCTTCCTTCCTTCCTTCCTTCCTTCCTTCCTTCCTTCCTTCCTTTCTTTCTTTCTTTCTTTCTTTCTTTCTTTCTTTCTTTCTTTCTTTCTTTCTTTCTCATTCTTCCTCTCTCCTTGCTGCACCCCTCTTCTCATGTGTGAAGACAGCACACAAGCCAGGAAACAGGACTTTACCAGATGCAAGACATGTTAGTGCCTTGACTGTGGACTCTAAGTCCAAGAATCTTGAGAAATATATTTTGTCTGTTCAAGCCAGGCCCTTTCAAATGTTTTCACTGGAGAAATATTTCCTTGACCCCAGGTATATGGGTATGTAAAATAGGGGGATTCAAGCAAAATATTTACCGATAATATATCATAAAAGTTATGTTAAACCTTTCATTAACATATATATTTCCTACTTATTAAAGATAGAAGAAAATGTGCATACTAATGAGATGGATGTGCTCACTTTTTACATAGATTAAATATATACAATACATCCATTAAATCTTGGCTAAATTTTTTATATAGCAGAATGTAGAGCATTGTCAACAAGTTTTTCAAAATTGACTGATATTTTGATTTTTATAATCATCAATGCTAAGAATGCCATTTTGCATAAATACATAAAACAAAATGGCAGAAATGTGTTTAGGACCATTTCAGAAATTGTTGGAAATTCTGTCCTAATCCCAAACTTAGTTTCAATAAGTGATTAAAAAAAAATAACATTCAAGCCAACCACTCAAACAGCAGCTTTTAAAATCAAACATTTTAACACAATATAATGCAAAGGTTATTTGATATCTTCTATGCTGTAATCCAACCACTATGTTTCTATAGAAGTCAGAAACTTTGTATATACAGTAAAAATGCCACAGCTCATGGTATAAAAGAGTCAGTTCTGAGGTTGCTAGGAAGTGTTCACTGGTGCTGTGTGGCTGAGGGCAAAGTGGTCAGGTGGTGTGTTCTGAACCAAGGCTGCAGGGCATGTGATAAAACCTGGGTGAGTGCTGCCAGAGACATTTAGGTTCATGGCACAGTTGATTTTGAATTGAGTTTTGTGTGGGTGTGCATTTAGAAGCCTCTTCCTGTTGCCAAGTTTTTGTGACCTCCACATTCAGTTACGGGACCCTACGTGGCTGGTGACCCAGTTTTAGAAGGCATAGTTTAAGCCACAAGGTCTAGGGTAGTATGTCATAGCAGTCCAAAGGGACAGAGACAAAGAACTCGTACCCTTCCTCACTTCCTGTGTGAATGAATTCTAGATGGAGCCCTATTTAACCTTATGAAATGAAACCGGGAAAGCATTGTATTTCCAATAGTTTAACATAAACTGAGCAAAGACGCCCCCCTCCCTGATTCGCTCTTTCAGTTTTTTAAAAGGTGTCTATTTTCTGTGTTTGGGTGCTTTGCTTGAGTGTATGTATGTGAGCCCTGTGCATGTCTGGCACCCGAGGATCTCAGTAGATGGCATTAGGTCCCCTGGAACTGGAGTTAGATGTTATGAGTCAATGTGGGTCTGAGAATCAAGTCAGGAGCCTCTGGAAAAGCAGCAGCCAGTGATCTTAAACTGCTCAGCCATCTTTCTAACCCACGAAAAAAAAGTCTAAGCATTACAAAAAACTCCAGAACAGTGGTTCTAACCCTGTGGGTCTCGCCCCCTTTGAGGGGTGTCAAACCATCATTTTACACAGGTCCCCCAAAACCATTGGAAAACAGATACTTGAAATAACATTATGAATAATAACAGTAGCAGAATTACAGTTATGAAGTAGCAAAGAAATAACTTTATGGTTGGGGCTCACCACAACACAAGGAAGGATCACAGCATTAGAAAAGTTGAGAACTGCTTTAGAAAGCTGCAGAAAATATTAATTCAACAAAAATACTAATAAAGTAACTCTTCAATGGCAGTAATAAAAAAGAAACCTACTATAAACAAGGTCAAAAAGAGAAACAAACTGAGGAAAGTATTTGCAACAAAAATTAAAATGTTGACTTAAAAAATGTATTCTCTCAGCTGGGTGGTGGCTCATCACACCTTTAATCCCAGCAATCAGGAGGCAGAGGCAAGTGAATCTCTATGAGTTCAAGGCCAGCCTGGTCTACAGAGTGAGTTCCAGGACATCCAGGGATACACAGAGGAACCCTGTCTCAAAAAACCAAAAACCAAACAAACAAACAAAAAAACTCCAACAAATGTATTCTCTGAAATCAATTTTAAAAGGACTACACATGGGAGAGAAAAAAATCAAAGATGAGGGGCTGGAGAGATGGCCCAGTGTTTAAGAGTACTTGCTACTTTTTCAGAGGATCTTGATTTAGTTCCCAGCACCCATGTGGGAGCTCATCACTGCCTGGAACTTCAGTTCTGACCTCTGTGCGCTCCATGAACTCCATGGACATGTGTAAATGCAGGCCAACACTCATACACATAAAGTAAAAACAAAGCTTTAAACTAAAAGAATAAGTGAGGAACAGGCGGTCTGCAGAAAAGGGAATGTAATCAATTCAAGGACCTTAATTCTCAAGCCCACACTGATGTACTCAGCCCTGCCCAGGCTCCTCAGAAGCTTGGAGCGCTTACCCTGGTTCAGGGAGGGAAGGTGGGTTTTCCTGTGGGGAGTATGTTCTAAACACTTAAAGCGAGCTGATGAGACGTTGTAAAAGACACCCAATGTAATGGAACAAACGGGAAAAACTTGCAATATAAATGGTCAAGGGTTTGTATTATGAGGGTAATTATTCAGTAGAGAGTAGGTATGCAGAAATCGGGATTGCCGTAATTATCAATTTGATTTTCATTTTATCTTGTTTCAACTGGCAATGATTCCATTTTGCGGTGGGGGGAGACTTGAACTATGATCTGCAATATGAAAGAAAGCATTGGTGCAATTCAGTGATTTTCCACAGCTGGCCTATTTTGCAGCCTTCTGTAAGGGGCCAGCCATCCTTAACCTGCAAGGGATGGGGAGGGAACAGGTATGGTTGGGAGGTGCAGGGATGGGGTAGGGAACAGGTATGGTTGGGAGGTGCAGGGGTGGGGGAGGGAACAGGTGTGGTTGGGAGGTGCAGGGGTGGCCAGCAAGACTGGCTGCCTTCTCATTATTCAACCTACCATGCCACGCAGGTCAGCTGTCTCCAGGTCATCCTGAGTGATGTCACCAGATCTCAACTGGGTGATCTGCATTTGGGTGACAAGCTGCCCTGCCTGTCCCTGCTTGCCACTCATTTCCGGTTGGTCTATGTTATTGGTGCTGTTGGGCCAACTCGTCTCCCAGATAGACAGGCCAGAGATGCCAGCGAGGTTCCTGCTGGGAAAAAAGTTTCTTCCATCCAGCTGCTCTGGGCTTGGCACGAGAAGGACGTGCAGTGTGGTGACCCTGAGCCAGTGTTGATATCTTGGCTGTGCTATCTGAAGACTTGCTGGGGCCAAGTGGGAAGATCAGAAGGCTTAACCTGCCCACAGAGCTGCAGAGATCAAGCGTCTCCTAGCATGTACGCCTCAGCTCCAAGTACAAGTGGAATGGACTCACATCTGGACAGACAGCATCAAGTTACGTGCCTCTGTATTACAAGGCTGCCTTTGAGTCTTGATGGCTTCAGAGAGGTCAGCCAAGGTCATTAGCTTCGTCTTAGCCTCATGTCACCTAAGCTGGAACCTCAGGGGTTACTCACTTCCAGAGAGAACCAACCGCTCCCCTCCCCCTCCAGAGCTGGTCATTATGACTCTTGGGGCCATATTTTTGTGTGTGTGTGTTTTATTTATTTATTTTAAATTTCTGTTATAGCAGCATATTTGACATCTTATAAACCTTGTTCTGCCTGCCCCCTGGGCTAGCCAGTTCTTGAAGATGACAAAGTGCCCAGACTTTGCATGCCTCCCACATGCAAACCAGTACTGCAGCTTGTCCCCACCCCCACCCCCACCCCAACACACCCCACCCCCACCCCACCCCGGTCTCTGGCCCCTATTCCCGAGGAGGCATTCTGCGGTAATCATCCCAGGAACCGAGTAGCTGAAAGTGTGTGGATATTATTCAAACTAGCCCCACGTGGACACGTTGCTTTTCCCCAGGAAATTCCAGTCAAACCATGGGTCAAGTCCACACCCCAACCCTTCAGCTTTTTTCAGTCTGCCTTCTCCCTTCTCCGTGGCTCACTGAAGGCTGGGACTGTAATGAACCCGAGTTTTCCCGAGCTTCCTCTGCCATACTTGACTGACCAGCACCTACAGGAAACAGCATGGTGGGTGAGCACTTTCCTTGGTATTTGCCTTCGGTCCACACCTGCTCCTCTTCAGCCCCAAGATACTGGGTGACTGATTCCTGACCCACACCCTACCCTGGGCAACCTGTTCCCACCCCATATTTGGGAGGATGGTGGTGGTTCTGTTTTTGTAATGGAGATCTGGCAGGCAAGGTAAAATTCTGTCATAGGTTTTGCAACCCCTGTCTTGGCCTGAATTGATGTCAAAAATGATAGTTCCCACTTTTAGAGGAAATAACTTGAGTGAGGAGAGAAAACTCACCTTGTCACAGTGGTCTTTGCTTAGCAAAGTTCTATTTAAGGATGATTTATCTTTTGCCCCTGGCTATTGATGACAAGAGAGAGAGGATTAATATCCACATATCTGCTCCCACACATCTACGCAATCTTCACACATAGTAGCATTGCTTGGGGATTACAAGGAACTAGTGTGGGGTTCTCGGCTCTTTGCTTCTTTTCAGATCTTGGTCTTCCTGTCTGTGGGTCCTAGTCTATCTGGCTGTAGAGCTAGGCTGTCTGTTCTGTAGACCCTGGGCTGTCTGTCAGTCTATGGGTCCTGGTCTATCTGGCTGTAGACCCTAGGCTGTCTGCGTTGTGGATCCCTGGGCTGGTCTGGTTGTGGATCCTGGGATATCTGTCTGTGGATCCTGGGCAGGCTGTCTGTGGACCCTGGACTGGTTGACTGTGGACCCTGGGCTGGTTGACTGTGGACCCTGGGCTGGTTGACTGTGGACCCTGGGCTGGTTGACTGTGGACCCTGGGCTGGTTGACTGTGGATCCTGGGCCTGACTGACTGTGGACTCTGGGCTGGCTGGCTTCACATTTACTATGTAATTCACATGATGTTGAACTTGCTGTTCTCCTGTCTCTGTCTTCTAGGGTACTGGTGTTGTAGATGTGCATTACCTAGGCCTGGCTGAGTGTCCTCTCCCTTTCAAAAGCATTCCAGCCCCATGACAAGAGTTCTGGAAGGCTAAGAGAATATTCTCACTGGAGACTAATCTGCCCCTGAGACCCAATGTCAGGCCGTCAGCGGCTCTGCCTATGGAGTCCCCAGCCTGTGTCCAGGGTTTGCAATGGTCTCTTTTTGTGATTGTTGTGATCTTTGTTCTCCTAAGAGAGCCTGTCCCTTTTTTGCTGTGCAAGGCCTGGGATGAAGAAGCAACTGCTGTGGGAGACAGAAGACGATGCACTGAGATAAGAAGAATCCAAGGCTGCTCTTATGGTCCTATAAACCCTACAAATAGAGTGTGGATGTCACATTCCCAGAGCCCAAGTGCATGCAGCAACAAGCCCCTGCTTGCCTTGGCCTATGGCCCCTTCCAAAGATGTTGGGCAATAGGAGTCCAGAGTAAAGAGATATTTTCGCTTTTTTTTTTTTTTTTTCTTCAGTTGCTCACAACTGAACAATTGCCACTGCGCAAGGGATCACCTTCCCACACTTGGATCCCACAGCGGTTTGAGGGAGGACTTTGTTGAGGCTTGGTGATTGAGCAGGCCATGGTTTCCGGTCTGGTTTTGGCTGTTAAAGACAAAGGGGAGAGCTTGAGACACAGGGAAGTTCTCAGCACAGATTCCCGAGACACACTGACTGAAGCTCTTAGCTGAACTTCAGCCTTAGGTGGAGGAAAGCTGTACCACAGGCAGCTGGTGCCAGCTGGGCCTCGGTGGCCCCCCAGGGGAGTGGGCAGGAGGGGTGCATAGCAGCAGTGGGCACAGCCTCCCTTTGGATCCTTTGAAACTTTCATCCTTACTTGTGGATGCTACCCTTGTTCATAGGCTAGACGTTGCAGGGTTTTAAAGATTTGTTTTATTATTCTACTGTTGGGTTTTTGTTGTGTGTGTGGGGTCATTCTCTCCTAATCTTGCAGTTTTAACAAGCAAATCCAAGGATGACTTTCTCTCCTGGAATTCAGATGGGACATTTGTGTGTCAGCACTTGCTGAAACCCGGTCTGATGCCCATTCACTCCTCATGTCCAGGCTGGCGGATGCCACTCACACGCAGAGTCCAGCACGAAGTGACCACACTAACCTCTGCTTCCTGAGCACATGTCCGCTCATTGTGTGCCACTCGACAGGCTGGTCCCCCCTCCCCCACGTCATTTGTATCAGTGCAACAGATGGCTTCAATAACCGGGGGAGGGGGTTGGAAGGACCCAGGGCGAGGCTGCGCAACTTCTATCTAATCTCTTTCTGGTGGACTGTCCCCTTCCAGGCTGTGGGAAAGTCTTCACTTCAGATCTCCCTGTGTGCAGAATTCAGGTTCAGGGCCACAGGCGACCCTCAGAGGGTAGAGTAGGGAGTACCCCCTGGTCTAGCCTCTCACCCCGCCTGAGGGGGAGCTGTGCTCCTGGGCTGGGGCAGCGCCTGATCACCACAGCCACAGCACAAAGGGCTGTTCACTTCCAGCTGGTGTGAACTTTCACATTTTTTGCAAAGCTGCAAATAATATACATGAACCCCGACTCAGTTCTGCCCCCCTTTGAAGAGGGGGGAGATTCTCCAGGCTGGCACAAAGTCCCCGTTGTGTAGCAGATGTAGCATCTTGGGACCCTGCAACTGTCATAGGCCATGCACTAGGCCCAGCAGACTGGGTGCGATAGACCCTCTGCCCCCGCCCCCATCCAGCCCTGTTTACACCATAGGAGAGGGCAGGAGAGGGCAGCTCCCAGGTCTGCTGGGCACTGGGTGCATGGAGGGGTGGGGGGACCTCCCTGTGGGAACCCAGGACCCTAAATACTTTCCCTGTGCCTGAGGGCCAGCACCTTCTGACCCTTGTCCCGGGCACTCTGGTCAAGTGCAGAGAATGAAGATAAGCTGTTCCCAGGGTCTCGGAGGACAGCTCCCCTTTCATTCAGGAAGCCCAAAGTTAAAAGTAATCCCCCACCCCCGTCTTCCTTTTCTTTTCTCCTCCCTCCCTCCCTCTGTCCCTCCCCCCTACTTTCTGCCTGCTTGCCTGCTTTCCATTTCTTTCCAAGACAGGAAATCCCTGGCTGTCCTGGAGCTCACTCTGTAGACCAGGCTGGCCTTCAACTCACAGAGATCCCCCTGCCTCTGCCTCCTGAGTGCTGGGACTAAAGGAGTGCTTAGACTCCTGATGTCATATCACCCTTCACCGGAGTTCATTGTACCATTAGTCCTTCCTGCCCTCCCTTTTACTCCCTCCCTCCCTCCTCCCCCTTCCTCCCTTCCTCCCTCCCTTCCTCCCTCCTTCCTTCCTCCTTCCTCCACCCCCTTCCCTTTCTCTCCAAACCTTATTGTAAAGAACTTGGCAAATAAAAACACACATAGCGGTATTGGCCAGACCTGATTCCTATTTTGTCTCGGTAAACCTCTATACAGTTAGAACAGCCCTTCTGAAGCCGTGGAGCGTCACACAGGAGTCACACTTTGACTGTCCAATAGGTTTTTATGCACTTTCCCATCATAAAAGCCCCAAACACCCACGGTATAACAATTAGCTTTATATCCTCTTTCATGACTCAGCTGACCATCCATCCTTCCTGAGCACCCAGGATTTACCTTTTTCCTACTCCATGATACGCTGTGCCCACATGCACACTTGTTTATACATATACATACGTCTATCATAGGCTAGGTTTGCATACAAGGAAGAACATGTTTTTCCTTTCTGAGATTGTGCAGTCTCATTTAATACTACGTGGTCTAAGTCAACCCATTTTCTTGCAAATTTTGTGATTTCATTTTTCTTTAGAGCTGAATAGTATCCCATTTTATTTTATTTTATTTTTACCTTTTTAGAGCTTTATTGGGGAGGGGGGGAAGGGGGAGGAGGAGAGAGAGAAGGAGAGAGAGAAGGGGAGAGAGAAGGGGAGAGAGAAGGGGAGAGAGAAGGGGAGAGAGAGGGGGAGAGAGAGAGGGAGAGAGAGGGGGAGAGAGAGAGGGGGAGAGAGAGAAGGGGAGAGAGAGAGGGGGAGAGAGAGAAGGGGAGAGAGAGAGGGGGAGAGAGAGGGGGAGAGAGAGAAGGGGAGAGAGAGAAGGGGAGAGAGAGAAGGGGAGAGAGAGAAGGGGAGAGAGAGAAGGGGAGAGAGAGAAGGGAGAGGAGAGAAGGAGAGAGAGAGAAGGGAGAGAGAGAAGGGGAGAGAGAGAAGGGGAGAGAGAGAAGGAGAGAGAGAGAAGGAGAGAGAGAGAAGGAGAGAGAGAGAAGGAGAGAGAGAGAAGGAGAGAGAGAAGGAGAGAAGGAGAGAGAGAAGG